>NC_073701.1:34070051-35320051 GCF_023634085.1 Falco cherrug | reverse complement strand
GAAAAGCTATGCTCTAGAAGGACCACACACACGCCACCAACTACCCATAAAAACCCACATGAAAATCCCTGCGTCTCACAAGCACACAAGCCAAGCTCTCCTCTCAGTTACAGGGGCATGTGTAGGGCTGTGGCTCAGACAGCATCCAGCACCCGGCTGAAAGAGCAGCTTTTCTGCATGAGTAGCCCTGAAAGAAGAGAGCTAGGAGCTAAGCAAACACTTTGGACAGTACTTTCCCCCGTCTCTTTTTCTAGTCTTTCGGAAGTACATTTTAATCAGTGCTTGCTTTCCCACACCGCTCCTTTGTAGTCTTGTTAAGTGCTGTCACTGGGGCCCATTCAAGCCTGGTGCTGGAGTAAAATTCCCAAGAGATTGATGGCATTGCACCTGCCTGCACAAACCCTGCATTTGGTCCATCGTCTGATATCTGTAAACCTGCTTACGCAAGTTTTTTTGGCACTGGCATGCAATGACATCCAAACTCCCATGTTTCTTCATCCCAATCAGCTTCTCAGCCCACCGCCTCAAACAGCCTTTCAAGTCCTCCCTGCAGCTTTTGTAGTTTCATTGCGGGCCCATGCTGGAGCAGCCTCATGCTGGAGCAGCCTCAGCTGCGAAGGTTGATCTTCCTCTCCACCCCCACCTGTTTTTTTTTTTAAGAGTATGCAAATGCTGTATATTATTGGGCCGCTGTGGTTTGAAAACACACGCGCACGCACACGCACATACACACATTATCTGACAAAGCCCGTGAGGGAGTTTCATAACGGAGGGAAATATTGGGAAGGTTTTATCTGATAGTGTAAGGGAAGTCTGTTAAAATGCCTTTACTGCAGGCAGCAGGAACGAGAGGCCACCTGGAGAAGTCATACAGCACCGGAGAAGGAAGCCTTGCTGGCTGCTTGCACAGTATTTGGGGCTCTGCTGCACAGCCCGGGCATTTTATGGCTTTTTCAGTCTCCTGAGCACTTTGAGAGAGGTAGCAAGAGGGGGGCTCTCACTTTTGCCTAGGTTTCAGTCTTGTGCCTTCAGGAGGGCATGTCTTTGCGTTTCGCTGGTTCTGTTGTGCCTCCTCCATGCTCCTTCGATTTGCCCCACTCCTTCTCTGTGACACAGTCAGTATTTGCAGATCACCTCTCTAATGCTTCTTTTTCCTATTCTTTTTGTCATCTGGCAGGGGGACCCCATACCTGAAGACATTTATGAGATTTTGGGTGGCAGCTCAGTGCGATCCATCAGCGACCTCCAGCGTGCCCTGCGGATAGACTCCGTAGGTAAATCCCCTCTTCACCAAACACTCGTCTATTTTTTATTAACTCTTTGTGGGGTGGGAGGGGATGGATATTCTGTTTTCCAGCAGGCACATTATCAACAGACTTCACTATATAGGAACCATTCAAGAGCTGGCTATTTACAGACCTAGGCCCCCTGAAACCTGTGGGAGTTAGGCAACTAGATACCTTTTTAGATCTCCTCTTAACTGCCTGGTCTATTGAGGGACACTGGCTTCTGGAAATGATAGATGGGCAAGGTGAGTGAAAGGAACTGAGGTCAACACTTTTCACCCTGGAAGATACACAGGCAGCAGGGCCTGAATTGGCCAAGGATCAGCTTAGGAGGTGGAGAAATGGGAGGTGGAAATAGGGTGATAGAGGAGAAATGGGCTGAGTGAGTTCTCAGGCCACGGGCTCCCAGACACTCGGAATGAGAGCAGCAGAGCACGTGTCTGTGGGTGAGATAGGACTCAGGGGCTAAGTCAGTGTAGTGGTGCTTCACCTCCTGCCCGTAGATAAGAGCTCTGGGGTCTGCAGTGCCTCGGGGTCAATTGGCCAGGGCAGAGCACAGCGCGCGGCAGGAGCGGCGAAGCATGGAGGGGTTGGCACGTGTGGGAATTGGAGCACGCGCCACGGCGGCTGGGCTGGCCCAGGAATTTATTTATAAACGGTCTCTTCAGAGCAAATTCCTTTCTATTCTAACCCTGCTCCCGCCCGTCATCCCCCGGCCCCCCCAGCTCGCCTTCTCTCTCGTGTTTTGTCTGTTTGGAGCTTTGTAATCCTTGCCGAGACACTATCTACGGGGGAACAGAATTTCCTGCTTTTGTTTCCTATGCCAGTCCAACCACTGGCGCAGTCTCAAAAGCATTCCCGCTGCCTTTCAAAACGGCCCTGGAGGGGCAGGGGGGGGGAAAGCGAGGGGGAGGGCACCAGCTGCGTTCAGCTATTGTTTGCCTTAGAAAGAGGCAACGAGGCTCACCATCACTGCCACGGCCACTCCCTGCCCTCACCAGTTCCCTCCTCCTCATCCACCAGCCACACAATGGGGCAACTTCCAAAATTAGCTGTGCTGGATTGTCCCAGGCTGGTCCCTCCGCCCCAATGTCTTCAGTGCTGACCCGGGGTGTAGAAGGACAACCTGGGGGAGGGAGGGACCAGGATTTCAATGGGAGATTTGTTTCAAGTCAACAGTTGTTGCTACTTCCCCCCCCCCCGCCCCATCAACTCAACCTCTGCACAAAAGGCAAGCCCCCACCCTCGTTTGATAAAAAGCCAGGCAGCACAGGATGGAGGGGTGGGGAAGGAGCGGCTGAGATGTGTGCAGTCTGTCATGTCCCAGTGTCTAAGGAACAGATACATCTCTATTGCAGTTACTAACTGCCCTCACAATCAAGAAACAAAATGCTCTTCTTTTGTTGGCCTGAAAACCCAGGGGGTATGGGAGAAAGCTGCAGAGATCTGAGTTGCTGGTTTCACTTCAGGGCTTTCCCTGATCAGGGAAACAGAAAATGGTGCTGTGAAGCTGTCTCTTTGTTGCACCCTGTGGCTCTCATCTGCTCCCAGGTAGTGACTGAGGTGCATCACCATTTCCTTGCTCTGTGTGGAATTTGTGTATTAGCAAATAAGTATATTAGCAAAATAATCTCAAAACAGCTGGAGCTATTCCCTGTGCTGTCCATGCACCCTGTATGTGTCACAGCTGCTGCCCTCCACTGACTGCACAGGGAGCCAGGATTAGGCAGCTCCAGAATGCAGGTGCACTGAGATACTGCTCTCCTGACCCAGCAACAGAGGTGTGTAGAGTGGGGAGTAATCTCCCTTAACTGTGGTTGGCTGCAAAGCAGACATGCCTATCTAAACCCGTCATCCAGACACCCTCCGTAGCCCCTAGAGAACTACATGCCCTTCTAGAGCGTGATCTTGCCTCAGGGCAAGATGAATGGTGTCCTAGAATTGATTATGCCTCTCCAGACACTTTAAAGGCTGGCTAGCTGGCTGTCCACCTCACGCATAGATGTTGACTGCTCGGGGTCATGATTCCTGCCTTGTCAATACAGCCTCTGTGCACCCATCCCAAATCCTTCAGCAATTGCTTCAGAGCTGAGCAGAGAGCAAAGTCTCTGCTCCCCCTTTTAAGAGGGCTGCACTAGGGCAGGGCTGAGGAAGAGGAATGGGACATGGTAGGTATGGGAAGTCTGCTCCACCACACATCTGATAAACAGAGATCTTCCCCTGGCCCAAAATTCCCTTTAAGAAAATTGCTCCCTTGATGCTGACGTCCATTCAGCTTCCTTCAGCTGCTAAAGCAGGTCAGAGAAGGAAAGAGCTGTGGCTGGGTGGGAGCTATCTCTGAGCGCAGCCATTGTCCAGAGCTCAGGAGGGGCTGCGTGTTGGAGTGCTCCATGGGGATTATGGGCATTTCTCTATTCAGCACTTCCTATGGGAAAAAGCAGTGGGGTGGGAGGGAACTGCTCAGGGCTAGCCTGAATGCTATCAGTCTTCCTCTCCCATCGCTGACTGAACTACCTCCCGATCCTGCAGCTTACCTTAGAGTAGTAGAGGGGAAAAGTAATTTTATTTTCTGTTCTTCTGTCACAAAACTGACTTTTAACGTAGGGTGGCTGCAGTGAGTTGGGAGAGAGAAAGCAAGCACCCCACCTCCCACCCATCATCCCTTTCACCTGCCCTCTCACACTGCGACGCTCCCAGTCCCAAGCCATCCCAGCAAGGCACCTCAGTGTTATATACCAAAATTTCTGCTGGTCCCATCTGGTCTCTGCTCCTCCTTGCTGTATCCTGGTCTCAGCTGGCTGATGTGAATCCCTCTGCTACTCCCCTCTGACACAAGAAAGCCCTGCTGTAGGCCTTGCCATCCTTGAGCTGGAGTTTTCCTCTCCCTCTCTCTTCCATGATAGACTTGTTGCTTTGAGCTGCCTAGTCCAAGCCAAGAGTATACCTAGAGTCGTCTGTGCCCCAGCACAGCTGTAGCTTTGTTGGTGGATTTACACCTAGCACGACATACTGGGGCTGTGGCTTATCCCGTGTCTCTGCACTTTGCCTGATGAGCAGAGCGCAAGTGCCTGCTGTCTTCTCCTGCCTCTATCTGGTGCTATTAGGTCATATCATTCCCTTTGCAGAGGAGGATAGCTTGAGCCTGAACCTGAATGCAACTCAGTCCGGTCAAAACCCTGTAGCCCTGTCTCGAAAGCGACGAAGCCTAGGTGAGTGAGGGGTGTTGCGCCTTATGATTGTTGGGGCGCTTACATGAACGGCTGTGGGTGGGTGCAGATACATGTCTGATGTATATGTGTGTGGGTAGAGTGGGAAGAGGTTGTAATGCACATGGGTGTGTAGAGGGATGAGAAGGAGGATCTGAGCCTCACGTAGAATCTGGGAGTTACACCCCAGAAGGGAAGGAGAGAGAGTGTGGAGCTCTGCAAGCTGCTCTGCTTTAAAACCCGCTGGTGCTGATTTACTCTAAAGAAGTGTCCTCTGCCTAGGACTGCTGCTGCAGTGAGGAGCATCATTTTACTGGGGCCTCCTCCACAGGCCACGGCTCTGTCCAGGAAGGGAGCTGGAGGGGTGGGAGAAGGAGAAAGAACGTGTGTGTGTGTATGTGTGTGTGTATGTGTGTGTGTGTGTATGTGTGTGAGAGCCGTGTGGGGTCATTCTCTTCCAGTAAAGGTGGCTGCAGTGGGTTGGTAATAGCTACAAACCCTGTTTCATCTCCCCTTCTTCTCTTGGCCCTCCGTAGATGCTCTGGCAGCAGCAGAGCCAGCTGTCCTCGCTGAGTGCAAGACACGGGCAGTGGTCTTTGAAATCTCCCGCAACATGGTGGACAGCACCAACGCCAACTTTGTGGTTTGGCCACCCTGCGTGGAGGTGCAGCGCTGCTCTGGGTGTTGCAACAACCGCAATGTGCAGTGTCGCCCCACGCAGATTCGTGTCCGGCATGTCCAGGTAAGGGACATACCTCCTGCTCCTCCTGCCTCCCACAGCCCACCTCCATCCTTGCCCCCCCAAACCAAAACTAGAGCAGGTCTCAGGTGCAAGCCTCACACAGCTGTCTGTCCCCTTGCACCCCCCCTGCAGCCACATCTTCTGCATTAGCCACACAACACTGCAGCCTCTGGCACAGGCTGGTGTTCGTGCCAGCTGCTGGGAGGGCTGGTGCTGTCCAGCAGCTGGGGACTGTCACCATAGCAGAGCTACAGGGCACAGTCCCCAGCTGCAGCTCCACACCTCGGCTATTTCTGTGGCTTGAGGCAGCCTTGTCTGCTGTGTTAGACCAGAAGAAACAGGACACTTTCACTGTGGGAACTGTTTTTGATGCAGAAAGAGGAGGGCTTGCAGTGTCGGTCTCCATCCCGCTGCTGCTGCTGCTGCAGCTTCTTCCGAAGACATGCACTGGAGCAACTTCTCCTCTTTCTCAGCCCCACAGTTACCTCCTTACCCACTACAGCAGCAAGCAGACACCTCATGGCTGACCTCTTGCTTTGATCCTGCGCTCCTCACAGCTACCAGTGATCTCCTCACAGCTTCCTCCCAGACAGCTTGTTTAAAAATAATATTCATCTCATACTAATCCTCTGCATGAGCCATAAGAGACTCCCCCAGGCAGACGGCAGAGGTTGGCTGGGAGGTTGTATTCACACAGCCCTCTTCATCAGGAAATTCCTTTCTCAGAAAAGCCAAGCTGAATGAGGGAAAAATGGGGGGGAACAGGAGTTGTTTTTGTGGAAAAAACAAGTGAGAGGTCAAAAGCCAGCCTAAAAAAGTGACCTGGAAATGGTTTCTTTGAGGACAGAGGTCTCTCTATTGTTTGGCTGGAAGTGTTTGTCTAGTGAGCAGCGTGTGGTCTGAAGCGTGTGGAGTGGGCTTTCAAGGAAAGATAAACAGCCTGACTGCTTCAGCTCTGGCTGAGGGATGCTGCTGGGGGCAGTGGGTTTAGAGGAATTCAATCCCAGACGTGCAGCAGAGCAAGTATTTATAGCTTGTGGAGCTCTTCAGGGACCGCAGTCTCATTAGATAAGCTGAGTGGGGTCAGGCCCGGCCACTTTTGGAGTGGGAGGACCCCCTAGAAAGCTTGTGCCCTGTGGTGGGATGTGGAGCAGTGAGTCTTCCCTCTGAGTCAGCACTGGTGGAGAGTCTGAGGGAATTTCCAGAGCACTGCCTTTCCCGTGAAACACAGAGCTGAGGGCTTCAGCCCTGTGAGTTATTAAAGAGCTTGAGACAAATTCAGACAGGCCTCAGCAGAGCTGGTGAAGCTGTGTTTGCTTGCATTGGCCCTGAATTTTTCTCCTTTTGCCCTTCCTGTAGGATCCCGTGGGAATTAATTCTGGTTTCCCCCAGATCTCCACCATCACATCTATCAGAAACAGGCTAGTGTGTTCTGCATGTCCCATGTTTCTGTCTGTGATCAGCCAGTCATCCTGCTTAAGCGTCAATAGTCAGGAACAGGAGAAACAACCAGTCACATCCAGACTGCCTGGTCTAGGTCTGCTCTGCTGGTGTGTGCAGAATTAGCTTCCATACACACCATCCCTGAACTTGACCCATGCTCTATAAACTGCCTTCTGACCCTTTAGGAAGAAAGCCAGTACTGAAGCATACTGATACTGATTATTTTTACAGAGTGGGAGCTGCAGCTGTATTAATCTTTTGCTTGCCTCTCTCTTCCAAATAGGTGAACAAGATCGAATTTGTCCAGAGGAAGCCAAAATTCAAAAAAGTCATTGTGCCTTTGGAGGACCATGTGCAGTGTCGGTGTGAAGCAGTGTCCCGTCAGCCCCCCAGGAACAGCCGGCCAGGGCCACGTGAACAGAGACGTAAGGATCTTGGCATTGGGACAGTGGAGGGAGGTGTGAGAAGAGAGGCTGGGGAGAGAGGAAAGAGCCCTCCGCTGGTTTCAGTTTTCTTAGTTCCAGTGAATCCCATGGGCCTTGGCTGGTTTATACCAGCCGAGAGACCTTTCCCAGGATGTCTGCCTGCAGCGAGGGGCTGAAACCAAGGGAGGTGAAGGAAGGAAAGGTGAGAGGTGAGGGAAAGGGCATCGTGGGAAAAGGGAGAGAGCAGAGACTCTGGAAAACAGAGGACAAGGGACAGAAGAACAGAAGGAGGCCTTGTGGCCCTCCTGTTGCGTAGCCCTTTGTTGATAGTGTGTGGAGAAAGGTATTTCAACGTGAGCCAGCTACCCCTCGCTGTACAGACACTCTCCCCTCTGTTTTGGCAGGCTTGTCACCGTCATTCACCACAGCCGCTGTCTCACAGAGGCAGCGAGTACGCCGGCCGCCAGTGCAGAAGAGGAAACATAAGAAGTACAAGCATGTCAACGATAAGAAAGTGCTGAAAGAAATCCTCATAGCATAGAAGTGCTGGCAGGGGAGAGAGAGCACAAAGCAGGTAACAGCAAGCTGCTTTTGCAGTCGGGAGAGATGTCCTCCTGGGACATGGTTCTGCGCAGGCATCTTGGACCCTTCCCTTAGCACTGGCTGCTCATTCAGTGTGGGGTTACTGCAGGGCCTGGATATGGTAAAAGCTGGGTTGAAGGAGGAGGAAGGACTAGGATGGGACCCAACGTGTGCATCCTATCTATGGCTTTTTGGCTCTTCACGAAGGTGGAAGAATCATGCTGCAGCCATACTTGCTGTTGAGCTCTGCACTTTCTCTGCCTCACTTATAGGCAGAGAACATGCCTGACTTCTCTCTACACCTAAATCCCCTTGGGGTCCATGCAATTCATCTCTTCTGTGGAGCAACTCCTGTTCTCCTTTCTCTATTGATTCTCTGTTGAAAGCAGAGAATTAATGTTGCTCTGGGGATCCCTTTTCCTTTAATTTCATTAGCTGAGTTGGCAGAAAGACTGAAAAGCAGCAACACTTGTGGTTCATCTCTCTCCTATCAGGAAGCCTGTGTGCATAAGAAAGGTCATACCAGGGAAAGGAGAACTGGAATCTCTGGCAAGAGATCTGGACTTTGTCAGTCCAGGGTCTGATTCTTCTCTCTCTGACTTGTGTAAACAGGAGTAATTCCCTTGTCATCAGAAGAATTTTACTGGTACCAGGGAAAGGAAAATAAGCCCTTGTTCCCCATGAGAGAGGGAAAGGTGCAGAAAAGAGAGAAAGAGTAGCCAGGTCACAGGGCACAGGCTGGGGAGCGCAGGATCTGAATTTAGAGGGAGGCAGCACAACCTAACAGGGAGAGCCCCAGCCTGTGACTCAGCGGTTCCAGCTCTGCTGCAGCCCCTTGAATGCACCTGGATCACCCACTTCACATTCATTTCCCCTCACCTCGGCAGAGGGGTGACAGGCTTCCACATGTGGTGTTTCAGGAGCTAGTGATCAGGGGTACCAGGTGGTGTCTTGGGATTGGTATTCCCATGCATAGCACTACAAGGGCTGTGATTATCCCAGGATTCTCCTGCCTAGCCCAGAGTTCCCAGGGTAGGTAGAAGTGATGCAAACCCATGCAAATCTCAGCTCTGGCTTAAGCTGTCCAGAGAAAAAAATAGAGAAGGTCAAAAGCCCTCCTGGGCTTCTAATCTCGCACTTCAACACAAATATTTCCAGAGGAGAAAAAGGGAAAGGAGGGGAGTTGCAGGGGAAGAGGGTTTTGTATTCTAATGCCATGTCTGGTTTTGTTTCACTTCCAGGTTTATTTAATATATTTGCTGTATTGCCCCCATGGGGTCCTTGGAGTGATAACTTTTCCTCTTTGTCCATCTGCCTCGACGTCTGATTCAGACGGCAATTGGTGCTTCCCTTTCCATCAGTGGACCTTCTCCCACCAAAGCCTCTCTCTCCTTTCATTTATTAGCATAATTTTAAAGTTTTACACACACAAAAAAGGACAAATAACATATATATATATATATGTATGAGAAAAGAACAAAGTACCAATAAAACCATGAACCCCGAACCCTGACAGCCACAACATGCAATGAGGACAGAACAATGCCTTCTCTACTCTAGAGGACAGGATGGAAAATGTGAAAAGGAAAGTGGGTCCAATTTCTTCCAAGGGGAGGAGAAAAAGAAATGGACGGAAGGCAGAGGGGAAATATTCTCCCTTTCCCTTGTGTTTCTGGTAAGGCTGGGGGACCTGGCTGAGATCAACACTTGCACTGGACCTAAATTTTGAAAACAGGCATATCTCAGATTGCGAGCAGTGGCCGATGATGGAAAATGCACTAAGGACTTTTCTTGCCCTACCTGGACAGATATATATTTTTGACGTGCGTGTGTATATTTTATTTTAAAAAAGAAAAACCAAAACCACTAAGATATACAACATCTCGGGGAACAGAACAAAAAACAAACAGAAAAAACCCCCACAAACTGAAGAAGCCAAATGCATTCCCCCGCTCCCTTTCCCCTCCTGCTCCTGGTGCTGACTGGAAGGTGTTTGGATTGTGGGGAAGGAGCAGACGGCAGCCGAATTGTCTCCACACCCCAGGCCCCTGCCAAGGGGAGCCATCTTTGCACATGCTGGTGGAGAATTCAACTTTCCAGGCTTGGACTCAATTTTTTTTTAGAATTCGCTCTGTATGTGTGCGCGTGTATATGTGTGTGTATATATATATATATACATGTGCGTGCGTGTGTGTGTGTGTATGTGTATTTATACATACATATATAAATATATATATCTGTTCTTAAATGGATTTCATTCCCCAGCGGCAGGAAGCTCAGAGGCATGTGCAGGCATCAGCTTCACTGGGCTGGCAGCAAAGCACACTGCTACTGCGGTGTGCCTGCGAGGTCCGATTGGACAGGCAGGGACACCATTCGATCTCTCTCTGTCTTGTTGCCCCTCTCTCTGACTCTGCACCAACCACCCAGCAGAGCTTCCTTGCAGGAGGCAAAGTGGCACCACAAGACCAACAACAGCCAAACTTAGAAGCATGACTTAATCTCAGTGAGCTGTCCTTGCCTGATCTGTGGTCCTGAAAGCAGAATCATGTCATTCCTCTGAGGTTTTTAACCCCTTCATGGGTGTCCTGCGCACCATGCCTCCACTGCTCTCTCCCTGTCAATGTCCCCACATCTCCCATCATTTCCTCACATTTTCCCTCTCAAATTCCTTCTGGATTTTTGCCTGTTAGGTATTCCCAGCCCACCTAGCTTGGAAGCTGGTCCAAGATGTGGGCAGCTCTGTGTAGATATAAAGAAAGAAATGAGGATGGTCTTTGCAGTTGGCAGCAGCCATCTGAGACTGAAATGAGCTCTTCAGAGTGAGGAGGACTCACAGAACAATTGGAGAGTCCCTCCTGGGCCACTGCCTGCTCCAGAGGAGGGAGGAGGACTCTGCAGGCCAGGGCTATTTCTGCACACTTAATACTCAGTCACCATCAACAGAAATGTTACATATGATGGGTATCTCCAGCCTTACCTCAGAGTCCTGGTCTCAGATTGTGCCGCGCTGTGCACTGCAGAGTTACACACGAGGAAAATGCCTGCCCAGAGCTAGCATGGCAGCCTCTCCTGCCTTCAGCCACTTCTCCCCTCACGCACACGTGCACCCCTATTGCAGGGCAAAGCCCCAGAGAGAGCCGGGGGAAGGAGGCAAAGCCGCAACCTGGGCGCTGTTATAAGTTTTGGAGAGGCCCAGCCCTCACCTCCTGCAAGCCCAGAGCACTTAAACCACTGTCGAGGCGGCGCGTTTTTCCCTCCCTCCATCCCCAACCCCTCAAGTCTTAAGACACTTTGTTTTCCTGTTCCAAAATCTGTTTCATTTGGTTTGTAAAGATGGCGAGGTTTTATTTTATTTTAATTTTTTTGGCTTTTTTTTAAATGTAAGATTAATTTATACTCAGTACTGTATTTAAAGTTGTAAAAAAAAAAAAAAAAAAAAAGGAACTACATCTCAGATAATATTTTCTCTTTCTTTTGTGAGCTGAATGAAACGCAGAGGTCAAACCAGCTCACCGTGGGGCAGAGCAGGATTCCCGAGGCCTCCAGTTTCATTTTCAGGACACTTAATTCTGAGATTGCAGAGAGAAGCAACCAAAGCTGGGAAAGTCCTGGGAGCCCCCACACAGCCCTGCCCACCGCCGGCGGTGCTGCGCCTCTCCTTCCTGCTTGTTGCCCAGTGCTTGGGCTGGTTTGAAATGACTCAGGTGGTGGGACTTTTGTCTCAAAGAGGTCCCTATCTCCTTAGCTGCTCTGCTTGGACACCCAGCCAGAATTTCCCTGCACTTTCATCTGATCTCCGGATTCCTCTGCTTTGAAGGGCTTGGGACAGCCAGCACTGTTTACACTCCCCAAAGCTGTACAAACAGTCGTCCCCTTCCCTCCTTAGTCACATCGTCTAGACAACGGCAGTCCTTCCCTCAGTCGGAAGGGCCATTGCATTTCCCTTTCCTCCCAGCAAGGGAGGTATCGCACATCTGGCACTCGGGCGCAAGGCTGCGGGGAGCAGGTTCAGGGTCCCCCTGGCACACACACAGCACCCCCAGTCCATGGCTCAGCTCTGAGGAGTGTAGACCCAAGTGGGGACATGTGCTGCAACAGCGTAGCTGGGGAGTATGGTGTCTGCGCGTGCTCCAGGCCATCCTCCAAGGACCAGCCTGGCACTCCCGGGTGTGTGCCTTGCTCCAGTATGGTTCATTTTTGGGTGAGAACACGTTTTCTCCCTGATCCCCTGAAAGGAGCTGAAGGTGAGCTCTATCTACCCCCAAGGATGGAAAGCACAGGCAAAATCCCAGTGAGGGTAATAATCACATGCCTGCTCTAATTTCCTTAGGATAATCTGATGAGAAGGAAGATTTATGGCATGAGACTTCTTTGGGCTTGAGGTCCTGTGAGCAGGGAATTTGGGGAGCAATGGGTGCAAAGAGGGGTACGAGGCACAGGAAGCATGAATGCATCAGCCTGGACTGGGGTGGGAGGAAAGGCTAGGCATCCCAGGGGAACTGGCACACCACCTGGCCATGGCTGTCCCAGGGGAGCTGTACAACGCCACCCGCAAGTGTGCTTCTCCGCTTTTAACAGCTCAAAATGAAGAGGTGCAGAAAGAAGCCACGGGCCAGGGCACCTGGAGCTAACACCTCCGCTGTGCCTGGCGGCCGCTCACAACACCCACTGAGGTGCTCGCTGCAGCGCCACTTGCTCACAGGGCCTTGGCCCGCATTCAGCGCGGGTCAGCATGGGGTGCAGAAAGGCGGGTGCCCATGTCGCCTCTCCAGGCTGGAGCAGGTGGTTCGCATCCACCCCGCAAAGCTAAGCTTGGGAAATAAAACCCTAAATAAGCCCCGGGAGGGCTGCAGCACACCACCAGAAAGAAGCTCCTCTGCGCAGGGATGCCAGCTTGGCTCACCCGGTGGTACAGGTGACCTTGGAGGAGCTGGGGAGCCTTGGCAACTCTCCCTGGTTTAATTGCTTGACTGCTACCTTACCTAAGGGCCCAGCCTCAGCATATGTCATTCAACAGGAGGTTCATCTTTTGATGGAGGAAACAGACAGCCTTCCAGGCAGCAGAGAGAGGCTTCAGCAATGGGTCCTCCTGCAAGAACAAGGCTCCCAAAAGTGGCAGGCAGACGGGAGAACGAGTTTGTGAGCTATTCAGGCATAAAAAGCAAATCCCTGTATTTTAAAACCAGGCTTCAGGCTTTTTCGCGCCGACAATTTGCAATGCTAAAGCTGTTGCATGGCTAAATGAAGTGAAAAATCAGTTTGCAAGAGTTTCCTTGCCAGGCCCAGGAAAACCCTTGACGGTTAGCTTATTTTATTGGCATTCAGGAATACAAACAGCTTCAGCTCACACCCATACCTGGCTGCAGATCGAAGGAAAAAACCTTCTTCAGCCCAGCCATGTGGAGCGAAGCCCACACAGGCGTTGTCCCCTCTGTGCTCAGCTCGTGCCTCCCTGCCATAAGCCATGCCCTCCGTGACAGCCGCCCTGTCCTGCTGCCTGACCTGCCCACACTCCAGATGCAGCTGGAGAGGGCTCAGTGGGAGCTATTGCCATCCTGCTGGATCCCCGGGTGGGACAGGAATGTGTCAGAGGTGGCCCCATCTCACTGTCCAGGCACCTGTGCTTGGTGGGCCCTAGGGGCGGAGAAGCCAGCTGCACCAAGGGAAAAGCAGGGTACAAAGAGGGAGGAAAATACAAAGAATTTAAAGCTATTTAGGAAAAACCAACAACAAAACCTCCCTTGGCCTCAGCATGCAGCTGTTCCCCACTTGCCTTCACGCAGCCCGTGACCAAATGGTGCCGCCCCCCCCGAGCCATGATCTGCCCGTGACCAAGTGAACTCGATGCAGGCTTGGGAATTTCCCATCTTAAAAGAGATTGTGAGGAAGCCAGGCAGCCTCAGCTGTTTTCAGCTTTCATCACAGGGTTAAAGGAACAAAAGAGACCCCCCAAAAAAAATAAGCAGGAAGAGGGTGGGAGTTGGAAGGAATCCCAAATCTGGGGCCTCCCTCCAGGTAGTGTCAGCACAGGGTTAGTGCGAGAGCCCCGGTCACAGCGGTGGGTCTGTGGGTCTGCTCCCAGCAGAGGAGCCAGGGGAGTGAAGAGACCAAAATACACAATTATGGCAGGGCTCACCTACCATTTTTCCTCCCCAGCCGGGCAGATAACAAACTGTACTCTCCAGCACGATGGGCGGCCTTAGTTTCACAGCAAAGGCTGTAGCAAAACCGGGAGGAAAGCAGCCTCAAGGGAAACTACCCCCTTGTAATTACTAACTCAATAAAAGAAGCTGTTTGCAAGCAATTAAGCAGCAACCCCAACACGGTGGGGACCCGGGCAGCAGGGAGGTTTGTGGTTTGACAATCGATGTATGTTTCAAAATGTTTGTTGTGATTATTTTTGGCATGTGCTGCAAAAACAAATGGTGGATGGTGCAGAGATGCCAGGCAAGCAGCTCTGCTCAAGGTCTTGCTCCAGCAGCTTTGGAAACTCCCAAGTTCCCAAAAGCCTTGACCTTTGGTCCTGGCCACTGCTGGTCAATGCAGTCAGTGAAGTGAAGTGAAGCTCTCCAAACCTGGGCCCTGCCAGGGTGTTTTCTGCATGAAGAGAAACTATTTCTCAGTACAAATCTTGGCACAGACCCAGACAAGAGCAGAGGAGATGGTATTGGCTACTGCTGGTCTCCGAGGCGCAGAGCTGGCTGTGAGAGATGACATCGGAGGCAGAAGTAAACGAGGTCAGCACAGGAAAAGTGGTGATTAATGAACCAAGATGTGCTCCCAGAAAGAAGCCCTTTTTCAGACATGCATGCCTGGTGGCAGCCCAGGGCACCAAGGAGGTGGCTGGCCAGAGGTCCCTGGATGTCCCATAGGTGACCATCTTCTCCCTCGGTCACATCAGATGTTGCCCCATGAGGATCCAGCACATGGACAACCCAGTGTACATGCATGGGGTCACATGTGAACAGCACCACGCACCCGCATGAGTGCTCTTGCTGCCCAGATTAGGCAGGCAGCTGTAAGGAGGCACTCAGCAGCACATTTCTTCTCCAGCGGGCAGGGGCTGGGGTCCCCCAGCAGAGGCAGGGCTGCACAGGAGGCAGCAGAGCTCAGCCAGACGTACACAGCTGGGCGCAGAGGAGAGCCTGGGGACAGCCACATCCCTGGAGGGGATTTCACCACTCCCCAGGCCTTGGCTGGGGATGCCAGCAGGCTCCGTGGGCATTGGTGGGTTGGCAGAGCACTCAGGAAAGCTGACATTTCCGCATGACGGGGTGTTAGCTGCTCCCAGAAAGGAAGGCAGGGAGGTTTGCAGGGAGGTTTGCTGTGATCCTGCACACACTGGCTTGATGTCTGCAAGGAAAAGCCCTGGGAGGTGCCTGTGTTCCTGCAAGGTGCCTGCAGTGCCCCAAGCTCTGGGCTGGCTGCACATGTCTGGGTAAAGTAGGATGGGGAACAGCCACCCCCCTCCTGCTCTGGTGTGACCCCGGGAGGGCATCTCTCGGGGAGGGGCGGGGGGGGGGGAGTCGGGCAATGCTGTGCAAAGGGGCCTTCCCCTTTAAAGCCTGCAGAGGTGTTATTTAGCTGGAAAAAATGGTTCACCGTGATGATGGAAATTGTATTTCACTAATTGTCCGTGGAGAGAGAGAAAGAGCGAGAGAAAAAGACCTTCCTTCCCTCTGACAGGTTCAGGAATTTTTTCCACTAATCAAGAAGAAAAACAAAACGCTTGCACTGGGAGGGGGATGGGAGGAAAAGGGGGGTCTCCCTGGTGTCCCATAAACCTGGTGGCTATGGACAAAACACCGCATTTGCAGCATAGCCTTGCCCTGGAAAGTTTGAAGCAGTGCTGGCCAGCCAGCAGAATGAATAGGGAGCACACCTCTCACTCACAGAGAACCCCACTTCGGAGCATCCCAGGATTTACCCAGGGGCAGCTCCCTCCCAGAAGGATGAACAAATCCAGATGAGGCTCTTGGTCTACAAAGGGCAGGACCAGCACCTGCTACAGCGAGGCAGACAGCTAGTGGTGCAAGTTTGTCCCCAGGGAGGAATGGGGGATGCTCTATTCATCAGAGCATCCCACTGGATTCATCAGCTGGTTGTAAAAGGACTGAAATGGGTGCTCTCCACATTCGAGTTTGGCTGGCTCTCCTGGCTCCACCAAGGCAGGTGTGAACAGCCTGGTAATCAAATAAAACTTCCCCAGCACAGCCACCTTCAAGTGCATTAAATGAAACAGAAAGGAGCAGTTGAACAGGATTTGCAGTTTTTTCCCCATGATACATATTTTCCCTTTTCCATGGATAGTCCCACCGGGTACGCTGCAACCTATTGTTGTAAGTATTTATTTACTCAGGTTTTGTAGATAGTTTCAAAGCTCATGGCCAGGAAGGAGCAACCAGATGCTGTTACCATGTCCCCAGTTTCCCACTCTGAACACAGATGCAGAGCCAGGCACAACCCCCAGACCCAGAGCTGAACCCCGTTCCCTTCCCTCCCTGCTGTAACCCAGCCATTAAAAAGCAGGATATTTGATTGTACGTTCATCCTGTGTGTTTTTTTCCCAAGCAAGAGGTTAGCTAGTTGGAGTGGTTTGGATTAAGGAACTGCTGCTCCTTTTGGAGAGAAGGTTGGGTTGGGTGGATGGGTGTAGGAGAAGCCCTGGGAGCTTGAAAGGTTCCCACTGCCATGGGGAGGAAGAGCAGGGGCTGATACACCACTGGTCTCCAAGGAAGGCCAGCCAGCAACAGGGGATTTTTTCTAGCTGGAAAACAATTCTAAAAACCCTCTAAGGAACCTGGATGCATGTGAACACCCATCCAGGAAGCGGGAGCCCTCGGGCAGCAAACAGCAGGAGCTGGTGCAGTGCTGCTGAGCCCACTGTGGTGCTCCACCTGCGCCATGGGTGTAGCTGGGGAAGGACATCATCGCTGCTGGCAGCATTTCTGGCATTTGGGCCATCTATGGCTACAAAGCCAAAGTGTCACAAGCTTGGCCGGCAGCCACCTTGCAGCTCGCAGCCCAGGGTCCCTTTCCTGGGTCGTGCCAGTTGAGTGTGGCAGAGACAGCCATTTTAGTCAGACAAGGCACAAACACTAGGATCTGGAGGAGACCTAGTGGTTGGGTTTTTCAGAAGCAGGAACATACATGTGTAGGTGACTCTACCTACACATCCAGGACTAGAAGCACCCAGCTGGGTCTACAGCATCCAGGAAAGACATTCCACTGCTCCCCACCTGTGTTCAATGAGCTGTCAGGTCCCGTGGAGACCAGGATATGACAACTTCCCTGCCAGGCCTCCTGCTGGGCCACGGGTAGGGCAGGTGGGCCCTCAGCCTCAAATGTAACAAGTCCTTATTGAATTGGAGTGGAGGGAAGCAAGAGCCTGGTGATACCTGAATGTCTATGCTCAGCTGGAGCAGGTACCATCTGGGACTTACTGCTGACTAAGGGCAGTGTTCACTGCAGTGCTTGAATGTGGGAAAGCAGCAAGCTCTGCTGCTCCCCAGGACTGGTAGGACCTGGATCCCTGGGGTGTCACTGAATGGGAGATGTCACAGTGCCAGGTTTTGGCTGTATCAGAGGTGCTTTGGATATGGGTGTCTGTATCTCAGGCCTCCATCTCTAGTATGGAGTGCCGGTAGTTCTCATTCACAGGTTTGAAAAAGGACCTGAGACGTTTGTCAGGAGCTGCAAGAACCAGCTACTGGGAGACAGAGTGAACTTGCAAAGGAGTAGGAAGATAAAGCTAAGCCCAAGAAAGGAAGGAGTTTCTTTTTGGGAACTTTTTCTTTCACTCCTTTCCACCCCTCACCCAAAGACCCCTCCTACTTGCCAGGAAACTTGGTGGGGGCAAGCATTTTGCCACCTGGCTTATGCACGCACCAGTCAAGGAAACAATTCTGCAATTGAAAGAGGAAATCTCTGTCCCGGCTATTTCCAACCTCTATTGTTTGTTACTCAACTCATGCATTACACAGACCAGTAAGCAAGGCAGCAAGATTGCAACACTATGCATGTGCTTTCAGACATTTAATTTTAGCACTGAAAGAAGGATTTGTGGTAGCGAGAAAGCCCAGTTCTAAGGAAAGAGGAAATCTGTGATTCTGACACTTGATTTTGACCATAAAAGGAGGCAGATCATGAGTGACCTAACAGGTTTAGTCATTTAGGCTGTAATCCTCAGGGAGTCCAGAGGATCCCTGGTGGGGTTTTCCCATCCTGAAGGAACCAGGTCGCTTGGGAGCCCGGGGCAGGGCTGAAGTCCTCGAGTGACTAGAGCTTTGTGCTTTAGATTAAGCTCCTGATCTTTGGACTTTTTCTCTGGGCAGCACGGGTCTCACACACACCCCTTTCCAAGCGGAAAGCACTGGACCTCGACACCATTCCTCCTACAGACCCAGATGTGTTTATAAAGGCACTTGTCAACGTGTTGTCCAAAATCTTCCCACCTTTTCCCAATACCAGGGTTCTCTTCAGCTGCAGGCATAAAAGGCAGTTTGAAAAGAAGTTGAATTTAAGGAATTTAGGAATAAATGATGCTCCAGAGGGAGATCCTGTGCAGCACTGGGGGCTGAGTTCAAAATGCAGAAGCCCCCTTTGCCTTGTCCTGCACCAGGTTGCCTTCTGCGGTGTGGCTTAGTCCCCTGCCAGTGGGGGCTTAAAAGGCAAAAGCTCTCTGCACTGGGAAGAAAATTGGGACTGATGCATGGCAGCTTTTCTCTGCAGAGACACATCCTGAGACAGCGAGACCTGCCTCCATGCTGAGCAAAGGCAGCTTGTCTGGTGTTGGCTGCAGTCCCACAGATACCCTGACTCTGTGTTGCAGGGGTTCTCCTACTAGAAATACAGCAAAGAAATACACAAATCTACCAAAATCCCTGTGGCTTAGGGGTAAGTCCATCCGTCTATCTGTCCCTGCCCCCACCCCCCACCTCCCCTAAACTGGTAAGCACAAAGCAAACCCCAAACCTCAACTGCTCCTCACCCTGCTGCTGCCAGGGCAAAGGCACCAGGTGTGGGGATGAGGCCGAGGTCCTTGCTGCATGCCCAGCTGTGGGTAAAACCTACACCCAGCATATCCCAGTTTTCTCCCCAGTGGCTGCAGGGAGGGTTAGTGCTGGGACTCCCTTGAGAGACTTCTGCAAGCCTGCCCAGGCCTCAGGAGCATGGTTGTACTAGTAGCTTCCTAAAATGCAGAAGCACCCTTGTGTTTTTTTGGAAATCTTGCAGATATAACATGCTTTCGATTCCTCAAAAATGGGGTTCTGCATGTGACCAGAGGCACTGTCCTCTTTCCTCCTGGTCCCTTCCCCTTCCACAAACACACGTGTGCACAGCTTGTGATGGGAGACAGGGAGTCTCCTCCTTCTTTTTAGTGGTCAGCAGGGCTACGTTTCATTCATCAACAGGTCAGCTATGCTTGTTTCATTCAGAAAGTTGCCAAATCCTGGCAGGTTGTGAAAGGGGAAGGCAGGAAGCTGGAGAAGGTGAAACAGGGGTGTGTTTTAAAAAAAGAAAGAAACCTTTCTTTTTTCTGAGTACCTGGTTGTGCAAGACCCCAAGGATCTTGCTTTGACTGTGAAACAAAACCATCATGATGTAGCTCTGGCCGAGGGTCAACATTGGCTGTGTTTGGTTTGTCATATCAATGAAAAAAAAAGGAAAGAAAAGAAAGAAAAAGAGCTCTTCTTGCTGCATCTCTTGAAATAGCTGGATTGCAGATCCTGGCTCACCTCTGCAAGGGTGGAGGGGATGGGAGCAGGTCCAGGCAGCTGGCTGAGGGGCAGCCTTGGGCTCTGTGCTTTTTTTGAGCTGTGGGTGCTTTTCTGCACCTCCAAGAGCTAAAGCAGTACCGACATCAGGAGGGTGTCCCATGGGCTCCTCCATCACTATGCTGGTTCCTGGTGGCAGCTTGGGAGCGGGAGAAGTGCCAAGCATTCTTTGCTTGTCTGGACCCAGCAAGAAGCCCAGTCTGGCTGACGGGTCAGGGTTTATGGAAGAGGAAGGAGAAGGAGAAACATACATATTGAGAGCTAAATTCAACTGTGCAGACCAGGGTAACTTTTACTCCTGTACATATCTGTCCTCCCCATGTACGACACCCCAGTGGGGAAGAGAGCAAGGCTTTCTCATCCAGTGAAATCCCGGACTGCAAGACCTGGGTGCATAGTCCTTGCAGTATATCTTTGCCAGCTGGCCAGGGTGGCCAAGAGCAGGACGCAGGGACTCAGCGAGGCCCCTCAGCCTTTCACCCTGCAGCAGATGCCCCCGACCCCAAATGGGTCCACGCAGAGTGCCCTGCTGCTGGGCTAGAGCATGGGAGCTGGGCTGGAAAAGGCACTCCTAGGACACAGCAGAGGTCAAACCGAGGGACAGGTGCTGGAAAAGCTGCCAAGACCATCATGGAAAGAGGAGACACTGAGGGGAGAAGGCTGCTTCCATCTGAGGACCTAGTGGCTGCAGAGGGGCAGCCTGGGCTGACCCCTTGCCCTGATGCCACAGGCAGGCTCACCGGGGAAGCAGTGATGGAGGTAAAGCGTGGGTGAGCAGGTGGCTGGGGTGACCACCCATGGGTGCCCCATCCTCCCCGCTGGGCTGTTTTGCAGTCACCAGCCAAGGCAGGAATGTCAGGAATGCAAAGTCCCGGCATGCTGCCCTGTCATCCACCACACACCCCCCCTCGGCTGCCCCCCACTTCTCTAGCAGTAAGAACAGGATATTCACTCGAATGAGGAGCGACATACACTCACACACATCTTGTTATCAGGAAAAAACACTCAGTCAGCGTCTGGAATGGGCTCTGATTAACCATGTGGCCACCAGGGCTTCCTTGTGGGGCCACAGGGAAAGTGCCCACTCATGATGGGGTACGGGCAAGCAGGCAGCAGTGGGTCGGAGCTGATGGGGCCACCGGCACGGCGAGGGCTGGAGGTGAGCATTGAATGCTGGCACAGCCCTGCCATGACCCAGTGGTCCCTTGCCCCCTGTCCTCCCTCCTGGCAGAGCTGCAAGGTAGCAGGGTGAGCCCCTACAGAGGGGAGCATCCAGCCTGTGGCCAGCGTTCCCCCCTCTTTGCTGTGGTGATGCCGGGACACCCAGGCTGAGTGGTGCCCCCAGCCCCCTCTGCCTGCGTTGGCCACCCTGAGTCATGTCAACACATCCCCGCTTCCAGCACCGGCTCTGCAAAGACGTCCTGTCTCAGGTAAACAGGATCTCGCCGCACTGCGTGACCTTGTTTACCTCCCTGAAAGAATTTGGCTGGAATTTTTTTTTATTATTTTTTTTCTTCCTAAAGGCTGGTGAGTCACCCTACAGAAATGCGCGCTGCCTTTCCATACTGACTCACCCGGCTGCCCGCACTCCCGCCTCTCCCTCCTGCCCCCCGGCTCCAGGGCAGGAGAGAAGCCCCCTCTCACCCGATGATACAACCCGTGTGCCAGTGCCGGTGGCCATGGTGGCGGTGGTGACAGTGGTGTCTCTGCCACAGGAAGCGTGGCTCAACACTTGGGCAGCCCCTGTGCCAAAACACAGGAAGAGCACCAAGAAATTACCCCGTGCATTGTCAACTCCAAAAACACCAAAGAAAACAAAACAAAGCAAAAAAACCAAACCAAAACAAAAAACAAAATTGGCCTCACTAGAACAATTGCCCAGGAGAAAAGAAAAGAAAAAAAAAAAAAGAGGCCAATGGACCTGGCCCAGTGCCAGAACCCTTGTTTTCCTTTCCCAACACAATGCACGTTAAATAATACTTCCTTCTTGCAACAAGGCCCTCCTGGGCCGGTTTTTGTTTTTCTCCCCTGCTGCACGGGTGTCGGTCATGGCAGCTGGCTTCTGTCATGGGAGCTTCAGCACTTCAGGGCTGCTGCTTCTCCCCACTGCCATGGATTGCCTGTTCCCAGCACTGTGGAGAAGCAAGGGCCTCGCGGCTGTGTTGCCCAGCTCCCCCCAGCTTTCCTGCGGGGACAGTGGGGCTCTTCAGTGCTTCTAATGACCTCCCCCACCCACCGGCATTATCCACGTTTAGCTGCTTTGCAGGATAATATCTCTTTAAGGTAAGCTAGGTTGCCATCCCAAGCCACCTCCATGTAGCCATACCCAAGTTACCAAGACATCCATACAAGCTAATCATGGCAGTCATATCATATATGTCAATTTATTGCCAGATTAAATAAAACAGAGTAATGAAACAAGATACATCGCATGTGGGATGAATGGTTTCATGACATTTCTGGTCAGGCTTCCAGGCTGGGATAAGGGGAACCCCTGTTACTTGCACCTTGTCTCTTCAGTTCCCATTCGGCTTGCACTCAGATTTCTTTTCTTTGGGATTTCTCTTCCCAATAACAGTGTCACTGGCACCCGACCGACTGTATTTAGACGTCTGTGTTACAGAGGAATCCACATAAAACTGTTTTTGTTTATTCTAACTTATTTCCTGAGAAATTTAGCATCTAAGACATCATGCCTCTCATTTGTTGGCAGTATCAATCAAGAGTCTTCAAGGGGCTGATCAGATCCATGTCTCTTAGAGGATTATTGGGTTTTCTGATTAAATGGCAGGTGCAAGAAGGAAAGGAGTTGCCCTTTTTTTTAAATCAAAATGGGGTCTTTGCACACGAAATGGCATTACTTCAGCTGTATGTATGTTTCCCCAGATTTCTGCTTGCTTACCTGAGGACACAGGATGCTGGATAAGATGGACCCAGTGGTTCTTGCTCAGAGATGTGGCACATCTCCATTACCGGCAAGTCTCGGAGCTCAGTCAATGGCATGCACAGCTGGCCAGCCTTGTCCTGGTACAAGGAAAGAGGGCCAGACTGCGGTGGAGGAGCAGATGGCAGGTCTACGTTGGCATTAGACATAAATGTCCACTGACACCCTGAGCTGAGCAAACTTGTTTCCAAGATTGACTTTGTGCACTGACATTCCTGAGGCAATCCAGAGAAGCCAGATCCAAGGTCCCGCCTACCTGCATTGTCTGAGCTTAAACTTCAGGTCCTGCCTCTGGGTGATGGATTTGTGTTCTGGGTAATAATAAATACCTTGTGAAGGTGACATCTTCTTGGCACTGTTTTAATCTGTTCTTCTCCCACCCAGAAAATAAGCCTGTCCCCTGCTACAGGGCGCACGTGGTCAGTCACAACAGTAGTCAGGTAACCTCTTGGTCAGCAAAAGCTGGCTTCTGAGCAATCACTAGCCATGTCAAAGAGGTTTTGGAGATGGATTAGTGGGAGGTCTTTAGGAAGGAAACTGAGGCAGAGCTGGGATGCAGCACGCAGCCTGGCAGAAGGCTGGGTGTTTGTACTTCCCCTGTGTTTGCTGTGCTCTCTGTGCATTCCCAAACCTGTCCATGTGTGGTAGTAACTCTGGTCACTCACCGGGGCAGAAAGCTCACCTTCTTGGCCAACGGTGGGATTTACCTCACAGCAGACATCTAAACATTGGCTCTGAACTCTCAGCCAGCTGTCTCAGCTCCCTCTATAGCCAACAGAGCAAGACAGGCAAGTCCAGAAATCAACTCCCTGGCTTAATTTTTTTAAGGTTGGGATGAATCATGTTGTGGCAGTGCTCAACGCTCTCCTTTGTCTAGAGAAGGAGACAAGAGCTGCTAGTGTTTGACTGCTTCATTTTCAGTC
Organism: Falco cherrug; assembly: GCF_023634085.1. NCBI lineage: Eukaryota > Metazoa > Chordata > Aves > Falconiformes > Falconidae > Falco > Falco cherrug. The sequence continues at coordinate 35,296,720 of NC_073701.1, read as the reverse complement.
AGCTCAATTTAAGGTGCTTAATTTTTAGCTGGCAAACACCAAGCACAGTGAATCCCACCTCAGGAGAACAATGTGCGAGTGTATGACAAGCAGCAGCAAGTCCAGGAGCATAGCTCCCGTCTTGATTTAGTTAACTATAGTTAGTGCTAAAATTTGACCATGGGAACCACTGCTTCAGCAAAAACCTGCTTGGTCAACATGCAGAACACACCTGGTCTTCCAGAATGTGTCCCCTGGGGACCTTGAAAGATGTAGGAAAGAGTTGTTGGGGCTAGCAACTTGCTTCTGAGCATGGGGTTTTCCTTGGATCTGGCACAGCACTTGTTTTTATTAGCTACTAAACCTTTGGCAATTCATCAGCCCCTGATAACACAAGTAAAAACCTGGAATAGCCAATCCCAAACATTTAGCCCAAATCACTGTGTATATGTGTCCTCACACCTGGTGGGAGTAACCAGGTTGGCCATATTTGCTTCTATGTCCAGGTCAACCCCTATGAAGAAGTCTCAGTGATGGAGAGCAACACTGCTGGCAGATCTACCTTCCACTAGTGAGAACTTGGTGGAAACTTTCACCCAGCAAAATGTTTGTTGCTTGGCCTCCTCTGCTAAGGGAGCAGGTGCTGGAGGTTGTTTGGCTAGCTGATTAAACAAATCCCAGCATTCCTGCCAGACCAGGTGAAACCAAGGCTTTTCAGCTGTGTCGTCCCTACAAGCTCATCAAGCAGCAATCAGCAGCTCAGTTAGTGCTGAATACTTAGCTTAGAGACACAGAGTGTCATTCTGGTCATAGCCCTAATGGCAACCACGAGTTCAGCTTTGAAATGGCTCTCCAAAACACCGCACAACTAGGATAAATAAAGGACAATATTCACATCAAGATAGTCCAGGTTGTCTCAATATTGCTGTGAGCGTGCTCTTCAAACCATTTTTAATGTTCTTCAGGACTCAGGCTTGGAGGTCTATGTAGACAAGTGGTAGGCTCAGCTGGTTGTGGGACATCTCATATGCGAGCCTGTTGAAAACTTGTCAGTGTCATGCCAACTCACCAGTCTGAGGTATTTTCAAGGTGACTGTCAGCATGATCACTTCCCATAGCAACCTGCCACAGGGAATATATGCTATTTTAACTGGGAAAGTCCATCTCTAGCTCTATTTTCTCTGCACCTCATTTGTGGCTGCTCCACTAACTACAATGGCAAGTCCAGCAAGATCCCATTTTGATTATGGAGGCAGGTACACGTCTGGGATGTGTAAAACCCTCCAGGCTGATCTGTATCACAGAAAGTGGGAAGCAATGATGGTGACATCAGCCATGGCTGAGTGATGAAAAGTCATGCGAACATTTTTAAAAGGAATAAGACACTACCCCATTTATTTGGTATCCCCCAGCTCACTCAGGTATAAACATCCTGCAGATGATGGTAACCCTACATTGAATGAAAGATTGCTAGTTCAACAATCCACTGGTGCATGACCCATTCTCATCTTCTGTGAACAGAGGTTTTACCGGAGATACGTTTTTACATTCCTTGTGCAATATGTGGCTTTACTTAGTGTTTACACTACCATTTCTTTTGTACATCCTCTTTTCACAAATACCCACTTCTAAAACCACTGGCCGTGGACATGCAGAGCTGCAGCAGGTACATTGATAGTGACAGCTTTATGGTGACACCTATAACATTGATTGTCTATTTTTCCTCATGTTTAAATTATTTACATGTTTATTCTACAAAACAGTTCTATTGATTAGCAATTTCCTTTGCATGAACTTCGAGGTGTTATGATGACTAGTGACTTAGAGTCCTACATCTTTTAGGGGGGTTCAATTACCCATTTGACCAAATTGTACCAAGAACCATCCTTCAGTTGGGTTTTGCAAGTAGATGGTGCTGTATCTATCAATCAGGCTGAACGAACCTCAGCAACAAATCTGACTGTGCTGCGATTTCAGGCTCTTCCTAAGAAAACTTTCTGAAATGCAATCTAGGGCTGTACAATTTCAGATGGGAAGCGTAACTGCCTACTGAGAAAAATGAGAACATACACTCCATTTTAAGCCCATTACAGAAAGGAATTACTTAGACAGTCACGCGGACGCAAAGCTAATATCATCCCCTAGATAGTAACTGCTGCATCTAGTACTGCTCAGCAATGTGCAGAAATAGAAGTGGACAGAAATCCACCCAGACAAAAGCCAAGATTTTTTTTTCTGATGTCTTCGGGTGCCCAGACATGGCTCCTGAGCTGTGAACATCCTGTTGGGCTGCCTGTGTCCCTGTGCTCCCTCTTTGCCCCCATTCTCCCAGACACCTGCAGTTTTCTTTGAAGCAGGGACAAGGCGAACATTTCCCAGAGACATGTCAGGACGCAGAGAGAAAAGCAGAGAGATGGATTCTATCTGTCAACTTGCGATGAAATACAGTGACACCCCCCTCCCCCCCAGCCCCAAAAGAAAGCTTAATTTTCTCTCGTTAAAAAAAGTGTTTGGCTCAATCCCTAGACCAGCTGCTTCCTACATAAATAAGAGGCATGAACGGTGTACAGAAAAGAATATTTGACATTCCTAATCAATTAGATAAGGGGAAAAAACAGCCCATTTTCCTGTTCAAAATAAAATTATCATGGTTACTTCAGATTTCAAGGGCGTTTATCTTTCAGCTTCAGACAGAGGGGCACTCAGTAGGCTGCAGGTTGCTGACCCTGGGCTGAAGAATGACTAAGCTGCCAGCTGGGATGGAGAAGCCCAGACCTGGCTCTAGCAGGGTGCTGAGATGGGAATAGCCATGGCAGTTGCAAGCCAGGTCAAGTGTGTTTTGGTAGAGCCGGGCTTTTGCAAGCACTGTGTCAGACCGGGAATAACTGGCAGAATGGGGGGAAGGAGTTAAACCACCTCAAACCAGATTGTTCAAGAGAATCTTGCCTGTGCACTCCCTGGCTTTGAAAACTTGTATAAACATTTAACCAAGGAAATGCCAAGGAAATCAAGGTGAGGAAGAAGGTGGCTGGGAGGGCTGTAAGAGAACGCAGGCGCCTTCCCTACCCCAGTTCAGCTCAGGACGCTTCAGTGAAAGAGGCACAACCTGAGACATGTAGGGTATGTTCAACCCAAAAGCACAGAAGGCTCCAGAACCTGGGGCAGATGCTGGGCATTGGTGCCAGCCCCACAGCAGAGGCAGGAGGCACAGGCGCAGGGGCACGGTGCCCTCTCCTCGAAGAGCACATGTCTCTGCATCACCAGCATCCTTTGAGGCCTCTCCACAGACCGCTGGAGAAAGGACAAGATTTTTGAGATGACTGGCTCTGCTGTCTCCCAGTTCAGGGAAAAGCAGCAGCCCCACAGTGCTGCCCTTTGCAGTGCCTTGGTGCAGCCAAGGTTGGCGGGTGGACTGCAGGCACTTTGCATGTTTTTTTACCCCAAGCAGCTCCAGGTCCCCATGTGCAGTTCCTGGAAACTTCAGGCTGGGTGTCTGTATCGGAAGTCTTGATTGCTGCTGCTTTGCTTTTGCAATAATAATTCTCTGTTCTTCCAGGATTTGTCAGGACAGCATGTTTCTCCAGGAAAAAAAATACACAAATAGGGCAACAAAACGTCTGAGCCTGCAAACCCCTGCGCAGACCTAGAGGAGCCCTCTGGAGACTGCGCTCACCATGAAATCCTGGGCCTGTGGTGCCACCTAATGAACAAGCGCCGTGCAAAGTACGCGTGCATGCTGCTGTGCACTGGGGAATCAGGCGAAGGTGGTGGAAGGCTTCCTTACCACACTTCATTCCACTCTCATGCCGTTCGTCCCTCTCCCAGTGCTTAATTTATTCGATCCCTGCAATCCAGCCGTTAGGCAGCAGATAATACTAACCCTCTTCTGTGGACGAGTCACAGAGCAACTTTTTGCCAAGCCCAAATACACCAGACAAGTCAGCAGTAGTTGAGTAACAAATTAGAGTTAACTCCATTCTCTGCATCAGTGCTGGAAATACTGCTTCCAAGGGACAGGGCAGAGGGGTGACATGGTGCGGTGTTGTGACCTGCACCTTTGCCCTGGGCTAACTGGCTCGTTCCCCGTGCAGCAACAGCACCCTCCTGAGTGACAAGCCATGAACTTCCATTTTTTAGGAGGCAGAAGTTGGGCTTCATTTCATTGGTGAGGACATTGGTCAGGCAGAGGATCAGGAATGGCTCTAAAGGGCCTGAGGACATTCCTTCAGAGAGAAACCAGCTGGTGTTTGGGTTTTACACAGAAAATCATCAAAGAGAAGGAGAACAAATGCTCCACATGAAGTGCAAGCTTTGTGCTGGTCACAACAACCGCCTTATACTCACAGACCAAGACACTGAGGTGCTTCCCAGGACTGCACTCAGGTTTCTGGCCTCTGCTGATACAAGGAGGCATCCCAAAGGACAAACCATCTCCAGGGGCACGGAGCTGCCTAGAAGCAGCAGGCAGAAAATGTGTGAGAACTCAGTCCCTCCTCGGAGCTTAGAAGTTAGGGTTGTGCGTTCCTCCTGCTCCATTTACCTTCTCTGCCGTGATCTCAGGCCAGGCACCCATCAGAGCAGAGGCCTCTTGTAAAGGTGTTGTCACAGAGCACATCATGCATTAAATGGTAGCTGTGTGGTCAGAGCCTTCTCCCAGAAAGTGGGAGGTCTGAGCTAAGTGTTCTCCTCAGCCTGTAGGGACTGTAATTCACTCTTCCCACCAGCCTGGTCTGCTCTACCTTGCACAGCATGGCACGGCGGGGCATGGTTTGGTATGGTATGTCTGCAACATGGGTGAAGATCACCTCCTAGCTTCTGGACCCCAAGGGCATCACCCAGACGCGCCCTGCCGTGAAGGTTGGGTGCCAGCTTCTGGCACCAAAGCAGGAGATCTGAACACAAATGCCAATCACATCATGGATGGTGCAGATGTTGAAACCTTAGCTAAGTGTGAAACAGACTCTGGCCCCGTACCTGGTTTTTAAGTCTTTCAGAATTTTCAGACTGCTTCAGGCAGGAGGAAAGTGAACACTGCAACTCTGGCCCCTTCACAGTGGAAAGAATGGGAGACATGGACTGTCTCATGGAAATAGTCCTCTGTGGAAAGACACATTTTTAGGGCTGGGTGCTCTTGCTCTACAGGCAGGAGGTGCTATGAAAGGATCATACATGAGAGTGGGAGTCTTTGGAAGTTTTAAGCCATGAACAGCTGAAGAAGTTTCTATAGAGCATGTGGCAGCCAAGGCTTTTCAAAGACATATCATATGTCCACAGATAGGCAGGCTTTCACTAAAACAACAAAACTCAAATTAATTGAAACAACAAAACACAATTTAATTGAAACCACAAAAATATTTTTTTAAAAAACAAACCCACAAAAGCACTTATTTTCCCTTGCCCACCTACACTTCAAGCTAGGCTTGAAGTGTGAGCATTGAAAATGCTACTACAGTTTCCCATAGAGGAATTTATCTGAACTGTACTTTGTGTACCAAACCAGCGTACGTCACTCTTGCCGTGACAGAGACGAAGTACTCAGTACTCAGCACCCAGCAGCCAAAGAGAAGAAAGACTGTTCACTAGCCAAGTGTTTATCTTGGAAAGCAGAGACTGGCATTTCAGCACCTTCACTAGGACCTGTTTATGTATTTTGCATGAGTCAGGCACTGGATAACATGTACAGTCAGGGATCAGGATCAGGACACAGATCTCCTCTTGCCCAGGAAAATGACCATGAGGTGAGATGTGACACACCTGTTCCCTGGCCCAGGGAACTCTGAATTCTTCTTGCACCAAGTGAGACAACTTCTGTAAGTGAATGTGTATTGCTCTGGAGATAGACTATAGTCTGGTGTTTGGGGCAGTCTCCCAGAAGATGGGATTTCATGGCCCTGAAAGACAGAGGAAGGACTGGACCTTGATCACCCGCACTGCTGGGTGTGTGCTATAACTGTTGAGCTACTGTTTAACACGTAGGAAAACAACAAGACCTCTTCCAGTGGCATTTTAAAAGAAAATTTTCGTCACTGAATCTGCTCTGGGCAGTAGCTGAGCTTTTCAAGAAAGTCTGGGATGAAACACCTACCTGATGGTTCCCAGTCACACCTGAGTGTAAGCCAAGCTGTAGAGGAACACCGAGCTGCCCACCAAGTTGAGGTGCACTAAGGGACAAGTGCCAGTGGTGTGGTGTTTAGACAATCACCATCTGGGACTCAGTGGTTACCATCCCATTTAGTTGGTACTCCAGGTGCCTCAGATCTGCACCCAAGGCATGGCCACAATGAGACAGAAATGTGGGTGCTCTGATCTAAAGAGGATGAAAGGCTGAAGTAGAAAACTGTCATGTATGCCTTGTAAGGGGTAAAGAAACCCCAGGCGAGGAAAAAAGAGGTTAAGGATGAAAGAAAAATGGCATTGAAGCCACAGAAGGTATTTTTCTTCATGACAGACCCCAACCAGAGCTCTCAGCATGACTTAAGCTTGGGCCGGATGATCTTTACCGCCTAGGACTAGCTCCATCGGCCAAGGCAAGGTGACTTCCATGTTTGTTTTCCCTGTGTGTGTCGGCAGGAGGCGGAGCACTGCTTTGCACTGGGGCTGGGGCTCACTGGCCATCTACTGTCAGGAAATCCCTGTGCTGGGAGCAGTAGATCAGAGCCAGGTGAGGAACGCACAGCAGAAGTACAGCTTGAAACATACTGTTCACTGGCTGCTGTCACAAGGGTTCCGGGTAAAGCGAGATGCTGCCAACTCAGCAGGGGACAGCTGCTTGCTTTCCATGGGTTTTAAGGAACTAACATTAGTAATTGATGTGCACATACCAAGAGGTCAGTTTTTCTGGTGCCCTTGGGCTTAATGGCACCGGTACCCCGTGCACCCTGCCTGTGCTTTGCTGTGCTTCCAGCCAGCTTAGGGGTCTGGGCGTGCTGCTCTCCTGGGCCCGGGCAGCGCTGCCCGTGCCCGTTCACTGTCTTGAATTTCTGTGATGTGTTAGGAGGCTGCCTGCAGAAACCATGATCTGCGTGTGAAACGGACCTGCGCTTGCAGAGCAGCATGATGAGTGCCACCTACTGAGAATTAAACATACAGCACCACGGGGAGAGGCCGGTCCCCCCACCAAGCCAGCGGTACATCGCAAACGGCGTCGGCAGTGTGGCTCTCCATGGCTGCCAGCTCCCGTGACATTACGGAGTCATGGCAGCACCGTGCTCGCAGGCTGCCAAGGCTGCTTCTGCTGCAAGGTCGTTTCTTGAAGCTTCATCAAGCAACATTTCTTCAGGGATGTGCTGGGTTGTTTTGGAGCTATACTGGTCTTTGCTGCAGTATTCTGGGGGGGGGAAATCCCTGGCAGGATTAGGCTTTGTAAAATATAAATGACCATTAATAAATTTTTAGTGTTAATGTAAATGCTTGTATCAACTGGAAGCTAAATCGCTTAATCAGGCTAGTAGCAATTAAAATGGTAATTTTTTCTGTACTAGATTCTGCTTGCAATTTTTACCCAAGTAAAACCCTTTGAAGTTAATTGGAAATTTGATTAAAGACTCCGGGATCTGGGTCTTTAAATTTGTACTAAGGAAAGTTCAATATTTGCTTTGGTTTTCTGCACATTGAGTTCACTTCTATATGTTAGTGCAACTGTACAATTAGCCATAACGAGAACAACTCCAATAAAGATTTCTGTAATCTAGTTCTTGATATACTTTAAAAAAGGTCTTGTATCACAGAATGGCTTTTAAAGTACTGCTAAAACAAGCTAAAAGATCTGAAAAAAAAACCTTGATTGCTTAAATTGTTTAATTATTTCTAGTCCCTATAAATGGCTTAGTAATATTCACTTAATGGTAATTCAGAACTCGGGATGGCATGAAAGGAAGGGAGATGTTCTTACTCTTACCCTTTAGGCTCATTTTTCGGTTGCCGGGGGGGGTGGTGGGGTGGTGGAAACCAAACAAAAACACACTGCCAAAAAACCTACTCAAATTATATTATAACCATTAGTAGAACAAAAAGAAACTGTGGTGTGACAGCTTGAAAAAGTTACATTTTTGTCCAGAATGTTGCAAAAAAAACCCAAACAAACAAACCCTCTGAGACAAAAAAGTGACCAGACTATGGTGAGACACTTAGTAGCATTTTCTGAAAAGTAAAAGGAGCCACAGGCAGCCTGTTGTGGTACTGAAGACACTCGAAGAACCATGGTCGGTGTAGCAGTCCAGACTCACACAGGTTTCACTCCAGCCAGTACAACCACAGGTGAGAATAAAGTCCCTGCGAAGGAAGGAGGACTTGCACGGAAAAATCCCCCAGCAAACAAGGAATAGATATTTTTGTTATGTCGTGGGATTTGCCTGGAACTTTATTGCATGCTGATGTCATCTTGTGGACAGATCATCCTTCCAGGCAAAAGAGTGCTCTTTCGAAAGCTGCAACATAACTGATGCAAATATTGTTTAAACTTCACTTGGGTCAGTTGCTGGTGTGAGAAAAGGGAAAAGCAGAAAGAAAGAAGGGAATAATTGTGCAGAAATTACACCGATGATGCAGAGCATATGGGTTCTTGTTGCATACCTCTGTTTATAAGAAGAGTATTGTAGCTTGCCATCAACATGCAGGTTGATTCACTTTGAGAAATCCTTTAATATTCATTAATAAAGTTTCTTTAATTTTGAAATATACATATTCTTGACCTTAAAAAGATACATATTAAATAACAGATTATAAATATCCTATACTAAGAAGTGCAACAGTTTATCAATAGTGGACTATTCTGCAAGTTTGTTGTGACTGTAGGATTTATTTATTTATTTTATTTTATCCTAAAGTGGTCATTGGAGCACAGTTTCTTCCATTTTGAAGTTTGGCACTGCAGTAATTGGATTCAAGTGCAAGGAAAGGGGTTATAAACAGGTCGCTGCAGTTCAGGGAAATGTTCTGCTCTTCTTTTGTCTCTGCTTTTTCTGAAGATCTTAATTTTGAGAAACAAAGTAGTTTATCTTAAATATTTTTCTCTATTCCCTCTAAGAAATAGAAGCATAATATGAGAAAGGAAGAGTTCAGAAGAAGGTCAAAGATTCATTATTATTATTATCATTATTTTTACTATTATTTTGCAATATGGTACAAAAACCTTGAATATTCAATGGCTATACTGTTACAGAACCAATTCTACATTACAGACTGCTAGGTCTGCATAATGGTTAGCCCAACAGCCACAAGTCCCTGACAGCGCGCTTTGAGCTCTTAAATGGCTGCAGAAAAAATAAGCAACCTGCCAGTTACTGCATCCACAGGTATGGATTGTGTATGTTGTGTGAAAACGAATGCTTTCAAAGTGAATGATGAACATTAACTTGCTCTCAGCATAGACTTCCTTTTGCATAATATTTGCAATTTGAACAGTAAGGCTCATCCCATCACAAACTTTGCATATGAACAGCATCCAGTGACACGCAGTCACAGCGGAGGAGCGACCGAGCATGTTTGTGGGAGAAAAGGTAGCCACACATGTTGAAAAAAGCACCTGCTCTGATGCAAAAACATCCGAGGAGACTTTTAAAACACAGCCTGTTGTTTAATGCAGTGGTCGGGAAGAAAAAGCACAATTCTGCACACCAGATTGGTGCACAAAGGAGCCTGGACACCTCGGTGCTGAATGCCTGTTCACAACGCTCCTGTTTGCTCGTGCCTTACCCTAGAAAGCCTTGGCCACCTTGAAGAGGTGGCCGTAGGTCCTGCCTGTTTCAAGATGTCAAACACCTACGTGTGTGCTCTGTCCTTAAAACCCCTCAGCACTTCACCACAAGGCACTTGAAGCGGGTGCCCGGACAACCGAGCCGCACCGGGTCTCTTCTGCATCGGCCCGTGCCGCCACCTCTCCCTGCCTCAGCACTTTGTCACCTGGTGTTTTCCCACCCGCCGCCGACGCCACGAGATCGCTGAGGGCCGTTCCTGTGGAACACACTCGTAAATATCACCGCTTTGCGGCGGCCGACCGTTTTCCTCACGGCGCTCGCTCCGCAGCCGCCGGGGCGTTGGAAACCGGCGGCCCTTCCCGTGAGGAAAGCGGGGTGCCGGCGGGAGCCCGGCTCCCAGGGAAAGGCGGGGAGGCCGGCTGCCGGCCACGGGCTGCGGCGGGCGGCGGCGGGAGCGGGGGCTGAGGCGGGGAGGCGGGAGCGGCCCCTCAGGCGGTTCCCGCCCAACCCGCGCCGCGCCGCGCCCCGCCCCCCCCCGCGCGAGCCGGGGAAAACGTTGCGCAGGTTCTAAAGCGGGGCGGGGGGAGGGGAGGGGGCGCGGCCGCGCGCGAGGGGGCGTGTGAGGGGGAGCGGTGGGTAACGGCCGCCAGCGGGCAACGGCCGCCGCCACCGGGCCAGCCGCGACCGCCGCCGCCGCGGGAGGCAGCCCCCGCCCGCGCCCTCCGCCGTGCGACAGCCGGCTCCGCCGGTGTCCGGCGCCAGCGCCGCTGCCCCGCCCGCCGCATGGAGCTGTCGGCCATCGGGGAGCAGGTGTTCGCGGTGGAGAGCATCCGCAAGAAGCGCGTGCGGAAGGTGGGCAGCGGCGGGGCGCGCGCCGGGGCACCCCTCGCCTCTCCTGCCTCGCACGAGCGCGGGGGGCGTGGTGGGCGCGCGCGTGGCCGCCCTGCCTTCGCCTCCCCCCCCCCCCCCCCCATGCCCGCGCGGAGTAACGGGCAGCCGCGCGCTGCCGGCGGGGCGGTACCGGCACCTGCCCGCGGGGCGGCGGGGCGGGGGGGGCGGGAGTGCCTCGTGAGGGGTGTGTGCTTCGGGGGGCTCCGCGGGGGGGCCGGCCGGGCTGAGGGGGGGGGCGGTGTCACCGCCGGGGGCTTCCGCTTCCAAAAATCCGTGCTGGTGGCAGCGGAGCTGGCGGCGGGAGGGGCTTCGGGAGGGCCCGGTGGGCAGCTGCGTGACTCAGTTTCCCCATCAGTGGACACACGCGCTGTCCCGGCAGGGCGCTACGAGGCCTAGCCCGTAAGCACGCAGCCTGCGGGGACCCTCCGGCGGGAAGTTCCTCACAGGGCAGTGTTTCCAAGCGCTGGGGAGCCCATGAGCCCCCCGTGAGGAAGACAAAACCGGCTCCCTGGCCCGAGGATCCAGGTGCTGTGCTGTTGTGTAAAGGTGCTTGCGGCTGCAGCAGCGGCACTTCAAGGGATGGGCATCCCGCGCGTGCGAGGGCCTCTGCCACGCTTTGGGAAGTCCTTAACAAGCTCCTCAGTATAATATTAAAGATCTTAATAGTTGTACACATTGCTCATGGAGCCCTTGAACATGGTTTCCAATTGCTATGCTTTTTTTTTTTTTTTTTGCTTGGGTTGTTGGATTTTTTTTTCTTTTTACATCTTGTGCTTGGACTGAACGAATAAATGGATAACTCTGAACTTCAGCTGTGCGCTGCTGTTTGCTTGGGTGGAAAGGTTGAGTGACTGTGATGATGGGACAGCGTTTGAGTAGAGTGTGTAGCAACTGGAAGGGAAGTTGAAGAGATATATCATAGGTTCTGAAATACTGTATTTCTTCTCTGCTTGAACAAAATTCCTTTGACACTTGCTTCTGGCATACATCTCCTTCTCGCATTTATGCATGCTGCCTTCTTGTAGGATTGTCTGTAAATGTGGGAATGATTGCAGTCTTGCTCTCCAGTTGGCTTTTGGGGTCCTGCCTGCAAGGCTTCTGCAAAGGTATGACCCCAGGTTGATGGTAGTTCAAGCATGCTTAAATACCCCTGCGTTACTATTTTCTGGGGAAAAAGTTATAGCGAGCATATTTGAATGAGGAAGTGGCTTTGTTTTGAAAATAAAGGGATGGGAAACGAGATTTTCAGTTGCAGAGTTTAGGCCTGTTCATTGGTTGCATCTCTTGCTGTAGCCCATATTTGGTTGCAGACTTCACCTGTTTTCTTCCCTTTTCTGCCTTTAGGGTAAAGTAGAATACCTGGTGAAATGGAAAGGATGGCCCCCAAAGTAAGTTGTTTTACTTGGTTTTTACGCCTTTAATATTTGGTAATAGCTTACATTGTATCGCTACAACTGAGTATCCCGCTCTTAACAGGTAACCTTTTGTCCCTGGTTCCAACAACAATAAACAAAAACAAAGAGCTATAAACCAAAACCAAATCTATTTCTGGACCAGCAGCTGAGGGATGCAAACTGTGTGCCAGTCTATTCTGACTGGGTTTTGCCACCACTGAAATATTCCATTGAGATGCTTTCTAGATACAAATGGTTTTAAATTCATTACGAGTTTAACAGGGAACCCTGATTCTTCTGAACTTGGAATGGCTCCTGCTTTCCTGAGTCAGCACTGAGAGGACCCCACTTTATTTTTAGAGCTATATGCGGTTTTTTAAAATAGAAAACAAGTTGATGGTCTTGTCTTGTTGTTCTACTACTTCCCCTCTGCTATTCACAAACGGAAAGGGGCAATGTTTCAGATTTATTGATTGTAGCCAAATGCAGGTGATCTTTGTCCCTTGAAAATTACTGCCATGTCTTCATTTCCTTGTCTGAAACCTTCTGTTATTTTGAGTGTCTCTTCTGCTTTTGCTTTGGTTGCTATGTTGCAAAAAGGGAAAAAAAAATTTTTTTTGCGGCATTGCTGTACATTGTTTGTAGATATTTTTCTTATTAAAATGCAGCTGCCTCTGAAGAAGAGTGATTGCTCTGGGTCTAAACAGTCTGTAAAAGGCTTTAAGATTAAAAGGATTAGGTAACTGGAGAATATTACTATGTTAGCTAGCGGTCTAGTAGAACAGCCCCCTGACCAGCCTGTATGGGGCCCTGTCTTTGCTTTTCTGTTTGCAGCTCTGTGTGGGTACAATTACATTACACATGCAGTTGCGCTGTGTGTTGCTAAGCAAAGGGGGCTGCTTTTACGGCTTCATCCTTGCAGTTGCAAAGCAGGGCCCACTAGGATGGTCCTAACAGATTGTACCTGGTGTCTAAGAAGTTGAAATGTGTTCCTACGTGCCATAATCCTCGTGCCTAATCCTTGTGCTTATAGGGCATGTGTGAATACAAGCAGCTTCCCCTCTCTGGTGGTGGTGGGAGAGGGTGACTTTGTTCTTGACTGTAAGTTCTGCTGTCAAAGCGTAACCTTGTGCACTTGTTGAGCGCCAGTTGCCATGTAGTTTGGGTCAGTTCTTGGACTGCTTCAGCCTTCTAAGTAGCCAAGCCTTGTTTAATCACTGTTAGAAGTTGGGAAATGTGTTTGTAGTCTGTGAGGCACCATCCCCTTTTGGCCAGAATACTGATGTTTATCCCATTCTCCTTTCAACAAGTGCATTGAGGTCCTTCCTTTGTAAAGTCACTTGCCAAGAAGGTGGGTTGAGGCATGGCGTAGTTTTCCTCGGACAGAACAGCCCTTATTCTTACTGCTGCCTTTCCTTGCCATGTGCCTTGGAACTCTGGGAGAGCTAGAAGCTCTCTTTTGGGAATTAAAAGCACAGCTTTCTGCCCAGGGAGCAAGGGGATGCCAGAGTTCCCTTCTTCTGATGCTGTGACATGTCCAAACATCTTCGCTCTTTCCCCAAACGCCAAATCTGAGAAACACTGAATTTTTTTTTCTTCGCCCATGCTCCCACCCTCCCCTAAACTGTTCACCTGTTGGTTTGAGTTGCTTAAAACCAAGATGCTTTGAGCATTGAAGTCGCTTTCATCCTAGTAGGCTCTGTTCCGTGTTTCTGAACATGCATATGTCTGTGATAGCATGCAGCACCACAAGCTGTTTGCGTCTTTATTTTCCAGCATACTCAGTTTCCCCATCCCACATCGTGTTTCTCTTCATTCCCCTCCCAAACTTTGTCTTAATGCTCTTTGTAATCTCTGTACAAGTTGTCCCATCATTCCCATCAGAGGCTTCATGGAAGGGAGTAAGGATAGGTCAGCAGTTTGATGCTTTCCCACATAATTGACTTTTCACTTTTTTTCCTTTCGTTTTAATAATAAATTCTTGTTAATGTCCTGCACCTCAGATTTCTGGATTGTACTCCTGGAGTCAGGGAATGGAGGAGTTACTATCTGATTCTAGTTACAAGCTTGTTTACAACTTGTATTGGAGTTTAGAGGGGAGGGGGAAGAGGAGGAGTAGAAGGAGGGGGAAGGAACATCATATGATCTATGTTTTCCAGAGTGCCTCTCTGCGGTTCTGCTGCAGCCTGGGCTGTGTGTACCCGTATATATAGCTCTCTGTGTGTATGCGCATGCGCATGGCAAACTGAGCCATGTTTTTTTTTTTATATGCAGTGTTTTGCCACTGCAGAGAAGCCAGAAACTGAACTGCAGAGAAAAAGGCAACACCCACCAGGGTTGTTTTTTTTTTAAAGCAAATCCCCTTTCCTCTCCTGCCTATGCAAAGCAATCCAATGTTTTGCCCTCCCTGTGTTATTATTTTTCTTAAATTTGTAGAATGAATGACAGAATCCCCGCAGCTGGGAGGAAACCTTCCTCTGTTCAAACAGTAACTTGGCTTTGACAGCTCACAGTCAGGTTGCTGCAGGAGGTTCGAGCAAAGGAGGGAGGGAGGGATCAGCTGGTTAGGAAGAAGTGTCTGTTCTTAACTCTCTGATGTACAGTGCACCTTGGGATATCTGAATTTCATATTTTTGTTTCTCCATTTTGCAAAAGAATTGTACTTTTATTTCTAGACCCATTCTCCATGAATGCTATCCATACCTGTCTTCCATCTAATGGAGAGATGAAAGGGAAAAGCATTCCCACACCACCTCCCCTGTGTACATATATGCATGTACCATGTGCCCTTGTGTGTAGCCTAGACTTCATCCTGAAATGTAAAAATCCTAATTGGCTTTTCCCCTGTTTCAAGGCACTGATATCAGTGCCCCCTTGCCCACCTGCATGTGGCTTGTCTCTTGCTCTCCTCCCCAAGGGCTGGGGAGGTGCTTTGTCTCCAGGCCCTGGACCTCACATTCCAGGAAAATTAACAATTTGAGCATTTGGGGTTTCAGACTTGCTTTCTTGCCTTTGAGTTTCTATGGTAGGGACATGCCACCCACCTTTTCTGGGCACACATGACCCCTTAGAAGCAAACTTGACATGAGGACTACCCTGTGATTCTTTCACCTTCCACAATGGGAGTTTTTGCTGCTTCTGCTTGGTATGAAGTGCAGCAGTGCCCTTTGGGAACCAGTTTTGGTGTTGCCTGCTGGGTAGGTTCAGTCCTTTCCTGAACATCTGACTCCTGTCACAGCTGTCTCAAAATCGAGGCAGGAGATGGGGCAGTGAGTGACACTGTTCACAGGCTACTTTCAGAGCATCAAGCTTATTTTGAGTAGTTTTGGTAGCCCTGACCACAATGCAGATGTGTTCCTCCTGCACCGGTACAGAAACACTGGTGACCTCTGCTAGATAAAAATAACCCGCAGGGGCAGTTGAGCAAGAGGAGGAACAGTTGGAAAATCGCTGTCAACTTGCCTCAGGGCCCAGGTCTAAACATGTTTAGTTTAATAGCATCAGTGGAGAAAAATTAAACTCTTCTTAAATGAATACTTTCAGCTCCGGTTATTAGAGGTAATTAATAATGCAGGTGAGAAAGCATACTTACTCTTTCAGCAACCTAAATTAAGAGAGACCTATTTTTCAGAAAGCTGTATTGGATTGCATCTCATTGTTCCATGGGGTTTGTTGGATTTGAGGGAGTGCTGTAAATGAGACCTGTTTAGGCACTGACTTAAAATCAGTTTTAAGTGTCTGCAGAGTCTTTGCAAATAGTGTGAAGGGGGCCCTGGGGAGGAAAGTCTTCCCTGTTCTCCTTTAAAGAGCTGCCTGACACTTGGCCCTGCCTGTTTTGGGAAGGGGAGGTGGTGTCTGCTGGAAGTTGGGGGTGCAGAAAGGCTGAGATTCCTCAGAGCTCTTGCAGTGTTGTGGCAGGCCCCACCAACTCTTGTGAAGGCAGTATCCAGGGCCACAGCACATTGGTAGCAGGCCTGCAAAAAAAGTATTGTTTACTTTATATTCCTTATGTTTTTCTTCAGATACAGCACATGGGAGCCAGAGGATCATATCTTGGACCCTCGCCTGGTAGTGGCTTACGAAGAAAAGTAAGGCACATGTTCTTTCTCTCCCTGGACACAGGAAAAGGAAATAGTGTCTTTATTTCACAGCATGTACAAAGTGCCCCTGTTGTCCCTGCTTCAATCAAAGATGACATGTATAGCAATGAATCCTGCTTGATCTCTGTATCCTGGTGTTGGCTGAGGCAGACAAGATGGGGTTAAAGCAGCTTTGATTGGCACTGTTCAGTAAATGAGGCCAAGAACAAGCAGCACTGAGCCAAAGAGCAATCAGTCTTAGGTTTTGATCAGGTCCAGGGCTCGACTGATGTGAGGTGGTAAGTTTCCCTAACCCATCCTTGATCAGCAGTCAAAGAAATTCCCTTATTGTAAGGCTTTCACTCCTACAAGAAGCAATTCCAGGACATTCTTCAAGCCCACACTGGTCATCATTGGATTTTAATGCGGGAAATGAGGGAGCTGTGCTGCAAAAGGTAGATGTCCTGACTAGGTTTTGTGCTGTGGTATTTAGTACTCTGATTTGTGTTCCTCTTTCACAGGGAAGAGCGAGACCGTGCATCAGGGTACAGGAAAAGAGGCCCCAAACCAAAGCGCCTCCTACTGCAGGTAGCCTCTTGCTCTTCTGTGTATTTCTAACTCATTAGCTGCTCTGCTGCTCCTCTGCTCACAGGGAGGTGGAAACTATCAGTTTGCTGTTTTATGGACAAAACTGGAGGTAACAAGCTTACACAACAACATGAAATCAGTGGGTAGGCAGATACTTTTAACCTGTTAGCTGAAGAGCCAGCTAACTTGTCTTTAAAAAAAGCTAAACAAAACAAAACAATCAACAACAGTTCTTGCTGTCTGAACTAGGATTTTCTAAACTTTGGGCTTGGGTGGTTGCAGGTTACCTGGTTTGTGTGCTCTTTCAATTTCACGTTGGGCTTGGACTTTACATCATATTAAAGGTAGACACTGGTTGGAAGCAGAGTTCCAGCATGCCTTGACTGCTGCCAAGCAAAGCAGCCAATCCTAGGAAGCACATATTAGGAAGAGCTTAGATGGCAGTTGAAGAGGCGAGAGAAACAGTGTTGTAGAAGCAGCACAACTTATCCTAGCTCATCTAGGTGTTCGGGGACTGAACAGAGAGTAGTTTCCTGGCTCCCAGGTGGGAGCCCTGACTGTATTATCTGATTTCCTCTCTGACCCTTGCTGCATTGATGTCTTGGCAGCGACTCTATGGCATGGACTTGAGGAGTGCCCACAAGGGAAAGGAGAAGCTCTGTTTCTCTCTTGCACGGAGGTTTGGAGGAGGAGACAGTAGCATGCCAGGGGCCAAGCCAGGGCAGGCAGAGTTCTCAGAGAAGACTGGGGGAACGGTCCTGCCATTCTCTCTCCGGAAGCAACGCAAAAACCAGAAGTACCTGCGACTGTCAAGGAAGAAGTTCCCCCGCATGGCAAGCCTGGAAAGCCGAAACTGCAGGCATGAGTTCTTCCTGAATGATGCAGTGGGCCTAGAGGCCAGGCAGGGCCCTGAGGACTGGGAGGCCATGCAGCACACCAGCAAGGAAGGTAAGGCCAGACACCTCGGCTGTGAAGTTCTGGGGTAGCAAAGGATGCTCTGCATGCTTCCTCCTTGCTTGCCTCATCCTGGGATTGTGGTTTGGGTCAGGTCCTCAGAGCAGCTCTCGCTGGCTGACATTGTGGCCCTCTTGTTTGGATGAATAGCACGGATTAATCTGCTTTTTTGGTGCTGTTGCCTCCCTGTAGGCTTTGTATCAGTAATGCCCCTCCCAGCAGAAGATACTGCATGTGGAAGGTGCTGCAAGTTACTCCCCTCTTACAGTTTCCTCCTAGCAGAGGCGACGTGCAGGTGTGATAGGGATGAACTCTGCCTCTGTCCACATATCCACATGTGTTCAGCCTGCTGCTCTGCTAAAAGGAGCTCGGCTGGCAGTGGGCAAGCTTGGGCATGAGAGCTGCTCTCCTAGTGCTGCTCTGATAAGCGTACAGGAATGCCGTTAGGAACCCATAGTGCATTCCTCTGCCCCCTCCTTCCCTATTCTCTCCACACCCCACATCCTGTAAAGTCTCTTGCTCTAGAGCTATGTGAGAGGGGGATGAGAGATGAAGTGAGGATGGTAACTCCTGCCTGATCCACTGAATAGGCAGCGTGGGTGTAGGCATGGGAGTTGTCCAGGCATATTTGGCATTTTGGGGAGGGATACCAGCACCTTGTGCAGATGGGCTGTGGGAAGGGTGTGTTTTCTGAGTTACGAAGAAAACTCTATCCCTGCATTATTAGAGCTTCTGAAGGCACAGCTTTGCTAAGGAGTGGAAAGCCAGGACTTGTGCTGCTTGTAGTAGCTAAGGGAATCCTGTTACTCCTTGCTAGGGGTAGCTGTTAGCCAGGCTGGATTAGGCAGCATTTTGAGGAGAGAGCTGTGTTCTGGCAATCAACGTTATCCCCTCCTTTCTGAGAGGGACTCAAAGAGTGCCCAAAATACAGGGAGGCTTCAACGGTGGTAGCACAGACGAACCCAGCTCTGCGTCCTGCCAATGGGCAAATATGTGAGGCTCTTCCCCCCTGGAAGTGGTGGGTTCTAAAGCACTTGGGGATCAGAAGAATGAATGGTTCTACAGAAATGTAAAACTGTTTTTGTTATCCCTTTGACACGTGGCTTGCATGGAATTCCAATTATTGTTAGGTGGGTTAGACTCTTTCTGAGGTGAAAGTAGGCACCCCAGGTATTTGAGACAGAGGCCAGGAAATACACTTTTAAGGGGCCCTCATTCCTTGCCTGGTTTGGGACAACAAGGTGTATAGTATAGGTCTAGTGACAGGGAGAGGGTACGTTTTCCTTCCTCTCTCTGTATTTTTGTGGCTGTCTCTGGGGCTTGGGGGAAGTGAGGCTTAGGGTGGCAGAGAGACTGATAATTATTACTGCAGTGAAAAAGTGCAGGGATGCTTGGGTTTCTTGTATGTAGCTATCCAGGAGCACAGAAAGGATAGAAGAAAGGGAGAACAACCTCTCTGTGAAGCAGTATTGACAGATTTTTTTGGAGAGAATCACACCCAGGCTGCATTACAGGTGCAGTACAAGGAACACTCTCCATTTTGGATCCCTTTGACTCCCCCAGGAGTATCTGAAGAGCATGTGTAAGAGTTTGTGATTTTTTACTTTTCAACGGGATAGGACATTTATAAGCAGGTGAGCTCACTCCTGGATGAGTGTGCTTTGCTGACACAGCCAAATTAGGGGCTGAGATGAGGTGAGAGGTATCAGGGAATTGTGGATGGTTAGATGAGCCGAGTGGTGTTACAGGGTCTTTTGACCTCTGCGTAGCCTGCTCCAATGCTGGCGTGTGTCTGGACACCTTCGCTATTCTTTCCTTTTCCCATTATATCCTGCAGGGATCCTCTATTTTCCCATAGCCTCTGAGGGGAGGGCTTGCCCATGCTCTTTCTTGCCTTTGTGCAGATTCAGTACAGGCTGTTTTCACCCACCGTTTGTCAGAAAGGAGGCCTCTCTTTCCATCCTTCCCTTCCCTCTCTTCTTCCTCCTTTCCTTCTCCCTCACCTCTCTCTTGCTAACCTACTCTTATCTGCCTCTCCTTCTGCAGCAGATGTGGATGGCAGTCTCCCTTGGATTCCCACTGTGCCCCCCAGCGAAGTGACAGTGACAGACATCACAGCAAACTCCATTACCGTCACTTTCAGAGAAGCACAAGTGGCTGAGGGCTTCTTCCGAGACCGGAGCGTGCAGTTCTGAATCTCCATTTTCAGTGCTCCCCAAAACCAGTGCTTTTAGGGTGGGGCTAGGGAAGGGTTGTTTTATCCCTTAAGAAAAAAAAAAATATCCAAAATGTGTCCTCTTAAAATGTTTACAGATACCTTTTTTTTTTTAAAAAAAAAAACAACGAACCAACCAACCACCAACCACCCTCTCTCTTTTCTCCTTTTTCCCCTTTCAGATACGCAAAAAAGGGCAGTGTAGGGGGTGTGTGTTTGTCATTGCTTTGTCCATCTGAAAAACTGACAGCCCTTTCCCTGGCAAAGACTCCCCTCCTAGATGTGAAAGCAGCAAGCTGAACAATTTGCCTTTTATCCTGTTAAGTGGTGGCAGCTGCATTTGTGGGGAGAGGGCATGTGAAGGTGGAAAGAGAGCTGGGTCTCTAGTCTGCTGCCTTGTTTTGCAATTGATATCCCTTGGATAAAGATACTTCTCTGTGCATTGCTCTTCCTACCTTCCTCCTCCCTCTCTTCCTGCAGCAGTGAGAGGCAATGGATCCTACCTGTGTAGATAACTCCAGTCTTAACAGACTTCCTCTCCAGTGCTGTTTCCCCTGTGGCCTGCTGTCAGGACTTCAGATCCATGTTTGCCTGTCTGTGGTAAGTCAGTCTTTGCAGCGTGGGTCCATATAGACAGCAGAGGTTTCTCCGTTTGATAGTTGATCATGTGGAAAGACTGAAATGCGTCTCTGAAATCTAGATTGGCAACATAAATTCAATTTGCACTCACTAAAAGCTCAGAAACCCAGTGCAGACATACTGTTCTGTATATGCTGAAGAGGATTTCCGGGCTTGGCTCTGCTGTGTGAGGAATGCATTATGGGGAGTGGGGTATTTTTACCCTTTGCCAAATTCAGTATTAATAACAAATGCTACCCTGAATCTGTGGTAATAAGTTGGTTGAAAACCGGCTCCTCTCCCCTGGGAGGAGGGGCCAGTAGGACAACTAAAGCATTGCCTGGCACTGCAAAGATATCCAAGATACTGGCACAGGCCCAGGACACAGGAATTGGAGAGAACTGAGCTAGAAACGGACCTTGATTAGCAGCAAATTCTGTTCTTGGATCCCATTGAGAGATCCAAGGTAAACAACATGTGGGGAAGGCGTGTATTAGATTTGAGGAAGGGGTTAAAAAAAAAAAGTCTTAATTCTTAGCAATGAGAATTCTTGGATTGTACTGCCTGAGTAATATTCTTCTGTGACTCTGGTCTCCTCACAGTATCTGTGATCCTGTACTACTTTACTGATAGGAACTTCCCCTTGGAAGGCTTAAAAAAATCTTTGCCAAGGAAAGCGGTCTGCGTTTCAATAGACCCTGCCTGATCTTGCACTTAAAAATGCCTTGTGCTGGACTGCCTGTGACACTTTAAGGTTTTGGAAAAATTGATGTATTTTGAGTTAGTAGTTTAGCATAGCATCTGTTCTTGCACATGCATGTTCTCTTCCATTTTTTTAAAAGCAAATTTTATTTAACTTAAAATTTAAAATACAGACCTTTTCCTACGGAAAGCAAGAAAAGTAAGTTAGAGTCTAAAATGGGAACTGCGGGACAGAGTGCTGCAGGGTAACATTGGCTACTGTCATGATTACTGTTCTTAAATCCTTTGTTTCCTCTGCCCACCCCACCTGAAGCATCTCTTACCTGCTGTATTTATTCTACAAGCCTTCTGAGCTCTAAAGACCCTGTGGAAATCCTCAATGTGTTCCTTTGAAGGGCTTGGCTGCTAGCCTGCAGAATTTGGGAGCTCTGGGACTTCTGGTCCTCCAAACATCTACCTTTTGCGAAATGCTTGGACTGCCCCTGTGGTTTTTATTAAAAGAAGGTTTTACCTCAAGATAGGATGTGGCGGCTCAGTATAGACTTAGGATTTCCCCTTCCATCTCAGAGCTGTTTGAGTAGGCCTATCTTCCACTGTGTCACAGCAGTGTAAGGACCACTGGGAAGATCTTGAATTACTGGACTAACCTTTTGTCTCTCAAGGTAAGTGACATGGGAGTTTCATTATGGGGAAATCTGAGAGGGTGAGAAGTGGAAGCTGGGGGATGGAGAAGTTATGTGGTGGGAGGAAGAGTGAGTGGGAAAGCAATAGCTAGCAAGGGCAAATTGATGAGGTAAGCATACAGGCTCAGGATGTTTGTTAAACGTGGGTGTCCAGAGCGAGGCTTCTGTGTCTGGAGCTGCACCCTCTTTTGCAGGATGTGGGGTCAGACAGTATTGTCATCGTCACCCCACACACACCCCCACACACTTACTCTCCCCAACACTTGCCAAATGTGCTGATTACCTGCATCTCTTTCTTGTTGTGACCAGCGGATGCACCACATGGCTGAGTCCACTCTTGAAGGTTGTAGAGGGTCAAGTAGTTAGAGCTGCAGAAGCATAATATTTTAGCTTATTTTATAAAAAGTCTTGAACTCCAGCTCTTCCTGCTAAATCTTCGTGGCGTTTATGGGATCTGGTTTCTTTATTCTAATGCAGCTACTGCTGCCTTTGTCCTGTCTTCCATCTCAGTGTACAAATACACCAGAAAAGCTTCCTAAGGTTCCTGGCTTTGGCTGACATTGGAAGCAATACCAATCCTGCGGCAGGAAAGAGCTTGTCCTAATAAACTGGATTTCCATCCTCTGCTTTTCTCTCCACTCATCAGCTGAGACTTCTCAATGTTTTGTTTTGGCATTTCTCTTTAAACATCTTTGCTTCCTCCTGCAGTGGAGTTTTCAAAGACCTGTGGTGGTCTTTCAAAGAGGGTCCACCCACAGCTTCATATCTTAATCACTTCTTGGATCAGGCTTGCTTGTGTTCTGCTGGTGACTAATCTCACTACACAAAGTGTTGAACAAAGTACTTTGCTATCATGCTGCTTTGTGTACAGGTCAGAGGAGTTAACCCTTATCAGGTTAAGATGCAACAAGTTGCATGTGTGTGGGTTTGGTTTGTGTGTGTGAGGAGGAGTTTGTGCTAGGAAACTAAGCAGTTACTGTGTTGGGGTGGACTTTTTTTTTATTTTACATTCATGAATTCTTTCTTGTCTTAAAGATCTGTTTGAGAAGATTTTTCTCTTGATATTTTAAAAATCTGGCTCTGTTCCATATTGTCTGGTGACATATTGTTGTAAACTTCCTTGGTAGAGCTGGTCTTGAGGGACTTTAAAATTAGTGTTATTCCACTTCTGCAGGTGTAGACGTGTAGGGGTTTTTCATTTGTGATGGAATGAGAGGTTGTCTGGGTTGTCTTGTCTCTTCTCCCCAGTGCTGTTCATCTGCCAGTTCAGCCCAAAATTTGAAAACTGAATTGGGACCTCTTGGGCTAACATACCATGAAAATCAGATGCTGTACTCAGAGCTTCGTTAAGCATTCCGTTTGATTAGAAGAGCCAGAATAGCATCCAGCTGAAGCTGAGTTTAATAATTCTATTTGAAGCACAAGCTGAGAATAGAAATGGGCTAACTCTCCCATACCTCGTTTGGCTCCATGGCTGTAAACAAGAAAAACTTCAGCCAGTGGAAATTACTGAACTGTATGCAAGAAACAAACTTCTCGAAGAAGAACGGTTCTTTCCTACGGTCATTCTTAGAACTCTTCCCATGTGAGAATTTACCAGCCACAATCGGGGGATGGAAGTTTGGAATTTTTTATTTCATAGATCTTCTAACAGTGAACTCGCTGTATATATGACAGAACTGAGGGGTTTCATGAGACTGGAAAACCTTTATTGTTAACACTGTGTTTGAAACAAACAAAAAACCACCCCAGACCTGTGGAAAGGACTGTCTCTGTTCCTGGATAGTTATAAATGAAATGTTATTGCTCTGATACATGTGATGCCTTGGAACAGCAAGTTTTAACACATAAAATAGTGGCATTAAGTAGCCTTGTAGCTCCTGCATGCTCCTTAGTGTCTTGCATTTGCTTGGGCACCCTTCTGCTTGTGAAGTCAGACCAAGGTGGGGGTTTTTTTGTGGATTATTTTTTTTTCTTTTTTAAGCAAGAACAGGATATTATTGTGAGAAAACTCAAAAGCAGTTCCATTTGCCAAAATAAGCCCAAATTTGTTAGTGAATCGACCCTTGCTTATGTTAGAGCCTCAGAGAGAAAGAAGCTTATTGAGAAATGAATGGCTTTTTTTGTTGTTGTTAGTGTTGTGAAACTGTCCAGAATTGTTCTTCTGGTGTTTTGTGACTGAATGTATAAAATTGTTTGTTCACCTCACAGGGGGGCCCTTGGCCCCAGTACTGTTTCCTGCTGTACACCAGCTAGCGCTGTTTAATTTTACTGGAACAGAGAAGGGAGGCCTCACACAGGTCAAAAAAATAGGCAGGGTAGCTCGTGCAAGACCCTCGGTGGTACCCACAACAGAGGCTGGGGTGTGGAAGACAGCAGCGAGGGCTGTCAGCCAGCCACATCTATCTGAGCAAAGCTAAATCTGCCACCACCTCTCCACGCCTTCCTCTCCTCTCAAGCTTTAAGCTTGTCCTTTGTGAAGTAGGGAAAGTGTAAAAATCTCATTTTCTAAAGCTAGTTGGTATCTACCCATCTTCTGTTCCTCCCTTGCTTACCTGTGGCCTAGGAAGAAGGCAGTGGGCCTTTCTAGGAAGATAGTAGGGGCAGCTGCTTGTCCGGGAAGGGAGGGAAGGAGCTGCCTCAGAGTCGCTCTTGCTAGGCAGTTGAGGACAGGCCTTTGGGTGAGCTGGCAGCTGAGAGAGAAGGTATGTTAGAAGTGCAAAGAACTTGTAGTGAAGCCGATCCCTTGCATCAGTGGGTGGATGCCCCCTGGAGTTCTGAGTGGGCCCTATGGAGAGGAGATGGTCAGTGCTTCATTTATGTATGTTTTACCATTTGGGAAAGCAAGGGAGATGTCTATGTTAACAGCTTGCATAGGGTAACTTCTACGTGGGAATGTATAGCATTGCCACATACAGGTAAAGGGAGCATGTTGCTTTTGCTGTGCTTGTTGTAAAATTATTTTCCCCAAGGGCATCGTAAACTTGTTTTGAGACAATAGCTTATGATCGAGAGACCATGTTGTCCTATGCCAGCTCAACTTATCATCCTTACAGAGAAACCATGAACCTTCTGGGTGTCAAATCACCTCAATACCCCCAAAGCAGCTGGTGAAGATGGGAGGGCCCACCAGACATCCCCAGGACACTTGGAAGGAGAGAGAAGCAGTCACTTAAAATTGAATTCAGGCCCTTCAAATCCTTTCCTGTAACAAGCAACTTCCCAGAGCGATGACCCCTTTTTCTTTTCCACCTCTTTTTCCCTTGCACCCTTAATTTCTCAGAGTATGGTGGCTCAGCAGGGAGCAGGTGGCAGATGATCCCTAGTTAACTGGGAGTAGTAGCAGAGCTCAGTGGGAGAGCTTAATGGCCAACAGGGTGGAGATGGATTGCTATCGAGTCGGGACGGGATGGAAGCTTTGCTGCTGTGATTGTTTCCATCTGTCATGGGCTGCTCTGCAAAAATGCTAGGGAAAAGGGAGAGCTCATAAGGCTGTTTGGAACCTCCATCGCAGCTTATCTTGTTACTGGGGTACCAGAGTTTTGACTGGGAGGGGGATTTTGGAGGAGGGGGTGGAAAGCCTTTTTAAGTATTATTATTTTTTAACCAGAAAATGTAGTGTCAGCACAAAGAAGCTTTTTGCAAATCTGTTTAAATGTTAAGTAGCTTTTTTTGCTTTTAAATCTGAAGTATATTTTGAAGCACTTTGGAAATGCAAAGCACTAGGAGTGCTACATACTCCTTACCGTCTGTCTAAAAGTGGCATTTGAAAAGCAAAAGATGTATGTTTCAGGCCACTGGCTGCTCCTTATCATTTTTCCAGAGCTGCCACCCAACCCTTTGCCTCCCTCCCATGGCAGAAAGGGGAGTGCGGTCCAGGGTGCCAACTAACACGAGGGCTCCCTGGACGGGGAGAGGAGACACACAAAGTCTTGCTCGTCTTCAGGGTGCAGGCTGGCTTCCTCCCTCCCCCACCTTCTTTGTCGAAAGAAAGGGGAAAATGAAGCTGAGTTTCGGTTTGAGCGGTCCTAGTCTGGAACTTTGCTTCTTCTGACTCTGGAGACATCTTATAGCGTTTTCTGTCTGAAAAATTGCACCTTATTAGCTTAGTTGAGGAACAGGAAGGTATCTGTCCTTCTGCAGGGAGTGGGGAGAGGAAGGGAGGGTGAACCAGGAGCTGTCTTCAGTAGCTACTGGATTTTTCCAGACGCCATTTCCTCACTCATCACCAACAGAACGGCAACAAAAGACCTAAAATCTCTTAGATTAAGCTTTTGTTCTGTGCGTCTCAAGAACCTTTTGAGCAGGCTAAGATGAGAGAATCTTTTTCTCCCCCCTCACTTAGCCAGCTCTACAGCTGAGGGAACCCCAGGCCTCTGGCTGGGTTTTCAGCACCAACTCTTTCCCTCATCGTACACACATTGTTCGGGCTGTTTTGCACACTGATTCACCTAATGTGGTGTTCTTCCTTTCTGGTGGGGGGAGGTGGGAGATGGGGTCAGTTAGTGGGGAGGGCCCCGGATTATTTCTGTTCTTGTCTCTTCAGTTGTTGCTGTTGCTCCTGTCAGCTCGCTAGAGTATCTGAGTCTTTGCACACAGAAAGCTTCCTTTTGCACAGAATGAGCTTCTAGCTTTTGTACAGACTAATTGAATGTATTTGGGGAGGGGGGGAAATAGGGAGTAAACCAATTCCAAACAAACCAATTGGAGTTTAATGCCTTTTCTGAGCGAGTACGTGCTGTAAAAGGAGATTGTAATAGCAAAGGGAGGGCAGGCTCGAGTATAATTTGACACAAAGTGTGGTTTTATTTTTGTACTGATATGGATAAGAGACTGTACAGCATCTATTTATTTAGATGATTTATGTGGTAAATGTTGCAAACAAAATTATTAAAATATTAAATATGAGAACTGACATTTACCTAATGGTCTGTTTGTGTGGTCATTTACCTCCCCTTGCTCTAACTCTACAGCTGAATTATTTTCCACCAGTCACTTCTGCTGGTATAAACACACGGCGTGGCTGGAAAAGGAATGGAAAATGTGTGTGTATGCATGAGAAAGATCAGTAAAGAAGGATCGATGAAGAACGGAGCCTGCAGAAGGCTGTTTCTGACATTACTCATTACTTTGATTCAAGGAGGTCAGGTTTTTATTAATTTTTAACCCACTGGGTAAGTTAGAGCTGTACAGAGGTGACCTGGGACAGCTGGTTGTTGGTGGATTAGAATTTGAAGAGGAAAATGCTGATGGCAGGGTGATTGCTGCTATGGGTTTAGGGAGTTCTTGACATCCTCACGCAACACTGCAGTGCCAGGAGAACTGCCAGCACTGGGAGAGTGCTGGTGTGCCCTGTATCCTGTGTCTCTTCTGGGAACAGAGAAACTGAGGCAAGGCCTGGGCTGCCAAACGTGCTCCACACAGGTTGCCAGCAGGGAAGCCCCTCTCCTCCAAGCTGAGTCCTCTGGTGGGTTGGCCTGCAGGGCTTTCAAGGAGCTCCCCGGCAGCACAGCAGCTGCTGGGTAGAGTTTGGCCCCAGGTTCACTGCAGGTAACAAAGGGCTCAGTTAGGGAGCCCAAGTCCTGGAACTGCTGCTTCTGACTTGCTCCCTCAAAGGCATGTGCCTCGCCATCCTCTGTGGAGGGGGAGGCTAGCTGTTAATTGAGGTACCTCAGCAAGCAGATGGGGCTGCCCAAGATGTCTTTAGTAGCTCTAACGTGGGGGTGAGCCCTGCATCCGAATACAGCTATGACATCAATCGCTAAAGCACGCGGAGCAAAAGCAGAGGGGGATGGGGTGCACTTCCTGAGTCGGTCATGGCTCAAGGCGGTGTGGTTAGGTCTTGCCTGTGCTACCAAAGCACAGTCAGCATGCTTGACCTGAGCCAGGGAAGCTGGATTTGAGTGATGGCATCAGAGCAGGACTCCAGCCAGCTACTTAATTTCTGGCAGCAGCTAGGGAGTCAGGTGAAGTTGTAAGAAACTGCAGGGCAGAGTTATGGGAAAGCCGGCTCGGGAGAAGGCTTCTTCCTGCCCCTGCCAACGCTGCAGAGGCTGGCTGGCACTAGGAACTCAAAACAGCTTGTCCTTTCTGATGCATGTGTTGGTTGGATTAAAGGTTAATCTGGATAGTACTTTTTTTTTCAAATAATCTGTTGCTATGCTGCCCCTCTGATCCATGCAGTGCAGCCAACTCTCCCGATCTGGTGACTTGAGAACAAGAACACTCATCTGCACCACAGGAGGTACCCCCCAGGCCCCTGCGATGGTAGGCAGCACCTGAAAGGGGAAACTGCACGGTGTGAGCAGCTAGGTGTTCTCCGAGAAGCATGAAGTGAAGAAATGCAGCATCTGTGGCCCCTACAGTGTCAAGTGCTGTCAGCAAGCTGGCCATCACCTCCTGTCTGTTCAGTGCCGCTTGTCTTCCCTGCTCTTGGTCATTCTCTTCACAGCATTTTGCTTGTTAAGTGACTGTTTTTGAAGCAAGGATGCAAGAAACCTGAGGGAGTTGTGTCATCACCCCAATCTAGTGGCAGCCTGGGTAGCTGGGCCTGCTTTGGGAACTCATAGGCTGGCCAAGGGATTTCTTAGCACCCCGGTGGTGTGGGCACTACGTGACACCCATGGGCCTTCTCCTCTCTCTCCTATGTCAAAAAGCTGGAGGGGTGGTTGTTGTGCCCACTGCTTGGGCCACACTGAGCCACCTGTAACGGCTGCACAGGGAAGCACATGGTCAGCTCTGAGGGGTCTGCCTTTGTCTTGTGTGCTTCAGAGCTGCAGCTGGCAAATCTCACCACGTTTTGATGCAGATAACCATAATGCCAAGGGTTCACTTTAAAACCTGTGCAGCGTTTGCTTGAAGGGCTGGGGTGTGCGCAGCTGCACCAGCTCCCAGTGTAGGCGAGGGAATGACCATTTCTTTACAGAAATCCACCACTCCTGACAGCGACCTCCCTGGAGCAAACAGCAACGGAGTCAGTTGATCAACCCTTGGAGTTGTTCTAATGGAAGTAAGTGCTGCTACTCCTGGCGAGTCACCAGTTTGCAAAAAATGAGCCCCGAGGCAACAACCAGCTTTGAGCAGGTGAGTTTCCCATTATCAAGTGCCATTTAAAAAATAAATAAAAATGGCCTTGCATCTGCTGCTCTCCTCCCATGCTCGTACACTGCTTGCCAGTGATTTTAGTGAGAAAGATCATCTTGTTCCCCCAAAGTTTACTGCTTACCTGCACTGGCTTCTCAGCTGTAGCAAGAAGTGCTATGGTATATCCTACGGCACCAGTCTTGCTGGCAGTGAGGCATCAAAAACATGTTTTATTTCAGTGTCTGTAGTGAACGATAGCTGTTCTGGGAGAGCCATCTTCCCAGGTTGCTGGGCGTTTGGTTGTTGGGTTTTTTTTTCCTGAAGTGTTTTACTGGGAATGTGAATGAAACAAAGGAAATAGCCAACAATACTCAGAACAGCTGGATATTCTGCTGCTATTTTGCTTTGTGAAAGTAAAAGTTAGATGAAAGAGCCTGGGACTGGGCAATACCTATACAATGGCTGCTTGCAGTGATTTGAGCAGTCGCTGTGGCTGGAAAGAAGGTCCTGCTGACAGGTGGAAGGAGAAAATAACTAGAAAGAGCACAGAGAACTGTCTGAAACGCTGCTGCCCCTTCTGGTCCATGGATCGGGGGTGCCTTGTGCCCCTGCCCCAGGGTGAGGTGTGCTGTTCTTGACCCATTCGTCTGCCTGGGGACAAGGCCATCAGTCACAGCTGCTGCACGTGTATTTGTGTATCTGTGTGAGGACCCTTCCTCCTTCTGATTTAGCAGTGCCTGCTTTTTAGGGTGGATGATATTGACGGTTAGAAGTTCAATTGTTTGACACTCAGCCACAAGTGTAAAAGCAGTTGTTTAAACAAAGCAAACAGTATCAAATACACTAATTTAAATGTGGATGGTGTTAATGAACACTCGATGTGCAAAGTTCAAAGCAGTTAAAAAAGTGAAAAACAAAGTGTGATGGGTGTGATCAGCTTGTTCTTTTGAAGTTGCCTTCAAAATATATATAATATTTTGAATTAAGAATTAAGATTTTTTTAAATGGTGTCTAGAAAGATAGGCCAGTCCAGAAGGACTTGTCCTATTCTAGATGAGTCTTGAATGATCTGTCTGGGGTTTTGTTCTCGGTTGGCCTGTGATAGTAAATACCTGAGAAAGGGCCTCTTAAAGCCTGTTCTCAAAGCAAGTGATATTGCCACTGATAATTCTGCATTTAGGTCAAGTTCGCTGTGGTTCAGTCCCTGACCACAGAAACACCTTGTTCTCCGAATTGTTCGCATCTCCTGAACCAGGGTCCATGTGACTGTCCATTTGCTGTCTCTGTCAGCATTCAGCAACCCCTCCACCCACGCCCCTTCAAATGAGACAAGGTGGTGGGGAACGCGTCCTCTCTTGAGTCACTTTTCCTCTGGTCAGACAGCTTGTGGTGGCTGCAACATTTCAGTTGCTAAGGTGAAAAAGAACAAAACACTATGACAGATCTTGCCTGAATCACAGGCAGCAAGGAAGACGCTTGTTCTCCTGCCTGCCTACCTTGATTTTGGGAAATCCATCCCTACTACTACTACTGATAAAGATAGCCATTTCCAGAATATCCTCCTCCTGGGTGAAACTCCTGAGCCAGAGGTAGAAAGGGGAGACGAATGCAAATAAAGAGTTAGCAAAGGCCACAGGGGCTGTGAGTGCTCCCTGCCAGGCTGGCTGAAGAGGTCACTGAGGGATGCCAGTGCCCTGCAGGTGGCTGGTGCAGTCAAGGTGGGCTGAGAAAGAGCAGCAAAAGCAAGTTGGCCATTGCCTACAACCCTCATCACAGCTCCCCCTTTTTCCAGAGGGTACCATTCTGGAATGCACCCCCTCCTCACCCTAAAATGGAGCTAAAGCAGGAGAGTATGCTGTTCTGCTGTGCCAGGTGGTATCTCCAGGCAATGAGGGACCCTGAGCTCCACACGAAGGCAGCTGCAGGGCTGCGAGCTTCCATTTTGAATCAGCGAATGATTTTTGACTGAGGCTTTTTTTTCTTTGTCTTTTTAGCACCTAGAAGAGAGTGTAAAGCACGCTGCGAATTAAATAGGATTTTGCAAGTAATGCTCAGGGCAGGGAATTCCTCTAAGTGACTTAACATTTTTCTATTTCATTTTTTTAAAGGTTTACGTAGCATGCTTGGCCCATTTACCTTGCGGTACCTTATACTGGCTCAAAAAATGAGGGCACATAAAAGTGCCAGCCAAAAGGGAAAAAAAAAAGGAAAAAAGGATTTAGTCACCTTTACCGCTGGTTTTTGCCTCAGTAGGTACTTCAAGGCTGCCTGCTTCCCCGCGTACCCCCCGGCGCCACCCCGCTGGCTGGAGGCGGACGGTGCGGGGAGACGGTGCATCTGCGTGTGCGGGAGGAGCGGAGGCTGCGCGGCCCCGCTGCCGCCATTGTTTTAAGTGAAATACAGGCCCCGCTCGGGCGGGAAGGGGCTGAGGCGGCCGAGAGGCAGCGCGGCACCACCGCCGTGCCCGGGGGCCGCCCGGCGCTGCCCACAGGACCCCTCGGAAGGGGCCGGGGCCGCGCCGCCGCCCTCGCACCCCCCGCCGGGCGGCCTCTTTAAGGGCCGGCGCCTGCGCGCGACCCCCTTCCCTTAGCAACCGCCCCCCCGCCCACACACGGGTGGGGGGAGGGTCACGCGCGGCCGCGGCGGGAGGGGGCGCGCGGGCGTGCGCGAGCCGGCGGCGGCACGAGGAGGGCGGGGCGGGTGGCAGGGGGCGGGGCGGGGCGGCGCGGGCGGGCGGGCGGGATTATTATGGGCTGTGGGCGCCGCCGCCGAGGAGCAAGATGGAGCTGTCTGCAGTGGGGGAGCGCGTCTTCGCCGCCGAGTCCATCATCAAGCGGCGCATCCGAAAGGTGAGGGGCCGACCGGCGCGGGGGTGGGGGGGCGGCCGCGGGACCGCCCCCCGGCTCCCCCCCGGTTCTCGCTGCCGCACTCTGGCCGCGCCGCTCGCCGGCCCGCCGGGCCCCCGCCTCACCCCCCACCCCCCCTCTCCCGTGTGTTGCAGGGGCGCATCGAGTACCTGGTGAAATGGAAAGGCTGGGCCATCAAGTGAGTGCATCCCGCCGCGGGGGGGCCGCGCCCCCGGTGGGGGCCGCCCCCGGGGCCGCGGGGTTTGTGGGCACGGGATGGGACGGGGCGGGGTGTGTGGTCCGTGCGGGCGGCTGTGGGGGGCTCTGGGCTCTGACGCCTTGGTTGTCTCTCCCGCCGCCGCGCCCGGCAGGTACAGCACCTGGGAGCCTGAGGAGAACATCCTGGACTCCCGCCTCATCGCCGCCTTCGAGCAGAAGTGAGTGTTCGCCACGCACCCTGGGCTGGGGGGGTGGCGGCGGGCCTGGCGTGGGGAGGGGGTGAGCGGGAAAGGGCATCCAGGCTCTTCTTTATTTATTTTTTATTTTCTAATATTTTTTTTTAAACTTGTATGCTTGTGTTTCGCCCTTTGGGAAAAGTTTTAACATCTCCACAAATTTGACTCCCTAAAGGGAACGAGAGCGTGAGCTGTATGGGCCCAAGAAGAGAGGACCTAAGCCTAAAACTTTTCTCCTGAAGGTAACTCTTATTTAAAGAACTTAGGCCTAGCCAAATGTCTCTCAAACCTCGCTGGTGCATGCCTTTGGAAGGACTGGGCTTTCAAATGACTTGTGCCTGCCGCCTACTCTGCAAACACTGGGACAGCCCGACAGGAAAGTGGGTGGGGGGCAGGGACGCAGGAGCATGCGAGGGGAAAGCGTGTGTGCATGCGACGGGTGCCCCAGCAGGACGGTCGGTACGCACGGATGTGCACGGTGAGGCTGCAGTCTCTTTCCAAGATCCTCTCTCTTTACGGCCTTCTGCTGCCGCAGTGGAGAGCTAGCCAGCCCTGCTCCTTCTTCCTTCAGCAGTCATTCCATCCAGCCTGTACCCTGCAACTTAGCAGCCTGCTGAGCAATCGGGCAGCTGTGCTGGGAATCCCGGGGCCGCTTGTGCTCCTCCGGTTGTGTTTCAGGATGTAGGTGCTCTACAGGAGTTTCACGAAGGGTTCATGTTTTGATCTGTAAACTGCAGGCTTGTTTTGCACTTCTTTTTTGGGGGGTGGGGAGAGTGTTTCACCACTGCGTAGGATAGCAGCCAAAGTTTCTAGTTCCCCTCTGATAGACCCAGTGGCTCTGCAAGGTGTTGTAGCATCTCTCCTTGCTCACAGTGAAGAACGACGAAGGTAGTCCCTAGTGCACACACCACATGCACACACACCCCACCCCCCACCCTGGTTTTTTGCTTTCTTCTTTTAATTAAGAAATCTGGTACCTTGTAGAAACAGCATACTTTTGTGTGATTAAGACAAATGAGTGAGTTCACAGCTTCCCCGGTCTTGATCTGGTATAAAGCCCTGGAACAGCCAGGGCAGACCCTGTGGTAAGGCATCACTATCACTAAGTCATCCTATGGCTTTGGGCAAGTTATTTAGCCTTTGTGCATGTTTCCCCATCTGTGAAACAGGTTAATACTTTCCTTTGCCTGACAGTGGTAGGAGCTTTACTCAAGTTAGCGCAGCACTTTAACTGTATGAGCACTGGAAAGAGTGGTGAGGGTCAGGGTGTCACCTCTGCTTTAAAAGGACATAAAGAAGCACACAGATGAAATGCAGGAACAGGCGTATTCTGATGCCCCAAGTAGAACCCAGGGGCCTGTGGTAATCCTCGGAAAGGCCTTGCGATGGAACTGTCCTCCCTCGTTGCTTGTTTTTCTGCTAACAGTTTTCTGTATCTGCAGACTGAGAACTACAAACATAACTGATATGTACTACCTCTTACACTTTATTCAGGGAAACTAGACTAGTTGGTTTTTCTCTTTCTGGCAGTCATGCATTAAATGAAACCCTTGTGTTTAGGTTTCCAACAATGCAGGGGAACGCTTAAAGGGAAACCACCAGCTTAAAATAGTTCTCTGCTTGAATTGAAAAATACTGGTATTTGTAACACCTGACATTTTTCAGAGTGGTAAATAAGTGTTTGTGCTGTGCTTTTAATGTTACTGTGTGTAATTGGTGTCTTTTTGATTTGCAATGTGACATGGCAAAATCCATTGCAAATTTTTCACTTGCTTAAAAAAACAAAACCAACCCCCAAACTCAAAAATAAAGCCCATTCATTCCTTCACTTCTCCCCTTGCCCTTTAACCCCCCCCCCCCCCCCCCAACTTGGAACCTGAGTAATTCAACAGCATCCTTTGAATCACATCCCTGACACATTTCTGTGGCGCATCTTCCTTCTGCCAGCTTCTCAAATGCTGCTGAAAACCTGTGGGTTTGCAGAGCTGGCTTGGTATGTTGTAGAAGGTGAATCGCGATAGGGAGTGAAATGGGCTCTCCTGAAAGCTGGTGCCACATTGTGGGAGAGGCTGGCAGGGCAGAGTGCTACCACTGCTGCTTGGTTTGCTGCTCTGGGAAACGGAGCTGGTGAAACTGTTAGTGCTCCGACTTGCCATTTTTCTGTGACTTCGAATCCTACCCTAAAAATAACACCCCAGGCTAGGCAGCAAGAAGTAACTCTATCTCAGCTAGCCCTATCTGAACTTGTTTGAGCTCTGTTCAGGCAAACCACTAGCAGTGCAACTGTGACTAGAAACATGACAGAGACCAGCATGATAGTTTGTGTTGTGTGCATCTCTGTCATTTTTTTTCTGACCTGCTAAAGACGTGCATTTGACCTCTGCTAGACCTGCAGCACTGGTGCTGCTGCGGGAGGGGTGGGATATAGTTCTGCCTTGTGCATCGCTAACGATGTTTTCAGTTCTTTCAGCTGCAGAATCTCTTGCCAGTGAGAATTTCAGCAGCAGGGAAGAAATTTGATTCTTGCATCCCAGAGGGAGTCTTTGGAGTTGGCAGTTAGAACAATATTCTTTTTGATCTGTTAACTGAACAGATTAGGCCTGGATGCAACGATGTTTAAGCAGGAGTCTGGCCTAGGACTGCTTTGGTAGACTAGTCTGCCCTTGACTTGGTGGCTTGCTGGGATTTTTCTTGTGTATCAGTGCTTAAACTTAGGTTTCAGAGTCTCCAGTAAGGCATCGAAATAAGTGTTCTGATACACCGCTCAGTCCCCTGGCTTGTGTGGGTGTTCCAGTTTGCAGCTGGGGCTACGTTTATCCTGGGATTAGTTCTGAAAAGCTGCAGATAGGCACCCAGGGGGATTTGCAGAAAGCATTCCAGCAGGTTAGTGGCCCACGCCTTTGGAAAAGCTTTGAAAAGCTGCATCTTCGGCCACCTGCTGCCTTTATAAGCCAGGCTGCTGTAGCTGAGAGCTGTCTAACACTTGCCCTTTCGATCAGACCACAAAGGGAAATTACAGTCTGGGCTTTGTAATATTGCTATCAAGATGGCCGGTATTGAAAGTGACCCCTGCAAACTTCAACTGAAAAGTTTTGGGCAGGAAACGGGTCTTTATCCTCTGCATACTAGGGGCAAACTTTCCCACAGCTGAGATCAAGCTTGGCGGGAGGTTGTAATTCTTGGGAGGCTGCTGGTATGCTGCAAGCTTTGTGCTGAGTGTTCAGGAAGCAGAGTCCTTGGTCTGAAATGGGCAGCGCTGTACATAAGGCTCTTACCTTGCCACTTAAGTGTCTGGCAGGAGTCATCCTCGAGGACAGGCCCTTCAGCTGTTAGACAGAGACCTAGCGTTTGCTATAGTGATCTTCCTCTTTCCCCTGCACCGTTTGCTCTTTTTATTTTGCTTTTCTCGCAGCACTCCGCTGTGTGGAATGCAAAACTCGCCAACTAATCTAATAAAGTCTAGCAAGTGCTATTAAGAGACAGAGCCTGGTCTGCAAGCTCAGTGGGTGGCTAGCAAAGACCCCCTGGTCAGGGTGGCTGTAAATACTAAGGTGAAAAGGTTGGAGAAGGTTAGTGGGAAGAAAGAGGTAAAGGAGAACCAGGGGGGCAGCAGGAAGCAGAGGGGGAGAAGGGGGTGAGCAGCATGGTGCTCTGTCATTTTGCCCTTCCTTGAACTCTAAAGTTGGAGTTGGGTTTCTTTTGATGTCCTCCCCGTTCATAAATTATCCCTGAGCGGTTTGAAAACAGACTGTTCCCCATCCAGTAGGGAAACTAGTTTATGGCAGTGTTGCTTGGGAGAACTGTGCTATGAACTGGCTTGCTGTTGCCTTGTCACTTGGAAGACCGCAGAAGAAAGAGGGTGATAAAAAGGCAGAATGGCAGCCAAAAAGGGGAAAGAAGAGCTCTTGCGAATGCTGTTTGGACTAAGGACTGTGGGAATGCAGGTGGAGAATAAAAAGCGAAGCAGAGCCAGTAATTTATGAGAGAGTAGCACTACTATGGTGCAGCAGCACTACTGGAAATTACTTGATTTTGAAATAATTAAGTAGAAATTCGTAGCCCTACAAGGTCCTTTTTTTGTCTTTTTTTTTTTTTTTTTCTTCCGGATTGCGGAGATTTTGATACAAATCAGGTAAGAGAGGCTTTTCTAAGCACGTGTCCGTGTACGTGCTTGTGTGCCTCAGTGCGTTAAGGGAATGAATGAACAAATATGCTTGCTGGGCCTCAAGGGACAGTTATTCAGAAATAGTAGGGAACAGGGGAGATATACTTGTTCCCATGGGCAGTGAGGGAGAGCTGTACAAGCTAAATAAAGGTGATACATATCCCAAAAGGGAAGAGGGGGAAGGGAAGCAATTGGCTTGTTCTCGTGACAGAGCACTGCAGCAAGCCTCCAGAAGCTGCAACCTGATGTAGGCTGAGCTGTAAGCAGGGTGAATTACTTTGTATACATGCTGAGTACCTCTTTAGCAGTGAGCAAATCTTGCAGGTGAAAACAGCAAAATCCAGAGAGGTGGTTTCCATTTGGAAAACTTCTGAGTTAAGTAGCAAACTGTGGTGATGCAGCTGAAAGGACTAAATGGGTTTGTTTTTCAAAGACCTTATACGGCTCATGAGTGTGGTTAAATAACGGATCCGTAGCAGGGAGATGTGCATTTCTAACGGATAAAACTGAACACAGAGTCTTCTCCAAACCAGAGGTGGCAAGTTACTTGGTGTGAAGTTGGAAGCAGGAGAAGGAGAGCCCAGGAAATGTGCTGTCCTTTGCAGGGAAGAGACTTGAGTTTGTATAGTTGATGCCTGAGTAAACCTGATCCTGTAGTAGGAATACTGAGCTTTGCAAGTGAGAGGGCTTTGGGGGCTGGCCTTAGATAAAGCACCTGATACTGTTTTTCTTGAAACCTTACCTGGAAAAACAAGCTCAAAGTAAGCTGAATATTTTGCATATTGCTCTTCGGAACTTGCATTGAAGACTGTCACTGGGGATAGCAGTGTAGTACCAGGGGAGGACTGTTGGCTCCCAGCTTACCCTCTATTTTAATAATCTGGCCAAGGAGATCAATGCTGCTTGTCTACCTGGAGACTACTGAAACTGCAATTTAGTAAATGCAGAGAGCTGAAACATCTTCAGCCTTGAGGAAGTGCCCCAGATGTGACTGGAAATGCAGACATGTAGCAAGTGAAGGAGACCCAGTATCTGGCATACCGGAGAAGCCCTAGCCGTGGACCAGAGCTCTGTGCTAGCTGCTGTATAAGCACAAAACCAAGACAGGTGTCTGTCAAAAAGGGACAGGAGCCAATTCATGTGCATAGGCTGAGAAAGTAAAATCAGCAGGATTATGGAAGTGGCCAGGCAGTGACCATCCCAGCACTATTGCTTTTCTTTTAATGTCGTTGATGGGAAGCTTTGCTGAGGAACTTTGGGGTGTATAAGGCAACTGTGGATGTTTGTGACTGCTTCCCCCAGGCTTGGGGGAGGCTGCCTTCTTTCTCATGGGTGATCTGAGCAGTGTGGCACGGGAGGGGCAGAACTCCTCACTCTGAGGCATGATTACAGGGTAGGGAATTAATCTAGAATGTGCAGTGTTGGCAGCAGGAGAGGCCCTGAAGGATGCCTGTGTCTCTCTGCTGAAGCTGTGGATCAAGGATTTTTACTGCACATCTGTCTGTACCCTCTGCCTGGCTTCCCTGTCCTGCGTTTTGGAACGGGACGTAGTGTTGCAGTTTGCTCTCAGCTGAGCAGCGGTAAATTGGCAGGAAGCCCAAAGCACAAGAGCAGCAATGCTGGGAAGGCTGGCTATGATGGGGCAGGGGAGGGAAAGGAATAATAAAGTCATTAATCCAGGCTGTGCTAGTATGTAATGGCAGAAAACAAACTGTAGCTTGTCCTGGTGTCTTGCCATCTGCTTCAGAGGGACCTGTGAAGAGAGGGAGCAAGCGCAGCCCTAGATGTGCATCTGTCTGTGCTTGTGGTCTCCTGGCAGGGTCTGCAGGCGGGTCTCGAAGTAGTGCTTCATTGGGATGGGGAGAGTTGATACATGGTGCAGGGAGTTTGTGTGGTGCTGCTGGTGTGCTCCAGCCCGTAGGATGCCTGGGACAGAAACTGTATGTAACCATTTTCTGAACAGTCTGAGGCATGGAGTAACATGTGAGGCTGAGCAATGAGAAACTAGCTGGACACTGGGATGCTTCCTGCTGCAGCGTGACATGTTGGGGTTTGTCTTTGCTGGGGACACTTCCCTATAGCTAGGTGAAACAGCCCTGTACAGCCCAGGCTTAGTGTGCGGAGTGGCTGTGCTTGCCTTGGCAGTCGTGTTAGTCATCTGTGTTTCTTTGTCAGTTGGCTAATACAAAGTCTAGATTCCCTGGTTCAGATGAGCTTTTGGTCTATCTTTCCACATACAGCCAGGGAAGGAGGCTTCGTTTTTGCGGTCCTTTTAAAGCCAGTGTACCAGTAGTACTGAAGAGCAGCACGATCATCTGGCATTAGCCAGAGAGGAATGAAATGTCTTCACGTCTCTGTTCTGTGCTAGTTCAGGATCTTCTGCGGTTCCCATGGGGATCTCTGTGGGAGAAGAGGGGCACTGGGTAACAGCAAAACTCTGGGGATGTAGAGCCAGGGGGTTGAGCTTATTGTGCAAGAGCTGGCCTGGGCCCCTCGCTTAGATATGTTAGATCCCTGCCTTTACACGCACACTTTTTTTCCTCAGGCGTTTCTCTGGTAGGAGGCGCAGCCTGCAGGGTGACAAAGGAGATGGTGTTGGAATGCTTAAGCTCTTAGCTGGCAAGAAGCCATCCCGATCTTGGCGTGTACTAGGGGGCAACACGGGATGGAAAAGTTGGGGAGGAAAAGCAGCCGTCTTCTAGCCCTGCAGTTCTTGTTGTGCCCAGCAGGTGGGGGAAGCTGCTCACTAGATGGGCCGGCAGAGGGGCTCGCCTGTCGCCTCCAGGCCTGGGTGACTTGTGCCTGTAAACCACTGCTGAGGAAGGAATAAGGACGGGGGTTTGTTTGGGCAGGGAGTAGGGTGCAGGTGAGAGGCTGTGCTCTACGAGCAGCTTCCTCTGACAAGGTATTATTTAAGAATACACTAGGGTTTTGTGCCCATAGAGTCTTCAGGTCAGACTGCCTCAACTTACCAATGAAACTGTTGTTCCTGCTGCCAGAAAATGCTCCTGTTCCTGGTGCATGAACCAGGACAGGTTTTGGCACTATCTCCAAGCACCAGAAGAGTTTAAAACTCTTGTTCCTCTGCCCTGGTTCTCGGGCAGGGCTGGCACCAAGCAGTTGAACCAGTGCTGTTTCTGCTGTGTTCCAGTAGTAGGTTTCAAACAAGCGTGGTGTTCAAAAGGACAAGGCAGTCTCTTCTTTGGAGATGCAGCTAAACTTGAATTCCAGCTGACTTAGTCTCTGGCTTTAAACACTGGACCTTGCTTCCACAGCAGAGTAAGGATAAACAACTTGCTTGTGGTTTTTAGTTAAAATTAAGCTTCAAATCTCCACATTTCTTGTGTTTAGCTAAGAAAGTTCCATTAGACCACCCTCACCCACCTCCATTTGTGCTCCTTAAGACCCCCTTCTACCATGCTTTCCAGAGCAGTTGAGTCTGGTTGCGGGAGGGGAAGAGCAAACTGGATGCATTACTCTTCCTGTCTGCTTTGTCTTGCTCTCATTTTGTAGAGGACCTGATGCAGTCCCCTGTCTGGGGACTAGTATGTAATTTTGGATGCTAACCCAACACTAACAGCCCCAGTACCTAGGAGGATGCTTGGTTGGCCAACGGTGGAGGGTTGTGCGCTTCGGCTGATAATGATGACTGAGGTGGGCCTTGGAAGCCATTAACTGTAACCCTGGAAGATGGCTGGAGGGTGGCAGTTTCCTCCTGGGGAAAGCACCTGTCAGCAGGGCCACAGCCTTGGGAGTAATTAGCTGCCCAAAAAGGACATAGACAGTGCCCTGTGCTCGTATGGGGGCTGTGCCATAGCTATCAGTAGTATATCACGTGTACGTGTGCTTGTCATTAATGTGGGTATAAATGTGACACAGCATTGCTGGTAAGCACTTGTCCTGAGGTGAGCAATGCCTGACTTAAGATATGGCTGCGTCTAGGCTGCCTCTCTGACCCTGTTTTTTTTCTCTCTCCCCACCACCGCAGGCTCGGGCCCAAGCGGAGGCCCTCCACATTGGGGATGTACACTTTTCTGTCAAGCCTGGTTCTAGCACCTCCTCTCCCAAGCTCCACTCCAGTGCTGCAGTGCATCGGCTCAAGAAAGACATCCGGCGATGCCACCGCATGTCCCGGCGCCCCCTGCCCCGTCCAGACCCCCAGAACAGCGGGAGTGTGGGTGGTGGGGCTGGCATCCGTCCTCCCGTCTCACCCTTCTCGGAGACCGTCCGCATCATCAATCGTAAGGTGAAACCCCGCGAGCCAAAGCGCAGTCGCATCATCCTCAACCTCAAAGTCATTGACAAAGGTGGGAAGCCAGCCAATGGGGCCGGGGGCCTTGCTCGGCCCAAGATCCCGTCCCGAAATCGTGTCATTGGCAAGAGCAAAAAGTTCAGCGAAAGCGTTCTCCGCACCCAGATCCGCCACATGAAGTTCGGCGCCTTTTCACTCTACAATAAGCCGTCCGCTGCACCTGCCCCCTCTCTGGAGGGCAAAGGGGAGGCTGAAGGCTCCCAGGCAGCCTCCTGTGGGCTCATTATGGGCTCCACCCCCTATGATGCCCCCAGTTCCAGTTCCTCTGGGTGCCCATCACCTGCCCCCCACTCCTCTTCTGACCCAGATGATTCACCTCCAAAGCTGCTTCCTGAGACCCTCAGCCCAGCCATCCCCGACTGGCGTGAGTCAGAGGTCCTCGACCTCTCGATCCCACCAGAGTCAGCTGCCACCAGCAAGCGCTCTCCCCCAGGAGGGTGCAGTGGAGGGCAGACGCCCTCCTTGTCGCTCTCCTCTTCTGACCCGGAGCAGGAGGCTGGCGACTGGCGTCCTGAGATGTCCCCTTGCTCTAACGTGGTGGTCACAGATGTCACCAGCAACCTTCTCACTGTCACCATCAAGGAGTTCTGCAATGCGGAGGATTTTGAGAAGGTGGCGGCAGGTGGCGGTGGAGGAAGCAGCAAGTGAGCAGCTGGGTCCCCCTGCTCCAGGGGTGTGGGGGGAGCTCTACCTGCGAGAAGTCATGGTGCGAATGGCTGTCCTTAGTTCTCTCCTTCTCCCCTTGGCTGTCCCTCTTGCCCTCACTGCCACTCTTCCTCCTCCTTTCCCTCTGCCCACTCCTGCTTGCCTAGAGGCTGGAGTGTGTCAGTGGAGGGGAGTGGGGGCACCCACCGTTCCTGGGT
Organism: Falco cherrug; assembly: GCF_023634085.1. NCBI lineage: Eukaryota > Metazoa > Chordata > Aves > Falconiformes > Falconidae > Falco > Falco cherrug. The sequence continues at coordinate 35,255,198 of NC_073701.1, read as the reverse complement.
GTCGCTGCTACTGGGAGGAGGCTGGGAGGGTTGTGGTGGGGCTGGGCAGTGGTTGGTTGTCCTTGAATGTGGTGTTGTCCAACAGGCGGCGGAGCCTTTGGGAATGAGGGATGGGTGAGCGTGTCTGTGTGCCTGTGGGGGTGGTGGGGAAGGTGCTCTTCCTCCTCCTCCCCCTTCTGTCTTTGATGAAAACTGAAGAGGAGCTCCAGACCCTTGAGGGGAGCATGTAAGAGGATTGAAGCCCTCGCCCACATCCTCCAAGCCTTCTCCCACAATGTGCATGCAGTCTCTTCCATTCTTGTGTTTCCCCCTTGCCATGACTCCGATCCTGTCATCCCTCCCCTTCTTGGCCTGGATCTGCCCTGTCCTCTGCTGTCCTCATGGCAGCTGCAGATCCAGATGCCCCTAGAGCAAGGGGGAGAGGGGCAGGTAACGTGTGCTTGAGACAAAGCTGGGGTGGTGTGGGGTGCCCCATGCAGCATACGCCCTATATTGGCTTCCCCTTTCCTTTGACTATTGGTGCTACCTTGGCAGTTGTATGGGCGCTTTCAGGTGTCCTGGTCCCTCCTCTTCCCCTGCATCTTCCAACTTGTTCAGCTCTGCAGGGGGAAGGAAAGAAAAGGGGAATCTGCTTCTGGCCCAGATCTTCCTCCTGGTGTTCATCAATTGCACTTGCTTGAGGGTGAGGGCATGAAATGCCCTTCCCTGCCCTTTCTGTGGTGGAAGTGGAAGTGGGCTGTGTGTCCATCCTTTAATTTGGGGGAAGATACGCTGACAGCGTGTTGCTGCCCCAGCCGGGTGAGGCTGGTCTCATGCCCTGCGTGTAAGCTTCCCTGATCCCGTTTGCTTCCCCCCACTCCCTCAGAAGGAGGGAGGGAGGGATGCTAAGGTGGGTCATTTGCTCTTCTTGCTTCCTTTTGTCTTTCCTGCTCTCCTTCCCTGTGGTTGATGGCCTAGAAGAGGGTTCCCCTCTGTCTTTTCATCATCTGAAACAGCCCTTACAACTGTCAACCAAAGGTGCTAATAAGAAATAACTGTCTCTCTCACATCGTATGCATGTACGCTGGATCTCTTCCCCCAGAGCTCCTGTGAGCTGATACAGAAATTCCTTCTCTTTGCCCCTAGCAAGTAGGAGCAAGCAAGGCTACGCTTGCTGTTGCTCCCTCTTTCCCTGACCACTCTTGTTCACATGCAAAATAAGCTCTCTTTTGCATGCCGCTTCTGGCTTGCTCTGTTTCTGTGTGGGTCCTAAGCTTCCCAGTGAGATGCCATTCCTTTGCTCTCCCTTCTCCCCCTACTTGCACAGGACCCAGCCTGTAGGGGCAAGGAAAAGAGGTGCTGATCAATCTGTGGGAGAGCCTCACCCTCTCAGCCCTGTCCCTGGTATTCAGGATGGGGCAAAGGGGTGTCACTTCTACATAACATGCTGCAGAGGTGAAAAGGGTGGAAAAAATTCCCCGTATCAGGGCATACCTACTTGCAGACCTGCCCTGTGTGGGAGAACATGAGTGGAATCAGCCCCTCTGGTGCTTCTGCATGAGGGTGCTCAGGAGCTTCCAGCTCCAAGGAGTGCTCTCACGTGGAGTAGTGATTTTGTGGTTGCAGTGGTCTGAGGGTAGAAGGGAGGCGGTTTGTGGGAGAGAGGTAATATTTGTCTGCCCAAGAGGCGTCATTGGGGTGGTGGAGGAATAGACCAGCTTCTGACCTTAATTAGGGCTTCTGTGCCCAGAGCTTGTCTTTTCCCTGCCTCCAGTGCCTGGGTTGGTGTAATAAAATCTGCTACCCTCCCTAAAAGTCTTGCCTCACAGTGGGTGGCATTCAGAGCCGTGGGGCACTGCGAATTCGCACTAGTTGTGGTGGAGTGTCTGTGCAGACAGTTCGAGGGGGATTCCAGGTGCTGTTAGCACCACCCTTTGTACACCTCTTTCTTTCCTTGGTTAAAGACCTTAGTGGACTCCTTGGGGATGCAGTTGCATTAACAGCTGAAGCTAGGGGCAGGGAGAAAGAGACTTCCCTGATCCATTCACCAGGCTAAGGCTTCCTATAACTTGTTGGACTTGTGTGTGTCTATATTGATACTTGCCTGTATTTTTCGTGTCTCTTTTTTTTTTTTTTTTTTTTTTTTTGGCATCTTTCCTGTGCCTGGCACACCCGGGGATCCCTTATTTTAGCATAGCCTATCCATTTGACTGCAGCTTCAAAGGTGAGCAGTTTGTAGGCATAGGGAACAGCTCTTTCTTAGGGAAATAGTGAGGAGATTGTCTTCTTCCACCCCTGCCCCCCCTTCTCAACAAGAACTATTCTGTGGCTGTGAGATAAGAGGAGCTTTTGTGGGGTGAATGCAAACTGGCCAGTCACTTTAGGTTGTTAAGTTACTGTTTGGTGTGTATGTGGCGATGTGTTTTGTTTTGTGGTGTCGAGGTTCTGCAAAAAAAAAATAATGATGCGTTTAAGTGGGAGATAAAAGGGAACTTTAATAGGAAACTCTTGATGTGTTTTGGCCAAGATGTGTTTGCTTGGCAGAATTCTTTTCCCCAGTGTCTCTTGTATGGTGTTCTTTGGGGGCAGGGGGCAGGAATTGTTTAATCGAAGGGGTTTTGCCTTTCTCCAGAGTGACAAGCAAGGGGACTGTCTGTGAAGAGCAAAACAGTGGGTCATTGTAGGGATACTCCATGAGGACCTTCTTTCTGTGGTGAGGAGATGAGGGGACTTGTTGCAGCAGAGGAACTCATGCAGTAGAACTTTGTGGAGGAAGAAAGGAGTATGATCCGGCTTGCAGACACAGCTCAACTGCTTGTGTGACAAATCTCTCCCTGGGTGGGTCACCAGGTGGGAACCAAACCCTGAACCTCTTGGATCCAAATTGAGGATCCTGTGCTGTTTTGAGTTAGAGGTTTGCTAACTTGAATGCAGCAGCAGCCTCAAGTCCCCTCAGGTGGATGAGCCGCTTGAGGCTGACTAACCTACCTTCGTATTCACGTGGGTTACACTCCTCCTTCTGAATTTTTTGCCCTTGCTTCTTAATGGAGATGGGAAAGAAGATCCACCCATGCCCTTTGAAAAGGGCGTGGGATTGAGGGAGGAGTTTATTTGAAAGTATCCCCTTCCCTTCCCTGTAACTCCTAGAAAAAAGAAAAAAAAACAAAACAAAAAACAGGGAAATATTCTCTGTGTCTGTGCCATGTTTGTTCTCTTGTTGTCGTGTTTTTAGAGGAGATTTTATGATGGAGTGGAAAAAGTGAAATGATTAGTTTTGCATAAAAAAAGAAAAGTTTAAAAAAAATTTCTACAGGGAGAGAGCGAGAGAGAGTTTAAAAATGAATAATAAATGCAGTGATTGCACAAACTAGTGGTATTAGATGGTCCTTAGAGAAAAGAGTATTTTGTAGTATCGAAGCATGTGTGTCTGGGATGTTGTTTGGCTTGGTTGAACTGGAGGCAAAGGCATTCTGGGACTAAGCAGCGATCTCTGAGCTGAAAAGGCAAGTTGCATGTTGGAGGAACCCTGTCTACAAACCCTTCCCGTCCTTGCCTCCCAAGTGTTGGAGTGAGTTCCCTTCCCTCCCATACCTCTCCTGTGAGCTAAGGTGGAGTCTCTTAAGTGGTTTTTTGGCCGAGTGGCCCTCAGAAATGGCTGGTCATGTTCTGCTAGAATGTGGATCAGGCCACCCACATGAAAACAGTTGACTTAACTTTGCATGCACAGCAAGCTGCTAAGGTTTGGGGTTGGTGTGTACCTTTCCTGCCAAGTCACTGTCTCTTCTCTTTTCCCTCCCCCATATCCAAGCAGGATTAAACGTGGTGGGCTTATCTCCTGGGAAGCAGACATGCCTCCCCTCTGTAGGGTCTCTTAGCTTCTTCCAGCAACAGGTGGGGGGTGGCATTTTTCCATATAAGATTCACCACATCAGGACAGAGAACAGAGTCCCATCTGTATGCAGTCTGCCATCCTGGCGGTAGCCGGATCTTCAGAGGCAGGTGGGAGAACTGCCTTGTGTGCTGTGAAGGTTGTGCTGAGCAATGTGTACCCCCTCCTCAAGGCCAGCAACTGCTGGAGGTTTTGGGGTGGGGGGGAGGGAGAGGAACACCCCAACAGGCCTGAGTAGGGCTGCTGCCTTCTATTCCAGCTTCCTGCAGCGTGGCAGGGAAGAGTTGCTCAAACATTTCTTCAAAGCAAGGAGGCAGCTCTTGTGTGCTTGCTTCCCCATCCAAGATGTCTCCGCTGGGCATTCATCTGGTGCATGGGAGTGACTGCAGGGAAGAGGGAAGCCACCAGATGTTGGTGTCTGAACAGAAGGTGGCAGGCAGGGGACGCTAGGACAGCTTTTCCTGTCTGGACTTCTCTGGTGCCCTTGGCTTTGCAGTGGCAGGTGACAGATGTCTCAATGCCTCCCATAGCCTGGGCTGCTCTTGGGAACTTCTTCTCTCTCTGCCCATCGAGCTCTGTCAGTGCTTCCCACGGCCTTCAGCTTGGAGTGGCAGCCTCCTCTCTTGTGCTCTCTTTTTCTCCTCGGTGAGCAGAGTGGGACTGGGGGGGTGTGAAGCTAATGAGATGCAAGCTCCTTTTGGCATGGAAAACAGAGAAATAGCGTGGTAAGCAGGCTCAGCTGTGGTAAGCCACTGCTTAATTTCTGTTTTCAAAAAGGAAAGAGAGCTTTTCTCTGCATCTCCCCTTACTGAAGTTCCCAGGGAGATTTTTATGAAATAAACAAAAGAAAAAGAAAAAAAAAAAAACACAACCAACCCCACCCACAATCCTGCTTTTAACCAGGTGGGAGCTGTCTCTGAGCTGAGTCTTCCTAGGGATTTCAGTCCCTTTCCCAGCCCCTCTTTGTAGAGGAGGTTTTGGCAGCTCCTAGTGTTCGGGGATGATCACCTTCCTGGGGACCTCCTGGCAGAAAGAGGCTGCCATGCTGAAGGATGGTGCTCCAAGACCCCCGTGCTTCTGCCTACCCCAGGTTGTGGCATGAGTGGGGCTGCTTGGGAGAGCAGGTCCTTCTTCCCTCGGAGGTGTAACAAACCTGGAGTGCGTGTCTAGCTAAGTGCTTTTTTTCCTCTTGCCTCCTTCCCCACTTTCTGACAAGACCTTTTCCTCCTTGCCTGGCGCATCCTTTTACTCCAATGTCGCTTGCTTTTGCTGCATTTTTCAATCGCCCAATAATCGTGCAAGAGCTGGGATCTTATTTACTTTTTATATATAAATATGAAACAAACCTTTTCCCCTCCCCTTTTCCCCCCTGTCTCACCCACCACCTTGTGTGTAGCCTTCCTGAACTCTGCTCTGAAGGCAGTGTGCTGTAGAAGATTAATTTGGGGCCAGGGATTTGGTGCCTCTTGGGTTCTGTTCCTTCTTGGTTTGCCATGGCCTTTGTGCCAGTTGTGTTGCTGCCCCGTGCCTCAGTCTCCCTTGTGTGAAGGGGGTGGGGGGTGGAGGGGACCATCCTGCTGAGGGTGCTGGCAGCCTGACTCCCACGACATTTGCATGGAGCCAGAGGAGTGCCGAGTATCGCTTTAGAAATCCCCCTCTCCATGCTTCCTTCCCTAGGTAACACCAGGAGGTACCTTCGTTTCATCAATGCTTTGGGGTTGAGCAAATAAGTGGCTTTATTTTTTCTTCTATTTTTTAGGTCCTTCCCCAGAGTGCAATGTGTGTAGTTTCTTTTTGAGGGTGTAGGTGGGAGATGTTGGAGTCTTATCTCCATCCTCATCTTTGCCCTTCCGTTCTCTACTTCTCTCCTTTTGATGTGCCCTGTGTCAGGCTAATGTGGCTAGTAGTGGGGTTTGCACCCTTCTCTGTGCAGGGTCAGCAGCCTCGGCACCAGCAGCTTTGCATGTGTTCTGCATCTGAGGTACCCTGTTGTCCCACCTGCCTCATTTGTATGGATATCACAAGGCCCTGAGCTCTTCTTTCTTCCTTTCCTTCTGGGAAAAATTTCTCCTTCTTGGAATAAAGGGAGGTTTAGGCAGCGTGCCCTTCCTGTGGTGGTGGGCTGCCTCTGGCAGTTCTTCTGTCCCTTCAAGCTTCTCTGTGGTGGTAAACAAAACGTCTCCAGGACGGTCCAAAAGCACAGTCCCTGGGGTGAGAGTCACTCCACCTCAGGTGAAGGCTGTGCTTTGAGCCCTCTCCCTCCAGGTGTCCATCCAAGAGCACAGGCAGAGATGGTGCTGGGGGGTGGACCGGTGGGGATGCCCTCTGCGCCCGGGCTGAGCGGAGCTGGGAGGTGGGCAGCAAGCAGCGTGCTGCTGCATAGGGAAGCAGTAAGGCGGCAGAAGGGCCGCTAGATGCGGACATGGTGATGCCAGCTCCAGCAGCGACTCAGAAAGTACACCTGGCAGGGACGAAGGGCCAGGACAAGCAGCTGAAGGGTTAATTGCCATTGCAGGGCTGGTTCTTGACTTTGTTCAGCTGAGCACTTAAAGCTTGCACTAAGCCGAAGGAGTGTGGCTGGGTGTGTCAAAGCACTTTGTGGGACTTTGGGGTCTTGTAGGACTAGTGGGCTCTTCTGTGCTCCTGAGCAGCTCCCTGGCTGCGCCCCGCTATCCAGGGGTGCCGATGGGTTCCCTCTGGGCAGGGCAGCATGTAGGTGGTTCGTTAGCTGTGTTGGAGGGAGCCTGCTGCTTCCAGCTCCCCACCTGCAAAGGGGGACGTAGTCTTAGGTCAAGTTCTTAGACAGAACAAAAAAAAAATTGTGATGACTTTTTTTAGGAGAAAAGTTGTCGTGCCTGTGCCTCCCCCAAGCTGATAAACTTGGTGTGCTGTCCTCCCCTCCTCTTCTTGTCTCCCCTGCCATTAAGCCTTGTACACTCCTTAAGAATAGAGGAGACTCTATTTTGGGATATTTTTTCTCTCATTTGTTTTCCTTTTGGATAGAAAGTTGTCCGCTGGTGGTGGAGGACGGGGGCCTGCCTCATCTGTTCCTTCCTTTCACCTTCCCCAGTGCCAAGCTTAGGCTTAAATCCTGCAGATTCCTGCAAATACTGAACTTAGAGCAGGCGAGTTACCCCACTGAGCTCTGTGGTACTTGAGTGCTTCAGATCCTGCCTGTGCTTGAGTTTTGGCAGCATCAGAGCCTTATCCTTTCTCCTAGAGAAGGTCAGACCTAACTCTAGAGTGCTCATGGTTCTGGTGCAACCCATCTGTGTCTATTTCCCCTTACTTGGCATACAGAGTGAAGGTGGTAATTTTTTTTTTTTTATTTAAAATAAACCTAAATATGTATCTTGTAATTTTTTTATTTTGAAAAAAATGCATTTAAGGATTGTGCACGGATGAATTGTATATCTATATTTTTTTTTGTCTTGCAATTTTCATTTTAAATATAGTGTTTGTTCAGTTTTTTGTTTTGTTTTTTTAATCCAGTTCCCAGCTGGCTAAACTCTGTCTAGAGCGGATGGGTGGGAGGCATAGCCACTGGAGGGGTGATTGAATCGCCCTTTCCCCTGGTGCTTCCCACAAGAAAATGGTTTGCTCCAGGTTTGGGGGTGGGGGTTGTGCTAATTACTCTTGTATTCTTGTACATTTTGTTCTTTCTGCTGCTCTTGAATATTGTATCAATGCCAGAAATGGGGAGTTAAAAATAATAAAAAAAAAAATTAACCCCAATAAATTGTTACATTCCAAAACCTGTTGTCTTCTCTTCCTTGGGTGGGCTGTGACCTGCTCTCGGTGTGAGTGACCTGTGGAGCTGACAGCAGGGATGCTGAAACACCTGCTCTAAGCCAGCAGTCAAGTACAAACACACTTAGTACCTTCTCATGCACCTGTGTTGGTTCTGCTTTGGGTCTTCAGAACTTTCTGGACACAGAAGCTCTGACAAAGGAAGAGGGAGACTTGTGTAGCACTGAAGTCAGAGTGCTTGCATATATAGCAAGTGGAACTGAGCATGTTCCTCCAGTGTGCTCTGGAGAACCTCCCCTGGGTCTCCCACATCCTTTTCTTTTAAAAATGAAATTAGATCTAGGCACAACCTAGCACTTGGTGGCTGAAAAATGCATTGGGCTTTTCTCAGCTCCAAAATGTGTGCCTAAGTGCACTTTATAACATACTAATCTAAGAAATATGGTGAAAAATACTCTTAATGTGTGTAATCAAAGCCCCAGATAGACTCCGTTAGCCTCTAGCCCATAGAAACTGTATAGAAAGGTTACAGCAACATTTCTGGTGGGAAAGGGCTGTTGGTGTGATATGTGGTGGGGAAAGCGAATGGGTTTTGGGTGAAAGGGTTCTTCAGTCAGGTGGGGGAGAAGAGCAGGAGGTCAGTACTTCGGGTGTCACCATCAAGCTGGCTCTGACCAAAACACCCTCAGGGCTGCCCTCCTCCTGCAGGGTGATCTGGGTGTTCCCGGGAAGGGTTGCTGCTTCACTAGCCAAGGCTGCACATGCTTTGAGATGCCTCCCTAGTGTCGGAGGCCTAGAAAGCCACAAGAGAGCCCTCTCCAGCAGTGGCATCTCTTGGCTGGCCTGGAGCAGGGAACACTGCCCACTGAAGCTGAGCACAGCCAAGGCGTTAACGCTACTGGCGTTGTGCCGTCAGGCTCACCTTGGATCTGCTGTGCTGAAACACCAGCGAGGCCAGCACTCTTGCCCTGTGCCCTGGGTTTCCTCAGAAGCCGGTGAGCTTTTGGCTGGATCTGAGTACAGCAAGTGAAGCCACCTCTGACCCATGCTTTCTGGAGCTGGAGGAAGGTGGGAGAGGCAGATGCCAGCCTTCACTGGACACATCCTAAGAGGTCCTGCACAAGCAGGGTGAGGTGACACAAGCTGCATCTGCAGGGCCTAGAGACCTGGAAATAAACCAGGATTTCCATGCTATGTGGAGTCTGTGGATCCCCAAGTGAAATGGACTCAGGGTCCCTAGTCTAAGGAGAAGGTGGAGCTGGGTCCATGGGGTGGCAGCTGCAAAGGAGCCCTTTTGCCCCATTAGGGTGGCTCTGGGTGTGCACCTGGGCTGGGCAATAATCCTGGGGGTAATCCCCCACCCCAGAGGCCCCAGGTTACCCTCCCCTGGGAAAAGGCTCTTCCCTTTCCTCACTCCCACCACCCTGCTGGCTTGAGCATCATGAATGGGCCAGGCTTTCCTCCTGGCTGGCAAGGGGCTGGCTGCCTTGCTCCCACAGGGAGGGTCGGATGGGGAGCACTTGGCTCAGAGCAGGGGGTGTCCTTCCCCTTGTGCCAGCAGCCCATCCCAAATGTCTCTCTCGCTTGGGAGCCACAGCAGGGCAGGGCAGATCCTTGGCCCACCTTGCCAGCCCGAGGCACTGTCTGGGTGTTAAGTAGATGGAAGAAAATCCTTAATTGCTTGCTGCCTGTCCCTCTGGGCTGAATCCATGAGTTTTTGCTAAAACCAGTTTCTGTCACTAATCCTGTTCAAAACAGGGTTCCCCAAAGCCCCCCCGTCACCTGCCCTCACCCCACCACCTGCAGGAGGGCACGGTTTCGGCATCACTGCATCCATGTGGAGCCAGCTGCCCACTGAGCATCTTTGAATCATTATTCATGGGACAGGGAAGCTGCTCTGGCTACTCACCAGTCTGAGTCATCACCCCCTGCGAACATCTATTTTTGCCACTTCTTTGTCTCCGGGAAGAAGTTGTGGTCCCTGCCGAGGGAGAGGTCAGGACCCCAGGAGTGGTCAGCCCTGCCCTGTTGCAGCACCCAACTCTTCCACCTCCCAGCTTAGGCGAGTGGGTCAGGGCTGGTGTAGAGGGGCTCACCCACCCTGCGCGCTGCCACAGTGGCATCAGCCAGAGGGATAAACCTTGCCACCAATATCCTGGAGCCTCTGGCAATAAAATCTGGATGGCTGAGCCAGTGTGAATTTCCTAGCACAGTGTCACTTCCCCCAGCCTGGGACCTGAAGAGCCTCATGGAAGCATATGGCATTTTTGTCACAAGGTTGCAGGTGAAGAACACCCTATCACACCCTGGAAGAACACCCTATCCCACCCTGATCTGCAGGCTATGGGGTAGGGTAGGCTGCTCCAGCACCCACATGGGTTCATTTCCAATCCATTCCTGCCTGGCTCACAGGGGTGAGCATGCTGCAGGCAGGGGGTGATGCAGCGGGGGTGCAATCCCCTGCCACCGCTAGGAAGGGGCAGGTTGGAGGCAGGTGGCCTCCCTTTGTTCCACGGGGTGCAGGCTTCCATTTTCCTTGCATCCTGCACCTGCATCTGCACCCACATCCCTGCACACCAAGCACTCACCTGCCTGCAGTGTTGACTGGCCTCACCCCCACAGCGTGATGCCTGTCACTGATCTTTCTCCACATCTGCCTTTCTTGCCCCGGTCCATGCCCACCTCCATTTTCTCTCTCATGGTTCCCTTCATATCTCTCTCTTCCTTAAACCACCCCATCCAACTTCCTCCTGTCCTCCCTGTAGCCACCTAGCACCAAGTCAGGGAAGGACTCTTGCTGGCTCCAAGGTGAGGATTTTGGGGGGCTGGGGTGCAATGCAGTTTGTGGGGAGAGAGGGTGCCCATGCCCCACCGGCATCCTGCTCCCTGCTTGTGGGAAGCTGAGTTTGAGGAGCCTTTGTAGCTTTGGCTCCCTCGCTAGAATACTCAAATGTGCCTGGCGGGGAGAAGATGTAATCTTTACTGGTGTTTCATATCCAGCACTGGAGCTGTTTTTAAACACACATGCCACTGCTTCCCTGCTGGCTAGGATGGATTTCCTGCCATTTCGGAGCAGAGCTTCAAATCAGTTTTGTTTGCTCTTCCTCCACTGCTCCTCTTTGCTGGGCTGGCCGGGATAGCTGAGCCCCCGGCGTGCCCGGGGCACGGAGAGCGCACGGCTCGGCTCGTGGTGGATGGGCGAGCACACTGTTGGAGCAAGGAGAGAGTGGGTGTCTGAAGTATCATCTTTATGAGTGGTTTAGGGTAAAGCATTGGTAGGGGAAGATTCGGTTTAGGTATGTATTTCCCAAATGGATGGCGTGGGCTTGCAGGGCAGAGGGTGAGGCATCCACTCTGTGCAACAGTCGAGTCTGGGGTGGGAGAGCAAGACAGCCGCCCGGCCGCCCTCCCGGAGGAGGCATTTCCAAGAGCCGTAAGGCTGCCGGTTGGATTTTTAGGAGAAGGTCAAGGAGGGAAAGGCCCGCCAGCAGCCTGAAAGCCACTCCCGAGGGACACCTGATTGCGGGGTGTTGACCCTCAGGGTAACTAGGGGATCCTGAGGAATTCCAGCCTGAGCATCTCGCAGGGGAAGGTCCTCCCTTGGGCTGTCCCGGCGGAGCATCCCCTGGCTGGAGGCTCCCGCCGGGCCGATTTCAGCGAGCCCCGGGTTCAGGCTGCCCCCGCCTCCGGTGCTCCCGAGCCGCCCCCGCTCCGCCCGGCCCCTCGCACCTGCGGCCCGGGCCGAGCCGCGCAGGGGTCGCTGCGAGGGGCCGGGCCGGGGCCGCGCGGCCGAGCCGGGGCCGGGGCGGGGGCGGCGGCGGCGGCGGGGGCGGTGCGGGGAGCGCGGCGCCGCCCGGCACATATAAGCGCGGCGCGCCGGGGCCCCGGCGCCGGTGTTGCTGCCGGTACCGTTCTTCCTCGCCGGCTCCCTCCGGGCCGCCGCCCGCCATCCCTCCGTCCCTCCCCGCCCGCTTTGTTTTCTCGCCGTCCGCGGGCTCGGGCCCCCCACGCCGCTGCCACCCTGAAGTTTCTGGCGGTGCTGCTGGCGGCGGGCATGCTGGCTTTCCTGGGGGCCATCATCTGCATCATCGCCAGCGTCCACCCGGCCGGTACCGCCGCGCCCGCCGCCGCTGCCGCCGACAATGACTCGGCCGCCGCCGCCCTCCTGCCCGCCGCCGACAAGGGGCTGGGAGCGCTGCACGGCCCCGCCGAGGCTCTGGCCAGCGCCGGGCCGCGTCTGCCGGGGGGGCCGCCGCCGCCGCTCTTCAGCCGCTTCGTCTGCACGCCGCTGAGCGCCGAGTGCCCGGCCACCGGCACCGGCCCCGCCGCCGGCCCCGAGGAGCTGCTGGCGCTCCGCAGCGCGGCGGCCCAGCTGCGCCGCACGGCGCTGGAGCAGAAGGAGCGGATCCGCATGGACCAGGAGACCATCCGGGAGCTCACCGGCAAGCTCAGCCGCTGCGAGGGCGGCCTGCGGACCCCTCCCGCCGCCGCCCCCCCCCGCCGCCGGGCTCCGCGCCGCCCCGCGTCCCGGTACCATGGGCCACCCCCCTGCCGAGCCGCCCGCCGTGCGGGAGCTGGAGGAGGCCGTCCGCACCCTCCAGGACCGCATCGACCGGATCGAGGTGCGAGGGCTGCTCCCGGGGCTCGGGGAGGGGTGCTCCGGGGGGAGGATGCTCCCGGGACTGGCGGGGGGATGCTCCCACGCGTGCCGTTCCCCGGGCCTGCAGCCACACACACCCTGGACCAGCTCATCCCCCCTGCGAGGCTTGGGGAAGGCTGTCCTTGTCCCACTCCTCCTGGAGGTCTCGGCCCCGTTCTCTTCCCTCTGTGCAGGGTGGTCCCAAGGAGCAGGGCTGCCCTGCTTCACACACACCCCCTCCCCACCCCGTCCGCACCCATGTAGGGCACCCCGCTTGCCTCCCAGCACCTGCCAAGGCCCCCACTGGAGCAGGCCGTCAGCTCTGAGCCAGGTCCTGCCCTTTAGCAGAAAGGCAAACCCCATCCGATGCCGTGATGCCATCGCAGGTTTGAGTGGGACTTCTCACAAACTGAAGCGCAGTGTCACCCGCTGCAAGCCAGCACCCCTTCCCTGCACGGTTCATAGGAGCTGTGGAGAGAAGGGGGCAGCTGGAGCCGCTTGCTGTGCCCGCCTCTGTGGCATCGGGCTGTTGGTACTTGGGCTGCGGACCCCTTGTCCCCACTCTGTAGCAGCTGTGCAGTGTGTGCCCAGCAGGCTCGGCCCTGGCCCGGCTGCAAGCTAGAAGCGCTGTCGGCTCTGCCGCGGTGCCTGTGATGGGGCCGATGACAGTATGTGTGTGTGTCCGTTTATTTGGGTTGATGTGGGCTCAGCGGTTGCACAGACCTTGGCAGACGTTGCAGGACACAGCCAGGGCAATAGTTTGGGGACATGATTGCTGCCAGAGGGGTTGTCTGGTTTCCTTAGGGGAGATGCTCCAGATGCCCCATTTTTTCTGGGGGTTATGTTATCCCCTGAGGTCTGCTGGGGGCCAGAGCCACCTGTAAGGAGCCTCCAGCAAGTTCTCAACCTCCCGTTTGGGTCCCTGTTGCCCTCTCCACTCCTCCCCAGAGTGCAGAACTGGGAGCAGGGGGTCAGGCAGCACCCCATGGGCGTCCCTTTCCCCAGCTTTGCCCTTCTGCCCTCCTCACTACAGCCACATGGGTGCAGTAGCAGCAGGTCACAGGTGGATAATTCAGAGCCACTAAGGTCACGGGCTCAGAAATGAGACTGGGAGAGAATTATTGTAGAGGATGGAGATATGGGCAGGGACAGAAAGATGAGGAAAGGCAAGTAAACACACACACGGGAGGGAAAAGAGCTGGAGACCAGCTACAGAGGATGCACCTGTGAGCTGCCAGGGTAATACACACATGCACAAAAACAAACACAGAAGGATACCAGATGTGTGCAGAGAGAGGGGGACATGCAGCTCAGCTGAGCATGATGCCCAGAGCCCAATGCAGCCAAAGGGAGGGACAGAGGCACCCTGAACCCCCCCTGCAGCCCCAAACAAATGGATTCCCACAAGTGGGATAACACAACCGGGCTAAGACATGCACATGCAGACAGCAGATAGGCTCACCCAGAAATAAAGGGGGAAAAAATAAGCCCCTGTACATGCATACTTGTGTGTGCATGAGGACCAGGCAATACTCAGCGGGACAGTACCCAAGCACATCAGTTTGAATCTTGGGGAGCATCAGTCCTTTAGCTGCTCTCTGGCCATGTTCTCCCCCTTCTCCAAGGGGCAGCATCACCCATGAGCTGCCCTGGCCCCTCTCCTGGGTTTTCTGGCAATGGCAGGAGGTTTGGGGTAGGGAATGGTGAAGCTCACAAGACCCAGAGCAGGCTCTCACGTGTGCCCAGGGAGCCTGAAGCAATGCTGGGTCAAGGCTTAGGCTCACGCACATGCTTACTGATGAGGAAGCCAAGTGGCACATTGCCAGAAATGTTTCCTTTTGCACTGCCAGTGTCTCAAGGGTACCCAGCAGGGCGGGCTGAGCCGCAGGGCACTGTATCTCCTCTGCGAACTGAGGAAATAAGGCAGCATGTCGCAGGTGGGCTGGACTTTGGCTGACCTGGCTCCAGGCAGCTCTAACGTATCACCTGGGATGGCCTGGTGAGAGCCACAGCCCAGCCAGCCGAGCCCTAGTGTCACACCTTGGCTGTGCGGTGATGGTTGCCTGTGGCCTCCCTCCCCGGCTTGCTTTGCTTTTTGTACTCTGGGAGGTACCTGTGCCTCTCCATCCTGCATAGCTCCATCCATTGGCCCCAGGAACCTTCCTGGGGTACCACATGGCACGGTGGGCACCCCCAGCCCCTGCAGCTCTCCTAAAGGGTGACAGTGATCACCCCGAAAGGTGACCTGGTTGGGGACAGTCCCAGGGTGGCCACCGGTGTGCCAGAGGCTCTGCAAAACCCAGAGGGAGGAAAGGAGAGAAAATGCTGATGAAGCCCAGGGTGACCTAGTCTTGGGAGAGAGATGACACAAAGTGCTGTGGGCCCCCTCCCCAGGAAGGCTGGGTCCCAGGGCATCTCCCAGCAGATCTGCCAGCAGGGGTTACCACGGGAGGCTCTGGAGCCGGGATTGCGGGGAGGGGGCTGGTGGAAGATGGCTGATCTAATCCAATGATGTGCCAAAAACCCTATTAAATCATTTCATTCTTAATTTTGGTGGTGTGGTGGCAGGGTTTCCCAGGGAAGGGGGACACAGGGAGGGCCCCCACAGGCTCACTCTTTGTGCCCTGCCATTTCGGTGGGGACAGGCTAGTGCTGGCACAGCATTCACACCGGGTACCTTCCCTCACCTCCTCCTAGCCCCCTCAAGGCATCACTCGTCCTCCCCTTGTGTGCAGCAGCCTGGCTGGGCTTTTTCCTCCCAGTTTTGAAGGGTCTAGCCTGGCTCTCTACACATACGTCTGTACACTTGGGTGCATCTTGGTGAGCAGAGCCCGGGCCCCCAGGTGCTCCTTTTCCATACTTTCAATTACTGCTGCAAATGGAAATGGAGCAGTTTTGGAGCAGGGGGGGAATCACCTGGGCTGTGCCAGGTTGCACATGCCCCGCTCCTCCCCGTCATCCCTTGGAAGGGAGCGGGAGAGGGGACAGCCCAACAGGCTTTATGGGGGACCTGGCCCCAGCTGAATGTAACAGCCCGTTGGCTCCTTAGCCAGCATGTGGCTGTGCCGTTGTGACTGGCGACCCAGCTTCTGGCAGGAAACCTGCAGGTATGGGCATGGGAGTGGGAGCAAGCTGGTTGTCTCCCTCACACCTCCATCTCCGGCAGAGCAGGGATGGAGAGCCCCAAACTGTGGCAGCCCTGGGCTGCTAATAACATCTGAGGGGGACGGAATCAGCAGCGAGCTCTTCTCTCACGAGGAAGAGGAGGGAAAGGCTGACGCATGCCTGCTCATCCCCTGCCCTGGGCAGTCCTTCTGGGGGTTTAATGACCCCCAAAGCTCCTGCCTGGATCCAAAAGTGTCTGAAAAGGTGGCAGGGTCTGAAAAACCCCGGTGTGGTAGGTGTGCCATCCTGTGGCAGTGGCCATGGGAGAGCTGTGGGCAAGCTGGGACGATTTGAGGTTCCAGGAAAGGAAATGGGAATGCTATGTGCACGTGCTCAGCTCAGCATCATGATCTGTGGGATGTGCTGGGGCATCAACATGTGGTCCTGGCCACCCCATCTGAGCAGCTAAGGTGGGCACTTGCGTGCTGATGGCTGAGGGGGAGCATCGGGGCCCAGATTTGCTGGTGCATTAGTAAATGAGGCTCTGATCTCCTTACATAAATCAAAGTGCATTTGCTGACTGAGGGCTACAGCCTGAGTGAGCACACGCTGACGTGGCTGCCCCGGCCCTGCAGCCCCCTGCCCCCGCCTCCCCCTTTCCGCTCCCTTCCCCCACCGCCCCACCCGCTGACATTTAATGTGATTAATATTACCTGGCATCTTTCAATCTTTTTTTTTGGTGGCTGTGGTGGCCAAAAAGCATTGAGCGAGCCTCCCCCGCACCCACTGCCCACTCCCCTGCTGCCTGCACGGCAGCAGATGGGAAGCCGGGTGCCTGCTGAACAACCAGGGAGAAGGCGCTTCCCCTCCTCTCCCCTCCCCAAAGGTCACTGGTAGACAGCAGCTGCACATCTAGCAATAATTTTGCAAATAATTTGATTTGGGAGAAAGATACTCGAGTGGCAGCTCAGAGATGCGGAGGATGGTTAAGGGATGCAGCCCATCCCAGCACTGGGAGGATCACCTAGCACATCCCAGCGACATGGGTTTGTATGGGGAGGTCTGGTCTCCTGCCAGCCGTGGTCTGGCTCCTGGGGTGGGGATGGTGTCTGCTGGGACAATGCGGTGGCCCTCAAACTGCTGGAGGAGGGTACCAGCTGCATCCCTCGCCAGGAGGAACATGGAGCTGGCAGTGGTTCAGCCGACCACATGGGTCCAACTATCAGTGGCCTGGCTGCTGGGCTGGAAGGGCCAGGGAGAGCTGGAGAGAGAGATGGAGGGGGAAAAAGGAAGGGGGAAGGAACTGTCCAAAAGGGGAGAGAGCATGTATGTGTGTGGAGGGGAGCAACCAGAGGAGATGCTTCGAAGCCAGAGAAATGAAAAAGCCATAGGGAAAAAAGTTACAGAGGGAAGAAAATAGCAGCAGGGAGAAAAGCAGGAGGAAGGAGAGGAAAAAAACCGCTCAGTCACTACTAAATAATGTAGTGCAGGCTATCAGGGGCTAGCGAGAGCGACAAAAGCTCCCAGCCTTTTCTTTTTTCGTCATTAACAGATGGAGCCGTGCATGAAAGCAGGGACGTAGGCTCCAAACCCGCAGCTCGAGCAATCAAAGCGTGCGGCAGACAGAAGCAAAGCGTGCCAGCCTCCACCACAGCCAGGCAGCCTGATGGGATGAGAAAAGCTCTCGGAGCCTGCAGGATGCAGACAAAGAGGCAAAGGCGACCCTATCCTACCTGCACTGCCCCCTGCCAACACAGCCAGCTCTGCTTGGATGTGAGCATGGGCAGCCCCGGGTGGGAATTATCCCTGCTGGGAGGATGAGAGTTAACCTTTCCACTCACCTTTCCTTCCTGCCATCCCTGCCCTGCCTTTCAGCCAGCTGCACCAGTGGGTCTCCAAGACCCACTCCCCCAAAAGTGCTCAAGCCCCTTCCCCGTTGTCTAAGCCCTCCCTGTTTTACAGAGACCAAAGGTAGGATGCCCTTTGCCAGGTGCTTTTCCCTTCCCAGAGAGGTTTTGTTCTCAGCGAGAGCATACTCAGCGGCACCGGAGCAAGCTGGCAGCGAGAGATGGTGTTTGATGAGGGCTGGCAGATGTCCCCTGTGCCACCTCACTTTCCTTGCTGAGTTTTGGTTGTCCACATTGATTTTCCTCACGTAACCCGTGGGTTTGCCCCAGCAGACCCCACTGGAGGCTCTTTCAGACCCTAGAGCATCACAGCCTCCCTCTTATTTGCAGCCTGAGTGTGTCGCTGCCCAGTGCGGGGCTGTTTGTGCTCACACTAACACCATCTCACTTTCCCTCTCGCTGCTAGCTTCTCCCTGCTGTTCCCATCTGCCAAGGTTGCATACTGCCTGGCCGAACCCAGCTTTCCTTCAGACTTCTTCTTTCCCCTGTGGTTCATGATGGATAGCAAAGATAGGTGGTGACATCGGTGGGCTTTCTCCCCTTCACCTTTGTATGCATGATCATCAGGTCCTGTCCATCCTGGAAAAATGGGATATAGGGAAGAAGAAAAAGTTGTAAGCCACAACCACAGATGAGCATGGTCACCTCCTCCAGGCCAGCTCCGAGGCTGGGAGGAGGCTTAGCCTGATCAGCAGGGATGGCATCACCCCATGTCCCACCAGCATAAGCTGTGTGAATGTCCAGGGCTGAAGCAGCTATGCAGACCCCCCTGGGTGCTGGAGCAGCCATGGTAAGCCCTGCCTTGGCCTTCGGTCTGTCAGAGGCTAAGGCAGGTTCACCATGGCCACTCTGGTACCTTCAGGAAGGTCTGGCAGCATGGAGAAGGTGGTCACCATCTTTCCAAGCTCATGGCAAAGAGCCTAACATCCCAAGGATATGGGGAAGGGAGAGGGCTTTTATTTCCGGAGAAACCCCAGAAGCATGGCAAAGGGCCACCTGCTCCCTTCCAGCCTGGTTTTCTTCCAGCTGGGATGGGATCTGGGATCTTTGCAGGATGCTGTAGCAGCTGGAAGCATCTTCATGAGGCGCTGGGGTTTGGATCAGCCAAGAAAAGAGTTTTGGTCTGTGTTTTAACCCTGATGGGACAAGACATGCTTGATGTCCCCAGGTGATGGGTCATGTCTCGAGGACCAGAGACATGACACCCTGGCCACTGGCCCCACTTCTCCGTGGCATCCTGATGGCCTGGGAAAGGCTGGCTTATGGAGAGCTACCTGGCCGACCTGGCATGTGTGCACACACCCCCGCACACCGGCTGAGCTGGGCTAAGAGGATTAAAGCCCCGTTATGTGATGTTAATGCACCGGCAGTGCGGAAGCAGCCTCACCAGCAGTGGGGAGGGGAGCTCCAAGCTCCTTTCCACATTGTTCCCACCTTGTGCGAGGCTGCCTGCAGGAGCAGAGCCAAGAGATGACCCAAGTGCTCCTGTGTCCCATCACTGTTCTGTCTCTGAAGTGGCAGAAAGTCATTAAGAACAACCAAGCTTCATTTTGCAGTAACAAACTCAGGGGAGGCTCTGAGAGGGGAGAGTCAAAGTCACATGGAGGCTCTTGGAGATATGGGGTTGTGGTTGATGCACTCCCTGTGGTAGTGCAAGCTGGATGTGTCCTTATTAAACCTCTTACAGTGACACTGTGCTGATTTTTCTCTTTCCTCCCTCCTTTCCCTTTTGTCATGCCTGCTGCTGAGTGCAGCAGGAGCTGCCACCCCGCACCAACGGCTCGGCACCCACTGCCCCAGCGCTCACTCGCGATGCCCTCCACACCAAGATGGAGCAGCTGGAGGAGCAGCTCCTCTCCAAGATCCTGACTTTGCAGAAGGAGCGCCAGGCTGCCAGCACTGACCGCAGCCAGCAGCAGCATGACATCGAGAAGGAACTGAATTCCCTCCAGAACCGGGTGACAGAGCTGGAGCACGGTGAGTCCTGCCCGGTGGAGATGGAGGTGGTGCAGGGGGTCCCTACCCCCAGGTGCATCTCCAGGAGAGCCCCAGGACAGGCTGCCCTCATCCCAATGATGGGTGCTGACCCTCCTCTCTCCTCCCTATCCTTGGCATGTAGGACCACCAGGCTACAGCCCTCCCGATGCCTTCAAGGTGACCATCCCAGTGCAGAATAACTACATGTATGCCCGCATGAAGAAGAGCCTGCCTGAGCTCTACGCCTTCACCATCTGCATGTGGCTGAAGTCCAAGGCCCTGGCAGGGCTTGGCACCCCTTTCTCCTACTCTGTCCCAAGCCAAGCCAATGAGATCGTGCTGCTGGAGTGGGGCAGCAACCCCCTGGAGCTGCTCATCAATGACAAGGTCAGCCCAGCCACAGGAGGGGCAAGAGGGAAGCCCCTGCCCTCATCTCCCCTGCTTCAGCCCCCCATGGAAATGATGCTCCTGGGGGTACTGATGTAGGGGAGCTGGGAGGAAGGGATTGGGAGGGAAGGGGGAGGCAGGAGGATGGGGAGGATGGCACGTTGTGGTGGGATTTGAGAGGGAGAAGCAGCACATTGGGATGTCTGTAGAATTTGGGGTGCCACTGCTTTGGGGGCACACTTCTTGCTCTGCAAGGGGCTGGAGAGACACTGGGGTCCCCCAGCGCTGGAGAGACACTGGGGTCCCCCAGCATTTGCACCGAGTGCCGGGCTCTTGCTCTTCTTTCCAAGGTTGCCCAGCTGCCACTGAGCCTGAAGGACAAGGCCTGGCACCATGTCTGTGTGGCATGGACCACCCGGGATGGCAAGTGGTCAGCGTACCAGGACGGTGAGCAGCGAGGTGCTGGTGAGAACCTGGCCTCCTGGCATGCCATCAAGCCCCAGGGTGTCGTCATCCTGGGCCAGGAGCAGGTAAGTGCCAGCACAACATTGAGAGCTGCTAGTTTGCATCGCTCCGTCATGAAGCCAGCTGGGGAGCAGGGGGCAGCCCCCAAATGGGGCAAGGGCTGGGGGTGGCATTGGCAGGACCATTCAGCATGGCGCATTGGCATCTTGGGCAAGGGGCAATCCTGCCTGCTCATCCCACCTCTGGGCAGGCCACGGACACTCACTGTCTTTTCCTCTTCCCTCTCCCTGTCCCTCTGTCCTCCATTTGCTCCCCGCCTTGTCATCTTGCATCTCCTCCATGCATCCATCCCCTCCAATCCTTGCTATTGGGCATCTTGCTCTGCTTCTCCCGATACTTCTCCCTCTCCCCTTGCCCACTGGATGCATGTTCCTTCTCCTGTCCCCATCCCCGTTCCATCACCTCTCTTGCTCTTTGCCAGGACACGCTGGGTGGCCGCTTTGATGCCACCCAGGCCTTCGTGGGGGAGCTGGCGCAGTTCAGTGTGTGGGACCACATGCTGGCACCAGCAGAGATCCTGGGCTTGGCCAACTGCACCTCCCACCTCCAAGGCAACGTGATCCAGTGGGACGACCAGGCGGTGGAGGTCTTTGGGGGTGCCAGCAAGGGGGACTTCGCTGCCTGTGAGGAAGGGAGGAAGGCATGAGCAGCCCCTCACCCGCTCTGCAGCGCCAAGGAGCCCAGTGGCAGCCCCGAAGCAGGGAGCCCCTTTCTCCCCTCCCAGACTACCAAGCCTCATCAGGGCGATGCTCAAGCCCCCCGCGCTGGTGTCCTGGGAGGGAGGGGTTCCCCTGGCATCCTCCTTCTTGTCCCCACGCTGGTGGCGCGGCTTGTCCCCCGTCCTGGCATGCCTTCCCCTGGGTGTTACCCTGCGACGCTTCTGTTTCAGGAGGACACCACCATACCCACAGGTGTCTCTGGTACAGCGAGGCTCCCCACTTTGTCAGCCCCAATGAGTGGGAAGGAGACCTCCGTCTGCCCCAAGCACGGTCCAGCCTTAGCGGGATGCCAGCGTGTGCCCCTCCCCCTCCTCTCCCAAGCACATCCCCTTTCCCCGTTTATTTCTAGTGCCCCACTATCTGGTCTTGTGAGTCTGTACTCCAAATGAGCCCAAAGACTCGGCTGGGAGCATCTTCCCCTCTGGCCCCATTCCTTCTTCTCCTGTCACCCTGGTTTTCCCAGCACAGCCCCGAGGAGGCTGAGGGAAGATGGCAGAGGGTTGGCGAGACATTGCTCACCCTCCCTGTGCCCCTTCCCCTGCCTCTACTGCCTGTTTGGGCAGGACTGCCTAAGGGGAGACAGGCTTTCAAGGCAGAGGCAAGCAGAGCAAGCCCTCCCCTCCCAAGCTGGGGGGGTCGGTTGGCCACCAAGGGAATGGGGAGAAGGGGCAAAGCATCTCGTCCATCCCTGGCTGAGGGGGAAAGAGTGCAGCACTGCCATTAAAGGGAACAAAATCAAGCAAAAAAAAAAAAAAAAAAAAAGAGACAGAGGATGATGGTGGCCAGAGGAGCCTTGCTGCCCATCCCTGGCCTTTTGCATGCTGGGTTGGGCTGCTGCCCTTGCCTCCACCTGGCTCCCCTGCTTTGAGCTGCTCCTGGCCAAGGACAGGGCTGCTGCCAGCCTTGGAACTGGAGGGGTGATGGAGTGGGCTAGTATTTTCCCCATGGAGTGCCTGAGAATACACTGTTTCCATGCCGCATGGTCACCAATGTCTCAATACATGTGTGTGTGCACACGTGTATGTGTCCAGGGGGGAGAGGGTTATTTCGGGGGTTTCATGGTTGCTCAGCCCAGTGTCCAGCTTCCAGTGCTCCCCTGCGACCCCAAGTCCTACTTCGTGCTTTCAGCAACAGCTGCTCCTGCACCAGGGGGAGGTGAAGCAGGCAGAGGGGACAGCCCTGCCACCCGCATCACCCCCCCGCAGGGTCCCCGCCGGCAGTGGGGCAGCTCAGCCCACTGCGGGGGGATGCGTGGGGGCAGGGCGCAGCCCTCGTGCCAAGTGGGAAACACTGTGACCTTCATGCACCCCGCCGAGTTGTCCCCTCTTCCTTGCTCGCTCACGCGCTTTCTCTAATGCACGTTTGTGAAAGGAGCCCCTGATGCGCACCCATGTTGGGGCATTTCTTTTGTAAAGTTGATCGTGAACAATAAACGTGACATTTTCTGTTCAAGCCTCCTGTGGGGTGTGAGGTCACTGCAGGGACAGAGGGGACCAGCCAGCCCAAGCCGAGGTGTCCTTCCCCGGGATGCTTAGGGTGGCATCCCTGGAGGGAGGTGGACAGGCCCGCAGCTGCATAGCTGGCATTACAGAAATATCATCGCGAGAGGCTGGGTAGCATTGCCCTGGGGGGGTCATGGTGGTGTCACAGTCACAGTTTGGGCACCTCTCATCTGCCCTGTGGTGGAGCAGCATGGGGTACAGGCTGCTGCTGCGGGAAGCAACTCCCCATGGAAGAAGAACCCCCATCCCGACAACAGGGAAGCAAAACCCAGGAGAAAACCACAGCCTCCAAGTCAGGCTGTGATGGCAAGGAGTTCATGCCCAGTCTAAGTTTATACCAGTAATGAGTTCCTGACCTAGCTAGGCACAAGCTGGTTCACCCTTGGCACGGCTGTTGGAGCCACCTATTCTAGAGCAAGTGTGGCCAGGTCTGCACAATGCTTTTGCCCCTCAGTGAGTCCTGGCCCTCCTAGGAAAGATATAACCTCACCAATATTTGGGGAAAATAGAGCATAAAGCCAGAAGACTCAGTTTACCCCAGGGCCCTGCCATTGCTGGTGTGCCAGTAGGGTCTCCTTACTGAGTCAGAACCATCCCCCCAGCTCCCACTTCTCCTTCTGGAGGGTATTTAATGCTGTAAAACAAAGTCTGGAGCTCTCATCTTCAGCCCGTCTCTTCAAAGTTGAGGGTTTTTTTGAAGAAGACATTAACTCTGAGTACGTACTTCAGCTGGAGCATATGCTCAAGGGCTTTGCTGAGCTGGAGGCTCACCCCCACATCACTAACAGGAGGCGGTTCAACAGGTGACCTCTGCCTGCATGCCCAAACAGCAGCAGCATAATTAGGAAAGACAGCACTTTTTAGAGGAGGAAATAAATGTCCAAAACCATTTCTGGGGTCACAAACTTAGGAGGAGGTGAAATAGGGGCAAGACTGGTTCAGAAGACCCTCCTATTAAAACTCCAGGAGCCCTGCAAGGGGTTTTTTGGGTCTGCTGGCCAACGCAGAAGACATGCAGGAGGATAAACAAGGATGGAAACAGTCTAGCCGCTGATGTAGGCTATTGGCATAAAACCAGTCTCCTCCGGAGTCTGGAAACACAGCCCACACCAAAACCTGTGTAAACCCCTCAGAAAAAGCAGAACCAAAGGGGACACCAGGAGACGCTCAGGCAGGGACTTCTATGCTGCCCTCTGGCTCCCCACCAGATGATGCTGGTGTGATCCCAACCCCAGCTGTGTCCCCAGGATGCCTGGATCTGTCATGTCTGGGATGAGAGAAAGGGGGGAGCCCGGTGGCACAGCTTCTGCAGGGTAACCTCCTCTCCCCACAGAGGTTCACAGCCAGCTGGGCAGATCAGGAGGGACACAAGAAAAATTGATGTAATTTATCTGGACATTTTAAAAGCTTACAGTAAACACCTCCATATAAAGCTCTTCAGGAACCGAAGGTATTACGGAGAGATTGGAACCTGGTTAGGAGACAGAAGATCAAGAGTAGGAATAAATATTTTATTTCCATCCTGCACTGACTCTGTGGGGGAAGCAGTGGCTGCTTCTCACCCATCTGGGGAGAAGAGCAAGACGGGACCATTTATTTTTGGTAAGCCAAGCCTTGCAAGAGCTGCAAACCTGCGACAGGGCTTAAAAGGTGGAGACAACAAATCAATGGCATTGCTGGCTGGAAGACGCAATTACAATGACTTAAACATATTGCTTGCTTCTAAATTAACCAGGAGCACTCAGGAGAAGTCCTGCGCCTCTCTAAGGGCAGCTGGCTGGAAAACAACACATCACATGAAGAACAGAGGAGGAACAACAAAGTTACTATTGGGGGTGTAAAGAAGGAACTTTTTAACGACCACCCAGAGAAGGTTCTGTGGTCTGGGTAGGTCTGCTCAGCTGGGATGCTGCGTTGTGTCCGGATACCTAAGATGGGGTGGGAAAGAAACGGAGGAAACCCAAGAGGTGGGCAAAGCAGAGGCAGGGGACACATGGCGGTTCAGCGGGCGCTGGCACCAGAGGAGGTGGCGGGGGAAACAGGTGGATGCAATGGATACCACCGGCATGGTCTCTATCTCCCCACCAAAGGGCTGTTAACACGCTTTGAGGGGAGGAACGGGACTACCATTTCCCTTCCTAACCTCCAGGACTCACCGCTGCTTTCTGCAGGCCAAGGACTTAGCCAGACTCAACCACCCTGCCCTGGAAGGGCTTTGGCCTGCAGTGGCGATAACCAGGTCAAACATGGGAATGGGAAACCTTCAGGTCTGATGGCTACTAATTATCAGGTTTGAAAAGAAAATGCTGCAGTTCCTGAACTCCTTCAGCCGTTGCCTGGCTTTCCAGAGGGCACCATCAGCCATGTAGGCTCTGCCTCCCTGGGGACATGGGCAGCCCTGGGACCCCCACCTTGGAGTGGGCTTCGGGGAGCTCTTGTGCTCCCTGACACCTGCAGCCTCAGCTTTGGGCTCACAAGTCACAGGTCCCTGTGACATGTCAACCTCCCAGTCCCCTCAAACAAGGTCAAGCCAGCCCATACTTTGTTGCCAGGAGGTGACACTTTCAAAGACCCCATTACCTGCACTGCCCTAGCAATGGGGGGCTGCCTTAATTGCCTTCTTGTGCTCCCCCATCCTGTCGGGAGCCTCCTGCACTCCCTCCCGGAGCCAGGAAGGCTCATTAAGACTCGTGCAGCGCCTTGCACGGGGAATACGCTGTGCTTCCAGAGCATCTGGTGCGGGAACGGCCCCCGCATGGCTGCTAATGCTTCAGCAGCAGACCTTACCAGAGGTAGCAGCTGTTACTAGAGGTAGTAGCTATAGGACCACACATGGGGCGCTGGCTTGTCCAGCAGACCAGGGGATCCACCTGTCTCAAAACAGGTTGCTTTCTCCTCTGGAGCAGAGGGCTGGGCTGCTTTCAGCAGCTGTTTCTGCACACCAGTGTCCTCATCCCTGCCTTCCCTCAGCTCAACGCAAGACATTGGGGCTCTGATCCAGTGAAATACGGCATCAGCATCCTCCTGGGACCTCCTGAGCACGTCTGCCTCCAGAGACCTGCAACCATCTTAACGCACCCTGGTACAGCTGTAGGGCGGACCTCAGTGTGTCCCATGTCCCCAGCCCGGGCCCTCTGGTACTACCCAAGGCTGTGTAGAGCAGTGCCCAGCCTCCAGGTTGCAGCCGAGAGGCAGGACAGCAATCTCTAGCCCCCTGCTTTATTGCAGAGAGGAGATGGGGCACAGCAGGGCCTGTGCCCATGGGGATGATAGGGAGGTCTCAAAACCTGACCAGAAGCAGCCACGAAAAGAGAGAGTCTGTGGGTGCCCTCCACCTGATGAAAAGTCAGCCTGCTGTCCAGTCTCTTCCTACCATTAATGATGGAGATAGCTAAAAAAAAGGTGGGGCAGTGTATATATATATATAGTGTGTGTATATGTATATACATATATATACATATTGCAGACAGCAGCTACATTTCTGTTTCTCAGCCAAGGAGTACTACACAATCTAACGTCAGGTGGCAAATGGCACTTCTTTTTTTTAATGCACTTCACCGTGGCTGCCAAAGGCAAAGGGCTGGAAGAGTTTTCATCTGCGATTAGTGGCAAATAAGAAAGGACCACCCAGAGCAGAGCAATGGTCAGAGGTCCCTACAGATCCAGAGAGGTGAATCAGGCCCTTGCTCTGAATTTACCTTCACCTACAGATGGGCACATGGTTGCTCAGTATGGAAACTAAAGATGGGGTGACATGAAGCCAGCCATGTATCTGCCTTTTGTACTAGCAGCTAAGGGACCAGTACATTACCTGTGTCAGCCTAACAAGGCTTTGAACAGTTTGCAGCGTTGTAGAGAGGCAGCCTGCAGAAACCCCGCACTTGAGGGTCTAGAAATTAACAGCTCGCATTTTGCTAAGCCACAGCAGATGGAGACAGGCCAGTAGGATGCTCCCCTTTGTCAGGAGGCTTCTCTACCTTGCAGCCCTGCTGTATAACCCACCACATTCACAAAGAACACAGCAACATGGTGTTCCTATCTTTGGACCCTCTACAGTTTTGGGTTTGGCCATTTTCCCTTAGCTTTTCACCTAGGAACCACTGATGAATAATCCTTTCAACCAGCCCCACATTTCCCAAGGAAAACACTCCCTGGGGGACACACTGATCAAAACCAAAGCACATTTAATTGAACCCAGAATCACATATGCATGCACACTCCCTCCCCCAAACAGAGGCATATCATATGCACACAAACACACCAGCTCGTTCCGTCTTGCTGCTTAGTAGCAAAAGTGGGTGAACTACACAGGGATTAAAGCGTTAAAAAAAACACAGCAAGAATACGATGCTTGAAAGCACTGTGTCCCTGGAGAGATTAGAGTAGCTGCCTGGAGATAAAGTAATGATGATGGAAAGATCTTCCTTGCAGAGATTCTATTCCTAATTATCTCCTCTGCAAAAGAAAAAAAAAAATGATCTCCCAGCTTTTATCTGTCTCCTGACAATTTTAGCTCTGTGCCTGCCTCGTTGCAAGAGGCCGATGCTTGCAGAAAGGAGGAAGGAGAAGGAATCGGCACAGGAGGCAGGAGCGGTAGGAGAATGAGAGGGACAAGAGGCAGCGCTTCATTTCTGTCACAACCAGCAGAAAAGGCAGAGGGACAGATGAACGATCACCGCAGCATTGTCTTTCCGAACCCAAACTCAGCTTTGCTGCGTTTTGTCAGGCAAACAACAACCAGGTCTGATTCACTGTTACACGAGCAAAAGAGACAATAAGATGTCTTCCGGGGGGGCGGGGGGGGAAGGGGGCTTTGAGGTTATGGTGAGGGAAGAGGACTTTTTCCACAAGCTGGCAGGGGCAGGAAAATGCCCAGCTTGTTCCTCCCCCTCTTTTTCCCTTCTCAAGACATCTAGAAAGCAATTATTCTTTCAGCAGCCAGCCGGCAATGAGGACATTTCAAACGTACACCAGCCAAAAGACCACACAAAAGATCAGGCCCACAAGCCACTCTGCAAGACAAGGATGGGCCCTGACGGAAACCTGGGCATCACGCCCAGCAGCTAGGGCTTTGCACAGGAAGTATTATTCTGTAGCTTGCTGCTTCTCCACCTGTATTAATTTCAGATGAATATGTTCCTAGACTCCCAGGAAACTGTTTTAAGCCCTGTTTTATAGGGAATTGGTGTTTGGCTAGCAAACACAGGCTTCCTAGGGAGCCCAGAATAAAGGAAAGCCTCAAAGCAAACAGGCATTACAGATAAAAAGGCCACGGAGGGAGGCGATGAGCTCAGTAGGGATGGGGGTCAGTATTACAGGAGCTGTTTGCAAACTCATGACCCATCCTCGCTTTCTCCTTCTTTCCAGTTGCATCAAACTTTCCAGATGCACCCAGTTGCATCGCAAACACAAGCGGCTGCCTTTCCCATGCAATGAAAACACATGAACTGCCCCAAACCACTCCAGTATTTATCCCTGTTTAAAACAAAAGGTAGAACTAGGCCTCAAAGGGGTTTTAAGTCAGAAAAATGCAAAGTCTCCAGATACCTGGCGATCCGGCAGCGGGTGCAGCTCAGAGCCCACCCCTGCAGCCTGCCCTGCCAAAACCCACCCCGGAGCCTTGGAAAAGGCGGGAAGGCCGAGAGTCCCCTGGAAGCCCCTTTGCCAAGCCCGGCCAAGGGAGGAGACAAGGCTCCTCGTCGCCGCCGGCAGACGGCCCCCCCCTCCCAGCAGCTCCTGACCGGCGCCGGCGGCGGCCCACGAAGGGGGTGGGCACAGGGCCCGCCCCGCCACTCGCGGAGCACAGCTGTGGCTCCTGCGGCCACGCAGGACCGGGGTCCCGGACCCTTTCCACTCGCTATGGCCGGGCTGTTTCACGAGGCCCCCCGCGGTGCCGCCACCGCAGCCCCGGGCCCTCCCGCACTGCTGCCACAGGCACCGGGCCGCGGGGCGGGGGGCGGGGCGGCGCAGGACAGGCGCCCCACGGCCACCCTGCCGTCCCCGCCGCCGCCCCAAGCCCCCGCGCCGTCACCCGCAAGGCAGACAGCCAATCAGACACGCCGGGCGGCCCCCTCGCATCCAATGGACGGCGAGGTGGGTGGGACTTCCTGCGCCCGTTGCTACGACAAGTCACGGGTCTTCCTTAGCAACCGGTGCTTGGGCGGCGGCGCGGGCCGCGGTGGCGGCGCAGGTGAGGCCAGGCCCGGAGCCCCCTCGTCCTCTTCCCCCTGCTCTGCCCGGGGCTGCTCGCTGAGCCTTTTCCCTCCTCGTTCCCTCTCCTGGGGCTGAGGGCAGCGGGCTGGCGTAAGGGGGCCGCTGAGGGTGTGCGGCCCGCTCAGGCCGTGTTCCGGCGCTCCCCCGTCCCGTCCCGCAGCCCTTGGTTGTGCCGCGGAGGGAGCTTGGCCTTGCCGTGCCCGGTGGCTCCGATCCTTGCCCCCCACCTCCGGCCGGGGCTGTGGCGTGGCCTTCCGGGCCCACGGCTGGCGGGCTGCCCCCCTCTTCTAACCGGCGCAACCGTCTGTCAGCGGCTTCTGCCCAGGGAAACCGCCGCTGGCCCGTGGGGGCACCCCCGGCGGCCTACGGCCCTGAGCACCTGCCGGCGGCAGGCTGGGTGTTGAAGTAGCTCCCGGGGTTTGCCCCGCTGCGGGAGGCCGGTGCCAGTCAGGTGGAGGTTCTGTCCTGTGGAGGCTGTTGTGGGGTCATCTACAGGTCCCGTGGTCCCTGTGTGAAAGCTGGTCATCTTTTAGACTCTGCTTTAGCCAGCAGCTGTACACACTCTGCATAAATGCTTGGTCTGTGTGGCGTTGCCTGGCACCGTGTTCTGTTTTCCCCTTACTGTGAGATCACCCTTGCTTCCTTTAGGTGGGAGAGGAAGGTGGTTTGTTCTGGATGAAAGAACCAGAGGGAAGACTGTGGTGAAATGTTCTGAACCTGCCAGTCAGATGGTGCTGTGCCTCTGCATTGCCCAAGATGAGGCTGGCTGGTAATTAGGCCCAGAAGCACAGTCCAGCATTTTCCCATATGGTCCTCCCCAGCTGACAAATGTTCAGGGATATAAGGAGCAAATGTACAAACCAGACCAAGATGTTCCTGTTAAGCATTTCCGTCCAGACATGTACACTGATCCTGTTCCTAAAATACTCTTACTCTTTGCTTGTCATACGCAGTTTGAAAGTCTCGCAGATAATAGTGTCCTGGGAGAACCTTTTTGGAATTAATCAATAGACATAATGGCTGATGTATTGTTCTCCCTTCCCTTGTTGGAAGCTGTACCGTTACTTGGCTTTTTCCTCCGTGTCGATTGGTGCTTCTGGGAAGTGCTGTGCTCTTGAAGCCTTGTTTGTGGAAAATGATAAGTTTTTAAAATTTGTTTGCATTAATGGTCTGTAAGATAACGCTCTTAAGTGCATGGCTTGTGAAGATGGTACTGAGAAACAGCAAGTAAGCAGGATAGGACAATATTCTCATAATAATTTTATTGGCCTTCCATTTTAATTCAAAGCTTTCTTTCTCTTTCATGTTTGTTTTTGTTCAAGCAGTGTCCTCTGAGCTGGAAATTTTCCCCTCCTGCTGAAGCTGCTCTGCCTGTGTTCACAGAGCTGTGTTCCTCTCAGCTGCCTGTGCCGCAGCACCTTGCTGAGCTCCAGGCCATCCCCACTGCCCCTTCCCGGGGTCACTGTGGAAGTACCATGGCAGACACCGGGGAGGGGAAAAAGGAGGAAGCTGACTATAAAAGACTTCACAGCTTTCCACTGATTAGGGTAAGAAGAGGGATGGATTACGCATTTACCAGTGTTACAGACAAGAAATTCTACATTCATTCTTACCAACCTTCCAAACTAGAATTTCTCCCACTGAGTAGCTGCTGTGAGAATGTACCGGTGGTCCTGTGGAGGGATCCTGGTCATCACTGCTGCTTTCTCCCTGTCCTTGACCTCTGTCAGAGAAATTGATTAGCACCATTGTGTCCCCTGTCTGTTCTGTGTACTGTGCTGCCCCGTCCCTCTCCCCTCAAGTTAGCCAGGGGAAGCCTGGGGCAAAGTGGTTGTCTAATAGAATGAACATGCTGCCTTTGGAGCCTTCTCCTGTGTTGTGGATGCAGCTTGCTTTTTATCCTAGAGGAGCTGGAGTAAGAGACCTTGCCAGCCAGCCAGCCGAACAGAAAGAAAAGTCCGTGTAATTTAGACTTTATGCTTACAGCAATAATTAAGGACTGTGATTGGAGCAGCATTAACATGCTTTCCCTTCATCTTCAGAAAAACCGACAGATGTATCTATCTTCTCCTTTAAGCTGTGCTTACTTAGTGCTAGTCTTAATGTTAGGTAGAGAAGAATTCTGCATTGCTGGTGCAAAGGGGCACTTGTAATGCAGTAAGCCATTTTCCTATTTACTGTTCTCTGAAACAGTGGAAATGCTTGGTGTATGGACAGGCCCCTGTTGTTGGTGATGCCCCCCACCTTGAAGCAAGCATTAAAAGTTGCAGGGACTAGCTGCCTTTTGCCCATACCCAGCAGTCTAGACCCCTGCTATAGTCTGTGCAAAAGTAATAGCTACTTACTGTTGTCTTGTGTCTAGCTCTTATTTTTCTGCTTAGTTCCTCTTGTTTGTTTGCTCTTTCCAGCACACTGACATGCCAGAGGAGATGCGTGTAGAGGCCATGGAGCTGTGCGTTACGGCATGTGAGAAATACGCCACCAACAACGAGGTACTAGCCAAATCCCAAAATGGCCAGCCTTCAGTTGCTGTGGCTCAGGAAACCTGCAGGAGCAGGGCTAAGGGTGCAGGGCAGAGTAGAGTCAAATCCTGACATCCTATTACTCTCTGCACTGAACAAGGGTAGGAGGCAGCAAAGAGCTCGGCTAGATGTTGGATTCGGTTCCTTTTGTCAGCAAGATCCGTACTAGCACTTTGCTTTCCTGCAGGAAGCAGAGATTAGTAGCGATGCTGCCTCCCAGACTGTTACGCCTTCCTGATCCTGCCTTGCCTGTGACATGCTTCTAAATGTTCATAAAATGTTCTGTGTCCTGAGGGCTTGGTTCAGCACTGTGTGGAGACTCCTGTTTTGGGGATGAGTACAGGAAAGTCTTTGAACCTTTAGGTACAGTCTGTTAAAGTCTTCCCTCTCAGCTTTCAGCCTCTTGAATGAAATTACTTGAGACCATATAAATGGGGGAGTGATGTAAAAGTTACAGTCTTTAGAAATGTTGCCCTTAACTTTGAGAACCAACGATAAAGAAAAACACACCTTGCTTCTTGGGCAGGGCACGGGCTGCCTGTTGCCAGAGCAGTTTTGTGTTGGAGCAAGGCAAAGATACAAAGCCAGAGATTCCTTCTGTCCCATCCTACCTGAGACGCTGCATGTCACTGCAAAATCTTCCTCTCCTTTTTTTAGATCAAGCAGGGTGTGATCTGGGAGAAGCAAGCCTTTTAAAAGTTAGCCTAGTTTCAGTGTTTTGGTAATTAGCTGGAGTAAAAGAAAATATGGACTCCTGTAAAAATAGTCACAGCTTAGTGACCTGAATCTTCTCTCATGCTCACTACACCCAGCATAACTCAATCAGCATCTAAATCAGAATTCTTGCTTCAGACTGTGATTGCTAGATGCAGTTCTTTATAATTTCTCCTAGCTGCTGTGTCAGAGGCTGATGAAAACACAAAGACCTGTTTTACCCTTGGGTGTAGCTCTGGGGAGGTCCCAGTTCCTGAAGTGCAGCTGCTATAGCCTGTTGCCCATGACTTGAGTAGTTGTATTAAAGGGAGAAGATGACTAGGGGGATGTTTGCATAAAAACTCACTCCTTGCTCTGTCTCACCCTATGCTCTCCTCCTTAACATTCTGCAGAGTGCTGCCAAGATGATCAAAGAGATGATGGACAAGAAATTTGGGTCCTCCTGGCATGTGGTGATTGGGGAAGGTTTTGGCTTTGAGATCACTCACGAGGTGAAGAATCTGCTGTACATGTTCTTTGGTGGCAGCCTGGCTGTGTGTGTCTGGAAGTGCTCCTGACGTCTGGCGGGGTCCCATACAAGAGATTTCTTGTACGCTGCATTCAAGAGATTTCTTCCTTCTCTTGACAGTTTTGTACAATCTGGAGGTGGGGCTTTTTTTTTTTTAATAGTTAAACATCAAGATTTTTTTTTCATACTGACTTAACAGTTCCATGGGATACATATAGTTGGTGCATGTGTATGTATAAACTTGCTAAGCTGTCCTGTCCTTGCTTATAGGATTTCTCATCTGTCTGTGGCTCTTTCTGGGGTGGTTGAGCCGAAGCAGGAAGGAGATGGGGTGTAGGTATCTCACGACACGCTGCAGAGCCGTGTAGCAACGCTAGGAGGGGGAAGCAAAAGAGAAAAGGTGCTATCTAACCCTACGGGGGTTTTTGTCCTCCCACTTGTTCCACGTCGTGCCCTCTCTTCTCTGCCTTCCCTGCTACCCTGTGGTATGGCTCTGACCGGCACCTGTTTCTCCTCTCTCTGAATGCTGAGCATATCTTCTTTCCCCCTCGCTTTTAAGATGTCCGTACAGAACTGGCAGTGCCAAGGGTCCCCATGGAGGCAGACTGAGCTCGCCCTTCCCCATTTCTTTTGGGAGGGCACAACAGCTGAGCTGCCTGGGTGTAGGAGGTTGCTATGCAAACTGCCCCCTCCTTTCTCACCCACCACACACTGAGATAGCATGAAAACACAGGCAGCTGACGACGCCTGGGGAGTGGGTGAGAACTCTTCATAAGGCTCGAATGCCTCCCTGTCAGTTCTTGGGGGTGTTGTAAGTGCTGTGTACTTTCAGCATCTTGTTTGGAGGCTGGTAGAGGCTCCATGTGAGATATCACTTGGTCATCACAAACCTAACGTCTTTTTGGACTTGCATTCTTTTAGTCTGTTTCATTTTTTAAAGCTGTCAGTGTTGGAGGATGGAATGAACGTAATTGTATGTTACGTATATGGCTTATTTATATAAATCTGGGGAACTGTTTTTACAATAAAAATTTAGTAAAATGTCCTTTTCTGTGTGTTCTAAAATGAAAATCTCAAAGTGGAGCACAAGAAGGAAAAGTAGTTCAGGAAACACAGAAGTAAGTAAGCAATGGTATCGCTCAGGTGGGGGACACTGACAAGTCTCCATCCTGCATGTTGTGTGACCAGGTGACTCATAGGTACCAGAGACGTGGTCATCCTCCCTATTCAGTTCCTTTCACCAGTGCAAGCCGTGACGCTGAGGAAGGTTGCCAGGCCCTCAGTGCTGCTGACCAAAGTCATCAGTCCACACAGCTGTCTAAGCAGTAGCAGCAAGGGAGTGTTCCTGTGTCCTCTGCCCAGCCAGTATGCCCCTGCTCTGACCTTTGGGGTCTCATATGTGTGGCTTCCTTGATTTTCAGACTTTCTTAGCACCTCACCAGCAGTACTGCTGGCACCTCATGTTTTGTGAGAGGCCACACTCTGGCCCATAGTTCAAGTCTGAAGGACCTTTCTGCGTTAGTGCCTGTGGTGGATCAGAATGGTGGAGGGTCTTACAAATCCTTTTGTCCCTTCTCTGAACCTCAGTGTGATGCTAGAGATGTCCTGCCTCCGTTTTATCTTCATCAGGAGCTCTTGTGTAAGCCAGGAATTAGAGTAATACGAAGACAACCAGAAATTATTTCAAATTTGGACCATCTGTGCTGGCTAGGCCTGATGTCCTCTCATATAATTCCTTATTGATCAGGTGGAAAGGAATTGCAGGGTAGGGGGAACACAACTGGTATCATAAGGTAGTTGGTATCACGATACCTGCTCTGTGTGGCAGACCACAGTGGCAGGATTGCTGTGCAGTGTAGAAGAGTCCAAATCCTTTGAGCTTGGTGTGGTTGCTCTGCTTGCTCCAGCTGGCTGCCTTTACATGAAGATAGCACTGTTGACTGGCAGTTTCTGCAGGTGGAAAAGATTATTTTTCTCTTCCACAGCTTTCTGTCTCCTCTGGGTTCGGAGGAAAAGGTAAAGCCAGTGTCTTTGCAGTGCTCTGCATTGGAGCATGATGATACCTTCAGCCATACTATAGTTGTTGTAGTTGTGCCTCTTTAACACTAATGAATAATTAACTGCTGTGTGCATATGCACAGATGTGCTGGTCATGGGCATCTCTGCAGGGTCGTGGTGACCTGCAGATGATCACAGGGAGCTGCTTACCTCAACACACAATCTTTTGGCCTCGCTGCCAGTTTGTTATCTCTCTGGCTGCCAGCTGACCAAAGCTGATGTCTCCATGACCTGCATGGGCAATAAGTGAACACTGACTGCTCCTCAACCTTCTCGAAGCATCAGTGTGCATGTGCAGAGTGAGGCGAGAGCTAGGTGTGAATTTGCAGCAAGTCAGGTCCCGCACTGTAACTCCCCCAAGGTAAGTGCAAGGTAGCTTACAGGGCAGCAGCAGGCTGGTTTTGTTTCCAAATGTCACAGCTTTCCTTCAAGAAGTTACCACGAAGGAGCCGACCCATTTTAGCTGGTGTGCATACCCGTCATTGGCACTGTATGCAAAACCACAAACCTCAACCTCCCAAAATTCAGCTGGATGTGAAGGCCCCTGCTCCAAGGCAAGAGTTCAATAAGATCAATTTTCCTGCCCGTTGCAAGTGGAGCCATGCTGTGCTGGCCCTTGTGTGTTAGGAGAAAGACTTCCGCCCCCTTTTTGCTGTGGAACTGGCACATTTTTGGGCATGCCTGTAATTTTGCGGGGACTACAGTTCATGGATCAGAGATGGCCCCTTGTCCTGTGTTTTCTTGCCAGAGACCCCTCTGTGGATGATGCTTTGGAGCCTCTAGGGCCTAGATGCTTTTGGCTATAAAGCTGCAGTCTCTTGCTGAAGGATTTCTACTTTACAAATTTTCAGCAGAAAGCTGGGGAAGCTGGCAACAGGTGGCTTGCTATTGTGTTCTCCTCTCCCTCTCATCTCCTGTCCCCTGCATCTTGCTGCCATTACCCATCAAAGCATCAGGCTGAGTCAGATGTAGAAAATGAG
Source organism: Falco cherrug (assembly GCF_023634085.1). Classification (NCBI taxonomy): domain Eukaryota; kingdom Metazoa; phylum Chordata; class Aves; order Falconiformes; family Falconidae; genus Falco; species Falco cherrug. The sequence goes on along the minus strand of NC_073701.1, from coordinate 35,219,824 downwards.
ATGAAAAACACAGGGTGATGCATCGGTGCCAGCCAGTGACCCTTCCTATCCGCCCATCTCAGAGGGCTGTGCTTCGTGACTTCATCCCTCCCCACTGAGGGGAGATGGGCAGCATCATTATCAGCTGCCGGGGAGTCCTGACTTGGTGCCAGCAGTGGAAATGTCTCCGGATGTACGGCTCCTCCTCCACCCCAAGGGTGACTCGAACCTGCTGTGACGCAGGGGGAAGGCGCTGGGAAGATGGAGGAAGAGCTGGAGGGGGGAGATGGGAAGAAAGAGGTGCAAACTCAACTGCTTCTCTGAGATGATGTCATGGCAACAAAGCAAGTCGACGTGCTGTCAGGCGATCGGGGCAGGCTTTGAAGCTCTCCAGCTCTTCCCTGTTGCTGTGGGCTCATGTCTGACTCGCTGAAAAATCTTTTGGTAAATATTTAATGTCAGCATTGAAGTCCTAAGTGGGCAAGTGCCCCACCTAATGCCCCTGCCTCCACTTTCCAATGGGATGCTAAATCAGGGCAGGGGTAGGATTGCAAGTTCCCCCAGCCTGGGGAGGGACTGCCCGTCAGTAGGGTGGCTTCAGCCCCTAGGGTCCCTGTCCCTGTCTGCCTCTAGGATGTGGAGGTATCTATCCCCCTCAACCCAGTTTGGAGCTGGTTTGGGGCACTGAAAGGAGGAGGGTGTCTCCCTCTCCCCTCAGTCTCCCAGGGCTGGCTCTGGAATAAAGAAATCTGTGGCCCTGCTCTGGGAGCCGAGCCCAGCTCCTTTGATGAGAGTGGTTAGCACGTGGGTTTTGTTGGTGTATTTTTTCACTAAGCAATGACCTAACGATCCTGTGTTCCAGCTACAGCTCCTCCTAGGCGCCTTCTTTCCAAACCGTACATCCAGACTGGATCCAGCAAACCTCCCGGAGCAGTGTGTTCCCTTCCCTGGGGAAGCCATCTGCTCCTCTCCGCCCGGCTCCTTCTGCAGGGCTTCAAGCTCGCCAACCAGGCTGGAAAGCTGTCCTCCTCCTCCTCCCTGTTCGCCCTGGCTTCCATCAGCCATCTTGTTAGCGCAAGGCACGGGAAGGGAACGCAGGGCTGAATCTGGGGTGGCTGATGGTGTCAGCCGAAGGCGGTTTCCAGGCAACTGTAGTGCTGTGGGACACGGTGAGCCAAGAACATCAGGAGCACCGCGTTCTTGCTGTACCACCTGGGAGGGGGCCGAGCCCGGGACTGACAGAGCTGGCACGGGATGGTGCAGAGAGGCCAGCGCGAGTGAGAGGGTAGTGCAGGGATGCCAGCAGGGGAGACGGTCTCCAGCGTACCCCCTTATGTCTGCCACTCATCTTACCCTCCCTGGCTTGGAGCAAGGATGTCCAAGCTGGCTGCTGGTACATTACACAGCGAGGAAGGACCGTGTGATGTATGGGATTTCACACGCCCTCTGCATCCTTTGGGAAATAGAAAAGAGGAAAAACATCACTCTAGACTCTGTATCCAAGCCACCAACCTTGTTGCAGGTGGTCCTGTGCTTCTCTGTCCCTTAACAAATCCAAAGGTCTCCCCCTACAAGTCATCAACTGGTTCTGCCCATGCAGCTCAGCTCTGTGTCCATGGATGTCACTGGAAAAGTGAATTTCTTGTGAAAATGGGCTGTCCTGCCCTTCCATAAGCTGCTAGTTCTTCCCCAACACTTGGTGGGTCCTTCTGTCCCTTTGTGCTGATGCCCGAGGCAGCAGGCAGCATCCTCACTCCTGCCTGCTTGCCTCCCCTGCCTGCTTCAGAGGCCCTGGGAGCATCCCTGCCCATGAACCTCACCTGCCCGGCATCCCTTCCGTACACTGCCAGCCCGTATTTTTCCCTCCTATTAATGCTGATACTCACCTCTCCTTCGTTTTACCTAATTTGAGTGGTTTTTGAAGGGGGGGTTGAGTACAAGTGATTTTGAATAGATGGGGGAGTGTGGTAAAATTGCTCTAGCGGAGCAGCAGGAGAAAAACTCTCCTGGGCTATGAGTGTGTGGATGTGATGGACATGGGGAACTGGGCTGAGTGGTGCTGGGCAGGGTGGGTGCTGCAGGAGAGCAGAACCGCCTTAATGCCCTGTATACAAAGAAATGTTCTGCAGCCCTGTGCAGGTGACAGCATAGAGAGATGGGACAGCGTGGGGGTTATCTGCAGTCATTGTTGTCTCCAAGCCAGCCTTGTGGCTATTGATTTGGAACTTGCCCTGTCGTTCACGCTAACCTTGGTGGTGCTAGCTTGCTCCTTATCAGCACTGATAAATCCCATTGCAACCTCCTGCCCCGTCCTGCTGTCAGCCCAGTGGTGTCACCCCTTGAGGTGCCGTGGTGACAGATCTTTCCTGCAACTCTGCCCTTGCACTGGTTGCTCTTTTGCTGCAATGCTCTAAATCCAGGACGCCTCACTCCTATTTTTGCACAGAGGCTGTGGCTGCACCAACTGTCTTTTAGCCCTGGGTGGGTGCCCACCTCTCGCTGAGCATCTCGGCCAAGGAAGGATGCGTTGCCGGCTGCAAACGCTTTTCCAAAGGAAATTTAAAGTCAGCCTCCTCTTTCTCCTGCTCTTGGCCCTCCTGGTACACCTGGCGATGGACTTGGCTCTCCCTGCAGCCCACAAGGCCTGCGGCTGCAACGCAAAAGCACCAAAAGCCTCGGGTGTCCTATCAGGCAGCCCCATGCTGGCCAGCCCCAAAAAGCTGAGCCTGCGAATCCTTCAGGATTTCAGTGGCAGCAACGGCTCCTTGGAGAAAAGCTCCCAGCCACAGGGAGCAGGACTGCATGCAAGGGCTGGAGGGCCAGGGGTCCCACACCAGCACAGAGAGGGACAGACCAAGGGATCAAAGCTGGCGGCACTCTTTGAGCACCCTCTTTACAACATCCCAATCCCGAAGGTGACAGAGAAAGACAAGCTTTTCGTTGTCAACTCCATGGAGAAGTTCAGCCTGCACAGCAGCGGGAGCGACGAATGGTGAGGAGTGAGCTCAGCCCTGGCTTGCTTTTGAGGGGTATGTGGGTTTGAGGGGACAAGTGGCAGCAACCAAACACATCATTTCCCTGCGTAGATCAGCACCCTACCCGAGAGGGGCCCCAATTGCTGAGCACGCTCTTCTTGTGCCTCAAATCCTCTCTTAGCCCAGAATTTCTAGGCTGCTCCCTGGGAGCCTGTAGCACATGGTGAAGTCAAAGGAGACTTGAATTATTCATAGAATTATGCAGGGTATCTTTTAGTTGATCTCCTCGTCTCCTTTCCTTCCCCAATGCAGACTAGCCTTTGGTTTGCCTTTATGTATATGAGGAAGTCCCCACTCCAGACTGCTAACCGGTTTTATTCCCCTCTCCTGACACGGTTGGAGATGCAAAGCCTGCAATATAGGTTACCTCTAACCATGAGACCGTTCCCATCCTGCATTTCGCAGGACATTGTCTGACCTCTTTAGTTTCAGCTTTATGGTGAGCTCACTGTTGCTGGCTGCCTATTTTTATCACTGGACTACTAACCTCTAATTAGGAGGGAAGATATTAAAAGCTTTAGTGTTGATACCCATAGCAGCTTCCTTACGGAAAGCACACCTTCCAAACACGGTGGCTGCTAAAGCTGGGAGAGAATAAAAGCTGGTTTAAGAGCTGGTTACCACAGATGGGCATTTGCCTCTGAGGACCACCTCACCTGTTGGGTAGCCATGGGAGATGGGTCTGGTTTGATGTAATTGGGGCACAGTCTGCATTTTCCTAGAGAGACATATGAATTTGCATTATAGATGCCCTGGGCTGGACTGTCCCATTGCAGTGCCTGTGGGTGCTGGTACAGAGGAGTGGAAGATACCCCCAGGACCCCCACCCTGAATGCCAGCAAAATGCAAATTTGCAGGATGCACAGAGGCAGGGATAGTGCTAGCCCAAACTCATCCTTCCAGGGAAGTCAGGGGTGCACAATAAACCCATCCAAGGGGAACTGGATGGTGAGGGTGGGCGTTCAGGTCAGTGCTGGCGATGGCTTGGAAGCCCTTGCTCCCCCACCCCTGTTTTATGGATGTGTGTGTGTATTCCTGGGAGCTAATCTCTTGGGCAAAATCCATGAGATGAGCTGCTCCAGCAGGGAAATAAAGGCACGGATGAGAGAAACAGGATCAGCTGGGGGATTTTCCATGGGGGATGCAGGGGAAGACACTGAGCCCCCTCTGGCTCTGCTAGCGGGTCTTCCCAGCCACCAGCCATGGGTGGGATCTGCCCAGGTGCCAGGAGCCCCAAGGAGGACACTCAGGGCAGGGGTTTTCACCACCACCCAGGGCTTGTGCTGGGCCTTTCCCCTGCCTCACCCTCCATGAGCCGGCTCCCAGGAAGGGCCTGAGGACGTGGGGCCTGTCCAGTCCCGACTAAACACTGTCGTTGTTGTTGGGGTGGTGGTGGCTGTCGGGCTGCAGGGTCAGCAGCAGTAAAGCCGAGACGCTCCTCCCGACAGGGAAGACGGCCTACGACACCTATCCTACCTGGCTGAAATTCCACGTTGGCATCAACCGCTATGAGCTGTACCCTCGCCAGGACCCCCTGATGCCCACCCTCCTCCAGGATTTGGCCACAAAGAGGATCGTCAGCTCGGGTACCACTTCCCTGCCTGCACCCCTGCCCACACCCCTGCCCCTGCCTGCTGCCTGTCTCCCTCATACCAATGTGGCACCTTTCAGTCCAGAAGTCCGGCGGGACCCAGCTCAAGCTCATCATGACATTCCCAAATTATGGGCAGGCCCTCTTCAAGCCAATGAAGTAAGTAGAGTGGGGGACAACCCCCTACCTCCCACACGTGGTCCCATTAGGCGGCGAGGAGCGGCTGGAGGAGACCATGAGGGAAAAAATGGAGATGTGCTTCATTTGCTACCTCGCTTGAGCCCCCTTACCCCAAAACCTAGGGGAGCGGGATGGTCCCCTTCCCCTCTCCTTCCTTGATGGTGCTTGCAGCAGGCTGGGCGCAGCTTGTGATGGGGTAGTGACCTCCAGTGGTGGAAAGAAGAAGACGGTCCATGAGGACTATCGAGGACTCTCCAGTTAATGAGGGCTTCCCAGCCCTTGGGTTGGGAGCAGGGGGTGCATGGGGGCCTGGCTGGGGGGTTCGGTGCCGCACCCGGCAGGGAGTGACTGGAGGAGACTGGGTCTGGCTGTGTCTCCAGTAGCACTGGGGGCATAAGGTGAGGGGTGGTTTGGAGCCAAACCAGCCTTGGGGTGACCCTGTCTATGGGCATTGCCACCACCCTCCCCTCTTTTCCCAGGCAGACCCGGGACCAGGAGACCCCCATGGATGTCTTCTACTTCTCAGACTTTGAGCGGCACAATGCAGAGATTGCAGCCTTCCACCTGGACAGGTGAGCACAAGCTTTGCATCCAAATTTTCCCTCCCAGGACAGCAAAGTGGCAGAGAAATTCCTCCTTCATCCCACCTCTTCCCTTCTGTTGCAAGGGATACGTGCATCTCATGGTGATTTTAATAACTTGCTGTGAAAAACATCCAGGATCGGCAAGAAATGGTTCTGAGTTCTGTGTTTCAGGATCCTGGATTTCCGGCGAATCCCCCCAGTTTCTGGCCGTTTGGTCAATATAACAAAAGAGATTCGTGACATCACCACGGACAAGAAACTGGCCAAGACTTTCTTCATCTCCCCAGGTGAGTTTTCATGCCATCCATCCTCTCCTGCAGCCACCCGCATGGAGCTCACCTGGAGCTGGCTGCTCCTGCCCTGTCTCCCCCTGCATCAGGGCAAACCATCCCTTTGTAGACTGCTCCAGCTCCCAACGGGTCCCCTGCCACGGAGCTCTGCTCCTCAAGGCCTTCCTTGCCATTGCTTTGCTGGTGGCACGTGGCCACAGCACATGGGGCATCCTCACCCAGCTGGACCACCCTGTATGGGAGTAGAGGGCTCGTTACCTTCCTGCTGTTCGTCAACCTTTGCTTTGTCCCCATGGCCAGCGGGCAACGTCTGCTTCTACGGGGAGTGCTCCTACTACTGCTCCACTGAGCACGCCCTCTGCGGTAAGCCGGACCTTCTGGAGGGTTCCATGGCCGCCCTGCTGCCTGACAAGACCTTGGCCAAGCGCCGCTCCTGGCGCAGCCCCTGGCGCCGCTCCTACCACAAGAGCAAGAAGGCTGAGTGAGCCGGGGCACGGGGAGCACAGGGGGCAGCGGGCATGGAGCAGCAGAGCCATGGGGTGGGAGCAGACCACCCTACAGCTTTCCTCACAGCCCTGTCCCCCACCCTGGCCTCTGCCTGCAGGTGGGAGCTGAACCCCAACTACTGCACTCAGGTGCGAGAGACGCCGCCCTACAACAGGGGCCATCGCCTCCTTGACCTCATCGACATGACAGTCCTCGATTTCCTTATGGGTGAGCCCTGCCGTGCCGGCGCTGGGGGCTGGGGGGGGAACCTCGGGACCAAGAGGCCCAAATGGCTCCATGTCCCATGGCTCTACATCCCATGAAGTTTGTTGGCCAAACCGTTGCTTGGGCTGCAGAGAGCTGCGCTCTTACCCAGAGTGAAAGCAAAGGGCTGTGCTGTTAGGGCATATCCCAGGCAGAAGCTCAAAGACAAGAGATGCCAGGGAGATCCCAGCTGAACAGCCCAGGCACAGGAAACACCTCCTGGCAAGCTCCCATGTGCAGCCCCTGGAGAGCTGGGGCTGGCAGTGATGCTCCCAGGGGCTCGTGCTGCCTCTCCCATCCTTGGGGCAGCTCCTTCTCCCCTGTGCTGTCCCCTGCCATTATCTGACTTGGAGAGCTTCCCGCCTTGTCCCTGGCCACCCAGCCATGTCTTTGCAGTTACTTCTGCTCCATTTGCTGCTGTTGTCCCTCCATGGGGCTGTTGGGTTGAAAAGGGGCCTGGAGGCCCTGGAGGCTCTGCTTGTGTCCCCCCTATGGCCATGGCCACGGGACAGGCACCTCAGAGCTGCCCTCAGACCTTGTCACCAGCCCCTGAGTATCAGTCTTGCACCAGGAGGGTGCTCTGTGTCCCTGCTCCCACCTCCCAGCCCACCAGTCGACGGCAAATGTTTTGCTTCGCTGCAGGCAACATGGACCGGCACCACTACGAGACCTTTGAGAAATTTGGGAACGACACTTTTCTGCTGCACCTGGACAACGGCCGTGGGTAAAGCAGGGGGAGAGGGGGAGGCTGCAATCCTGTCAAAGGGGCCGGGGGAGACCATGAGTCTTGCCAAAATGCACCCCAAGCTGGGCTCTGAACCATGGGGTGATGCCACCCTGACACCGACCGGTGGGCTTCTCCCCCCAGCTTTGGCACACACTCGCGTGATGAACTGTCCATCCTGGCTCCCCTCCAGCAATGCTGCAGGTAAGGGGCTGCTGCTGCCCACCCCAGAGCTGCCATTGGGGTGGGGGTCCCCAGGTTGAAACCTCTCCCTTCTTGTCTTTGTCAGCATCAAGAAGTCAACCTACCTGCGGCTGCAGCTGCTGGCCACTCAGCCCTACCGCCTGAGTGACCTGCTGCAGGAGGCGCTGGCCACTGACCCCCTGGCCCCCATCCTGGCCGAGCCCCACCTGCAGGCGCTGGACCGTCGCCTGGGGAAGGTGCTGGTGGTGGTGGGACGCTGCCTGGCCAGGGCAGCCCACCCAGACGAGGTGCTGGTGGATGACGTGGGGTCCCGGCTGTGATGGAGGGCTTGGTGCCCCACTAAGTTGGGGTGTCTTGGTGCACTGTCGAGGGTGTTGTGGGGACTGGCATGCAGCTCTTGATTCTGTGTAGCTTTGGCTTTCAGCAGCGCCAGAGCCGGCGGTGCCATGTGCTAGGAAAGCGGGCTGTAAGGATAGCCAGTATAGGGAGGGTATTTGAATAAAAAAGGTTGGCCTAGTGGAGAAGACACAAGCTGAGATTTCCCCCACCTGGCTTGTCCTTGTGTGCCTGGACGTGTTGCTTCAGCTCTCCAAAGCCTTTTAGGAAAGGGTAGGGATTTCTCCTGGTTTTGTCCAGCAAGAGCTGCCAAACTCAAGGAGCTGGCAAGCTCCTGCTGCCCCAGCCCTCCCCAGCACGGCAATGCCCTGCTGATCCCCAAAAAGAGAGCTGAGGCTCCCCACTGCCAATGTGGGGAACCTGAGGCACAAGCTCCCAGCCACCTGCCACTTGTCCCTGCCCCGCTCCTCCCACACCCACCTGAAAACCTCCACAGCTCCGGCATCGCCACCTCTGCTGCAGCACTGGGGTTGCAGCAAGGGGACACAAACCCCACTTCCACCCACAGCATCCCCCCAAATCCCCTGGGAACCGCTGCTGGCTCCCTCCCTGCCCAAAAAAGTGGCTCTCAGGAGGGGACGGATTGACCCAGAGCCACGCACCCTATTTAGTGCCTGGTGGCTCAGCACCCAGCTTATCCCCTGAGCCTCCCAGGGAGGTTAATCCACAGCAGGGTTACGTCAGCTGGGGCAGGTGCCATTGCTAAGGCTACCGCCAGTGTCCCCAGGATGGGGCACAGGGCTGGCATCTGCATGGCCAGAGATAAAGGAGCCACCGGGGAGATGTCCTCTGGCCCAGCCAGTCACCCACAGAGCGATGGGAAGCCGCAGGAAAGAGTGAAAAAGGGCGGCTGGCGCAGCGGGAGACAGGGCTGCCCTGGAAAAGCCAGGCGGAGATTTAGGCCGGAACAAAAAATGGGCTCGAAAGGGAGAGAGAAAAAAACCAAAAGCGAGACAAAGAGGATCTGTCCACGTTACACAACAGGACTGGGGACTCTGAATTGGGGTTTGTTGTGACGTGCCCCCCCCGCCCCCGACGCTGGCAGCATGTCCTGCTGCTGCCCTGGCTGCTGCACCAAACCCCGGCACAGGGAGGAAAAGGTTTCAGGGCTGTTCTGCAACAGGTTACTCCCCTTCTGCCAGCTCCATGTTGTTTGACTCTCGCCACGAGTGCCTTTTTGCCTTCACAGCGCTGGCTGGCGAGGCTGTTCCTGCCCTGTGCCCCACAGACACAGCCCCACAACTGCGTCCGGACACGGGTGGCCGGTTCCCCTCTCCTCGCTGAGCCCCCCCGGGAAAATCCCTTTCCAGGGCGCTGTCAGGCTCGGGCCGGGCCGTGGGTGGGCGGCTGTTTTCTCAGCCTGGTGAGTTTGCACAAGGTCCCGGCTGCGCCGCTGCAAGTTCAAGGTCCCACGGGAGCCGCCGGGTTTGGCTCGCACCCCGCTGCCGAGCCGGCCCGGCCGCCTGCGGGGGGAGCGGGATGGTACCGGGGTGCCCGAGGAGCAGCAGAACCCGCCGGCCCGGTCGCGGCGGCGCTGGTAGCGCGTGGGCACCGGGGCGTCGAGCGGCGCTGCCCGTGCCGCGGGGACGGGTTCGGCCCTGCTGCCGCCCCGGGGGCGCGGGGGGGACACGGCTATTTACCAACCCACCGGGGCTGGCAAACCGTCTGTCCCACCAAAACCCAGAGGGGGCCGGGGCCGGGGCGCAGCTCTGCAGCTGGGAGCCCCCATTTTGGCCCTGCATCACCCGTGGGACCAGCCCGGGGGCTGCCCTTGGCCCTGGGGTGGCGGGGAACACACCTCCCGGGCTCAGGCGTTCGGCTCCCCGTGGGCAACCGGGAGGTGGGGGTGGGCTCTCCCCGTCGGCCGCCCCCAGGGGGGATGATAAAAATGAGATAAATAAAGCAAAATAAAATAAAATATGAAAATGACAGTAATAACAATAACAATAACAACAACAATAATAATAATAATAATAATAATAATAATGGCATATCGAGGAGGCCCCTAGAGGCCCGGGGGGTAGCGGCCCCCCCGCCGGCGCGCGCGCGGTGCCGCGAGGCGGGGCGGGCGGGGGGCGGGGCCGGGGCCGCTTCCCCTGCACAACAAAAGGGAGCGCAGCGGCGGCGGCGGCGGCCGGGAGCGGCGTTGCGGGCGGCCGCCCTACGCTGCGTGGCTCGCCGGTGGGTTGGCGTGGGGCGGTGGCGCGGGCGCGGCGGGTTTGCGGGGGGCGGGAGCTGCGGGAGGCACGGCTCGCGCCGGGCGGGGGCTCGGTGGGGCAGGGGCCCTGCCGTCGGGCGGGTGCCGGCGCAGCGGAGGCGGCTGTGACCCTATAAGGGGAGGCGGCGGCGCTGGCTCCGCGGCGGTGGGGGGATGGCCCGGGCCGGCAGACGCCCCTCGGCGGGCTCGTAGCGCCCCCGGCCGCACCGGGCACGCCACGGCCGCCTGCGCGGGAGGGGTTTTCGGTGCGTGCTGGGGTCTCCTTGCACTGACACTTCCCTCTGTTCCCGGCTCCCCAGGTGTACCGTGATACCCGCCCCCCCCTGCCGCCGCCGCCATGTCCCGCCGCAGCCAGCGTCTCATCACCACGCGCTATTACCCCGGGGACGACGATGCCACGACCAGCAGCAGCGGCAGCTCTCTGCTGGGGGGCCAACAGCTCCCCTTCAAGGAGAGCACCGGCAGGTCGGTGGGTTGGGGGGCCGGGTGGGACCCCCTCGTCCCGAGCGCGGCCGGGGCGCTCCATCCCGCGCCGCGGACCGGCCGCCTTCCGGGGGGAACGGGGGGGGGGGGGGGGCGGCAGGGAGTGTGACAGCAAACTCGGTAACTCGCTGCGTGTGGGCACAGCCACCCTGGCACTGGCTGCGACCCCGCCCCGGTAAAGGCGCCGTCTCCCCCCCCCCCGCGCCCTCCCGCCCCGGTGCAGGCGGCCGCCACCGGGTACCGCCGGCGGGAGCTGCGCTGCGAGCGCGGGCCGGAAAACCGCAGCAGCGCGAGCGGAAGCGGCGGCAGCAGCCCCGGCAGGGGCGGGGGGGCCTTTCGCAAGCGGTGGTTGCACCCTGAAACCTGCTGCCATCTGGTACGGGGGAGGGGGGCGGCAAGGGGAAGTGATGCGGCCGAGGGGTGGTTGTGAATTCCCCGGGTGCTCTGTGACCCCACCCCGTAACCGCCCGGGGCCGATGGGGCCGTTCTCGCCCTCGGCAGGACGATCAGGAGGAAATCGAGCAGCACCAAGCGCCTCTCTCCCTCCCCGGGCACCCAAACCTCCTACTACAGCGAGTCCCTGGTGAGCGAGTCCTACCTGGGGGGCAGCCGGGGCCTCGCCGCCCTGGGCAGCTCTGTGCTGGATGATGCCCTGGACAGCAGCACATACTGGGGTGAGCCCGTCCTCCTTCCCACGGCAGCTGGGGACCCCCCTGGGCATCGGGGGGGGGTGGGGGGGTGGCGTTGGGGCAGGCCCCCCAGGCTAGCCGATGAGGTTGTCCCCTGTGAGGGGTGGTGGTGAGTGGTTTCTCAGGGGGATGCTGTTTTGGGGCCAGGTGGGGAGCTTTCCAGCAGGAGGAGAAGAGGCGTAGGGGACGCAGAGTCCAGCAAGATCAATGGGCTGTTGGAGAGCAAGATGTATGACACCTACGCCTCTTCGTCTGGGTACTCCTCGGAAGACGACTACGCAGGTAGGGATGCACCAGCCTCTCTGCAGTGGCAGCGGTGCTGGAGGAGATGTCCTCAAGGGGACCAGCCCAGGACATGGCTGTGCCCAGGGTGCTGCCAGCCGCCTTTGCATGCCACCCCCTGTGCAAAGCTTTTGCCCTGGGCAATGCACAGGGGCACAGACTCTCTTTTAGTGACTTACTGCCCCGCTTCTTCCTTTCCAGGTCAACTCTACTCTGGCCAGAGTAGCTCTGGGTCGGGGCTGAGGACCGCAGCCTCTCGAGTAGGCTCCTTCCTCTGGCAGGTGCTCACCTCCCCAGGTGAGTGGAGGACTGGGGGTGGGGGTGGGGGTGCTCTAGCAGCACCTTTCTCCCATCAGCATCTCTGTTCTCCGTGTGCCATGTGTGCTGCTCCTTGCTTGGGTAGAGGGGTTTTATCCCCCTCTGTGGGAGCATCCTCTGGGATGGAGGGATCCTCTGTTGGACTCTGCCTGAGGCTTGGTTTCTCTCCTGGCAGTCCGGTTCGTGGGGTGGCTGTTCTCAGGACTGGCAGCTGCCTGGCACCGCCTCACCGGCACAGCTCCCCACACGGGTGGCGTCCCCTTCTCTAGGTGAGTGTGGTGGCAGGACAGCAGGGTGGGGGAGGCCTGGGGAAAACCTGCAGGATCTCAGAGAGGGGCTGCCCCACAGAGCCCAGCATGGTGGGGTGGGCGTCTTGTGCCAGAGCCCGGTTGGGCTTTGCTTTCCCTCTGCCCCCATCCAGAGGAGCACTGCAGTGGGGGAACGTGGCTGCAGTCCTACAGGCACCTCTTTGTGCTCCAGGCGCTACCCATGGCTGAAGAGGTCCCTGCTTCTGCTGCTGCTCCTCCTGCTCCTTGCTGTTGCTGCCTACGGTGAGTTGGCCTGGCTCAATCTGTTGCCCTGATGTCTGGGGCAGTGCAGAGCATCCCACTGCTGTATGTGGGGGATGGGATGGCCCTAAGCTCAGTGCTTATAGCTCCTTGTACCCTGGTGCATCTGCACCCTTGTGCTGGGGCTTCCTGGTAACCCCAGGTGATGCTGATATGGCTGTGCCTCTGCATGTCCGCCCTGTCCCCTGCTGTGGCCCATCACTGGCTTGCCTTTTTAACCATCTCATCCCCCCGATTGCTCAGGAGCTTGGTACTTCTACCCATACGGGCTGTCGACATTCAGCCTCCCCACCTTCTCGTGGTGGGGAGCTGGAAAGCTTTCCTCCTCTGATGTGCCTGGAGCAGGGGACCTGACCGCACTGGACCAGGTAAGGCATAGCGGTGGCCCAGGTGACTTGCAGTGAGAGCTGGGACAGTGTGTTCTGTGTCTGAAAGAACCCTTCCAGGGGATGGGGAGGTGCTGGGGGTTGGTGGAGATGTCTCCCCCAGCTTGTCGCCATCTCACTCTGGGGGTGTCCCAGGAATGGAGCAGGACCAATATCTGCTGGCTGCTGGGAAGCAGCAGATGAATAAAGTGCCACTGACGCTGGGGACCAGGTGGCCTAGGTCCTCTTTCACTGGGATCCCTGTGGAGCAGGTGGTCCCCAGCTCCCTGTGGGGGCTGCATTGTGCCCTGCCTTTGCCACTGCAGGGGCTTCGGGGGGAGCACCGGCTCCTGGCTCGCTTCCAGGCCCTGGAGAAGCGCTTTGAGGCACTGGAGGCTGAGGTGTCACGGTGGGAGCTGCAGCGGGGGGCAGCAGCGGTGGCAGCAGGGGGAGAGCCGCCCTCAGGGGACATCTTGGCATTGCTGGAGGGACTGATGAGCCGCCGGGATACAGGGCTGAAGGAGCATCTCCGCACTGACATGACCAGCCACCTCCAGGTGAGGGGCGTGAGGGGCACATGGGGACTTGGGTGCGTGTGGGTTTGGACTCTGATGTTCCCCCATGTTCCCCTCACCCTGCAGGGTGAGCTGGATGCCCTCCGAACTCAGGTGCAGAGGGATTTAGACGAGCGCCTGGGGAAGATGGCACAAGCCTCTTTGGTAAGGGGGTGAGCGTGTGGTGGTACCTGGGCAGGGACATCCTCACCACTGGCATCATAGGTCTCACAGCTTCCCCTTCTCCTGGCAGGAGATGGAGGCACGCTTGATGGAGCTGAACTCGAAGTGGCGGAGGTAACGCTGGCTGCCAGGGCAGAGATGCTGCTGCTCTGTTAGGGGCAGGCAGGTAGCAGGGTGAAATCCCCACGGCGAGGCTTAGGAGGGGTTTCCAGGTCTAGTCTGTTTGAGGCAAAGGAGAGGTTGAGTGCTATGGTCTTGGCGGGGGAGGGGAGGGATGGATATGCAAGTATGTCGGCAAGAAAGTGCTCTGGTGGGTGGCAGGGCTCAAAAGGCAGTTGCAGCAAATGACCTTTGCCACCATCATTTTGCATCGCTGTGAGGACTGTGGCCCTTCAGCCAAGGAGCAAGCTGGGGATGCTTTCCCGCAGGATGCAGTAGAAAAGGTCACTGCCACAGGAATTGAAACAGTTTGGAGCAGGTGATGGGGGATGAACCTCCTCCCCCAAATTGCAGAGGGGAGTTGGGACTGTCAGCGTGAGGTTTTGTTGCCTTTCTCCCGGCACAGCTCAGCGCAGGAGAGCCTGCAAGGGAGCTTCCAGCAGGAGGTGGGTGAGCTGGAGCAGGAGGTGGCAGCGCTGAGGAGGGAGCTGGCAGGTCTCAAGTCGGACCAGGAGGTGATGGGGAAGAACGTGGAGGGGATGCTGGAGCAACTGAAGGCGGTGCGGGCTGATGTGAGTCCTCCAATCCTCACCCTGTTTGGCAGAGGGAGGCATGAGGATGCCTGCCCCAGGGCTGAGCTCTGTCCCCACTGTTTCAGGTGGAAACGCAGTTCCCGGCGTGGGTCAGTCAGTTCCTGTCACAGTCCCGGCGGGATGGTGCCGCTGGCCTCATTCTCCAGCGTGAAGACTTGCAAGCGGAGCTCCAGGCCCTGGAACACAAGATCCTGGCCAAAGTCTTGGAAGACCGGAGGCTGTCGGCACGGGATGCTCAGGCTGGTATTGGAGTGGCCCTGCAGCAAGCGGGGACTGCGGGGGTGACAGAGGAGGTGAGTGCTGGCCTGAGCCCCAGGGACATGATGGTGACCACAGGTGTGGAACTGGGGGCTGTGCCCCACTGTGTGTGTGCTGGGGTGGGGCTGGCATACATGCCTGGCAGATGGCAGAGCTGTAAGGACAGCCATTACAGCTGGGACATCGATCTTGGCCCCAATCACAGCTGGCAAGAGCATCCCTGAAACTCCTTCATCCCTTCTCTGTTGCCAGCCTGTCCTGGGCTGTGCCTGCACCCTGCCCCAGAAGAGGTCGCAGGTGGCCAAATCCCCATGCCTGTGAGACTGTGGCTGTCTCAAAATCCAAGTTCCTGCTCAAGCATCAGAAGGTGGGGCAGGTGCTAGTGAGGTTTCCATGGGTTGAGCATCTTGCTTACCCTTGTCCTCCAGCAGTGCTGCAGAGTCATTTGGGACAAAGCATTTCAGCAAAATGACACCAAGGGAAAAAATGAGCCTGCTTGCTTTGGAAGAAGTTGCTGGCAATTCCCTGCGGAGGTAGTGGAGGGAGGGATCAAGCTGGGATTAGCAGGCCCTACAGTCTGTGCAAGCTTCATGCATGCCATAAAGTTTAGATCCACAGTGGTGTTGCAGGGTCCCAGCTCCTGGGGCTGGGTTTGGCTCCAGAAGCATGCTCTGGCCTGCTCTCCCTTTTCCAGATGCGCAGAGCTCTCATCGATCCTGCAGGTTGGGGCAGGAGGAGCCAGCAGATGATGCTGGGGAGGACTGGGTGGGCTGTCAGGTTGCCTGGTACCCACTGGGGGAATACCCCTCCTCCCCTGGGGCCAACCCCTCTTTCCGGATGGGGATGAGGGAGCCCAGCCTGCCTGGGTGCTGCCCTTTCATTGCACAGCTCCTCTCGTCTGGAGTATTTTTAGCAACCTCTGATGAGGCTTCCCAGCCAAATGCGTGTCCTCTCATTTTTGCCACGGTGATTCATCCCCTGGCTGTTCTGTGGGAAGGTCCTTGCGCCCTCTCTGTCCCTGCAGGGTGGAGGCGGGTGGGGAGCAGGATGCCTGCCCTGGCCCTTCACCCGTCTTGTGCCCTCTGCTCCTGCTGCAGCAAGTGCATCTTATCGTGGACCAGGCCCTGAAGCGCTACAGTGAGGACCGCGTGGGGATGGTTGACTACGCCCTGGAGTCAGCAGGTGGGTGGTGGGGGAGACTTGCCCACCCTGGATGAGCCAGCCATCCTGGGGAGGGGACCACAGGGTGCTGGCACCCAGCTTATCTGCTGTCCTCCCCTCTCCATGCCAGGGGCCAGCGTCATCAACACCCGCTGCTCAGAGACCTATGAGACACAGACGGCACTGCTGAGCTTGTTTGGCATCCCCCTGTGGTTCCACTCACAGTCCCCCCGTGTCATCCTGCAGGTGGGCACCGGCGGGGCGAGACCCCACTGACAGGGAGGACCAGCCAGGCTGGTTCTCACGTGGGCTTGGTGGGTTTTATTGGGCTCTTGCTGTCACTCTAAGCAAGCGGCCAGGCTGATGTTGGGATGGAGGAGAATGTCACTGATGGTGATAACATTGCTGGTGTCTTGCTTCTGTGTTCGTAGCCAGATGTCAACCCTGGGAACTGCTGGGCATTTCGTGGGTCTCAGGGCTTTGCTGTCATCCGCCTCTCCAGCATCATCCGCCCCACAGCCGTGACACTGGAGCACATCCCGAAAGCCCTCTCGCCCCAGGGGACCATTCCCAGTGCCCCCAAGGATTTCGCTGTTTATGTGAGTGCCCTTGCCCAGACTGGAGGGAGGACTGGGGGGATGTGGTGGGAGGGTGCCATGGTGGAGAAGGGCATGGGGGGAGAGGGCTGGTGAGCCCCACACCTGGCTGTGAAGTACTCTGGGGGGCTGCTCTTATCCTGAAGAGGAGGAAGAAGCAGTACTGGGGGGGGTAGGAGAGGGAGAGCACTGGGCTTTCAGGAAGCATTTTGGGTGACACTGGGAGAGAGGCAATCGAGTAGGTGTAACTTTTGGTCTTCTCCCCCTGCCCCATCCCGCCCCACTGGCCCCTGGCCCTGTTTGTCTCTTTTGGCCTGGAAGAGCAGGAGCAGGGGCCAAGCGTGCCTGCTTCTCTGTCTCCTGCTTCTGCCCTGGGTGCAGTCATTGTCTCTGGTCTCCCTGTCTGATCGCCCCGGTTTTCCCTTTCTGCTTCCCTGTCCCTCTGTAGGGCTTGAAGGAGGAGGGAGAGGATGAGGGTCTTCTCCTTGGGCAGTTCACCTACAACCATGATGGTGACCCCATCCAAACGTTTTACTTGGAGGTAAGTGCTTTGCTGTCAGAGCACCTGACCCCAAGAAGAAAATGGGGCTTGTGGGGTCTTTGAGCCTGTGAGAGTTCTCAAAGGCTCAGGTGTTTTTCCTTCCTCCTCTCCCCAAGGGCAATGCTGTGGGCACATACCAGCTGGTGGAGCTCCGGGTGCTGAGCAATTGGGGCCACCCCAAATACACCTGCATCTACCGCTTCCGCGTGCACGGGGAGCCAGCGCACTGACCCCCAGCTCCTGCGAGGGACGAGGATGCTGCCGGGCTGACAGCAGGAGGGGATGCGTCTGGTTCGCTGCTTTGCACGTAGAAATCCTGGGATGTGCCAGCAGCTGCCCTGGGGAGCTGCTCCCCTCGGGGGAGGAGAAGAGCTGGCGTTTAAGGGGTGAAGCTTTCACTCGTCCAAGGACTGGGGTGGCGAGGCAAGAGCATCCCACGTGGGTCCTAGCGCAGCCTGGCTTGTTTTCTGTGCGTACTGGACGTTTTAACTTTTTAAGCTAATTTTTTTATCGGGTCTGCGCAGCCCCTCATCCCTGTTTGTCTGCTCCTTTCTGATGGTGTGCGGAGCGTCGCTGGGGCTTGGGGAAAGGGGTACGTAACTTTGCAACGTGCTTCATGCAGGCTTGGGCGTGATGGGGTATATGGGACTGCGCTGACCAGCTCAGTGCCACGGGAGTAGGTAGGAGCCACCAGTCATGGCCACCGAGTGGCCCCCCTCCACGTGGGGCCACTCCTCCTGCCTCGGTGATGGTTCAAGTGAAAATCTTCAGACCTCCAATGCTGGGCTGGCAGAGGGGAAATAAGGCAGTATTAACGAAGTATTAATGTAAAACTAACGGTTTAGGACAGCAGGAGGGGAGAAATTCAGCGTGTGTTGGTGGCGGAGCCTGCCCTGGTGCCGCTGCCCATCTGCTTGAGCGCTCCCGCTGCCAGCGGCTGTGGTGGGTCTCGGCAATGCCATTGGGCCCCCGTCTCCATGGTATTAGGGTTGATGATGCTATTGAAAACTCCTGTTGCCTGCTTCCCTTTTGAGTTTTTTTTTTTGTCTTTTTAAGTGGGGGGAAGGTGGGGGGGTGGGAAGGAGTTATTTTCCAGTTGGGGTGTTTGGGATTATTTTTTTGTAGTAACAAAGGGGGGTGGGGTGAGGGGGAGACTTTTTCCATGCAGTTTCTACTTAACCAGAGAATGTTACATGGTGCCACTTGGGCGAGTGGCTTAGATGCAGAGGGCTAGAGCTTTGTTTAGTAGGCGAATAGTGCACACAGTAGGATAAGCTAGAATAAGATGAGCAGAGCTGTTTAAAATATGGGCCTAGAGTTGTTGGTGGCTTAGTAGCTAGACCTGGGAGGCAAGGTCCTCTGGACCTTGGACTGCTGCTTGGCAGGGTGCCAGAGGCATTCCTGCCTTCCCTTGCTCTGGAGATGCCCTCCGAGACTGCAACGCATGGCTGTGGCCCCTTGCCTGCGGCTGCATCTGTACATAGGCGACTTTGCAGCGAGCAGGAGCTGCTGCCCCAGTGCTTGGCATGAATCCCTCTGTGCCTCAGTGGTCTCTTGGGTGGGAGATGGGGCAATCCCCAGGGCCTGCAGGTGCCAGCATGCTTCTGCACCTTGGGGAGCAACAGGGCCTCCCCCTACCTGCAGTGCTCAGGGCCGTCTCCGACACCTCCCGGTCCCTGATGGCAGATGGCTGGCACAGGCTGACCTCCTTTCTCTTGGAAGGGTTCCCTTTCCCTCCTGCCTTCTCCTCCCTGGCATAGCTTGGTTCCCTGAGCCCTGGGCTGCAGAGGACTGTGCCAGAGCAGGATGGGGCGTTCTGCCTGCAGCGGGCGCGTAGATCCTGCCAGTACCGCTGGGGGGGAGCCGTGGCAGGGCACTGCAGGCGGGATGCACAGGGACCTTCCCCAGGCTGAGGAGTGCCAGGGCCATCTGGCTGCCTCACCTCCTGGCTGCCTGCATCATGCTCTAGTTTGGCTTATGTCCTTGGGTGGCATTATACAGCCTCCACACTTGTGTTTTGTTGAAAGAAAAGCTAAAGGGCTCATCTTTAGCATTTCAGCCCTGTCTGATGCTGGCATCATCCTTTCCCTGGGACTGTCCTTTCCTGGGCACAGGCGGGGCACCATGAATTGATGCCCATTCTGTTCTTCCCTGCTTGAAGCACTGTAGGGCAAGGGACATAGAGAAAAGGGGCTGAAGAAGTGTCTCCCTTCATCGTGCCCTGATGTGTGCTGAGCCCTGAGCTCCTCAGTACCAGCCCCAGGGGATGAGTATGATGGCAGCGTGCCCTTTCTGGAGGGGTCTGCTTACTCCAAGCAAGGAAAGCAAGCCCAAAGGATGCAGCCCCCTCTCTAACAAGTTAAGTTACTCCATGTAACCCTCTGCAGAGCTGGGAGGCCCTGCTCCTGGGAAAAAGCAGTCCTGCTGCCAGATCCAGTGATGATAAATTCTCTCCTATACTGAGTGTAGTCTTAATTCTTGGCAGCAATAGCCAAAGTTATTTTAAACTTGTCTACAGCTGTGTGCTTGCCTTGGAGTCATGTCCATGAGTACCCTGTGCACATAGAGTTCTGCTTTTGTGTATGTCTGGACCTGTCCCAGGCTCAGCAGAGTAGCTCCTGTATTTAATTGAATGATAAAGAGAGAGCAGTGATTAAGCTCTCCCCCTTCCCCAGGGGTTCTCTGGCTGCTGGAGCAAATGCCATAACCATGAGGCTGGAAAACCTCCTTTTTTAATGTCCTTTCTGGCTCCCTGGCTGCCAGGGTAGATGGGGTCTTTGCCCAAGAAAAAATGTTTTTTATAGTACATCAGGCACACTGGTGAGAGGTGGGAAAGAGTGACCTCTTTTCCTGAGAATGGAGTTGGAGCAGGGTCTCTGCCCCTTCCGAGGGGGTGTTAACTTGCTGGCTGTGGGGTGGGGAGCATCTGGCTTTACAAGACAAGCTTGCCCTGTCCCTGGGAGATGAAAGTTTCTGCTGTTCTGAGGCAAAAACTCCTGGAGATACCAGTGAGAGGAGGTCACCCTGGGGGCTTATGCCCTTCTCTAAGGGATAGTGCTGGTTTTGGAGGCCTCACCGTGCTGACTGCTGAGGATCCCGGAAAGGCATGCTGAGGCTATGTGCAGTTTCTCAGCCCCCAAATGCTGCACTGGTGCAGGGCTGCAGCCTGAGCGCCCGCATGGAAGCGCCTGGCCAGCTGCCTCTCCCGCAGCAGCTTGCAGGATTTCTGCAACACTTATCTGAGCTGCCAAGAAAAAGAGGGCACATTAAACTGCTGCTTCAGCATGTGTGCCCAGGGGTACTTAATCCTAGTGCTGATGCAGATGAGCCTGGTGAGGCAGGAGAAACATGAAACAGCTGTCAGAGCAGACTTCCCTTATTTACTCCCATTTCCCTCCTCAGTTTGCCCTACACATGTGTTATGAATTAGCCCTGCAGAAACAGATGGTTACAGGCAGGAGATGAGTTTGTGTTTGATGCTGTAGCCTGTTGCAAATGCTGCACTGTTTTGTTCATTCTATTTTTTAATCAACAGATTGTAATTTATGCCTATGCAAAGAAAAAAAAAGACCAAGACAAATAAATTATATCAAAACTGCTGTGACTGTTTTGAGTGTTTTGCAGGTGAATTTGCTGGTGGGCAAGGCCGAAGGCTGCAAAAAGGAAATTGGATTACTAGGGCTTGGGCTTGAGGAAGGTCATGCTGTTATCTTAATATCCAGGATGGTCTGGAGGCAGGCTTCTGTTGAGTGCCCATGCAGCTCCTTCCAGAAGACCACCCTAGAGAAAAGCTTGTTCTCTGCTGGCCCTGGACCAGCCATCTGCAGGAGGAGGGGGGCTGCATGGGCCTTTGCTCCAGCTACCAGCCCAACAGTTACCTGTGAGAGGGCTGTGCAGGGCAGGAAAGAGCCTTTGTGAATGTCTGAGATTAGGAGGAGGCAAGAAAAGGCCCATTCCAAGCCCTGGAGAGTCCCTCTGTGTTTACAAAAATGGGTAAGGTGCAAGTCATAGTGAGGGCCCAGGGAGCACAAACGTACACAGGCAGTGGAAGTGCTGCACTAAACCTGCATCCTCCCGTGGAGCTGGCCCCAAATGATTTGCCATAGCAGCTCTTAGACACATATGTACACACCTAACAGCATAGCTCACGCCATGCAAGTGTTCTGATTTCACTACTCTGCCACTGAGAAGCACTAAATCTTAGAGTAAAAGCTGTCAGGGGCTATGCAGAGGCTCAGCGGCAGCTCTCCTACAGCATGGCATGCCCTCCCCTGCCATCACGATGAATGCAGCCTCATAGCCAGCAAAGGAGCCCGGTGCCAGGCAAACCCACTTGGTCTGGCTTCTGGCATTAAAGCGGCAAGCATTGATTTTCCAGAGGGACAAAAAGCAACAAGACACACTTTAACTTGGAACAAACTTGTTTAAAATTTATTTTATAGATCACACCAGCCTGAGTGATCTTTGAATGCTGGTCACAAAAGAGAGATCACACCACCTCCTTTGCACAAACTAAAGTAAACCTTCTTCCAGTCTCAGCAGTCTCCTTCACTTAGAGCACAAGGAATGGAGAAAGAGAATACTGCCCGGAGCTCGCTGCTCCCCTCAGAAATAGAGGGCAGTGAAATCAGATGCAGTCCGATGCTGCTACAGGGCCAGAAGACAAACCAACCAGGCCCTTGTGCCCTGCTTAGCCACACTTCACACCCCCTCACAATGCGGGTGCTATTAGTGTTGTAGCCGCCTATAATTCCTCCCTCACCAGAAGAGTGCTGGTATTTAGGCACATAGCTTGGAAAGGACTGTCTGACCTCCCCCTTCCACCCACACTCAGGCCACTGCAGTCTCTAAGGCAAAGTACCCTCGCCCCCCAAACCACATTTCTCCCCTCTCCCATGCCACTTAATGCTCTTGGAGTGCTGGTGCTGGCATCGGGAGATGCGCTCTCCCCACTAAGCCTGCTGTCGCTCTGTCAGCTTGAAAGCCTACCTTGAATCACAAGGTGAACTGAAATGAACTGCACACAGGTGCCACAGAGTGAGAAACAGGAACAACCCGCTAAGGAGGGACAGAAACTTTACAGTCTCCCTCTAATTAAAGTCCTTCATTGGAGGAGGAAGCCCTCAAAGAAACCGAGGCCGACCACACCTGCTGGGGAGAGCAACGATTTGCTGAGGATACCACCTCCTCCCTCAAAGTGCTCCCACAGCTCACCACAAGCTGGCAGAGGATCACTCCTGTCCTCATGAGAGCCAAGAGGCAGTGTTAGAAGGAGACATCAAAATCAGCACGGAGTTGATCACTTGCACAAAGCAGAGTTAAAAAGCATGGTAACAATACAGTTAATTTACACACCGTCCTTGCAGGGCCTTCCTGGAGAAGCCAGAATTTGTCATAAAAAACCCCACAATATTAAAAAAAATTAAATGCAAGTCAGAAAAATTACCACGTACTTCCAAACCTGAAAGTACTTCTATAATTTTAGTACTAATTCATCCTTGGCCTCTTCATCCAAGAGGGAAGAAGACAAATCTTGCCTCTGCCATGGCAAAGTTTGGCCAGTGAGTTCCAGAAAAGATTTGGGAAATCTTGGAAGTAAACAAAATCAAGTGGAGGTCACGTTTCCCTGGTGTCTCTGTTTCAGAAGTATATTACCACCTGTGATCTCTGTCCATCGAGGTGAGGCTTTCCCTGGCTCAAGGGATGGACCGAGTGCTCCTGCACTATATTCTTAATACTGTCAATTGAGCTGCTGCAGCCTTCAGAGGCAGGTTAGATTTGCTCCACTGCGCACTGAACAAACAATAGAAAAAGCAGCATGATGGGAAGTGGAACAGGATGGGCAAATGACTGCCCATTTCATTCTGTCTCTAATTAAAATCTTAAGTGCTATCAACGTATTTGAGAAGGATATTCAGTATAGGATTCCTCAACATCAAGAACTGCTTTCCTATTTGTTTCTCTCTTAGATTTCCAACTAATGAAATTTCTTACTATCTCTATCAAACTTCAGTCACTAAATTAAACCCACTCAGGAACAGTTTAAGATGGAGGGAATCCAGAAACATATTTGGCACAGGGCTGCAGTGGTGAGGAAACAATGCCCTATGGAGCCATCCTAACAACATGTTTTAACCTTTGCAAGTCTGAAATTTCAGGCATTTGCTAATCCCTGGATCTGAGACAGCAAATAGGAGGAGAGCAGCAAGTCCTGTGGACAGAAAGGGGTGAGGGAGGAGGGAGGCAGCTAACTGGCTCTTTGCAGTTCTATCCAGACTCTCATCTTCATGCACACAAAATATAATAAAAACTAAGAATAAAAACTAAGCCCATGATGTACAAAAATGTGTCGATGGGGGGAGGAGGAAGGTGTCAGTTACTCAGTTCTGTGTGTCTTATCACCTTCATTAGCTTATAAATTATGCTCTTCATCGCTTTCTTCAGCGAGGAGAGACGATTCTTCTGCAGCCAATCAGCTGGGATGGGTTTTGGTTTAAGCTGCTCTGGATCTTTTGAATAAGAAATGAAGGGAAGGGGAGGAATTCCTCAGAGGGAGGAGGAGTAAGAAATTCAGCAGCCACTGGCAGGAGTCACACAGGCTCCCTGAGACTTCACTTTATGGCGCTGACCCCCACGTCGCCGGCCTCCTCCTCCGACTTTTGACTGAAAACAAGAAGAGACACTTTAGTGTGCAGTGACCTCTGAATCAGAGTATCAACACAGCAGGAGTTCGGATGGATTACATACACACCCAGACAGCAGGACAGCAGTTGTGACTGAGCAACCTCCTACCACTGCAGGGAGGAGAGAAGGCAGACAGACACACCATGAAGGAAGGAGGAGTCAGATATACCATGAAGTTCAGCCCTTCAAGCTGGAAAGGACCTGATTTCCCAATTTTCTGAACATTTCACTCCCATGAGAGTCAGCAAGTGCCATGGGGCTCAGCATCTGAGAAACCAAGGCCTCAGGCTCCCTTGGCTTTGTGCAGAATGGAAGGAAAGCCCCCCACCCCCCTACCAGGGCTCCCTTGCTAACGTAACTGTTCCCAGCCTCAAGCCAGCAAGCCCACCACCGTTCTCCTTTAAAGCAGCCAAATACCTTATTGCCCTCACGGATGTGGGGCTCTTCATCCAGTGCAGGCTGAGGGGAGACAGCAAGGAGAGAGAGGCAGAGGTAAGCAAGAACAAAAGCAACACAAACTCTCAGGGGGAGGGACAAAACAAAGAGCAAGCTGGGAGCACTACCTGCAACCACAGTGACGCTACAACAAGACAAGGAGGAGATGGGGGATCATTAAGAAGCCACAGGCACATGCAAAGGCAGAGGACCCCTGCCAGAGGGCCCTCTTTCAGCAGCCAGCCTGGCTCAAGAGGACAAGACTTGACCAGTGGCAACGAAGATAGCTAGAACTAAGAGGGGGGAACACTGACCACGTCTCTTGACAGAATCACTTCCTGAACCTTTCACTTACTAGCTAAGTACACTAAAAGGAGAAGACCTTTCTTCTATCAGTAATAAAGCTGAGAAATAGCTCCCAAAGCCTGCAGTTAGAATTGCCTTTCCATTCCTTTCAGATCCAGAAAAGCTAGGTACCTTTCTTGGACAAACTGAGCTGAGAAGTCCTAACCAACAAAACCACCTGGATAAATTTCTCTAGAAAGAGATAAGCCTTTCTTTCTCCTTGGACATCTCCATCCTCCCTCCTTGACAAGGCAGACGACCTGTGCCTAATACTACTACTTAGGTTGTCATTTCCCTAGAGCAGGGATGTTCTACTTCTGATTCAGACAGTAGAAACCCATTCTGTGACTGGTTGTTAGATGCTTCAGTAGTTCAGCTTCTGGGTATATGTAGAGACTTCTTCACTATAAGCACAGTCAAGCAGTGAAACGGGTTGCTGAGGGAGGTTGTGCAGTCTTCCACCTTGGAGGTTTTCAAGACATGACTGGATAAAACCCTGAGCAACCTGGTCTGACCTCACAGTTAATCCCACTTAGAGCAGGAGGTTAGACTAGACACTTCCTGAGGTCCAACCTGAATTGTCCCAGAACCCTAAGCTGCTAGCTGCTGAAAGGTCAGCCATGAGCATCAGAGAATTCTGGTTTCTGCTGTGACACTACTGATGCTTCTATTTGTTTCTGTCACACATTGAGGCCCAAGGTGAGTTCAAGGGTATGAGGGGATAATGCTTGTGCTTTAGAGTGCCCTTCCTCCAACAGATGAAACCAAGATGCAAACAGCTAGGACAGACGTATTTTCCTCACTTACCAATGGTTGCAGGGCAGTAGGTGTCAGTGGTGCTGCAGCTGTTGAGGGGGCCTCATCTCCAGCTGGTGGGCCTCCACCTGCCGTCCCAGCTGGAGGAACACCATCCTCTCGTTTCGTAACAGCTCCCTTCTTGGTTGACTGCATCTTGATCTGCTGTGGCTTGGAGTTCATTGGTGAGTTATTGGTGGTCTGAAGTAACTGCAGATTACAAAGGGAGAGGCCAAAATGAGCACTAAAATAGCTAGGCCAATCTGGCAAGGTTCAATGCTGCTTTTTAACAAAAAGCCTCAAGAGATTTGATACCAATAGCCATCACGAGAAGAATGCAGCAACAGTTGTTCAAAGAAACCTAGGCCTCTGAGCTGCCCTCAAGAACCCTTACAGGGTGGAAAGGGTCACTCGGCTGAGGTGACACTCAACCTTCCACAACATGACTCAGAGACCAGCTACAAGCTGTCAGAAAGAGACTGAGCCTGAAGAACCAGGAGGCAGCTGGCTCATCCCCCACCTTCACATTCTCTCATTCACACCAGCTGAAGACCCACCACACAACAAAGCACACTGGTCATCCACAACCCATGTCAGGGCTGACATTTGTGATCGAAGGACGGTCTCTTCTCTCAATTTTCCACAGCTATCTGGATTCTCCTGCTGGCTTCTCAGTGCCGAAAGTAGCTAATGGGCAAAAAAAAGTCAAGACTTCAGCCTTTACCTTAGTGATGGTACCCACAGCTTTGGTGCGGCCTTCACGGAAGACCAGCCGCTGGTCTATATGCAAATATTCTGGGGTTTTGATGAAGCGAAAGTGCACTGTGGCTTTGTCCCCCGTCCGCAGGCAGTCCTTGTCCATGCTGAGAATCGTGGCCGTCTGACGGATGCTGCCACAATGCACTGCAAATACAAATGTAAAAGGATTTCAACAGCCAGTACCATCAGCGGAGTAAGCTTCAGAGAGACATGTAAGGCAGCTCTTGCTACCCTACAGCTAACAGCACTGAGTCAGCAATGTAAAAATCTACTGTGTACCAAAGACTATGCGGGTCACACAGCTCCTTTTGTTCAATCCTCAAAAAGAAAACACAATCAAACTAGAACAGCTGCCTTCAAATGGAAACTTTCCTGAAGCACCCCCAACAGAATCCTACACACCAAGCAGCTGGGCTAGAGGGCAGGACCCAAAACACATCTTTACATCAGCATTTGAAGCTGAAGAATCTTTGCACCACAGAGCTCTGGCTCAGGCAGGCTACAAGTACACTTGGAGTCACACATCTTTTTACCTACAGCCTCCCTATTCCCTCCGTCAGCTCCTTCCCCTCTCTCTAACACATTGCTGGGAAAGGAAAAACCAGGAACTATAGCTTATATTCAGTTTGACAGAGCCACAAGGGAGCAAAATTATCTCAGGCTAGAGCTGATACAAACTGTTACCACCGGGAAATAAAGACGAGGCAATGCTGAGACACATACCCATGGCCTGATATCGTGGGCTGATGGTGGTGGGGTGATGAAGCACCAGAATCTCTGCTTCAAACTCCCACGATGCTTGTGGATTCAGGCGGGGTGACACCATTACCATGCCTTTCCGGATGGAAGAACGCTTGATCTAAAAAGCAGCGACACAAAAAACCTTAGCGTGATTCTCCAGGGAATAAATTTGCTTCTCTGGCTGACTGCATCCAGAAGGATCCTAAGGGATTTCAGAGATACTAACTTATGCTCACCAAAAGGCAAAGCAGAAGCTGTTTAGCAGTATGTAACAATGTTATGCAAAGGTTTCAAAATCCCAACTTCAGCTGAAGTTTCTAAGGAAGCTTTAGTTAAAGTGGTGGGAATGCTGGACACCAACAGAGAAGTTTTAACTCACTCATCCTTTAAATCAAAACATACATCCTAGTTGCACATTATCCAAGCAGATGATCTCTCCAAAATCACGATGTCTGTTAACACAATGTGATAAGCCTGACCACATGAATTTTGGTGTAGCTTAAACTATATCCCCTTAAAATCAGTGCAGCTTCTATTGACAGAAAGCTTTTGTGGGAGGAATCACATCAGATTTGGTAATTTTTAAATCCCAAATCATGCTGCTGGTCCTACAAGCTGAGAGGAACAGCATCCATATACTGCCCAGGATACTAATGCAGTTCCAGCACAAAAGGAGACCAATGCTTCCATTTTGTTATGTCTGCAACACTCGTCATTACCTTGGGTCCCACCGCTATCACTAGCAGCTGTCAGGTGGAATAACCAGGGTATAGGACCCACAGAGGTTCTATGGGATTTTATTCCACTGCAAAATGAGGTAGCTGGGCTTTGCAAAAGCAGTCTCACTGCAGCTGAACTCCAAGAGCACTCTAAAATTAGGAGGGTGGTTTCTGTTCTGTGGGCCTGGAGCAGATTATCTCACCTTTTTCAAAGCGAAAGAGGCAGTCTGGCCTCCCCGCACTTCTTTGACGGGCATTCTCTTGCGGTGGATGGACTTGACAGCAATAGGGAGGAAGTTGCCAAGGGGATCTGGCCCCAGCAGCAGGGTGTCATTGAGCTTGATTAGGCCCCTCAGTGTTGTCCCAGACACAACTGTTCCTACACCCTATGCCAAAAAAGAAAAAACAGTAAGACCATGCTAGCAGAAGAGCTCTAGAACTCCCCTCGGTAGGGAAGATACCTTCTTCAAACTAAAAGGAGGAACAGAAAATTCTGCCAAATAATAGGCCACTTACTGGGACAGAATAAGTATCATCTATCTGGAATTCTGCTGGCTCTTCTTCCCTGTAACTGGTCCG
Organism: Falco cherrug; assembly: GCF_023634085.1. Classification (NCBI taxonomy): domain Eukaryota; kingdom Metazoa; phylum Chordata; class Aves; order Falconiformes; family Falconidae; genus Falco; species Falco cherrug. The sequence goes on along the minus strand of NC_073701.1, from coordinate 35,192,065 downwards.
TGGAGACAAGAGATTAAGAAACATCTTCAGCAAATCTAGGTTCTCCCCAGTGACATTTGAAATCTGGAAAATCGGGCACATTCTGTAAAGGAAAATTGATGAAAACGGAGTTAGTTCACCTCCCTGCCTGGGATTCTACATGTAGGGAGACATCCAAAATTTTGGGACTGAATTCAATACTGCTAGGAAGGGAGAGCCTGGCAAGCTGTCAGATGAACAACACCCCATGTTTGAAAACCTGCAACACTGCCTCTGCCTTCTAATGACATTCAGGAAAAGGTGTAAGGTTCCAGGATGGAAGGAAGCCGAACACCCTGCCATCTTCTGCAGACTGCCCAGAAGCAGCCTCTCATTTCTGTCTCAGAGAGGGGAACACAAGCAGGTCAAGCTCAGAATCAACACATTCTTATGGAATCAACACACCACATGGCAAATGCAACCTTCACATATCTAGACAATGGACTCTCCTTCTGAATCTTCTCACCCAGTCTCCAAATAGGATCGAAAGAGAAATGACTCTCCTCTACTCCCGTTACCTCTCTGAGCTGAAGTTGGAGGCTGTTACAATGACATCATCCTTGCTCTGAACCAGCACGGGAATCTTCCTGCACCCTGGGGACTTCAGCAGTCGCTGTAACAGCTTCAGGGTTTCTTAAAGGGTGAAATGAATATTGTTAGGGCAGCATCTCCCGTCTTTACAAATCGCTTTTGTGGGGTCTCTCCCTGAAGGGAGACTGGTGTTCTTGTCACAAATAGACAGGAGAAGATGGCTAAAGGTGCGTGAATGAGACTATGAGTTTGCTGCAGCCCAGGTAGGACTTTGGAGCCATTCCATCTTCCATTTCATGCCAGCTAGCCTGCTGCCAAGCGACATCATACACGAACAGACATAAGTGTTTGCATCTGCAAGTGCAATGCTGTGAAGTAGACATTTTATAGCTGTCCATTAAGTAGCTTTAAGGAGTTATAAGGTATTTCCTCTTCCTATAAAGGATTTTTCATGTTGAATTCAAAGAAAACCAGCAGCACTCAGGAACTGAAATATTTGAGAACATGTGAATTAGAAATCAATTTTGACCAAACAAACCTCAACAGACATTCCCTGGCAATCAACCTGCCCTAGAATGTTAGAGAAGCATGTAAGAGGTAAAGGTCACCATCACAGTCTAGGACAGTGTAGGTGGACCAGATCCAGAAATAAATATTTTGGGACGAATCTCATGGCTTCCAGCTTTAATCTTTTGCCTCTCTTCAATTTATTTTCTAAGCCTGATATCTATCAACTAGCAGGGGCATTACCTGATGTACTAGCATCAGCCTCCTGCAAAGTGCCTTACAGTGAGAAAAAAAAAAAAAAAAGGCCAATATGGGCTTAAAAGAGCAAATCATTTATATGCTATGATTGTCATCCAATTAGATGTTTTTTGTGAACAAATTGTTGCCTATGGGGAAAGTAATGTTTTTGGATAAAGAAACACAAACATCTAATCATGCCATCTGCTCTTCAAAGACACACGAGTCAAAGCTTGTGTCTATTTAATACAAACAGAAGAGGACATGGGAGTGGCTTCTCCCACAAGCAGCTCTTCTCTCCTCACCCAGAGCCAAAGACTCTCCTTCCTTCCCAGTTATTATCTTACAGTCAGGCCTCAGTTTATCTGCCGAACATCTATTACAGACACATTTAGATAATCTTCTGATCATATGCGTCTGTTTACCTGAAACATAATGAACTAACCACGGACAGTACCAGGAGCATTCACTTTCCTGATTCTTAGGACTGATTATCGAAAAAAAACATTGCTCTCATTAACCACAGCATGTTCCTGAAGGTGTGAGAAACACATCAAGAGAATGTTAAAGGTGAGAGTTGATCACAGCCTGAAAAAACATCAAGCGTAGGTTAAAGGGACACTGCTGGGGTTAGAGGTGCTGCTTTAACTGCTGCTGAGCAAAAATGTTGCTAGCCCCTGCTGCTCACTGCCATCCCCGCCTGTGTCTAGTCCAGTCCTGCTACCATAGCCCACAAGCAGCTGCTTTGAACCATGGTTTATTATGCACTGGTTGTTCAGACACAGAACGGAGCTGCTGTAGTTATACCAGTGTATCTTGAGAAGTGCCCAGGTGAGCAGGATGTAAAAAGCAGCTGCCCTTTCACCTAACAGCTGCTGGACAATAAGTTTGATTGAAGCTTAAGATCACACTCAAACCATGGGCGAGGAGGAAAGCAGCTTTCAAGAGAACTTCCAGGCTTTCCCTCCAGGTTTAAATACCCAGAAAGAAAGCAAAGGCACAAACCCAACTATACGCTTCTCCCCTTAGAGCTCAGCTAAGCAAAACCCTGTAGCAAACACTTTACTGGTTACCCAGGTGAGTCCTCCAATTCAGGGAATTTTGAAATGGTGACTATGAGTGAACTGCCTACAAAACAGGCAAGGGAAAAAAGAGATTTCTGGAAGATGTTTAAGATGCAGTCAAAAGCAGATAAAGCCGCTTTTCTCCAGCAGTAATTCCTCAACTCAAGCAGAGGACATACAGAGGTAAGAAACAGCCCTGGAGAGAGCTGGTTGGACTCACCTTGCAGGATGTTGGCAGGGCACATGTCGATCTTGGTCACCACAACAAAGACAGGAACATTAAGTGCAAGCGCCAGGCCCAAGTGCTCCTTGGTCATTCCAACAATCCCAGCATTACTGCCAACCTACACCAGGGATACAAGATACAGGGATGTAAATGTTCCTCCTGCTGGGCTACAGAGAAGGTCTTGTGTCAGACATGCAGTAGGCTGTGATTAGATTGTAGATATGTCACTGGGACTGTATGAGCAGACCCAGTGCATTTCAAATGCTGTTGGACACTAACTAAGGACTCATTTCTCCTTGGTTTAAATAGGTTTTCTGGAATTTAGAAATCTTTCAGTTTTCAAAAATCATACAGCTTAGGCCTGTCTGGGAGTGTCAGTCCCAGGGCACTTGCCTCAAGAGTCCTGGTGAGATACAGTGACTTCTGCTCTCCACCCCTGGGACATGCTGCTTCCCTCCACCACCCCACAGGGACTTTGCAATACGAAAGAAGTCGAGGCTGTTAAAGCTGTGAACAGCCCCGTACAGTACGTCTTTCTTGCTACCTACCATAAGCATGCAGAAGTCAGGTAAATGGCCAGTCATGCCAAAGACGGTGGTTTTCAAGTACTTTTCATGACCTGCCAGGTCAATGAAAGTAATGACCTTGGTGGATTTCTCACAGATCTTTGTCCATTCCAAGCTGCCACCATGGCTGTCAGGCTTGTTCACCACATTGCCCTCACTGTCGAAGCCCAGAATGTCATTGCCCACGCTGCTGGTGCGACCGGACTCAATCTCATGTTTATGGCGGAAGAGCTTTTGCCGAGCAAAGCCTCGGCCATTGTCTAGTTCACCATGTGTCAAGACACCCAGCAACGTGCTCTTTCCTGCGTCCACATTGCCAACCACTGCTACCCTGGAGGGGAAAGGTAAAAGGAACCTGGTAAAATATGGTAACTGAAGAAACAAACAAGTGATCAAAAAAAAACCCCAAATGCCAAACACCATTGCTCCTGCAAATAACTAGCTTTTTCTCCCTAACATTCAAACAGAGATTAAAAAATGTTAGACCTTCACAAGCAGAGCAGAGATTCTGTCACAGTCATTAGTTAACAGCAGAGATCTCAGACTCTGAGAACTGGGATGTGGAAGACTGTGGAAACATGTCAGTGGTGCCCAGAACACAGTCAGCTGAACCTGACATTGCTTGATGCCATACAGAATCTCTCTCTTCCAACTGCTAGTCTCTGCAATCCAACATATACACTGTGGCAGTTTAAAAGAAAGACTAAATCCCAACTTGGTCTAGAATACCTCTGCTTTTCTATACTCTTCATGTTGCAATAGCACCAGGTCCTAGGGAGAGCACAGAAATTGAAATTGCTGTTCCCAGAAAAGTAAAAGCTCAAACAACAATAAAACATTTTAGGGGAAAACCCTCTCAGGCAGCAATCTCCTTCCTTGCCTCTGATAAAGGTGGCTATTATAGCTGTTGGGAAATGTTGGAAATCCATTATATCCAGGTCTGGACAGACTCTCAAGTCATGCTACACAAGCTATTTCATGTGCATTAAAAGGTGACTTGGATCACCACAGTCTTGGAATAGAACTGAACCCTTCATCAAAATTACTGTGTCCCAGCAGTGTGCATATATGCACACACACAGACACACATGCACATATGTGACTCCCTACTGGGATTCAGCACACAAAAGATCCCCAAACTGTGAAGCTGTCACCCAGACAGCTTCACAGTTCTCAGCTAAACACAGGCAAATGTCCACAAACACAAAAGAGACAGCAACAACAACAAAAAGGCCATTTCATTAGCAAGGAGTGGTCAAGCTCAATTCCCTTTGTTGGGTAGCTACAACACCCAGATTCGAATCAGCGTTGCTGGCTCAGCATCATGGACCGCTCACACGGTAAAAATGCAGCTGGGCTGCTGACTAACTTTGTCTCCACCTGGCTCCTCACCTGACCTCCAGGAAGTCGTTGTCACCCACACGTTTCCGAACAAGGTAGTCGCGCACCTTGCCCCCTGCCTCCTGGTGCTCCCGCAGGAGGATCACATCTGCCTCTATCTGCTCTGCCATGCTCTTCAACGTGGCATAGGATGCTTCCATGTCTGCTTCACTCAGACCGTATTCAGTTCCATCTAGCGTGATGTTGAAGAGACAAAGGACAGTCAGTGAGCACCACCTTGCAATGGTCAGCAGCAGCAGCATTCTGCCTGGATTTTCACACTGATCAGAACTTTATGCAGACTGGAGACGTCAGCCATGTAAACAGAATAAGCACCCTTTGCCCAAAATAAAAAGGGACAGTCTTTAAGCCTTTAGCCCATAGAGGACTTAAAAGACACTAGAAAAGCACCATCTTTAATCTAGAGGAGTTTACTTCACAATTTCTACAAGCAAATACTTATGGATTGGCAAAAAAGACTGTCTAATTCCCTTATTTCACATGCTGAAAGTACTTTTCGTGCGATTTCGTTCAGTCAGATAAAACATCTCCTCTTGCATTGCAATAAAGGGAAAAGCATTAACAAAAGGAAAGCTCTGACTGAAGTATCACCGCAATTAACCAGTAAACATGGGACCAATTTAAACAATCAGCTTATTTTATAAAACCACATCCTAGGTACACAATTTCTGCAAGTCTGGCCTGCACAGCAATTTCTTTAGCCCCTACATACTCCAGTTAAAACAGTGGTTTTGGCATGTCTCACTGCCTTCGTCCTGGCACTTTGAAAGAAATGCTGACAGCACGAGGCCTGAAAACAGCAAGAAGGCACGCTGCCTCTGAACAGCTCACCCAAGCAAAGAGCTGACAGTCAGAGCAAGCCAGTGGCAACTATCTACGCAGTTCCAAGGCCACCTCAGCTCTCAGCTTCTCTCCTAACCCAGGTGCTGAGAAGCTGCACAGACTTCAGGACAGAATCTCCTCTGTGGATTAAAAAAAACCCCAACAAACCAAGGTACAGAGCCACACACACCTGGATGTCCAAAGCTATTGCTGTGTGTGCATGCATATGCACAGCTGACTCATCAGCTGGAAGGCAGTAACTGCAGTTTGCATGAACTAAGCAGCATTTTAACTACTGCACATCTCTACAACAAGTAGATTTGCTGGATGGTTTCCAGCCCAACTCATAAGCTGGCTGAGAAGCTGTTGAGATGGTGGGGAAAGCAAAAAGCACCACAGCTGGGGTCTTGGGTCATAGAAGGGGAATGAGAAGTAGGGGACAGGAGAGGTGTAAAGGCCAAGTGAGAAAGAGAAGGATCACTACTGATGAAGCAGTGAGCTTCCTGGCAGTCTTCACTAGCTTCTCAGTCATCTGAGTTGGGTATCCATGATGATCAAAATCATAGACACTTGAAGTGAATGAGAAGGAGCAACTGGGACAGCATTATAAAGATTTTTTTTCTGGTTCCAATTCACAGAAAAGATCCCCATCTTCCTTGACTATGCAGCAATCCAAAATGAAGTCAGAAGTCTTAGCTCATACTTGTAAGAAAGAAATGCCTATATCCAAGTACATCACTGCAACAACCACCAGTTAACACCCTCACAGGGTATCCTAGAAGACAAAGCAGTTACTAGCCCAGCTTGTTAGTTCTCTGCTGCAGATGTGGTTATCCCAAATACCAAGAAATTGGACTACATGTGGGAAGCTCACTGGGAGGCAAGAGCATTATCTCTGCGATACTGGCTGCACGACCACTGGCCATCTAATCCTGTCCTCTCTTCTATGTTGGCTGCTTTGCAAGACACCAGGAAAGCCCCAAAAGCACACTGTTCTGAGGTAACGCAGCTCCCTCCCTACATTATCTCAGCCAACCTTGGCAGTGATGACTAGGGTTTTGTATTCTTCCTTAAACATAGTAACTAGTAGAATGGTTGATTGTAACAACTTGATATCCAGCAGATAGCTAATATATTTGAAACATGCCTTCAGCTTTATGATAGCCATAGACAATTTTTTTGCATTCAGAAAAGAAACTGAAATTTCAAAAGCAAGGCCATGTTCAATATTACTATACCAGCATCAGATGCATATATTCAAATTGTGAAAAAGAGGTAATCGATGCTAGCTGCTAAAATCTGCAAAGGCGAATGACTGCAGTCATACCCAAGTTAACATAAAAATAAAGGCCTCATGCTGAGGAAAGGAAAACCTTTCTCTCCATAGTACAAATGCACACTAACAAAGAAAGTCAGCAGCAGGTATTTCAGCTATCTGAAGTATCTCAAATACATTCCTGTACAGTACAAATACTGTTACTTACAATGGAGAATTTAATGAAACCAGACAGAAAAAGACCTCCCTCAGACATCGAGGACGTCTGTACTAAAACTGTTACTATAATTTCATATCCTTCATCGTTTCCTGGTGTGCCTAGACAACTTATGCCTTACTTCCAAAAAGGAACTTGGATGATTTTATACAAAAAATATGTTACATAAGACAGCTGCTGGCAGGAATAAAATAAAAGAATTTGTCCTACATGTTCTGCTATACTTTGTGGAGGTTTCCAAGTTATTCTGGAGAAGTAAGCACTACCTTCAGCAGCAGTCCAGTTAGATGAACTAGGTTTTTCTAATCATTTTAATGTTTTTTGGTTTTTTTCCTGAGGAATCTATACTCACCTGATCCTTGACCAATGACATAGATGGTCTCCCCACATCCCTCATCAATTCTCTCTGACATCTGCCGGAGCAAACTGTCATACTGCTCTGAAGTTGGACTCACCATCACTAGCTGGAAAAAAGATTAAATATCCATTTGCAGATGTCAAGCAATTTCAAAACCAGCTTCAGTTATAAGGACAATCAATCCGTGTGCTTTATTGAGAAAGAAGGGCTCTTTTTCAAGGACTGCTTTCTGGTGGTTTGGGTTTGTTTGTTGTTTTTTTAAAACCAGCTTTGCTGACAGCTGTTTCCTTGTGACACTACACAAGGTTATTTGCTCAGAGTTCATTTATGTTGCAAGGTACACTTCAAAGCAAATATGAATAACCAAGCACCTCATTTTGAAGTAACCAAAGTTTAAAAGACACATTTAAGTGAACATCCCGCTTCTACTTCTGTGTAATACATGTTGCCATGCAAGGATAACTGAAAGGGGAAGAGATATCTTCTCCAAAGTAATTTCTTAGCTGGGTACTCCACAGTCTGTGCTGCACAGAGTGCTGCTGCTCCCCCAAAGCATGACGGGACAGCCAGACCTCACCACAGAGCACACCTAGAGCATCTCATAAGTCTTTCACACACTCGGTGTTCCCTTTTGTTTTCTGAGGGGGCAGAGGGGAAGGAAAGAACATGAATAAGCTTTATTTTTAAACTCCTAACAAAACTTCAGGTACTTTACATTACAGTGCTTAGAGGCAGAAATACAAAGCAGTTTGTACGAGCATATCTGGACATTTCACCAGTGGAGAGCTGCAGTTTTGCAAGCCCGCTGCTGCATTGCCAACAAGTTTTAACTGCAGTTATTGCAACAAACACAACTTCCTTTGCCCTTCCCTACAGAGACATCAAAAGAAAGAAAAAGTGGACAGAAACAAAGCAACAAATGAGGACAACGAGACAGTGCTCTTGGAAGGAAGGATTCTTCTTAGAACAGAATGGTGTAGCACCATTTCTGGCAAAAACCTGTGTTGCTCATACAATACAGCTGAGGACACTCACACAGAGTGGCTACAACGGTGGCAGGACAGTGGCAGAACAAGGAAACCTTATCACCCATTCAGGACTGATGGGCTACCTGCTCTCTGGCTGCCTCCATGGTAACAAGTCTGTTGGTGGCTGAGCAACCTGGTACCATAGCTTAATAGTTGCTGCAACCAAGATATGCGTTTCTGTTAAAAAGGCACTTTTAGTAGGAGTTGTAAAGGCTACCACCTACTGATAGCCCTATGGGTAGGCACACCTGTGCCCCTCTACAACACTCAGTGAAATCCATACTTCCACTAGCTGTCCTAACATACACGTTCCAAAATCATGCCCAGAAAGATGTACTTCCCTTCACTATGCGCTACAGCTAGTCTGAAATCTGTGTTAGATTTGCCTAACACATATGGCTTACAGCAGCTCACAATGACTAAATCTTCAAACCCGCCCAACATTCCCTACTAACACAGCCTGACTTGCTAGCACAGCTAACATAATACGTATTCAAGGAGGAACTACCTTTACCACCTACTACTACTACATGGTTGATGAAGACCTTTATTAGAATTCTGGAGTGTAAGGGAGTGCAAAACCCTATAAATAATGCTTAAGCAGCTTTCAAAACTATAGTGATGCATGCATCTGGAAAACTGCAGCACAGACAGCAAGTGCTGGTTAGAAGGTTTAAGGCAGCCAAAGCAACATTTTCCTCAAAAGTTAAGGGTCACACAAAGCATGTAGGTATCTGCAAGGGCCGGAGAGCTACAAGAGACAATCATCTTCACCTGCCTCTTTTAGACACATGCCCTACCTAAGCCTTTTAAATGCTTGGCATGGTCTGCAAAGGGTAGCAAAGCACGCTGATGTGGAAGGCCACATAATCTTTCTATTTCATGCGACAGAGGACTGAGTTTTGCCTTTATTAGTTTTTCTTGTGGTTTTGTTTTCTTCTTAAAGGAGACAACTGGATGTAAATGTATTGAGGAGGAGATCAGCAACTGTTCAGAGGCTTGATCAGGACAGGAATGGAAGGCTGTGCGTTGATGTGTAGGGCTTGTTTTGGCCAGCAAGCACTTTCAGGATTTCCTGGAAACACAGCAGACAGGCTCACAGTTTAGGCTAGTGCACCAGCACAGGTCAGGGACTCGGGAAGATCTATTAAATAGGCTGTCATACGCATAAAGATCAATAAAACATCAGGGGCCACCAGTGTAGAGGCACACTAACTTCAGTTTCTTCAAGTCTCATCACCAGCTTTATTTTTCTGAGTTCAAATGTTTCAGCAGTGTGAGTAGGCAGGGTGTTGTCTAAAGTACCAGGGGTCATTTCAGCCGAGCAGCTTGCAGTAGCCTTTCTTCATGGTACCAGGCAGGAGACCTGGGGGCTCAAACAGCATAGTACCTACACACATCAGCTCAAAACACTGCTTCTTTCACTGCCATGCAAAGGTGCTGCTGAAGGGTGTTCCAGTGGTAGACTGCTCCAAAGCCTGCCCTGGGGCTGATGAAGCTTACAGTTGATATTGATAAAGTGAGACATCAAGAGAAGGATGTGTAGAACAAATAGCAGCTTTCATGGATCACACCTTCCAATGCCATTCAGTATTTCTAGCGACTGCTTCTGCAGCCTGCAGCCCCCAGCCAGTTCTGCAGTTTCCTAGGTCACTGTAAGACTTTACTTGCTGTTTTGAAGATCTCTTTAGCTAGCTTCCTGGACAGAGGGAGCCTGTTCTTTGCCATCTCCTTGGTCAAAAAGAGGCCCTCCGTCTTGGCCTCTCTGCTTTTTTTTTTTCTTTTTTTTTTTTTTTTTTTTGCTTTTCACCTTTGAACAATCCCCTCCATGCTTGCACTAGGTATTCATGTTTTTCAGAATTTTTCACAAAGTCAAAAATTTTCACTTTTGTTCCTTCCACTTTGCCAGGCACTGAGCAGTTAACAGTAGGAGCCATGTGGGTCTAGCAACCTCAGATTTCCTATAGGGCAAAAAAGTAACAACCAGTTATTGTTTTATACTCCTGACAGCAGAAGGAAATATATCTCACAAGTTTGAGATGCCATCTCTGAAGTCCTTTCCCAGTCTCTGGGGAGAGGTGGCTTTTCCCACCTTTCCTCAGTTTTGGGCTTAACTTAACAGAGGTGGGTAATAGCTACAGCTGTCTGAGTTTACTCCAGGGGGACAAGTTGGACTGTGCCATTCTGCCCTGCCCAACAGCAAGCAAGAGGCCATAGTATTAATTAACAGCAGTTTCAAGACACCGGTGAGATTGAGCTCAGGTTATATCAGCACTGCTACAGACAGTCCTCATAAAAGAAGCATCCCATATCCCTGAGGCAGCAAACTATAAAGATTAAGGGCAAACCAAATACTACATGGTATGTAGTGCTGCTCTTTATTGGAATAACATAGCCTGATATTTTGGATGGCTGGAAGGCCACTACCAGCCATTGGGAAGTTGGGGGAAAGACCTCTTCTGTAACATCGTATTTAGCTTTCAGTGTCCTGTGGACATACATAGTTCAAGTGCTATTAATGTTCTGTTGCCAATGTAGATCTAATATAAGTATCAACTTCACTAATAGCCTTGTGTGATATGGTTTTGACCTGAAAGATGATTACTACTGCAGTGTGTTAGTACTGAAAGGAAAATAAACACCCATTAAGATCAACACGATAAATGAGTTTGTGCTGATGAATAGAACTGTTTGCTTGACCAGCAGACAGGTGCACTTGACAACTGAATCCCAAAGTGGTCCTCTCTAAAAAGAGCACGCCTTACAATGAACACACTGGGGGAGGACTGGGAGAAAAGTATGTAACACAGCAAGGGGCTGGGTCAGACCAGGACAGAAGCAGCAACTAGCAAACAAATTGACTGCGCTGCAAATCATCACCTGAAGCAGGAACTGGACGGCAGCAATTCAACTGGGAAGACAGAAAAGATGGAGGTATCAGGGAAGGCAGGGGCAATTAGCTACTGCATTCTCACCATATGCAATTGCTGTTTTGAGTGCACAGTGGGACAGTAATTTGGAGAGATGGGGCAGAGCTCATAGACTTAGTTCTCACCCAAGACGGAGACAAATGAAAGGTCTAGGGAAAAGATAGCAGGTGTACACTGCTATATGGGAAAATAACTTGTAATAAACATAAAAAAAGGCTTACCTATCACCTCTGTAGTGCCTGCAGATTTCTAGGAATGGAAGACAGGTTGACTACACAAATGGAGGTTGTGGGAGAAAAGCATTTCTCTCTCTTCGTCAGAGTTTTGGTCAGGTTCCTCGCTGTCAAGAATCAGTGACACAGCCCTTGGCATCATCCTGGGCCCTCTTCCACATCAGCCACGTCCAAGACAAAGCACAGATCAATATTGGCATCCTGTACCAAAATCTTGTCCAGCTCATTAAGGCACGAACAGGTGGCTCAATAGATAGTGCAGGTGTGATTTCTGTTCTTTATCATCTTGTAAGACATCTTCATAACATTTGTTTTAATACAGTACCACACTGTATAATATCCAGTCACCCCCTCAAAAACAAATGTTTCCACATCCACACACCACAATTCCTCTCTCTTCATTTCTCCACAGAGGGCAAGAAAATCCAGGACTTTGGAACAACTCCAGCTGGAAGCATGAAGAGGAGGGATGGCAGAAAAACAGGAGGAAACACCAGCTATGCTGACTTCTACATCATACAATTACAAGTGGACCGAACCAAGTTTTCAGGAGACTTTAGAGTGGGAGATGGCATCTCAATACATCAAACCCTTGGCAGCAAAAGGTATAAAGTTAAAAAGATCAGCCAACTGGGAAAAAGTAGAAGACAGCATGGAAAGGCAGCTAATGTAGTCTGTGGCGGGCTCTGGCATGCACGTATTACTACAATGTACCTTCCTGCAAGATGGAAGTCAGAATGGATTCTGACAGAAATAATACCACCACAAAGTTTTGCCACTTAGATCCTAGAAAGAAACTGCACAAGGCGAACAAACCTTTTGGTGTTGATTTAACCCGGTTTCCAAGAGCGAAGCACCCTTGTCACTGAGCCCTCGTGCTCAAGTTATGAGCTCTGACCTGCTTTTAAGAATGTGAACAAAGCCCCAGGAACTAGTACAACTGGCAGCAGGTAACTACAGAGAACGAGCACAGAGGAAAAACGTGAGCGAGACGTTAAAGCAACTGTCAGCTTCAAACCCGGCGCTTGCTGAGAAGATGCAACACCCGCCGCCGGCGCTTCCCGGGCCGCCGAGGGGAAGGAGCCGGGCGGGCAGGCAGGCCAGCGCCGCCGCCCCCGGCCAGGGCACAGCCCGCTGTCAGCTCCTCGTAGCTCGACCTTACTGCTCCCCTCCCGGCTGCCCCCCACGGCACGGCGGGCTCTGCCGCCCGGCCCAGCGATGGCGGGGCCACCGGAGAGCGCCCAGGACCCCAGCCCAGCCCGCGGGGAAGCCCCCGGGGGACCCCCCCACGCCGGCGGGCCCCCCAGCTCCTCGCTCTCCTGAAACGAGGTCGGCGGCCAGAAGCGGGGCTGGTCCCGGCTGTCGGCCCGGGCCCGGTAGCAGCCCCACGGGCAAAGCGGCCGCCAGGGAGAGGGCGGCGCGGGGCCCGGTAGGGTGACGGCGCTGGCCGCCGCCCGCCCCCCCGCTGGGCCTACCTTACTGGTGAGGTCGATCTCGGGCTCGCCGTTGAGCGCCTCGCCGTCCTCGGCGTCGAAGGCAGCGCGGAGGGGACAAGCAGCCGCCGCTACGCGAGGGCCCCCGCCCGGGGAGCCGGGCTCCGGGGCGAACATGCAGGCCGGCACCGGGGAGCCCCCCATCGGGGATCGGCTCCGTTCCGCCGCCGCCATCTTCCCTGCCCCGGCCCGCCCCTCCGCCCCGGGGGGTGCGGCGGCCCCGCCCCCAGCCCGCCAAGGCGGTGCCAGCCAACCACTGGCGGAGGAACGGAGCGATTAGCCTGTAGCCATGGCGACAGCGGGCGGAGTAGCTGTTAATCATGAGGGACGGCCACGCCCCCGAGAAGCGCGCGAAGCCAATGGGGAAACCACTGCCAGCTCGACTTACTTTCTATATATACGCACACAACAGAGCCAGCTCGGCCCGCCCGGTGCTTCCTATCCAATAGAAGAGCTGGTCCTTATGACAAACATCTCTAAAGGCCAATCGGATAAGAAGACTTCAGCGACTGTGTGGGCCCAAGCCGCGGCGGCAGGTGGGCAGGGCCCGCCCTGGTGGGTGGGTATTCTCTCGGGTTAGCCAATGAGAAAGAGGAAATTTTTCACGGACAGTCGTGTAAACCAATGGAATGGGGGGGAGCGCCACGGGTGTCCCTTCAAACCGCGGGTCGGGCTATGCCAGCTGGGCGCTCTGCTGAGGTGGTGGGTGTTGTCCAGCAGCTCGGACGTCACGGCCCCGGCTGCTCTCACGCCTTGCTCAGAAGGCCGGCAGCTGCCGGAATCCGTTGGAGGGTTTGGCAAGGGGCCCGCCGCCCGCGGTACGCAGAGGAACGGCCGCGCCGGCCCCTCAGGCCCTGGGCTCCTGACAGAAAGCCCCTGGACCGCCCCGCCTGCTCGCCGTGCGAGCCTACGGTGCTCAGCCCGTGAGGGGCAGGGCACCCGGGCCCAGGAGAAAGTCCCACCCGCTGAGGGGTTGTGCAGGCTGAAAGGTGACCCCGAAGCAGCGGGCAGGCCGGCGGGGAAGTTGTCCGTCCTGTTCCTCCGCTAGGTCACGCATCCACTTCTCAGCCGCCACAAGCCCCGGCTTGGCGCAAAGCGAAGTGGGGGAGGATTTATGTTTGTTTACCAGGCGGTAAACCACTTCAGTCGTCTCGGCTTATTTATCACGGCACGAGACTCGAGGTTCTTAGTAATTAAGCAGCCGAGAAGAGAAGGGAAATTGAAGCTCGCCTAAGGTTATGCAGCACGCTGGCCGCAGGGCCGGAATAAGCCCGGCGCGCCGGGGCATTCCCCCACCGAGCCCTGCCCGCGCCCCGGCAGCGAACCCGGCCGGCTGCCTCCCGCTCTGCGGGAACGAGGCCCTCGAGCCAGGCCGCGGCCCACCTCCGCACCGCGGCTTCTGCTGCCGCGACGTTCCGGGAGCGAACCGAGGCGCCAGCGGCGGGGACGGGAGCACCCGCCGCGCCGGAGCCCCTCTCCCCCCGGGCCGCCTCGCGTGGGCCGTGACGTCGGGGGGCGCGCGCGACGTCGGCGCGTGCGGGGCGGGCTGCGGGGCACGCGCGCCGCGGAGGGAGGGGGTCACGGGGGGGGGGGGGGGGGGGGAGGCAAGAGAGAGGAGCAAGCGGAGCCCCGCGCGCATGCGCGAGCGGCCGTCGGTGTGGGGCGGCGGGGGCCGAGCGGCGGGTGAGGCGGCGGCGGGTGAGGCGGCGGCGGGGCCCGGGGGCTCCGCTCGCGTCCCCCCTGAGGGGGAAGGCGGCCGCCTCTGCCGGGCTGGTGGGCCCCAGGGTGCGGGCAGGCCGCCGGGGGGCGGCGGGGGTGAGGCGGGGGCCTCCCCTCAGCGCGGGGGCGTGTGGGGCTGCGGGGGTGGGCCGCGGCTCCGGGAAGCGGCGGCGGGCCGCGGGGTGCGCAGGTGTGAGGCAGGCCGTGGGGCTGGTCCCGCCTGCTCCTGCCCTCCCCTCGCTCCCCCGGGCTCTGAGCTGCCTCTTCTCGCTGCTAATGGAGACTTCCCTTTGTCGGAGTGCAGGGTGACTTGTGAGGAATTGCCTTTCCCGGAGCCTGGACGTGAGGTTTTTTGTGGCCTAGCAAGAAGTGGTTTCCTTTCTCGAGCTGTTGGCATCTTCTTGCCTGGATTCAGTCATTCCCAAAGGAATGGAGGAATGCAGCTGATAAGTCCTTAACCACCCAGTGCTCCCGTAGGCAGCACCAGAAGCTGGCTTCATCCGCTCCACTTCGGCACTTTGGGGGTGGGCCTCTCTTTGTTACCTGCTCTTGGTACCTTTTTAGCGGCACTGTAGACCAAAGGAGATGGAAGAAAAGGAGCGATGTGATAAATTCCAGCTGGTACCTTGAGACTGAGGGGATTATTATCTTTTGACTTTTTTTTTTCTCCCCTTCCTGTGGGGGGTGGGGGGTGGGGAGGGAAGTATTTATTACATTTTATGGGGTATGGGAGGAGGGAGGAAAAATATGTTGCAGATCTTTATGTGGTTTTTAAAACCAGCCATCAGAGGCAATTGCTGAATAAACTGAAGCACAAGAGGAGGGTTTGTGAGCTGGAAGCAGTGCTAGCCTACAAAAGAAAGGGGTAGTGGGCTGTTGTTGTGACTGTGGAGGAAGAAACTTCAGCCTCCTTCGTTTCTCACCACCTACTCTCCATCCACCCTGCGAGAAAATGAGTTGCGTGCCATGGAAAGGTGACAAGACCAAATCGGAATCACCAGAGCCACCCCAGCTACCACCGCTGCATATTTACCATGAGAAGCAGCGTAGAGAGCTGTGTGCCCTCCATGCCCTCAACAATGTCTTCCAGGACAGCAACGCCTTCACTAGGGAAACCCTCCAGGAGATTTTTCAGAGGTAGGATACTCACTGTAATGGCATTAGCTTCCCCTTGTCCTCTGTTGCTCAGAGGAATTTTCAGATCTTATTTGGGGGGCGGCGGAAAGAGCAAAGGAGGGGTTCAGAGTATGCCACTGCTTTGAACTGAATATAGCTTATTTTTTACAGCCCCCCCCCCATGCAGAAGTTCTTTCTATTTTTACTTGTTTCTTACAATTCTGGATGCAAATTTTGGGTTCAAGGGCTTTATTGCAGATGCTGTCATGTGGTTGGACTGCCGTCTTCTCCTCCACCCACCTTAATGCATCTTCTGCTAGTCTTCCATATTTTTGCCCCTGCCTTGTGTCGGTATGTCATCTTGATGTTAATAATGGATTTTGGGATTGTCTTGGGAGGGTGAAGGTGGCAGGAATGACAAACGGGTCATCATAAAACCACCTCGATTTAGTACCACAGTGCTTCCAAGTTTTTTTGGAAATTAGGAGCTTTGCCAATGAGTGACTCCTTATTCAAGCAATTAAGTGAAGTCCTTCAAATAATATGTGGTTTTTTTCCGTGAAGCAAGACCCTGTGTATTTTGTCAAATTGGATTTAATTTAAGCAGCTAGATCTCTATTTTCTGTGGCATTGCTAAATGTTTCCCAGCAGCATCAGATAATTAATAAAAGATTTTCTGAGTTTTACTGGGATAAATGTAAATTATTAATGTGGCCTCTACAATAGCTCATATTTTGCTCAGTGTTTATTTTACACTGTTTCAATGCTTTGTGGAAATTCTCCTGTGTGTGCCATTGAAAATTCTGGTGACCCTTCACTGATGAAGCTAAGTAATCAAATAGGAAAAGAGGTTTCCTCTGATAATCAATCCACAGATGTTGGAAACATCACATAAGTTACACTTGAATACCTGTTACCTGTTGGACAAGACAGTCGTGGTACCCTGTGCTGATGAGCAGGGAGCTGTGTGCCTGTTGCTGCTGTCCTGGAAATCAGCAGATTTATGGAACTAGTGTTTGACACATCAGACACATGCCTGTCTTTGGCAAAAGAAGTGTGGTGATAGACAACAGCAAATACCAGATTGAAACACTGTTTACGATACTGTCGTAAATAAAATTCCTGTTGGTGAAATGGAGCTGGTCCATGACAGGCTCAAGGTACTCTTTGTCCAGTGTAAAGACGCTTTGGTTTTGTTCCAGAGCAGCAATTGTCAGAATCTTAATCAGAGATGGATTGCTACTGGCCTGAAGCAAACAAAGGCAGGGGTAGAAGGAGTGTGATGATCTAATTAGTTGGCTTTTGTGGGGTTTGGTGAGACAGAATTAGAGTGCAGCATGATACCTCACAGAAAGAGCTGGGATGTTAATCTTGTCGGACCTCTTGTCCTAGAAGGAGGAGTTTGTCTTTGATTACAGCCTGGTGTTGTTCTGTCCTAATATTTGGATCAAGATACACAGATTGATTCAGCCCCATGGTAGTATGGAAATATATATGGAAATTCCTCTCATAAATGGATGAGTTATAACTTATGCGTAAGAATTGCCACTACCTTTGCATCTCTGTTGCGTCACTACTTGTGCCTAGCTCTCTGACTTGCTTTTAAGAACTGAGTTAGTTACCCTTTATACATCACTTTTCCATATGTCTGTCTTGTGTCTAGTCATATTCTGTGTGTGAGACAGGACTGATGAATATTTTAATAAGCTCAAAAATGTTGTGAGGTGTGATTTTTTTTTTTTTTAATTTTTAATTTTTTTTTTCTTCTAAATCTGGCGTTGACAAGGTAACAAAATTACAAATAAGCTTCAGCTTTCTGTAGCTTTTACCACATCTCTTGAAGAATGATTGAACCTCCTTGCTTAATCATTAGTCTCCCTTTTGCTGCATCCCATTGTGTAAGGCCAGGGTAGCCTAATGATAATAGTCTCAAGTGTATGCCAAAACTTGGTCCAAGCTCCCCTCTGATTTTTATAGTCCTTCCTCTAATACAAGATGTATCTTTTTGATGTTCCTCTGGCATTTGTTGCAGGAAGTAAGATTGCGTGCCCAAATGTTGCATGGAGATGCAAACAAAATCTCTTTGCTTCAATGGAGTCTGTGTAATCAGACCTGATTTGGAAAGACAACTGCATGCAGGAATCTTGGAGCCTGTTGTTAAGACAACGTGTTGATGGACATTTCTGACTTAGAAAGCTCGGGAGGAATATTACCTGGATTTCTGCCCAACTTCATCAGTCTTCCTCAGCTTAATGCCTAGATAAAACCCCCCTAACTTTGGGGAGGTAACTTAATTCCTTGCTGTAATCAGAATCCTTCAGCTGATGATTGTGGACCCTATTTGTTTGTGTATGAGTAGAGACACTGAGGTGATTCTTGGTGAAAGTCTGCTCATGGGTGCCAGTTCTTTGAGTATGTCATCTCTGCTTGTCTCTTCATCTCATTTCTGGGGCCCTGAAAGTTATGGGAAGGAACTAAGATAAATGTGTTCTTTCAGCTCTCAGATAAGCTTGTCTCTGGTAAATGGTGCCACGAGAGGGTGCTTGTGCAACCCGCAGGGCTCTTAATTGGAAGGCTTTCCTAGCTTGCTGGCAGTCATGAGAGATAGTAGGTTGAAGCAATGATCTTGAGGAATGAATTGTAGCCAAGTGATCCTGCTTCATGGAGATGCTGGAAGAGCTGTGACAAGCTACAGTTGCATCTCTGTGATTAGTAAAATACAGAGAGCTTTGGAGACTGGAAACCGTGATTTGCTGAAAATGTCGCTGCCTCACTCTGAAATGCCCAGTGGTGGATATTAATAGCTTTCCCTATTACAACGTTGTTTCGGACTTTTCTCCCTTCTGTAGTTAAGTCACTTCCCAGGCTGCTCTGCTGCAGTCTGCTCCACTGCAAGAAAACTCACAGCTGATGCGAAAAGCTACCTGTCTGTGGCCTCTCTAGCCTTGGTTGGTCTGAAGCTCCCTACTCAATCCCCTGCTTTCTTCTTGTCAAAGGCCTTATGTTGTCAGGAGAGGAATGCAGAAGGGCTGAGGGATTTTCACTGGACGAAGTATGCCTACAGAATTTGCACTGTGTTAAAGGCCAAGTGAAAAATGTGTGGGAACATCAGGAGTTTGGGGGGATGGAGTTGACATGAGGAGGAGACAGGTGAAACATGGATATTTGGATGACACAAAACATCTGAACTTGTGTCAGCAGAACTAATGGTGTCCTTACCAATCAAAAGAGCAACTAATGACAACAGAACTGATCTGAGGCTTGACTTTCTTTGGATTGGTGCTGCAAGACCTTGCTGTTCTCTGCTCCCAGTTTCCCTTGTGCTTGCTCTTCCAGCTGTTGAAGGCTGTCTGTCACCTTCATAATAATTCACCCCCTCATCGTTTCCCCTCCCTATAAAATTTCGGGGGGGGGGGGGGGGGGGGTGGAGGGGACACACAGGATGGGAATGAGACAGGAAACATAAAACAATAAAAGTGACTAACCATTTGTTTTTCTGACATATGTCTCCATATTTTGTGTCTTGCATCCATTATCTACGTTTGTGCAAAGGCTGTCCTATCTTTTTTTATGAAACACTGTGGACGGTGATTCTCGATTTTTAGATGCTGTTGTAATGCAAGTGATGTCTAGGCAAGCTTGTGGATTAAAGCTGAAGAGATTTGTTTGCAACAAGGTTCTCTGTTTAGTTACCTGCAGCAACAGATATATATATATTTTTTATCATATAGCAAAGGCAATGAAAGCCTCCATTTCCACTTAGAAAGCTGTTTTCATTTACCAGTGTAGGGGGGAAGCAACCTTTTCTGCAGCCAACCACCCTGCCTCTTGTTATTTCAGACAGGCTTCAAGGCTGGTGTTTGACTGTTGAACTCTTGAAATTGTGATAGCCTTTGTTCTAAATGGCAAACTGGCATTGACTTCAACCGTGAATTGAGGAAAAACATAATTGAAGCATCCTTCAGAAGTACCAGTTCAAGGGGGGGAAAAAGAGCTTCCTGCTTTGTGGTCTCTTTCACATCAAAGCTAGGATCTTTGGAGGCTTTGGAAGGCCTCTTAGCCCATTTGTGGAGTCGTAAGGGGGATCAATGATTTGTGTTTAAACAAACACTGTTTAAACAAAAATGGGCTTCAAGTTGTACAGCAAGTAGCCCTTTCCAGCTGCGGAATATAGGTTCAGCAAACACCTGCTCGCTAGAGCAGTCAGTCTCCTGTTCTGTTTGCAGGCTGTCTCCCAACACCATGGTGACGCCGCACAAGAAGAGCATGCTGGGAAATGGAAACTATGATGTGAACGTGATCATGGCAGCACTTCAGACCAAAGGCTATGAAGCGGTTTGGTGGGACAAGCGCAGGTACTTAGAAGTCATGTAATTCTGGAGATAGCCGCTGTTTGTAAAAATGAGAAAGAGATGAAGTTAAAGTACCAGAATATAATCTTATTGCCGTCTTGTTTTCTGTACTCTTTCAGGGATGTTAACGTCATTGCCCTGTCTAACGTGATGGGCTTCATCATGAATCTGCCCTCCAGCCTTTGCTGGGGCCCCTTGAAGCTCCCCCTCAAGCGACAGCACTGGATCTGCGTCCGGGAGGTGGGAGGCACGTACTATAACCTCGACTCCAAACTCAAGGTGCCTGAGTGGATTGGAGGCGAAAGTGAGCTCAGGTAGGATTTTTTTTGTATGCTGTTCCTCCTCAGATCCTTCCCTGTTGGAGGTGGGGAGTCTGTCCTTAAAACAGTTAGCGATTGAATTATGGTTAACCTTTAATAGCAAAGATTTGAGACTAATAAGGTTCTGGCATCTCCACTTAGATTTATACCATTTGTGTGAAGCTAGGGAAATGCTTTCAGCAGTGGTGATCTCTGTGAGCTCAGGAGAGCCTGACTTCGTCTCTTACATTACTCTGTCACTAGGGTTGAAGGTAGAGGCCAAGTCTGGTATTAACTGAGCGACACCTGCAACAAGATGTGCTGTGCCTCGCTGTCTCCTCAAATGTGAGAGTGTCAGCATTCCTCTCACCTCTTTAGTAGGGATCTGTGTGTATGTTCCCAACAAAAGGCTTTCCAGGCTAAAAGTGCAGCCTTATCCCAGACAGCAGTGAAAGCTGCTTGTTAGGAATCACTTACCTGTGTAAGCATATGCTGTACTTCTGGCTTGACTCTCCTCCCCTCTTTAATCTTAATACAAGATGGTTGGTGTAATTACTTTGACTGTAAATCTCACCTGCTCTTAGTTGCTGTTTAGCTTCCATCCCATCCTGTTGTAAAGCCTACTAGCAGCTCTGCTGCCTTGGCCAGACTTGTTCTGAGGTAGGGACTGCATGTGAGCAGTATTTGCAGAGCCTGCCATGCCACTGAAGTCTTGGTAAAGTGAACGTCAGCCTTTTGTGAACTTCTGGGATAAAGTTAACGCAGTTCTGGAACTACTGTGCAAAGCTTCTGGTGGATTTTATCCTGTGTGCCGTTCTTCAGCAATAAATAAGGGCTTCCTATGTAGGGAATTTTGGATATCTGACCCAAAGATATCAGAGAAAACACTGATTTGACTTTCATAGTTACTGGAGGTAATCCAAGTTTCGTATTAAAAAAAGCTTATGGCGAGAAAGGGGCTGCAGAACCATGTCAAATGACCAGGTGGTACACTGCTGCTACAGCCTGTGATAAGGACATCTGAAATACTTGTGAAAAACCAAGCAAACCATCATTTAGGTTTGTTGGAATGATTTTAAAATACAGTGTGATTCTTGATTTTGGAGATCTGAAGAGACTGAACTCGTTTTTAATTCTACTTTTGCCACCTCGGAGGATTGAAAAGTGACATCTACATAAACTTACCTGTGCAGAGGCTAAGATTATGTCTGTCTGATTCTATGATAGTTTGCTGGGTAGAGGGTGTGTTGACTTCAGTGAAGCAAGTATTTGGCTTTTTTTGTCAGAAAATAATTAAAGACAATGTGTTTCCTCCTATTTCTTGTCATATTTTTGTAGTTAGTTGCATTTAGTTGTTCTAGAACATGATGAAATTCTACATTCAGTAGCACTTATTTCTGTTTCCCTTCATGATAGGAAATTCTTGAAACACCAGCTGAGAGGAAAGAACTGTGAACTACTGCTGGTGGTGCCAGAGGAGGTGGAAGCACATCAGAGCTGGAGAGCCGATGTGTGACCCGGACTGACTCTGTCCTCCCACTACAGCTCCTTCCCCTTTACTGAACTCCCAATGTCCTGAAATCTGGGTAACGGGTGCCCCAACTCTTCTCTCCTGGAATTTCCTTTGTTTAGGCTCTTCTCTTCCTTGGTGCAATAGGGCAATGGCGTAGGATGTTGCGGGGGTGGGGGGAGTGGAGAATTGAGGGCAGAGTGGAGGAAACTGGAAGGCAATCACTTTATTTGTAGAGGCGGATGAGCTGCCTGCCCCTCAGCTAGCTAGAACACATTGCGCTCTTTAAAACCTGGCTTTGGGGCTAGGGTATCTGGAAGCCTCTGGGCTCCCTTTCCCCCATGGTTCAAGGCTGCGTGTGGTGGGACACTGCTCCTCCCGGGACTTGCCAGGAAGGGGCAGGGGCTGAGCACACTGCCACCTCTTCACAAGCCTATCCCTCCAAAACAAGTCATTGTGAAGACGTTTGCAATTCCTAAAGGGTCTCTCAAGGCACTCTCGAACACTAGGAATGGTACGGTGCTCAGCACAACCCTCTGCTTCTTACGGATGGTTTGAGCTAGGAATTAGAAAACAGTAATAGAAATGGCATCATCTTTAAAGAAATTCTTTGAGTAGCTACAGGATTCTTCCCCAGTGTCTCCAGGGACTAATGTATGTAGTGAGCAGTTGTTCAGCAGCATGTGGCTGACTCGGGCGACATGGGAACAGCAAGCACAAGCTAATTCAGGAGTATCAGGTTTCTAGACTGGAGAGAGGCTGTAGTCTGCTTGGGTTTCTTTGTGCTGCCTGGGTGTTTTTTTCTTAACATCTGTTTTGGTTTTCTGCACGGTCATCCAGTAGTTTAGGGGCTGTTTGGAGACAGGAATAAAACTGAAGGGGTTTTGAGAGGAATTCATTCCCTCTTTATTTTCCTCTTTCCAGAAGTCTAGCCCACAGTCATGACCATCATGCAAAATGTCCCAGAAAGAAGTAAATTTACAAAGAAAAAATTGGCTGGGGAGGGAAGCCTTTATAATAGTAATTTTTTTGCCCTTTTTATAGCTACTAGCTGACAATGTGGGAGATGCAGAGGGTCCACCAAAACCTTTGGGCGTTAAGAGAGACCCTGCCCTGGTAGTTGAACCAACCTCTCTTTCAGCGTTGGCCAACAAACATTCCATTAATGGACAAACTACTTTTTCCTCCCATCCCTTCTGCGGGGGAAGAGTGATTAGACATGGAGACACTAAGAGGGATCTCCACCAGCTGTTTCCTGGTCACCCGAGTGAGCTGTAGCTCAGTCATGCCTTCCACAGCAGAAGGAGAATTTGGAGCAGACTTTGTGTTTAGCACTTCCTGGCTGAGCTGCCGTTTGCTTCCCTCCTTTACACGTGGGATGTCTCAGTTAAACAGCATCTCTGGGACATGATGAGCTTGGAGGATCCTCTCCATCCTGCAGGAGAAGTCTCGTTACTGGTGTTTGAGCTTGCGAAAGGAGGGGTTGTAACTAACTTTTCTCAGTTGTTTTTCTCTTGAGAGCTCTGCAAACGCATGAGCAGTTGCTCGAAGCTGAGAGACCACCAAAATTGCACCTTCCTAACAACAGAGGCCACATGACGGGATGATGCTGTTCACCAACCTCCGGACATCTGGCAAGCAGTCTTTTGAGCACAGCCTCCCACAGTCAAGGGCAAATGGCTCTTTATGTTTTAAAGACCCAACATTTCTATAAAAAGTCCTATTTCGTAACACATTCCAATGACCAATACCAGCTGGCAGTTTTTAAACACTTCACAGGCAGGATGTGCAGCCTGCAGGCATTCTGCTGGTGACTTGAAGCCATTTCTTCAAGAGGGGGGGAAAAAAAATCTCAACAGCAACATTTTCTATGCTGATTTAAAGTTGCACTTCAGAGAAACCCTGTTTGCATGGAAACTGCAAGCCAATGGATCAGTGCACAATATGCAAAGATGTTTCAAAATATTTTGGGGCTACTTTCCTCTCCTTGTATGTCAGCTCCTTTCCTGTGCAGGGGGAAATGGTGTGATCCAGCTGCTCAGGTAAAGGGAAAGTGTGTGATCACATCCCTGCAGGAGGTGAGACTGCTGTGCCCAAGGGTGGGCGAAACTGATCCAGTCCCACTGCTTGGAAGTGGGGAAGCCCATGTTTGTTTTCTTGCTTGTTTTGTTTTGTTAGAGCCTTGTTTTGGGTTTGTTTACAGAGATGTATTTTGTTTAACCAAATATTAAAAATGGAAGAAAGGTTTCCATATAAATGTCCTATCACTTCTGTATGTTCAACTGAATTGTTCTGTAACAAAGTATATAAAGGAAAAATAAATTTTTTTTCTTTGTTAATAAAACAGCAACCTTTCTGCGAGTCAAGAGTTGGTCACTGGTCCTGAGGTAGAATCACCCTACTGAGAACTCCCTTAAGCCAGACAAAGCTTAAAGTGTCTGCCCCTTCCCCCACTGCCACACATGCCTGAAACAGAAGGGTCTCTACCCACAAAGCCACTGACAGCTCTGAAAAAACTGAGCCTCCCTAAAGGACATCTTATTAAAACCACGCTGCTCAGGTTGGATTTATTTAATATTCAATACAAAAAAATATCAGCCGATATCTGAAGTTCTACTTTATGAGGCAGAGGATCAGTGCGGATGTGATCGTCTTGAACCTGTCCTGCTGCTCCCTCAGTTCTCACATGCAAAGTTGCAGCAAAAGTATTTTTGCAGATGCGTCTTCCCAGAGAGTGTTTTCCATGGGGTACAGCTACCCACACCTCTCCTTTGCTTCACCTGCTGGGAAAGTCGCTCCTCCTCCTGTCACTGGTGTCCTTCAGGTCTGAGTCAGTCAGGAAAGGATTTGTTTTGTTTGACCGCAGCCTTTCGAAGCCGGACCTGTGCCCAAGGGTGGTTTTGTGGGGGCCAAGGAGGCTGGAAGAGGAACTCCCCCTGTTCAAGTCTGTAACTGGTTATGGCATACTGATTGAATAAAAGGAAAAACTCACAACTTCTATGGGGGGAGGATGCAGACTGGAGCCATCATCAGGTCCAGAGGGTGGGCCTCCCCCCCTCATTATGAACAGGTCAATGTCCCAAAGGAGAACCAAAAATAAAAACAAACAAATGAAAAACAAAAATGCCCTGACCCAACAAATCAACAGTTCAATATATCATAATTTCAAGGTCTTCCCATGATACGAATCCAACGCAGCTTTCACAAATTAGATTTTTCCAGACAGTGGAGGCAGGGCCCCTGGCATTCCCCCCGAAAGCCCTGTGTTGGGTCCGAGGAGGATCTGGAAGGAAAACAATCAGTTGAGGGACAGCAAGGATGTGGGAGGACTGTCACATGCCACCCTCCCCTCCTGCAGCTACTTGGCGGGTGCTGAAGGTACCAGCAGTGTTTTGCAGTATTGGCTCCTCCCCTGCTATGACAACCAAGGCGACCACAGCAAACGCAAACGGGGCAGATAGAGGCATGGCTGCGTGAGGCCTGCGTGCAGTCCTCACTACGTTATTTCGGCTCAGGAAAAGCCAGGTTGTGTTTGCCAGAGCTTGCTGCCAGCCTTTTCCTGGGAATCGGCAGGATCATCCCACCAGAACATCCAACCAGAGCACCTGGTGGGATGAATGAGGCCACAATGTATTGCAAACTAAACCCTGTTCCCTAAGCTCCATTAACAGCTGATAACTGGGAGGAGGTGCAGGCACCCGGAGCCAGCCCTGAAGAGCCAGGAGAGAAGGCTGGAGCGTCTCCACCTCACCTGTCGCTGCTGCAGCTGCTGCTGTTGCTCCATCTGCAGTTTTTCAGTTTCAAAGACAACAGGAAGAACTAGAATCATGAAGGAGGTGGTCCCAATCCACAGAGCTGCCCTGGAGAATCTGGGGAGCAGAAAGCACACTGGGATTAAGAACCGGTTCTTCCGCGGCTGCTTACAGGCGCCAGACTTGCCCACGTTTCCTTCAGACAAAAGCCCCCGCCGATCCCACCCCTGCGGCGGCACCTTCCCCCGACCCTCCCCATCCCACTTTCCCCACGGCCCCGCCGCCCCCTGCCCGCCCCGCCCCCCGCTGCCAGCGGCCAAAGCCGCCGCGGGGGCCGGCGGAGCCCCCCGCGCCCCGCTCCCGAGGCCGGCCGGCCGGCCCGCCGCGCCCTTACCTGTACATCTTCTGCGCTACCGTCAGCGACAGGTCGAAGGTGGCTCCGGCCGCCGAGCGGACGCTCTCGGGGAACATCTCCGTCAGCCCCCACAGCCGCTCCGCCAGCGTCTCGTCCAGCTGCGGGCGGCACGCACCGCGTCAGGCCGCCCGGCCCTGCGCGCCCGCCGGGGTCACCGCGCCCGCCCGCCCGGCCCGCCCGGCCCCGGCCGCCCCGCTACCTCCTCGTCGTCGTCGTCCTCCTCCAGCTCGTCCTCCAGCTCCTCGGCCTTGCCCGAGCCGCCCTTGGGCAGCAGCTCCTCCGGAGACAGGGACGCAGCAGCCGCCATCACCACCAGCCAGGGACGGAGGGGGCGGCAGCCAGCGGAAGCGGAACGGCGGTGGCGGCGGCGCCGGAAGCGGGGCGGCCCCCCCCTCCGCCCGGGCTCGGGGCAGGCAGCGGCCCCTGGCGGCCGGGAGGATCCGCAGGGGGCCCCCGCTCCTCGGCCCGGCTCCCCCCGGCCTCCCCCCAGCTCGCAGCACGACCCTTCGCATAAGCAAACACCGGTAACATCTGGGTTTAAAGGTGAATTTTTATGTAAAATATGCAAAACTCTTGAGAACAAGCAACTCCAGCATCCTGCTCGCCAATGGCAAGAGGTGAAACTCGTACAGGCCCCTGGAGGCTCCCCAGGAGGGCCGATTTGGTGGGGGGTGGAGGTCTCTGCATTTTTAAGCAGAGAGGGTGAGGAGGGGGCCACCCGGAGGTGGATCTTCTTCACCACCTGTTTTCCAGCTGCCTTAGGACAGAGGGTACCCACAGCTGGGCTATGGCTAGGAAATGTAGCGAGGTAAAGTGCTCTGAGAAAAAACATGTTAATTAACGGTGTCTGGGTGCGGGGCCAGCTGTTACACAGTACCTACAGCACCACACAATGCTGGAGGCATCTTGTTACTCGCGGTCCCATGGAACAAAGTACCTACACACAAGTACCAACACGGCTAGGAGGCCTAAGATGGCCCCAGCATCGCGTGCGTGCGGGCAGCCGAGACTCAGGGGCAAGCCTCCTGGCTTCCCCATCCTCCAGCCACCTCTTCCTCTTCACTTCCTCCTCCGGCTGTGGTTCTTTAGTTCCTCTAGCTCCTTCTCCATCAGGTGGGACTCAGCTGTGGTCTCGGAGAGCTGCAATGCACAGTGAACAAGAGTGAACTACGCCTCCAACCTCCACCCTGTGCTACAGCTGCAGGGCCAACACTGGATTGGTGACCTCACAGTCTGCTGCCTGCCTCAGACACGCGTGTCAGGACACAAAAGCCCCTCAGAGGGATCAGACAGAGATTGCTCTCCCGCTGAAAAAGCACCTCATGTCACGGCAGCACACAAAGACAGACATTTGTGCCTCAGAAGCTTTTCCGATGTCAGAGCACAACCTTTCTAGAGATGCCACTGAGATTTACAGCTGCGAGCCAGCACCCACATGAGGGAATCTGTCCCCATTTGAGCAAGAGGGAAGCTGAGATTTCACACTTTACTGAGATTGCCTGGAAAACCTGGAGAGCACCTAGGGCTTCTGCTAAGTGCTGCAGCCACAAAAGCCACTTGCCAGCTTTAAAACATGGGAAGAGCGTAAGGAAGGAAGAAGTGTTTGTTCAGACTGACATAAATGCTAAGTCACTTGTTAGACTGAGAATACACATGAATTTCACTGAAAATGTCTCCAAATCTTAAGTACAAAAGCTGCGATCTCTGGGTAAAGTTGAATTTCAGTTTGTTTAGGGCCTGGGAATTCTTTCATCCACAGGTTTACACACCAAATAGATGTCACACCACTTGTCACAGCAGACAGAAGCTTTAATCTTCTGTGACCAGAAACGATGGCTATAACTTAAAAGTCACAGTTGGGGCAGAGGCCAGAGTGGCAAGAAAAGTGCTGTACTTCACACAGAAAGGGAAAGAGTAAACATGGCACTTGCAGGGGCTCCTCTCTAATCAGTCACAGTGCTCACAAAAGTCAAGTTCTGCTGCAGGGGGAACCCTCCCCTCTTCCCACAGAGGGGATCAGACTTTACTCCCACAGTCACTTCACTGTTACAATTGTCTTGCATAGCCGGGTGACACGGAAGGAGCGGGGTGCAGTGAGAATGGCCTCCTCTGGCGGTCCCAGCACCCTTCGCTTGGGCATTTCCACTGATGTGAGCAGGTGGAAGCTGGGCAAAGACTCACCATGTCCAGCAGAATATCCACTTTCAGCCGAAGGAGGTTGTTTTCTTCCTCTAACTGCTGGTTCCGTTTGCGCAAGCGCTGCATTTCTCTGCGATCCCCTGTGAAGCTTCCTGATTCTGGAAGGAAGGAAAGAGCTCAAAATACAGATTGTCAGACAACCGTTGCTACTTCAGATCAAAACAAGCTGAGCTGCATTCTACCTGCCACCCACTGGCCATTTTCAAACTTCAGGCTCTGGCCAGCAAGGTTCATAGTGGGGGTGCCATACTCCAGGCCCAGCTCAATCTCACGGGTAGATCTATCCAGCTGCAGGGAGAAGATCACACTCAGCATTTTACAGAAATCCAAAGCCACCCCCTTGCTCTCCCGTTTCTTGGTGACTGGCATTTCATTGGAAGCTGCTGGTCAGACTGCCCCTGAAGCCCGAAATCATCCTTTGGTCATGTACTGCTGCAGTAGAGGACTGGCTCCTCTAGCCACCATGCCTGCACTTTCTGTCACCCAAACACACCTCCTGGGCTCAGAAACCACTGCTGAGAAGCATTAGGTGAAACAGTTCTGGACTGTGGGTGGGGCGACGATGATCCCTCCCTGAGCTATTGCATTTCTACCTTTATATGTAGTCACCAGCAATCAAAAATGGTGCGCACCATGGGAGGGAAGAGGCACCGCTGGGAGCTCGTCAGGGTTATGGTGGCCACAGTAGCAGCCACCTACCCCTGGCCACCAAACAAGCGTTCCCGCAGGCAAGCCACCAGGACTCACCAGGTGCAGGTTGGAGAGAGAGGCGCATTTCCTGGGGGGGGTCTTCTTCGGGCTGAAGGTGTTCCCAAAGAGAGGCATCGCGCACTGCGGCCTGGGCGTTCAGGGCGCTCCCCACGGCCTTACGCTGCTCCCTGAGCAGGGAGGACGCGGCCGGGCCGAGGCCGCAGGCCAGGAGCCGTGCTGGCAGGACGGGGTCTCCTCCGGTGGCCGCCGGCGCTGCCCGCTTCCACCTACAACCAGGCCCCGGGTGTGCCCCCCCTCACGCTGTGCACCCCGGCCCGTCGGAAAGGGCCAAATGGCGGGGAGAGCTGGCGGGGCGCGGGCGCCTGGGCCTGGGCCACCCGCCCCGGGGCGACAGGCCCGCGCCGGACCGCGCCCCTCCCCGCCGGCACGCGCCTCCCCTCACACCTCCGCCGAGGCGTCACCCGGTGGGGCGAACGGCGCGAGGCTGCCCCCGACGTCACCCCCTCCCCCACGCTCGCGTCCCGCGCCCCCTCCTCTCGCGCCCCCGCCCCGCGCAGGCGCACTCGGCAGCCATCGCCAGTGCCGCGAGGCCGCCTCGGCGCGCGGCGGGGACGTGGGCCATGTCGCCCGCCGGGGTCGCTGGGGAGGGCGGGAGAACCGGACAGCGTCGCTCCCCGCTCGCGCCGCCGCCGGGGCGGTCCCTCGCTCTGTTTCCCATCCCGGCATCTGGCTGGCGAAGCCGGCGGGCTCGGCGAGGGCCCGGCGGCTGGAAACATAAACACCCCCCACCCCCCGCCCCCCCCGCCCTAGAGTGGTAGGGCCGGTCCCGCGGCGCGGGCAGCCGGGCCGGGCTGTGCCCTCGGGATTCGCCCCGTTACGGGTGGGGGAAGCACCTCTCCGGCGAGCCGCGCTGGTTCCCGCCGCTCCGCCTCCGTCACCGCGCCCGTGGGCTCAGCTGCCGCGTGCCCCGGGTGCGGTTTGCGGCCGCTGCGTTGCCACGGCGACGGCGGCGCTCCGCCGCTCCTCCCCGCCGCCTCGGGAGGCGGCGGCCCCCGGGCCCCTGCGGCGCGGGGCCGGCAGCGGCCGTGAGGGGGATGGCCGCGGAGGGTGCTCCGGGGCTGCCGCCTCGGGAGCGGCCGGGCGAGACCGCGCCGGAGGGCCTGGCTGGCGGGCCGGCTCCCCCCGCGCCGCCCCTCGGTCCGGCGGCTGCGCCGGAGGGGGACGGGCGCGGAGGAGCTGGCGGCGGGGCTCCTCCCGTGGTCGGGCTGCAGCGGGCTTGCCATGTCCGGCCCGCGGGTTCCCGCCAGGTTCCCTCCAGTGCTTGAGCGGGTCGGAAGACCTTTAATTGCTCTTGCAGATGAACAGCGAAAACGCCGTTCGGCAGAGAGTCGCTCCTCGCTTGGGAGCGTGGGAGAGATGGCGGCCCGGGGCCCGGGGTGCCCGAGCTCGGGGTGGTGGGTCAGAAGCTGCAGAGTGGGGACCCGGCAGCTCCTCAGCGAGCTCTCTGCAGCAACAGGCCCAGTGTCCTGGTTTTCTGCATGTGGTGTAAAGTCCTCCCTTCTCAGCACATGGTGGAATAAATTTAGTTTTATTGTGTTACTTGCTGGCCTGTATTCCGTGGGAGATGGCTTTTGTAGTTGGTTTGGATTATATTTTGAATGAACAGCAGGGGTATGTAGCACATATAGCTCCAATACTTTTTTATGTTGCAGAGGCAAGATACCGCTCGTTTTCTAAATTTTATAATTATGTAATCTGTTAGAATTTAGTGATCTGAAGTTACTTGCTTCATTGTTAGAAAAGCTTCTGTTTAGGACTGTGAGGCTTTCCTCCTCACAGTTTTAATCTAAACACAAATTTTAGATTAATGAGATGGTAAGATGCTGACTTTAAAGGGGAACAATAAAGAAAAGGTGAGGGGGGAAAAAAGCTGGAGTGGGTGGGGGAATAGCAGGCAGACAAACAGAAATGACAGGAAAGAAAGGAGGAAATAAAGAGAATCACCAGCCTTTTAATTTGGTTTGTACATGTATTAATGCTCCACAAAAAAAGTTATTTAACAGTCTTTCGTTCTCATAGTGCTTAATTGGCACCCTGCCTGAAGTAAACCAGAAAATTGATTACTTGGCATGAGAATTGGAAAGATACCACAATACCAAGCTTGGTGACTACAGAAAAGAGAAATCTCTGGTGCTGCAGTATCTCCTGGTAGTCCAGTTAAGCAATAGCTGATTCTGCATACTGTAAAAACAGTGGCCTTCTGACCCTGTGTACTAGAGTCCGTGCACTGGAGACTAGTCATTTTTTAATTTAATTTTATTTTTTAATAAGGGACGGGATTATGGGGTGGGGAGGACAGGACAGCAACACCCTTAAAAGCAGAACAAAAACTTGCAGTTCTGAACAAGGGATTTGCGAGGTAGTTGTGGCTCTGTGTGTGCATATATTGGGTAAGAGAGATGAAAAGAAGAAGGGCCAGAAGTGAAAAGAGGGCGAGAACCTGTGAAGAAGAGCTGGAAGAATGTAGAAGTACAATTTTGAACTGAAAAAACCTTGTAGCTAACCTAGGTGCTTGTAAGATGCGATGACCAAAGTGAGGAACTGAGCTCTTAACACTCACTCTCTTCTTTTTTTTTTTTTAAGTTGCTAAATGCACTGAAAAAATTTGAGTTGCCAAACAAATACTCAGACCTGAAGAGCTGCAGATGAGATAAACATCTCCCTGAGATGCTCAAACACAAAGACACATAGGTTTCTTTTATAAATACTTAAGGTGTTTGTTGGGGGGGGTGGGGGGAGGGAAGGGAACCAATCTTAAGAAGCTCTAGTCAGGTTGTGCCCCACCAGTAACACGGGGGTAGCAATGTTCACCTTCCTTGAAGAAACCTGTATGTTTCAGCACAGTTGTGTGCTTGAGTTCTTGCGCTGAGCAGGATGAGTATTGTAGTAATATGTTATAGTTACTGCAAAACTAAACTCTCTCATTTATCCAGGGTCTCACAGTGATTCTCTGACAGCCTCTTTCTCCAAGGCAGAGACCTCGGCATGTGAGGTGAATGCACACTTCTGTGTGCCTGGATGCCAGCATGTGTGCATAGTAAGAGTGTCAGAGTTGGTAGGGCCTGTAAGTGAGTTCAGAAAGTTCTCCTGAGGTTTGAGAGCAAGAAAAAGAGGTTCAGTGTCTGATTTTTGGTGTGATTCGCTTCAGAAGTCTTTCTTTCTTCTTTTGCATGGTTTTACTAAATGTCACTTCTCAACAAACTCCATTTCCTTGAAAAATGATGTGGAATTTCCTTGCTGCACCAACCTCTCAGGCTATTTTGGCAGTAGCTTTTTGTTGTTTCTTCATTTACATCAGGTAGATACTGAGACAAGAGCTGACCATGGCTGTTTCTAGCATTGCCTCTTAATATGTCACATCGGCCTCCTGCCAGTAGGTAATTTGACATACATTTTAAGTGATGTTAAAAGCATTACCATGTAGCACTGTGCATCCCTCTGTGCCTGACACACTGTGGGGAAGTGAACACCCAGTGCCCACTCTCTTTCCTGGGACAGTAACTAGAGATATCACTTAGAATCTGCAAAAGCTCATTAAATGGTGAAGAACCTATATATTACAGTCATTGTGTAAGGTAACTGTGTATCCTTCTATGAAGACATCTTTGGGAACACTGATGGAAGGCTAAGAGAGTGACAGAACGAAGATAGGGCTGTAGCACATGACAATGTGGAAATTTTGGAATACACCCAAGCTGTTCTTGGTAGCCTCATTTGGACTGTGTTCTTTGGCTTTTTCAGTTCACAAGCCATGCAGAATCTATAGCTTAAATCAGGGGTCCTCAAACTACGGCCCACGAGTTGGATATGGCCCCCCAGGGTTCTCAATCCGGCCCCTGGTATTTACAGACACACACACACACCCCGCCCCCCCCCGCCGGGGGTTGGGGGGGGAACCAAGCAGCTGCCACTTAATCCACGTGCCGGCCCTCTGTTTAAAAAGTTTGAGGACCCCTGGCTTAGATGGTCTCAGAGGTTATTTTAACTCCATAGTGTTTCTCTTGTCTTCTTGCAGATACACTGCAGGATTATTATTGTTCTTTGTTACATTAATAACTTTAGGGAAGCCCCACTGACTGATGAATTCAGTAGACTTACTCTAGCTTTACCCTGATGTCAAAGAGAATATCTGTTGTAATTAGTGCTGCTTGAAACTTCCTACATTGACTGGTAGGCTAAATGAGACTGAGTTTAAAACCTATAAAAGAAATTACTTTTGGCACATTGAAATTAATTCCATGCCCAATGGAATAATTTCTTCAGTAGCGAGATAATTCCTGTCGCCTCAGTGCTCTGCAGTTAATGATGTTCCTCCTTTTAGTATCCTAGATATTAAATCTCTCACCTATAATTTATTGGCAAAGCAGACGTCTATTTTTCTCTCTGTTTCTTCTTTTCATTATAGCCAACTCAAGAGATAAAAGAACAGCTGTTTCACCACTTTGCAGAGAATGCTGCTTTTCTCTTGCTTGACTGTTGCAGATTGCACCACTAGGAGGCCCTCATTAAAGAGCTTATAGCTAGGCAAAAAAAGCACAAGGACAGTGAAATGACATAGAGGAACGCATCCCCACAGGAGTAATCTGAAACTAATACTTATCCTATAAATAGAGATTTTTGGAGTGCTGTGCAGGCCTCAATTAATTATTGCAAGAATCCTAATATCCAACCATCAGTTGTACTGTAACTTTTGAGGATACCGGGGTGTCATGGGTGCATATCCCTACGTTGAATCATCAAGGCATAGCCAGGAAAGTTCATGCCTTTGTCTTCTCGATAGTAAAGGTCTTGATAATGTAAGTAAAATAATAACATGGGATAAAGCACGGTTTTGGTTTCCAGTCATGTCTGCCCTCTGTCTTTCACCCATCAAATATGCCTTCACCTAGTTCACCTCTGCCTTCTCTGTTTAAGCTAATTACTTATTCCCAGGTTTTTAATTTTCTTGCACTTTTCACAGCAGGCTTTTATTGTCTCCTAAAAAGTTCTAAATATCTGCACTAACAGTCTGCCTGATTGTTCTCTTTTGCTAACATGACCCTCTTTACAGAAGGCGGGAAGAAGAAATGTTTTCATCCTTTTTTTTGCCAAATTGTGTGCTGCTTTGCTTACTGGCTCTTCAAAGCTGCAGTCGCTGCTTTGGCTGAAATGTAGACTTTGTTATTCAAAAGAACAGTGTGTCTGTGATCTGTTAACTAAAAAGTGTACAGAGTTGTCATTTTTCTTTCCTTAAACCTTAGATTTTTCTCTTCACTGCTAAATCAAGCCTTGTATATCTGCTTCTGTTCTGGTTTCCCAAGGTCATGTTTTGGTTATTGATGAAGCTGAGACAGCTTTGCAGTGCAATTTCAGAATGGATGATAGGTGAGAGTAGTTCTGCTCCTGTCAGGAAATGTGGCCCGTGCAAGCTGTAGGCTGCAAATTGAGTTATGCCTTGTCTTTCAAACTCAGTTTCTGTTCTTCTTCCCTGAATTCACACATACACATTCTACACATTTAGGTTGGTTTACTTGGGCCTTTCTTACATGTATTAATGTGTAAAACTTGTGTCTTCTGCTCTAAGTGGCAAAAGTGTATATGAAGCTGTGATGCTGTATACAGAGTTTCCGGGCTTCTCAAGAGGTTTTCCAATCATGGTTTGCCATTCTGGCCACACTGTTCACCTTAAAGAGTTTAAGCAAATATGTAGGCAGTTCAGCCACTCAGGCGCTCGGGATAGAATCTGTCACTTCTGACAGAGTTTGCAATGAGGCTGACCTTGGTGACTGGGTAACCGAAGGTTCAGAGGACGTGTGCAGTCCACACAGCAGTGAAAGCTTGTGTTAAGCTCTATTTCATTCTGTTCCCGTTACCTGGCTACTCCTTGTTTGCTGCCATGTCTGTCTTTTCATTCTTCTCTTTGTCTCTTACTTTCACTCATCTGTTTCCTTGGGTCACTTAAGATGTCCTTTCCAGGAAATGATGAAATATTAAACCTCCAGTCTGTAGAGTCCTGATCAGTGGATGCAGGGAAAGAGAATACCAGGGAAAGGATGTCTTGGTATGGGTCAGTTTCTTATGCTCTGTTGTGACCCTGCAGAGCTGGCAGCTGCTGCAGGCAAGATGTTAGGCCTTCAGGCTGAGCTGCCATGTTTTCATAAGGGACAGCAAGCAGAGCCTGCATTCTAAATCCCCTTCTAAGCTTATTTTATCTTATGCCTTAGATGAACATCAGCTGTGCTTTCTCCATACAAGCATGTGAACTGCATCATGAGATACTGTGAAGCTTAGTGTGTATAGCACGCTATGAAGATGTGGGGAAAATGCTAAGTATTCTTTTCTCTTCCATGTTCTTTCACAGTTCTTTCTTTCTCTCCACGTAGGCACACTACCAACCCCAAGAAATTACACTAACTGGTACTATTTATTCCCAGCTGGAACCAGAAGAAATCAAGATAAACAGTCTGCTGTCACCAAAGGAAGAGGAGAGTCATAAGAACACTGATGTAAGCAGTTCTCCCTAGTTCCTGCTAATCTAAATAGGAATTTTGTGTCCAAACCAGGTGGTCATTTTTCTTCTCAAGGTGCTTTGATCCACAGGTCTTACTGATTCTTTGTGTTAGAAAGTTATGCCTGGGGGGGGGCCTCTTATCAAAGGCAAAAAATGGAAGTAATGTGGGCTTTAGGTGATGTGGCGTCTGCAGTAGCGTGAGAATGGACTGTGTGACCCAGAAAGTCCTTCCCAGTCCTGGGGCTCTGCTGCAAGCTTGTATGCAGATGAGGCAGCTTTCCAGGGTTTTGGGGAGTGCAGGTGACTACTCACTGATGGCCTGAACTAGCCTGGGATAAAAGTTATTCAGGGACACTGGGAGATTTAGAACTCATTCCTATGAGACCTGTGAAGGCTAGGTACTGTAGTACTTAAAATGGGAGGTCCAGTTGTTTTGGTTTGGTTTCCCCTTATTTCTGTGTTGTTCTAAGGCTTGAAAATATGAGGCATAACTAGGACCGAGCAGAAGATGGTCTTCATAGCTCAACAGTTGTCATATAAATAGCTGGATGGTGTCAGCGTGTTCAGCAGCAGTGAAGTAGGATCTTCATTGGTTCGCAAGGGAGAGAGAACCCTGAAAATACAAATTTTGAATTTGCATTGTATGCCCAAGTAAAATGAGCCGTATGGAGGGTGTTTCCTCTGCATAAATGTTGTTCTAAGTCTTGAATTCTGAACTTATGAACTGTGTTTTTCATGCTGCTTTCTTCCCCCAGATTCTGTCAAGATGCCAAGCAGTCCAGAGAAGACTGGTAAGCACTCTGTACAAGAATGTAAGATAAAAATACAGTCACAGAGATGTGCAGCCAGCAAGTGGATGTGCCACAAGCTAAGGGTTTCATGAAAAGTATCCATTGCTGACCTCTTCATCTTGTTCCTATTACTGACAAGTTTGTTGGTTTGAGTGGGTTTTTTGATCAATTTGTCAGATGACATGAAAAAAGAGTTGTTCCTTAACTATTCAGATATAGTTTCTTGAAGTCCTCAGCAGTCTTCTCATTTTCTAAGTTTGATCCTACTAATTTAGAACACGTGCCCCACAAGCACCTTTTGCACTTCCTTTGATGTTTAGGGATTCCTGCTCATTGCAGGTCATCATTCCACAGGCAATGCTTGCTGTCTGTATTGTACCCTCCAGCCAAGACACAGCAGGCGTTTCCTTTAGAAAAGAAGTCAGTGAAGACTATGGCACAGGAAAAATGATCCTTAATGTTGACTTATGCACTAAATGCTTAAATATTGTGAAGAATCTCATATTTTTAATGTTACTGGGAGGGAACGTGTAATATTTAGGAACTGGTTCCCAGCTCACACACATCTATGTTATTTGGTTAATTTTGGAAATAAAAGCAGATGAAAATCTGAGAGTCTCTGAAGATTTAAATCTTGCCAGTCTGAAAGAAAGCTGAATTGTTTTCATGGGTCAGCATACAGGCTGTTCTCACAATTCATTCATTCATTTACTGCTGAAGTAATGCGCTACTTCAGTTCCAAGATTAAACAACTGGTAGTGATAGCTGCTTGTCAGGGATTGTGTCAGTGTGTCAAGCCTTGTGTAGAACACGGGAAAGCTTGTAATTGAAATGGAGACAGGTGAGCCAGTGTCCAACTGGCTGCAAATAAGGATAATCAAGTCAGTAAAAAATGGGGATTGCAGTTTCCAAAACAAATGTCCTAATTTGATACTTAGTCACCTAGACAAGTAGTGACGCCTTCCAAAATGCTCCATAATAAGCATTTATTTTGCAGTTAATGGGAACTGAAGGTGCCTGGCACTTCAGCTTTTGGTATTTAATTATGAGCCTCTGATTTAATTCCCGTTTTGAAATTCTGAGACCTGAATGACAAGGATGATGGACTAATGCAAGAGCATTACCACTGTACTTGGAAACAGAGTAGCAAATTACTTTGCAATGTCTAATAGGAATTCATTGGGGTTTTTAGACATGTTTTTTGTTAGTAGTTTAGGAGAAAGGAAAATATGGTTCTTTGTCACACAAAGAAGGAAAAAAAAGTTCTAAGCACAGCCAAGAAAGTAAGTCAGAAGGGAAAAAGCAAGAGAAGGATATCTGGGCAAAGTAGCATGGAAAAAAGTATGAATGGTGGAAAAAACAATAAATGTACACAGAGCCTGCCCTGAGTAGGAGGCTGGAAATGCTGAACCTGATACAGAAGCCAGTAAGAATATTCAGTACTGATAGTGTCAGTTATTTATTTCTTTACAAATGCTTTGGAAATAAATTGAATTATACTGTTCTTAAATTGAAGTTAAGAAGAATGTGTGTATTGTTATATGCTGTGATTTCCCCCCCTCCCCGTTTTGTATGTTGAAGAGGGGGAAAAGAAATAGGTGACCAGTCATAAGGTCTGCCTGTTCCATTAAAATCTAAAGCCCTAGAAAACAAGCTGGCAGGAGAGCAAATTATTCTCTTTAAAACCTGAAGATAGATATATCAAACATTTTCTTTTATATTTACTCATGTTGCAGAGGACTTCTCCTGGCATAACAACTTACTCTGCTTCCATCTTGCTGTTTTCTATATATTTTTGTGATGAATATTTGTGCTTTCACGTGCCTATCAGCAAGTGGAAGCAACAACTTTTGTTTCTCTTGACCAAGCTAAATCAAGTTTGGTGTATTTTTTTCTTTTAATATACACTATTAGAGCAATCCTGCCAGGCTCCAGATCACTTTTATTTTTTGGAATCCTTGTCTTTTGCTTATATTTCAATATCATCAAAGTGATATTGCCATGCTGCCAGCATATCAATTTCTCTTACCAAACCCAGGGTCTTGCCATTACAGAGTGTTACAAAACGCCCCCTGACGCGTGCTGCTTTGTCACTGAGGAGTGGCAAAGAGGCAGCTTGTTTCACTGAGCAGTTATGCTGGGAGTGGATATTTGAGAGAGATTAGTTTGCTTATAAAACTGGCTTAGAGAAACACAGTAATCATGTGATGTTAGTGCCTTTTTTCACCCAGATCTGCACATTGAAACACACTTGTATGTTGTGCTTTTTTATTTTGTTAAACCAATTTATGAAGACAGTAAGTCTTGAGGGAAGAAGTCTTCCAAACTTGCTTCTGTTGGAGGCAGCTGACTTGGCTGGGCTGTTTATGGACTAGTTCCATCAGCTACTTTTTGCTAGATAAGGACACTACCCTGGTGTCGTAGCTATTTTGCAAGCCTATAATGGCCTTCTGTGACCCTGAAATTTCTCCTGCCATTTCAGCAGGAGAGGATGTTTTTATTCTTTGCCCATGACTGCAATGTGGTGCTGCTAGCACTACTGGCTGCTGTATTTTGCCCTAGAAACAGCTATGTTTCACATTACTCAAAATTTTTCTGTCTTGCCTTTTTCTTGAAGGAACTGAGACATAGACAAGTTTCTAGCAAGTACCAACCTCATCCAACAAGCAAAGTCTTCTAAATCCAAACAGGTAAAATATTTTTAAGAAAGTTACTTTTCCAGGTATAGAATGTGGAAGAAAAGGTAAAATAATATTTATTTCACTAAGACTTTGCAGACTCGTTCAGACGGCCTTTGCTATGCTGTGATATGTGCTCTCCATGCGAGAAGTGGGAGAGGGTGTGTACATATAGGTGTATAAGTTCTTGACAGCTGGAACCCGTCAAAGCTTCTTGTGTGTATCCTCTTGTGTGTGTCTAATTAATGCCAATACTTCCTTAGGTACTCGATTCACTGACATGTGCGAGGCGAGGGGAATCTGGACTGCTAGTATTTAATATTTCAAATCTCCACAGCCAAGATGCAAAGCTTGAAAAGGATAAGAAGGAAAGTGTCAGAAGCAGTCTCAACATATGCTTAAAACTAAAAGACTAAAAATAGCACCTCATCATAGAGTGGTGAGGTAACGTTTGGAGAAGGATGGGAGATACTGAATTTTTCTCTCTCCTGCTGACATAGCTGATCTTGTTGGCATTCACATATGACTTGCAATACAGAAAAGATTCTTAAGGGCAGTTGCTCGTGTAAAGGGAGTGTGGAAGGGGGATTGCTTTGCATGTCTTAGTGTTGCTTTTTTGACAGTTTTTCTGCACAGATCCTGTCCCTAAGCCACTAAGGTCCCTTCCCTGTCCCCCACTAAAACTTTTTTTCTTCCTGAGAAGAATAGGTGAGAGGACTTTACTCCTTTCTCTGGAAGCAGGTCCTCTAAGAGAGTTGAAAGAGCTTCTGTTGTGTTGAACTATTGACAAGTAGAGCTTCCAAACCTTAGTGCTTTGGATATATTTTTAGTCTCATAATGATGACAGTTCTGAAGTCCATAGCATTGTGTGCTTCTCAACAGGCTTCCCTTAGCAGTTGCTCTTCAGGAACTTCAAATAATGTTGGTGACAATTTATATACTGCATACTTATTCTAGCTGTGTCTGGAATTTCCTTCCCTGCCTTTTTTTGCCTATCAAATATACTTGAATTCCTCCTAAAGCAACACCCAGAAAAGTTGTCCCCCCAGATAGTTCAGCCTTCTGAGATGATTCACAGACACTTTTACTTTAGAGAGAGTTCCTTCAAGGCCAGTCAGTCACTTCTTACAATTGCCTGGGTTGAAAGATGGTTCCTATTCTTACCTCCAATTTGCTATTGCCACTTTAGCACTGTGATAGCTGAGGGTGGGGAACAGTGGCTGGTCGGTTAGGAACATCTCATGGCTGCAGTTCAATACTGAATACTATGTTGAAATCAAAGATTTGAGTGTCATGTGATTTCCTACTTGTCGTACTCATTGCCCTAAGAACAGAGGTCATGTGTGCAATTTGGTCTCAGAAACTCTGACCTATTCCTCTGTCTTGGATTGCCTGGCCATTAAAGCAGGAAGGTCTGCCTTAATAATGCAGTGGGAAAATAAGCAGCGACAGACAAAACAGGAAGGAAAACTGCAGTAGGAACTACTGGTGTATATTGAACCAAGTGGGAGCTGTGCACCCACACTGAGTTTCAGAGACACCTGTATGTCATTCATAATCACCAATTCAGCAAAAACATGAGGAGGGGAGGTGAAAAGCATTCTTCAGATACAGACAGAGGAAATATTTAAGAAATAGACACGCTTCCATTAAGGCTGGTAAAGAAACCATGATAATCCTAGGAAAAGGGAACAAGGGATAAAACAAGAATAATCAGGCTAATGAATCTGTGAAGTTCAAAGGCGCAAGATTGAAGAAAATTATTAGCTGGACCATTACTGAAAATTAAGTCTCTATATGTGGCAAAATCAAGGAAACACAGTATTTTAAAGCTAATTACAACTGCTGAGAACTCTGTATATTATTCTAAGCTAAAAATAACTGTGTGATGATGTACTCAATGCCTATCCAAGTTTTAGGGTTTGAAAAACAAACTGCTTATGATCTCTTCTGGCCACTAGCCTGGCAAACATATGGAATACAAATGGAGCAAGATTGTTTTTTTCTGTGATTTACATACAAACTGACTTGCAGAAGCAGCAGGCAAAGCCAAGAGTAGAAAACTGGCCAAAAGAAGAGCATGTTCAGTTCTGCAGCATGGCTGGTTTAAAAGAAAAGCTTACTAACTGAGACACTGAGCTAGAAAGCCTTAACTTTTCCAAAGTCATAAGGTATGTGGAAACACTGTGAAAATGATTAGTTTTTCAAGTAAAGATTCTTCAAAGTTTGGGGTTTTTTTTAAATGAAGAATGTCTCAAATACCAGTGCTGAACCTCTTCCAAGTGTGAATTTAAAAATGTTTTTTTTTTTTTTGTAAAATGCCATTCTTTGATGTGACTGGTGAATTCCACTGTGACCTGGAAATTAAAAAAAAATTTATTAGCTGCACTTTAAATACTTCTTTCTGAAGCATGCCAGTGAAAATGCTGTCCTGAGTACAAAACAGAGCAGTGTACTCAAAGTCGTTATTCAACCTGCTTGACAACAGAAGCTTCTGTGAGCTGGAATGTATGGGGGGGGGCGGGGGGGGGGGGGGAACTCAAAACATTCTATGAATTATGCTTTTTTTTGCTGTAACGCTGAAAACTCTACTTGCCTATGTTCTGTGGAAAAAGCTGCTTTGCTTTGTGCCTTTTTCAGATTAATTTTCAATGCTCGTGTGTGAATAAGTTACAGAAGCGTTGACTCTTTTAGCCATAACAGTTAAGACAATATTTGCAGTACTTCCAGCTTGTTTGTATTAGGAGCTACAATTTCTTTGGTGTGAAGAATGCGCACACAGTCCTGTGTTCTGCAGCACGGCAGATGCATCCATGGGCAATTTTCTTGTTTTAATTCCCTTTCTGATGAGTTATTGTGGTTAAATCAAGTTTCCTGCCTCAGCTTCCTCCTAAAGCAGTAAACTCTGTTGCTTCTTTCTCTTTTTCTGTCTCATGTATCAATTTGTACAGCTGCCACCAGCCAAATTCTACCTCCTGTATTTACATTCAGTCCCGGACAGAAGTCCCTCTCTCCAGAGATGGTGAGGGTCCACCAAATGGCAAAACTGGTCCAACACCTTGCTGAGGCAGTCTCTCCTGGTCTCTCTTCCCCATCCCCCATCTGCCTGATCCCATTTTTTCTTGTTTACTGTTCAAATGAGCACAGGAGTGAATACAAATAGGAGAAATGCAAAGCCATTTAGGTAAGGAAGAGCACAACTGCTGTGCTGGCTCAGACCAAAGCTCTGGCTAACTTGGAGCACTGCGACGGGAGACCTTAGTTAGGGGGTAGCTTGTGAGCCTGGCTACGCTCTGTAGTCTGCTCAGGTCTAGCCCTAGTGCCTGACTGGCCATTTGATGTACTTCATGCCCTTGGGTGATGGCTTCCCATTTCATCTGTGAGTGGAGGAATATTTAGTCAATTCTTCTGGTTTACTTAGCAAAATTAAGGTATTTCACCCATGGACTTTAACTAGGCTTGTGACTGAGCTTTAATTCAAATGCAAGCTTGTCAGTGGCATTGTCACTGACTTGGAAGACTGTTAACAGTTTCATAGTAGATAAATTTTACTATTGCTTTATTCATCCTAATTTTATCTGACATTGGAGGTCAGTTCAAATGAACAAAGATATATGTAACTGCAATTACTACTCCCCCTTAGCTACATGAGCAGTCTTATTTCATAATTAGTCTGTTACTCCTCTTTATCATAAAGTTGATTAAGCTGAAGTAGAACAAGGTGCACTTATTCCAGAGCAAAAATGTATGTATGTGGAGTTAGTCAAGGACAGTGATTTTGGAATTTGCAACAGCTGCTTAGAAAACTCTCCCCATTTAAAAAAAGACCTGTATGTCTCAAAGTATACATTTCATGATTCAGAGTAAGACTTTCATTTCTTGCAATAGATATTTTAGTGCAGAGATTGATAAATTGCAGAAGGTCACAGCACCAGCCTCCCATGCAGGAAGAATTATATTGTTAAAAATTAATAAGCTGCTTTAAAATAGATAATTTTTTTAACATCTATTAGCATCAGTTTGAAATGTACTCGATGATACATTTTTAAAGGACTGACTTTTAGCAACAACCAGGAAGCACAATTAATCTCTGTCTGTCTGTTTTGCTACTCATCTGCTTGTTAGCTCAGGCAATCCTTGAGTTTCTTCTAATTTATCAGCTACCCGTGACACTGTGTGTGTCAGAC
Organism: Falco cherrug; assembly: GCF_023634085.1. Taxonomy (NCBI): domain Eukaryota; kingdom Metazoa; phylum Chordata; class Aves; order Falconiformes; family Falconidae; genus Falco; species Falco cherrug. The sequence goes on along the minus strand of NC_073701.1, from coordinate 35,148,879 downwards.
ACTGACTAGTGACAAACCGCTATACTCAAAAGCTTGTTTATGGACAAAGAGGAAGTGTACCTTGTATATAATTAAAGCCATGAATTTATTGGTAGTATAACTGAAATCTTGAGAGTCTAATGATTATTGATCCAGATATAACCTACAGAAAGAGGAAGTATAATAATGCAGTTAGAGTAGTTCTATAAAATGGTAACACATAGACTTCTTGGCTTCTACCCCTTTTCCTTGTATTTCACTCATCTTTCCACTGCTCCTGTGGGTCCTAAGGTTGGTGGTTTCATTCTAGGGTGTGGAGGGGGTGATATGGAGAGCTGTCAGCACCTGGAATCCTTTGCTGAGCAAATACAATCTTCATGTTGATGGTTTATCCTTCCTTGCCCTAGGGTCCACTTGGTGTCATTTTTATATATTTGCTAGCACACATTTACACTTTTCTTCATTGGTCTGCAGTGCCATGCTACATCTGATTTCATGATATGTGATGCCTATTAGATACGTTAGTTACTATTGTTTTGTTCTCTTTTTTACCCCTAAAACTGCAGCATCCAGCTGCAGGTCAGCATTTCTTTGACTGTTTCCTGGCGAGTTGCTTATAGCCACCAGGTCTCTAGTGCCTGTGCCTTGCCTGCTATCTTCACATGCCTGTACTTCTCTGCACATCTTGTCCCTACTTCTTAAGTCCTCTGCTATTGCACCAGGCCTGCATTTCTCTATGCTGTACCCTTGTGCTAGCCATAAATCTCTCATTCTACATAGAACAACTGCTTGTTACTGCTATTTACATAAAGTGATGGCTATACCACACACAGATAAATAGAAGTAAAGCAGATTAGCCACAGGCCTTGTCAATTAAGGAAACTGCTGTCACAGCTAACCAAGTAAAAGGTACAGGAGGGTGCTTCAAACAAAGCATGCCTGACAACCCTCCATCCTGAGGCCTTGCAAATTCGGTACAAAGCTTATGGCAAATTACTAAGAATGGCAATACTGTATTATAGGGCTACATTGTTACAATGTTTTAGTCCCAAAAGCCGTGAGCAGCTAAGAGCAAACTGTATGCACTACTCAGGTTTGAGCCTTTTTTTCTGAACCGGCTGTGCTGGCATTTTTTTCTCTTTTGTGGTAGAAATGCAAGAATTAGCTTCAGTTAGCTGGCCTTTTAAAACTAGAAGTTAGCTCAAAGTATATTGCATGTTTTTACAGACAAAATTGCATTATGTAGCGAATGGTGGAGAACAAGAGTAATGCCAAGGACAGTTAAGCACTGAAATTGTCTGGTTCTTTCTCCAAAACCTCTGATAAAATAAAACCCACAGCTGCCTCAGGCAAACAAACATCTGCCAATTTAGCTGACTGTGCTTTGAGCTAGATAACTTCTTGATGTCCCTTTTGGTACTATTGTTCTCTATTACTAGTTTGCTTTTTTACCTTGAATAAAAAAATAGCTTGTGCATTCCCAAGAGGCTGCTTTCTTACCTCCTTTGTCTTTTTGATAGACTCTGCATATAAAATACTGATGCATGTCTTCAGAAAGCCTGTAACTGGGTTTAGGTTTTTGCAAAGTTTAGAAGTAGCTTTGTTTATTCTAATCTGCATTTTTAAAAATCATATAATCCTTTATTATATATAAAGAATTACTTATTTCACAATCATCTATTAAAATGATCACAAAGATAATGAAGCTCACGGTGTTTGGGACATACCGATTATTTCTTTTTCATTTAGAAAAATACCCATACCTGAATTGTCTAGCCAGTGTTTTGATATTAATAAGTTATCTTTGACATCTTTTCTTCCCCAGTCACATCCAACCTGTTGTGGCCTTGACTGTACCTGGCACCTCTTGAAAATCAATGGGCACATCCCTCTAATTCATTGTTTCCTACAGAGCTGCATGTTGAACAATGGTCTGGACAGGACATCTTGATACAGAGAAGGGACCTCTCTAATCCTGTCACATATCCTTCATGATTAACTCAAAGTAACTTAGAGGTAGCAAAATCTGTGTCTTTTTAAAGCAGGATCACTCCCACCAGTGTGGTATTGAGTATTTTGTCAAGGCTTTGTCTAAGGGTCTCGAGACTAGGATGCAGACATTGCTCAGTCTCACAGTATCATCTCTATTCCTTCCAGTAATTCCATTTAACAACGGAGCCCTCTTGTTACTCCAGCCTGAATGATGAGGCTCAGCTGGTCTGATATTTTGCTAGTCCTATCCTGAGACCCATTGTATGCATACAGCTTTTGCAGTTCATCTTAGTTCTGGCCAAAGAGAAGGAAAACATAGGCAAGGCTGTTTTCTGTATGTAAAACTTAAGAGTCTACCCCAACATATGCAGACAGAGTTTCAGGCATATGCACAAGACAGGTACAGCATTGTCAAAGAAGCATACCAGGGACACTGAAGATAAATGAGGGATGTGGACCAGAAGTGGCAGAAAGGTAAGCAGAAATTCCTTAAGTACAAAAACATTGTGTGGGTTAATCCTATCGGGTTCTGATAACCTGAATTTGACTCACTCTGCTATTCTTTTTTTTTTTCTTTTCCCTAGACATATGTAGCCCATTAATGAACAGGAGTTTTCAGGAGAGCTTTCAGATATGGAGAAAGAGGAGCAAGTTGTGGTGTATGGAGTTACTTAGTACAAATTCTGTGAGGCACATTAAAGCAGCATGGCCTTTCCCTGAGTCTGACTGAGGTGTAATCTGCTTGCCTGGTGCATCCTCACAGTTTTTGGCAGATTTTGTTTTGGAAGCAGTGATTGTTAATGATGTGACTAAAGGAGTAGCTCAAGTAAGACATCAGCGCAAGACCGTCATGATTTGTGGATTTTGGGGATATAATAGCTTGCATAACTTCTGAAGTAGTGCTGGACTTTCACCCTATATTCCTTTGCTGTAGGAGACACAAGAACATTTTACCTTGCTAATACTTGGATTGCCTTTGAAATAGTCAGTATTCTTTCTCCACCACCACCACCCCACCCCCGTATTTTCAACTTAATGAGGGAATAAAACCTGAAACAATTGCTGCTAGAGAAGGGAGAGCTGAAGAATATGAAGAAATTGCTGCATCTTTGCCCAGAAGCATTCTGCGATTCTGGGAAGATTTTAGGTGTGTCATAGTTTTAGTTTGGGACCAACTGTAAGTGAAATGCATTCATATGGAAACAAGAAGGCACAGGTCTTCCAAAACAGTTCAGATATTAAATGTACGCTTACCCCAGGCTGAATCTCCATGGGTTATATTCCAGAAGGCCAATTATCAGACTATTCTGTCCTGGTTAAGAACAGGCAAACTGCCAACTTGAAAGTTCAGAAAAGGCATTAGCTTGTGTATTTGACTCTAGTCCATTTGAGTCACATAAATCTGAATCAAAACCACCCAACCAAAAAAACCCTACATGATTTCCCTACTACAAATATGGATTAAAATGTTTTGTGAGGGTGAAAAAATCAGGATACTTTTTTTTTTTTTTTTTAATGGTAGTGGTTTGACTTGGGTCTTCCCTTGTCCAAACTGGTATAAGATCTCAAGGGAGAGGAAATGCAGATCACAGTGGTGTATCTCATTGCCAGTGCCTCACCTGCAGCTGGAGGTGCACTGATCCGCAGCAGAACCTGTAAGAGGGAGGGAGCAGACTCTCAGATGCCTCATCTCAGCTTGTGTGTAATGTGATGGGGTATGCGCAGTTATTGCACAGTGCCAGCTGGAAGCCAAATGAGCAGTTAATGATCATTCTGAAGATGCAGAATGCAATTTATTGCCCAAAGTAGCACTTTGGAGTGGGAAATTATATTCAGATTCTGTGCATTTGTTGACCCCTCTGAGAACTATTTTATGAACTAGAAGGATGATGGAGGGAAGGTTGTTTACAGAGGCATTAGCTGCTGCAGAGCTGTTCAGCAGCAGCAGAAGGATCACTCTCTGCATGTGCATTCTGTTCTGGAATAAAAGCATACTTTCTGAAGAAATTTGTCTTTAATGGGCTGTCTGCCTAAGTGCTCTTCTGGAACAGCTCTTGCGGAATAACGTTTTCAAAAGCAGTGCCAGCCAGATCCTCTGTATAGACAAAGCTGTGGGCATCCAGGGTTAGGCTTTAGGTACTTAAATAAATCCCTTGATGTCTGGATGGGGTTCCTGTGAGCACTCCTGTGGCATCCTGATGGTGGTTAGGGGCTGTGTGTTGTGTTGGTTCATTTCTGACTTGGCTAGCACTGATTACACCCGTGCATGCTCTTAACCCCCTGTGGGCAGAGGAGGGTGGGGAAGTGTTCACAAGCACCATGAAGCAGGCCGAGATGCTGCTCCTATCACTTCTGCCATTTGAAACCTGCCATGCACCAAGGCAGGAACCCCAAGGGGCAGCCTGCCATTCCTCCTGCTTGCAGGAGCACACTGACATCTCCTTTACACGGAGCCCTATACTGACTGTGCTACCAGAGGCAAGCTAAAACAGGTGATTGCTTTCCAAATACTGTCTCTAAGAAGACTGCAGAAGTCTTGTTGAAGTGTTAGTATCCTAAAAAAGCACCTTTTCCATCCTTTTAAAATGGTTGATGAAGTCATGTGTATGACTCAGCCTCATTTTCTGGTCCTGTGACTTCAGGCAAGTCACTTCTATTCCAGCTTTCTGACAGGTTTTGGCCATCCAATCCAAAAATGCTCTGTGCCTTGTTTAGGAAGATGTATGTGTGTGTGTCACCCTGAAAAAATAAGGCTGAGCTGTGCTGAATTGAATGTCCTCCAAACCAATGCCACTCCACGTTTTTAATTAAGTTGGTCTTTGCCATCTGTAAAATAAGTGTGATACAATATTCCTTAGAGACAGCAAATATTGATAAATTTTAGAAGATAAAAGTGATTGAGGACAATAATTCAACTGTGTTTCAGCGAGGGGGGGAGTAAGGAAAGGGGCAGTCCCCATTCCTGTCAGGAGCCCACGCACCTCCCTCACGGCGGCAGCGGGGACGCCAGCGCGCGCGGGCAGGCAGCTCGCGGCAGCCTCGTTTTGGCGGGAGGGCCGCCCGCCCCGCCCCGCCGCTCCGGCGGGAAAAGCGCCGGCTCTGTCCCCTCAGAGGGGAAGGCGGGCGGGCGGGCGGTGCAGCCTGGGCGGGATTGGGGGTTCAGATCCCTGCACCCTGGGGTACTGGAACAACTCGCAGCCCTGCGCTCCCGGAGGTGCCCGGGGATGAGCTGTGCTTTAATCACTGTTGTAATTTTGACGCGGAATTTTGGTGCTCCACAGGGGGAGGAAATTCTGCGGTGCGTCACCCTTTGGGAACAGAAATTTACATCCCCTGAATAAGCAGCTGGCAAGGAAAAGCCAAATAAATCTGTATGTTGATATATGGTTAATCACTTATTTTCTTCTGAGTCAATAGATGTGAAATTCCACCATGGCTCCCCTCGGGGCAGGTTAGATGGCCTCCTGCCCTGCCCCTAGCACAGGGGCCTGAAGTCCACTCCAGTCAAGTCAGGTGCCAGTCTCTTGTCAGTTCCAAACCAGCTCATTAAACCTAAGGCTTAGGTGCTGGGGCCAGGCGCGCTGGGGCCTGCTCCCTGTCACATCGGCAGTGTGTACCTGGTGAAAGAAGTGAGGCATGCAGATCTTCCTCACATATCCTCAGTAATAGCTCCCAGGGCAGCGACAGGAGGGTCAGGGGCACCTGAGGTGGCACAGAAGTGTTTTGTGTTCCCTCACAAAGGTCCTTGTTTATTGATGGATTTGCTGTAATGTCTCAGACTTTCGCCTTTTTATCTGCTTCATTGCAGGTGGTGGCAGCTGAGATCCTCTGGGTCTTTGGTGTGCCAACACAGCAGTGACAGGAGGACCCTCCACTAAACAGGAGGATTATGTTCATACCTAAAGCTTTTAGTAGAGTGTGGTATAACTTCCTCATTTTCCCTTGTAGTCGGCAATCTGGGTCTGCCCGGTTTTTCGGCTGTGAGATGCCAATTGCCTAAGGATGGGGAGTAGGAGAACAATCCCGTGACCTGTTCAGCTGTGCTTGGAGTGCAGGATTATGTGCATTTCAGGAGGATATTTTTAATGGAGAATGGGATTGTAATACAGTTGTAATGCCTTTTGCATTACTTGGTTTTCTTCCCTCAGTATTTGAAGCTGATTTTGTAAAAAATATCTTAAAATATTTATTAATTAGTGTTTTACTGTAATTATTTTTCTGTTTGATGTTAGGCATGATGTGAGGGATGATTTCTCATTCCATAATTGTCAGGGTTCTGAAATAGAGGTATCCTGACACTATCAGAAACAACTGATTTTATAGGCATATTTCCATTAAATACTAACAGAAGTAACTCCATTGTCTTTTCATTAATAAAACCCCAGCCATTCTAAAATTATAGTATTTTCTTTCTCACTTCTTCCAGCCTCTGTATACACAAGATTCTTGTAAGCAAATTAGGCAGACTCTAAGTATCCATTCAGAAGCTGAAAAGTTATTTGCAGATATTTAGTCTAAATCATCCCATCTTTTGTTAGATGTAGCCTGTTCTGTAGTTTCATAATAAACCTGTCTTACCTTTTATGGATTTTATTAGTAAGGATTAGCAAGCAAACATATATGCACATCTGGATGAGGCAGGTCACAAAACTTTTGATCAGCCGTAGCTAGAAGAGTGAAAGCAAGCTTTCAGAAGCAACTTATCCATTTACAAAACCACAAAAATTAAACAGACAGTTATAAGATCATATTTCTAAGGAGCTGCTTTGTATTCATTTTTCTTGTATTCATAAAATGTAAGGAGGTCATATTTTGCTTTTTATTTAATCATGCTATCAGTAAGTGCCTATTCTGGTTCTAGGCCTTGCTTATAGGAAGCCACATAAAGAGGGCAGTGAAGCTGTAGTGGAGTATAGGCATGGCAAGTTAACCATGAAAAAAACATGAGATAAGATCTCTGTATATGGTTTTGCATAATAAAAGCTTCATATTTTTATACCTTTTTTTATTCTCTTCATGCAAGCTTACTTCTTACAGGTGTTACTTGCATGTCTTCAGCATTTTTTAGGTATTCTGAACCCCAGCAAGAACTTGAAAACAAATACAGCTTTATAGTTTACTCTCAAGATACATGACTAAGGAGTTGTAGCTTTTTCAATAGCACTGTGTTGTGGGCTTTCTGTCACATAAAGGTGGGGAGGCTGAGATGTTGCATAGCCTTTCCGTTACCTGTTCTCCCTGCAGCTATGCTGACTTCTGATATAAAAATACAGACTGCCTTTAACTTTTCTACCAGAATAAATCTAATCATTTAAAATGTTCCCACCTCTAAACTCATATCTGACCCAAGATTCTCACAAGGGAATGAGATTTCTTTTCTCTAATGCCTGCCTGTTAAACCTTTTCTAGCCAAACTGGTTCATCTGAAAGTAATGCAGTAGATGTTCTCCTTTTGGTCTGGTAGGTAAGGTAACAAAGAGTTGGAAGCAGAATCCAAGTTTAAACCTATGTGATGGCATGCTGAGAAGGTTCTATAGTTCAAGGACTTCTTAAAAGTCATTTTACAATAATTGACTCATTTATTGCCACCCCAATACTACCTTTGTTTGCATTTCCCACTAGTGATCCACACTTTACTGCCTGCTCTTTCACGATGAAGGCCATGGAGGATCAAGTAGTCCAAGAAGAACCAGGATACCAGGATGATGAGGTAAATTTATGGTTGACTGAAAAATAGGTTCAGCAAATGTTGTTTGAAGGTATTTTGATAGTGTTCTGCAATCCACAGAGACGCAGGAGTTCCCAAAGACCATCAGGGAGTCTAATCCATTTAAATTTTTCTTCCAGTCTAGTACCAAGAAAACCTCATTCTTCTAGTCCCTGAACAGCTTGCTCTTCAGTACTCTCTATGCACAGTTTTTAATGGGATTATCACTATTTCTATTTTACACTTCTGTATTAAATGCCAGGGGGCTATCAGTTAATTTTATGCTTCCAAGGAATGGTCATCAGCCTTAAAAGACTGAGGAACTATGCGGAAAAAATCAAGATGATGATGATCATAACACAAGTTTTATTAGCACAGCAGTGGATTGCTTGCCTTTGAAGATACACTTTATGGTGACGGTGATAGGAAATGTGTAGGCCTTGTTGACTCATGATGGCTTTGCTTATGTGGGTAGTCCAACAATTTATGTATTATTAGGGAAAATCATTTAAATGTTTACAAATTTGAAACAGACACAGTGAGAGGAATGTAATTAAAAGAAAAAGCAAAATTATTTTAATTTTTTTTCTGCTTTTTTTTAGGAATCCTTTTTCCAGGATATTGACCTGCTACAGAGGCATGGAATCGTAAGTATGAGCAATGACTTTATGGCACAGAATTTTCCATGTAAAGCTATTGTAAGGTTTAGCATACACGCATTGCTACAAACAACTGAAATTCCTCCTTGCAATAAATTCTAAATCAGTCATGTGAAGAAAAATTTTGCCTTTGGTGATAAGACATGTTTTCAGAAAATCTCGTTCCCGTGAGATTGCTAAATAAAGTGGCAAGATATTCAAAGTATTTAGCACCCAGCTCTCTTGAAAAATCAACTACTTGCTAATTTATTTGAAAACTGTGTGATAGATTACTTCCTGTTCATGCCAATCTTTGTAATTACTCTCGCATTTTTGGTGTCTGTGAAATTACACAGTGACAACTGTTGCTATACTATTTTCAGCATGCTGGTGAAAAGGGTAGAGTGGGAGTGAGGAAAATATTAGTAGCTAGAGAAATAAGTGGTTAGTTTTCTTCATCAAATATAAATTCCTATAATAGTTATCATCATTATCACCTAAACATCACCTATTTATTTGAATTTCTATTATTATATGTTTATCCAGGAGACTGGCTCATGAATCAGAACCTATTACATTTGGTGTTATGGAAGCAGAATAAAAAGTTGGGTTTGCCTGAAGTAATGTAAGATTTAACTTTAATATAAATGTCTACAGACAGATACAGATGAGGAGGACAGACACAATGCAACAGCATTAGTCAGCACTATAGTTACAGGGCTCAGCATGTCCACAGTGTAATTATTGTCAACTTTTTTTATTGGCAATTCATTACAGTTTTTAGGAGAGTTCTGAGGAAGAGTAATGAGGTTGGGACCTCTAACTATGGTGCAACATAGGAAAAAATACACAAATTCTTGTGTTAAAAATGTAAGAAGTTTACCAGAGTCAACCTTATGAGCTAGAAGGGAGCTGTACTAGCCTATCAATATTAAATGAGGCATGGTATGCAGGAAATGATAAGAAGGTATGAGTGATCTTGAAAATAAAGAATAATAACTTAGGCTGTTTTTCTGGCTTCATAAGGGTTTCCTGCTCCTTTTCTTCTTTTTTATTTTTCTTCCTTCCAAGTAGTTATGCCCAGACCCCAGGGGAAGATTTTGTTCTCAGCTGTGCCAGTTAAAATCTTTGTGTGAATATACGATGACCCATATCTGTTAAATTAATTTGCTTAATGAAATAGTTTTTGTGCATTTAGAATTTTTTTTCCTTGGAGTAAAGTGTTTACTAGATCTGACAGTGTGACCACAAAAAGAGTCAGATTAGTAACTGAGGATGTGGTTTAATGTTTAAAAGTGTTTGGTAGGAATTAAGGTGCTGTGACCCCACAGCCTTTGCTGAGTGTTCCTGCCTGTACAGCATGCTATCCCTTCTTCTGACACATCTACTTTTGTAGCCACCCTGTCAACAGGATTTGTGAATCAATTAGTCCAAAGATTAAAAATTCTCAGTCTTCTCCCTTTTCCACCTTGGAGGCATGCAACTGGGACAGGGCTGCAACATGAGGGAGAGGATCAGGACAAGCAGCTGGTCTAAGGTCTAAGCATGTCACTATGTTGAGCCAGGATTACTGCTGAACACTTCACAGTCTTGAACTCTATACTCTAAGGAGGTGTATGTGCTGGGACCTTGGCTAGTACATAAGCTGTTAGTGAAAGGTGTATCTGTGCAGGAGAGAACAAGAGCTTCTATAACCAGGTCTATCACAGATTTGTAATGCACAACAGCCTTCAAGTTTCATGTGACCAGCAAGACAGAGAGCTACTGAAGAAGTGCAGCAGCTGGGTATTGCATTTAAAGTTTTGGTCTAGAAAAATGACCTTTGCAGCAGTAGTCTGTTGTCTTAATAGAAAAACACCATAAAACAGCTCAATCGTTTTTATATTGCTGATTATGATATTCTTTTCATTGGAAGAGTCATTTTTATTCGTGACTGATTTTTACCTTACCCATCCCTCTTAATGTAATAATCAGAAAATGTATCACAGGATGAGAAATAAGCTTCCAAATGAACATGACTAATTTCTTGCATAACCTCCCTCCCTTCTTAACTCCTATGCACCCACACACTCTAGACAAATAGATGATACACCTAGTTAATTGTTTTTTGCAAGAAAAATCTTGGCTGGAAAAGGTAAATTGAAGTATTATCCCACACCTTTCACACAGTACGTTTTCTTGAGAGTAATCTATTTCCTGCCTTTAAGTTTCCAGTGATGTCAGAATCATTAAATGAGGTGAGAGGACACAAAATGTGTCAGTAGAGCGCTGACTGAAGTAATGCTGTACCCAATTTCTGAAAAACTCTACTAGTTTTAGTCATTTAGTCAATCCAGCCCAAAGTGTTGGTCAGATCTGGAGGACACGTGTTTTAAACATACAGTGAACATGCAGAAAAAGCAAGGCAATTAGAGCCAGCTTCCAACGATCCTTGCAAGTCAGCTCCCAATTATCCATGATCAGCTCAACTGGTTTGCAGATTATCTGTGCTAAGAGACCAAGGACAGATTGTGTGCTACAAGGTTTACTAGACTGGACGCCACACTATCTGAAATAATCTGTACTGTTTCTTTACTACTGGCTTGGATCTAGAAAGACTGACACTGAACAGGGACAAGTAAATACAACTGAACCCAAGACACCTTTCTCTCAAAAGCACCAGGATCTGGTCTCTGCACCACAATCCCTCACACCAATATTACTCAGAATTTTCTGTTGTTGGTGTCACAAACTACGTAACAAAGAGTTTATTGTAAATCTGTTTTTTGTTGGTGAAAATGCACATGCATATGAATGTATGTTTCAAAGGTTTACTTTGTCTTCTCTTTAACTGTCATGAGTACTCACAGAAGGGAACTTTCTTCACAGAATGTAGCAGATATTAAAAAACTGAAGTCAGTTGGGATCTGCACGATCAAAGGAATCCAGATGACCACAAGACGGGCACTGTGCAATGTAAAAGGGCTTTCAGAGGCCAAAGTGGACAAGATTAAAGAAGCTGCAAACAAGCTTATTGTAAGCCAATCACTTTCATGATAGTTTAATGCTGGCCGCTCCAAAATGCTGTGCAACATTTCTCTTAACAGATTTTTTCAACACAACATCAAGATAATTTTGAAAACTACTCTGCTTATAACTTTAAAGAGATAACTCTTTATACTCTTGTCCTGGTTTCAGCTGGGATGGAGTTAATTTTCTTCTTAGTAGCTGATGCAGTGCTGTGTTTCCCATTTGGTGTGAGAACGATGTTGATCACAGACTGATGTTTTTAGCTGTTTATACTAAGTCAAGAACTTTTCAGTTTTTCTGGCCCTACCAGCAAGTAGGCTGGAGAGGCACAAGAAATTGGGAGGGGACACAGCCAGGACAGCTGACCCAAACTACCCAAAGGGGTATTCCATAGCATGGGGTGTCATGCTCAGTGTGTAAACTGGGGGGAGCTGGCCAGGGCCTGCAGATCGCTGCTGGGGGACTGGCTGGGCATCCGTCAGCATGTGGTAAGTAACTGCATTGTGCATCACTTGTTTTCTTTTGTCCCTTCCCTTTGGATTTTGTTCCTCTCCCCTTCTCCCTCCTTTTCATTATAATTGCAATAATAACAACAACAATTATTATTATTATTACTGTTATTATTGTTATTGCTTTTATTTTATTTAAATTATTAAACTGTTATATCTCAACCCTTGAGTTTTACATTCCTTCCCAATTCTCCTCCCCATCCCTCTTGGAGGAGGGGCAGTGAGTAAGCAGCTGTGTGGTACTTAGTTACTGGCTGGGATTAAACCACAACAACTCTACAACCACCAGAGAAATGCTGTGGTGCTTTTCATACCTAACCTGTGGAAATGAGGCTAGGGTGGAATGTGGGATATTGCAGTTTACCTGCAGTTTAATGATAAAATAAACCTCTCATGTTCACTTTGGTCTTCCTTAGGAACCAGGCTTCCTGACTGCCTTTGAGTACAGTGAAAAACGGAAGATGGTATTTCATATTACTACCGGCAGCCAGGAATTTGAGTAAGCTTATCTCTACTTAAATCATTCTTTAGTCCAAACTGTTTCAATAATTGTATTTATTGTCTTTAATAAGACACAAAAATATAAATAAATATTCAGCTAGGACACGTAGGCTACTTTGCATTTGGAGCTAGTGCTGGCTCAAAGAAGCCTGCATTAGCAAGTAACAAAACCATCTCCTTTTCTGAGGCGAAACCAGACTTTGTACAGCCATTGTAAATAAACAGTGTTTGCATCCTAGTCAGAACAACCGCAGGTCTCAGGTCAAAAGTATATCTTCAAGACCTCCCTTAAGATATTTTTACGGAATGTTATCTTTTCAAAGGTATATTCTCTCTTCTTTCCAGTAATAATTTCGATAGATCTTTCTCTTGCACACAGCAAGGGAGTTTAAGGCAGAATTGTTTTATGAATCTGTGATCATTTAGTGCCCTGCACTTAATTGCACTGAGTGAGGGGCTTTAGAGCAGAAATAATTTTACTTAAAGTAGTAAAATTTTCTCTTTTTTACTTTCTTCTTGTGATTTTGTGGGTTTAACTATACCATAATCCCATCCCTTTCTCCAGTAAACTTCTGGGTGGTGGGATTGAAAGCATGGCAATCACTGAAGCCTTTGGAGGTGAGAAAACCACATTAACTGAGTATTACTGAGAAACCACAAAGAATTGCAACTTTGTTTAGATTTTAAATCAAGCTGGATTACTTCTATCAAACTTTTCACATTGTAGTAATAAAGTAAAAAAAAAATGCAAGAGTGTAAGAAGAAAGAATCCACTTCTTTCAGCGTTTTTCCATTTTTACTCTTCATTTGCTTGCAGACTAAGTTTGAGCTGAGTAATCATTAGACTTGGAGCATGCTGATTCAGCACAATGTAGCGTTATTAATACTATTAGTAGCATGTCATATAGGAAGGATTTCCCTGATGCAATCTGTGTTCCTTTCTAGAAACAAAACTGACACAAAATATGTTTTATTTATGCACAATTAGGATACTCTACATTTCAGATAAGAGTTTGAAATTACAATTAAGCTACTATTATAGTAAATTTGATCAGTTAGTGGTTAGCACTTAATCAACAATTAAGAGTTCATAAAACACAGTATTATTCCCTTTAGAAAAGATAAACTGGAGACTAACATGATTTGATATAATGAGTTTAATAAATCATAAGCTCCTCCTTGATCATTTTACTGAAAATTAAACTGGGCCAGGTCAGTGGAATCAACCATTTCTTTCCCCTCCTCCCTCAGTTAACACTTTTCCATAGGTGCCATGTGGTTTTAACTTCTACACAGAAAAGAATAAATGTCTGTAGCAGTCAAGCATGGTCAAATTAAAGCATTTCAGAGTTTGCTTTTAATATAACATGTTTCTACTGCACAGAATAGGATTTATAAATTGGGGTTAAATGATTTAAAAAGGTAGAGATAGACGTGAATTTTGTAAGTAAGAGTGTTTCTAACTGCAGTAACTCCTGAATCTGGCAAACTCAGAAAAAGAAACTCTGACCTTTTTCTTTTTCCTTTTTCTTTATTTAACAGAGTTCCGGACAGGCAAAACTCAGCTCTCTCACACCCTTTGTGGTAGGTGTAATACCTTAAAAGAGAGTTGTTTCTTCTCAGTGAATCTATTCTTTACAACTATATCAGAATTAAACACATAGACACAAGTCAGAATCTTTTATCTCTAAGAAATATGGTGAAACAGATCTTGGTGACTTACCTCCATTAACTGTGTTTGATTAGAGAACTTATATAAATGATTACTTTTTAATACAGCTCAAATCAGTGTAAGTTTTGCAGTAAGGAGAAAGAAGATAATTGTCTTAGAGAAGCCAGTGAAACACACCATCTGGAAAAGTAGAGCACAAATACAGGTTACTGGTAGACAGGGGCATTGCTCAGAAAAGAGCAAAGGCAAGGTTCTTTCTCAGCAACTCTTTGAACTTCCTGGTTTCAAGAGGTTTTGCTGAATATGACATTCTGAAAGGGCACTGAAAGGATACTACTGGCTGACAGAAACTGGATAAACAAAGAGTTTGGCAGTCACCGTATTTGGGCAGTGTCAAATACAGCAGGACTCCAGTTTCCTGGCAATATCTCTCAGTGTGTAAATAGAGGTAAATAATAACTAATGTAACTACTAATGCTACTGGAATATAGTTACCAGACACCAGGTAAGCAAACATTCCCTTGAATGAACACTATATTATAAAGGAAATTATGGCAACTTCTGGAAAAATAAGGCCTCTTCTGTTTCACACAGTTTAATGGCCAGCAGAGTCATACCCTTTTGCATGAATGATTACGACTGAATTGAGTGTTTTAGCTTATTTACTCCGAAGAGAATAAACCCATAATCAGTAACTATTCACATATCAGGAAAAATTTATAGCCAAGGAATTTTTGATCATACAAGTTACAGCTGGAAATCTACTAAATCAATACCATTAATTTTGGCAGAGGATTAAGAGATTTGTGCATAAGAACTTATTCATAATATTCTTACCTATTTTCAATATAAAATATACAGATTTAGTGATGGCATTGAGTAAAACACAATTTTGATCCCATTAATTAAATCACATCTGATCTCCAGTCGAGAAGAATGGCTTGAGTTTCATCTCAAGATTGCAGTAAGACTTGAGATACTCTTGATTTCCACATTGATTAAAACTGGCAGTTCTTTGTGATATGGATAAGCAGTTGTATTTTATTAAAAATTAATAATATAGAGAGTAAGAAAATACTTTTCCCCACTGTTTCATTTTGATCTATGATTCACTGTAGTGACAGCTCAGCTTCCAGGACCAAATGGCTACACAGGTGGAAAGATTATCTTCATTGACACTGAAAATACATTGTATCTTTTGGACTGTTAAAAGCTACAGGTATGGTGAACTGGAAAACCAGTTACTTTTGTTCTAAGCAAGTAGGAGGCTCCAGATTGCTCCGTACATGTATAACATTATAACTGACTCGGAAAGCCTGGAGAGCACAGTGTGTAGTGGCTCACAAGACAGTGACTTTTTTCTCTGTCGTTTGGTGGAATCCAACCTGGAAAAATTAAAGTAAGTATACAGATTCTATTTTAACTGGGGTTTTATTTTGAGATCTAATATGCCTCCTACAGGTGATAGAAGCTTTCCTCTTTATTCCAAGAGAAATTAATCTAAATACTAAGCACTATTTTTAACACTTTGTAACTGTGGTAGACTGTGTATAAATAGGTTTTGCTCATGGCTAAATTTCTAGAACACAGTTATCCATGTCAACCCCCGCCCCCACCTGAAACCCTAAATACAAGACAATTATCATTGTGAGCCTGAAAGTATTTTTAGGGTCTGTGGGACAGTGTGAAGAGAAAAAGTCAGTCTTCTCTAGGATCAAAGTAAATATCCTTCTTTTTTTCCCCCCATAGTTCTATTTTGGAATGAAGTTTTATTTTCAGAGCATGGCTTGTATAAAGAGAAATCCTTAACTTGGATTAATGTCAGCCGACCAGACCGCCTTCGTGACATTGCTGATCGCTTCAATGTTGACCATGACGCAGTACTTGACAATGTGCTGTACGCACGTGCATATACTAGTAAGACCATTACTGCAGCTGGCATGATAGCTGTTTTTTCTCCAAGGTTCCTGTTTTAATAATTCTCAGTTTATTAACTGTGATCGCCCACTGAGGATCATTAAGAATATTTTACTGCTGACAAAAGAAGTTGTAAGCTTGCTTCCATTTTCTGTTTCTAATGTTGTACAATGAGATGTGCTCAGTGTAAGTATTCCAGCTCAGTATTTATGCACTACATAAACAATACAGTTTTGCAGTTTGCCACAGCATTAAGTGAACTCTGTATCATACATGAGTGTCAGCATAGCATCTTAGTAAGAGAAGCACCTGAACTGCTTGAATGCAAGCTAATTCTATAAATGCTGTTGAGAAATTTTCTATGATCTTGTGAATGGAACTTTATAGGGACAGCTCCCAACACACTCTGTCACGGGAGACTGGATTAAAACTTCAAGGAAGTTTTAAATGAGACTTTTACTTTGGGAATACAATATGAAAATGAGTAATATGATTAATACAATTTCTGCGTGTCATTTAATTCAACATTAAATTCAGATGTTTATATTGCGTTTTAGTTTTTAACACAGCAAAAATGTTGTCTTCATGCATAGTTTTGTTGTGAAGCTTTCCACAAAGAAGTTTGGTTAGCTGGGCAAGTGAGAACTGCAATCTGCAGAAGCACAGGCACTGCTGGGTATTTATTGTACAGGTAGCTTGTTATTGGGCACTGGATTTAAAACTGCTGGCAGTGAAAATATAAACAGTGAGACATTTGAAGAGGAATTTTAAAATTCAGGCTTTTGTTCCCTCAGAGCTCTTTCTGGTCCTAATTTCACTTGGCAACTGTACTTCCCATCAGGTGAACATCAGATGGAATTGCTTGACTATGTAGCAGCCAAGTTCCATGAGGAAGCTGGTATCTTCAAGCTGTTGGTACTTTTTTGCATGCTTACTGCTTTCAGAATAAGTTTTCCTATTTTCTTTCACTATATTTACTTATCTAGCATAATTACAATGCAGATCATTGACTCCATAATGGCACTTTTCCGTGTGGATTTCAGTGGTCGTGGAGAGTTGGCTGAACGACAACAGAAACTGGCTCAGATGCTGTCAAGGCTCCAAAAAATATCAGAAGGTAAGGGAAACATTCCTACATTTGGAAAACATGGACTGGAGTTACTGAAACCATAGCTGTTGATAGCACAACCACCTAATAGTCCAAGTATATTATCCATCAGGCATTGGCCCAGGAATCTTTCCTCACTTCACACCTCTGTCAGTTACCAAAAAGATCAAACTGATAATATATTGTTTCAAGATGACAGATTAAGGAATCTTTAGAACTATTCAACATTTAGTTTTCCTAGAACTACTGCTAAGAGAAGTCCTAAACAAGAGAGAAGGTTGTAAAACTGGACAAACATCCAATAAGAGAAATTGTCTTCCCCAAATTACAACAGTCTAAATACACAAGAAACAAGAAGAATAGAAAAAAGGTTGAAGGCACAGAGAGATAAAAGAGCTGTGCCCATTGCCACATTCACAGTACTTTGCAAACCTCTGAGAGATGATGACAGGGATGAATAGGGTTCCTCCCCTTTGGAATGTGTCAGAAATATTGACGAGGAATGAGTAAATGTTTTTTTCATGCAGTGAATTTTAAAAAAAAAAGGAGGCAAACAGGCCAAGGGAGGGAGAGGGGGCTGAGGGCAGGGAGCCAACAGAGGAGATGGGAACTGAGAAAGACTTGTTCAGTGGAATTCTGAAAAGTACTCATTTTCAGTGTATTACAGCTAAGTCACACAGGAGCAAATTTAGGCTGTCTCATGACTAACTCCAGCCATCAGACATAAAGAGTATTTGTTTCTCTTTCATTTAAAATTTGAAGTGCTTCAGCAGGAGCCTGGCTTTTACCATAGATGGGAGAATATTTTGGAATTCTAATTGGACATAGTCTACCTTCTTTGTATTGTTTTCTATTGCAGAATATAATGTGGCCGTGTTTGTGACCAACCAGATGACTGCTGATCCAGGAGCAACGATGACGTAAGATACTTTTTTTCTCTTTAAAAAAAAAATCTCTTCTCTTTTGTGTTACATATTTAACAGAGATGAGAACTGAGATTGTATGGAGCAAAAGGCACCGAGATGAAGGTTCATACTGGTCAGTGGTCTCTCATGGATGATACCTATAGGCTTCTCTCAGTTTTTGTAATGAGTTTTTTTATGTTTATCTGCCACCTGGCATGATGGCTTCTTTCAGTGTGACTTGAATGAAGAGAACAAGCCATAAAAAGTATTGAAAAAGCACCCCATTTTCTTTTGGAGCAGCTTATATATGAAGTTTAAGGTGTGTATTTCTTGAGCCTCTTGAATTTAACGAGATGAAAGTTATGCTACCATTTAAGTCCTTTTTTGACATATTTACCTATTTATTATTCATTACTGACTTCAGTATGCCTCGTCTCACAGTTAATCACAGTATTAACCTATGGAATTTGCCTAGTGAATCATCACAATTTTCTTGCTAATTTAGCTTTCAGGCGGACCCAAAAAAGCCCATTGGGGGCCACATCCTTGCTCATGCTTCGACTACCAGGATTAGTTTGAGGAAAGGGAGAGGGGAGCTGCGTATTGCAAAGATATATGACAGGTAAATCACTTTTCCTTCACGTGAAGGAAGCTGTGTTATGAGCCACCAGAAGGTGACAAAGTTCATGGTACTGAAACTTAAACAGCTTGACCAGCAATTCGTGATTTCAAACCATCTGCGTTTCTGGATTGTAAGTTGAAAGAAAATCTGAAAGGACAAACTAATTCACAGATTTAAAGTTGTCTTGCATGTTGCATACATTAAATTACATAATCTTTCATCATAAATCCTACTAGATGATGATCTCTCAAAGACAACCATCAGTTTGGTAAGACTGGTGGTCCCTTGGCAGGAATTCCACAGCTGTTAAATGACTAAGTTTTGATGAGATGATTAGTATCACTTTGCCTGATAAACTGTGGCAGACACAAATTGTTAAAAATGGTACTAGTGGAAGTACACTGAGAGACCAGTGTTTCTGGTCAGGAACCAAGACGCTGAAATGAGAATTTGTAAAGAGTCTCCCCTTCTCCTGCACCTTCTCCATTTCTCTCCCTTGTGTTTGTCATCTTCTAAGAGGCAGATTTCACTTTTTCTGATCTTAACAATACTGATCACGTTCTACAGTTTGCACACAGGTATAAAGATGCTGAAGTAGTCCAGGTTGCTTAGACTTACAATATTTTGGGGACTGTTTCACAACTGCATTTAACATAGGGAAACCCACAAGTTTCTTGTTTCTTTTTTTTTTCCCAGTCCTGAGATGCCTGAAAATGAAGCCACATTTGCAATAACTGCTGGAGGGATTGGGGATGCCAAAGAATAGGCAGAAAACTGACATACAGCTGAAAACCACCTGGGCAATCAGGACGCAGATTTGTGCAAGGTCACTGACTGCCTAGCTGCATTTCCACCCTTTGGGAACCATTTAAGGTATTTTGGGAGAACATTGGGATGAACTCTGTACAGTACAGTTTTATTGATCTTAACAGAAATCAGTTCATTTAGAGTCTTTATTTTCCAACTGAACTTTCAGCAGACAAAGATTTGAGAAATAAGCTCGTGAACAGTTCAAAGAATCCTTTCCCTCCATTCTGTGAAAATCAAAGCTGTCCTTTCACATGGGATTAATATACTCTTTTTTTAGTTTATTTCAAAGAAGGTGTCTATGTGGTAGAATTTAACAGCAAAACGGAACAGAATTGGAATAAACTCAGTTATAAGATTGACGTAAATGGATGGAAAAGGCAGTGGCAGGAACAACAGCCCAAGAACTTGAGGGACTCTCACATACCGTAGACAACAATTTACTTTAAAAATACATTTTTAGGCATTTTTATCTTGACTAGATAATTTTTGTATTTTTATTTAGCATTTTCTACTTTTTGGAGAGAATGTTTTAAAACTGTTCTTATTAAAGTTAAAAATAAAAATTATTAATTAGAACAACACTCTGCTTATGTTTGGGTGCTTTGAATCAAACCCTGCTCTCAATAACTCACTCATCTTTCGTGACAGAAATAAAACTGGGTGCAATCCAACATTTTAAAACCTTTTATCTAGTTCTCTAAAGAAAAACCTTTATATAATTGCCTTGTCAGTCACCTAATATAAGACTATTAAAATTATTAAATAATATTAAATATTATTATTAAGAAGCAGAAGAAAACAAAACCAGAGGCTAGATAGGGGAGAGAGGCTGACACCAGTACTTACAGCACGGGAAAGGCACTTATGACTGGGCTTGCTGAGGGAGCATGCCATCTGTCCGGCCAGCACAGGCATAGCTCCAAGCTAGCCAGAGATGTACATCATGGGGGGCAAAAGAAGCAGCTAGGAATAAAAGAGAGAAACAGGGGATTAGGAGCGAAATATCAGTTCAGTTTGCATTACCTCCAATGGTCATGGAATTGCTTGTTTTAAAATAAACTCAACGATTTATATATGAGGCCCTTTAAGGGAAGGCCTTACTTTGTCTTCTTGTATAAAGATGCTAATTAGAATGGGTCTGACTTTGGTGTCTGGTTAGAGAGCTTGTCCTTACTGATACAAGAATTTTTTCATTTAGATTAACTAATGCATGTAAGATAACATGAAGTAAAAAGCCAGCAATGACCAGGATTTCATCCAAGAAAAGCCTGACACTGTAGCCAGGGTTTACCTTGTGACAGAGCTAGGGAGTTTGCCTTCCTCGGGTGGTTTCTTAACAGATCTTTGATATTTTTCCCGAGGTAAAGCACTATTTTTCACAATGGAGGGAGCGTAGAGACAAAGGCAGGGAGGCTGGCTGATCTGAGGAAGCCAGGAATGGATCGGCCATTGCCATTTAATGTCATGTCTAGTTCTTTGTATGTGCACAGCTTTCTCACACCAGGCATCTGTATCTAACGGCCAAGTACCGAGTGAGCGAGCATCCCTGAGAGCTTACAGTGTCACCTGACTCCCTCACCCCCATTGAGAAAGGCCCAAGTTTCTTCCAATATTTTAAGCACCAAGATTGCCTTCTACTTTCTCACATATGCTGTATGTAAATACATACAGTAAACAAAATTGTAATGGTAAACAATGTGTCTTGTTCCAGGCTAACTTATTTGTTTCAAGGGTCTGAAAGTAAAGGGGACTCACTTTCTCTTCTGCCAACGTAACCGATCTGTGACAATCGGACAGCCCGGAAAGCCCTGCCAGCAGCCAGGGCCCGGTTTGGCTGGGGCCCACAGACCACCCATCAGACACGGCTCACAGAACGGCCACTTGTCAGTAGGTGCTAGAAGCATAAGCACAGCACAAAAGAACTTAAGGCCTATGCTGCGTTAATTGCCTCATGGCTTATTTTATCTTTTAGCTAGGCATCTCTGGTTCATTTGGGGAGTCAAATGCTAGCAGGCCACAAACACAGTGTCTGTGCCACGCCTGCTGTCCTTCATTTCTTCACAGCATTAAGGCCACAGTGGGCGAAGAGGCAAGTTCGGTCACTTTCAGGAGAGGTTGCCACGAACCTCCTGCAACTGCGGAGGGTGTGCGCGCCTGGGGGTTGCCAGCAGGACCCGCGCGGGGCCCGTTATGCCGTTTTCTCCCGGTCTCCTGGCAGTCCGGCGAACGCAAACATCATGGCTGCTGTCACTCCTGCCCCAGCGCCGCGCCGAGACCTCCCTAGTCATCTGCCAGAGAAAAAGCGGAGGGAAACCCCAAGCCCGGCGGACCCGTGCAGCCTCGCCGGAGCTGCCACGGAGGCCCGAGGGGCCGCTCCCGCCCCGCCGCTCCCCGCTCCCCTTATTGTCTGCTCAGCCCTGATGCCACTCTCCGCCGTCCCACCGGGCGCGTAGGCGAAAGGCCGTATTCTCCAAACCAACTGCGCTGCGACATTAACGTAATCCTCCGACCTCCGCCAACCCTGCCAGCACACGCCGCGGAAGAATTTTACGCAAGAGACACGGGCTCCTCCTGTCCTACGCCAGCCTGAGTTACGCAATTCGCGTACGCCGTGTACTTACGTAACGTACGCCTCGGCCTACGTTTTCCCTACCGTCTAGAAGGGGTTACGGGGCTGACTCCTTGCGTAGCAGACTTTGAGGAATAAGGGGAGCGTTACTCTGCTCCCTCCCGTCCTCTCGCGGGGGCCTGCCTCATCGAAGGACGCTACGCACCTTTCGTACCCTTCCTGCCCGCGGAGCACTGTTTCGCCAAGCGTTCTTAGGGCGTAGTTGGCTTCCGGGAATAGGCGTAGCTATTTTCGAGGGCCGCAGTTTGCGCAGTGCCGGGCGCCCGTAACGTAACTGAAGCGGGTTGGGGCGGCGGCAGCCATTTTGTGCCGGGAGCCCGGAGGAAGAAGACGCTGGTGTCTCCACACTTCACGGGCCCTGGAGCCGACCGAGAGCCCCGCCGTTCCCTCCGCCGACGTCCAGCGGGTCTCTGACCCACTGACCACCTCTTCTCCTTTTGTATCCCACCAAAGAAGCGAGGTGGCGCAAAGCGATTCCTCCGAGACACAGCCGCCCCTGGCTGGACCGTCTCCCCGTACCCCCAGTCCCTCGCCGTCCCCACGGCCGGCGTTCCGCTGCCTTTCTCCCACCCCTCCGGGTGCGATGAGGGGCTTCGGGGACCGGGGCCGCGATCGAGACCGCGGCGGGTAAGGGGGGGGGGGCGAGCCGGGCCGGGCGGGGGCAATGGCGGGTAGGGCGGCGCGGCGCGGTCGCACGGCATGGAGGCTGTGGATGGAGCCGTCTGCCCCGCGTTGGGGGCCTGGTAGGAGGGAGTCGGGGGGGCGAGGGGGCGCTTTCAGTCTGCGGTATTGGGGGAGCTTTTCCCCAAAAATTTCTAGTATTGGGGGGGGGGGGGGGGAGCTGGGGACTTTATTAGTGTAGTTCTGGCAGCAAGGCAGGGTGGTGGGTTGAAGTTTTTTTATTCAGCTTTTCTGTTGGTCTGTAACCGTGTGTGCCTTGCTTGCAGTTTTAAGGCCTGCATTTTTCTCCCCCCATCCCCCCAATTTGTTTTCTGCCAGCCCTGTACTTCCGCCTCCCCCGGCCCCCCCGCAAGACAGAAAGGCCTTGGTGGCCCTGGCAGGGCCGGTTGGACTGTCTGCCCTTCTGGTTGTCATTGCTCCTGCTGGACTTACCAGAAATGTGGCAGTTCGTGAAAGATCTTTCTCAGTTGCGCGCCCAGGCTTATTGTGAGAGGAAATGAGACTGAAAACTGCTGCCATGCAGGAGACTTGAGTACGCGGCAGGGTGAGCTCGGTAAACACGGCCCTGGACCACGCTTAACGAACGTGACCAAGCTTATGGAGCAGTCAGACAGGAGTTGTCTGTGTGGCACTGCAGAGGCCCAGTGCTTGATACTCTTGAATCTGCTATTTAAAGGAAGCTTGGCTTGGAAAAGGCTTTTGCAGATTTTTTTTTTTTTTTCCTTATGAGGACGGCAGCAATAAATACAGTGCCATTACAATGCAAAACTACTTGGAGACGAGGATTTTAAGGGTTAAAAGTAGTAAGGTGTTCATTCCAGGCCTTTTTAAAGAGAAAGTTAGAATTCGTTTAGGAAAGCAGCATTTTCTGCCCTTTAGATCACAAGTAGTTAGGCCTCCATTATCAAGAATTAACAATAAATACATCATGTGGGTTCTGTTATTCTTAATATGGCAGACTAGGTCTCAGTTAATGTCTCTCTTTTTGTTTGTGGTGGTTTGTTTTTTGTTGTTTTCCCCCTTCCTTTCCTTTTTGTTTTCCTTCCCTACCGGGAGATTCGGTATTATTTTCATAATATGTTGCAATACGTTTTAACATTTAGTTTCTCGTTGTCTGTGGAGAGAGATAGTTGCATCCTTGTTTTATCTTACACCCACATTTTACACTCTGAAAGATACTTTCATTTTTTTCATAGAAAGAAGTGTTCTGGTGTTTTTCCACTGTGAGATTTCCAGCTCAGTTTAACACAAGGACATTGGAGTAAATGCTTTGGCAAGTCAGAGATGGTTCAGACCCCAGCTGTTTCTGGAGTTTGAGTGAGTTTGAGTATGCAGGTTTATATACAGTTACTTAAAAGAACACTAGCCAAAGCATTGTCACAACACTTGGCATGCCTTAAAATTTGTGTAATCTTATTTTGTGTAAAGACTTTGATTACAGGCAGATGATTCTCTTTTGCATCAGGGTTTTTGCATAAGTAAAAGGAATGCCTACCTGCTTCTTTGTGAAGTTTTTGGACGTTTGCATGGAAAACGTTTTTTTGGCATATTATCCTGGAAGCTTTAATGCATTGGGATTCAGTTTGTTATATATGTCTATTTAAAGTGTGAAAATATTTGTACCCATTAACCACCATCATACTTCATGAACTCTATAAAATTTTGGGCCACTCAGCATGCTGGTTAAGCACCATTTGGAAGTATAACCTTCTCAGTGCTGGTTCTTTCATGGGCTAACTAAATACAGGCTTTCAGGATTTCCTTCTGCCAGGACCTAGTTGTAGGTGACTTCTTAGAATGGAAAGTTGTACTGTTTTGCTCTGGAATGTAACACCAGTAATATTACAGAAGAATATTTTGAGTCAGCCTGAATTGACTCTGAAAGAGAACTGTTGGCAAATCAGTGGAATGATCTTAGATTTAAATCACTTTAACTGAAGTTGGAATCTTGTTTTACTTCTAATTGGAATGTACAGTGTCAGTTACTGCCTGTGTAGTGGATAAACTTCAGCAGAGGCAGCGCTGAGGAACTGCTGCAGGGCTCTCTTCTTTCAGGTCACCATACAGACATGTTGTCTGTAGGAACAGAGAACTGAAACTATGTGATTTCTATGTAGAATACATCAGTTCTTCCGTCTGAGTAGCTGTGGAGCAAATCCCTGCAGTACCCAGCGGTTTCAGTGTCCAGTCTTGCAATTGCTTCTTCCATATGTTTCCTTTCATAAGGAGACCCACTGATACTTTGAAACTCCAGTTGACTTCAGTGAGGTTATGGGTTTTGTTAGAACTACTTGGATACAGAAATAGTTGTCATTTTGACCTCAGGTTAGTATCATAAGTAGTAAACATCTTCAGTAAAGGTGAATGTCCTTGTGAATGAAAATTTAAACTATTTTTTTTTTACTTTATCCTGAAAGAAAATGTCATGGTTAAATGAATTTTTGAACTTGTGTTACACAGTCTTTTCATATGACAAAATCTGCTGATTATTGCAGGCCTCTAGGGATCTGATAGACATACTGATGAGAAGATAAGGGATATTTATAGGAGAGGGAAGAGACTTAATGAAACAGTTGCAACAAAGCAAAGGTTTTCAAACTTACTTAGCAGGTTTTAAGATAAATTATATCTGCCATGCTTAGCTTTTCCAACAATGTAACCCTTTCTTCTTGTTAACATGTTGATTTGAGTTCTGGTTTTTTTTGGTGTCTAAATCACTGTAATTTGTAGTTTCCACTGGGAAGCAATTTAAAGAAAAAAATGTAGTTAATGTCTGAACAGATAGTCTTGCAGTAATTCAAAAATTTATTTCAGAACTATATTTTTTAGCACCCGCTCCCACCCCCCTTCCCCAAGTTACTGTTAGAAGATTGTTTTGAGATTTTTGTTGCTTTTGGTTTGTTTCATTAAGTTTTTTATTTACTAGTGGACTGCCAGGGTAAGGTGCAGACATTTTTAGATTTGCCATCTAAACAAAAGTTTTGTTTTAAATGGGCATTTCTGATGAAATGATGTTTTGCAGGAAGCTGTAGCTTTATTAATCAAAATCTGAATTAGGACAAAATTTGGTCTGATAGCATTTGGTAAAGCATCTTCTGCTGTGTTTGTATGAATCTAATGAAAGCGCTATACTTATTTTGTGAATTTTAAAATACAGAATTTATAATATTTACAGTAAATAATAATTTTACGCCACTCGGTTTTCAGTTTTCTTACAGATTATTGCCAGAAGCTCATGCTTCGTCTAATGCGTTAACAAGTCATTACAGTTGGCTCTTAACCTTCTGAAGTGTATTTAATTAGCTGGATGAAGAAAACTAGGAGAGAGAAAAAGAGCAGTAACTTCTGAGTTCTGCTAGTTAGGAAATCTTTAGTAAACATTAGCTTCTTACCCTCTTGAGTCTTCATCAATAATATTTAAAAGAGGATATGGTTTTTCCCAGGTACTTTTTTGAGTATTTTTCCTGTTAGACTCTTGTTTTAAAAGATTTTTTAATTTTTATTTTTTAAATTTCATTGCTTTGGTTCCAGAATTACAGATGGATTTGCAGGCTTGGCTGGACTTGTTTACTTTCTGTTCTTCACTGTTTTGGCTTTCAGTTGAGGCATGCTCATTGATAAGAAAGAAGACATAGAGGGGAGGACTGAAGTAGCTATTTTTGTGTAAAATTAATCTTGAGAGAGATAAAAGGAACTTGCAATTACAGATTTTTCTCATACCTTTTCCATGTTTTAAGTGTACTGTCAGTTTCAAGAAAAGGTAAGTGCTGTAGCTGTACCCACAGTGTAGTCCCGAGGGAGGGAACCCTGGGGTAGAAACCTAGAGAGACAGGAGTTTTAAGGCAGTGACTTACAAAATGGCTGTACTGGAAGGAAACTTTAAGATGATTTTGGGTTTAGAACTGACTTTAAAGCAGGTTTATGTTATTTCAAGAAGACGTATGCCATCATAGTGTTTGGAGGGGGGTGACTTTTGCTAGAACGTTGTGCTCATGTCAGTTTGGGGAAAAGAGAGTGGAAAATGCTTAAGAAACCTGTGAATTCCAGAGTAATTTAATACTCCTGGTTTTGTTTGCTTATTTTATAACGGACATCGACATTCACAGGTTTGGAGCAAGTCGTGGAGGTCCTCTTCCCCCAAAGAAATTTGGTAATCCAGGGGAACGTTTACGTAAGAAAAAATGGGATTTAAATGAACTGCCCAAGTTTGAGAAGAATTTTTACGTGGAACATCCGGAAGTGGCCAGGCTTACTCCAGTAAGTTTTCAGATTCTGTCCCATTTTGCCTACAACAGAAAATGTCATAAGTGGAAAAACTTGTCCTAGGAAGTCTGGGACAGTGTGTAATAGAACTGCTTTTTCATTGAGCTTGTTTGGTACCTGTGTACTGTGCAGGATGCTGGCTCTAGTTGGCTTCACTATTTAACGTTAGCAAAGGTGATGCTTCTCAGCTGTTTTTATACGAGGTATTTGGCCATTTGTAATTCATCATCATAATGCTTGTCTGTTCTAGCTATTCAAGAGGGTAGATAAGACTTAGAAAACTTGAAAGTTGCACTCCTGGGGAGGCCCTGAAAGAACTTAAAATAATGAACTGAGAGTGGCAGAAATGCATGAGAAAAGTTTGAAAGTAGCATTTTATCTTAATAATAATTCAAGCTGAAAGAGGCTATGGGATACCTCTAGTCTAATCCTCTGCTCAGAGCGGGGCTAACTACAGAACTAGAGCAGGTTACTTAGCACCTTGTCCTGTTAAATGTGAATATCCCCAGGGATGGGTAGAGTTTATATCCTCTCTGGGTGGCTGTCCCAGAGTTTAATGCTTCTCATGGTATTTTTCCCCCCTAATAATTATATTTGCAACATCTTCTCTGTAGAGACCCATTGGGGTAGTTGAAAGTAGCAGTTAAATTCCCCTGTTTAGTCCTCTCTTTCCCAAGCTGGACAAATTAGCCCTTCCAGTCTTTCTTCATATAGACTGCACTCCACCCTCTTGCTTGCCCCCCATAATTGGATATGCCCTTCTTACATGGGGGCGGGGGTCAAAACCAGATGCAGTACTTTGTGTTTACTCTGTACATATAGTAATCGCCCCTTCCTACACAGCTTGTCTAGAGTCTTCTTTTCACTATTTAATGTCTTTTTATATTTAGAAACTAAGAGATTTCATTCTTTACACAAGGAAACAAGCAAAATGTTCTTATCCAGTTACATAGATTTAGAGATCATTGTGAAATATTAATGAGATATTTATATGGCATGAAGGAACTGAAGGAGGCATTGGCTTTTTAAAGACAGAACAACTTGGAACTACTGCACCACAGTTAGCATTAGCTGCTCTAGTTGTCTTTGTCTTAGCCAACTAAAAGGATTTTCATGTTTTTCCCAGAAGCTGTTTTCTTTTTTTACCTTTTCATTCAAGCTGAAGAGATTCTCACAAATAGTAAATTTATTGCTTTGGATAAAGTATATGTTTTGGTATCGTGTGTATCTTTCTATTGATTTTTTAAATTTTTTTTTTAATGAGCATTAGAATAAGGTCATGAATTGTGGAACCACATTGTGAAGTGCAGCTGGACTTAAAAGATAACCTAAAAAAAGATAAAATACTATTTCTAATCCTAAAATTATGCTTATGTGGATATATGTTTCAGAAATATATTAAGAAGTTCCATTATTAAAAAAACTTGGGAAGTCTTAGGGTATCGTTAGGACGTTGCCTGGGCTTCTTCCGTGCAGAACGGAAGTGCTGGTTCCAAAAAGATTCCAAGCAACGTTTGTGAGTTGCAAGTTGTCCAGCAGGAGCTCTGTAGTTAACTGCCTCTGGAACGTATTAATTGGAGGAGAGGGACAGGCCCGCCTTCTCCTTGTTTGTACTATATTAGGGCCTACTTACTTGTTTCA
The DNA here is from genome assembly GCF_023634085.1 of Falco cherrug. Lineage (NCBI taxonomy): Eukaryota > Metazoa > Chordata > Aves > Falconiformes > Falconidae > Falco > Falco cherrug. The sequence goes on along the minus strand of NC_073701.1, from coordinate 35,120,296 downwards.
TTCTTAGCATATTTCTTATCTGATTATCTGTTTCTAATCACTTTTGAAGCTGTTGGTCATTTCTGACCTCTGGAAAAAAGAGTATCATTCTTAAAAATACTATATTAATACACTTCTCATTAAAAAGAGAAGGTTGGAAGAAAAGAGAGTCCTTCTAGGCTACATAGAGAGCCCATACCTCTGAATATTGGAGAAGCTATGTGATAGCTCAATCTTAAAAGAAAATCTTTGGAAAAGGTGTCCTTTTTAGATCTCTGTTTCAATTCACTTCTCTGAGCTTTAGCCAGAGTTAATAGTGAGAAAAAAGCACTTTTAAGTTCTTGTCCCTGCTGATGTTCAGCATTTGTCCTTGCTTTTATTCCCCACATAAATAGTATGAAGTTGAAGAATTGCGAAGAAAGAAAGAGATAACAATTAGAGGGATGGAGGGCTGCCCCAAGCCTGTGTTTGCCTTCCACCAGTGTAGCTTTCCGCGTAAGTACTTTGCTATTCTTTAAGATAATGAGGATTACTCAAAAACAAATGCTGTTTAGGCCTGTTCTGTTTTCTAAAGGGTCTTCTAAAGCCTGTCATCATTTAAGATTTTTTTTCTTTTTTGTACAAATTAAATTTTAGAGTATGTAATGGATGCCTTGATGGACCAGAACTTCACAGAACCCACTCCAATTCAGTGCCAAGGCTTTCCGCTAGCCCTCAGTGGTCGTGATATGGTGGGCATTGCGCAGACTGGCTCTGGAAAGACACTAGCAGTATGTGTTCTTCCCTGTTACTTAGTTTTCCTAGCTGCTTTGCAGAAGTTACCCTTGGCTACTTGTTAGTAGGTTTTGGGCTTGTCCGTACTACAAGCATAAAGTGCAATGATTACATGTTTTTAAAGCTTGCTTTATTGCCTTACAGGCAAGTAAATTTCAATTCAACTAGCCTATCATTTAAAGGCAGTTGTTTTGTGTGTGTCTTTATTTTTGGATGCTTAGTCACTTCTCTTTGGTTTATGCTTACATTACAGTTTAAAAAACTATGTGCATTTTAGCATATTTTATTAACTGTGCAAGTTAAAATAAAAAATGGTTGAGTCTTCAAGGTACACATTAATTTTATCTGCAGTGGTTAAAAAGTAATTTTATGAAAAGTACTGGTTAGGGCCAAGATTGCTCAGTTCTACTAACTTAGATGTTTAAATGAGCCTTTCTGTCAGAGTTGCTGAGCAACTATATTTTGTGCTCATGTCAAAGCCGATACGGTTGGTCAGCAGCTCTGAAAATCTTCTGTTCTCTTGGATAAGTGCAAATATCTGTATTTGCAGAATCCTGATTTTTATATAGCCGCAGTTTCTTGCTGTCTCTCGCATCAGGTTTTGGCTTCTTGAAGGAATGTTAGGCTAAAGGGGCTCTTGCCATGAGCCAGTTGTCATGGCAGGAGGTCATTGGCGGTGGATATTGAGGTCCCATGTCTTGACTTAAAGTTCTTCTGTTTTAGTACTTGTTGCCTGCAATTGTTCACATCAACCACCAGCCATATTTGGAGAGAGGAGACGGCCCAATTGTAAGTGCTTGTTGATTCTCTTCCTTTTTTTGTGTGTGGCATGGCATTGTTAATGAGATGTGTACTGTATTCAATTGGTTTATCAGAATAGTAAGTAAAGAAATGTTTACTGTCACAATGTGAACATCCCACTCAGTTGAAATTCTGTGCAATTGCTGACATCGTTTAAAGATTTGTAAGTGTTTTAGCTAATAAAGAGCAGATGGTCCAGCTTTGCTTACGGGTATCTATGCGGAGCATGGGTATGTATGCAGCTTGGCTATCCTGAATCAATTCCTTTTGCAGTGTCTGGTTCTAGCACCTACTAGAGAGTTGGCCCAGCAAGTGCAGCAGGTGGCTGATGATTATGGGAAGTGTTCAAGACTGAAGAGTACCTGCATATATGGAGGAGCACCCAAAGGTCCCCAAATCAGAGATCTAGAAAGAGGTAATTTTAAAACAGGTGTTTGTAGTTTCTGGAGGAGGTCGTATTGTAAAATCTCTGTAAAAATAACATGATCTTTTTAAAACCTGTTTGGAAGGGGGTGTGCATGAATGACTGGCTGTCTGTTTCTCCAGTTACAATGATGGTTCATGAGGTAGTTCTCTTCTTTGTTGTATAGTGACATATTTGGATATTAGACTTCCTTTCTATTTTCTCTTTGAACTTCCCACTTGTGAATATCATCAGGACCTAGGAAGGGGAAAAGGGAACTTACTGGAAAGAGAACACATTATTTTGAGGAAATGTAGTAGCAGCAAACTTAAGGAATGATTTTTCTTAAGCCAGATTGCTAGTTTTCTGCCTAGGCTTGTATAATCAAACTTAATTTTTGAATGCACAGAAGCTTCTTTACACAGTGCATTTTGGGGTATTTTTTATTGTTCTTAAGCACTAAGCTCTCTTTCTTTTAACATACTCCATAATGTTCTGTAACTGCCTTTCTGTAAATAGTAAGGGGCTGAGGTTGAGGATGATGCAGAACCATGGTTCTACAGCAACCGCTGTAACACAGTAGTATTCAAGTGACCTAACCTTCATTTCAGGGGCTAGTTACATGTAATTTCAAATGTAGGAATGTGCTGATGGCTTTCATCTTCACTACATTAAAAAATTGTAATGGAATTACGTGTAAAGATGTAAAAAGTACTGTCAGGGTAAGCTTATATATACAGATCTATTCAAGAAATGAGAACATTTTACTTACCACTGCAGTTCTCAAGAGTCATTATTGAAAACTGCAGTAATGGTATAAAGGCATGCATGGTAGAAGACTGCAGCGTAGCTGTGTTCAAGAAAATGGTAGTGCATTCCAATTCAAAAGTAGCATCTTCAATGGAAGAGTCAGAGTTTACATGAAGAGACCTTGGGAGTATCAGCGTGGTGGGTTTTTGCACACCTTTCTTGGGTGCTGTAAAATAGGTATTTTGCTTATGAAGAAAACCCTTGAGGATGTGGGGAGGTCCAGTGCTTTCAGTCCTTTCAGGTGTTACTGTCTTTGGATGATTGCTTAGTATTTTCTGCAGCAAAGACTGTTGAACAGATAGAAAAAGAATTTTTTTCCCTCAGTTGTGATACTTGGGGTATTTAGTAAATTAATTTTGGAGGAGTACATCATTGACAACAGAGACTGTAGTTTATTCAGTCTCCCTGGCAGACAAATGGCTCTGTTAGAAATTGAATTCTTGCATGAGCTTTATAGAAACTAGAAGTTTGCCCAGCTTTCTCGGCTCTGGGGAGGCAAAAAAACAGACAAAAAAAGATCTGGGTTGCCACAGAATACTCTGCATCTGTAAGTGTAGTATCAAGAAAGTTGTTGGGGTTTTGCTTTTTTTTTCACCCTGCTGCTTGCCTAAACTTACCTATTCACTGGACATTATGGTGACACAGAAGGACTCGCCTGTAAGAAGATCTGGGAATTGATGGAAACCAGTTCCTCCTTTTAAGGAATGTATAAATTGCCATACCTGATACTAGTTTATGAATATTTGAATTCCATTTGTATGCTAACAATACGGGCAGGATGGTTGTCTGTCACTGTTGGTGCATAATTACTCAGTATTAAAGCCTGTGCTTTGGCTTTATATATTCTAAAAAAAAAAGGTAGAAGTGGAAGTAATTTGACCTGTATAGCCAGAGAAGCACTTCATGTTTGATTAGTGGGGAGTTTGGCTGGAGTTCACTCTCTAGATTTCTAGAGAGCTCTCTAGACTGCATAATTCTGGATGAAGGTGGGTCAGGCTTGAGTAGAAGCTTATTTTATTGCTGATTTTTGGACAGCCCTTCACTGGTGTTTTCTGACAATAAGCTTTTAGCTTCTATACTGCATTTATTATTCTAATGGCACTGTAGCAGTAATTTCAGAATGGGAAAAAATACTAAAAGAAACTAGGGCTTCTACTGAAATGACTCAATCTTGGGTACGAATGAGGGTGGTGCTTTTTTTTTTTTTAAACAATTTTGCTCTGGAAGGTGATTCATTCTGACTAAAAATACCAATTGACATTCAAATGCAGAGCCTTACTCTTTTCCCTTATTCTGTTTTGAAGGTGTTGAGATCTGCATTGCTACACCAGGTCGCTTGATTGACTTCCTTGAGGCAGGAAAGACCAACCTTCGTCGGTGTACATACCTGGTGCTAGATGAAGCGGACAGGATGTTGGACATGGGATTTGAACCCCAAATTCGTAAAATTGTTGACCAGATAAGGGTGCGTGAACCTTGTAAAAGGACAGCCTCCTTTGGTTTTCCATTTGAAGTCCAGTACCTTAAATAAATCCGTTTTCCCATTTTCTTAGCCTGATAGACAGACTCTGATGTGGAGTGCCACCTGGCCAAAAGAAGTGCGCCAGCTTGCTGAGGATTTCTTGCAGGACTATGTTCAGATCAACGTGGGAAACTTGGAGCTGAGTGCCAACCACAATATCCTGCAGATAGTGGATGTGTGCATGGAAAGCGAGAAAGACCATAAGTAAGCTGGTTTACCTACCATTTCACTTTATTTAGGTTGTACTTAAAAATCCAGATTGCTTTGTAAGCCAACTGTGAATTCCAAATAGTGAAATTACTTGTATTATTTGAGTGTTACAAAGCCAGTCCTGTCATTAACAAATCTGTTGGGTATATTCTAACCATACCTTTATACAACAGACCTAAATTCTGTGTGAGACTGACTTATTTATGTGGATGCCTATTGTATATGCTTTCAATGTAAGCTGAGAGTGTGCTCCTATATTCTTGTATATGGAGATACACATATTAGCTCTCATGTCTATTTTAGACTGATACAACTGATGGAAGAAATTATGGCAGAGAAAGAAAACAAGACTATCATCTTTGTGGAGACAAAGAGGCGATGTGATGATCTCACTCGAAGGATGCGCAGAGATGGGTGATTAGTTTCCCCCTCCCTCCCCTTGTTTCTAATGGGAAACAGAAATTGTAATCAAAAGCAGTAAGGTTTAAATGTTCATGATGCTGTTGTTGGGAACAACTTGTCCATTCTTTTCTTGGCTGAATTCAGTCTTAGTTTCCCAGAACATTCCAGTCCATCAAAGAAAGCATTAGTGCAAGATGGTATATTTAAGTTGTGCTTCTTTTAGTGTATCAGAATTCCAATACGCTGATTGGAACTGTATCAATGTAGCGAATGTGATTTGGTTGAGATGGTTGTTTATCGAGGTAGTGCATTTAACATGCAAGAAACAAACCAGTAGACATGCTGGGTAGATCCAGGCCAGAGGGAATAAAATACTTCATGTCTTTCATTTTTTGCTTTTTTACCAAAATGCCAATAAAGCTTCCTGTTGCTTTTAATGTATGTACTTTCTGTCTATACTAATGTGCATCTCTATTTGGCAGTTGGCCAGCTATGTGTATCCATGGAGACAAGAGTCAGCCGGAAAGAGATTGGGTGCTTAATGGTGAGTCCATCACACAGAGGAGAATAACTCAGGCTGCTGTACGTAATTCACAGAGACATACTTTTCTCTGGTGGTGTGTGTGTTTTGGTTTGGTGTTTTTTTTTTGTCTCTACCCAATAGATAAGTTTCAAAAGAACTTCCTTTGCCTTTGTACTGTTAATTGCAGTACTTGTATTTGCAACTTTTAAAATTCTTTTTGTGAAAAATGCAGTGGGAAAATTGCTTACCCAGAGCGCTGGATTTTGAAAAATAGCACATTATATGCTGACTTACTGGGGTTTCTGAAATTGACCCATCTGACCTAGATTCTCAAAAATGAGCACTTACTGTAAATCAAATTCAGGTAACTTTATCTTTTTGAAAAATCTTACTTCATAGCATGCTTTGTTTTACAGAGTTTCGTTCTGGAAAGGCTCCTATCCTCATTGCTACCGACGTTGCATCTCGTGGGCTAGGTTTGTACACATAGACCACTCTTGCCTACTGCTGCATATTTTTCTTCTTTGGACTGAAATATGTTTTCTTTTAAAAAAAAAATTCAAAGCGTGATTTTCCCCCACATGTGAAATACGTTTTTTTAACATTAATCTTTTTTTTTTCTTTCATATTCAAAGTCTCTTCCTGCTCCTAATGAACAGGCTTTGGTCTGCAGCAAGGCCTAGGCATGACCAATCGATCGCCAAGAGGGAGAAGAGACGTCCAATTATGCAACCCAACCCTTCCACCACACTCACTTCTTCCCCAAACCCAGCTTTTGTTGCTGGGTGATAGGGATGGATTGCTCTCAGTTCAGAGCGTGTCAGATAAAGTTCAAGTAGGAAGCTGTGGGAGAGCATTTCAACAGCAAATAGCTAATATTCTCCCCATATGACACACCACAGATTTGAACATACCAACCCCAGTGTACACGCATGTTTACCCCACAGATGTATTCGCATCTGAGAAAGCACTGCTCCAGATCTTTGGTCTTGACATGTAACCTTCCCTCCTCTGTGTTCCTTCTAGGCAGGACCACTGAGATTACATATGGCCTTTACCATCATGTTACCCAAACGTGTAATTGAAACAAAATCACACAGCTCTGTTCTAGTGGTATGGAAATGATCTGTCTGGATGCATCAGTTGCGCCCCCTGTTTTAATGCGCATATTTGTATTGTGAAACACTGTGCTAAGCACAGTCCTTCTATATCTGCCCACCCTAGAAGAGGAAGATGGCTTCTGAGGTGCTCGGAGGTTAATAACAGACACTGAATACTCCGCTTTCCCCGAGTTTGATAGAAGATAAACTACTTGGGGGTCAGTGTCTCATTGTAGTAAATTTTAGACAAAATTCCTGCAAATCAGTGCAGATAAGCCTAGAGAAATCTCTAGTTTGTTAAAAATCTCGGTTATCTGAGCTCTTTTGTTTTTTTTCATGTGCTGAAAGGGTGGCTGTGCTGTGCATCATATGGTCACTTTAATACAGGCAGACCATTACTAGACTTGGCAGCCTTTGTTCACACAACCTTCACCCCTCCTTCCCCTCCCCCCTCAAAAAATGTCCAACACTTCCTCGGAGAGGTGATTATATGGACTTCAGTCTCTGCCCTCTAGGGTCATGTCTGGACCTGTGCAGTTAGAACTTGGGCCTGTTGGGAGAAGGGACTGAGGCCTGAAACCAGTTTGTATGAAAGAGAGCTGCTTTCTCTAGCAGCATTTTTTAAACAGGCTTGCTATGTGCTGGTAGCTTCTTTGTGCATCTTGCCTAGACATTTAAAACAGCCTCACCCCCCTCAAAAAAACACTCCCCTCAAAACTACTTAATTGGATAACACTTCAGAAAAGTCTCCCCACTTCCCATCATCCACTTCACCTGAGCTAAGGGGGAAAGGTACCAGAGTCTGTTTCTTGTTACTGAACAACATCTCTGCTTGTTTTGGGGCCCTGAGTTTGCTGCTTCTTAAAATAAGTCACTTAACTGGCAAACTTCTGGACGACTTCCTCCAAGATCCTGGAAAGTGAAGGCTTCTACCTAAATAACATAAAACAGGGGCGCGCGCCTTTTGGCTGAGTCACCAGGGCTTTCCCTCTTCCTAATGGAACATTGGTTTCAAAAAAGCTTCTTCCAGGTAAGTTCTGAGTCCCGTAATGACTTCTTTGTGATAATTCCCTGGAGTGAGGTCCTCTCTCTGCACTGATATATATATTATTTTTTTTTACCTTTTTTTTTTTTTTGTTCAGTATTAAACTAAAAACATTGAATTTGTTTTGTTTTGTTTTCTTTAACAGAAGCTTTGATATCAGCTGCAGATCATTCTCAGTGCAGGGGTGGGGGCACATCTACATTGATGGTCTGAACAGCTCTCTAGACTAGCATGTTTGCTAGTTTATATCTCTCCTGATTAATAATTGGAGACTGTGCCATAGAGTATTCTGATGGTCTGACAAAGGGAATGTTTCCCAGGTAGCTGTCAAAAATGATTTACAGTTTCAAATCTTGATCCTGCTACATTATCTTCTAAAAGCGCAGGAAGATTGGGAGTGTGCGCAAACACTTGGAGCATGCTAGACTGGAGAAGCAGAGTCTTGTACTTGCTCTGGTCTCTTCTTCAGCGAGCTGTGTGCTCTACCAGGACCACTTTCTAGTCTGGAAAACACCCTTGCATTTTCCTCTTCCTGCCTTCCCATTCTTCCCCCTCTTCCCCAGTCAAATCAGTTCCATCTGCATTGGTAGCCACAATTCCCTGTGCTTTCTGCCAGGAAAGCACGTCCTTATATCCTCTGTGATAATTCAAGTTACTTTGCTACTGATGGATTTGCAAAACGGGACTGACTGAACATCACGTAGCCTGCAGCTTGTCAGACTAGTTACACCCTGGCTGTGAAGATGCAATCTGTCATACGTACTCGTTTCTTTACTTCACTTTCCCTTTTTAAAAAAACCTGTTGCATCAAGGACCCTAGCTGGAGACTCGCGCAGCCCCCTGTGAAACCTGCCTTCTCACTCCCTTTTTTTGGTGTGATTCAGGACTTTGGAGTCAGCAAAGACTGAGGAGCCCCCCCTTTGCTGTAATAAGAAACAGACATAAAGTCCCCCTCTTGTCACTACAACCCTCTTGTTTTTATTTTTCCTGCAACCCCTCTGAAATTGATGCAGTCTGGGCAATAGATGCAGTCTGACCCTTTGGATGTAATTTTTGTATCTTCATTTTTTTGACAATTGCCCCCAAGAACCCCAAATAGGGGACAAAAAGCGTTGGAGGACCTGAAACTTTTACCTGAACCCAGGTTCTCCGGCGCTTCACAACCAAATGGGGCTACAGAGAAGCATCTAAGCCAGTTCACAGAGCGAGCGTGTGTGGGGACTTCTCGCTGCCACGGACCCTTGATGCATGCTCCCCGCGCTCCAGTGGTCCCGTGTCAGAGGGCGGAGTTTTCGAAAGGAGGCCGCCAAAAATAAAAGGCAAAGAGACGGGATCGGCTGCAGCGGTTTCCCACAGGAGGAGGGAGTGTGCATCGGTCTGGTAACAAACAGAGAATGTTTCTCTCTTTAAAACAACAAAACAAAAAAAAGGAAAGGAAATCACAAAAATCTGTGTTTTATCTTGGATATTTTCATAATATTCTTCTTAAAATGCAGATTTTAAATTATTTTTTTTTATGAGCTGTTAGGGCACTTACTGTAATACCATGCTTTTTAAAAATACTGTATACTGTAGCAAATAGGTGCTTTCGGTACTTGAGCTGCTTTTACTAAGTGTTACACTAACAGTTCCTTTGTTTCTGTCCAGTAAGTTTACAAAGTCTGTCTTCCCATAAGGCACGCAGTTCTGATCTCCTAAATTTGAGTAATATTTTGTGTACAAAGCAACTTTGATAATTTCATTTCCTGCTTCCATCTGACACTGAAAGTAGGGAATTGCTAATGGAATTCAGGATTGCCCAAATTACAAAAGCTTGCCAGAACTGGATGGAACAGCATGGTGAAATGTTAGTGCAATGCGTTCTGGTGATAACTACAAAGCTGAGTTAAGATACTGTAGGTCTGAATAATTTTTAATGAGTTGGCTGAATAATACTAATGTAATTGGAGTGCCTTAAGCCTTAGGCTAGGGAAGGTAGTTCACTGTATTTTATTAGGACTGTAAAAGTAAATATTTTTAAGATTGCCTTTTATTTCATGTTACGGAGTGGAAGGTAAGTGATCTTATTACTGTTATTATTTGTTAGACTTCTCCCAACAGAGTAAAAGCTTTACCGCGGCAGTTCTGCTCTTCTTCCACCTCAGTTTGCTCTGTCTGACTTTGCAGATTGTTAGTTGGTTTTTTTAAAAAAAGGAGTACAAAATTCAATTAGCTTATTCACAAGCATTGGTGTCTTTGACACAGGAAGACAGAGGAATGCATTCCGGGGAGGATGAATTTGAGTGCAGGGCAAAACTGCTTTCAAATTACCCCTGTTTTTCAGGACACTGATCTTTGTTCCTGATGATCTTAAATTTGAGTCTTCTACTCTTTTGGGATGAGTCTGTCTTGTATTTATTCCGTGCAATTACTAACTTTGTATTTTTTTTTCTTATTACTGTCACCTGCATTCGTGCTCCCCACCTTTCGTTGGCACGTCCTCTCTTCTTCTCCCCTTTCCTCAACCCTACCCCTTCACTGTGCTTCGCACCTGGGCACTTCACAAGACGTGGAAGATGTTAAATTTGTGATAAACTACGACTATCCGAACAGCTCTGAAGATTATGTGCACCGTATTGGTCGTACCGCACGTAGTACCAACAAAGGTACCGCCTACACCTTCTTCACACCAGGAAACCTGAAACAAGCCAGGGAGCTTATCAAAGTGTTGGAAGAAGCCAATCAAGCCATCAATCCAAAACTGATGCAGCTTGTGGACCACAGAGGAGGAGGAGGTGGTGGTGGAGGTAAAGGCACGTGGGAAAAGGGCTACAGGAGGAATAGGTTCCCCATTTTGAGGGAGGGAAGGTTAAAAGAGGGCAGGGAGGTAGTAGGTGCAAGTTTAAGGTAATGAACAGATTAGTAATAAAGCTGGTTTGTATCCGAGGTCTCAATACGTTACTTAATTTATCTCTGTCCAGCAGAGAGGTAGTCTGCTTTTACCTTGGCTGTAGATTATTTTTTTTTCTCCTGATAAGGTCCTTGGAGCTAATTTTGGTTGAATTAATTCCTTGCAGCTCCTACCTAAGCATGGGCAGCCGGATGTGTGTGCATGCACGTGCAAAATTGAAATCAGTGAAGGGATACACTGATGTTATCTTCAGGGACTGAGACTTTTTCCTTTTGTTCCCTGAAGGACTAATAAGTTTCCTTATATTTGCAAGTTAGTCCTGAATTTCTTCTATTTCTTTGTCTCCAAGCTCATGTGTTAAGAACGCTTTTTGAACTTTGTATTTACACCTTGAACGAAATGAAGAGGTGTATATGCACAGCTGTGCAGGGAAGTTCTAGACAGTCAAAAGAACTTGCTGCTTGTGGGCAAGATTTTGGATGTAGAAGGGGGAGAAAGGGTGGCATAATTGTACCAGAGTTCATTGTTTAAGACTTGTTCACGGTACTAAATCTTAATATATCCATCGCCAGGAGGTCGTTCTCGTTACCGAACGAGCAGTTCAGTAAACAACCCTAACCTGATGTACCAGGAGGAGTGTGACAGGAGGCTCCGGGGAGTGAAAGAGGGCCGGAGAGACTCAGGTGGCTTCAGAGACCGTGAGCGTGGTGACAGTTATGCCAACGGAGCCAACAAGACCTATGGCAGTGCCTACGGGAGCCCAAATTCTGCTTTTGGGGCAGCACAGAGCCAGTATGGTTACACTCAAGGGAGCTATGGAGCAGCTGCCTATGGCACGAGTGGCTATGGCACTGCAGAGTACAGTGCTAGTGGCTATGGTGCCAGCACCACAGCTGCCACCGCTGGGAGAACCTCACAGAGCACTACCCAACAGCAGTATGCAGGGATGGTGGGGCGCTCAGGCCAGCAGCCACAGCCGCTCATGTCACAACAGTTTCCGCAGCCCCCTGCCACTAATGTGATGGGCTATATGGGACAGACTGCCACCTACCAGTATCCACCCCCTCCCCCACCCCCTCCCCCTTCCCGCAAATGAGACCACTCACCCGCTGGTGACCAGTGTAGACCTCTTGCATTTAAAGGAACCTTTACTTTCTCTTCTTTCCCATTGTGATGTCTCTCTCATGCAGGTTAGACTTAGAATTCACCTTTCAAATCCCTCGAGCCCATCAAAAATGGCCCCCAGTCCACATTACTGACCTTGTCCTTTTTTGTCTTTTTTTTTTTTTTTTTTTAAGAGATATATATAGTTGACTGGAAAACTTATTATTTTTTGTCTTGCATGTTGAGGAAATTGGAAATTTTATTTTCTCTAAAAGAAATGGGTATAAGGCAGATAGGTCCCAGCTCGATCATCTTGGTGTCTAAGGTTTGTGTGAAAACTTGCTTTTGAGGGGAGGAAGTTTCTATTCTGTAACATGTTAACTTAATTTCAGAAAGTATCAAGAGAGGTAGAAAACTTCGGGGAGCCAAAAAGCACTTCATTAAAAATTATAAATGCAAGGGAGCAATGCTCACTACTCCTAATCTTAATTTTCTTTTTTAAAATAGCTCACTATTATTGCTTGTAAACTGCTGTAGGTGACTTCCTATAGGAAAACTCTGCTCATTTGTCTGAGCTGGGTGGTGTTCGGAGTAATGCCCCAGGTGTACATTGTTGGTGTTTTCTGCAGCTCTGGAAGCAGCGGGCCCCATCTTCTGGTACCTGTAGCAGCCTGCAGTAGGGAAGTTGGGATTAAACCCCCAAGTGTCAGAGACCAAACTTGTCTTGGATTCAATACCTGAAAACCAGGTAGTTGCTGCAGGTACCACTGCTATAATGTTTAGCCAAATAAGTTCTTTCCCTATAGTTGCTAAATTGCAGCATCACAAGTATGTGGAGCCTGGTTATCCTTAAACTAGTTTTTGATCTCACACTCCTGTTTCTGAGTTTATTAAGAGAAGTCTTAGTTTGAGAGCCCAGAAACTAAACAGAACTGAGATAATGGAACAGTATGTCTTGTTTTTCCTTTACAATCAAACTCCCTTTTGCCATGGGGAATATTCTGAATGCCACTATGCTGAATAAAATGTGACAGAGTTTTTCACACTTAAATTTAAGAGGTTTGAACAGGGTGGGCTGGGGGGGAAGACATGGGAGGAAGGGAGGAGGAGGAGGAGGAGATTGCCTGGGATCTCCTTTTCATGAGGTAAGCGGTGAGCTGGTTAGTGCATCTTGATTCTGAAGCTTTTTTTCTTTTGTACTTTGCTCTGATTATTGCTTTTCCTGGCTTTTGAGTGCATTTCCCTGCTCCATTGGTCCCTTTGAGCTGAGCTCTCGCAGGTAGGTAGCATTTTAGAAAATGTTAGAGAAGAGTGAAATTTTAGTAAATACGTAAATAAAACTTGTTTATTTTACAGGCTAAGGTGGGTGTGAGGGGTTTTCCCCTTTAGTAAAGCATGTTGTTGACTTGTTATTCCTAAAACCAGACGGTTCAGAGACAGTAGATGATAACAGGAGTTGGCTGCTCTTGATCTGGTAATATGGCAAAAGAATGGATACATCTCCTGCTTTGTGAGGCATAATCTTTGCATTATGAGAGCGCAGAGGTTTGGGTTGGTTTGATATTTTCTGTTGGTGTTCTTGCATATGGATGAACAAGGCAGCCCACTCCTTTTGTAGCAGAGTGGAACTTCTTATAGCCCAGGAAAAAAAGAGCTTGCTTATACAGAAATTATGTCTTTTTTTAATAAAATTTCTTCCCAGAGTAAAATTTTGGGGGATGAATGAGCTTTTTGTTTGTGGTTGGTTTTTTTTGGTGTGTTTTGTTTTTTTTTTCTTTTTTCTTTTGTGCAGTACACAGGTAGGTTGCTGACCCAGAGGGAAAAAGGAGAGATCTTCCAGAACCTTGGTTCCCTCATCCCATCTAATCCCAGTGCTTGGGCAGGAAATTCTTTGTTTGTGTTAAGTGAAGGTCAGAAACATTTAGTTTATCCAGGCACTGACTGATTCTTCTGGCCTCCCTCACAAGCAAATGTAGAGCTTTTTTTTTTATTATTATTACTATTTTAATTTGTGAGTTCGATGCAGAAATGTGGTTTAAGGGGGTGTAGGAGTAAGGTATCTCACTGAGTGGTTTTAAAAAGGGTCTCTGGACCGTCAAAGCTGCCTTATAGTCTGCTATAGCTTTCACTTCTTTTTGGGGAGACTTGTGCACATGTAAATGTCTATGCCAAGTCTTGCAGTGCTTTACTGCCATTGAGGTCAGCTGAAGTCCAGGGTCTCAGTTCAGAGTGTTAACCAGACTGTTGAATGCATAAATGCACCGTGGCATGTGCTGCCCCGTCCCACCTGGTGCTCGCTGCTCTGTTCCATATACCAGCTGGAGGGCCCTTGTTGATAAAGCATCAGCATCTAGTATTGTTTGCGTTGTTTTCAATTTGTAAAAGTTTGTGGGAGTGTCAGATGAGTTGGGTGTCTCCTCCCCTCGCACTTCCTGAAGCAATTTACTGTTTGGACTTCTGAACAATGAAAGGGTTAGTGGCTTTGTGTGGGATCAGCATCTTGTTTCACGCATCTGCTGGTCTCTGAACACATTCCTGTTGTATTAATGAAGACTTGAATTGAGAGATTCATGGATCTGTGGTGTTCAGACACAGGATACTAAGAGCTATGTTACTATTCTTAGTTTGTAAATTGTCCTTTTGATACCATCTTGTTTTCTTTTGTAGGTATAAATAAAAACACTGTTGTCAATAAGTTGTGAAGTTTGTCTTTATTTTTGGAGTGTAAAGCTATCTTTGCCCCTGTTCTTCCCAGTTATTAAAAAAAAAAAAAACAAACAAATTCAAGGAGTTGTAAACATTCATTGGCAACCCACTGAATTTTAATAGAAATGGTCCCAGTTTGTAGAATACAAAGAACTGCCACTGAAAGTGAGTAGGGAGGATGTTTGAATACTTGTGGACTTGGAAGATTCATGTCATTCAAAGGCAACATATTTTTACTGAATGTTATGGGGCCTGCACAGAGTGAGGGTCAGACAAAGTTAACTTTCAGGAGGGTGTTAGTTCATACAGCATTAAAATAACAGTTTGTAGAATCTGCTGTGTCACATGTGATGTGGTCACATGTGAAATGGGTCCATGGCCTTTGCATATGTTATCGGACTTAATGGTGCTATGTTCCCTTTACCTTAGGCACTCGTTCAAGGACTGAAGGACCAAAGGTAGTGACAGTTTCTGTTATACTTGTGCTGCCTCAGGGTCAAGGTAGAGGATTGTTTTGGAGGTAGCTGCTGGGAAAAGCTGGGAGAGAATAATTTGCCCTACTTCAGCGTCGGCCAGCACTACTAACTAGCACCAAATTCAAGTAAGAAGAATTTTTTTTAAAAAAAAAAGCTAAGTCTCATGTGGATGAAAAGCGTATCTGCTTTCCAGGCCTTGTTTTTCCGGCACTGGAGTGAAACTCGGCTGAGCCATCCGTTAGTCAAAAAGGGCCAGGAAAGGAAAACTGGTATCAAGAGCTTCATCTTCAGAATTTCCAATGTTCTCTGTTGAAATGTCTTCAAACAGGCATGGGAAGACTTAGCTTCTTTCCTTTTAGGACTGTGCAAAGAGAAAGAGAAGGTAATGAAAGAATTCTGGGCAATTCAGCCGTTGCATTGTTTCAACAGTATTGTTAATTTTTTGTTTAACTTGCTATTTAGAGTGCTTAGCTAGTGGGTTGCCAGGTTTGCAAACAGCAAGAGGTGATGGCTATCAAATAGACTTTCTTGGGCATCTTCCACGTGCTAATGTAGGCTAGCAGGAATAGAGCTGTGCCATCTTCAGGGAACAACTGCTTGTCCTCAGTTACGACTGTATGCTAACAGCTCCAGAGAATCCCATTCGTTATGGAAGGAGCATCTAGGAGAATTTAGTGAGAAGGGTAACATAAAGGAATCCTGAGACCAGGAGAATTTGTGATCCTTGATGGGAGACATCCATTACAGATTTGCTTCTTAGCAGGGAAAATCCACAATGAATTTATTCTCCTTTATGCTAAAGGGAAAGGATTCTTTCCTCTTCCGTGGTTATTCTTTCTCACGTGTGGGCCCTCTTAATTTCCCTGCTTTTTCTTGATGATGTACTGTGGAGTCTGCTGTTCTATCCCCAGTGCTTTCCCCCTTTTAATAGAGAACATGGCCTGAATAAATGGTCTGTGGGCCAGTCTCGCCTGAGCCTGCCCCATCTTACCCGACCTGGAAGCTGGGATGTGTGGCCTTGTGGGAACACCAGGGGCCCATAGGCTTAGATGAGGTGGATGGAGAAGTGCTGCCCTGGCCATATGGTGGTCAGCAGCACGGAGTCCAGCTGTTGACGTAGTACTGGGGGTGGGTACTGGGGCCAGTACTGCTCATCATCTTTGGTGCCAGCGGGAAGGGCAAGTACTCCCTGAGGGATTTCCTAATGCACAACAGAGGGGAGTGGCTGATGCACCAGACGGGGTTAGAGGGACCATGCCAGCCTGGAGAAACAGACTGGTGGGGACCTTATGAAAGTCAAAGGGAAACGCTGTGTCCTGCCCCTGGGGTGGAATAACCCCATGCACTGGTATGTGCTGGGAGCTGCCCAGCTGGAAAGTGCCTCGATAGAAAAGGTCCTGGGTGTGCTGGTCTACACCAAGTTGAACACAAGCCACCAATGTGTCCTTTTGGCAAAGAATGCGAGCAGTCTCCAGAGCTGTAGCACCAGCAGGTCAGGGGAGGTGGGTCCTTCCTCTCTGCTCAGCCTTGGTGAGGCCACAGCTGAAGCAATGGGTCCAGCTCTGGGCTCCCAGTAGAAGAGGTGGGAACATAATGGAGCAAGTCCAGAAAGACCATGACGATTAAGGGACTAGAGCATCTGCTGTAAGAGTGCAGGCTGAGAGCCGAGACGGCTCAGCCTGGAGAAGGCTGAGGGCGATCCTGCCAGTGGGTAAAATGCCTGATGGGAGGAGTAAAGGAGACAGACCCAGACTGTTTAGTGGAGCCCAGTGATGGGAAGTTCCACTTAAAAAAAGTTTCTTACAGTGAGGATGGTTGGACAGTGGCACAGGTTGCCCTGAGAGGCTGTGGTGCGTCTGTCCCGGAGATACACAAAACCTGACTGGACAGGACCTTGAACAACCTGCTCTAGGCAGCCCTGCTGTGAGCAGGGGGTGGATTACAGGATCCCCCAAATTGCTTCCAACCTTAGACATTCTGAAATGCAAGCTTTTGGGAGCCGAGAGCTTCCTCAGAGTATCTTTCAGGTCCTGGTGTTACACAGAAAGGAGTTAATCTAGTTTTGAAAACAAGATAAAGAGAATTTGCGTTCTATAAAAATCCCTTTGCAATGCTTTGGTATAGACTCTGAAGTCTTTTAAAATACATTTCTTTATGTAACGCATCTTTGCTTTTTTTGCAGCATTGCTGCCCTTTTGTTCAAGCTCTTCAGTGTTAGAAATGTTTGGAAAAGATGGTGGGGTTTTTTTGTGAGAGTGTAAGAGAGATGCAACCTGCTATAATACTGCTGGTTTTCATAAATGACTGCAAAGCATTTGCATATCTTCAGACACCTTTTCTTTCCCGTGATTCAGAACGTTTGTGTAAAAAAAAAAAACCAAAAAACCCAACAAAAAGCAATTCTCTTCCTACTGTGATGTCCCTGGGACAAATGTTTTTTTTTCTTCTGTCTCCTGTATCATCTAAATTTTGCAGCTCTGTCACTAGTGATGTGAGACTGAAAGCCAGCAGTTGGGTTTTTTCCCCCTTTTGTTCCACCATCCGCAACTACAAAGGGTACGGATTTCTCACAAAATACAGAAGGACACATGAATTGAGTGAAGCTAAAATGGGGATTAGTTTAAAAAAAAAAGGAATTGATGTGGAGCACCTTGATGGCAGTTTTACAAAGTACTTTTCTGGCTACAGAAATGTTTTAATGACAGAAGGAAGTTGTAACCTGCCAAGGCCAGCCACCTGCTTAGTGCTCCTGTCACCTCTCTATCAGCAGGTATATTGCATGAAGCTACCGAAGATTTATCCCTTGAAACGTCAAATGTAGGCCGTCACTGCTGCTTTTGGCAGACTAGTTTGGGAATTTGAAAAAGGAAGAAAATATTTGTTCACTCAGCTGGATTTCGTCAAATTCCATCCGCCTCAACAGAAAAGTGTTTTAAAGCATACTTCAGCCTCAGCATACCATAGCATGTTCTACCAGATTCTATGCCCTTGATGCACTTGTTAGCTCTGGTATGCAGCCATTTACCAAAGCACAGCACTGAAGTGGAAGGGGCCTCTGATTTTGGGAAACAGAAAGGGATGTCTTGTCTGCAGATGCCCATCTTCCTACAGAATCAGTTCTTGAGAACGTTACATCTTTTCCATCAAAAGAAAAAAGCAGACTTAATAATCTCTGTATCTCTGCAGTTGCTTTCTCAGGTACATTGTCTGCCTACAGCTATGCGCCCCCCCCCCCCCCCCCCCCCCTTAAAGTTTCTTTGCATGATTCATAATCTTTCAAAGCGTATGTAGAAATGAGTATACCTCAGTTGTTAACTTCCCAAGGTGGGGTTAAACCAGGCTTAGCTCTGGTTTAATTTCTACTTTGTTTCACACAAATGTCTAGATCCTTGTGAGCAGAGATGCCCAACTGCATTCAACAGAT
Source organism: Falco cherrug (assembly GCF_023634085.1). NCBI lineage: Eukaryota > Metazoa > Chordata > Aves > Falconiformes > Falconidae > Falco > Falco cherrug. The sequence continues at coordinate 35,102,127 of NC_073701.1, read as the reverse complement.
ACGTTTTTTAAACTGGATTTTAGGTAGACAATATGCATCACAAATACAGCAAAGAATAAAGTCATGTAAGGATTAACGCATGGCAAGCTGTAGCTCCACTGTACGTTACAAGAGTGCCGAACAAACATTTCAGATTTATACCAACTCATTTACCTACCTTTGGTAACGTAGAGATAGAAGAAGTCACAGTAGAAGATGGTTTGTACCACCCCGGAAACTACAGCGATCTGATCATAGAAATTCTCCGTGTAGTAGCGCCAGACCCAGTTGGCAATGTAGAGAGCACGGTAGAGGCCCAGGAAGAAAAGGTAGTGCGTCGTGATGGTCTCTGCTTCCCCTGTCTTGCTGATCATGAAGAGCTGAGGAAGGATAGCCACGGCCTCCAGGTAGATGGAGAAGGTCCAGAGTATCTGTGAGTGCAAAATGAAGGCAGTGAAGGGTCTTGGTGCTGGGTAATACACGTTAAGACCCAAAGCTTTTCATTTGGCAGAGCACTGATGTACGAGCAGCATGAGTAGCGCTGCTGGAGTTGGGGAAAATGAGCCTGCTGTGCCGCGACTGAGAGGAGACAGCACTGCGCTGCTCTATGGATGGTCCAGTCTTCAAGGCCTGCCAACTTTGCCTTTCCTGTCTGCTTCTGCTGTTAAACATCTCAGCTATTCAACACGCTGCTCACTTTGCTGCCTGCTGTCAGGCTGCTGCTTCCCCTCCCCTTTCCTGCCTCAGGTTTTCCTTACCTCCAAGGGTGTGAAGCTGTGGTTCTCCAGAAATGACAAGCCTGTGACAGGGACCAGCAGGAACTCGAGGCGAAAGGAGTCATTCTCGCTGTCAAATGTTTTCCGGAATTTCACATAGATCATGTACACGGTGATGTAGGCACACATCAAAAAAATCACCTGGGGGAGGGAAGGGAGACACCAAGACCTTACCTGCAATTGCACCTCCTGTGCTTGAAGAGGGGGTGGCTTTGCCAAAGTCAAGTTCTGTTAACCCAGTTCTGGTGGAGCTGTGCCAGAGCAAGACAGTGGTGAATACTTTTTCTGTGCTGGCTTGTGAGTTGACTTCTGCTGAGGATACTCCTGTGGTCAACTAAAGATTGCCCCACCATGAGGATCACACCTGTTCGAGCCCTCTAGGGCTCGGTGTGAAGAGGTTGGCTTGGTTGTGGCTCTCTGTTCATGTTCCTGCTGTGCAAGGATACCCAGGCTTGATTCATGGTGTCTCATTCTGGTTGTGGTGGTACTAAATGTGGTGGACTCAGCTTGCTCACTGATTGTGGTGAGGAGGATTTTTGGCCAGCGGAAGGCCAGTGACACCAAAGGAAGCATCTTTATCCATCTTTGCTGGCTGAAAAACTGACTTAGCCACCACGTACCCTCACCTCCCCAGGAAACCAGGGCGCGCTGAGAGGAACCTCTGCTTCTGCACTGCCCTCTCCTTACCTTCATTACAGTGTTATAGACAGAGATGAAGGTTGTGAACAGGTCCAGATAGCGGGTTGTGAAGACAAGGGCAAAAAGAATCTGACTCTTCCCAGAGATACCTGCATGGCAGGGAGAAGAAAGGAAGGTAAAGCAGATGAGGGGAAGGACCCTTAGGATGGTGGTTTCCCATTATGCCTTCTTTGGAAACGGCCGTAGTTACGCATGTTGCTTTGTGAGCCAGGTCTGATGTGTTGGTGCTGTGGTAGCTCTAGACCTACCCCAGGACTGGCTGGAGTCTCCCAAGTAACAGGGCAGTTCCTGCAGACACCCCTGAGCCCTGCCTCAGGTCACAGGGACCGGCTCTTGGTGGGCATGTTCACTGCTTTGGCCAATTCAGCCCCTACTATCATCAAAATGCTTTTCCCTCGCTGGGCCCCTTCACCTGCCCACCTTGCCAGGGCTTGTGTGATGTGACATCTGCTGCACAAGGGAAGAGCTGCGGGATTGGGGACCAGCCCAGGGATGCTGATGGAGCTTAGTCACCGCTGGCAGGGAGGTGCAGTCAGACCCACCGTTTTCTCTACCTGTGACAACACGGGCTGCAGCCCAGCTCCAAAGTCTCTCAGGGAGGAAAGCATGAACTCCGAGCAAAACCCTCCTGCAGGAAGCTGCTGCCCTGTTTTCCTTGCCTGGGGTCGGGGCAGCCTCTGGTACCTGCCCATTCACTGGCAGGACCTCCAGCCTAAAGCAGCTTTCTCTCCAGGCTGTTGGGTTTGGTGCCACCACAACTTCTTGTGCTCATTCTCCACCTCCCTCTGGCCTTGCTGCCCTCTCCGCCTCATCATCCCAAGACCAACACCTGCCTGAGGCCATGTGCCTTGCCACATCACATCCTTCCAACACAGCCCTCTTCTCCAGGCAGGGAGACCTCCTGGAGGAGGAGGATGACTTCTCTCAAAGAGCCCATGGGGGAGGGCTGCCAGCTTCTGTGGGCTATCGCTAGCCTTTTTGGAACCCACTTCGCTTGCATCCCTTGCTAAGTCACCCTCCCAGAAGTGTCCCCCTCCTTCCCCGGGGCGTGGGAGCACTCACCAGAGCAGGACTTGGACTTCAGGATCTTCATCAGGAGGATGATGATGGCCAGCAAGTGGGAGACATCCCCCAGGATGCGGAAGATGTTCATGGTGCCAGAGGGGCTCCTCTGGAGCAAAGGGAGCAGGGCGCTCTTCCTGCGGGCAGGGCGGGCAAAGGCAAAGTTTTTCCCCCTCCAAGCCTCGCCTGAGCAAACGTGCTCTTCAGGCTTAACCGCCCTTCCTGCCCGAGCACGGAGCCTCTCTTCTGGCAACGGAAAGTTGAGGCTCGCTCTGCCCTGGCTGCGAGCGCCTGTCCCCTGCCAGATCGGGCTGCGTGTCTCCCTTGCTTACTTCTCCCCCAAGGTAGACGTTCTCTCTCCCCTGGCCAGGCCCTTCCTCTCCCTGCCCCAGGCAGAAAGTTGGGGTTGGTGGCCCGGGAGCCCCGGGCTGAGCCTGCTGAGCAGCCCGCAGCCAGCCGGGGTGACGGTGACGTGGCTCCTGGCTGCCCGGGGAGGGGAGAGAGGAGGAGGCGGAGGCGGGAATAACTGCGCTGGTTTTCCCTTTTTCTTTTTTTTTCCCTTCCTCTTTTTTCCTTCCCCAACTTGTCTCGAGTTACAGGCGGAAGTGTTGTTAAAGGGGGAAAGGCGAAAGGGAAAGGGATCCCCGGCCTCTGGCCGCGGGGATGCGCGCTGCTGCAGGGCGGCTTCCAGGGACATTCCCCGTGGATGCGCTACCTCTGCCCTGCTCCCAGCCGGCCGCCTCCCGCCCTCTGCCCTTCCCGGCCCCGGCCCACATCCAGCACCTCTCCCAGGCGCTCCGCCTTGCCTCCTGGAGCAAAGGAAGAAGCGAGGAGATCCGAGTTAGCGGGCCACTGTGGCTGGATGTCACACCCCGCGTCCACCGCGGGTCATACGCAGCCGTTCCCCGGCGTCCCCCCACCAGGCACCCCTGCCTTTGGGGGTCCTGTCTGGAGCAGCACGGATCCCAGAGTCCAGCCCTGGAGGAAAGGAAAGATCCTTCCAAGAGCTGGTTTGAAAGGAACTTTGCTGAAAATATTAACTCTGGATTACAAACAACATAATGCATGAGTTGACAAAAGAAGCACATAGATGCTGCTGGTCTTATAGATTTGACACAAAGGAGCTTAGTAGTGATGGTTATAAAGTTTTAATATATTCAGAAACAGCCCTGGGTGACCAGCCTGGTTGGGATAAACCTTGTCCCTGCAGCAGCAGTTATGCAGGGAGGTCTCATGGCTGCGGCAGGGGACCTCCGTGTTGGGACAGGGCCATTCATTATCCAATTGCTAATATAAAGTAGCTTTAATACAACCAAATGGATGTACTAATTTGTCACCTTGTCCCTGAGCAAATCACATCTGGCCACTGGTCTAATTTGGTTACTCCAGGGTTGGATAACCCCACCTGCTCTAGCCCCCGGGCTGGCTCTGCCTGCTGCCCTGCCTGACCCCCGCCGTCACTCGTGGCCGTCTCCTCCGCGTCTCCCTCCGTCTTTACGGGCTCGCTTGGAGTAAAATCCTTAATGATTAAAGTGTAAAAATATTATTCCTGGTGCTTCCTGAGAGGACTAACAAGTCTATTAGCATCACCGGATTCCTTTCTGAATACATTTGCATACATTTCCTCCCTGCCCGTTTGTTAGGCTGGATGCTGTGTTTTCCCCTCTGCCACTCCAGCACCTGCCACACCGGGCTTTTCCAGCCGCGTTCCCAGGCCAGGCTGGAAAACACCCGCTCAGCCTCGCAAAACAGGTGGGGCCCTGCCTGCCCTGGCCAGGGCACTGAGGCGGAGGTTGGGGCGGTGGGAGAGGAGCAGGTTAGACCAAAGGAGAGCATCGGCAAAGGAGCGGCAGGGCAGGGGCTGGCTGAAACCGAGGTTCCAGCCGTCAGAGCGGAGCCACCTGGGATTTCAGCAGGGCCCTGCAAGGCCATGCGGGTGCTGGTGAAAGCCAAGCCCCGGCCTCGGTGGGCCCAGCAGGTCCCTGGCATCCCAGGTCCTTTTGCAGGTGGGCAGAGAGAGGTTTGAGCCATAGAGCAGAGATGGGAGGTTTTGGGGGAAGGAACAGATTTAGGGTCCTTTCTTCCGACAGATCCCCTTCCAAGCCCCTGTGATGCAATGTCTGAGAGTCCTCATCGTCCTCTTGTCCCTCTGCTCCTCTTGGCAGCTTCTTGTTCCACCTAGGGGATGATGCCTCCTGTGGAGAGGTAAGAATATTGTGGGTAGCAAAAATTTAGTCTCTTCATCTTGCGCCTTCCCAAGAAGAGCTGATGAGCCCCAAGCCATGGCATTATCTCCTGCTGTGGCACCAGGAATCACCAGCTGAGGTGACCGTCAGAGAGACTTCATGGGAGCAGACCAACTGAGCTCAGCTGGGACACAGTGGTGGGGCTGGGTTGTCCTCATGGGACATCCCTGTGCGGCACATGGGAGGGTCATGGAAAAGCTTCTGGGAGGGCAAGGGGCACTCAGTCACTTAGAGAAGGAAAAACTGGCACACTAAGTGGGAGCAAGTAAAAATAACCCTTCCCTCCTCCCTCCCTGCCACAACATGAAGCGCCTTGCACCGGGTGTCTCCCTGCCTCCCAAAATAATGCCGGGTGCTGCCACGGCCCGCATGGTGATGCTCTCTCCATGCCTCCCATTTCCATGGCGACAGCAAGGAATGTCGCCAGGGTGACAGGGAAGCAAGCAAGCTAGGATTTGGCATTAAAAATGAGAATTTGGGGTTGTTTGGTTTCTTTTAATCACACACATACACACACACACACACCCTTCTAGTTCTATTTTTGTGTTTCCCTCTGCCTCCACTGGCCTGGGAGGCTCCTTCTCCTGCAGAGCCACTGGGCCAGGCAGCAGCAGCAGCTCCGCTGAGTGCCCTTCCCTGCCCCCACCTGCCCTGCGAAGGCGATGGCGATGGCCTGAGAAGGGGTGCAAAGGGCGTCTCCTTCCCCCTAAAGCATTTCTTTCCTGCCACCGGGAAGGCTTCTGTGCTTTTGCCCCTGGAGGTGCTTGGCCAGGGGTCCCCCTCCATTACTACTGCAGGCTATGGCTCAGGCCCCATCCAGACCCCCTGGGAGGCCGGGCAGCCCTGGAGAGTCATCCCAGAGCGGCCCCAGAGAGGGAAGTGATTCAATGTTCCTGGAGGGGCTGGGAAACATGGTGGAGTTGAGCACCACAGGCTACCTCCATTTCTCACCACCTCTGCTCCTATGACCAGGACAGCTCGTGCCGGGCAGTCCTGGAGCACTGGGGACAGAGGTGAGATGGTCAGAGGGGGATGGCAGAGGAAGCCCAGCAGGTACTAAGGAGACCAAAACAATATTTTCTGGTTTAAAGACTAAAAGTCATACCTGCCCAGTGCAGAGAGGGCTTGAGGGTTTGGGCTGGCTTAGCTGGTGTTGCAGGAAAATGGGGCCGTAGGTGCTCAAACAGGGGCTGCTGGGATGGGGGTTGCTCCTGTCTTCATCCCCAGGCAGGATGTTACCTTCCCAAGAGCTCCTATGTCCCCCTCCATCCCTCTCCATCCCTCTCCATCTATGCCTCCATCCTTCCATCCTTCCACCCATTCCTCCATCCATTCCTCCAAACATTTCTCCATCCATCCTCCCATCTCTCTTTCCCTTCTTTTCTCCATCCCTCCATCCATCCCTCCATCCCTCTGCCTCCCTCATCCCCACAGCAGCATCGGGAAAGGTTGGCGGAGTGGGGCTATTTTTGGGAGCGTCTCCCTGGCAACGGCTGCCACCGCCGTCTGTGGTGGCTTTTCCATAGGTGCTAAAATATTCCACGCTTCTTATTAAAGACGGTGCTGGTGGAGACGGGCGGGGGTGGTGAGTGTGAGCCACCCCGCTGCCGGGGCTGGCGGGCTTGGGGCGGCCAGGGCATGGCATACTGGGGGCACAAAGACAGTGAGGGGCCGGTGGCATCCTTGATGCAATGTCCCCATGTCCCTGCTGATGGCCCTGGCTGTGCCTGCTGCCTCTAGGCTGTGCCAGGGTGCTGGTGCCATGCACAATGTGCAGCTATTCATTCTCTTGCTGCCCAGGTGGAGGGAAACACAGCAAGGGCCCAGGGAAAGCTGGCGATGGGGAGCAAAAGGCAGACAGGGTGAAACCCAACATGAAGTCAAGGTGGCTGCAGAAGTGTGCAGGTGCCTGGTGTCTTTGCCCACCCCGGGAAGGAGCAAGGTGTCACAGCAGCATCTTCATCCCTTTACTGCACCAAGGGGAAAGGCCTGTCACGGTGCCAGAGGGCCAGCATGTTTTGCCATGAGGCATCTGTACCAGCTCCCAGCTGGTAGCTCTTGGGACCCCCATGGGCTCTGAGGACAGGGCTTTTGGGAAAGCAAACCTCTCCATTTGCAGCTGCTCATCTGCATGGAGAGCTACTAAAAAATACCCTCTGCTTCCCCTGGGGTGGCTTTGCCAGGTGAGAGCAGGCTGCGCCCACTACGGTGATGTTTGCCAATGCCAGTGGGGGGCTGCTGGTCCCCACAGTGTGTTGCGGGGGGGGGGGGGGGGGGGGGGCGCAGGGGCAGCTCATATGCCATGGGATCTTGGGATGATTTTGGGAGGGAGGGTAATGATTGTTGCAGGATTGGGGCCCAGGGCACACTGAAAAAGTGTTTTTTTAAATTTTTTTTACTTTCCAACACAGGCCTTAATGCTAGGGATGGCAGATGAGACACCAAGATGGAAACCCATAGACCCTACCAGCCTGGCACAGGGCCATCCCCAGGAGCCCATGGCCTACAGCCACTGCCTGTTGGGTCAGGGCTCTTTTAAGCCTCTGGCTTCACTGCTGCAGGGTCCCCTGGTCCCTCGCCTTGCCACCAAGAAGTGACCTCTTCCAAGCCCCTGAGATGCTGCTGGCTGTGGAGACCCAGGGGAGGTTTCTGAGACAGGTTTCCTGGCAGGTGGCTGCTCACCATCCTGGAGCACCAAGAGCTGGTCCCTCCTCGCCTGCGCTCCTGTCCCTGGCATCGTTTATCCCGGCAGGACAGCCCCAGCACTGCAGGGTGGGGAGGCTGAGCTGTGGATGCAGAGAGATGATGCCCCACTGCAAATGCTCTGCACAAGCTGGGAGAGCCTGGTCCTTCCTCAGGGCAAGGTGTCAGTCCAGCACCCCAAATCCAGGTGGGAAAAAAAACCCTGACTATGGATATTTCAGCTCCTTGCGCCAGCCCAGTGGAAGGATTTGCCTCCCAGCAGGGGCACCCAGCAGCCGCGCCGTCCCCTTGCCACTGCCAATGGTTGTGCTGTCATCTCCCCCATGGTGGCTCCGCAGCTCTGAGCTCACACGCGAGGATGGGCTAAAGTAGCGGAAAGCTGTTGGATCCTACCACAGAGTTACTGACTTCTCAGCTACAGACTGCATAGCAATCAGCGAGGGGGAGAGGCAGCCAGGGAGAGGGAGTGGAGCGCAAAGGGAGGAAGAGTGGAAGGGAGAGGGGGGATTTGGGGACTAGAGCAGGGGGGCAGAGAGAGGCACGGGCAATTAACGCCAGGGAAGGAGGGAGCCAGGCAGGAGAGGGGAGATCTGAACCCATCGCTGAGCCACGAAGGCGCATCAGTGCTCTGTGGGATGGACGCTCCTGGGAGCAAAAAATTCTGAGGAGAGGCAGAGGCAGGAGCAGAGTGCTGGCGTGGGCAGGAGAGGAGTCAGGAGAGGAGCAGGTCATGGCAGAGAAGTAGCTTCTTGGGGGCGGGGGGGGGGGGGGGGGGGAGAGAAGCGGGTGGAAAAAACCCCAAGCCAGAGGCGAGTGAGGGCTGCAGAGAGACCTTCCTCCGGTCCGGCTGAGACATTTCATGGTGAGATGGAGAAACTGGCTGCTTTCCCCTTCCTCTGATGTTGCCTCGGCAGGGCTGGAGCATCCCTCGGCAGGACCCGGGTAAGAGGCGGTGCCGGGGTGCTGCTCCCCTCACCAGCGTGAGACCGGGAAGGGTTCTTTTCCTTAGGAAAATAAGGTACCATTTCATCCGCGCTCGCTCCGAGGAACAGCTATAAATATAACTCAGAGAGAGATGCGTGGCTTCATGTGAGCGTGCCAGTGAATAATAAAGTTGCCCGTGGGCACAGCGTATGCAATAGGGCGAGCGGGGTGGCCGCGGGCCACGGGGCAGGGGTGGGTGCCTGCCCGTACACCTCCCCAGCTTCCCCTCCTGCCCCTCGCCACCCTGGCTTCGGTCGCTTTGCAGGTAACTTCTTCATTTTTTCGGCTCTCTGTGTTTCCTTAGTGCCTTCTTGTCTGGGGCTGGGTCTCGCTCACCTTTTGTTTCTCCTGCTTCACACGGGCAATGGTCCTGGCCGGTTCCCAGAGAAGAATGGCGCTGGAGATCTGTTCTCCAAGCACCTCGGTGCAGCTGGGGCTGAAGCAGCTGTGTTGGCTCTCCTGCTGCCCGTGGAGCTTTTCGGGCTCCAGACCTGCCCCCCTCCCCCTTGCCTTCCAGCTCTTCTAGTCTCAGTGTGGCTGATCCTGCTGGTGGTGATCCAACATCTCCCAGACAGGCACAGTGCAAAGGGCCTTCTGGACACTGGGTTTGGGTGAAGGAGCTCAGGATGAAGCCATGAGCAGAATGCCATAGAAACTCTGGTTTTGCTCTCTTTTGGCAAGGCCAGCATCCCTTCTGGGGTGGGAGCATGTGGGTAGGTTTGCGTGGTGCGGGCAGGTCACCTTGGACATCCCTGGTACCACCTTCAGCCCCTGATGCCCTCCTTCTTGGGCAAATTGCCTGGAGACAACCAAATTGCTCTGCCAAGAGCCTGGAGTCTCTCATCTCCACCACCCATCCTTGACTTCATCAGTAGCAAAGCAAACGGTGGCTCCGGGGCCTCTCCCTTTGCCCCTTCCTCCCTTCGGGGTGTGTGCTGCAAAGGGCAGATGGTGACAGCACACATAGGAGACATGTGGTGGAGGTGACATGGCTCCAAGACTAACTACCCTCAGCCTCTGCTCTGTGCCCTCCTCAGCTTCTCAGGAACAGGTGTTTGCAGGAGGTGGGAGGTGTGGAGAAGGACCCAGGGCTTGGGGTTGCCCAGAGCCCAGGAGGGGATGGGGGGTGCATGGGGACCACATCTTGCTGAAGACTTGGGGACGTTCTCCTCTCCTTTCACCATCGGAAGTGGCATCCACAGATGCCTGAGTCACCCCGGCATGTGGCCATCCCTGTTTGTAGCCACATAATAAGCACAGGGGGAATACATGTCCTAGGAGGGAAAAGTGAGCCTGGTGGGGATGAGGGTGGTGGGGAAGAGGAGGGATGGTGAGGGTGGCCATGAACGGGATAAGCTGGAGAAAGCTGGAGAGCGGATCTGGAGGGAAGTGGAGCTCCCTCTTTGCCACCTTTCTTCTTTTCCATCTCTCCCCCTCCTCGGTGCCAAGACAGAGCACCATGATGTGCAGTGCTGGCAGGGGACTGCCAGTGGTCCTTGCCCCTCGTGGCTGCCCGCTGCAGTTTGTAAGGAAAGCCAGGAAGCAAGGAGGTGGCTGAGGAAGGACAGTTACCTGGCAGGATGGGTCTCCCACTGGTCCCTCTGGCCACTCAGCCACCCCGCGCTTGGTTGCCAGCCACCACCCTGGGGTCAGCTGTGTTCTTGGGTTGCTATTGCCAGCAGGAGGGTGCCAGCGAGGGGGAAAAGGACATGGTGATAGATACCTGCGACTGCTGCACGCTGACATCAGTGCAGACGCAGAGCAGAGTGGTTAATTGCAATCTGCCCTCAGCAAGTTCCCACTGTCCTGTCTCGTTACTGGACTGGGTTGGCTTAACCTGACAGCACAGCTGGAGATCAATAGATGGGTGCTCTGTCTTAGCGATCGATCCCTTACTCACACGCGTGGCTCCCCGGCCTCCCGCTGGTGCTCATTTTTCTGTGAATGGTGAGGACCGAGTGAAGCTGTCTGTGCTTGCCTTGCAGCACTGCGAAACCGTGTCAGGCTAAATTCATGTTCCTCGATGGCGCTGCTCCTGTGCCCCTCATCAGGGTGGAGGGACCTCAGATGGAGCCCCCGGAGGCATTGGCATTGGTTTTCCTCCCCAGACAAGGTGGCTTTACTGAGTACAGTTGGTCTTGAAGCCCCTGATCGTGGGACATGCTGATCCTCCCACAGTGAGGACTCGGGATGGGCAGGGGCTGCCTTTGAGCTGGTTCTTGCTTTCAGGCCTCTTAGGTTTATTCTCCAGCAGTGAAGGTGGTGCTGTGGCCTGGGCAGATAAGGGATGGGAGCTGGCTGCAGTGTGACCCTGTCCTGACTGCCCCGGAGACCCGTGCACCCCCATGCCTGTCCCCTTGGGAGCCTGGTGGCAGACAGCTTGCCTGCAGGGGCAGTTTTGGCATTCACCCACTAGTGTATGTGGGGAGGAGGTGCCACCTGGGGCTAGCGCCAGCCATGCTGGCATGCCAGCACCACCGCTGCTCTCGCTGGAGATGAGGGAGTGGAGGATGGAGGACAAGGTACCCTCCAGCCTGGCACGGCCCCATGCCGTCGGCTGGGGGCTCCTGCCAGCACTCTGCCTGTGCCTGTGCCAGCCCCTGCCACCATGGTGGCGGGCTTGCCCCTCTCAATCTGGACGGCTGTTTTATTTCTATGGCAACATTTCTCCCGAAACACTTCAGAGGGAGCCTGGTGCTGTGTGAAAATGAGGGAGTCAGCATCCCCCACTCTGTCCCCTGTGAAAGGCTCGGAGAAAAGACCCTAACACCTTTCCTGCCTCCTTTCTTCCCACCTTCCCTCCCTCCCTCCCTCCCTTCCTTTCTCCCAGGCAAGTGGTGCCAGCACCGGTGCAATGAGCTGCCAGTCTCATCCAGCCTGCACCTCCATTGCCTGTTCTCCCTCTCCTGCCTTCATCTTTGCTCTCCCTTCTCCTCTCTCCTGCTGCCTTTCTGCGCTGGGCCATGGCATTTGCTGGCAGCCTGCTTGGGTACTGATGCAGAGGGGTCAGCTGAAAGAGTCTTATAGAAAAAGGATGTCAAAAGTGACTCTGCTGTAGAGAAGAGCAAACCAGTCCTATAGCCCCATGAGAGCTGTACAGAGTGGCCCTGCCAGCAGCACAGTGAGTGCATAGGCTGAAGAGCACCAGGGAGCCCAGAGGCTGGACAGGCAGGCGCTTCACCCCTCCACAAAGTTCAATGGCATTATATAGAGGTGGTGCCTGCCATAGGACTAGACCCAGCGGCCCTAGAATTCTTCTCCTCCCCCTGCCCCCATCGCTCCCATCACACAAAAAGAGCCTTGTGTCTGGGTGAAGGCAACCAGAGAGCAGCTGTGGGCAGCGCTGAGTGCCAGCAGGCGAGAGGCAGGTGAGCAGGCAGGGCACCAGCAGGGGCAAGCGCTGCAGCCCAGGCGAGCAGGGGTACAACAGCAACTCATAATGATAGCACGGGGGATACTGCAGGTGTAGCAGTGCGCAAATGCAGCTGCCATGTCCCACTTCACACTGCTCTCCCCCCTGTGCCTGAGCCCATCTGCACGGGCAGCCCCGGCCAAGTTGCAGAGCCCGGGGACAGGGGAAGGAGAGGGGGACGGTCCTCCCATACCACAGGCAGCAGGAAGCACTAGGGCTTGACATCTTTCAGATGCATTTTTTTAACCAGACTGAGCAAGCTACAGCAATACAAGTCAGCAGACTTGTAGTGAAATAGTTGATCTGCTCTCCTCAGGAGTGCAATTTTGCAGCTTACCTGGGATGCTCCCTCTGCTGTTTCTGGTGCCTAGCAGACATACCTGAAAGGGGCGAAGCTGGGATGCCCTCAGGAGGCTGGTGGCTCCACTGGGCTCCTTTTTAGAGTAGTGACAAGGGGTTTTGGGGGAAATTTTTTTTCCCCCTATTGCCAATGGACTAGTGCTGAGCAGCCAGGCCATGCTGGAAGCTCGTGCAGCAGCCGGGTGTAGAGCAGCAGCTGTAGCCTCTCTTGGCTGGGGGTTTGGTGCAGAGCAGGCTTTGCCCTGAGTATTGCTCACCCTTTGCTGCTGTCGCTGTTGTTATCATCATACATAACCCATTTGCAGGCGCCTGCCTTGCTGGGTGCTTTATAGAGGCACCAGCAGACTGTTCCTGCCCTGTCAGGAGCGCAACTGCAGTGGGCAGGCAGATGATGTTAGCCACCCTTGCCCCCTGTTCCTGTGTGTTGATAATGATCCTTGTTCCTGACTCGCCAGAAGCCATTGAGAGGCCCCACACGGGCAGCCCTCCTGGCCAGGCTGGCACAGGCTCAGGAGGAGCTCTGTGCTGGAGAGACGCTGAAGCGTGGGGACGCTGCTGGGAATGGCCTTTCGGCAAGGCTCCCACAGGGCAGGGTGCTCAGCAAAGGGACCTCCTGGTGTAGGGGGGTTAGGGGAGATGTTCTTTTTGCTGATGAAGTCGTGCTGGGAAGCTGGAGGAGGTGACCTGAGTGCACCACAGCTGCCTAGGACACGGGGACCTTGGGGACACCCCAGCGTCTTCTACTTTTCAGGTCTTGTGGGTTTTGCACCAGCCCTTCAGGGTCTAGGCCACAGTTTTGGCAGGATGGCTGCTGGGGCGTATGTCAGGGCCAGTGCTTCCTTGGGAGCTGGTGGGATGTGGTCTGCGCCCTGGCTGCCACAAAAGTCCAGCTCCTTTTTGGCCAAGACCACCACCCAAGCAAGGCCAGGGGCCTTTTGAACATTTAATTTTCCCTGTGATGCCAGCCACAAAGAATAACACACACCTACCTCACCTGACAAGAAAAAACACGGACTTATCCACAGCCACCACCCCAGCAATGTCCTCTCCTTACGTTCCTGCTCAGCTGCTCCTCAGCCCCTGTCACTTGTTCCCCCAGCTCCATTTTGGCCGGAGGAGAGTGGGTGAGCATCCGTGCCAGTCCCACCAGCCCTGCCATGAGGTACCCCACCTGCTGGCCGGGATCCTGGGGAGTGGGTGGCCACTCTTGTGGTACTGTCACCCAGATGGTGCAGCCAGAGCAGGGGTTGCCGGAGCAGGCAGGAGGTAATGCTGTCACCTTTCCATGCCACTTCCCGACGTTGCCATCCTGGGGACCTTTGTGTGGATCCCATTTTTATCTGGTTTTTCTCCCTCTTTCTCTTTCTCTCCTTCTCTCTTTGCTTTCTTCTCTCCCCCTCCCGTCAGTATGTGGGCTGATCAGTGCTCAAACTTTTAATTCAGATGGTAATTGGAATAATAATACGGGCAGAATCCTTCTGGCTCCGTTGCTGCAGCTGGCTTCAGGGAGCTATGAATAGCTCTGAGTCACACACTGAGATGGTTTAACTTCAAATCATTTTGTTTTGTTTTGATATTACCCATCCCCAGTCTCCAGAGCTTCACAGGGGGGAAAAAAATCCCCCTTCTCACTCCACCCCAAAATATAAACCGGGCAGAGGCACGTTAATAAAATCCTCATTTGGAGAGAGAAACTGGTCAGCGGATCATGCCTTGCGGGGCAGATGGGGACTGTTGGCACTTACTCAATCTATTTATAATTATTGAACGAAAAGGCAGAAGTGTGTATATAAAAATGGTATAGAGTTGATTACAGCTTCCTCCCCTCACCTTCCATATGTCACTTGCCTTTTTAATATGGTAAAACTCTCCTGCATGGTGACTGTGCCTTCGCGTGTGCTCGTACAGTGCCTAGCACCCAGCCCTGCCAGCGTGGAGGAGTGAGAGCTCAGCCATTGCCTCTTGTGACAAGACAGCCCCACAGCACCAAGCTGCCCTACAAGCCCCAGCATGAACCCCGGGAATGTTTGTGAGGAAGAGGAGAAGAGAAAGAGCTACAAAGAGGATGGAGAGGACAAAACGAATGCCATGGGTCTGCAAGGCTCTGCAAAAAGCCAAAGGGGTCCTCTTTCTGCTGCAGGTGTTTCCACCCTGAATTCGCAAGAGGTGAGAAGACGTCTGCTGTGTTGTCACCATGCCCGAGCCAGCAGGATGGGTCTGTGGACGCTGATCTCAAAACCAGGCGGTGCTACGCAGCTGGTAAGAAGAATAAAGGCAAGAAGCACAGCACAACCAGCGGCTTTGGTATTGACCACAGACAGGAGGGAAGCATTTGCCAGACAACTCCAGATAAAGCAAAGACTAAGAGTGTAAAAATACCCTGGGATTTTTCCATCGTTGTCGTTCACGGTGTACATCCCAGAGCACCAGATACGGTTGTTATAAAAAGAGAAGTGGGGGAGTGCTTCAGTGTGGACTTTTCTGTTCTGTTTCATCAGATTCTTCCACTGCAAATTTAAAGGATTGACAATCTATGATCTGCCTTGGCAGAGACTGGAGAAAGCCTGGGATGTGCGAGGCACTGCACTGTGTACTGAGGATGGAGCAATGGAGGCATTGCATCAGCACCACGTGCCCTGACATTATTAGCCCACAGATCCCTCGGAAAGTGACAGCGGCAGCCTGGCCCCACGCATCTGCTTAGGGTCAGAGCGGTGCCGGGGTGGCAGCGTGGGCTGGTGCAAGGGCTTGTGCTGCTGGAGCGCAGTGTCACTTGGGAAGGCAGGGATGACTGCAGCACGGCAGCAGTGTCCTGGCATCACTCAATCTAGGGCGCAGGAGGGGGAAAGCAGTTGGGAAGGAGGGAAAGGCAGCCCAGGCTGCAGGGCTGGAGGTGGCTGTTAGCCTCTGGAGACCCACCTGGCTGACACCTTCAATGATGCAAGACAGCGGCTGTGATGTCCACGCTGCAGCAGCTTCCCAAAGCACTGGGGGGCTTCTTCAGGCCATGAAATACATGGGTGTTCATGTATGCTCAGGACATGGCAGCAGAGGGATGGAGAAGCATCTTTCCGAACCAGTCTCCTGCCTAGCATCTCCCAGAGTGCCCCATGCTGCACCCACCAGCATGGTGTCATCCCACTCCCCAGGAGTCACCACTGACCCCCCAGATTCTCCCTCCACATGTGGGTTCCAGGAGGCAGAGCAAGGCTCCAAGAAGGTCCTCGGGCATACTCCGGGATTCACATCTCTGTCCTCGTCCAGGCTTTCCTCCCCCTCATCCATGTGACAGGCAGCTGTCTGTTTGGGCCTTCCCCCTTCATCCCATTTGTGTTTCAGGTTTTCAGGTAGCAAGGGGACAATTTCACAGCTGTTTGAACTGAGTTTCCAGAGGGTTTGGGCTCTTGGCACCGCTCCTGACCTTGCCAAGCTGCTGGCATCCATTTTTGCAGGCAGGAACGTCAGTGGTGGCTCTGGGCCACCAGCTACTGAGGAGGGACAGTGGCTACATCACATCCCAGTGTGACATCTCCAGGGGGCTAATGTGAATGCTGACCCAATGCAATGGCAGTCCCCAGCCTCGGGCTTCTCGCCTGCCTGTCTGTCTTTCCCATGGTGGCACTGCGCGCTGTGGGGGTGTGTTGGGGTGGAAGTGGTAAGTGGGTTTATTTTCGTTCGTCTCCTGGCTCGTGCCATTCTGAGTTTGTGGTGCTTGGTATTACTAACACTTCCCTGCACCAGCTGGCAGCAGGGGATGAATCAGATCAGCAGCACCACAGCATGGACCCCTCGCTGGCCAGACGACTTGGGGCAACGCCTCTGGCCAAAGCACTGGTGATGTCTCCTGCCTCTGCCCAGGGTGAGCCCTGGCACCAAAACACCAGCAGGCAGCTTGACCTTGCTGCTGGAGATATCTCAGCAGCCTGTGGGGCCGGGTTGTCCCCTCTGCCCCATGCTGCCTGCCTAGGGCCAGCTGGTCCTTGTCCCTCCTGCATGCTGGAGGTCTCACTTGGCTTCATGAGCTCCTCCCTGCCCACTGGCAGCACCCCTGAGCTGGTGTTGGCTCTGCAGCCACAAAGATCCAGCTTATCCTCCTGCTGCCAAAAAAGCACTTTTGCAATTGATCGGTTCCTCTCCCCTGTTCATGACCTCACAGCAGGCAGTGAAGTCACAGGATGACATCACAGACCCTGATGATTCCTGTTCTCCCCATAGCAAAGACACAGAGATGCCTGGTCCTCTGCTCCCTCCTGAACACCCTCGTGATCTAAATAGGGGGATTTCAGTGTCTGCCTCTTCCCCCATGAGTGTCACTGAGGCAATAGAAGTTGGCAGGCTGCTTGTCAGTATTACCTGCCTGCATGACCCAGGCTCCAGGAGGATAATCTGGATCCTCCCACTTGCTGCAGCCCAAAAACCTGAAAAGTGTCATGGCTGCTTGGCACTTCTGGGACAATGGAGGGAGTCTGCCCAGTATCTCAGGGCTTGGAAGATGATGATGACAATGATAATGATGATGAATCCAGCTATCTCTGCCACTCAGCATATCCTCTACCCCAGTGCAAGAACTATGACAGCTCGAGTGACACTCGGGTGGAGGATCTAGGGGAATCCATCCCATTTTCCCTAAATCCCAGGCACTCTTAGATGGTGAAAGAGTAAAAACCAGAATTATGCCAAGAGGTTGCCCAAGGCATGCACTGGATCTCGGAGGAGAAAGTTCAGAATTTTCAGGAACCATTCTACAAAGACACAGAAATGCCTGGAATCTTGTCCAAAGATAAGGACCACAGCTGGACCTGACGCCTTCCTGTGCATCAAAGGTTGCAAGTTCTCCAAACTGCCAGTAAGGCACCATGTGGCTCCTATGACTCTTTCTAGCATAGTGTGGGCACACACTTTGGGACGGATGCCTCTACCTCAGAAGCCCATGCCAGTGGCCCTTCTCTGGGGTACCCAGAGCACACCAGGGAAGCAGAGCCCCACATGATGCACAAGGAGGCCACTGGGGACAGGGAGTCCCTGTCACTGCAGCTGACCTGAAATGTGCTCAAGGAGAACACCATGCTCAGGAAGATGGTTAGGAGCATGTGGAGCGGAGTCTGGAGAGGCAGTTGAAGGCCAGCCTGGCCAAAGAGGAGAGGGAAGCCCAAAAGCTACAATCCTTTGTCTAGTAGACTGAGTGGAGTCTCCAGCTAATGACCCAGCAGGCTCTGGTGGCAGAAAGCAACGTGGAGAACTGAAGCAGGAGATCTCTATTCTCCGGGGAGAGCTGGAGAGCTCCAAGATGGAGAATGAAAACCTGACAGTGGGCCAAACAACTGACCTGGGGGCAGTGAAGCACAACACAAACTTTGCCTTGCAGAACCTCCACGAGATCATAGCTGGCCCAAACTTGTCCATCAGACAGCCTGCCTCTGGAGTGAAGTTGCTGCATTTTGTTGCTGAGGTCCTTAAATCTATTGGCAAAATTTCCAAAGCTGAAGCAGAAAAAGAGCGATGAACTCAGTTCTGTGTGGGTCCTACGGATGGGTGTGTGGACCAAGACCACGGATCTCCCACTACATCCTATACTAAGCCCTTTTGCTCTCACATGATCGAATGTGTGTGTTCAGATTTGTAGCCTTTTCTCTTCATGGAAATACTTTTCTTGTGATTATGTACAAATTGCAGGTAGTGATGTAGTATTAGCTGCCGATGCTCTGTTCTGGCCCTGTGGACCCAGCAGCAAACCTTCCCCATGTTCTTAGCTGCAAGGTCCAGCCATGGTGGGCTCTGCGCAGGAGGCTGTGTGTGCCACAGCTCTGGCTGACTTGAGCTCCTGTGTGGGAGCCAGGAGGATGCACAGCAGCATAGGATGCAGCACTCTTAAACAGTGCATCCACCCCTTCCCACAGCTGTACCACCCAGAACCAGAGATAAGCAAAGCCCTTGCACTTCGTCTGCTTCCTTTGCCACTTCTCAGTGAGGTGGGGAAGGTGTGTAGCAGAGATCCAGGTGCTGCTGCACATGATTTCAGTGAGCAGAAGCTCTTCAGGTCCTCCTTCCTCTTCTTTTGGAGCTGGCCAGTACCTGGGTCAGAAATTCAAAGCCTCTAGAAATTGTGCACCAGTTCCTGCAGCTGGGGAAAGGGGGCGGTGGTCAGAAGCCTTTAAGAAGTTGTGAAGTACCCATACATGTGAGCTGTGGTAGTGCCTTTCCTCTGCTATCAGTGTCAGTGCTGGCCAAGGATGAGCTTGGCTTGTCCAGGCTAACTAAAGAAGGTACCAGTTGGAGAGGATGCCCTTCCTCTCCTGGCTGGAGCCAGCATGGACAGGTATACCTGCCTGCCTTTCTCACCTCTTAAAGACCTGTGGCATCCTGCAGTCCAAACTCACCATGTAATCACTGAAGATATGTCTCAGCTTTATCCTAGCAGGACCATCTGTGGGCGTGAAGCGACCTCTCTTCAGCGTCTAGTCATCCCTCAACATTTCTGATGAACTTAGGTTACTAACCCCAGTTTCTGCTCTAGGTTTACCCAGATGCACATCATAATTTCCTGTATCTGGCCAAACTGACCCTCCTTAAAGGCTTGGATGCTGTAGGGCAGTTGAGGAAGAGGGTGGGTGCTGGCACAGTTCCGTGCTTAAGTGCTTTTTACTGGTGGGAATTTTTGGGCAGCTGTTCACTTTTACATCTATATGGTGAGTTGCGGACTACAAGGTTGCTACCTTCTCCTGGTCCCCCAATATCCTTGGTCTGAACAACCATATTTGTGTTGCCACACAGCTTAAACTGCTTCAGTAAGCTTGGTCTCTGAAGGAGAGACTGCTGTTTAACCTCCATCGCAGACATGACAGCAGCAGTGCTTGCGCATCAGAGGTGATGTCTGGAGCTACTTACTTGCTGCTTTCTCATCTGTGCTCCTAGCTGAGGAAAGCTGGTGGTGGTCACGCTTAGCCACATGAAGCCCTGTTCTGCAACACTGATGATGAGACAAGGATGGATCTCACCAGCTTTTCCATCCCAGACAACATCACTTGGTGTTTCTCTCTCCTGTCCGTGCATGACCACTTGCAAGCAGCTCTAAACCTTGGATTTGTCCCCAAAATCCTTGGATTTGTCCCAGGTATGGCAACCACTCGTTGCTCATCGGTGAGGCTGGGGGGAAGTAAACTAGCTGGCTTTGTCTGCATCCTGCGCTCTGCGCTGGCTGCTGTAATCCAAAGGTTACAGTGCAGGATTAGCATGGGTGTACAAAGCCCTTCCTAATCTGTGAGTCATTACCCCCTCACTGCATTTCACTTCCCAGCAGCTCTGGGCAGGCAGGATAGGTTGGCTCTTGAGTCTTCAGTTTCCCCATTCTTCAGTTTGGGGAGGACCGGGTCAGGACGTAACATCTGCTGGACATCCTCCCCAGGGCTCTGCTGCTGAGCCACTCCTTGGATGCTGTACACAGCGCACATCGCAAGGTTTGTTTGCTCTAACCAGCTTCTCCTTGGCTATCCCTAAGCCCTTCCTTTCCACCAGTTCTCCTTTTTGGCTCTACTGATAGCTTTTCTTCTCTTCAAAACAGTGGGGTGTTCTGCACCCCCTGGAAATAAGTCTCCTCTGGGTCAGGCTGGGCTGATGAAGATCCTTGAGGGCTGCTGTGCATGTCTGTGCTTTGTTAGTCCTTGTGTGCAAGGTATTTAGCCTGGCTGAGCTCTTGTCCTAGTGTAAGCTATATTAATATAATGGCTCAGGGCAAGGGCCCTGCAAGCTGCTCAGCCGTTGTGCCCTTGATCTGGAGAGCAGGGACGGGCTGGCCCTGCACCTCTCCCAGCAGTAGATGCCGGGGAGCGCGGGGGCTGCAGGTCGTGCAACCCACTCTGTGTCTGTCAGCTCCTCACCTGCCTGAGCCAGGCTGCGGCGCGGTGCCCCACGGACACCTCCAGACCTCTCCCGAGCAAAAGGCCGGGAGCCCTGCAGCCCCTGCTCTGGGACTGAGACGGGTGCTGTCAAGGGAGGCTCTGACTGGGTTTTGCTTCATCCTTCTCTGCAAGGCGCGTGCCCAGGAGCAATCACAATGGCAGCATGGGTCCCAGCTCGCCAGAGGTGAAACCCGGAGCTGCCCAGTCCCATGTGAGTGCTGCTGCATGAGATCCCGTGCCCTCCCAGCTCCCGCAGCCCCCTGACACCTGATGATACAGCGAGCCATGGGCAGCGTCCGAGTCAACCGGTGAGTAATCCTCCTCTCAAGGACTGCTGATGCCCCAGGTGGCCTGGTCCTCCTCATCTGGCCTTTCAGCCTGCCCTTTGTATATTGTTCTCAAATTACCTGCCAGGGGCTTTCCTGCTCAAAGGTATGGCTCCTCTCTCCTTCTCCAGTCCCAAACATGCCATACGTGGGGGCAGTGCTTAGAGGAGTATCATAGAGAAGCAAAGTGCTGTATGGTGCAGGACCAGAAATTACAGATTCCAGCAGCACTGCAGAACCCCACGTCTCCAGGAATCACAACTCCAGCCACCAATGCTTCCCTCACTGTGAGACGAGGATGGGGGTTACGGAGCCTGTGTTGGAGGGCTCCAGCTGACTTGTCAACATTACGGGGTTGGAGAGACACTGCCAGCCTGAGGGGTCTCCTGGGAGGCTGTGGCTTGATGACCACAAGGGCAGAGTGGTTTTGGTGGGTTTGTGCGCTGGCTTGATTTCCTCGGTAGTTAGAGCATCTTCTGCCGTTGCATCTTTAAGGAGTATCTGCAACTGTCCCAGCAGTACATGAGGGGCAGTGGCAGTGTTGCCTGTGAGGGAGGAGAGCTGGAGGGGCAAATGTCTCCCAGAAAGTGTGTGTGGAGCTTCTGCCAGGAAATCTGCCAGCACTTACACCTTTGGCTTTGGATGCAGGAGCCACATGTGTTGCTGTGGCAACAGAATTGTCCTGAGCACAGGAAGTGTATAAACATTGTCACCAGCACACCATGAAATCAGTGAGGAAAGCAGAGGAGAAAACAGAAACTCCCAGCCTTATATAATGTTAGGGCCAAAATGTGGCCAGAATGCCAGTGTTTGCTCCCAGGCTTTCCAGCTGGCCCAGCTGCTGTCAGGCTTTGAAACCTTGGATCCCTCCTCACCACAAAGTCTAAAAGGTAGCACAGCACAACAAACTTCTCCTGCTTTGCTGCCCTGCCAGGACTTTGCTAGATACAACCTCCTGGCAGTAAGACTCAGCAAATATTGCACCCAAGCTCCACCAATTTGGTCAGGGTGGCACCATGGTGCAATAACCAGGGAACCATACTGTTGTGATAGTTAACACCATGCTACCATAGCCCCATGAGCCACCCACGTGTCTCCTGCCCTTGCTGTCTCAGTAGTTGTTATTCATGTATTTCTGCTGGAAGTGCCTGTTTCTTCTCTTCCAGATACAGCATCGTCTCAACTGAAGAGGATGGGCACAAGGTTTCTGCACTGGGCAGCATGAATGGGCACAGCCGGAATGGGAAGGGCCATGCCCCACGAAGGAAGCACCGCAACCGTTTTGTGAAGAAGAACGGCCAGTGCAACGTCTACTTTGCCAACCTGAGCAACAAGTCTCAGCGCTACATGGCTGACATCTTCACCACCTGTGTGGACACGCGCTGGCGGTACATGCTTATGATCTTCTCTGCCGCCTTCCTGGTCTCCTGGCTCTTCTTTGGGTTCCTCTTCTGGTGCATTGCTTTCTTCCATGGTGACCTCAGTACACCGGCAGTGGGAGGTGGTCCCTCTCTCCTCAAGCCCTGCATCATGCATGTGAACAGCTTCCTAGGGGCTTTTCTTTTCTCAGTGGAGACACAGACAACCATTGGGTATGGCTTCCGCTGTGTGACTGAGGAGTGCCCACTGGCTATCATGGCAGTTGTGGTCCAGTCCATCGTGGGCTGTGTTATTGACTCCTTCATGATTGGCACTATCATGGCCAAGATGGCAAGGCCCAAGAAGCGGGCCCAGACCCTCCTCTTCAGTCACCATGCAGTCATCTCTGTGCGGGATGGCAAACTGTGCCTCATGTGGCGGGTGGGCAACCTGAGGAGGAGCCACATTGTAGAGGCCCATGTCCGAGCCCAGCTTATCAAGCCCTACATGACGGAGGAAGGGGAATACCTCCCCCTGGACCAGCGGGACCTAAATGTGGGCTACGACGTGGGCCTTGATCGTATATTTTTGGTCTCACCCATTATTATCGTTCATGAGATTGATGAGGAGAGCCCACTCTACGGGATTGGCAAGGAGGAGCTGGAGACAGAGAACTTTGAGATTGTTGTTATCCTGGAGGGGATGGTGGAAGCCACAGCCATGACCACACAGGCACGAAGCTCTTACCTTGCTAGTGAAATCCTTTGGGGTCATCGTTTTGAACCAGTTGTGTTTGAGGAGAAGAACCACTACAAAGTGGATTATTCACGCTTTCACAAGACCTACGAGGTAGCTGGCACGCCTTGCTGCTCAGCCCGGGAGCTGCAAGAAAGCAAGATGACTATCCTACCTTCTCCTCCACCTCCTAGTGCCTTCTGCTACGAGAATGAGCTGGCTCTTGTCAGTCAAGATGAAGATGAAGATGATGATGAAGTGGGTGTGGTGTTAGGGGGCAACACGAAGGAGGAGGCAGGTGTCATCCAGATGATGGATTTTGGAAGCCACCTGGACCTGGAGCGGCTCCAGGCAACTCTGCCCCTAGATGCAATCTCATACCGCAGGGAGTCGGCCATCTAACCCCTCCAGCCTCCCCATTCCACACCTGTCACCCACCATCTCCTTCTCTGTTCTGCACCCATATGTAGCTGGATAAGTCCCTTGCCCACCAAAAAATGCCTCCTGTGACTGCCTCTCAGCCCCTGTGTACATCAAGGCCTGGAGCTGCTCTGATATACTCCTTTCCCCATGAAGTCATACTGCCTGGAAAAGGAGTGAGGGTACACCACTCCTCCTGTATGTGCAGCTTGTGCTAGGACCCCCTTCCCGCCCGGAGACAGGAGAGCAGCACGCCTGGTTTCTCATCTCTGGAGAGGTGACAGGAGTCCCTGCCCTCAATGGGCAGGCTGGGACCCGCAGCGAGTGTTTCTGCTGCGGAGACAACAGCAGACTTTCTGTCCCCTCTCGACATGGGTAGGCCCCATGACTGTCCAGAGTCACGACCATCACTAGGAGAGAAGCAATGCCCAAGACCTGACCAGATGAGGATGGATGGGAGAGATCGGGACTCCTGGAGGGAGTGGGGAAGGATCTTAAGGAAGGGGTTTACTTGCATGTTTATTTCGTGTTGCACATGACTCTTTCTTTGTATATAAAACAGAATGAGAACTGAAATCCATATTCTTCCACTGCAAATGCCAAGCTAGGAGACAAGGACACTCCGCATAGCCTACTCAGCATTCTCCTTGGCTTTTGGCATATGTCGTCTCCAGAAGCAGCTCAGCTCCACGGACTCAGACCCAGTTCTCCCAGACTTCATGAAAAATACACCCTGCTCCTCTCCTGAGATTCCTGGCAGAGGAGGCAGGGCCCTGTGCTTGCACACTCAGACTGCTCCCTGGCACAGTGTGGCCAGGATGACAGACAAGTGACCTGACTGGACAGCAGACCCTCAACTTGCTCCTTTCACCTCCTCCATTCTTCTCCCTGCTGCCATCAGCTGTAAAACTGAATTTGTAACTATTTATTTTTAATAAAGTCTAATATCCAGGGGGAGGTGTGGAAGCAAAGGAGAGATCCCAAGGTATAGAAACCAACGACAGTTACTAGTGCTGGTGTTTGCTGTTTGTATGGTGTTGGTGCCCAGGAGCTCCACCAAGAGCACTCCCTTGTTCTAGGCCTCTCTGGTAAAGACCTAAAATAAGAAGCTCACAGAGTTTGCTCAGGGAGAAGATCATACAGAATGTAGGTAGGTAGGGAATCATTTGCTCTAAAATTACCTGGATCAAACAATCCCGCTCGGTCTGGAGATAACAAGAGTTTTGCTCAGGGAAGGGTTATAAATACGCTTGATGAAGAGACAAAGATGTGTAAGACATTGCTCTAGATATAAGGCTCAAAACCCCCTCCAAAACCAAAAAACCCTAAGCCTCCTTTTTTTCTAGAGGCAAGTAAGAACTAAGGGAAATGAGGGAGGACATCAACCAGAGCTAAACCCGTAACATCACTTGGCTGTCATTTCACAGAAGACACAAAAACCTGATGAGCCTTTTCCTTTAGGAGCAGCAGAATTACTCCTTGAAAACTGTAGATGGTACAAGGACAGGAAGACAAACAGGTAGCTCAGGAAGCTGCTCAGGGCATCCAACAGTTGTGCTGTGGAGGGAATGGCTGAAGAAATGATGTCCCACCCAACCCCTGATCTACAAAGCAGAAAAACAGCATCTCAGTATCAATTTGGAATTGGTTCAAGAAGCAAGAGGAAGCGGAGAAGAAGCAGAAGGGGAAGGAAGGAAATAGCAGGAGTGAGAGGAAGAAGCAGGCACAGCAGGCGGGCGGAGGAGGAGGAAGCGAAAAAGAAGAGAAAATGAGGTAATAAGGGAGTGCATTTGTGAAAAAGTGGGGATAGACTAACAAGACTGGTCTAGACCCAGACACGGCCATTTCTTGTCACAGCACATAGGTTCTGTGGGGGGACAGCTGCCCTGCACAGGTTTGCTCTGTGCCCAAGCAGTGATCTGACACCTTTGGGAAGCCTTGTCAAGAGGGGAAGAGGAGCTGATGAGAGGATGAGAGAAGAGCAAACAGGTGACAACTGAGGAGCAGAGCATCAGGGGAGGGTGGGGGGAGAAAGGAAAGGCATCACTCCTGACACCTCCCGCTCCTCCCCTCAGGTACAGACTGGGGACAGGAGCTCATGAGTCCTGGTGTCTCCTGGCTTTTCCCATGTATGACTTGATACACAGCCTCATTTTTCCATGTGTGTCCCCGTCCCACCTCTCCTCCCCACTGCTAATTAATGAAGTCCCTCCCTCCTTTTGTTATTTATTTATTTTCCCCCAGAGGGAATAAGCAGGGGCTGGTATTGACCTGGCTTTTAATACAGCTTTCAGAGCCGGGTGCCTGCCACTGGCCATGGCAGTGGAAACAAACTAATGGACCGAGAGAGGACTCTGTGTGCGAGGACACAGGCATCCAGGACACAGGCTGGGGTGGTGGCCTCCAGGACAGGGGGGAACCCGCGTGGCTGGGTACGCTCCCACTGAAGTACAGCATCCCTCAGAGGTGGATGGCAGTGCTTGGTGGGGGTGAAGTGCCCACAGCCTGTTAGCTCTTGGAAGGCTCACCTCCAAGGAGAGAGTGCCCAGCAAAGCCAGGCAAGTATGGGGCAGCTGAAATACACTAGGGCCATGGGCGAGCACAGCTGGGGTGTTGAGGTGGCACACAGGCCAGCACTGCCACCCCTTGCTTCAGCTGGTGGGGCCCTTGGGGGGAAAATTGGAAAAAGGTTGCAATGAGGTTAAGGGAAGAAGCATCACGCGGCCATGCTGGTATCCCAGCCCACTCCATATGTTTCAGCCTGCTGGCCCTTTTCACGTCATGTTTGGCAACATGGTGGAGAAGACACCAAGGCACTGAGGAAAACCCAGCTAAACCCCTGCTGTTCCCAATAAAACTGGGAGAAAGCTGGCAACACTGTCACATCGTTAGAGAGGGGAGAGAGCTGAGGAGGACCCAAGTGAGGAGAGGCTGAGGAGACAGGGCAGAGGGAAGGAGAGGAACAGCCAGAGTGTGGGAGAACAGAGGTGAGGGGTAAAACCTCTGTCCATCAGCTGCTCCTCCTGCATCTGTGCTTATGTTACCAAAATGGCATGTTCCTTGGGTACACACAGCCCATCTGACTGCCCGGTGCAGTCACTCCTCCTAATAAAAAGTGCTCTCCTGCCTCTGCAAGCTGCACGCATGCCCACAGGCTTTGCGGATACACAGCAGTACACACATCCTTCTGCAAGGTACTTCTGTATGCTCAAATTACAGGGTATTCATGCCCAAGTACCCACTGCATGTACCTACATGCATATGCCACACATGGGGGCATAACCCATCCTACACCACAACTTCATCCCATAAACACCCAATGACATGCGCACAAATGCCATGTGACGGCAGCATCTATCTCAGTAAGTGCCTCTGGTTGTATGCCGGGGACTCCTTTATGCAGCCTGTGAAAGACCACCAGGAGAATCCACCTTGGAAGGCTGTTTGCTATAAAGAAGACTGGACATTTTTAAGCAATCTGCAGATCAGCTCTCCAAGCCATTCACAACTGTAACCACAACTGCTATTTTGGCTTTTGCATACAATATGTGGAACATCACCTTTCAGGTCGGTGACACCGTCTAGGCCTGTGCTCTCCAAGAAGACACCTCTATTGCACACCAGGGCACGACGGCCCTGGGCTCGTCCTTCCTCCAGGGTCTGATGGAGGGGCTGTTTTCCCAAGACCTCCCCCTAATCTCAAGGGGCTGGCAGCTTGCTTTTCAGGAGGAAGACACTGCTTCTGCTTCTTTATCTGCCCACAACCTATATTTCTTTCCTGTCCTACTTCTGAACTTCTTGTTTGGCTCATTATTGAAAACTATTCAAATACCAGAAAGATAATGGGGAGAGGAAGGACTTTTTCCCTATGAATAAGATCCAGGCAATGGTTCAGATCCTCCACCCCATGACAACTACGCTGCTGTCAGTCTTGCCAGCTTTCAAATGAATATTGTTGTTGTTTTAAATGACACTTGAGAAACTTGTTTCATATTTTATTTTTGGTGACACTTTTGGACAACCCTTTTGAAAAGAAACTGTCATTGGCACCTTTCAACTCACCCAAAACTTGCTCAGCAGAACATTTTGATACACACTGCAACTAAAAATAATTTCAAGAAACACAACAATAATTTCAAACAGGGAGAAAATGGGTTTGGATTTCCATGATCAGGAAATGGTGTTGAAAATAAATGTCCCTGCTGCTGAACAAATGCGTTCCTTTCCAACCAGCTCCATTTTGTCCAGGTTTTGCCCAGGAGCGGAGCAAGGCATATGGCACTGCCCCAGCAGTTGCATGCAGGCTCATTGCCTCTGAGCAGCAAAATGACTCCTCTGCTATTTTGAGCTTTAGCAGCCCTTCTTCACCTTTGCAGGAGGGCCTGAGAGCTCTCCTAGCTTTTGGACAGACAATATAAAGTGGCCATGGTTTTCAATGTCACGAAAAAGAAAACCCAGGGAAAAAAAAGCCTCACCTTCCCAGGCCATTAAAGGCTTGCTCTTGGCCCCGTGAAGTCAATGGGACTTTTGCCACTGCCCATGGTAAGAGCTGGGACCTAATGGAGTGCCACTATCGGAAAACCCCGCAGGCTCTGGCCCTGTGCTAAATCCGCAGAGCCGGGACAGACTATTGCTGGCTGCGCAGGCCGGGGAGAGAAGGGAAGGCAGCCGGCCGGGATGCTGAGAGCATGGGGTGGTGTAGGGCCGGCTGGGGCAGCCCCCCTGGGGCAGCTAAAG
The DNA here is from genome assembly GCF_023634085.1 of Falco cherrug. Lineage (NCBI taxonomy): Eukaryota > Metazoa > Chordata > Aves > Falconiformes > Falconidae > Falco > Falco cherrug. The sequence continues at coordinate 35,074,434 of NC_073701.1, read as the reverse complement.
GGGGACAGCAGAGGGATGGGGAGGCAGGGGAGGCAGTCTGTCGAAGCAGCCGCCCGTGGCACGGTATCCCACGGCCGGGGGCTGTCACACCAGGAGGACCTGAGGCGGTAGCCAGTTCTTGGAAGGGCTACAGATGCTTCTCCTCCTGCCGCGGTCAGCAGAGTGGGGGCCCTGCCTTCCCCAGCCCCGGCGTGTCCCCGCCGGCAGGACGCAGCGCAGGGCGGCTGAGCGGCACGGCGAGCACCGGAGCAGCCCGGCCGTTGCCCGGCCTCAGAGCACCACCTAGAGATGAAAGCGAGGTGGCAGCCCCGCCGGCACCGGCACCGGCTCCCCGGGCTGGCCCAGCGCTGCCTCCAGCTCCGGCGCTGCCGTGACATAGCGGGCTGGGCTGGGGCTGGGCCGGGGCCGGGGCTGAGATGGGGCCGGGGCCGGGGCTGGGGCCGGGGCTGAGCCGGGGCCGGAGCTGGGGCCGGGGCTGGGCTGGGGCCGGGGCTGAGCTGGGGCAGGGGCCGGGGCCGGGGCCGGGGTTGGGGCTGGGGCTGGGCTGGGGCTGGGGCTGCGGCTGGGGCCGGCTCCCCGGGCAGTGCCGTGGGTCAGAGCTGGGGCTCTGGCGCGGAAGCGTTTGCTCTCGAGGGAAGGCAGGCTCTGAGACGACCGGCACTCACCACCAACACTGCACCCCTAACCTGCAGTAAAAGTCATCCTGCCTGACAGCCAGGCCATGGCTTTCACAGAGTGGCTACTGACTCTGGAAGCAGTTCAGATACGTGCTACCACTTTGGTTTCTTCCTGGGGAGAAGCCTGCAAAGCTGTGCCAGCTCTGGGAAGTAAGGCAGACAACTGGTTCAGATCCGGGTCCTTCTGGTTGTCACCTTGCTGCCTGCCTGCCCTTCAGTTTTCTCAGAGCCCTGCCTGGCTGCACGTACTCAATATATGAGATTTGCTCCCCTTTTCCTGTTGTTCAGCCCCTCGATGGGGCACACACAACCTGTGGCTGTAGCAGGGCGCTGCCACCCCTCCCCTGCCACAGGCAGCCGGCCAGCACACTCCCCGGCAGGAGAGAGGCAGTGAAGCTGCATGGAAGTGGAGAAATGTCCAGCGTGAGGATTCTCAGGTACAGGGTTTGCAATGCCTCGAGAGCTCTTCTGGCAATCAACCTTTTCATACCCCCTGGGGACATTAGATAATGACAGCCTGGCTTGTAAACTGTGCGGTCTTGGCTCCCAGGCTTCTTGCAGTTCCTGGGGAAAGCAACACCAGCAAAGCAATCAGTGGACCACAACATATTGCTTACCTTTGACTATGTCACCTCCAGAAGAAAGCATTTAGTGGGGGAAATGCCTCTGCTCTCTGGACAGCCTGGGCACACAGACCCCAAGTGACATGCTACCCAAGTCAGGTCAGTATGGAAAGAGGAAAAGTAGAGCAATATGATTTCAGTATGCTGATGCCTGCAAAGAAGTTCAAAATGGTCACAAACACCATCCTGAAATAGTCAATGAGACACTGGATATTTGAGCTTTAAAAGTTTTTTTTGGCCTCTGAAATTAGCAGGATTATTTTGGTGCTGGCCCCAGATTTGAAATAGCATGTCTTAAAACCTGGGACCTGGTAATATTTGGGTGCCTGGCTGTAGTGCATTGATAGAGTTGTTTGAATGTCCCAGCACTATAGTCACTGAAAGAGTCAGCTGAAGGCCTGTATGATACAAAGCCTCGTTACAGAAGCCATGCAACTGAGAGAATAAGGAGCTTGAAATTGCTCCTGACAGGTGATTAGATGCTCACCCAGCAACATTCTCTGTATGTCTGCCAGGGACCCAATACAGGCCTGTGCAGCACTCCCGGGGTATTGAACAGAGGAGGATGAGCTGACACAGGAACTCCAGAGAAGACTTTGGAGGTATGTATGACCTGCAGCCTGCACGTGATTCTCTCAGGGATAAAATAATGAATCAGTTGGAGAGTGGGTGCAAGCACATGACAGGCAATGTAGACCTGTAGCAGAACACTTGGTACGACACAGAAGGAATCGATTAAATGTAAGCAAAGCAGAGCCATCATTTAGCTCCGGGCTGCTGGGTTACACCATGTGCCTTTTGCTCTCCAGGATACAGTGTTGTGCTCACTAGCAACCAGGCTGCCTTGAATAGAGAAACTTATGTGACCCATCCAGCACTGCACAAGGCTGTGGGAAAGGCGGGGAAGAGATGTGATGAAAACCAGCTCTGGAGCGGAAAGCTGCAGACACAGGGTGAATGGCTGCACCCGGTGTGCCAAGGTTTTAGTAACTGGGAGTCCTGGAGTGCCCAAGGAGTCAGCAGTGCTTGGCAAGCCGGTAGGTGCCAATGGGACAGAGTGGTCTGAGGTCAGTAGAAGAGGAAAGTCAGGGTGAAAGCAGCCGGCAGAAGTTGCTGCAGAAGAGGTACAAGGTGTGTTGGTGGAGTTGTACTAACTGGATGAAGCTGCATGCTCCCTGCTGCTCTGTTTGAGACACAGCTACCCTGTAGCGGTCAGATGGTCTTGTGAGCTCAAAATGCATTGTCAGCTGATAAAATGCAAAAGCAATTTGTGAAAAACATGAGATTTTCTGAGTCCTTGTAATTATTTGATGATTTGTCCCATGGAAAAGCCTCCAGACCCCTCAGGTCTTCCGTGGCCCCGTTGTGCTTGCTGCTGCAGTCGTAAGACAAAGGGCAGCTTCTGTTCTCAGCCAGAAAGCAAGCAAAGCGGGACAGAACTGGCTGACAGCAAAGCAAAGTGACTTGCCCAAGATCACGAAGCAGTCAGTGGCAGAAGGAATTTAACCTGCCACTGTGGGTTTAACCTGTCACCTCTCTGCACAGCTGGGTACATAGCAAGTGACAAGGGAACTGGGAGTGGTTCCTAGACTAGCTCTCTGCCCATCCTGCACTCACAGCTGCAGTAAAGCTGTGGCCAGGACATTGCACTTCCCTAGATATGTACAGAATGCCCATCACCTTCATACCACTGTCTATGACTCCAAACGGCAGCTCTGACGGACCAAGTGCAGTGCATATTCCCAACTTGAATACCCCTGGCCTCCAAACATCCAGATGTAGGAACTGGGAGCCATCAGACCACAGTGCTTCCTTCAAATAGTCTACATGAGTCCTTACAGATACAAATCAGCATGTTCAAATCACATCCAGAAGTGAGTAAGAGACCATGGCAGGCTCAAACGAGCATGTCCTGCAGTCCCTGATGAGCAGCAGCATGATGCAAGGCAGAAACGAAAATCCACGACCTCAGTCCTCACAGTGAACAAGTCCCCAGCTGCCTCTCACCCTTCGCTGCGTGGGACGGGTGGTGAGATGGCCTTTTGTTAATCGGTGCCCTGTGCCTGGTGTTCAGCTGGCGAGGACAGACTGTCCCTTCCAGAGAAACCCCTTGCATAAGAATTAAAGAGGAGCTGGGCTGAGATGCTGAACTAATCCACCAGGGCATGCTGGGAAGCTGCATTTTAAGCCATTCTCCCTACCCTCCCATCTCCCTGTGCGTTGTTTATCTGTCCCGTCCCTCCTACAGTAGTACATGAATTATCCTGACTGGGCAAGCTGGTTTCATAACCGCCTGTGCTATGTCCCGTCCCTCCACCCCCTGAGTCTGCATGGGAGATGCTCGTATGTGGGAGGCTTTTTAGCTACCACCAGTTTGCGCCGCTGTGAATCACAAGCCCACACAAACACCACTCTCCCCCTGCCCATGCGCGCAGTATCTGCATGCTGCACAGGCATTTCGCTATGACCACAAGTTCACTCCCCTGGAACACGTGCGCAAGCTCCCACGGCACACTTACATCACAAGCTCCTTGCAAGCACACTTTACACACGTGTGATGCTTGGTGAGCTCACCAGCATGTGCAAAACTGGCACACTTGTCATGGGTGTTCAGAGCTACTGCCCCAGCTGCTACCCTGCCACGGTGTGCTCCTCACCCATCACCCATCACCCATCACCCATCGTGTGTGTGTGATAACTCATCCCCTTTCAGCTACACCCTTCACATGAGACACAGGCTTGCGGCTCATCCTTGCCATGGACTCGTGGGGCACAAACGTACCTGGCACATGCAATAGACAAATGGGGCACTGCACACCACAGGATCGTAGGATAATTCAGGTTGAAAGAGACCTCAGGACAGCTCTAGTCTGGCCTCCTGTTCAAAGCAGGGTCAGCAAATGAAGTCGCTCAGAGCTTTATCTGGTTTTGTAAACCTCTAAGGATGGAGGCTGCACAGCCTCTCTGAGCAACTTTTCCCCGTGCTTGTCTGTGTTTTGGAAACAGAAAGATCTTCCTTGTATCCAAGGTGGACTTCTTTTGCTTGTTTCAGCTTACACTGATTGTCTCTCATCCTCCCACTGTGCACCACTGTGAAGAGCTTGGCTCTGTCTTTTACCAAAGCTCCCAGGTCTTCTCTCACAGAGCTGTTCACCATCTGGCAGGTCCCCAGCCGCTACTGTGGCCATGGCCTCATCCTTCCCAGGTGCAGGGCTGTGCATTTGCCCTTGCTGAACTCACAATATCCCTGCAGGCCCATCTCTTCAGCCTGCTTATGTCCCTCTGATGGCAGCCCTGCCCTCAGGCATGTTGACTTATTCCCCCTTCAACCAGGTGTTATCTGCAAGCTTGGTAGAAGTGCACTCCATCACCTCCTCCAGGTCATCAATAACTACGTTAAACAGGACAGGTCCCAGGACAGCCCCCTGAGGCACCCCACTTGGTACCAGCCTCTAGATAGAGTACAACACATTAACAACTACTCTGTCAGCCTGGCCAGCCAAACAATTTTTTACCTGCTTGTCTACCTGTTGAGACCACAGCACCTTTACGTGGATATCAGAAAGTTGTGGGAGACAGCGTTGAAAACTTGGCTGAATTTGAGATAAACAACTTCCACTACTCTCCCCTCACCAACAAGTCCAGTAATTTTATTGAAGGTGGCAATCAGGTTGTTCAGGCCTGATTAACCCTTTGTAAATTCACACTGACAGTTGCCAGTCACCTCCTTCTCCTTCATGTCCACAGAAATGTGTTCCAAGAGGACCTGCTCCAGGGCCCAATCAAGTCTGACCAGCCTGTAGTTCCCAGGATCAACCTTTTGGCCTTTTTTGAAGAATGCAGTATTTGCCTTTCTCCAGTCATGGAGTACCTCCTCTGACCTGTACTTCTGTATCCAGCCTCTCCTCCAGCCAGCCTCCCAAACACAAGTCATTTCACAGGTGACTTGCCTCCTGCCTGCCAAGACCTTTATTTCATTTGGCCTGCCCTGCAGATCTTTACAGAGGGGTGAATGTGGCTTCTCACTTCCCATTGCTTCGCTCCCACTGTTCCTAAGACAGACAGAGGGCTGTGTGCTTGAGCCCCAGGGTGTTTCTCCTCTCCTTGGGCTGTACATCCTCTCACTAGAGGCTTTGAGAAGTTCACACTGCTGCAAAAAAACGTTCCCAGTTCCATGCAGAAAGGGAGAGGGGAGCAGAGCAGCCTGATTCCATCCCTCCAGAAAGATGAGACAGGGCTGCCCCACCTGATGGCTCTGCCACAGGATGTGGCCATGGGCCAAAAGCTTAAACAGAAAAAGGGACCAGTTCAGCTACTTTTCTCCAAAAATACAAGGGTTGGAGTTTCTTAGAGGGATCTGTGCTGCTTTCAAGGTGAGGAGGAATCCACAAGACTTGGCAAGGCAGAGGTGATGCCTCCCCTGCATCCCTGCATCTTGCCCAGGGTGCTGGGCCAGGTTCTTCCACCACCTCCTAGGCACTCTGATGCCTTGGTGCCCATGGAGCACTCAGTGTGCAGGTAAGGAGGACAAGGTTACACGTCTTCAGGCAAGATCCTGCTGATTCAGCCCTGAGTCCAGCTCCTTCCAAGGAAACTTGGTCCTGTACTGTGTGGTCTTTTGCTACATCTGCCCTGGCCTGATACAGCTCTGAGGATGCACCTGAATATTCCTGTTTGGAAGTTTTTTCTCCATTAGGTCTTCTTTTTTTTTTTTTTTTTTAATTTACCAAAGCAAGCCAGCATGCGTGTAATAAAGAGAGTTGGCCACAAACTGACAGAAGCTGGGAATACCATGAGGATAAAAAAGGTGCAGTATATGGAAAAAAGCAATAAAAGCCCTTAATTACAGGTGTGGCCAAAGCAACTGCTATTATTAAGGTTGCCGACACTTCCCCTTTTAAGACCCTGTTTTCACTCATAACTTTGCTTATAACTTTGTCAGATTTTCACCACTGGAGCAGAAATTTTCCATAGAAAGTGACAGTCTTAGCTTGAATTGGGCACATTTATTTAGTTCTTTTTTAAAATGTTGGTCTACCACTAGGTTTTCTGGGCTGGAGGAAGTATATATACAGCCTAGGGGATGAAAGCTGTGGATCTTCTGGGCTTTCAAGCGAGGGCTTGGCTTTGGGCAGGATGTCAGGTTTTGTGTCATGGAGGCTGTGTTTTGCCAGCTTCATGAAACACCGCTGCTCTCCCCCACTGGCGTGGACAAATTACATGGTTTTGTTAAACGTGGAAGGAAGTCACAGCTTCACAGCTACAAAGATTTCAGCCTCTGCAAACCTGCCCAACCCTCCCTTGGCTGGTGTGACGGTGTATGGGCTTTCCCGTGGAGCAGCAGAACTGAAGGGAACTGGGAGGGTTTCCCTTCTAGGGCCACAACCTGCTGCTCTGTGGCAGGCACTGGGCTGAATCCCTTGATACTCCCCTCTGCCTGTGTTCCCATCCACCTCTCTTTTGGCTTCTGGGAAGCCAAGTGGAGGAAAGCCCCTGATTTGAATAGGGAAGGGGTGAAATTCAAAGGGAAAGGACCAAAAATCTGGGGGAAAGCAAATGAGACTTGGGAGGCAGATAAGACTGGGAGCAGCAGGGAGATGCTGGGCCTGGCTGTGCAAGGGGCTATTGCCTGGGAGCTGCTGGAGTGACTGGGCTGGTTGATCAGGGGAACTGGGAGCAGAAAGCAGGGCTGGCTGGAGCAGTGAGAATGGGAATGAGAAGAGCAGAGGCATGGTGATCAGAGGTGGGGAATGGGAAGAACAGAGGAGGGGTGATTGGCAGTGGGGTGAGCAGCAGGCATGGGGGGGAGGCAGGCAGCTCTCAATCTGTTTGCCTGGGGATTGGGGGATTCTGATGATGGATGGGGATTGGGGATGGAGGGGAGTGGCCACTGACTGACTGCCCAAGAAGGCTTGGACTGGTGACAGGGAGCAGCTTGTGTGTAGGGAGACAGCATGTGGTGGGAAGGCTAGGACTGAATGGCCAAGGACACTCAGCTGAGCCAGACTGGTAATGTCCTGGGCAGGAGACTGGTTCCAGGGGTGTGATGGGGAAGAGACAGGGAAGGGTAGGTGAGGTGGACCTAGGAGGGGGCAATGGCTGAGGTGGAGTCCAGGGCTTTGTGACAAGCCTGAAGAAGGGAAGCCAAAAGTGGGAAAGCTTGGAGGGGACAAGGGGAGCAGGGAGGAGAGCTGTATCAGCTTGTGTTTATGGGATCACAGATTTCTCCAGTGCCCAAACAAATGTCTTCTCCCAAGTCTTCCTCCCAAGCCTTACTGCTCCTGTGCTGTTACCCCAAATGCCACTCAACAGCACATCTCACCTCTTGCCAGCTCTGCTCCTCACTGAGGATGACAGGCCATTGCTGCTGCCTGTTATATCAGAATACACATTTCTCATCATTGAGAAATGACAGCACCAAGGCTGGATGTACAACTGCCCTTCAGTGTCCTCATGCATATGAATTATGGTTGAGTCTTTAATTATGTGGCCACATATTTATTTTCCACAGGACACCTACAGCACACAGGTTAGATGGTACTCTAGATGAGTCTGGGCTGTGTCATGAAGAAGGCTCGTTGCAGAGAGTCAGCATCATCCTTTTTTTTTTTTTTTTTCCCAAAAAAAAGTGTGAAGAAAAAAGAATGACTCATTGCTGAGACAGTTGTGTGTTGGCCTAGATCCCTGCCCCTGCCGCCGATTTCCTACCTGATGTTGAGCGAGTCACTGACGGCAACCTTTTCAGAGGTAGCTATTAGCTATGTTTTATTTATTTTGGCATTTTGCTTTGTTTTTAGCCTTGTGCTATCCTGGGATCCTAATGTCTCATTTGCAGCAGTATTTATTGCTCCCTGCTGCATGAGAATGGGGACTTGCACTTGACTGTAGAAAAGGCTTTAAAATGCAGAGCGCTCTGGTAAAGCGCTCAGATCAGCATGTCCACCTTGCAGGCTGCATTTGACCTTCCCTCCAGGAATACTGGGTCTTCTGTACAATGCTACTTTATTGCTTGGTATGAATATTTAAAAGTCAAATCTATTATTACTTGGGAAGTACTGAGAAACTAGACTATGACCTGTAAAAAAGACCCTGATAACATTAATCATTGTTTTTTGAGTGGGGGCTGCACGCTCTGGATAAACTGTTAATGTTTTGAACAACTCTGTTCTGGTCTGTTGGATGTGTCAAGACACAGGTACCTGCCTCCTCAGGAACCTCTGCTCTTGAATTGTAGGTGGAAATGAATTTGTTCTCACTTCTCATCTTTTCTTGCCTTCACTGGCCTTGCAGAAGTAGAACTTCAGCACAGAGCTGAAGTTTTTGCTGCTCTTTCACTGATCCTTCACACTTTCCTAGCACAGGCAAGTCTCTCTGTGAAGAAGTGGCTTTGGTCTTCAAAGTGGTATGTCCCTCTCCAGATAGTGGGTGAAATGGGATTCTGCTCATTGCAGATCAGGCAAGGCTGCCAAATGTGACCTGGCAGTTCTCTGAGGTCTGCTAGGACACTGGAGCTCAGCTTTCCCGTGAGTTTTACTAGGTGCTATGAGTATCATATACCACGGCTCTGGAAGGCCACCCAGCAGTGACTAAAAAGGGTAGCTCTAGCTTTAGCTAGACCTGCGTGCTCATGAGGTATCCCCCCTGGATACATCAGCCCACAAGACTCAGCTCAAGACACATTGCCATGGGTTCCCTCTACAGTGCTGCATCGTGAGCACTGGGGACTGCCCAAGGACATTCCCACGCGAACAGGACAGCAGCCAAAGGGTTTGAAAGCAGAACCACGCCATGTAGCCCATCTTCTGCTTGCCTGCCATCATCAGCAGCACTCCCTGGATCATCTAGGGATGTTTTGGCTATGTCTGAACCCTGTGAGAGGTAGACATGAGGTATCCCAGGTGCAGGTTCTCCAGCTGCTGAGCTAAGGGTCTTGGCTGGAGCCTCAACTCCCTTCCGTGCTCTACATGCAAAGATCCTTCCCAGGCAAACCAGGGAGAACGAATGAAGTAAGGCCTCCTGGGGTCTCATCCTGGCATGGGGTTTTGAGTGCAGCTGTGTCTCCCTGCTGGGTCTGGGAAGTTACACAGTCTTCCAGGTGCTGTTGTTTAAACAAAGTCTTAGGGTGCCTTTGTTGTTGTATTCTGGGGTCTAATACAAGGCTAGACCTGAGGGGATGATAATTTTTGAAGAGGTGCACGGAGAGGAAAAGGTCCTTGTGGCTACTGCTGCACACCAGTTTGGTAACTGGAGAGGAATGGAGATGACCCAGCACAGATTGTGAGCATGGATTCTGCCTGTCCCTCAAACTTCTTCCCTTCCCTTCCCAACCCTACCCAACCCCAACCACTCTCTAGCTGGGGTCCTGCTGCTGGTGTTGTGTGTTAACATCTAACGTTTTTAGACACTGAGGCAGGAGTTACCTCCTGTACCACTGGAACACTGACAGTCCTGGTGGTGACGGGGTCCCCGCCGTACTGGCTGCTACACGCATAGCTAAAACCAACAGCCCCTGGCCCAGGCTCCCTAATACAAATCACTCCGTAAGAGGTGTAACTAGGCAATGCTTGGAGAGAGGAAGGTGGGTGTTACTAGATCACATGGTTAGCCAGGCTAACAGCACTAAAAGCTTGATTACAATTCAATTAAGGGAATGTTTCTAATTAAAGAGTTCTTATTTTAAGTCCTAAATGATTAAAATAAAGGTAGCCGAAGTGTCCGTACACATTTTCTGATTTCATCCCCAAGGGCTGTGTCTATGTTTGGGATTTCTTTAAATTCCCTCCTGCTGCCTCAGCCAGCAACAGGGGGAGAGCTGGTGAGGCTACCGTCCCCCCAGAGCCTGCATCTGCCTGCCAGGCAGGGTCACCCCAAACTCAGCTCCCACTGGCCACACTGAGAGCTGCCTCTCCTGGGTTCTGATTCAGATCCATTCTTCCAGGAGCCCTCTCTGGCACGGCCCATCTCGCCCAGTGCCTGCATGGGCCTGCCACTCACAGAAAAGTTGTGAGCAGTGTTGGGCTCCAGCAAATTCCTTCTCGGCTGACATGCACCCACCCAGGGTAGGAGGGCAAGCCCCCATCTGGATTTGGCAGTGGCTTTATTTAAGGTAACTTTATTACCTACCTTCCCATCTGTTTGCTGTTACATAAGTTGTGAAGCTACAGAGATTCAATGAAGCATGTGTAAGGAAATGTCATTACTACAAAAAACTCAATTAAATTCTAACTTCTCGGAAGGGAGACGAAGTTCTGTGATAAAGCTGGCCCAGCAGTGAGAGAGGGAAACAGCAGCAGTTCCCAAAGGTTTGCATAAACCAGGGACTATTCCCAGGTCTCAGTGGCCCATCAACTCAGCGTGGGCACTGACTGGCAGCGGGATTCAGAGCGTTGAGGCCCACCATCTTGGTACAACTTGAAGCTTTCTGCACCACACAGTGGGGGCAAGCTGCAACCTGGCCTCTGTGCCAACAGCCGGTGCTTGTGTTGTGTACTTGAAAGGTGACATGCAAGTCCCAGCCTAGACGCATCACAGGGCTGGCCTGGTATGGGGGCTCTCGAACTCTCCCTCACCATGCCTATCTCCTCCACTCTTAGCTCAGCTGCAGGAACTGGAGTTCTTGACTTTGGGATGACTGTGCTGAAGCAGCCTCTCCCCAACAAAGCATCCTGGTGCCTGCAAAGCTTGGCAGCATCTGGCTCTTGTTCCACAGGACCTACTGCTGTTCCTTTCCCTCTCAACCTACATTGGCTCCAGCCTCCCTCCACACTCAATGAATCACCGAATGCTCAGGGTTGGAAGGGATGTCTGGAGATCATCTAGTCCAACCTCCCTGCTAAAGCAGGTTCACCTGGAGTGCGTTGCACTGAATCATGTCCAGGCAGGTTTTAAAAGTCCCCAGAGAAGGAAACTCCAAGACCTCCAGAGAGGTTGTGGACTCTGGACTCCACCACCGCTTCGGCTCCCAATGCTCACAATGGCACCTCACTCCTCCTTTGCTTATCCAGCCTCAAACACATGCCTCCCAGGAGCCCCCAAACGCTTCCCCAGCCTGGGCTTTGTTCCTACACTCCCTGCAGGTCTGGTACACCCTGGTTGCCTCCTCCCAACTCAGCTGGCCCTCCCTGAGCTGATCTGGGACTCACTGCAGCACGCGGTGGCTGTCTGGCCCCCAAACGCCCCATGGTCTGAGGGGTATCCCCAGCTTTGCGCTTGTCTCCTGGGTGCCCTGTGGACCTCCATCCATCCACATCAAGGTTTATGTGCGTGCCAACATTCGCCTGTATGTGCAGGTGCTTCACCAAAGGGGTGCCCCTGCTCCCGAGGGGCGCGGGCTGAGGAGCCCTGACCCTCTCTGTGTGGCTGGGGCGACTCTGACACCTCATGACCCATCCTGCTGGACCCCTGCTCACCATCTGCTGCCATCGTGGCGGGACCCGATGCCCCTGCATGAGGATCGCCAAGTGGGGCCGAGGGGCGATGACCCTACTGTGGTGGCAATAGCACCATATTGGGGCTGCCCCACTGCCCGCCCCGCCGCTGTGGGGTGCCACAGGTGGGCTGCTGCCCCGCTCCCCCCCAACACCCCACTGAGGAGAAAACTTCAGCCGGGAGCCCGGCGGCCGCTGAGGGGACACGGCCCCCAAAACCAAAACCCACCCCGTGTGCTTGCGGGGAGGTCTCCCCCTCGCCGGGGCTGACGGGGGCCGCCGGGCTGCAGGGCGGCGGGAACGGCGGCGGGCGGTTGCGCCTTTAACGGCGGGCGGAGGAGGAGGAGGAGGGCTGGGGCTGCGCTGGGTGACATCAGTGGGTTTGGCTCTGGGGCTCAATGGAAACTGGGTGAGCGCCGGGCTGTGCCGAGCACACGCCGGCTGGAGGGGACGGCGAGCGGGCGGGAGGCGGCAGGCAGCGCCGCGCCGCGCTGAGCCGAGTCGAGCGAAGGAGGGACGCGCCGGGCACGGCCGCCACCAGCCCTCCCCAATCCTCCGTCATCCTTCCCGCCGCGGCCGCCTGGCCCCCTGACAGCTGGCGGAGCAGCAGCCTCACACGGCCCCCTTCTCGTCAGGGTGGGTATGGGGGGCGCCCGCCTCCATCTTGGGGCGCAAACCCCGGGGGAAAGGCGGCCCCTCCGGCTCTTTGTGTGCGCGGAGGGAGGGGGAGGGGGCGGGGGCGGGGGAGGGGAGGGCAGGGAGCGATGCGCCGGGCCGGGGCCGGGGGTGGGCAGCGGGGGACAAAATCCCCTTTGTGGGGGCGCGGGGAGGGGGTCTCCCCCCTCCAGCGGCGGCGGATTTGCGGGGGGCTCCCCTTTCTCCCCCTTCTCCCCCTGCCGGGGCCCTGCCTGCCGGCGGCGCTGAGCCGAACGGGGATGGGGTGCCGCGCCGGACTGTGCCGTTCCTGGCGGGGGGGCGCGGGGGTCCCCGCGGGGGGCCGCCCCCTGAGTGATTTAACCCCCCACCCTTGCCGCTTACTGATGCTCCTTGTCTCCCTCCCCAGCGCCCCACGTCGCTTGTATCAGGGGGTCTGCCTCTGGCGGGGGGGGGGGGGTGTGTGGGGCTCGGTGTTTCCCTTTGTGCGGGGTGGGGGGCGGTAGAGGCGGGGGTCGGTGGCCGCGGCGGGGGGGGCGAGGGGAAGTTCAGCGCCGTTCCCGGGGGCGGCTGCTTTTTGTTACCTACCCGGAAAAATAACAGCCCGGGTAACGCCGTTTTCGCGTAGTGTTTTGCCTGTAGGGGGTGGGGGTGTAAGGGACATATTTATTATTATTTTTTTTGTGTTCCCCCCTCCCCCCGTTTTCCTGTTGTGGCTATTTCTTCATATGTAGTCCAAACGTTCTGTGCGTGGGGTTTCTTCCCCCCCCCCCCCCCCCATCGCTTTTGCTGCTCTCCTTTTTGTAAGTGTGAAAGGGTCTGGAGGGGTTTGATGTTTTGCATTTCAATCAAAACGTAATTTTTCTCTTTTTTTTTTTTTTTTTTCCTTCCTATTTTTAAGCCAGTTCAAATTACTGTTTTGCCAGCCTCTTTCTTTATTCCCTTCACACACACGCACAAAAAGCCATGTAAAGCCTTTATGGTCTATGGGCAAAGCAGCTCCTGCTCCCCACACCTCCACTGAAAGCTGGAGTGGTGCTGGGCTCGGCAGCCTCCATTATGGAGCCGTGGGTTTGCTTTTGCCAGATCTTTGCTAGCCAGGGCATCTTTTCACTCCCGATCCCCTCAGGTGGGGCCGAAGTGGCCCTCCTGACCCCCCACCCCGAGGTGGTCCCTGCATCTTTGGTCGCCATCAATGCTGGCACAGTAGCATGATATCAACTCTATCGTGTGTTTATATAATGGCCTTTGTGCCTGTACGTGGGTATTTTATATTATATAAAAGGGGATTGGTGCAAAATGGTGTGTGTGGGGAAGCAGCACTGGCGGCTGGATAGTATTTTTTTTATTTGCTATTTTATTATGAGGCTCTGTAGTATATTGTAGGTGTCTGTGTAATGTTGGATATTCACGTATGCAAACGCTCATGCAGAGCACACACTCGCTTTGAGGTTGTATGTGTGTTAATCCCTTATGGAAAACTAAATGGTTTAACTAAATGATTGCCCTGCAGCCCCTGGGAATGCTGCCTTGGCTGGAGAGCGCAGGAAGGGTGGCGGTGCAGGGGGGGTTAAGCCTGCTGGGGGGGGTTGGCGGGCAGGAGGGAGGGGTGGCTTCAAAATTTTACACATATAAATAATATATAGAGAGTAATACAGATTTCATATATAATCATACAAATTTTATATGTAACATTTTCTGTCTTGTAATAGTAGACCGAAGATCAGATGATAAGGGTGGAAACTGTAGATGATGGGGGTATGTGTGTGAAGTAGAAGCAAATGTGGTAGATGTTTGAACTCCTGGAGCAGTTGTTAGGGGGTGGGATGTGTTTCCTGCCCCCTTACCATGAATCCAGGCTGTTGCTCTGTGGCTATCCTCCACCCAGGTTTTCTAAGCACACTTGTGTGTGTGCTGGGGGGGAGATAAGGCAAAATGACAGCTGTGCGAGACCATGATTTTTCACTCCATTATCCTGCTTCCAGCTTCCACCCCCTCGCCCCGGAGCATTTTTTAGATTCCCCTCTGGAGCCTGTTGCTTAATCAGCTAGAAGGGCTGTTGCCTCTTTGTGTGAGAAGCCCTTCTTAACCTGGCTCCTGCCTGTCCCAGAAGGGTGGGACCAAATTTAGGCATGGAACTGCGGTGTTTTAGAGCAGTAAGTGCTGTGCCCTGGTGTGGAGGAGACCCCACCGGGACCTGTTGCCCTGCCTCTGTGGCTTGCTTGGCTGTGCTTGCCCCGGCTGGGAGTTGAACTCGAGTGGAAGTGCTCAGGGTTTGCAGGCCTGGGCAAACACGGCCATGAAGGAAGGAGGTTCAAGAGCTGTCTTCCTGGCAGTGGTGTGACGGGTTCCCAGGGACACAGACCTTTGATCGTTTATTGGAGTAGGAGTGTAAGCAAGTCAGATGTATGTTAATGTGGTTATACAGAACAGCAGGCAGCGGATAAAAATCATGTCTGTTTGCTGTGCCCTCACCCAGGTACGCCTGCCTCCTGGTTTGGTTCCCAAGGCTCTGCCTACATTCCTTGTAGTAAGAAAGTCAGAAATAGCCACAGGGTTTTGTAGACTTGAGATGCACAGAAACCCACATGCATAAGTAAATACTAGGTGAGGGGACTCCACCTCCGAGTGTTTTGTGTGTGGTTTCTGGTGACTGGAGCTCTGCTTTCAGGGTTCACAATGTCCCCTGAATACCTTGATAGGATTATTTCCCTGTATGTCTCTGCAGCCCGTCCATTCCTCTTTCTGTAATCCCATCTCCTGGGGCAGGAGAAGCAGCTCTAGGTTTATTGTATGCCCAGAGTCCTGTAGCTGGGATTATTTTTTTTGTGCTTGTGTCTCACAAGGCCATTCCTCCTGTCTTTCCTTCAGTGATGCTTCTTTCCTACTGAGCTCCAGCAAGGGAAAGTTCCTCTCACCTACTTGTGAAAACATGAATCATTCCTCACCTTTCCTGTCCCCAACAGGCTCTGTGTCTGCATTTTGTACGCTAATAATGTGGCATTGCATAAATTAGGATTGTGGCAAAACCCTCTAAAAGGAGACACGTTGGCTGTCTCAGGAAGAGCTGCAGTTACTAGAATTAAGTTGGTGGCCATGGAACGGGTGAGGGAAATGGGGCTGTTGAAGGGGGAGCTGCTGGAACTGTGTTTGGCCAAGATGTTTGCAGCAGAAGTTGAGGTTGGCAGGGAGAACAAACTCTGTGGCTGTGTTCCTTCAATCGAGTTGGTTTTCTGTGGAAGGTGAGTAGGCTAAGCCTGGGCTTGTTCATGGGGTATAGCAGGTCAAAGGGTTAGCTAATCACCTCAGGTAAAGGGATGAGGAAAGGCCTGACCTGCTAAAAACAAACAGCCGGCACACCTAGGTAGGCAGCAGAGAGTGAGAGGCTCAGGTAGACCAAAGGAGGCTGTGATCCCATCAGCAGAAGCATATGAAGATAAGCAAGTGGTGTTCTAGTCATTGCGTGCCTTGCAGGGTTCAGTTCGACAAGATGCCTCCTCCCTGTCCCTTGTGCCAGCCCCCGCCTAGGGGTGACTGACAGAGTGGCTTGCTCCTGGCAGTCTGTCTGGCTCTCAGAGCCCTTGGGTCCTGTGCTTCACTGCCACTGAGGTGCTAGTCTAGGGCTGGACTAGAGAGTGCTCCTTCTCACAGGGTTTATTGTGCCTGTCCCTTCTGGTGTCTCACGAGGCTACCACTGTCTGGGTGCCAGGCACTGTAGTTTACAAGGAGCAGTACCATCTCTTGTCACAGTAGTGTGATCACCCACCGAAACCTTCTTAGGAGGGATTTCCTGTGTCCCCCCCAAATCAGCATCTGAACAGAAACAGTGGGGAAGAGATTCCATCCTCCTTCATTCCCATAATGGGAACATGGAAAACAGGCTTGAAAGGGTCATGTTCCTGCAGCGTTTTTAGCTCTTACTGTCCCTGGATATTCAAGAGACCAGGAGAGGTGACAGAGGCCTTGTAGAAGATGAAGTATTTCAAGATTAAAAACTGTACCCAGCCTCTAGTGGGGAGGTCTCTACTGTACTGTCTTACATGATTCACTTCCTGTTTCTGCTCTGACGCTGCGCTTTCTGTGCTTCTTTTCTCAGCACGACTGAACCATGGAGCTTCGAGTGGGGAACAAATACCGTCTGGGCAGAAAGATTGGCAGCGGTTCATTTGGAGACATTTACCTAGGTGAGCATGAGTCTCTGTCCTTCCACCTGTAAGGTTGTTGTTCTCACTTGCGTCATTGTTTTGGGGCTGTTTTTCTTGCCTGTTGATATTTGTGTGTGCCATGTAAGGTTGGAAGTGGTGGAGAGAAAAAGAGCTTCAAGGGATGCTGCTAGCTGCTGCCAGTCTTCTGATGACAGAGAAAGTGGGATGAGCTCAGCTTTGCCTTGCAGATATGAGAGACACAGTGGTGGTTGATTAGACTGGTTTAGATTTGGACTGTTCAGGGCATATTTGTCATACACCCTTATTGCAGCTCTCTTGCTTCCTTTTCTTGAGCTTGGGTGTGTGGGTATAAACTGTTTACAGAGTAGATGGTGGAAAGGGAGGAGATAGCTATTCCTTCAGGGTAGAAATAAAGTTTTGGGAAGACTGGTAGTGGAAGAGGTGGTCCAGCACCTGTGAGAGAGGGTCTGAGACCAGGAGGTCTAAAACAGGTCAGGGAGGGTAGCCCAGTTAAAAGTCCTGGGGCCCAGATCTATTAGATCTGTAATGGGATTTAGAGTTAATATCTGGAAAGGCCTGAGCTGGGAGCTCAATGGACAGAGCTCATGAGGCACTAGGTTTCCTGTTACCATGGCAGGTCACTTGGGGAGAAGTTCTTCCAAGCCAGCATGCTGATGTGTAGATACGTTCCCTAATGCTTTGTCTGATGATATTTTTATTGGTTCAAACCATGTGGGGCCAGAGTGTTGAGACTACCCAGTAGCCTGATCGATCCCTCCATGGAAGCTGGCGTGGCTTTACCTGTTGTCTAGTTCTCACCACTGCCTGTTTTGCTGTAGTCTTGCAGGCCAGTAGAATGATTGCCCTCTCCCTTCTTGGTGTTTGCACCCTTTGGGTATTTACAGATGGTCATCATGTGCTCCTTGACTCTTAATTTGCTCAGTTGAGTTGTGTTTTGCTTCCCAGTACATCCACCACTCCTCACTCTTGCTGCTCGTTCAGTTCTTCCCATTTTGTCCATCTGCTGAGCAGCTTGAAGCCTCCACAGCATTAGAAGTCCAGTGCCTGGCAGTGAAGGGCTACCCTTGAGTGATCTGTAATGTGATGCCTCTACATAGACTGCTTTGGGTCTCCTTGGCTTCCCCCATCATCAACACTGTATCGGGTAGCAAAATTGGCCTTAGCGCACTGTCAGCTGTATTGTGGGAGATCTCTTCTAGGATGTGCAACATCTTCCCATCCCTCCCTGGGTTCCTTTTGTTGAATACCTCTAATTCAGATTACTTTTCCCCGTGTTTGTAAATCACCTTCTGTTTTCTACCTCTTGCTTTTATTTCCAGTTCCCTCTTGCTTTATTATTCTCTCGATTGGTGTTGGCAGCCTCTCTTGATTAAGTATCCTGTGGGAATAAGCAGTAACAGGTTTTGTTGCCACCTTTATCCAGAGCATGAACAAAGATGATAAATAATGGATCTGGGATCCCAGTCCCACCGCATGCTTCCTTTACAGCAGCCTGCTCCTGTATGCCACTCCTCTGTGGCCCTCCAGCCTTAGTGTCTCTTGACAGTGCTTTTAATTCCCAGGTGCAAGAGATTGAGAGGTGTTAGCGCAGACACAGCATTTTCCACCTATGGTGGGGCTTGAAGCCTTCCAGACCCTCTCTAGTACAGTATAAATTGCCAGGATATTGCAAAACGTTGGGGTACATGTCGAGAAAGAGCAAAACATTGGCGTGTATGTGGAGAAAGAAGGGAGGTACTGATTGGAAAGGCCTGATACTGTATTTCTCTGTACGATGTAAGAGATCGTTCACCTGTGCAAAGGGGACATGGCAAACAGGCTGTGGTGAAAGGGTTGTGTCTGCCTTGCCTGTAACCAAACAACATGAGGGGCAGAGGAAGCCCCAGTGCCCTAGTGTGGCGAGGGCAGCAGAATGCCTCCAGCTGCCGAGTTCAGCCAAGTTACTTGAATGCAGTATCAAAGCCCTTGTGATGTTCATTGAGGTGCAAGCCAGTGTGTTTTGAAGCAGTGATAGCGAGACTTCTTGGAGCCTGGGTGACTCCCCAGCCTGGAGGGATCAGGCATGTAGTCTCTGATGCTGCGTCTGGAGGATGCTTGTGCTCATCCTGTCTTCTCATGGTCTGCTCTGCAGACAGAGAAACTCATTCATGAGGACTTCTCTCCTGCACCAGATTCACCTCCCAGTTCTCTCTCAATGATGGTGTGGAGACAGAGCAGGGACAGAAAAGCCTTTTCTGTCTCTGTAGGTGAGCATGGGCTCTACGGTTTATCCTCAGCTTCTCTTTTTCAGGATGTTAGTTTGTTCACCTGCTCTGTAACCAGCAGCTACTGCATGCTGTGCTCCTTGGAATTTGTTTTGGGGCTTTCCTGCCAGAAGGAAACTCTAATTTCTACATGGGCAAACACAAAGGATGGATATCTGTTAATCCTTAGCTGGGTCTTAAAGCACAATGCCTTGCTTCCATGCCCTGCCTCGGGGGATAGATGTGCTAAAGGGGGATGTTCACCCCATGTTGGCTTGGGAAGGTGAGAAATGAGATCAGGCTGTCCATGGGCCTTGGCTAGCCCATTTGCCTTTAAAAATGCTCACTCAGAAGAGCAAACCCCAGTTTGCAGAGGAACTGCAGAGACCTTTGGGCTGCCGGAGGAGAGGTGCTTTGTCAGAGGTGTTGGCCAAGAGGCAAGGCAGGGTTGCTGAACGTGGTAGCAATCTCTGGGCTGGGATGCACACTGGTGGTGGAGAGGAGCTGGGCAGACAAAGCATGCTGGGACCTGGGCTGGCTGGGGACAGTTCCTGGTGGCAGGCTCCTCCCTTGCTGGGCGGGGAGTGCCTTCCCTTTGTTTCCTGGCCTGTTAACTCTCTCTCGCCCTGTCTGACTTCTTCCATCTGTTCGCAGCCCTCCATTCTTCTTGCTGTTGAGAGGGGAGCCAGCGGTGGGGAGAGTGAAGGGCTGTGCCTGTTGGCTTGCCCGGTGCGCAAGGAGGGTGGCGTTTATTGTATCAGACATGCAGCAAAAGGCTTCCACGCTGAAAGGATCCTGTTTAGCCGGTGACATCCTCTGTCCCCGGGGCTTGTTTCAAACAGCTCGTGATGAATGAGTTGAATTTGTGCAGCCCCCACAGCAGAGCGAGACTGGAGGTGGATGTTAGAAATTATCCCCAATCCTACATACGTCTCTCAAGTGGCTGAAGCTAGGCAGGCTCTACTTCATTTGTCTGAAACGTGATGCTTTCCAGTCTGGAAAGGGAGCAGAGAACTGTTGCGTTTGTACTTGCATCTTTAAAAAAGGTGGTGGTTGAAGTGTGGAACAAAGGATCAGGAAGACTCCTGCCCTTGAATTCCTTCCTCACTTGTGGTGGTCTCAGTCTGGGTAGATCTCTAGCCAAGAAATGGTAGAGGGAGCAACCTGAAGACATAGTGGGTTTTGGGGAGGGGGTGGGGTGAGCCTGAAGTGTTCAGTCAGAGACACCCTCAGCAAAGACTGGCTCGCCATTAGGTCTGATTGGTCCTACTTTTGCTGTTGCAGGCCACAGGGTTTTGTTTCTTCTAAGAGACTAACACCTGTGTTTGGGCTATGTAGAGTGTGGGGCTGAAGATCATGTTGACCATTTGAATGGCATATTCACATTTTGCAGAATCTAAGTTTTCTTGATACTTGCACCTCCTTTCCCTTTTCCTGCTTTATATGCTGGCAGATAACACTCCCCATCTGCAGACAGCCTGGTGGATGGATGCTTCATCATCTTCCTAAACATGCAGGGTAATGTGGAGATGAGAACTCATTCATCTTTCCACTGTTCAGCTTCTGGGGGTAGGGCTCATTCGAAATGCTAATACTGCCAGAAGTCTCATGAGTGCTCCTCAGTGTTTGTGGGTCAGCAGGTAGATTAGGAGAGGTAAAAATTCCCTTAGGGAACAGACGAGGCTGCTGCAGAGGTTTTGGAGGAAAGTCTTGTCAAAGGCAGGGGAAAGAAAGAAGGGGAGGAAGCACTCATCTTTTTGGATGTCCTGGGTCCATGCTGAATGAAGGCTAGTGATTGAACACTGATTTAAAAGGTAGATGCTAGTCCAGGGCCATGTTCTTCCTGTGATCTGAGCCCCTTTTCCTGCCCTTTTCCTCCTTGCACTCCTAATGCTTGTAAGAAGGGACCTGTGGGGGAGTAAAGGGAATGTAGAGGCTTGTTTTGCTGGTGAGCAGCTTTAAGTTGGAAAATGACAGCATCTTTCCAAAGTAACCATTGGACAAATGGCTCTAGCTCTCAGGATGGCTTTTTCCCTTTCCCTTCTCCTGGATCTTGAGTAAAAACCTTCATTAAATTCATCCCATTGCTCCTCCTTCTCCTCCCTCGGAGCACCCTAAATAATTCCTCTCCCTCCTTAGTGTTTACAGCCTTCAAATATTTGCAGACTGTTGTCATGTCCCATTCTTCCTCCCCACCCTTCTTAGCTGTATCTCTTGTCTATGTTACATATTTAGCTCTTTTAATCTTTCTTAGTAAATCAATCCCTCTAGGCCCCAATCGTTTGTGTTCCTCTCTTACAAATTCCTAGCATCTTGTCTGTCTCGACCCGGTGCTATAGTATCTAGATGACGTCTTTTTGCTAGCAGGCAGCTCTTGGCTAACTTTGAAGAGTTCTGGCTTGTACAGAATGGGAGATGGATCTCTTTAGGATCCAAGGGGGGAAGGAATCCAGTTGTGTAAACATTTCCTTTTTCTCTTTGGTCCCTGGCTCTGGAGGCAGTGTGTGAAAGAGGTTGGATAGAGAGGTGTATCCACAGCTGTCCTTGTGGACTCTGAAAGTCTTATCACAGGGATCAGAAGGAACGAATTAACCAGAGCTACCAAGGCTAGCTATGGGATATCTACAAAACATCACCTTTGACTCCAGCTCATGTTTGACATGCATATTCTGGAGCAGTTTATTTTATGACAGTGTTCATAAGTCATTTGTGATCAGAGCTGCTCTCTGATTTGTGTTTGAGTGGAACTTTTAATAGTTCCAGATACGAGGAAGGGCTTGTCTCTGTGTGTGAGGCAGGCGTGGAAGGGGAGAAGAGAGAAGCAAGTCTTGAGTGTCATTCCCGTGACCTGTGTACAGATCTTAATTCTTTCCATTTTAGGATGATGTGAAACATCTGGAATCCTCTCAGCTAGTACAAGAGATAGACCAGCCTGTTCTTCCTTTGAGAGTGCACTTTGGGACCAGAGTGCTGGCTTTTGTGGCTGGTAGCTCCATTCTTTTCAGAAAGGAGTGCGTGGGGGGTGGTGGTTTTGTGTCATTGCAAACTATCTAGCAATACCTTCAACAACGGCATCAGAGTAGCTTAATTCAGTACTGGATTCAGTTCATTTCTTCATGCTTCTAATTTAGGATATAGCAAATGTTTATGTGTTGGCAAAAGGTAAAGGTATTATTAAAGCTACCAGGAGAGGGAGAAGCTGGAGATTGGGAATTGTCTGTATTGAGCAGGTCAGGGCTATGGAGAAACCAGAGGTAGCTGGGAATGTTAACAATGTCTCCTCCTGAACTAATTGGCTCTGTTGAAACGATGTACCTGAGGTAACCAGTGATTTTGCTTGGCAAGAGGTGTTCCATATCACTGTCTGGGGGGCTGGCTTGGGTTCAGGGGCTAGGTATATAATAAGCTAAAACTTCCACTCAGTTTAGGTACTGCTGATACATACAGATTGACCTCCCAAAGTCTGCCATTTTTTGAGATAACAAGGCAGGTAACGTACTGTAGGACTGTTGTTCGAGCCTAGCTGCAAGATCAGAGCTGGTTTCCTATTCCTGTGCCTTCCTCTGGGCTTGCCTTTGTAAATGGCAGTGCTGGAAACTCTGTATGAGGTTGAAGCAGCTGAATCTCATTTCTGTCACAGAGAATAAATTTCAGGGCAAATCTTAAGGTTTTGGCATCTGTACAGGCCTTGTAAAAACCGTTTAGCTTCAGTGGAAGCTTGCACAATCTTCATTTCACCCTCATTTCTATGCAGGAGCCAATATTGCGACTGGTGAAGAGGTGGCCATCAAACTGGAATGTGTCAAAACCAAGCACCCCCAGCTCCACATTGAAAGCAAGTTCTACAAGATGATGCAGGGAGGAGGTGAGATGGGGAGGAAAGGATGGGGCTGGAGGAGTGGTTGAAGAAGGAAATAATTCTGGAAGGCCTTAGAAAGGAAATGATTTGGTGCTACATATGATCTTCTCAGCAGGGGATGCAGCAGTTTTCCTCTGTTCTGTGGGCTTAATCTTTCTCTTTCCCCAGTGGGTATCCCCTCCATTAAGTGGTGTGGAGCAGAGGGGGACTATAATGTGATGGTGATGGAGCTCTTGGGGCCCAGCCTGGAAGATCTCTTCAACTTCTGTTCCCGCAAATTTAGTCTCAAGACAGTTCTGCTCCTGGCAGACCAGATGGTGAGTTTCCTCTGAAGCATTTATGCCTACTCTTCTTTTCCATGCCTTTCTTTCTTTTTTTTTCTCCCCGCACCCCCCTTCCCCCATCCCCCCATCGTCTCTGCTCAAGAACTGCTATATCCCAGGCTTTTTTCATTTAGCAGCAAGTGGTTGCCAGGTTTCTGTATCTCGGTAAAGCTGGGGGTCTGGAACCTAGACACCACTGGCTTTTCCTGATCTCCATCTCTCCTTCCTTCTCCTGCTGCTCACCCTGTGTTAGTGTTGCATGCATAGATGCTTTTGTCTGCATGATGAATGATTGGCATCACTACCTGTCTCAACTGAACTGCCCACGTCCTGGCTTTAAGACCCTTAGCTGTTCTGGACCTTCTCCTTTCCCAACCTGGTTAAGTTTGAAAGTTGGCTAGTGTCAGTGCTGAAGCTCGAAGTTTTGGTCTGTACAAATTTGCTTCTCCTCCTTCCTTGTGCTGCTGACAGTGACCTCCCTAGATGGAGGACTGAGCTGGTGCGCAGGGTTGAATTCAGTCTCCATCTCATTCTGTCTCCAGAGGGTGTCTATTCCTTGGCTGTCATCTCAATATTCTCTGTACTCTCACAGGCCAGTGTCCTGGAAAGGGTACTGTTTTTAACAGATGCAGTTATGGCAAGTTTCCTTCTTGCTTGTCTCACTATTTATTTATTCCCCACTCTAGATCAGCCGTATTGAGTACATTCATTCCAAGAACTTCATTCATCGGGATGTAAAGCCAGACAACTTCCTTATGGGCCTCGGCAAAAAAGGCAACCTAGTATACATCATTGATTTTGGTTTGGCCAAGAAGTACCGAGACGCCCGGACCCACCAGCACATCCCTTACCGGGAAAACAAGAATCTGACTGGCACAGCCCGTTACGCCTCTATCAACACCCACCTGGGAATTGGTGAGCCTACTGTTGCCCCTTGGTGGGGCTTTCCAGGGGAGGTCATGTGTCCCCAGAAGGAGGGGGCTGGGTTCTGTGCCTGGCTCAGCTGCTGACCTGCCTCGGGCAAATAACTTTAACTGTTACGCCTGTGTTACCTGTCCTGCCTTTTGTGGCACTCTGAGCTCCTAAAGGCAGAAACTGTCTACCAGTACGTGTTTGTGCACTGCTTAGGACAGTGGGGGGCCCTGTTTAGCATCAAGGTGGTGACCTCTCCGACTCTGCTGCTACTGATTCTGGCCTTGCGCAATTTTTGCAGGCTGATTAGATACATAAAGGAGACATTCACAGGCATTGAGCCTTTAGGGATATGTGCCGTTGAAACCTTTCTTGTTGGCTTCTGAGTGCCTTATTCTGTAGGTGTCAGAGCTGGAGGATACAGGCACACCGCAATATGGTGATATTCCTGTTACCCACCACTGAGAATGGGGACAGTCATGTGCTGGAAATGTACAAGAAGCTGAAATGGGGGGAAGCTTCATGATGCCTGGACAACCAGGTTTTGTGATTGAGGATTGGCTGTCATGGGTCTTCAGATTATGTGTGCGTCTGTGAACCACACTGCCCTGTTCACCACTGAGGGAGACTGAGACAGCTTTAGGGAGGTAGGGCTCTGCCTTCAGTGTCTATGGCTAGTACTGTGGGATGAAAAATAGACTGGGAAAGAGTCCTGAGTTCAGCCGAGTATTATTACACTGGTGATAGCCATCATCCCAAGTTTTGTAAAAATCTTCTGTGGGTTAGTACCCACAGTGCTTAAACCACCTGAAGTCACCCAAACTCTTGTCCTAGGAATGAGCCCCTGATGCGCAACACCTGTTTGCTGTGAGGAACAGTGAAAACCTCTTGCAGTTCTCTCTTTCATTCCCTGAATGGAAAATTCTCTTTGGTGTGTGACCTCTTTCCCCTGCAGACTTCAGCTAAACTTTGCCTGTCCACAAGTGCAAAGCTTTCACAGTTACCATAGGGTTCATTCTGAGCAGGTGGACTTTGTTCCACTACTGATTGGCAAATCTGAAGAGCAGAAACACTGAAGCTGCCCTGCCTGCAGAGCTAGGAAAGTAGCTGCTGTGCTTGTAGCTCTGTATTTCTGGGAGACCTTCTGAAATGCGTAAGCTGGGAATTAGAAAATAAGAGCAAGAAACTCAAACCTTTTTAAACTAACAGCTTCCACAGGATTTTGTGTCCTCATTCTTCCTAGGGAAAGCTTCCTAGTCTCCCCTCTTGCAGATGGTTTCTCAGAAATCTGGAGTCAAGACTCGACCTGCAGAAATTAAAGCAGTTTCCCACCATCTTCCTTGCTTAATAACTGTATAACTGTAGACTGAAAATGCTTTATTTATATCAAAATGGGGAGTGTTGTGCATTGAGAGTGGGCTGTGATCTCTTGACCTCTTCCGTGTAGTAAAAATAGTTCTTGTAGAGCTTTCCGAGTTGGTCTTCTGTATTTTGGCTTGACCTGCTTATATATAACTGACTCTCCATTGAATTCTCAGTCAAGATTTCCACAGCCATGGTAACTGCCGCAAGGAGACATGCACAAAATAATTCTCACTACTATGTCTGTCGATTCTTTTGTGTGTGCCTGCTCTGTATGAACAGATCACGAGAGGCTAAATGTCTGGTTGTGGAGTTGGCTTTTTTTTAAAGGATGTTATTATTCATTCCGTCCCGACTTAGCCCTTTACTACTGGTGCTTGGCTTGTGTATCAGGATAAAGAAACAATGTCTGAACACTAATCCAAGGTCAAATTGCATATGCCATCAGTCTGAGCACAGCCGTCACTCTCTTCATGCCCTTTGCTTTGGCAAGGTCTGGGTGTGAGTTACTCTGTGCAACAGGTCTTGGGTGTATTATCTCCGCGTTGCAGCTCATTCCCCTGAATGGCATAAATGTTACTTGTTTTACACAGAGGACAGGGGATGGGGGTGTCAGGGTTGCAGCTGGAGTTCCAGTTTCTCAAGACCTTGCTACAGGGTGTATGACAGACATGTTTGTGAGTTAGCAGCGTTGCCGTGTGAGCCATCACTCTGAATTTTGTGATTTTTCAGAGACTAAATTCTCTGTCTTAATGTTACATTAATGTGGTTTAGGGAGAGGAAAGGAACCAGGTGCTGGGGTATTCATGTGACAGGAATAGCAAATGAATAAATGCCTTTTATTTGAATGTGCAAGCTAAGGATTGGGCATTCCGATGTCTGGAGGAAACACATTCTTTTCCCAGTGACTGGGGGGAAAAAGTTGGAGGCAAGATTGGGGAGGGTTTCCACAGCTGGAGACTTACTGTTGGAGGAGTCATTGGACTGTGCAGACTTTGGTTCACGCATTCCAGTCAATTTTCACATGCTCTGGGAATAAGAGTCCCTTGCACCCTCAGGAGCTTGTAAAGTCTGAAATAGAAGATGCCCAGGGGTGCCCAGGAGACAGCCTTGCAAGAAGCCTGGTGGGCTCTGTCTGGAGAACAGGAGGCAGGGGGCAGTTCCTCCTCAAATGCACATCCTAGATGGCATCAGCGTAGGCTGTGCAGATCATAAAGTTCTTCTCATCTTGCCCTTTGTCGCCCATTCCAGACTTCTGTGTGTTTTTAAATGCTGTTGACATGCAGTGGGGAGAGGAAGGGGAAGTGTAGTCCCAGCATGTGGAAATTCAGATCTAAATATGTAGTCAGGAAAACATTGCTTGGTTAAGACTGCTTGCAGCTGAGCTGGCTCCAGTGAAGACAGATGATTTCTAGGGAGTCCTGCATGGGAACAGCATCACTTTGGATAGTACTGGGGTGGAGGGAAGCACTGTCCTGGGGGAGCAGGAGGCCCTTCAGGCTGCAAAGAAACATGTTTTTTCATGAACTTTGTGTCCAAGGTAACCAGTCCCCTCAGTCTCCTGTCTTTGCCCAAGCGTGTCTTCCCCAGGTAACTCACAGTCCTGCTCACCCTGGACACTGCTGCTGAGGACCGTGCTTTGGGAAGGGAGTGAGGGGGTGGGCTGGCTGGGAACCTCCCTGGGAGCGGGAGGGAACTGGCAGGAGATTGCTTGCAGGGTGGGTTGGGTTTGAGAGGTCTGCTGGGTTGTGTGGGAAGGCAATCCTCTGTTTTCTGTTGGATGGGGTTTTGTGAGTGAGGGAGGAAAGGTTGTCTTATAAAAGTAGCAGTCCCCTGTGTGTTGTAGGAGAGCTGCAAAGCTGAAATGAAATGGAGAAGGGAGTGTGATGTGGTGTCATAGGTCATGACTGTACAGCTTCTGGACTGACTCACCCTAGGCATGCGTTCATGTCACCGTGTTTCTCTTTTCAAACGATGAAGTGAGATTATTTTTTTTTCTTTTTTTCCTGTGTCCCAGGAATGCTGTGAGAGTTATTAAATGATTGTCAAGCTTCTAAAAGAGGAAAGCAATGATATTGAATAATGTTTCTTTGGTGTGTAGAGGTGATTTTTTTTTTTTCTTCTAACTCTTAATTACTCCAGTTTTGTTGTCTGATGTTATCTAGTATCTTGAAATTGTTATATAAAGCCAGGCAAAAAAAAAAAAAATTTGGAGATGTGTAGTAGTAACTGAAGATGAAACAAACAAATGGGCTGTAGGAACTGTTGTTCTCTTCAGCATCATCCAAGGTTTAATTCAGGATCTTGTAGTTAGGGTTGCAGGTGAAAGACAGCTACAATGTTTTGAGGTACCTTGACAGCTGTGACTTAGCATGTTGGTGCTTCAGAATTGTAATAATTTGAATCTCACTGAAATTGTTTAAGTGGACTATAGTGACCACATATACCATAGGTATTGGACATCAGGGATGCAATGAAATCAGAGATTTATCATGCAGTATTTTAGTAGTTAGGTGTAATGCTTGCAATTGTTTTTCCTTGATCATGTTGCTGTGTTAAAGCACAGTTAAGGTGTGTTTGCATGCACCTAATGGATGATAGTGAGCTGTCCAGTTTGACTTTGTAACGCCTCTCATTGCCTCTGGTAAGGGCTTATAGCTTCCCCCACCAACTTAAGGCTCCCTAACCTCAAGTCTGTAACTTTGGCCTTCCTCAAATCACTAGGACTGTGCCTACACAGAACATATCCTGTTCTGGATGGGGTTGGTAGCTGTGCTCAAAGCTGCTGTGCTCCACCCAAGTGAAGGTGTATGGTCCAGCCTGCCCTAAGCAGTGTGGAGTTCAAGCAAGATTTTGGAGACAAGATCCCAATTTATTCCTAAAAGGCTGATTTGCTGCTTCAGTAGGTTTCTCTGGTTCCTGCTTTGCCTTTCTGTACTCCTCTGAGGGGTACCACCATGCTGTAGATGAGGAACCTGCAGTTACAGGCTTTAAAGCTACAGAATGCATAAGTCAATGGCTGGCAAATTGCAGGACTGATGTTACCCATGTCTCCTGTGCTTTCAGGTCCTGGATGTGTGTTCTGACTCCATTTCCACACGCCTCCTGTCTCGGGATGTAGGTCATTATCAAATATTGTTTAGTTTTATTTACTTACATGTGTAGTGTGTAATCATGGCCCTCTGAGAGTACGTGTATCCTAATCTTAGGCCAAATGCAAAACCGGGTTTCTTTTTGCTGCACCCTGCATAGCATCTAAATATCTCACAGCCAGTCGTGTAGTTATCTTTGGCAGCAGCCTGATAAGATTAGGAAGTATTAGCCCCTTTAAAGCGGGCAACTTGAGGCAGTAAGTTAGGCTCAAAAAATTACGTTATTTCTGCATGCTGAAAATAAGACACTTCGGGGATCTGCAGGGCTGCTTTCTCCTCTACTCCTGTCTTGGCATTTCACATGCTTTGACCCAAAGGCTCTCTCCTCCTGGTTATGGAGCGATGAGACCCTCCTTTTCTTTTGCAACCACAATGTTTGTTTGTTTCCCTTCCCCCCCCCCCCCCCCCCCCCCCCCCGATATTTTTAACTTAGCAAGCACCCTAGTTCTCAAAACTACTAGGAGGTTATAAGAGAAATGCAGGAGGAAGAAGGGTCTGTGGTGACCCACAGCTTGTGTCTGTACATCTGGACATGTAGATCTGTGACCTGCTACAGCTACTCCTTCATCAGGGTTCAGTTCAGCTAGTGGAGGAAGGGGTAGCTGTAATAACCTGCTGGCCTTTGAATGGGGCAGGTGGTAGCATGTAACTGATACTGAGAATTAACCCACAGGCCAATACATAATCTGCAGCATCCTCCATGGCATAGCACTGAATCCAGCAAAATGTGCTGTAGTTATAAATCAATGTAATAGATGAATCTCTTTAGTCTTTACCCTGTGCTCTCCCTCAAGCCATATTTTGGCTGTCTGTTACCTATATAAGTTGTTGTCCTCTTCAAGATGTAAATTACTTTCTCCAAAGTGTCTGTTATATTTTATTTGGGAGGAGAATAAGGGCAAGAGCTTCTTGGCAGAACTTACAGATGAATTTGTAAGCATGTTGGAGGAGCTGGGAGGAGTTTCACAAGATAACAGTCAACATTTTCAGTTGCTGCAATTCTGCTTCAGCTGCATCTTGAGCTAACTTGAAACTTAAAATGGGTTGTCCATTCCAGAGAACAAGTTCAATGTGGAATGTTTTTGTTTGGGGAAACAATTTTTTTTTTTCTTGTAAATAAGCATCTAAAAGCGGGCCCTTAGCATGTCATATTGAGGGCAACTGAGTAGAGTTGGTAGTTACACCAGTTACACAGTCATCCCCTGTTTGGAGGGGAAACTTTGGTTCAAAGTGTACTTCTGTATTCATGCCTCTTTCCTCCACAGCTTGAAAAATGCCACCAATCCAGAAAGATCTTTGTACAGTATTACACGTTAGGCTTCTCTAAACTATGAACAAAGTTGTTTACCACAAGAAGGGGTCGCTAGTTCCTCATTTCTGCCTTGTGTAAAGAGTATCAGCACATTAATTAGAAGATGAGTTTGAAAGGGTAGTGTTGGGCTTACCTCTTTTAGCTTTGTCTTTTCATGAGTACTTCCATCATGACTAATCCCCTGGGTGAAGTATAAATCTGGGTGGAGAAGTGTTAGGTGCCCTTCCTCTGGGAGCAGGCAGTGTCACTGCAGCACTTCTTGAGCTGTTGAATTCTTGTGTGAATTAGGGCTTGCCCAAGTGAGGAGGTAGTCAGAGTAATTATTCATTTATGAAGTGGGTTGGGCTGTGTGGGGAGAGGAGTGCTTTAACTCTTGCAATATGAACATCCCCACAGGAATTTGTGCTGGAATGTCTTCTGCAAGTTTGTCTATCCATAGAAATCTACTGAAGAACAGAGAGGCGTTGTTTCTTTTGTTCCTTGTGCACCTCCAAAGCTGTGGGGCTGCCAAAGCAGTTTTGGTTGCTACTCACTCCTTGCCCCTTTGTAACTTTTCTCACAGAACAAAGTCGCCGTGATGACCTGGAGAGCCTGGGCTATGTGCTCATGTATTTCAACCTGGGTTCGCTGCCCTGGCAGGGCCTTAAGGCTGCCACCAAGCGCCAAAAGTACGAGAGGATCAGCGAGAAAAAGATGTCAACGCCCATTGAGGTGCTCTGCAAAGGGTACCCTTGTAAGTGCTCTGATCTTGATGGCTGTCTTGTCTGATGTGTGGCTTGCTTTCCTGCTGAAACCCCATGGAGCACTGACTCCTGAAGGGCAATGACCAGTACCCCCAGACCAGGATGTGCTGCTGACACTAGTGATGAGAAGGATAAGAGACCAGTGGTGATACAGTTCTGGTTCAGAAGTGGGAAATGTTTTTGTGGAGAGTAGAGCCTTGTGTTAGTAAGGGCATGAGAGTGCTGAGAGGGATCTTCTTCAGGACCTCAGGAACAGTCTGGAAGCAAGGTGGGCAGCGAGGTGAGAAGGTGTGCTGATGATCCTCAGTTTTTACCGGATAATGAGGATGAGGGCCAAGTGTGATGAATTTCAGAAATAACCAGACAATGAAGTGGCAAATGCAGTTCTTTGTAGGTAAGCATGGAGTAATGTGTGTGAGGGAAAAGAGGCGGCCTGGTCCTTCTGTCATATGCAGAATACTAGGCTCTGAGCTGACTAGTGCCATTCATCAATGAGCAGTTACAGTAGGTGGTTCTATGAAAGCATCAACTTTGTGTTTACTGGCTACTGAGGAAAGCAGATGAGGTATTAGGAATTACTAGGAAAGAAAAGGAAGCCCAAACAGTGTGCATAAACCCATGGCCCACTTGTACCCTGCATGCACTCTGCAGCTCTGGTCCATCCCACTATTTCAGAAAAGATCTGGCAGAACTGTAAAAAGGTCCAGGAAAAGGCCAAAAGGGTGATCAGAGGTGAGATGATTTCTATACAAGCAATGAATTTGCTGGATCCTAGAAAAAAGGTGATTTGAAAGGTGATAGAAGTCTACACACTCACTATGCATCCAGAAATTTGGATGGGAGCTGATTATTTGGTGGCCGTAGTTCTTGTATTGGAAGAGAAACAAAGCTGGCTCCTAGCTTCAAAACAAAATGGTGTCGTTCTTCACACAGCCAGATACTTAAAGCTTTCTCCTCTGTAGCCGTCTACTGGCCACTGCTAAAGACAGGCTACTGAGCTAGAAGGACCTGTGGTCTGAGCTGAGCTTCCCAAAGCTCACCTCCACCTATTTTTAAGACGTGCATTGTTACTGTCCATCAGCAGGCTCTGTGACTTGCTACCTTTTGCTTGGAGAAGGAGCCAGAAAGAGAGAGATGCATGAGCATTTCCCCTGGTAAAACCAGGAAGGGGGTGATCTTGGCCAAAGTATTGCGACTGGCAGCCTCCATTCTTGTTACATAGCTCTGTGTTTGTGCCATCCTGGTCCAGCACGCTGCCGCTGAAAGGTTGCGGTGACACCAGGGGGGTTGGATGGTGTTCAACAGCCAAGTGTTCTCTGCTCTCTCCAGCTGAGTTCTCGACATACCTCAACTTCTGCCGTTCACTGAGGTTTGATGATAAACCTGACTACTCATACCTACGGCAGCTCTTCCGCAACCTCTTCCACCGCCAAGGCTTCTCCTACGACTACGTCTTTGACTGGAACATGCTTAAATTTGTAAGTGTCTGTGGCAAAATGGCTGGAGGGACAGGGGTTCATTTGTATCATGGGGATGGGGGAGGGAAGTTGGAAACTGCCTGCCATTTGTACTTGCCCCTGGGGAGCAACTTGAGAAAGGGGAGCAGGCAGAGTGAAAAGGGGCAGAGTTGTTTCATGGTGCTAACTGGGGAGGTGTAGCTACTGTTGTGTTAGTGAGTGTGTCTGTTGGAACATGTGTGTCAATAGATCTATAGGTAGGTAGAAATAATTTTTTTTCAGGAGAGAACTAGATTTGGAGGTTGGATACAGACGTGGATGGCAGTAATAGCTGTAGTACCGTTTGCTTTCTTCCCTGTTTTTTCATGGAAGAGAATGAGGCCCTTGGTGGGGAGAGAACATGTTTTGGGGATGGAACTCTGCTTTGTTGGCGTGATGGCGCACAGTTTTTCTTCTGTATGGGGCTGCTACGGTCTCTCCTGCCTGACAGCCATGCGTGGCATGGGGGTTTCTCTCCTCCTCAGGGAGCAGCCCGGAACCCTGAGGATATGGATCGGGAGCGGCGAGAGCATGAGCGAGAAGAGAGGATGGGGCAACTCCGGGGGTCAGCCACGCGAGCGCTGCCCCCTGGCCCGCCTGCTGGAGCCACTGCCAACCGTCTTCGCAATGTCACTGAGCCCATGGCCTCCACCCCCACCTCCCGAATCCAACAGTCCGGTGAGTGGGGTGGGAGAGCTGGAGGAGCATGCCGCCCCTGTTGTTGGCTGGATTGTTGACTCTTGTCTCACATTTCTCTGCCCCAACAGGAAACACGTCCCCCAGAGCAATCTCAAGAGTGGACAGGGAGCGGAAGGTCAGCATGAGGTTACACCGAGGAGCTCCTGCCAATGTCTCCTCATCTGACCTCACAGGGCGGCAAGAAGTGTCACGGATTTCAGCATCACAGGTGAGTCCCTGCTGCGATGTTCGTGGCCTTGGTCTGCTTGTCCTGGAAGGACTACAGGCCCCACAGCAGTTTTTACCTGATCTGCTGGAGCTGACATGAGCCTGAAGCTTCTAGTGTGGTGAGGGGAATGGTACCAAGTTACACCTTCACTCTTCAGTTATGTGTTTTCTGGAGGCCATGCTTAGTACTGTCATCTTAGCTCTGCTTTGCTTGGAGTAAGCCTTCATCTGGTTGTCTTCCAGACTGCAGAGATTTGAAGAAGTGGAACAGTAAACTCTTGGGAGGGAGTTGGGAAGGAGGATGTCCTGAGAGGAACACACAGCTTCTCTGTTTTGGTGTCCTTTGTGCCTTTTTCCTCCTCTCCATCCCTTACCTCTTCTTTCTTTTCTCTTAGACAAGTGTGCCATTTGATCACCTTGGGAAGTGAGGAGCAATTGCCACTGGACCAGTGTTTGCTTAGGTGAGCATGCCCTCATGCCTGGGGTCCCTCAAGGAGGGAATTGCTGGCATTAGGGATTAGATTAAGGCTTTGATGTTGCTGTGTCGAATTGGTATGTTTCCTTTCCCTTTGCTTTACTTTGAGATTATTTTTTTTTTTTGCTTCAGAGGGTTGGCAGCCAAAACCTTGAGGGGATGGATTATCTTGGGTGTGAAGGTAGCTTCCATTTCTCCAAGAGGGTGGGGTGGGTGCAGAAGGTGCTGGGCCAGGGAGCCATTTTGGTAGTTCCTAATGAATGCCTTTCTGGCAGTGTGATAGTGTTGGGGAGGAGGGTGCTGAGTATGTGAGACTTTGCACAGCTAGTGAGTGCCTCTTGTAGAGGAAACAACAGTAGCTGGACAAGGTAATTCCGAGGGGTGGCAGGAGTGTGGAAGAAAGGGCTGATTTGATTTGTTACACTCCAGTTGGCATTGGAAGTGCTGGGAAAAGCCTTTTTCCCTAACATCTCTTCCATTTTTCTCTCTTTCTAATTCTCTTCATAGTGTCTTCACTGTATTTTTCTTTTAAAAAACAAAAAACCCAAAAAACAAACAAAAAACTAAAAAAGACAAAAAACCAACAAAAAAAACCTGACAATTTCTTTTTGCCAACGACGAGGAGTCAAGCTGTGCCCCCACGCTGGTGTGAGCCGTTTCAGAGAGGGCTGCCTGTGTCCCCCAACGTGAGCACCTCCAAGCAGTTGACGACGTGGGAGCCGTGTGAGAACACCTCCGCTGCCCCCAGCCCCACCCTGGCCCTACTGCTGCCTGCACCGGTCACCCCCACTTCCTTCTCCTGACTCTGCTCCTGGTTTTGTTTTTTTTCTCTCTTCCCCCCCACCTTCTTCTGGGTTCTCTTCTCCTGCTTTGTTTTTTTATTATTACTTTCAAATCATGTGGTTTCTAGCCATATAAATTTTGACTTTGCCCTCCTTTTCTTCTGAGGGCAGGGTAGGGTGGTGGGGAAATTTTTTTTTATTATTATTTTTATTTTTTATTTGTTTTTTTCAGGAGCCTTGTGGGCCAGGAGGGAATCAGATTCCAGCCATGCTTGATGGTAGAAGTCTGATTTTTATTACTATAACAGAATTTATTTTCTCAAGCATTAAATGAATTTTAAGCTGTGAGGGGAATTGTGGCAACAGTCTAATCATTGACTTGGGCTTCCTTTTCTTGGGTGGCTTCTCTGTGGGTTTTTTTTGCCTGTTGGGAGAAGTGCCAGACTTCCATGATCTGCGTGGCCCTCATAAGCCAAGGGACCTCTATGGAGAGGTACCTGCGCCCAATGGAGGGTGGGAAGGCTGGAGCTGAAATACGGGGAGAAATACACTTCCCATTCCTGCAGCGGGGTCTTTTTTTTTCGTCTGGCTGTGCGTGTTTTTCTATTTTTTATTTTTTTAATTAAAACTTGTTTTAATTCCTGCGGAGAGAGTGTGGGACTTGAGGAGAAGAGAGGGGTGCACAGAAACTGGAGTTTGGTGTTCTTTCAGAGCCATGGCTCTTGCTCTCTCCTTCCCTCATGTAACCTCAAGTAAGATCCACCGTACATGCACAATCCCTTCCTGCCCTCTCCCACCCATCTCCCCCCCTCCCCCCCCCTTAGTTGTTTTTAAATATAATTTAGGAATACTCAAGCTGCTTTGTGGCACTTGGGGCTTTGAAACACAATGATTACCACTGCGACCTATGGCCTGTAGCAGACACACTGTCACTGTAGTGTGGAGCCGATGGGTTGTTGGCAGGGTGGGGAGGGTGGGGTTAGTCTTTGTTTTGTTTGTTTTTATCCTTTCTATTTAACACGTTATTTTTCCTCCCTATTTTTTTCCTAATTTATTTACCCCTCTTACTGTCTCTCTTTTTTTTAATTAAAGAGCAAAACTTTTTATTACTTTGTAATTTAAAAAAAACAAAAAAAAACCTGAAGAACTTTGGGGGGGATTTTGTACTTTTTTCCTGTGTAAATATTGGACTTTTTTGAGCTTTATCGTGGTTGTTAATTTGAAGTAATAAAGTAGAAAATGATAAAGTGACGCCAGCATCTGTCATTTCTTCCTTCCCTGGCATCCTTGCTGGGAGTGACATCTTACCCGCAGGAAGCACCGTCTTGTGGCTGAACCCGTTCCTGAGTTCCAGGAACGAGTTTGATCAGAATTACTGGAAAAAAGGCACAGGGCTGGAGTGCCTAAAAATAAATCTGAGCTGATCTCTGCAGTTGCAGCCTTGGAACAGCAAAAGCTATGTGAAATCTGATTCAGGATCTCTCAGTTCCTGGATTTGAGCCGCTGGTGTCCCAGGCGTCTGGCCTTCAGGAGAGGGATGGGGCCTTTCCATGCTGTTGTTGGCTTTGGGTGTGCACAGAGTTCAACAGAGGTGGACCCTGGGTTTTATGTTTTCTTGCTTTCTTCTATCCTCAAACTTAAATCATGGAGGAAGGGGAAGGAGAGGGGTCAGCGCAGCAGCCCTGAGCACCTGGCAGCAGCACGGTGCCTGATGCAAACATGCTGAACCTCCCTGTAAAGTGCCTGCGGTAGTGTGGTTTGTTTGGGTTTCTCCTCCTTTGGTTGCCTAACCTGTCCTAGCAGTAAATGACTAAATTTTAATACTGATTTATTTTTAAATCGCTGCTCCTGTAGTTACGCTTCCCTGCATTATCCAGATGAGAGGCCTGTTTCTTGCAGGCTGTGTAAAAACTCTTGAAATTGATTTTTCAGAACCACCTGCTGGGAATAAATGGTGGATCTTGGTGACTGCAAATGCCTTCCAAGCTTGTTCTCTGCCAGCTGAGCAGGAAGAGCTTCTCCTTCGTTTGCCTGCTGTGTGGGGCTTCCAGCTCCTCAGAGGAGAGAAGATGGCAAGGAAGGAGAAAGAGGAGGGAAGTTCAGGGGTGTAGGGGATTGTCCCGTTGCCTCTATCCTGTGTTGGTCCTGCCTCGGTTTTGAGTGTGTTTTT
The DNA here is from genome assembly GCF_023634085.1 of Falco cherrug. Lineage (NCBI taxonomy): Eukaryota > Metazoa > Chordata > Aves > Falconiformes > Falconidae > Falco > Falco cherrug. The sequence goes on along the minus strand of NC_073701.1, from coordinate 35,038,131 downwards.
TGAGGCATCGGAGTGAAACTGGACTTTTTTTCCTTCTCAATACTGTTTTGAATGTTGCCTACGTGGAAGACAATACCTGCCCCCCCCCGTATTGCCTTGGCTCCACAGAGTGCTGGGCCTCGCTGCAGTGGGCAGAGGCAGCAGGGCCTCGACTGTAGCTCTTTTGGGGCAGGAGGGAAATGCACCACCATTTTGGGAGATAGCAGCCCCACACATGCATGTTGCAAAAGAAGAGGGCGAGTGCCTCTGTGAAGAGGCAGAAGGTCTCATCAGGTATGTCTCAGATGGGGTATCTCCTCCTCTTGCTAACACAGTTCCCCTTGCCCCCCCGCAGTTTGCTTGCATATTATAGGTTTTCAGGGTTTAGGATTGGGTTTGCTGGTTTGGTTTTTTTTTCCAGGTTTTGGTTTTAGGGGGTTTTGGTTATTTTGTTTCTAGATTGAAAAATCTCTTGTTCCAGGTTCAGTCGAGGTACAGTTTTGGTTTCCAGCACCCACACATATGTTTTTCCTTGGAGTTTTTGGGAAACCGTCTCAGAGGTAGAGGTGGAAATCTGCCTGGGGGGATCTTCCTGGGCACAGTGCAGCCCTTAACCGGCCTCGGGAGGGGGAAGAGCTGCTGGGGCGCCGGACACCCCAGCCGCCCGGCTCAGGGAAACGCGGGTCGCTGCAGCAACCGAGCCCAGCCACCCACACCGGCCGAGCGCCGGCGCCGCCCCTTTAAGAGCTGGGCGGTTACGTCACCCAGCTCTCCCGCTGCCCCGCCCCCGCCCGCGCGCGGAGTGGGCGGGGCGTGCCGTACCATGCGCAGGCGCGGAGGGCCGGGGTGGGCCCGGCGTCGCCATGGGCTCCTGAGGCCCGCAGCGCCCCCGCGCCGGTGCCGGCGCCCGCCCGCCCGCGGGGCAGCGGGGCAGGGCCCGACCCGACCGGATCCGACCCGACCTGACCCCTCCTGACCCCTCCTCACCCTCACGGGCCGAGCCCAGCCCAGCCTAGCCCCGCCCCGCCCGCCGGGAGGTAAGACGTGGCGGGGGCAGGGTGGCCGGGGCGCGGGGCGGGCGTGAGGGGCCGCGCTGGCGGGGGGGCGGGGGGGTGCTCGCCGAGACCCCCACAAAGGCCTTACGCACCGCTTCGGCCTGGCGTGGTCGCGACCTCCGCCCCCCCGCCCAGCCCCCCTAATCCTACCTCCTCCCGTTCCCCAGCGTGGCTTGCGCGATCCCCGCGGTGCGGCCCCCCCAGCCCCCCTACCCATTCTCCCGGTGTGCCGCCCCCCTTCCCCTCCGTACAGCCCCCGCCACTGCCCCTCGACGCAGGCGGCCACCCCCGGCCTCTCCCCACCACCCGCTTTCCTCCTGCCTGGCCTCCATGCACACACACGCACCATCCCGCGCCTCCCCACAAGCTCCCATGCAGCCCCCCGCGCCGCCCACATAATTCCCCCCCTCCTCTCAGCATGTCCCTGCTGCAGCCCACCCGGCCTCCCCATGCCCCATCCCTGCCCCTGGTGCTGTCACGCTTCTCAGTGGTGCTGGGTGGGTGTCACTGTCTGCGAGGGTGTGTTCTGCCCCAGCTGGGCTGGGAGCACGGTAGACCCAAGCAGGGTGGTGGGCACTGGGTTTGTGTTTGCTGTGCCTCCTCTGGTTCAGGCTGAATGGACTAACGGGGAGACACAGTACGTGTGCTGATGTGGTAGGTGAGGAGGCTGTTACAGGCCCTGTGTGCTCCTGTAGTGCAGCTGAGTTGTGATGGGTCTTGTTTGGATGCTCACAGTGCCTTGAAATTTCAGTTGCACCGCGAAGGCTAATTCTATCTTGGGAACTGCAACGCGTAGTGGAAAGAGGGCTTTGGAAGAACATGTGAGTGACTGAATTCTGATGAATTGTGCTCCAGAAAAGGGACTGGAGTGGTTTCAGAGACAGCTCTATCAAAGCTGCCTGGAACACTGTGAAGCTGTCAAGAGGAGGAGGAGTGGGAAACGTAGAGGAAATACTGAAGATGGTTCCTGCTTACAGAAAGTTTGAAACTGCTTTTGCAGTGTAAGGGGCTCAAACAGGAGTTATTGTTGAAGACATAGGCAGGCTTCCCTAGAGAGGAGACTGTTTACCTCCATTAAAGTGAAAAATAGAAGGTATTGATCAGTAATAGGGCAAAGGCTAACAGGATGAATAGAAATGTCTATTTCCTGTCCTGCAAGAAAAAGACAACAGTAGATGAAAATGTGATAAAGCATACATCCCACTAAAAGAGTCTTGGCTTTTTTAACGTAATAGTTAACTGTTCTTTGGAACTTAAACTTGCTGGAAGTTACCCTTGAGTCTAAAAGCCTAGCAGCCTCCCTGAAAGGGACCAGAGATTTCTCTAGAAATGTTTGTGTTTTTCAGGTTTCTAATACTACAGGTTTGTATTTGTGTGGTGCTTTTGGAAAAAATAAACTCTCACACTTTTAGGATATTGACCAAGTACTAAACAATAGGCTTTAGGGGGAGCTTTTCTTAGGGTGAAGGTATTCCACAAAGACCAACTTCAGGCTTTTTTTTCACCATTGTCCCCCCCAAAAATGGGCTTCAAGTCTGCTCTGGTCCAGTGGAGCAATTTTGAAGTCCTTAATACTGCCATTGATATGGTTGTGCTGTAAACCTTAAGTGGCATGTGTGCAGCAGCTGGCTGGCTATCTCTGCACCTAGGGCAGAAGTGATTCGGTCTTGCTGTAAAATGATCGGGAAAGCATTGCTACCGAAGTCAGTGTTTCTAACCAGTTTGGTGGTGTGGGAAGATGCTTTTCTTTGTGTTCTGCTCAGGTCTCTACAATCAGTTTAGATTGCTGAATGGGTTGTGTTTTGGAAATGTGGGGCAAGGGGAAGAACACCTCCCAATCATTCAGGCATCTGTTGTACTTTTATTTGTCTGTCTCCCTGGGACATGTGGCAGTTCGAAGGGGAGGTTCTTAAACATGCACAAGCTGGTCAGAAAATAAAGTTCAACGTGACTAGCTGGTTTGGCATAACAAAAGCATTCTGAGCTGGCTGGTTTCTAACAATTTGACAGAATCCAGCTAGAAATGTGCCTTGTTCTCTGTCAGCTTGTTTGCCTGTTTGCTGGTAGCAGGCTGGGAGATGAGCTTTTGCAGTTTGCAGTTGTGGGATTAGGGTTCTTTTCTTCTTGTGCATAAAGGAGGGGTGGGTTGGTTTTTTCCCTCAACTCATAATTAAAATAACTTTCAAAACACCTCCCCCCCAAATGTCAGTGCCTTTACCCAGTTTCTACTGTTAGCTAAAACATCTAATAATCATGTTCTGACTTAAGACAACAACCCTTCATCCCTCCTCCCCTCCTGTTTAATTGGCTTATGTTTGCAGCGATGGAGATGAGCTCTTGCCTGCTCCTTCTAGAGCAGAAATGCCAGTTTCATTTTCCAGCAGCTCAAAGGATGTCTTTGAGCACTTCCAGCAATGGCTGGTGGGAGCAGTAAATACCTCAGGAGGTGTTTGTGATTTGGTCTTAGCTGCTTCAAGAGCGTTACATTGTTCAAAGTATTGAAGGCTGGGGTTAAATAGGAAGTTGCAAGTCAGACTTGCTGATTTCTGAGGGGCCACTGCTGTGACTAGTTTTCACAGGGTTTCCAGGCTAAAACTGAGGAAACCAAGGATGTAAAGCAGCAGTGAATGTACAGGTTCGGCTGTCTGCAGAATCAAGAGAATAGTACAGCCTCTGAGAGAAATTGTACTTAACCATTGCACGGTAGAGCTCTCCTAGCATAGGACTGTGGCTAGCTCTCTGCGTAACAAAGCTGCTGTGTGTTACTGAACAGCCAGGGCTGGGGGAAGAAGCTTTTCTCTCTTTTAGAGCTTGTGACTGATTGCACTCGCTGAGGCCCTGGAAAATTGAGGTGTTGTAGAGAATAGTGTTCTGTTTGCGTTGTGTGTGCTGACTTGCCCATCTGTTTGCTTGGAGTGGTGTGTGTGTGTTGTATGTGCTGTTCTTGCTTCTTCCCAAACCTCTTGCGGTTTGCTTTCTTGTGGTGGAACAGTGGTTTCCTGCCAAGACATTACAACCTACCAGAACACTTGGGACTCTGAAAGCCGTTTGACACTGTGATGAGAGAGATTAAAACACTTATTTAGAATAACTGCAAAATATGATAGAGCTTGGACTGGAAATACCCTTTTGAAAAGGTGTTTGTTGGTGGTTTAGGGTTTTTTTTCTTTTTTTCCTCCCTCATGGACTACTTTGGGAGAGAGCAACTGGACATGTTTTCAGAGAAGCAATTCCCCAGGAAGGTTTTAGAGTTGAAAATCTGCCAGCTAAAGCAGTGAGTTGCAGCCAGCCTCCAGGAGTCTCACCTCTGAGTCTTCCACCTCTAGGAAGAGGCAGGGGACTGGATGTACTTGCGTATAGCCAGGTTCTCTCTAGTCTTTGAAAATCAGCTCAACCTTGATGGGTCTTTTGTTTGTGGTTGTGTAAGGAACATGTCCGGGAAGGCAACAGAGCAAGCTGTGTCCAGGGAAAATGCAGTGTATAGGCAAGTTGCCCAGGAACTGTGCTATATCTGAGTGTGACCACATCTTTATAGCCCCTGAGGGGCATAATTTAAAGGAAATCTGAAGAGGGAAATAACTTATGTGCAGCATTTAATGTCCTTTAATCCATAGAGTATCTGGATGTTTGTCTCCCCACGCTCAAGTCTATCTCTGGACTGAAATGATAGGAATATGGCCGTTACTGTCTTACAGTCACAATCCCTGGGAGTCTGATGATATTGAAAGGATCAGCTATTTGAGGGCATTGTATAATGGAGAGCGACCAAGAGCATAGAGGGATGGTGTCACAGCCTCTAATTTTTTGTTTAACCTGAAAATGTTCCTCTCTGCGTGGGTATGTTGTACATCTGGCCCCAGTCAACTCTGTGGCAAAAAGGTAGAAAAAGGTCTCTCTGGTTCTACAAAGAAAATGACTGTAACATGTTATGTAGTGCAGCAGTAAGGCTTCGAGTAGGAGATGAGATAATACCTTAAAAGCTGACCTTGCCGGCCCAGCGTTCCCTCCCCAGGTTACAAAGTATGACATGGATGCTATTGGAGGCTGCTGAGCTGATTGCCTGGGAGCATGCGGTTGCCTGGTCATCACAGATGCAGCCCATGCAGCAGTAACGTTAAGTAGCTATGCCTCTGTCCAAGTCACTTAAAATGAACCTGGACAAGCCAGTCACCTGAGGAGGCAGATTAGAAAAGAGTGAATTTCTCTCCATGGCTCACCACATCTTGTCTCCTTCTTGCCAGCTTTGCTAGGAGAGGCTGGTTAGTGGTGGGTAAAGCTATTTGCAGCTAATTGTCCCATGGGAGCTGGGAGTGTCCTCTGTCCTCCATACTCTGCTGAATTTCAGACTTTCTTTCCCCTGTCTCAATGGCTTTGTGATGGCACTGATTTTACAGCAGAGTTTTAAGCTAGAAGTTAATCCTATAAATTCCTATTTAGACAACTTCATCCAACTGGGTAATGTAATGTTACGGTGTCTGGAAAAATTTGGTTGCATTTTTATCTTTTTTTTTTTTTTAAGTGCACACCTGATGTGCCCCTTTATGTACAGAAAAAAATGCATGGCTGTTGCTGACTTCACAGACGGGGGGGGAGGATTTCAGAATCACCTTGAACTGTTTTAGTAGCTGTTGGCATCTGTCAGCTTCTGACAGTATTGGTGACTTCTCTGCAAACCTCTGTGGTCAGCTTCAGTGCTGCGTCAGGAAAGGGTGAGCAGCTTCTAGCCACTCTTGGGATGTAGGTAGCCTTTGGAAGAGGATGCTGAGCAAGGTTTTCCCCTCTGATGCTGTTTCTACTTGCTGTGCTTTAGCCAGCAAGGGTGAGAATGGTTTCTTCCCCCAAGCACTGCTCTCAGCCTGTGAGCTTCCAGAGGTGACTTTCCTGTAAGGGAAGTGCTGTATCTGTGCTCATTCTCTAACTAGCAAAGCTGTAATGCTGATGTATCTAGGGCTTGGCATTTCTGTGTGGGGAGGAACTCTCCTCTCCCAGGAGTCCAGGAATACAGAGCTCCTAATCCTGTTTTTAGAAGTTTGAATCTGTAGGGGTTTTGTTTTTCTTGATGGAGTAGCAGGGCAGGAGAGAAGTGTGGAGGGGTCAGTGTTGAACAGGAGTGATGAAATCAGGAGTTGGTGATTTTGGGGAATTAAGAAGAGGATGCATGTATCTTATGTCCAGAATTAAAAACAAACAAACAAACAACCCAGCAACAACCCAGAAACAAAAATAAGCAGATCAGATGTTATCTTAGCAATAACAGGATGGCTTCATAGTGAGTGGCTTTGGGTGCTTTGTTGAGAATCACTGGTTTTACTTCTGCAGTGCTCATCACTGCTATGTATTTGCATTGGAGAATAATTGCTAGGGAAGTCAGATGTGCCATCTGCCTCATATGCATCGCTGCACAGTTGCCTAGGCTTGTGATAAGATGTCTGACTTATTCCAGCACATTTACTTACTGAATTTAAATATGGATCTGATCTGATAGATTCTGTATGTTGCATTCTATGTGAAAGGTATGTTCCAGTATAAAAAACCCCTCCCATCATGCGTGGCTGCCATGAGTTCAGTGGCTTTTGATCCTGCTGTAGAGTTTGACTTCTGATTCTTTTTAGAGTAACTGTATACCCTGTGGCAACTTTAAAACTGTTGTCTCCTCTGTCTTGGCCCTCAGAGGTGGCAAAGGGTGAATGCAAGTAGTGGTGGAATAAGTTCTGATTTGACTTTGTTCCTGAGAATTTGGAAAATGAAATGCAAACTTCCTCTGTCATACTGGACATAAGTGTTTACAACACATCCTTTTTCTTGTTGTCTCTTTCTCCCCTGCCAGTTGCAGAATATCTTTGTAGTCTTTCTGTGTTTCTCCCCTGAGAGCAGAGGGCTGGACTGGTTTGTGTGGAGTGGGATTGCTGGGAATATGGGAAAGGGAAGCAGCGCATGGCCCAAGTGTGCTTGATCCTGCTCTCAAAGGAGCGGTTGGAAGGTTGGGGAACATCCCTTCTCCTTCTCTCCCTCCCTCTTTCTCTGTTTTCCCTAGCCCCTTCCAAAAAAGGGACTGGATGTTGGATGTTGACCTATCACAAAAGTGGGTCAGTCCAACAAAAAAACAAAACAAAACAAAAACCCAAAAAACTCCCCAAAAAAACAAGAGGAGGAGGATGGGGGGAGGAGGGCTGTGTGACTACAGCGAGACAACAAAAATTAATAGAGCAGAAAACTCTGGAATGAAGAGTGCATGGCTCAGGGTAAAAGGGTTTTATTGTTGATTCTGGGTTTTTAAATGGGTGCATGGGGAAGGGAAGCTGCTTTCTCTTTGGGTGACTGTGTGTGGATTGGCAAAACGGGTGGGGGCTGTGTGAGCTGGGAGTGGAGGAGAATCCTGTGATATTCTCAGTGTTTAATTTCCTTAAAAAGAGAAAAGAAGTTGCATGGCCTTTTTGAAGGTTAAATTGTGCGTATGGTATGATCTTATGTATATGTAGGTATTGGATCATCTCTTGAATATGGCTTAGTGGGTGTGTACCTTGCTCTGTGGTTTAGTCCTTCTAGGTGCCTGACTCCTCTGCCTTCTACTTCTGAGGCTAATGGTCTTTCTGCACCGCTTGTGCTGACACTACTGTTTTTATGTCCCAGTGACACTTTTCTCTTGTTTCACTGACTGTACTGACAGCTGTTTTGAAAATTGTGACTGGGCAAAATGTCTTCAGCATTCAGACTGCTTATTCCTCTGGAGACCTAACGTTGTGAAGAACTGCATTTGGATGTGAATTTGTTGTGCAGAGAGAGAAGTGCATTAAGCTGATATGAAGTGCAGTAACTGTAGATTCAATCACTGTGTTTTGTAAATCTGGTCAAATGCCTGTCTTCTAGCTGAGTTATGTGTGTGTGCCTGTGTATGAAGTGCATATTGTGGGGTGACTTTCGCTGACGTGACATTAAGAAGGCTTTACCCACCATGAATAGTAAAATGTAAATGAGTTGCACTAGTAAAAATTGCATGTTGCGTCACACACTTAACTCACAGCTTGTTTCAGAAGTGCTGCTGGAGAGCTTAAAAATGCACTGTTGGGGCCTTTTCATGTCTCATAGCTACGTAAACTAGATGCCAACCTAGAAAGCAAAAGCAGTTTTAAGAGGTAATACATTTTAAAGCGTTTGATTTTCTTTTGTTGCTATCACTGATTTGAGCTGCACCAGTGACACTCTTACTATACAATGTTATTTTGTCCTGACTCTCTACCTTCTCTTCTTCCTACCTTTTCCCAAATCAGCTGGTGATGCTATGTCTTTGTGGATTGAAAAGACCTTAAACCAACTATTAATTTGCAGTATATGCTTAACACAAAGGAAAGAGCTGATCCCAGTTGGCAATTCTAGGCATTCTTAAAATAGTCTAAAATAAGCCTTGAACCATTTTGTCCTGTGTGTTTGTACACCTTGTTAAGCCTAGGGGACATTCTGAAAACCATGAAGCTCCTGCTTTCACTAATGCAGAGCTCTTGTTTGTGTCCTAATAGGTGCAGAAAATTCAGACTATGTCATCCACTGCATGGCACTTCTGCTTTTGTCTTTTTGTGTCCAGAATCAGGATAATTTAATGGAAAAACTGTTGGAGGAATAAGAATTTAAGAGGGGAGCAGGAAATGGTTTTGTGGTATGTTAACATAAACAAAGCTCAGCATGGTGGATATTTAAAACTACAGTAAGTGTGGAGTAGGTTTTAAGGAGGAGCAATTTCTTGCTTCATAGCTTTCCAGGAGAACCTTGCAGCGAGGTCATGCATGTTTTGTTGTATCATGTCTTGTACAGCAGAAGGAGGCTTAGCTGTTAAGACTCTTTCATGGGATAGCTTTGTGTATCATTCTTTGCTCCCTCAGCAGTTTAGAAATAAATACTTTAGCCTTGGAGGAGATGATCTATTTTAAAAACAGTTTGTATGTGCAGATGGCAGAGAATGGCTTTCATTTCATTTGGGGTTCTTTTCCTACTGCCACCAGGGCAAAGCAATTGCGTTGTCACCAACAGCACAACGGAGCAGGTCTTGCTTGGAGCAGGCAGCCCACTCCTCCTTTACTAGACTCTGTGATTGAATATGTGTTCAGAACTGAAGGACCAAGCTTTAACATTTCTTCCCTCCTCTTACCCCACTTCTGTTGTGTCAGACATGGGGTTTATGTATTTATGTTTGTTTATGTTATGTAGAAATAGCTCCTCGTCACTGGTAACGTTTTCCATGCCTTTATGCAAGCCCAGAACTGAAGATTCTTGTTTTCACTTATGCCATATCCCTTTGGTTTATTGTTCTGATTTTATTTTCAGTGGAAGAAGCTGCCATGTTAATGTTAGAGACAGAAGGCCTGTTTCCAAAAGGTACAGGAATGGCAATCTGCTCCTGATCGAGAATTACTGTGCTGCTGTATTTCTGTGGATGCAGGCCCTGTGGACATGTCCCCACTAGCTTTACATGAGTGTGGTGTCTCTAACAGAACTGCTCCCCATGCAGGTTGGAGCCCCTTCCCTATCAAGGATCTCAGTTATAGTGGTTTGCATCTCTAGGTTTTTATCAGGATAGTTATCTTGATAAAAATAGCGCATGCTTTGCTTTACTTTCTTTTCTCCTCCTTGCACTGAGAGCAGACTCAAGTAGTCCTAAAGTGCTTTCAGAAGATCTGTTAGGTAAGTTTAAGTCAGTAGTAGGTTGGTGTTTAAGCTAATGCCTTAGCAGTACAAGGTCTTGTCTTGCTCTAATGTGTGTAACTTGTAATGGCACCTGGGCAGGAACACATTGCAGCTTATTGGGAATGGGGGTGTCATCTCTGCCTTCCATGTTTGGGGTTGTTGGGCTACACTAGGGCTGTGTGAGGTCTATACCCATGTAGAGGAATCTTACCAGCTGATCCAAGTTTCCTGTGGCCATCTTGAAATACACCTAAGCCCGTGTCCGAAAGCCCTGTGCGTTTACCCAGATGTACTCTTCTGTCTGTGTGTTTCCAGTTTCCAAAGTTTGGTGCTTTTCCTGGCTCTCCGTTCTCCTGGTCCTGTCTGAGACATGCTATATTGCAGGTTACCTGCGGGGGGAGCACGGTAGTCAGCTGGAGACGGGGGAGCTTCAAGAGTGAAATTTAGAAGTGTTGAAATGTTTTCCTTTGGTATAATCAGCAGAACCCTCCGTTAGAGGGAGAGTAAGTATGCAAGTGACTTTACTCTCTCTTGAAATGGAAGCAATAAGGTGCAGGTGAAAGAGATGGGCAGAGAAAAAAGGATATGGCAGATGAGTAAGGAACTCTTTAACATTTCTCATGCATTAGATTGGTTTGGTTTGTACTACATTGGTAATTCAAGTTTCCAAATGCCCCTAATTTGCCATATGGTCATGTCAAGTACCCTGGTTTGGTACCTCACAGTGCTGGGAACTGTACAGGCAGAGAACAAAAAGATGGTTGTCCCAAGGAGCTTAAAATGCACAAGAAACAACAGAGAGATATAGCCAGATGGGAGGAGTACACAGAAAAGAGATCACAGCTAGTAGCCTAAATGTTGTCAGGTTGTTGCACAGCTGGAGTAGCAAAGTGGGAGACTGGAGAAGATAGAGGTGAATGTAAAATGGCTTTGTGGCTGCTGGAAAAGGCATTTTTCTCTGGACGTGAGATGAAGCAGGAAGGTATGTGTTGTGGCACTGACACTGGGGTGCGATGGAGGTAGGTGTCCAAGAAACAAGTATCAAAATGCATTTACTGTGTCAGGTAAGAGGGAAGCTACTTACACCAGGGTGCTCAATCTGTAGCTTGTCAAGGCAGCGTGTTTGCTGTGATGTGCTCTGAGGCACCACCTTTGCTGGAAGCCTGTTCTAATGATGTGCTGGGCTTGCGTCCTGTTGCACAGTAAGGAAGAGGCATCTTGGAGACAAGGCCTCTTAAGAGTTGCCATAGCCCACCCTCATGTTTTTCTTTTTAACAAGACAAAAGAGGAGCTAGCAGACTCTGGGCTGGTGTTGGTAAATGAGTTGGAATCCACTTGCCTGGTTAAGGTTCCAATCATCCATGCTATTACCTATTTTTTAAATATAGTACAGAATTGCTCTTACAGTGTCAGCTTATTGCGTACAGTGGTGTTTCATAATAGCTTTGTGCACTGCTTATACCTGTCACTGTGGCAATGCTATATGGGACTTCAGGAGATTAGAAGGGATAATTTGGAAGGTGTATGTTAGTTCGGCAGATTTGTGAGTACAGTGTTCCTTCGTGTTTCACTAGCAAGGAAAATGAACTGGAAGCTGACGTTTACAACCAATAAAAAGTATCACGCAATTAATAAGTTGTCTTTGGGGGCAACCCTGAGAAGCAGAGAGGGTTGCTTGTGGAGTGAGGTTTGGGGTAGGAAAAGTGGAGCCCTATTAAGAAAGTTTGTGTGTTTTCTTTCAGAACACAGGGCTGGAAAGAGTTATTAGTTTCAATAGCTGTGTGAATTAGAGGGGATTAGGTGAAGAATGATGCGTAGTCATGTAATTAATGACAGTTGATGTATAATCACAAGGGGGCAGTGTTAAGGTTACATACACAGCTTGAACTTGTAAGTAAGTGTCCTTGCTTCTGAATACATGACCCTTGTCACATCAAAATGCTTGTTGATCACTTTTTGCTGCTTCAGCTTCTTTTAAAATGACTGTAGAGAAGCAGAGGAATTCCCTTTCAGATCTTCAGTTCTGCTGATGTTACTGGCACTACATTTGGGTCTGTGCTATCAATGTGGTTTGATTAGCTCAAATGTAGAGCTCCAGGATCTGTCCCTTCTGCCACTGGTGGTCTGCAGTAGAGATCCTCTCCCCCATGAACTTTAGGAAGGGCTTAGCAGCTTCCTCTCTTGCATAACTCCCAAAGTGCACTGGGATGTGCAGGATTGCAGCTGGCTGGACTTTATTTAGAGCTAGGTTAACCACAGGTGCATCTGCTCTGATTTCATTTGAGATCTGCCCTTTGTGAGTTTAGTGGAAACACTCTCAGCACTGTGAGTGTCCAGTCACTTTAGATGTCACTTGGGTAGAAATCCCTTTCTTCTCAAAGCATAAAAACCTTGCTACCTTGTGACATCTCCATCCAGCCTTTGTCTGCCCAAATTTTTAGATACAGATAATGTGCTGTGTGTGTATGCTATGAAACTTAAAACAATTAAGTTTTGTGTGCTGATCAGGACTGGAAGGGAATTACTCTTCAGTATGTGCAGTTATGGAAAGCTGTAACTCAGAGCAGGGATATTTTGGAAAAAGAATGGCTGGAAAGAACAAAGAAAAGCCAAGTCTGGTGATTGTTTTGTAAATTGAACCATAACAGTTGTGCAGCTCCCTCTATAGTAAGATAATACCTGCTTAAACAGATCTGGATATTTCCAGGACTTGTATTTGTTCTCTTCCCCCTGAGGAAGCAAGCAGAAATGAGGTGGAATGTGGTGTAAGTACCATCAGAGTGCTGCACGCCACTGGTGCAAGTGTGTGGTTTGGAAAAGCATGTGCTGGAGGAGCCATTTGCGCACCTCAGTGTGCATGTGGAAGTGATTTGCTTCTGGCCCTCTGCTTTTACTGGGTGCTTGTTCCCCGATTTGCGCTGTGGCTTTGGGTGAACCAAGGCTGGGGCAGTTCATCTGCAGGTATGTGTTCTTTTTTGTGTTCTGCTGTGACCTGTCAGTAAATGACATACACGTCCTTCCCTGCTGCAGCTGTAAGCTGTGGCAATGGACTGTTGGCTTTTCTAAGGTCCTTTCCGTCTGCTGATCTTAAAGGCTTGTGTGAGAGCTACGTCTTGCACTTTTACAGAAAGGGTATCCCAAAAACTATTAGGAAGTTATTGGGAGGTGGCAGTATGAAGCTGTTCCTCTTGATAACCCTGTCTTTACTACAACCACATCAGAAACAGCTCTTCTAGTGGGTAGAACCAACGGCTGCCACCTTGCGATCTTGGTTTAAGTGGATTATCTTCCTCCAATCCAAACGTCACATTAGAACCTGCTTACAACCAAATTGAAAATAATAGCCGCTTTAGATCTTAGACCTTCAAGAATTTGTTCCATTAAAAGAAAATAGCTTTTCATCCACAAAATGACCAAGGGTCATGCTGCCTTGAAATCTTGCATATCCTTGTATTCTGGGTATGTTTTCATGGGTCAACTGGCTTTTAAAAGCCAATCAGGTTAAACTCACATCACGTAGAAAACAATGCTAAGTTAGAATGAATGACAGGCTGGCTAAGTGTACCATGTCATGCAGTGTTTGGTAAAAGTATCACTTTCGTGTTCTTCTAGTGAGGAGAGCTTTCAGAGCATATCCTTCCAATGAAGGTGCTTTGGATTGAGTGTGGATTTGGGTTGAGTATGGATTTCAAAATGGCAGTAGGGGAGCACGGATTGTTTGCTGGAGGAATAAGGATGCTCTTCTTTCCCCCTTGCTGTGCAGTGACACTTTGTGGTACATATTCTTGTTGCCTGCTGCTGCTTGTTCCACTGCCTTCAAGATGAAACCATAAGACTAAGACTCTGGCAGGCTAACCGTAAGACTAGGAGACAGCAGAATAGTCAGTGCTTTTGTGAAAAGTAGAGCTGTTAATTTAGGTGTGCCCATCATCTTCCAGTATGGATTATTTAGATACTTCATTCTGGTCTCAGGTGAATGCTGTGTTCATCTTGTTCTAAAATATTTTTGTTGCAGAAGGGTGGTGACAACGGCGGCGGCAGTGTTTCATGGTCTTGGGGAGGCTGTGTTGAGTGGTAGAGAGGTTCCTGAGTACCACATGATTTCTTGTATCATGAGGGGTGGCAGTGGCAGGCTTTTCCAGGTCCTGTTTGTAAAGCATGTGAGCAGCCTGGTGAAAGGCATGTGAGAGATGTAAAGTACTGTCACTGTTATGCTCCTGAGTCATTTCAGCCTGGTTCAGTTGCTTTTTGGTTCTCTTCCTTGACAGGTCTTGGCTTGTGGGTGGCTCTGTAGAATCCCAACTGGAACGTCACACCAGAAAGCACCATGATAGTGATGACTGACGTCACTGTGGCCCCCAGATTGGGGTCAGCTGCCACCACTCCAGCTGTGGCTCCCAACTTCTCCTGGATGCCGGAGGATGGCAGCCCCACAGCTGTGGAGCAGCCAATATTCCTCATGACCACTGCTGCTCAGGCTATCTCAGGTTTCTTTGTGTGGACAGCTTTGCTCATCACCTGCCATCAGGTAAAACCTGTCACTCATACTTCTCACCCTTTTTCCGCACGTGGAGGAACACATTTGATCCCCTGGCATAACTCTGACAGATACAACTGTGTGATGGGGATTTGCAGACTCTGGAGTGGTACTGGAACCTCTTATTTGGGGTCTAATTTATTATCTGTGCTGATCAAGGTGGTGACTTTTATATGAAGGCCTTTTTACACCCAGGTCCAGACTGTTTCCATAGTGTGAATTGAGAGAAAGCAAACTCCTTAAAACTAGGAGATGTAAAACATTTGGCCATCTCTTGAGTGTTTGCAGAAAGGTGTGTTATCTCAAGCCATCCTTTCCCAGGTCTTGTAGCTGAACCTAGCAATTTTGTTATTGTGTCAGCTGTTAGCTGAATGATCGTGGTCATCTGTTGTTTGACATACCTCCTTTGATCTCCTGTGCCAGTGGGTTCCACAAGCTGAACTCCACTGCAGAAAGGAGTAGCAGGAAATGTTTTATTTTAATTTTTTTCCCCCTCCCCTCTTTCTGAGGCAGGTGTCCTGGGAGCCAGAACAAGTCAAACCCTGCATCCTGTTCCCTACCTCTCTTTCATGCGGTTGTCATGTGAACTGAAAAACACAGTGGGGACCCACAAGCCTTGTTATTTATCAACCTGTGTTTTGTACCTGTCGGTCCGTAGATTCCAGAGTGATGACTAGTATCTAGAAAACTACAGCCTATTGATGGAGTATAGTGGCTAGTGAAGTTCAAAAATAGATTAGTGACTGATGAATAAGAGTAACCCCTGCAGTCTCACAAGCTTGGGTAACAATTACAAGTGCCATGGATCCTCTTGTCAAATTGATCACCTGCTGAGGGTAGGAAGAAACCTTTCCTCTGCAGTATAGCATTGCATAGTTAGGCATTGATGCCCTTCTCTGAAGAAACCAATGGAGGTCAGTACCAGAGAGACACTGTTGATTGAAATGCACTGTTGTCCTCTTACAAGGCAACAGTTCTTGTGCTCTCGTAGGCGCATGAATTGCAGGGCTCTTGTGACATCCCAAGGGCAAAGCTTGGAGTCATCTGAACTCTGGCGTCAGCTGTTCCTGTGCTGGATGAGATGCGTTACTGGGATTGTCACAAGGAAAAAATATCCCTAAGGTTTGTTAGTTTATTTTCAACTTGTTCTCCTCAGGAAGTGAGGGGTTTTTGAGCACCTCATGGGTTGGGGAGAGGAAACCCCATGGGAGAGAAGTATTTTGAGCCCTTCAGTTGACTTTGACCAAATCTGGCTGGGAGGCAAGGAGAGGTGAGCAACAGACAGCTGGGGAGAGTCACCCCCCTCTCCCTTACAAGGGAAAGGTGAGATCATCAACGTATGCTTCGTTAGACCATGGAGAATCCTCACAGCACTCCTGAATGCAGAGTGAAGCTTCAGACAAATGCTTGTGCCTCTTCAGGCAGCAAAATCGGTTAGTTGTGAGGCATGTATGTAATAAGCCAGCTGTTACTAATTCCAGCAGTTGGGACAGCAGCTTGATGAGGGTTGCTGTATGGAGGCCTTGCCGCTGGAGAATGTGCCCTCTGCTGACTTTGGTCGACAGCGTACCCGCAACTTGTGCCAAAGCTCTGGCCGTGTTATTACACCATTACAGGAGTGGTGCTCATCTTCAGGGTATGTTTGTGGTCAATACCTTTTCCAGGAGGTGGATATTGTGTGAAAAAGCATCTTAGGTGTGGGATTTAATGATGGCTAACAAACTATGAGTGGTGGGAGCAGGTAGGGTGGGGACACTGTGCTCCCCCAGCCAGTGACTTAGAGGGATTGGCATGTGTGCAGACAGACAAAACAAGTGGTGTGGCTGTGTGGTTCCTTTGAGCACACTGCACGAGCTTGGTCATCCCTTAGTGGCTGATACTTTGCAGCTGTGCTGTCACCAATGTGCAGAACAGCATTTTTTGAGCAGATGGGCTGTGGCTTATCAGCTCTTGGCAGTGCTGTGAAGGGCTCTCTTAGGTTGTTTCAGGTGAAAGTCTCAAAAGCATGCAAAACTGCCAAGAGAGTGAGAGTGTTTGCAATGAGCTTGCGCTTAAGTGCATGTACCTGCCCTCTTCAGAGAAAAGCAGCCTGCAGTGTGGTGAATCTTAGGTACTTAGGATAGCAGGAATATAGCACTGATAATTGGGAAAAAGAGGTATGAACAAAAGAATACGGGCAGGGTGATGATAACAGTAAATTAATTTCCTATAAAAAACTAGGTTAGAAATGCCTCCACTTCTTTTCCTCTTCCTTACCTCTCCCTGCAAACTAAGGGATGTTATATCAATACCATATGATACAGTGTTGGGGTTTTTTTTAGTGGTTTGTTGTTTTTATTTATTTATTTATTTTTGGGGGTGGGGTTTTATTGTGGTTTTTTTTTCTTAATCACCTTGAGGCTGCTGGAGGCAATTGAGCTGATTTACTGAGTTTGTTTTTCCTGGACCAACTGACTCTCCAGTTCTCCTTTTTCCTCTCTACTCCATATACTGCTGATCCTGGTCTCCCCTCTCTGTCCTCTCAGATCTACATGCATCTTCGCTGCTATAGCTGCCCAAATGAACAGCGCTACATTGTTCGGATCCTCTTCATTGTGCCCATTTATGCCTTTGACTCATGGCTCAGTCTCCTGTTCTTCACCAATGACCAGTACTATGTTTACTTTGGCACAGTGCGGGACTGCTATGAAGGTAAGGAGGGGTCGCACAGAAAATGGGGGAGGTGGGAAGTCTCTGCCCTGAGAAAACTTTTGCTTCTGTTTGGGAACGTGGTGGAAGCATCACTGTCACCTACTGAGACAGAGTTTTACCTTGTGCCTCACTGGATGATCATGGCTTGTTTAGTGACTGAAAATCATAGAATCATAGGATAGCTTGGGTCAGGAAAGACCTCTGAAGATCATCTAGTGCAACTTCTCTGCCGTGTGCTGGGACGTCTTTCACTAGATTGAGTTACTTAAAGCCCTGTCCAACCTGACCTTCTCCCTTGCTGGCCTCTGAGCATGACAAGACATGTTGAGCCTTCTCTCCAATGTTCTGTAGAGACAAATTTTATGATTTTCTGTGGGTCCTTTGCTTCAGGAAGGTGTAAAGTCAAATATCTGATTCTACCTGGGTGTTACAAAGCGGGGTATCAGTTAGCCCCTGGCTCTTCTAACAGCACTTACTCAGCAGCCAGGCACTTGCTTTGTCCTGTTTTCCTGGTGCAGTTTGCTAGCAATGTATTCTTCTGGTCCCATCCTGCAGCCACTTGTGTGCTTGCACAGGGCAGCACAGCCACCACATGCTGGGGTTTGTGAGGTGTAACAGCTTTGGAGTCCTGCAGAAGAGAGGGTGCCATGTTCAGGATGAGTTAACGATTGCTTTGGTTTTGGTTTATCTGCTGCAGATAATGCCACTAGCGTTGCATGAGAGGGAAACAGTTACTCTCCAGTAAAGGCTATCTAAACTTCCTCTGTTATTGCTTCCAGAAAGAAGCCTCTACCACCCAGCAGGAGAAACTGCACTCTGGCAGTGTATTTTTGAGGACAGTTTATCACCATACCCTCATTAAATTGTAACTCCTTGGTGCAGCTGTTTTGGTGAGATCTGCATTGCAGAGAGGTGCCCCTGGCCATGTGAACAAGTTAATCAGCTGAAAGGACCAGCAGGGCCTCCTTCACATCCACAACAATGCTCTGAGATGCAGCAGCAGATGGCAAATGCACACACGTGATTCAGAAGGCATCTTTGTTTGGGCTTGGGGGTTTTTTTCCTTCCCTGCTCTACATGCATGTGTAGGTCTAGCAGGAAGCTCTGTGAAACTCCTCTCCTAGCAACAGCCAGTATCCCTCTGCCTCGCTTGCTGGGGAAGTTTGCAAACATCTGAGCATCTGCTCAGGAGACAGCCTGTGCTCCGGAGGTTGCCTCAGCACTTTAGGCTATGCAAGAAGACTACAGGTGGAGGTGAAAGCACCTTTGGTCAGCAGGTTCTCTCCCTTGGTTTTTCTGGGAAATGCTTTGAAACAGCAGGCTTTTTGTTCTTTCCCCTTCCTTGTCATCTACCTTATCCGTTCTTTTTTTGGGAAGGTTTTGGATAACGAAGTGGGGAGGAGCTGTTAGGGAATGGAGGGAGAAGACCCTACAAATTACGTTTTGAAAGCTGTCTTGGGCCATTTATGAGCTGCATTTCACAGTGTGCATTAGGAGGAGCATGTTTTGGTGTTGCTCTTTCACATGACTCTGCTGCTGTACAAACCTGGGTGTCGGTAACACTGACACAAGTAGATTTATTTAATTTTTTTTTTGATGTCGTGAGCACCGTCTGATGAATGTGGATCAGGAATGGGAGAAGAGCTCTTTTCCTGGTGTGGTCAGCTTTGATAGTTAGCACTCATTTCTTTTGGGGATGGAGTGGCAGATATTTCCCCCTCTCTTTGTTACTTGTTTTTGTTTGTTTTTCTCTGATGTCATTTCTTCCCTAGTGCTTTTGGAATGGGCAGCTGGTATTGTAATGACCACACCGGAGGGCAGGTGTCACTGGAGGGCAATAGGAAAAGCTCAGCTTTTCTTCCTCTGGGTGCTGTCATCTAAGCTGCAGGAAAATTGCAGGCAAAAGGGGTTACCACAGTTATTTAAGTAAGTTTTCCACGGTTGATATTTTCTCTC
The DNA here is from genome assembly GCF_023634085.1 of Falco cherrug. NCBI lineage: Eukaryota > Metazoa > Chordata > Aves > Falconiformes > Falconidae > Falco > Falco cherrug. The sequence continues at coordinate 35,019,237 of NC_073701.1, read as the reverse complement.
CTAATTAAGGCTTTTGCAAAATCATGGCTGTGTGAACATACCTAACTTTGTTCAATAACAAGGATTACAGATGGAATAACAATACCCAATTACATACATAGAAGCAGGTATACCACTGGTTTTTATCTGCTGTAGCATTCTTGCCAGCTAGGCATGTCTACAATCCATAAATATAACGTTTTGAGACTATGAGCATTTTGGAGTGCGTTGAGTACCTCCTTTCCAGGGCATAGTTTGGATGCTTCTAGAAGAATTAGAGGTGATGTCTGTCTCTGACTTTGGAAGTTCATCCATGCAGGTAGACTGACCTCAGGTCTAATAACCAGCTGCTTGGTGAGGTCACCTTATCAGCACTGCACATTATTAGGCTTTTGTCTTATTTCAAAATTCCTTGAGATTTCTGTTTCCATCCCAAGTTATTTTCTCTTTGTATTATGTCAATGCTGGGGGCCAAAACCAGAATTTGAGTGTTGGCATTCCAGGGAATGTCCCGGTATAGACTGCCATAGAAAATAACGTTGAAAGAGGGATCACCTGGTGTGTCATTTTGCCCGAAGGCTGTATGTGGCAAACTTAGGGGTACAGTCCTTGCCCTAAAAATCTTACAACTGTATGAGGAAGCACCAGTGATTATAACCAGTCAAGTGTCGCAGACAGGGCACATACAGGCTTACTCCGTGCACAGTTAAGTGGGTTTGGATCCCATGAAAAGTAAACATGTCTGTAGTTATGATGAGAGCCCTCCCCACAGTGTCTTCACCTCAGTTTATATGTATCAGCAAAACTGAATCTTGAAGAGAATTGAAATGGAGTGGAGTATTAGCGGTCAGTCTGAGAAGGCTCTTCCTCATCTGTACCAGATTGCTGGGGAAGGCAGAAAAGAGGTGGCTCAAGGAGAAGGCTATTCCATACACAAGAGGTTTCAACTTTCTGAAGAAATGAAGCACAGCCTGGTTTTCAAAAATGTCCACCAGACATGAAAACAGAGTTTTGCTGATGGGTAAAAATCCTCTGTGTCTCCAACTCTTATGTCTATAGCTGGTTACCTTGGAGAGAGAAACTGTGTTCATCTCCTAAAAGGTTAAATACAGAAGATAAGATATGGTTGATGGATCACAGATAATTTTCCAGATTACTTAGTACCACTGTAATGTGCTGGAATAATGCACAGGATCCCTGTAAAGAATGGCATCTTACAGATGCCAAGTAAAACAGAGACTGACCACAGTTTCAAATGGTCGTGTGACCCTTTTGGCATGAGTCATGGAACTGGTCTGGGACCTTGGCCAAACTCCAGTTCAGATAGTCTTGTGAGTGCTGAGGTAGGTCTATAAATGCAGTGAAAATAATCTGGAGTGCTTTGAAGGGAAAGATGCTGCATAAGCAGTCCCTGCTAATGTTTGGTCTGTTGCCTGTATTCTTGGTCCTTGCACCTGTTTTAAGTTGGTTGTCATTTTACTCTGATTGATGTCTTTGCAGCCTTTGTAATATACAACTTTCTCAGCCTGTGCTATGAGTACTTGGGAGGGGAGAGCTCCATCATGTCTGAGATCAGAGGGAAACCAATTGAGTGAGTATTTATTGTGCTTACAGCATGACACTCTTTTCCTCCTGTGCTCATCTACCGTGTCTCTATGCCTGCCCTGAAAAACTGTCAGGTGGCTAATGTCTGTTGGGACTGGGCAGCATGGATGATGGTGATTTACCAGTATGCTTCTCTGAGACAAATCAGGCTGATCACATCCTCTTAGACAAGCTGGATGGATTCACAGCTTTTTTGGACACCTGCCTACTTCTTTGTTTCTTTTCTTATTCCCTCCTTCTTTGAATCTTTTCTGTCTTCAGTTGGTTGTGTGTGTGCTTCCTCTAGGATCTGTGTTTTTCCCCATGCTACTCTGTTTAAAAAAAAATAAAAAAATTGGAATGTGGAGTCAGGATGTTGTTTTAAATGTGTGTCTGAAAGAGGGTATGTCTGTAACTGTAATCATGGTTGGAGAAAGCACCAGTCCTGCAACTTTGCTACAGAGAGGTAGACAAAGAGGGTAGGAGTCTTGCACTCTAGCCCAAATCTTGTTTCTAAACCCTGTCATCTTGTGTTGGCTCTTTCAGGTCCAGCTGTGTATACGGGACTTGCTGCCTGTGGGGAAAGACCTATTCAATTGGATTCCTGAGGTTCTGCAAACAGGTATGTGCTAGAGGAGCTGTGCCATCCTCCAGAAGTGAATGAAGTGTGTAGGGGTGGCAACGGTGCCTTTTGCTGCCGAGCTTCTGAGGTGAGCAATCCTTTGAGGGGGTTTATAATAGCGTTTTGAGAGGCCTGCAGACTGCTGAGAAGAGGGGTATTTTGGGATTTGTTTGTTTTGAATGATCTTAACACTTTCTACTCAACCCCACATCAGGAAGGCCTTAGCAAAAGACCCAGTTTATCTCCTGGATCTGATGTTAGCCTTGGGAAGAAATTCCAATTTCCTTTTCCCTTTCTGAATTGCAGAGGTCCCAACTTTAAGAAACTGATGGCTGTGTTGTGTTGCAGACACCCCACAGTTGTGTAACAGCCTCCTGAATTCCCAATGCTGCTGTTGTGGTTTGGAGTTGAGGAGGGGGTGGAAGTTGAGCGTGACACAATGCTTTGTAGGAGGAACCGAGCATTGCTCACCGTGCGTGTGTGTGTCTGTGCTGAATTTGGTATGTCGAGGGGGAGGGAATGGGAGAGATCTAAACCTCGATACAACCCTTGTCTGCTCATCCCAGGTCAGTCATTTCTGGGTGCCATGAAACAGCAGGTGAGTTTCAAGGCTTTGCTCACTTGCATAAATGACCACATGAGGTTCTGCTGGATACAGTGTGAAGCAGATCTGGTTCTTTGAAAGGGCTCAGGTCATTGTAATTCCAGTCACTGGGTCTAGATACCTGCCCTGGCTTCTTGTCCACATTGTGACCTGTCTTCTGTGTTTTAGCAATATGCAGGAACATCAAAGGTACAATGCAGCCTCATAGTAATACCCAGTGTTAATCTCTGCCGCACAGTTGGCCTTTCTGAGGATCACATCTTTCTTTCCTCTGTTCTGTTTGTCTCTGTCCTCATGACTTTCCTGTTTTCTTGCCTGATGCTTTATTTTCCAACCTACTCTCAGTATGTTGCTTTGCCCGTTTCTCTTGGGCTTCATTTGTGCACCCTTTGTTTGATTTGATGCATTACCTATTCTTTTTGCTCCTAATGTTAACTTTTACCTTTTAAGTATGTCATAAGTAGATGTAACACCCATCAAGGTGAATTAGTGCCAGAGAAATTATTTCCCTTGGACCTTGTTTCTCATATTCCACAGGCTCTGGCAGTTGTCTCTATACGGGTTACATTTGGAAAGTTTTTTTCACAACAATGAAGACTAGAAGCACTTTTTTTGGGGGGTGGGTGGGTGTTCTGCTGGCTTTAATAAATCCTCAGCTCATTTGGTAACTGGCTTAGGTGGGTATTTTTCTTTTCCTTTGCTGCTATCTGGAAGCAGTTCTCCTAATCAGGCCTGGCCTTTGCCAACTTAAGTCTGCTGTGGAGGCTGTGAGGCAAGTGTCTTGCTTCCATCCTTCTTGCCTTGAACTTAAACGTTACCTTGGTGAGAAATCTTTGACACAAAGACTCACTTTCTGGTACTTCTAGACTTCCAGGATTGCTGAGTAACACCTGTCAATGCAAATTCGTAGGAAGACTGGTGTGAAAGGGCATCAGAGCACCTATCAATGCTGGCCTGTGTGGTATCCATCACTGTGGCGATCAGGAAGAAGAATATGCTGCAAGGACCACCTTGCCCATTTTATCCGTGTTTTCAGCACTCCTGTTGCCTCCCATCACCACCTGCCCATTTTCTTTGCAGCCCCTTTCATCCCGAAGGAATGTCTATGTTATAAATCTTCACCCCCACCCCAGGCTGTTCTCGTGCAGGTGCCTGCTGTGGGTCTGTCGGTCTGCCTGCATTGCCTGTGGCCCTCCAGCAGCTGCGTGGTTTGCTGGTGGCTGTGGTGTAAAACCTGGACAGCTTGTTTCCTTAAAGTTGTCTTGATCAAGATTCTTTGCTGGGTCTCTGGTGACCCTCACAGATTGGTCACACACCATCCATGTGCTTCCTGTATGCTGTAGCATCTTCTAGGGAAGCAACTAAAAATAGGACATGGTGGTTTGGATTGCAGGGAAATGGTTAAAACATCCCCAGATTGGAAGGAGGGGAAGCTTAGAGGACAGAGTTGTTTACCAATTAGCTTGACCTTTTCCAGTTCGCATATTTACAGTGACTCACTAACTGGCATGTGCTGGGGTTTTTAATCTCCTTGAAGTCTTATGACCACTAACAAATTGCATCGTATCCAAAGCAATTGTTCCTGTTTGGTTTTGCTCTCTTTCCATACGCAGCCCTCCATACGTGTGCACAGTTCAGCACTTGCCCAGGCTCTTCCAGCGTCCTTCAGGGAGACATGGGTGACATTTTTAGGGTTATAACCCTCCACTCTCTTAGGACCTTGAAGTTCAGTGTCTCCAGAAAGGTGAAGAATGGGGTGGCTTTGAGGAGAGGAGTCATCCCAATAGGAGCAGTGATTTATAGTGGTGGAATGGATAGAGCTGATCCCACGTGCCATGGAGTCTTTGGGGAGACTCAGTAAAGGTTGTGTGGCTGACAACAGAATAGCTCTTAACTTCTGTCTGGCAACACACACTGCTATGTATACAAAAATGCCTTAATATGGTGGCAGTTGTCAAAATTCTTCCTCGGAGAGCTGGGTTCCCCTCCTATCCAGGGGACTTGTTTGCCTAGCTTTATGGCAGCTATGGATTGAAGTTTGCTTCCCTTCCCTAATATTCCTTTATTAAACTTGCTGTGTCTGTACCATAGCACAGTGTGGGAATATTTTTTTTTGGTTTTCATGCTATTACCGTGCATAAATGTGCTGCAGCACAGCTTATGAAAAACGGTTCTAGAAGAGAGCAGCTGAGCAGCTTCTAGGAGCAACCTATAGAGATGGTTTTTCCCAAATTGGACAAGCAGATAGCACACATACTTCTTCTGAATCTCTTTTAGCTCCTTTTGGGTGCTGCAGTCCTCAAGCATGATCCATTAACAAGTGGCGGGGTCAGACTCCTCGCTGGGGCTGGATTGTGCTGCCTTGCTGAGTTGTCCCAGTGGACACTCCATTGTGGTGCTCGTTTGGGAACCTGGCCTCTTGCACCTCCTGCCTTCTCATTCCTCCTCTTTCATTCCTGTAGGCTACCCTGCAGTTCTGTGTGGTGAAGCCCCTCATGGCGATCAGCACAGTCATCCTTCAGGCCTTTGGCAAGTACCAGGATGGCGACTTTGAGTAAGTTTGTTTGTCTAGCATGCAAACTTTGGCTGCCCCTTCTCTGCCCAGCTGTGCTTATTGTTGGTGTGTGTGCTGGGCTATGGGAAAAGACAGGGGGACAACATAGGCTAAATATGTACGTAAGAAAGAGGGCAGGGGTAAGCCTGTTGGTTTCAGGTTTTTTCTGCCTTGCTTAGGGGAGGGAATGGGAAGGGAGGCAGGAAGAAAATGGAGTTGTAGAACTCCCCAGTGAAAGCGGCAAGGGGAAAAGATCATGCTGAAATTTCAGGCATTCCTGTATCTTCTCTTTCCAGTGTAACCAGTGGCTACCTCTATGTGACGATCATCTACAACATCTCTGTCAGCCTGGCACTGTATGCTCTCTTCCTTTTCTACTTTGCTACACGGGAGCTGCTCAGTCCCTATAGCCCAGTCCTCAAGTTCTTCATGGTGAAGTCTGTCATCTTCCTGTCCTTCTGGCAAGGTGAGCTGCTTTTCCCTTCCCTTGGTAGGCACAAAGAGCTCTCTGCAGGGGCTCAAGAAACTAGAGTTGATAGAGCAGATGCTAATTAATAACCAGAATGTCTTTCTGTATTATTACTATATTTGTTTTATAGTCTTTCATTGCTTTTCTCTGGGAAACCAGTTTTGCTCATTTTCATCTTTGTTTTTGTGTTCCTGAATCCTTACTAGCCTTGTGCTTGTGCACATGTATGTGCATATCTGCCTGGCAAAATCAGCTGTTCAGATGAAGAGTCCTTTGCATTCCTGGAACCATCATAAAGCAGAAGCTGCCAACACTTTATCTGCATGCTGCCATTTTATTGATTAAGGTGGCACATCTAAAAATTTTGAGCACTTTTTTTTTTAAGTGCTCTATAAATAAAATTTTAATGGTATGTCTGTGATTCATGTGAAGCAGCAAGCTGGCTGAATGCAGCGTGTGCTGCCACAGAGCCACCACCAAGCAGGACATTCAGAATACGTACACATGATGCAGAGGCACATTCAGAAAGCTGAAATTCCACCTAAGCTTAGTGCTCCTTACTAATTGGCTCTAAGCATTTCCGTGTTCAGTGCCCTATTTAGGTTTACTGAGTTGCACTTCAAAGACTAATTGAATAGGAACTTAGGTGGAATTCAGACTGTTGGAGTATGGCCTGTCCTCCCTGTCTACAAACTAATAAGCTGCCTAGTATCTTGAGACATCTGGTCACACGCTGTCTGCCTTTTGTGGAATTCTTCAGCCACCTGGCTATGGACAGGGAGAAACAACTTTCTTGCAGCGGTGTGTTGAAAACACTTTATGCTTAAATGAAAATCTCTGGTACTTCAATTTTTGCTCCAGCTAGTGGAAGTGCTGAGATCACAAAAGTGCTCGCAGAAAAATCTGACTGCTTTTTTACTCTTTTGGACTTGATTTCAAGTCCTGCAGCAGCTAGTTCCATCAGTTGAGAATAGAAGCGGGTTAGTGTTTGAACATTTTTTGCTTAAACGTGTTTGTGTTGTTTACTCCTCCTTTCTCTGTTGTACAAGTAAGCATAGATGGGAGTATCTAAACCCACTCTGTAGCTCCTGCGTTAAATGGTTTTGTGTCTAGGACATACAGCACAGGCAGCTATTTCCATTTCTTACAGTTAGTATACAGTCATGTTTTCTGCACATTTACATGAGCTTGTTGCTTTGTTTAGGGATGCTGTTGGCCATCTTGGAAAAGTGTGGTGCCATCCCCAAAATCCACTCTGCCAATGTGTCTGTGGGTGAAGGCACAGTAGCTGCTGGATATCAGGACTTCATCATTTGTGTGGAGATGTTCTTTGCAGCCATCGCCCTACGCCATGCCTTCACATACAAGGTGTATGTGGACAAGAGACTTGATGCCCAAGGTAGGAAATATGCCAGCACATATGGCATGTCTGTTTGGTAGCGAGACTGGGTGGAGACTGGTCCCTCTGGCAGCCAGTACACTGATATGACTCCTAGCCTGAATGCTTGGAAAACATCACATCCCCTTCTCTGTGGTGTCTGAGCAGATTCATTGTGCAATGGCTCTGCAGGGCAGAAACCTTGCCTGAATTGCATTGTTCCCTTTTCAGTTCCCCAGTATGCCACCCACGACAACTTGTTGCAGACCTGAGGGCTGCAAGAAGTTGCATCCTTTCAGTAGAGCGGGTTTGTCCTTCTTCCTGTCTCCCCAAAGGGGAACTCCATTGCTCCAGATTGTGCAACAGGCTGAAGGCAGGAGGGACAGGGCCTGAAACAGGCTCTGTTTTGAATCTGGCTCAGGAAGATGAGGCTGTGCTTTGGCAATATGTTTGGCTTGGAGGAGGAGGTTCTTCCTGTAACAACTTTGTGAAGGCTGGGCTGCTAGAAGTCTTATTCTGGGGAAGAGGGAGGTCGATGTTATCTGTTGGAAAAGGGGGTTCTTGTGCCCACTCTATGCAAGTACATTCAGTGTTCCACAAATAAAGGGGTTTCTTCCTGCTAGGGGGAGTCTGTGCTGAGGTGCAGGAAAAGAGCAGCCCTTGGGCAGTGTTCATGTACATGATCCCTCCATCCCAGCCAGCCCCAGAGATTTTGGAAGGACAGTGGTTGCAGCTGGGGGAGATGAGATGTGTGGGTGATGAAAGGGTAAACTGCTGGCAAATACGTGGTGGATGTTTCGGTGGTGGGTCTTGTTCAGTTCTTGTTATTTCCCCTCTCTCTCTTTCTTTCTCCATCTCTCTCTCTCCTCTCCCCTTTTTATCTCTCCCTTGCTTTGGCCACTGGTCCCTGATGCAGCTGTTCCATCATATGGGCCATACGGTAGGTACAGCATGCTCTGTGTGTTTGTCTCCATTGGTTTTTAACTGGGATGCTGTTCTGTCCTGATTCGCCTGCCTACTGCCTGCTCTGTCCCTTGTTCCCCCTTCCTTGTGGGTCTGTAACTTGACTGCCTCACACAGCTGCTTTAGGGTTGTCTGGATCATATGTTGTAAAACAGCCCTATAGTCAGTGGCATAACACCTAGCTTTAGAGCGTTTCTGTCCCAACTGTGTGAATCTTTCTCCAATGAGTTGCTCAGGCTCTCAAAGGAGCCTGTTTGTGCTCTCACCCCAGCCTCCCTTCACTTGCATAATTGCCACAGATCATCAGCATGCTTTAGTTGTTTGGGGAGCTCATCCCCAGGACTGAGCAAAGCTAGAAGCCCATGCTGGAAATGAGACCTAGAAGCCGTGAGAAATGGCATCTCCTAGAAGGACACACAGCCTTCCTCTATGCTCAGCACTTGGGTGGGACAATCTCCAACTGTTGATTCCCTCATGGTATCACTGTGACACCTTCCACCCATGAGTGGTTCTGCCTCTATTACTGCCTGTTCCCCTCCTTTCCCTCCTTCATGTTACGTTCCACTTTATGATCTCTTTCCTGTGGGCACTTCAATACCACCTATCAGTCTGATTTCCAGTGAGTGGGAATGGCAAATGCCATTTCTCCTTTATTTTTAGAATTTCCTTAGTTTTTATGTTCTGAAACCCTTTACAGGAGCACTTCCCTACCTGACTGTCTTCGTTGCACACCCAAGTCGGCACAGGTAGTAGAGTTTGTTGCTGTGGGTATGTCCCATTCTCATGGCAAGTCCCCCATTTGGTGCTGAGGTGGATTCGCTTGGCTAGCAGTGGCTGGATTTAGGAGCACTACTGGTAAAACTTGACACCATTTGTGTGACGCTTCCTTAGCAGCTGCTTAAAGAAGTCTGTGAAGTAATTTCTGCAGGATCTAGGACTGCATGTTCCCTGTTCTCCTTACCTTCATGTTAAGGTGTGTGTGGGAAGGCAGCAGTATTCTTCACTTGTCTCTCCCTGTCTTACCTTGACAGGTCGCTGTGCTCCCATGAAGAGCATCTCCAGCAGCCTCAAGGAGACCATGAACCCCCATGACATCGTCCAAGATGCGATCCACAACTTCTCCCCAGCCTACCAGCAGTACACCCAGCAGTCAACACTGGAGCATGGTCCACCCTGGCGCAATGGCAGTCATGTTATCTCACGCTCACACAGCTGCTCAGGTGCCCGTGACAACGAGAAGACCCTCTTGCTGAGCTCCGATGATGAATTCTAGGAAGGGAAACTGCCAGCACAGGCTGTCATTTTCCTTCTTTTCTTTTTTTAATTTTGTTTGTTGGTTGTTTTTTTTTTTTAATTTATTGAAGCAGAAACATGCAAGTCATATCACTTCCTAGAGAGTGTAGGTTGCAGAAGTGGGCACTTCCCATTAACTTTTGTGGGTACAGACGTGATGAGCATTGTGGAGGTGGGGGAATGGCCAGGACTCCATTCTCGAGCCCATTCCTTACAGCAGCAGTTGACTGGAATTAACTGAAGCAAAGCTCCAGGCTTTGGGGCTCTGGCCTCCCACACCTGTTCAGCTTGGTGCAGAGCGTGACTGGCCAGAACCTGGAGTTGTGGCCAAAAATGTTTTTGTTTTTTTTCCAACAGGACAACCCAACTGCTTTGTATTCCTCTTCCTGAATGCTAATGAAGGCACAGTTTTCTCCCCCAGCTCCCTGGTACTAACAACTACTCTGTGATCCTTGAGAAATGGGATTAGGATGCAGTGATAAGCATTCCTGAGGACCAGACCAGAGACTGGTCTGTTTATAGCCATTTTCTTGAATGCTTCGTAACAAAATGTCTGCTCCCACTCTCCTAAGCACCTGCTTGTGCAGTCCTGTACTTGAGTGAGCGAGGGGGAAAAAGGACAGAACTTTCTTCCTGTTCCTCCACTTCCTGCGTTCCCCCTGCTTCCCATCAGAGCTGATGCTTGTTGAAGCTCAGCAGGGATGGTATTACTGTCTCACAAGGGCAGGGTTTTCTAATCAGCAGGTGTCCAAGCTTCCCATCTCCCCTTCGTTCCTGTGGGGCAAGAAGCCTGCCTGCAGTGTCTGTCTCCTGGTAATGAGACTGAGGTGAGGACTGGCTGTGATAGGTGATTGAGTTTTGTAGAGCTCTGTCCCTTTCATCCCTCTTTGGGAAAGGAAGATACACAAACACTGAAATGTTTTTTCTTGTTTCCTGTCCCCCACCTACATAGCTGCCCCTCTTAAAGGTGTGGATTGCACCAGAGCAGGTGCTGGTCTCCTGCAGGGGGTTCTCCCCCTGCTTGTCATCACTGACTTCCCTTGTGAGCTGCACAAGTTTTGCCCTTAAGCTGGAGTATTCAGGAAGAGATGCTGCATACTCCTCCTTTGCTTTTTATCTCCATAGCTGTTCTGGGCCAAACTGGAACAGACTTGAAACCTAACATGACCTGGGTGGTTAAAATTGTCCCTCTTAATTTCCCAGGCAGCAGATGCTGCTGCACATTTCACAGGCCCTGCAGCAATTGCAGTGATGTCAAGGGTGGAGCCAGTATCCATGGGAGTGGGAGAAGCTTCCCCTTGCTTTTGTTGGGTTTTGGATTGGCCCCTGAGTATTTGGTAGAGCAAAAATAAAAATGATCCTTCTGTAGATCTATCCAGGGACCAGGAAATGCCTCTTGCTTGCTTCAAATTGTGTAGGGGAGGAGGGCGGAGCACACTCAAGTGCCCCCGATCAGATGCCCCTACCCCCAAGCAGGAAGCAAAATGGAGAGGTTGGAGCAAGCTGCTGTGTTCTTGGCTGAAGTTTCTCTGTTCTTCTCCTGCTTGATGCCTACCCTGCCACCAGCAGACCTGCACATTTCCAGCTTGCCCCTTGTTGCTCTGCTGGGAGAACTGGGATCTGGTTTACTGCCTGGAGTTTACCTTTCCTCTTGTATTCTAATCTATGTGTTGCTCATTCACTTTCTCAGAAGGAACTGTAAGTGAAGAGCACCTAATTTCCTCAGCACCTCTGCCAGGAGTTGGGGGAAAAGGGCTTGAAGAGAGGTAGGTTTGCTCCTTTCTGTGAGGATAAGATAGGGGAAAGCTTAAGGACAGTGTCTCCTTCCATGCTTGCATGTCTGAGGGGGACTGTGGAGCAGGTGGGAGCAACAGTGCTGACTCTCGAGGCAGCTGGAGGCAGGGTCAGTGGGTCCAGCAGCTTCTCTGCTGCTGGATTTTCCCATTTGTGCACATCCTGCGATGCCATGCAGTTAGTTACTGCTTTTCCTAAATCTGTCGCTGCTTAAATGGACACGCAGATGTGTCTGCCAGGCTTTATGTGGGCTTGGTGTAAAACTCCTTTTCCTCATGCCATAAGCTGCCTGAAAAGTAGGGCTGAAGACTGAATGGGGTTTCCTTCTGTCTTCTATGGCTTTGGTTAATAGTCCTTGAGTGTGAGATATTTATGTTAAACTTCCCCTCTCTCTTAGGAAGGTGGGGCATGATCACTTCCTCCCCTTCCCTTGCATTTGCAGGCCGTTGATGATGTCTCAGTGTCACTTAATTGGTGACTGTTCCCAATCTTTGTTGTGTTGGGTGGCTGAGATCTGAAATCTCTGGAATTGCCTTGTTGAGCTTGAAGGTGATCCAGGTTTGGGGAAGCATTTTTTTAAAAATTATTCTGAAATGTATGCTGCATATATATGCTGTGCAGAGGATCTGGATATTCTCAAAGCTTCATGTATGTAGTGGTTCTAAGTATAATCCTTTTGCACTAGCTGCCTTTGGAGAAGCCTGGTGAAGAATTAGTGCCCAAACAACAGCCAGCTGCCATGCATTATAATTTTTTATACATCTATATTTTTTAACACCACACAAAATCATCTCTGAGCTTCCTGCTCTCCCTCTTGACAGGCAAATGCCAGAGCAAGGACTGGCTCTGAAGCTGCTCTGGCTTGGAAGAACAAATATCTCCTTATAAGACCCAGAGCTTGTGACCAAGGAGGCCAGGGCATCCGTGGTCTTACAGGTCTGCTTGCCCAGGGCCCCAACAAATGTGTCAGTTCCAGCAGTAGGCCCTTGGAGCAGCTCTCCCTCACCTGCTTCCCCTCTCCTTCCTTCCTTCCTTTTTGTTTACTATGTAACATACCCATGGGATTTATTATTTTTCCATATAGAGTAGTTCTTTGTATATAAATGACTGAAAAAAAAAAAAAGTATGATAAATAAGACAGAGGCACCTAGTTTTGTACCTATTGTGTTTAACTGATGCGAGCTCAGCGACAAGCCGCTCTCTCTATTTTGGTCTTTGTGATGTTATACTCTGCAGAAATGAGCAAATATGATGACAAATAAAAATATAGAGATAATATAGATTGTACTTCAGCTGCCTCTGTGTGGTGCTGTCTGGGTGACTTGTCTGAACTTATCTTGAGTTTTTGCTCATTGCAGGGTCTGAGGCTTAGTGGGTCATTGTCTTGTTCTCCTAGTCCTCTTCTTGGGAGGAAAGTCATGCAGTCTATGTATGCAGGAGCTGATGAAGAAGTAGTGCTACAACAGCCTGGGGCCAAGACATCACTGATGGCCCAAGGCAGGAGTGAACAAAAACCTGGAGTTGAGACTCCTCTCTATCTCGGATGCTCAGTGCAAAGCACCTGTGGGAGAAAGGGGGCTGCTTTCTCTGATTTGGGCCCCAGCAAACAGCAGCTCTGGGCTTTTTTTCCATGAGCAGTGGTGGGGCTGGGGCAGTTTGCAGTGGCAGAGGGAACCTGAATGTAAAACCCAGAACCACCATGTGAGCACTGCAAGCTGCCAGGTTGTCAGAAGCAATGAAAAGTGTTTCCCCTATCTCAGCTCCAAGGAAAGGTGGCTTTTCCCTATGGGGAAGGAGCTCAGACTTCACCTCTTCGTAAGGTGCCTGCCATGCTTCCTTGCTCTGCCACCTATGGATGCAAGCTCCTCACTCTTCCTGAGTCACATAAGGAAGTTTTGGGGTAGAGCTGCCCTGACTGCACCTGCCTCTCCTCCCACCCCAGGTCTAAGGACAGCCTGGAGGGACTTTTTCCTAGTGAAAAAGCATTATCTTTCCTAAGAAAAGCTGATTCAGCACAGTTGAACCACTCCTGAAAGCAAGCACTTCTGGGGGTGTGATGTTCAGCATTAAGCTTGCTTACTGAGCACTTTTCTTCCAGAGACTATAAATTGGTGTGTGTCCTAAAAAATCATGAGCTGTCCCCACCCCATCTTTTATAGGCACATGCTTGAACGTGTGCTGCAGCAAAGCTAGAGGGAGCCAGAGCGACCACCTTTTCTGCCCGAAGTTCAAGAATGACCAAGCACACTGTCACTGTGGAAAAAAAACCAAACAAACTTGCTTTATTTGTAAAGTCTACAAAATACAGAGGAGTCAGGTAGGACACATACTGTAAGTCAGAAAATAAATAAGTATTTTTTTTTTTTGCTCTATATAAGTATAAGATAAAATGTGATTTGCATATATAAAATATAAAGTACAGCTCTGTACCAACATCCTGGCTGTGCCGAGAGGCGGAATGGCAAAGAGGACGTGAAAATAATTTATGTTCGTGCAATAAATAAACCCAAGAGGAGTTGGAGTGGGGGGGATGCTAACCACAGTGCCCTCTCCGTGAGCAGTGGGCACCTCTCTCCAGGGAAGGATGGAGGCTGCAGCAGAGGGCAATACCCAAAGCAGGGGCAGAAAGGGGCAGGATCATCTACTGCAGCAGATGCCAGGAAGGGTCTGCCTCCTGGTACCTCCCCTGTGCTGCCTGTACTTAGCAAACCAAACTCTTCTACAGCATTTCAGCTTGCTGAAGAGCTGGTTATATCCCACACAGGTGTCCAAGCTGGCGGAAAACCAAAGGGAGGCACCTACCTACTTGCCTGCCAGGCAGCTCCCAGGAGCAGGGATGCTCTCCACCCCTACTTCCCACCTCCCGCACCTCCACCCCTCTCTCTGCCCCCACAGCTCTGGCTCTCAGGGTCCAGGAGCACCTTTCCGTGGACTTTGTAGGCAGTGGGGTGCCAGGGAGTGCTTGGTGGGGCTGTACAAGCTGGCCTGCACTGAGCAAAACAGTGTTTATCTCTGCTCCAGCTGCCTCCGCTTCCTTCCTGCCAGTGCTGCTGCTTTTTGGAGACACCCAGCCAGGCTGAGCGTCCCATAGGCAGGAAGAGGCATGAAGGATGTGCGTGATTGAGAAAGATAAAACAGCAATGCTGCTGCTGCCCTTTGTGGACAACAGCCTGGGCTGACCTGCTCGCATCCCCCAGCTCTCCCCTGCCTGAGCGATCCTCCTCCATCACAAGTCACCTCTGGGTTCCCCCAGCACTGCAGACTGTCATGGCACTTTCCCATCCCACTCACCTTTACCAGGCACCAACCTACAGCCACTTTCTCTTCCCCCTCCGACCTGCCACCTTTCCTCACCGTCTCCATTGCTGGAGACTCCAGCCATGCTGCCATCTCTCCCCCCACTTCCAGCCGTGGCCCAGGATGTGGGGCCAGTGCTGATACCCCCTTCTCCATCATATCCCTTCTGCCCCTTGCTGTGAAGCCTCTCTCCCCTCCTTTTCCTCCCCGACTCATGCTCCTGGGAGTACCTGGCACACACTCAACTCTCCCATTAAAAAAAAAAAAAAAAAAGGCACCTGGTGTTTTCCTGCCAGCTTGGAGCTGTGGGATGCTTCCCCACTGCTGCCTGCAGGACTCACCCTCTCTGTCTGCACCCCCCAGAGGGGACGGGGCTGCAGGGGTCACCAGTGGGGTTCTGTCCTCCACCCCAGCACCCACACTGTGTCAGCCCTCCCTACACAGGGGAGCTGGAGGTCAGGGGATGGCGGAAGGAGGATTTTGGGCACAGGTCCCAGCAGGGAGGGAGTTGGGGAGGGGGTAGGAGGCAACTGGTGGGGGAAGGCGCCCTGGGGAGGCCTGTGCCCAGCCAGGGGACAGAGGCCAGCACTAGGAATAGGCAGCCTGATTGGCACCGGACTTGACGATGGTGATGACACTGGCGGTGGCCACCTTGGCAGGGGGCCCGTGGGCGGCCACCGTGCGGGCAAAGCCCTGCAGGGCCTCGTACTTGCCACGGAGGGTGTCGAGCTCCAGGCGCATGGCGGCATTCTCCCGGGCCAGCTTGTCCACCTCCCACTCCAGCTCCATCTTCTGCTTCTGCAGCTCTTCCTTCTGGCAGACGCGCTTCACCCGGCAGCTGGCGGCATAACCCCGGTTCTTCAGTGTTCGCCGGCGCTGCTTCAGCCTCGCCACCTCCTCCTTGGAGAGGCCACGCAGGTGGTGGTTGAGCTCCCGCACCGACAGCCCCATCAGCTCCTCATCCGACAGCAGTGGTGTGTTCTCCCCCAGCTCCCGCTTCACCTGCCAGAGAGTGGGGTGGTTGCCTGAGACCCCCGAAACCAGACCCCTGTGCCCCAACCCCATTCCCGCTGGCACTCACCTTCAGGGCCTTGCTGGAGAGCCCGTCCGCAGCCATCCTCACTTCGCACTGGCCCTGCCGAGCAGCCAAGAGAAAAGCCAGTTACCCCTCGCCTCGGCACGGAGGGCACCAGCCCCGCTGGATCCCCTGCCCAGTGCCCATGTCCCCCCACCGCGTGACTCATCCCTACACCACAACAATAATAACAATTGTAATAAGGGCTGCAAAAAATAACGGGGAGAGGCTGGACCTCCCGTTTTTCCTTCATCCCACCCCGCGGTGCTCGGGATGCTGCTCAGCGCCGGGGACCCAAAGCGCCGCAGCCGGGAGGCCGAGGCTTCCTGCCGGGGAGGGGACCCGGGCGCGATCGCCCGCGGCTGAAAAGAAAGTAAAAGCAGGAGCCCTCGGGCCAAACCGGCCGGGCCCCGCGCGTCGGTACCGCCCCCCCGCCCCCCGCCCGGCGGGCCCCGGCCCCGCGGCTCCCGACGCCAGCCTCGGGTGTCCCCCGACTCCGGGGGTGAGGGGTCGGGGCCGCGGTCACTCAGCTCGGGCGGGCGAAAAGTGGCCTTCCGTGATTCAGCAGGCCGGGGGAAAAGTCGCTGAAGGGGCGCCTGTCCCCTTCCCTGGGGGCCGGTCTCTTGGTCCCTCGGGCGGGGAGGGGGCCGGGAGCCCGAGCTGCAGCCCGGCAGCCGCTCCCCACCGCGAGGAGCTCCCCGCTCGCCAGCGGAGCCCCCGGAGGGGCGGGAGGGCCCGGCCGGGGCCGAGAGCGCCCCGCAGGGAAGTGTGAGGCTGGAGAGGGGCGGCGGGGAAGGTGGAGCCGGGGCGGCTGGAAGCTGATGCAATCCGGGCCGGGAGCCGCCGGCGGAGCGGCGCCCGGGACTCGGCAGGGCGGTGCGGGCGGCCCCGAGCGCGGACACCTCCACCCGCCCCCCCCGCCCCGTCCCCGGTCCCGGTCCCCGCGCTCAGTGGCGGCAGAGCGCCCTCCCGCCGGTGCTGGACCCGCCGCACCACGGGGGGAAAAGCCAGGAGCGGAGGGGCCGCCCCAGCCGGCACTTACCGGGAGGCTGCGCTGGTCCCCGCGGGGCCGCTGCCGGGTCGGGCCGTCGGGCGGCGCCTCCAGCCCCGCTCCCCAAGATTACTCACCCGCGGATTCTTTTCATTCATAAAAACACAGTCATGCAATGACGTCACCTTCGCCCCGCCCCCTCGCCGCCGCGGCCGCGCGCCCCAGCCGCTGTCCTTTAAAGCGGCCGCTGCCTTTAAAGGACCCAGGTGGCGCCCCCGCCTCATACGCGGCCAGCGTGTTACACACCGTGGGGCACGAACACAGCCGTCCTCCCGCGCCGCCGCTGCTTCTCCGAATCCAAGGATGTCGCGCACCCGGCCCTGCCCGGGAGCACAGGACCCCACCCTACCCCAACGCCACGGGCCGCTGCCTCTTTAAGAAGAGCACTCCCCTCCCGCCCCTCAAAAAGATGGCGCCTCCCGCCTTTCTGCCCTCCTCGGGGATGGCGACGGGCGTGGCGCTGCGGCGCTCGCCGCTCTCCCCCGCCCCAGTCGCCCCTCCCCGGGTTCGGCGCCGCTGATTGGCCAGTCCCGGGGGGCGGTGCGGCGATTGGCGGGCGGCCGGCGAAGCGGGCCGGGGGCCGCGCGCGGAGGACGCTGGGGGCCCGTCGCGCTTTGCGGACCCCGTGGCACCCCGGGCGCTGGGCCCGGTCCTGCCAGGCCGCGGGTCGCACCCAGCCCCGGCCCGCCGGGCCCCGCTGCGCTTCCCCCGGCGGCGGGCTGCTCCTCCCGGCACGGGCGGGGGCGGTCGTGGAGGGGGCGTTGCCTGCTGAGGCGGCAGAGGAAGGCCCGTGAGGAGGCGGTCAGAGGTCGGCGGTGGCCGTGAGGCGCTGAGGGGAAGCAGGTGCTTTTCCCGGAGGAGCCAGGAAAGAAACCGCAGGTGCTGGCGCCGGACTTTCCTCCCAGGCGTCGTTTAACCCCGGCGGCTCTCGCTTCTCCTTTCCTGGCACTGGGTCGATAAATTCAGGGAAGGGCAGGGGCCGGGCCGGGCAGAGCCGGTGACCGGGTTTCCCTCAGGGCGTTGGGGCGAAGCCGCCTGAGGCGCCAGGAGGATGCAGTTCTTTGGCCGGCTGGTGGATACCATCAACAGCGTCACCCAAATATTCACAAACCCTTACCGGGTGAAGGAGGTGCCAGCTGCGGAGTATGCTGCTCATACCTGTCTAAAGAAGGAAGGCAGGGTGGCCCTGTATAAGAACAGCCTCGCTCGATCGTGGGATTGCCTGCTGGTGAATCCCCAGAGCCCACAGGTTGCTTTCCGGTAAGTGACAGACCTTTAGCAATCACTGCTCAAGCGTGAAACAAAAGACCCGAAATCTCCAGCCCCAGGACAGTAGTGTTGTGTGGGTGTGGGCTGATGTGTTTGATCAGCACGTGGGCTCCTGAGGAGTGCGAGGCCCTTGTGTGTGCTGATGGAGGAGTTGTCATCAAAACAGCTTGTGACAACAGGGCAGGACAGAGTCCAGACACTCTGAAAACAGGCAACTGAAATGGGTACTCAGATCAGAACATCCACAAGTTCCACTCGTACTGTTGCTGCTTTAGCATTTGGAGCATGGGATACTTGAGCCCAAAAGTAAACATTCCTCAGGAAGAGGAGAGTCTCTCTGCTAATGAAGTAGGCTCCCTTCCCTGGGAACAACCATGATACCAGATGAGGAGGAATAGGAAAGTCCCCAGCACTAGTGTTTGGAGAAGAGCTGTTTCTCTAAGAGACATGGGATGGAGGTTGTTTCTTTGAGCAGGACTAGTGCTGCATATGCCTTTCCTCCAGGCTCTTCCAGCTTGACAATGAAGCAGATGCCCTGATGCGTTTTGAGCAATATGCCGGGCAGCTGCGCCCTTTCTACGAGAGCTCGTGCCAGCCCTTGTCACTGGAGGATCTCCAACAGCTCAGTGACTGCTTCCGCAACCACCCCAGCTGGTCTTCAGCACATGTCGCGGTGGAGATTGGCCGTCGTGAGAACTTTCGACACAACTGTGTTCTGAGGCAAGGGCTGGGAAGGGTCTCTGATGGGCCTGGTGCTGGGAAGGAGCTTGGGAGGGCAGGCTGGGCCAGGTTAGTCTGTTCCAGCTTGATGTACCAAAGCCACAGGGGCTGCTTCTTGGAGGAGCTGAACACCTGTGGTTACCGCAGAGGCTGAGTTTAAAAGTTCTGGCTTGGGTGTATCTTGCCTGAATGACAGATGGGGTAGCAAAAGGGGTCTAATGGTTGCTGTGTAAGCTTACTGGGGGGCTTTCAACCTGCTACTGTGGACATAAAAGCCCAGAGCTCTAGTGTTTGAGCTAAAGGATTGAAATGTTTTGTTAGAGGTACTAATTAGTTTTTTATAGCCCTTGTGGAGCTGCTTTTTGGATAGTGTTGTGGCTGACTTTGTAAACCAGAAGAGGTACAGTAGAACTGTCTTTCTGAAAATGTTTTTTTGGCCATAAGCCCTTGCAGTCTTTCCATGGGGAAGTTCACTGAAGATAGGGTAGGCTAGTGAGGACTTAGGGGACTGGGGATCTAATGGCAGCACCTCTGCCAGGTTGCTGACTATAACCTGTCTCCTGTTCCCCTTTGGACAGAGGGAGCTGCTCCCATAGCGGGGGCAGAGGAAGGAGCAGTGTGTCAGGGAGAGGGTCCGTGGCACGGATGCTTGGTAGCCCTTTTGTGTGCTCTTTCTGTGGCAAGAGGCTGGGCTTTCATGAACTTTGTGGTTCACACCGGCTGGGCCTGTCACAGACATGGAAGGTACCTTTGTGTCAGATCCCGGGGCAGCTGCACATCTTCTTCCTCACAGCCCTTCCTTGGCCTCATGTTGACTCATCTCTTGCAGCTGTGTGAATAGCACAGACAGGGAGGATGGCTGTACCCCAATGCATCTAGCGTGCCGCAAGGGAGACATGGAGTGCCTGCTGGAGCTGCTGGAGTGCCATGCACGGGTGGATATTACTGACAGGAATGGGGAGACTGTTTTCCATTATGCTGTGCGAGGAAACAACCCCCAGATCATTGAGGTGGGAGTGATTTCAAAGCTGGGGGGGAGTGGGGCTGGAATGGGTCCTCTCTGTGCTGTGAGGAGGGAAACAGGAAAATAGCTGCAGACAGGGGAGGAGAAAGTTCCCTCTGCTGTAGCATTGAGTTAATGCTTGAGGCTGATTTCAGCCTCTTTCTTCCCCCTTTGTTCGTGCTGTTTGCCATAAGCAGGCTCTAGATTCCACTCTGCAGTGGGACAAAGATAGTAAGGAAGTTTCCTCGGCAAGTGTCCTTCATTGCTACTTGCATCAGGCTCTCATCCTGCCTTTTGTCAGGCCCTTGACTTTCCCTTCTCTGTCTCCTCTGAGCAGTGTATTTGGTTCTGCCAAATATTGGGCAGTGTGCTCCTGTGGGGGAGCGTTTGTTTAGGCCACTGGTGGGGAAGTACCTGCTGCCCACAGGCTGAAGGACAGTTTGGAGCTACCCTGGGCTTTCCTGAGCTGTAGAACCTGTTCTTTGGACTGAGTGGCCTTGCACTGGGCACAGTGATCAGAGCCTCGAGGCAGAGAGAGTCTGAAGCCAGAAGTGTTCTTGATTGCTGAGAAGTGCTGGGCAGAGTGACAGAGTTCATAAGGCCGTGGGTGGCCTTCTATGTTGGTTCTTAAGGTTCATCAGCTCCCCAGCAACCCAGAGTGAGCGTGAGACCAGCTCTCCCCTATGGTTGCAGCTCCCACATTTGCCCAACACCTGTTGTGACAGCTCTCCCTCTGCCTGCCAGACTGTGCTGGGGTTTCCTAATGCATGATGGGGGAGGGATGACGATCGGGGCTTGCCATGCTGTGGAGCAGGTCAGTTAGGACCTTTGTATTAAAAAGATACCCTCTTTCTTTAATTCTCTGAAGGCAGCAACTTGCCTTGTTATGGAAATACTTCCAGGTCTGGTCTGTCTCCTGTTTGTTTCTTTGCTCTCTTGATTCCGTGCTAATCCAGAGAAAAGAAACCAAATTCCTGCTTCTCTTGTGTGCAGCAGGGCTTCCGGGGTTTCCCCAGTACAGCAGTGGGATATTTTTGTGTAACAAACCAGTCAGCTGATAACAGGTCTAAATTTATGGGGACAGTAGGAAAATCGCTTCAAACATATCCCCACATGTATATTTTGAAGAGAATCCTGTTTGTATCTGACAGCAATGGTGGATGGAGTTGCAGTGGAGGTTGAGCTCCTGCCTGCTGACTGTCTGTGGTACCTGATGGGGCCACAGCAGAAGAGGAAACTACTGGTTTCAGTTAGTGCTCTCATTTGGTTGGGCTGAGCTTGGCTTATGCACTGGGAGGCGCTGGGAGTCTACTGGGTTGTGTCGTTCAAGGTGGTGTGAGCCCTTTTCAGCTGAAGGGTGTCTTGGAAGCACACGGGCCAGAGGAAGAGGGCACAGACAGCAGTGATAAACCCTCTGGGGAGAGAAAACCAGGAGTGCTTCCATAGCTACTGTGTTGGAAACGGGTGGAGAGGACAGCCTGTAGGGTTGTGGGGAATCCAGTACTCCAGAGTCTGTCCTCAGAGCTCAGTAGGAGGGACAGTGCTTTTCCATGTCTGTCTACTTATTTATTGTCTCCTCTTCCCAGCTCCTGGGCAGAACCCCAACTGCTGGCTTGGACCACCTGAGCCACGAAGGGCTGAGCGCTCTGCATCTGGCTTGTCAGCTGGGCAAAGAAGACATGGTTCGGTCTCTGCTGAAATGCCGTGCCAGCTGCAGCATCATGGGGACACTGGGCTACCCCATCCACACAGCACTGAAGTTCTCCCAGAAGGGGTAAGTAACTGCTTGGCCTGCCAGAACAGGGCTCTTCATCCAGTCTGGGGACCTGTCTGCTTGCTCAGGGTTGTCCAAGACTGGACATCTTTCAGGGCAGTGCTCAGTAGGAAGATGTCCTGTGCTGTCCTCTGCTTCGTCACAGAGTTGGCAAAGGAGTAGAGAAATGCTGGTGTGGGAAAGAAAGAAACACTTACAGGAAAAAAATATTTCCCTGAAATTATCTATATATATAATTTAGTGTCAGACATCAGGAGAAAAACACAGATAATTTTTTTTAAATGTTTGTGAAATACTTTATCTCAAAATGAGCTGTGAGAAGATGATTTACTGATGCTTAAATGGTACTGCAAACTGCTGTACCTGTTTGCTTTTGAGTGTTCTGATCCTAATAAGCTTTCATTTCAAAGTCTAGTTATTGCTGTCTCCTGTAGGCCAAAGGTACTCTCTTGACTTTTAATAACACACTCTGGCACCAAATCAAGAGAGACACAATGTTTACTCCCTGTTTTGTTTTCCCTGGAGAAATTTGATTCTCTTTGTACTTAATTTTCACAGTGTCCAAGCTCTACAAGTAGGGTGTTCAAGTTAACAGTAGCTGCTGCTAATTTTTCAGCATTTTCAGAAGTGCTTTCCAACGTTAGAGACACATTCACAAGCCAAAACTGTGCTTAGGTCTCCTTAGTTTGCAGTGGGGCTTGATCTCTTGTACGTGGTTTGTTTGGTGGTATTACAGAGTGGAGAGCGTATGCTTGTTTCCTAAGTCTTAACTACCCACACTTTCTAGGCACCAGTTTATTCACAGTAGGTGTGGGGGTTTTTTAACCCATGGGGAGGTACGCAGATTCTTAATTTCAGCAAGTATTTAACTATTTCAGTTTTATCCCCGCATTTCCATGGAGAGAGGATGAGAAGAATTTCCCCTCGGGTCTTGAGAGTTCCCAGAAATGCCAGATTTTCCTGTATTGGAGAAACACCCAGATGTTGCTCCACAACATGGAATTGGGAAGGGATTTTCATGCTTCCTCCGAACACTGTGCTGCTTGTATGCTTCCTGTTGTGCCCGCCCTTTCTAAAATGAGCAAAACAAAACTGCGGCTGAGGAACTTGCAAGTGTTGCAGAGAGCCTGCTGCTGCTGAAGGGTTTCCTGAAAGGCGCTGGGTGGAAGGCAGGTGCTGATATGAGTGGAGGTGCTGAGTCGAGACAGGAGCAACGCATCTCTTCATCTCATTGTCTTTGCCAGGTGTGCCCAGGCCATCCTCGAGGCAGATGCCAGCCAGGTTCGCTCCAAGGACCCACGCTATGAAGCCACTGCACTGCACTGGGCGAAGAAGGCAGAGGTAAATGGAGCCAGTCCATTGCGAGGGCCTGTGCTGCCACCCAGCACCCTGCTGCTAACCTGTCCCTTTCTGAGTGAGTGCACGTGCAGAGCCCTGGGAGTGTCAGAGCCCAGCCAGCAGCCCCGTATTTGATTCTCTTTGCCTTGTGTCGATCAGTGCAGTCTTCCGTGGGGGACAGAGCAATGGTGCCTTGCAGTGAAATAAACTGGTGGCCTTATCCCTAGTACTTCATCCATGGCTGCAGAGCTGCCAGCTTGTCCCTTTTCCCTTTTGTTGAGGAAATTGTAGCACTGTCACTGAACCACAGTTGCCCCCGGGGGAGCTCTCTTCTCATTACCTGCCAGTTTTGTGGGAGGAAACAAACTGATACCTTAAAAAGTGCAGGAGGAGTGTGAAGTAGGCACAGAGTGGTGGCATGTGGATTTTGGCCCATCTTCTGCCAGAGATGGGCTGGTCAGTGGTGTCACATGCCATGCTGCAGCACCTGAACGGTGCTTATTGCAAACAGAGGATGTTCCTATGGCAGGACTGTTTTGCCTCCTGCAGTATCACATCCCTCTTCAGAAATGTCCTGTGGAGTTTCAGAGCAGACATAGATCTGCTTGGTTTATAAAGAAAAGATCAGAAAGTAAACTTTTTCCCTCCAGTCTGCAAGGATTCTGATCTGAGTAGGAACTTTTTTTCTCTGTTGATTTCAGCCAGTTGTTATACGTGTGTTTAAGTCCCAAAACATCCAGAAGCTCTGGCCAGATTGTGAAACCATTAACTAGTTCTGTGGTAAAAGACAGAGAAACTCCATCTCCAGTGCTTGGAAAAAAGCAGCTGACATCTGCCAGCCAGCTGTATCCAGGCTAAGGCTCCCTCCTCTTCCCCTGTTTTCCTTGCCATGAGACCTGGATCGTTTGAGTGCCCAGGTGGTTGTCCTAACCATCGCTTTCTCCCTTCTTGACCTGGCATGTGCACAGATGACACGGCTGCTGCTTGAGTATGGCTCTGAGGTGAATTTGACCAGCCGGACGGCTGACATGGCTCTGCACATTGCGGTCAAGAGGGGACGCTTTGACTGCGCCATGGTACTGCTGACACATGGAGCCCAGACCAATGCCAGGGGTCAGGATGGCAACACACCACTGCACCTGGCCATGAAGGTGAGTTTTCTGCAGAGGTTGCTGGGAAAGAGAGAGAGGATTTTCTTGAAGGGTTGAGGCAGGGACGCACTCCTTTAAAATTCTGGCTGTTGTCTTTCATAGAGTGATCCCTTGTGGGTACTTTGGCTAATGAGGAGGGAGGGAATGAGAAATCAAGTAGCCAAGGGGAGCATGGCTCTTGACTGAGCTTTTTCTTGTTCCCTAGCATGACCACCTGGATATGATCAAAGCAATCATCGTGTTTGGAGGAGATGTTGAGATACCTAATGATTTTGGGGAGACACCAGGGCTGTTGGCAGCCAGGAGCAGCAAAGGTAAGGGAGCATGTAAGCAGCCTTACAGGGTGAACCTGGCATCTTGTTTCCCCTTGGTGGCCAAGACAGTGTCTTGGGGAGAAGTGGAAACATGCCAAGTGTGAGTTATGCCTCCAGCATGCTT
The DNA here is from genome assembly GCF_023634085.1 of Falco cherrug. Taxonomy (NCBI): domain Eukaryota; kingdom Metazoa; phylum Chordata; class Aves; order Falconiformes; family Falconidae; genus Falco; species Falco cherrug. Next base: position 34,994,881 of record NC_073701.1, on the reverse strand, counting down.
TCCCAGCTTCCAGTTGCTCACAGGGGAGGCGCTTCCTGAGTTAGCGGTGTAGGCTTTGTGTTAGTAGCCCTTGATGAATTTCTATTCTAAGAGGCAGAGATGCAAGAGGAAAAGCTGACATTCACTCCCCCTCTTTCAAGCCACGATGTCAGGCACTGCAGGCTCACAACGGGATGACACAGTGTTGCTGAAGCACCCTGGTGTAAGCAGACACAGGAGGCTTTTCAGTGGCAAGAACTATGTGGCACACGCCCTTGAAGCTGCACAGCATTGGTACCCCTGCTGTGCACAAGTCCTGCTGCACACAAGTCCTGGTGCCTGGTGTTCAGGGAGAGATACCCAGGACATGCTTTCCTCTTCCCCAGGTCATACCAGAGGTTTTGTTGAGGGTCAGGGTTGCTGTGAATTTGGCAGAGCCCCGTGCTGATGTGTGCATGCACTGATTCTCTTTCTGATCTGTGACCTTCGTCGCCTAAGGTGCGAACCGGAAAGTGCTCTTAGACCTGCTGCAAACTGTAGGGACTGAACGCTGCCACCCACCCAACCCTGACTCCCCAAGCCTGGCACCATCTGCTTCCTCCTTCCTGGAAGGCCAGCCTTCCTCACGGAGCAACTTCAACAGCTTAGGTAAAGCCTCCCCTGGCCCTCCCTTGCTCTCCTTCCCTCTTGCTTCACAGTGCTGTCTCAGATCTCTTCTTCAGATGGGTTGTGTTCTGGGGACCGTCTCCTACTCTCAGTTTCTGGTGACTTTGTCCAATTCAGCTGTTGCAGGATCCCATCTCTTTTTTCTGCTTTTCCTCTGTGTGTAGTCTAAACCCTTGTACTCTAAACTTCTGTTTTATAGACCTGACACACTGCAGCTCTGCAAAAAGGAAAGGGAAGAATGATTCCCTCACCTCTCTGTAAGAGATGTAGGACTTAGTTGCCCACATGTTGTACTTTATCCACTAGGCCATGTACAGAAGGGAGGTACTTTCTGGTCTGCCTTGAGGACCTCCCGGTGTTGGGCTGGGCACAAGGAAATTAAAAGCATCATTCAGTCAGTTCCTGGAGGCCAGCGGCTGGGAGAGAGAAGGGATGCAGCCCAAGGATAAGTGACTCTGGTCACAGGTTTTACATTACACATAGGAAAAGCCTACCTTAGGACATACGATTGTGTATAACTTGCTCTGTACTGCCCAGACTGTGTAAATAAGCCTGTGGGTCTGTGGTAGGTACCAGGCTTTCCTCCTCTAGGGAGCTCCAGATCTCTGACAGAGGCAGCGGGAGGGGTTATGGAGTGGGCAGTGGGTGAGTCGGCTTGGAGGGAGGCTTGGACCCTCATGAGAGGGGCATGCAGGGAGATAACAGCTGCTTGTGGTCAATTTACCCTCTCAGGTTGGTGGTTTCCTTTGCAAAGACCTTCCTGTGGGGCTAGAGGACAGGCACCCCACCCCCAGGCCCTGCAGCGTGTCTGTCACAAGTCTCACTGGCTAATGACACCAAGACTTTCTTCTCACGATGGCCTTGTGAAGGCAACCCCCCAGTTTCAGCTCTGATGCAGTGACAGAGGAGGACCCTTTTTCATCATGGACTCTGACCCGTGAAGAAACTCCTCACCACATTCATTGTCACCAATGGCCACCTTCCGGCCTGGGCACTGGCAGAAATACTTAACTTCTTTCCCCCTGTTCTTTTGGCTTCGCAGGCTGTCTTCTCACCTAGTCTGGATTGGTGCCCTGCACCCAGGGTGGCCTGGGTGTACATCAGCCGAGGGGTAATGACAAGCCACCCTGTCCCCACAGTTCTGCCTAGGTTACCTTGCAGGAGTAGATTTAGGTTTTACCTTAAGGCTTGCAATAAACTGCTTAGTGGGCACGCTGCTAGGCTCTGCCTTCTCTCATGCCTACTGTGCTCATCATCTGCTTGTACAAATCCTTCATCTTTGCAAGTCCATCTCCAGCTGCCTGCTCTAAAGGACGGGGTTTTTCCTCTTTGGTGTGGAGTTTAATCTGGGGGGGCGCCTGGTGGCTATGGGTAAGATGGCTTCTGTCTCCTGCAGGGAGCTTCATTCAATTGGGAAGGGAATTGGATGTTCTTTGTGTGATTATGGTGGAAATCGTTGACCGCACTGGTGGGAGGTTTGCGTACCCTGACGCAGAAAGAAAGTGGGAAGAGTAATTCAAGGTTTTCTCATTGGTTAAGTTGAAATTGGGTGACTGCTGCCTCTGAAGCACACATCAGAGGATTCAAGTAGCAAAGTGGTCTCTAATTTTTCTTTTTCCTTTCGCATGTTCATGGCCCTCTAGGGTACGCGGACCTTCTGTATGTTTCTGCAACGCTCGGACAGTTGTTGAAGGCACCAGATGTTGTGGACTCACCAAGTGAGGGTAGAAGAAAGTAAGTGAGAAGCAGTTTCTGTCCAGGCTCCTGTGCAACTCAAAGGTGGAATCTGTGTGTGTGAATTTTCCCCACCCACGTCCATGGGTGTGATATCCTCAAACTGACATCGTTTAATGTCCATTGACATTCCAGTTTTTGCCAGAACCTTGTGATAAATCTCTGTTCCCATAAATGATCACCGCCTGTTCCTGCCTGCGTGGAGCGTGAGCTCAGCAGGTGAAACCCCTGCTCTGTCCGTCCTGTCTGCTGCTAGGCACCAAATGCTGTTTTGGCTTTGTGATTTCCCCACCTCCATACACTGCCCTGATGCTCACCTAGCTCTTTTGCTGGGCTGTGCACTGCTGCACCTCGCCTTGAATGGAGCAGAGGGAGGACAGGCACTGAAATGCTGCTAGCAGCAACTTAGGGCTGACTGCTTTTTATTTATGAGACTATACCCATTACTGCATAGTAAGGGACAGGATGCGTTTTTGGCTTGTGAATGTCTCTCTGGTGTAGAGGTTAGAAATGACTAAAAGAGCAAGTGGTGTTGCACCAGGTTTGATGAGGCTTATCTGGCCACGTCCAGTCTTACTTGCACCTGAGAAAGCACTGCTGGATTTATTTGTTCACTTATTATACTGTCCGCAGCGGTGTTCTTGTTACTGGTGTTGTATTCCATCCCCAGGGCCACATTCCCATGTGGCATGTTGTGATTTGTAAGCTCTCCCACAGCTCCCAGTCATCTGTGTCTGTCTCTCTCCAGTCATGACCGTCTCCTGTGCCTGGATGGAGGAGGCATTCGGGGCCTGGTTCTCATTCAGCTCCTCCTGGCTATTGAAAAGGCTGTGGGCCGTCCCGTTCGTGAGATTTTTGACTGGATTGCAGGGACCAGCACTGGGGGAATCTTAGCCTTGGCTATTGTGCATGGTGAGGATGATGCAAATAACAGGCCCCTTCTTGCTCCTGTGGGCTCAGGTGCTTCTCTGTGGGGAGCGGATGTGGGGTGGGAGCAGCCTCTCTGAGTCCCAACTGAGATTGTCCTTGCCAGAGGAAGGAAGAGATATTCATTAATGAAAAAAAGCCTAGACCTGGCTTTGCGCTCGCTTCTCACATCAGCTGACCTTGAGCAGCTTTCTGGGTTTTGGGAAGTGCGTGGTGGCAGAGTGCAATGTTCTGTTCTTCCCGTTCTCCCTACGGGGGTTTTGCAGCAAGGTGATCAACACTCTCTGGTAGTGGGAGACTACACTCCAGGTTTGCCCTTCCTCTTCAGTCCTTCCCAGTTATGTTGCCAAGGTCCAAGCAGATGACAGGCAGCTCGGGAAGGGGATGGCATTGGGAGTGATGCCTCCCAGCTCTGATGTGCTGTTTGTTCTGCCTGTCCTTCCTCCCACCCGCTGCTCCTGCTGCTGCTGTTGCCTGTCTCAGGGAAGTCCATGGACTACATGCGCTGCCTGTACTTCCGCATGAAGGACGTGGTGTTCCAGGGATCTCGACCCTATGAGTCGGAGCTCCTGAATGAGTTCTTGAAGCAGGAATTTGGGGAAAACACCAAAATGACAGATGTCCGAAACCCCAAGTAAGTCCTGCCGGGGCCTGCGCTGGTTGATGCTCTCCTGAGTGTGCTCTAGATCCCTCTCAGCAGAGATGCTCAGCCTGTCCTTAGAGCAGATTCGGAGGAGTGTGATGTGCAGACTATTGAAGCCTGTTCATGTACATGTGTTTTCCATTTTACTCTTATTCTGTCATGTCCTTTCCCCCAGGGTTATGGTGACAGGGACACTATGCGACCGGCAGCCAGCTGAGCTCCACCTTTTCCGGAATTACCCTGTACCAGAGACAAAAACCTCCACTGAATACAAGACAACTGCTTCTTTCAAACCGCTCACTCAACCAGAAGGTAAATGCTGGCACACAGCAGTCCAGCTGGTTGGCAGGGGAGGGTGCTATCCCTCAGAGACAGGCGATTTCCTATTCTTCCCCGCATTGCTCTGAAAATTGAGGTGTCCAAGCAATGGCTTATCCCTGATGGTGACTTGTAGCTTGGTCCTAGTGATGGTTCCCTTTTCTCTTCTCTCCTGCTCCCTTGGCTTCTCTTGTACTGGGAACAGGGGCTGGCTGGTGAGGTTCATGAGGAAGGGGTCTGCTAGAGGAATCCTGCGTGCCGTCAGTACTTCTCCCTGGGCTCTCAGGAGCAGATTAAGACAGAAAAGCAGTGTAACTGAAACATGCGGCCCCCTCAGCTTGCTGCTTGTTTGTCCAGCAAATGCAACTGGTTCACCATCAAAATAGCTGCAACGAAGCTGATAGAGTGTGAAATTGACCCAGGTTATGTAGAAAGTGAGAACATCTTTTCAAGACCCCCAAAATAATTCTGTCCATCCAAGCAGAGGCCTACTGTGGGGAGAAAGAAGCACAGCTGTCCAGGGCAGGGTCGTCTGGGTTTGCAAGCCTGCCTGCTTTGTGTTGGTGAAAGCAGGGTGCTTCCTGAACACAGGAAAGCTGCTGCAAGAGGCTATATGCTTTCTCTTCCCCCAGACCAACTCGTATGGCGTGCTGCTCGCTGCAGTGGTGCGGCTCCCACTTACTTCCGGCCAATAGGCCGCTTTCTGGATGGCGGGCTGCTAGCCAACAACCCAACCCTCGATGCCATGACGGAGATTCATGAGTACAACAAGACGCTGATCAAGAAGGTGAGGGAAGTCCTGGCACTGACTGGTAACTGGGGCTTTAATGGCTCCACTGAGCTTCCCTTGAAGGGGGAGAGAGTTTGGGAATGAATGCCTCTCTGGTGGATAAACAAGTTAGCAGTGCAGCACCCTATAAAGGAGTGTCTGGAGGGGAATGTGTGTTGGGAATGGTGACTGAGGGGTGAAATACCTCTTCCAACAAGGATGTGAGATGAGGAAACAGCCCCGTCAGCCTGTCCTTGCTACTTCAAGCAAGGTTGCTTCAGCTGATTTTTATATGACCCTTGACGCAGCTCTGCCGGGCCTTTTTCTGTCCCAAAATAAAGGGAGAAGATGATGGTAGGGCGTTCTGCAAGGCTGAAGAATGAATGCCTTCTGTGGTGTGGCAAGTTCCTCAGAAAGGTGACTTAACTACTGGTAGCTACTGCTCCCTGTAGCTGAAATGGGAGGTGTATTGCCAAAATGACTGAAAAAAATTGGACGGTTTCAGTGTCACCTGGTCCTAGGGCTCATCCTTGGGGTGATCCCCTGGGTTTGGGTGCAGTCAGGGGTGTAAGGGACAGAACAGTGCAACTGTTAAGTCACCTGTTTCACCAGGCAGTATTAAAGGGGGAGGATGGGGGAGAGAAAAGGCTTCCAAGGCTTTTGCTGGCTTTCAGAGCTTCCCCAAGACTGCTGTGAAAGATGTACTTTGCCTTGATTGTTGGTCCTTGTGAACAATTCTTTTGTTTGTCCACAGGGTCAGGGGCAAAAAGTAAGAAAATTGGGGTTGGTGGTCTCCCTGGGGACAGGGAAGCCTCCACAGGTCCCGGTGAGCTCTGTGGATGTTTTCCGCCCCTCCAACCCGTGGGAGCTGGCGAAGACTGTCTTTGGGGCCAGGGAGCTCAGCAAGATGGTGGTGGATTGTGTGAGTACTGGGGGGGGGGGGGGGGGGGGGGAAGACCCCTGGGGCTGCTTGCAGGGAGGGAGCAAAGGTTTTCAGTCTTCATCTTCTTCCTTTTGGAAGCAAATTATATTTCCTTGAAACTGCTCCGGCCATGGCCAGTTCAAGGAACGGACATAGTGGGTAACTTAAGAATTGTGTGAGCACAGCAAGTCTGAAGCCCTGTATGCCTCTTTGGGGTTTTGAGTACCAAGGAGAGGTTCTTGCAGCTGAAAGGAGCTAAGGACAGGATGGTGGTCAGTGACCCTTAGGAACGTTTGCAGGTATGAGTTCATGAAACTCAGTATCTTCCCAGGGAGCACTGATTATCACCTGAGCAACCTGGATGAAAAAAATCCCCACATGTCACGCCTTGGGAAACAGCAATTTGTTTTTCTTCAGAAAAGCTTTGTTATTCCGACTGGGAAAATCAGTAAATGCTAGAGAAGTGGGAGTATCACTAATAAAAAGCAGTAGCTAAGAGCTGTGGTTAGGAGTGTGTAATAAGCATCCATTCTTGCATGCTTTGAAAAGATCATTAAATTTGAGCATCAAAATGCTCCAAATGAATGAAAGCCAGAAAGATCAGAACTGAGGTTCTAACTATAATCTTAATTCTGTTGCTTTGTCTCCTTTTAGCTTCCTAAAGCCAGAAAAAACCCAGAGAGGTCCCTCTGCTTCCCCTGTCTTTTATTTCAGGGCTCCCAGGGAAGCTGTCCCAGGATAGGCCAGAAGGCCTGTAGCAATCAAAGGGTCTACTGGTACTGGGCTTGGACAGAAATGGATAGAGATGAAATCCCAAGGCAGCTGTGATTCAGGTCATCCTGGCGGTTTCTTTAAGGGAATCTGCTTGGTGCTGTGATGGATGGGGAGTCTGTAGGGTACAGTTTTTTGTGTTCCAAGGATCAGGAATACTGTTCTTACATTTAAAAAAACAAAAAAAACCCCAAAAAAACCCCAACAACCCAAAACCCATACAAATAAAAAGCCACCCCGCTCTTGGTGGTGAATGGTGCCATTCAGGATGCACTTGCTCCTGGTTTTCCCTCTGCAGCTTGTGCAGTTCGATTTGGTGCCAGCAGAGCCTCTTGCAAGCAGGGGGAGAGCAGTGTGACAGTCAGGCTGTAACTGTGGGCCTGTTTCTCCTGCAGTGCACTGACGCAGATGGCCCAGCTGTGGATCGTGCCAGGGCCTGGTGTGAGATGACAGATACCGCATATTTTCGGTAGGAGCTTCCTTTCCGCTTTCTGAACAGACCTATTTTTACCCCTCTTGCTTCATTCCTGGCTGTGGCATGTGTCATCCCAAAGAGTGTCCCCTCTAGAGGCACGCCTGCTCAGACCTGTCCCCCTGCCCCCTCTCCTCATGCCTCAGTGGCATAACGGCAGATGCCGTGACCCGCTGTATGAGCTGATGCACCAAGCACGCCTTGTCTGGGGTTGGTTAGCTGGGGCTTGGGGGATGCTGTCGAGCAGGGTCCTTCAGGGATGCGCATCCTGCCCTATCCCACCATGCACAGTGTGGTTTAGACTCGTGGTGCAGTTGAACTGTAGTTCAGCTTTGAGTGTGGTTGGGCCCTGGAGGAGAGGGGGAAGGCCTGTGCTCTGCCAGCCTGCTAGGTAAGGACACGTGAACACCCAAGCCAGTGGGAGCCACTTTGCACAAGTCTTGCACTCGGCAGGCTCGTTGCCTTGTTGGGTTTGCATCTGTTCCCAGCTTGTGATGCTGTCTTGCCGTATGCAGGCTTAGCCCTCAGCTGCACACGGAGGTGATGTTGGACGAGGTGAATGATACTGTGCTGGTGAACGCTCTCTGGGACACCCAGCTTTACATCTACCAGCAGCGGGAGCAGTTTGAGCAGCTGGTGCAACATCTCTCCCGATGACTGACGTGGAGGTTCCTGTTCTGCATCCTGATGGCAAGGAGTAGCACTTGAAACTGAAATGGCTTGGATTTGCCCTTGAACCAAGGTGTTGAGGTGGGAGAGGGACTACTACTACTAATGAAGAAATAATTATATTTAATAGACAACAGTGCACATACACATGTATTCCAGGAGTCACCCATGTATACCTGGGCAGCTGTGAAATGCTGACAGATGTCTTCATACTGTAGCCCCATCTTTGCTGCTGCCCTGCTGTGTGACCGTACAGCCCTTCCCAGAAGCCAGAGCCCTCACCTACCTGTCTTGAGCTGTAACAGCTGGAGTCTGTCTCCTGTCTGTGCAGCACCTCTACTGACAAAGCACTGTTCACCTTCCCTTGTCGCAGAATGGGCCAAGGCTAGATAAAGCTTCAGGGATTACTTGGCCCACTGGGGTCAAGGTGTTCCAGAATGTATAGTATGGGGAAAAGGGATTATTCTTCCCTCAGCATGCCTGATTTGAATGGGAGCAGAAATGCTGCGACTTTCTGCAGTACGTATGATGCAGAATGTTGCAGCTGACTTTGGGAGAAGGGGGAACCTTTCCTGAGCCAGTTATCTTTTGTAGCACCTTCCCCTTTCCCCCTCCAAGGTGGGCTGGCAACACAGATACTGACTGCGCCCAGGGTGGGAGCAGACCCCCGTCAGAGACTGTTTTGTGCCACCTGATTTGCTGTGCTACTCTGCTCCAGGACTGAGATGTAAAAGCCTGTCTTACAGCAAGCTCAAGTTGAGGGACAACAGCCTTGGCTTGGTAGAGAGATCATTTCTCTTTATTCTTAATGTGGAATTGAAATGATCTGAGATCAGTTCCCACCAAAAAAGCTGACCCTGTGACAATTTGGATTTACCTTTTTTACTGCTGGAAATCCCATTGTGACTGCTACACTATTCAATGTTTCTGCAGTAGGTTTTGCAGATATTTATGAATAATTTGTGTATCTATTTGGAGGCGTTTTAAGGGGTAACATGAAAAACTGAATTCTTAATTGCTCTTGTCTGAATGGACTGCTGTTGTGAGCAGTGCTTCTATGCAAAACTAATATGACCTGAAATAAAGAGAGGTTTATGTTTGGTTCCACTGTCATGCAGTCCGTGGTTGTCTTGTCTCTCTCTCTCCCACCTCCACCACCCCCCCTCCATCCTGCAAGGTCCCAGGGGGATTCTGAGCTTGCAGCCTCTGAATTTCTTACAGGCAGAAAATCAGAAATTTGGCTTCTTGGAGACACAGGATTATACCCTTCGTATGGGCTGAAGAGGTGACTGGCCTGTCCCTGCAGCCAGCCCTGGGAGCACGCGTGTGAGTGGCTGGGTGACCCAGGAAGCACAGCATTGCATGCTGGGCTTAGCAGTTGCAGCCAGTGGAGAGGCTTTGGACCAGCTACCATACAAGAATCCTCTTGGAGCTGCAACGCACAAGTCCCTCAGGATACAAATGACTGGAGGTGGGACTTTCATTTTGGTTCCCCAGGTGGTTCCTGGGTAAGATAACTGCTGCAGGTCTGCTGGACCTGGTGCCCACTGGTTCCTAAGGGATGCTGCTGGCAGGAATGTGGCTGCTGTCATGGATACGGCTAAAAACTGTCTTCTGATCTTCAGTTTCACAAATGTGATTGTGGAATTGAAGGGCTTTTAATGTGGAGTAAAAGCTTTCTTTTCCTACACAACAGAGGGCTTACCTTGCTGTGGAAAAGCAAAACTTTGTGTCTTGAGATGGAGAGAACATGAGTTCTTTCCTGCTTTTTGCCCTGACTTGCACCTTCCCTCACTCTTTGTAAGCCTGGACCGTCTGCAGGGACTTCCTGGAGTGATGCTGTGTTAGGCTCCCTGCGCAGGCAGGGACAGCAGGAGGGCTCGGGCACAAGCTTGTGCCTGCCCTTAGGGAGTCTCACTGGGAGCGGGAGGGCGGCTAAGAGCCAGAGGGCTGAGGCCTGATCTGGGACAATAGCGGGCAGGGAAGAGCTGAATCCCATTTTGAGCTTTCCTTGTATTTCCCCCTGCCTGCTGCTATTTGCTGCCTGCAATTGCAGGCTGATACGGATCTCCTGACTCGTGAGGTGCCTCTGTGAGAGAGACCTGAAGATGCTCTGCTAGCACAGCGAGGCCGAGCAAGCCACCGCTGAGCAGCAACAGTGACAGAGGCAGCGAGCCATAAGGTGGTTGCTCTGGCAGGTGGCTGGCTCTGCAGGTGTCGGGGCAGGGAGAGCCGGGTACACGGAGCTGGCAATCAATAATGCAAAGAGGCAGTCACATGCCCTTGCTGGCTGTCACAGGATTCCTCTCTCCCCGGAGTCTGGTTACTTCCAGAGATCAAGTTCCAGCCTCTCGGCTGGTGAATTATTAAACTTCAGCAGTGCTCCATTCCCTTTGTACCGTGTCTGTGTCTTCCTGCCGCCCTTCCTTACCAGTGACGGGCTCTTTCCATCCAGCCGCTGTGCAGAAGCAGAGTCCTCTGGGCCAGTACAGCATCTTGTGCTCTCCTCCTTTGCTCCTTGTTTCTCTGCGGGAGAGGGAAAAGGCTCCAGATATGGACTTGTCCTACAGAACCACCATCTCCATCTACAAGGTGAGTGCCAGCACCGAAGGTTGCTCCGGTCTGCCTAGAGGAGACGTGCGGAGGGGAGGAGAAGAGCTGTTTTCTGCCAAAGGCTCCCTTGGGTGGGCAGCTGAGGGCTGGATCTGTCCCTGGGCTGAACTGTAGCAGCTCCTGCGGGCTCTGGGCTGTGTTTGAGAGTAGATGGCAGGTGGGGAGTGTGGTGTGGGTCTTAAGGCAGATCTGGGAAGGAGTTGGGCCACCAGGGTGGTTTGGGGAAAATGAAGGGTGACACACCTTTGTTCCTGGTAGGAAGGAGGAGTTCAGTCGGTTGTTTTCCCCCTTGCTGGAAAGAGCTGTCTGATCTCACAAACGCTTCCCTACACACATTGATGCTGCACCAAGGGGGTGAGGGCTGGGAGACAGAGGAACTGCTTATTCCAGCCTCTGGTCTTCTCTGCTGTGGGCAATAAACACCTTTGCTAAGCACAGCAGGTAAGAGCAGAGTGGCTGGCCTGAAGCAGCCCATGCTTTCTCTTACTAAGCTTCTGAGGCTGGCAGTTTCCTGGCCAGGAAAAAGTTGTGTTCGTGCCTGGATAATAAGTGGTGGCCCTCACCCTGGCTGGCTCGGGGGTGAGGGAAAAGGCTGCTCAGATCCCCTTGCAGTTACTTCCCTGTCTACAGCATGGGTGTGGGGCCTGGGGAGACAGTCATCTTCAGGCAACTGCTTGGCTCTGCAGTGGGCTAACTCGCCCTCTGGCATTGCTCCTCTCCTGGCTGCCTGGAGAGGACTTGGGGCAGCTGAAGGTCCGAGTCCCAGCTACCTCCGATGCAGGGAGCCGACTTTGTGCATGGCTGCCAGCGTCACGGCCGGGGGAGCTCTCTGGGTCCCTGTTGCACCCGGCTGATCCACAGCAGGAGGGCATCGACCTGCTGAGGTCTCTGGGCCGTGAGGAAGACTGGTGCTAACGTGCTTCTGCCTGGCCACAGAGTATCCTGGAGCAGTTCAACCCCGCGCTGGAGAACCTGGTGTACCTCGGGAACAACTACCTGCGTGCTTTCCACGGTGAGTGGGGTCCTGCAGAGCCAGGGCTCCAGACCATGCTGCTGCATCTGTCCTGGGCATTCACTGTGCCATCACCCAGAACAAGGTTGCTGGTACCCATCCCCTCGCTGACATGTCCTGAGCTGCTCTTAAGCCCTCTTCTGCTCCAGGACCCACTGCTGTTATTAGGCACAGATGGGAAGGGATGGGGTACCCTTGCCTACAGGTGATGTACCGGGGGGTGGCTGTCCTGTGTACTGCTTGCTGGGGCTGGTGATGGTGGGAAGGCAGGTCAGATCCTCACCTCCCTTCTCCTCTCTTCACAGCATTATCCAAAGCTGCTGAAGTGTATTTTAAGGCGATAGAGAAGATTGGGGAGCAAGCGCTGCAGAGCTCCACCTCACACATGCTGGGTAAGCCTCTCCACTCACCATCCTCTTTCCTGTGATGAACCACAGTTACATTTTTTTGGACCCTTCCCCTTAGCTGGTCCCTTTCCAGGTACTGCGGGAAGGAATACAGCTCCTCTAAATGGTGTCTCACAGTGCCAGGCCCTGTCCAGGTGGTGAGAGTCAAATTTATTGTGTACCCTTGAATATCCCTCAAGGCCCCAGCACTCTGCCCTGTATCTCTCTGAGATCAATGACTGAGCTCAGCTCCTGGGATGGACCTTCAGCAATGGACCGCTCATGGAAACAAATGCTTGCTGAGGCATCCTACTCTGAGAGCTGAAGTTTTCATCTTGGAGGAACCAGTTTCCTCCTCCTCGCAAGTGTGAGGGAAATGCTGGAATGTATGGACTGACAACAGCTGATGGGATGATGTCCTCCTGAGCCTGCAGCCAGCTGAAATGGCAGCTTGGAGCTGAGGGGCTTACGCTCAGCAGTGCAAATTGTTCTGCAGCCTAATGGCAGCTGCTGAAAATATGTTCAGGGAACTGCTCTACTGCTAAACGTTTTAGTAAAAAGCTTCCAGCAGATGTGTCCCTTCTGCAGACTCCTATCATCATCTGCACCACCCAGCTAGCTCCTCTGCTCCCTGCTGTCAGTCTCTTCCTTTCCTGGTTTTGTAATACCAACCCTGGCGAAGCGGGACCATGCACAGCATCGGCAGCAGGTGCTGTAGCTGCCTTCCTGTAGGACAGCCAGAGCCATGCACTGCAGCTGGGGTGGCACTGGAGTTACAAATGGGGCCTGCAGGGGCTGTGGCAGAGCAGAGACCCAGCACCCAGAGCCCATGGCAGAGCCGAGGCTGCTGGTGGGCACCTGGGGCTGGAGCAGAGCACTGGTCTGGCAGCTTCGTGGGCTGGAGCAACCCTGCATTGGGCAGTGCCTGAGGAGTGGTGGTGGAGCTGAGCCCTGGGGAGGAAGGCTACTAGCCTCTCTCAGGGTGCAGAGAGCAGCGCTCTGCGATATCTGTTGGACTTTCACACCTGTATATCATCAGCTTGAGCTGCACACTGTGGTCTGCCTCCTTGGGCACACAAGGAAATGGCCACAGGATTTTTCCACCGTCTCCTGTCTCTTTCCCTGAAGGTGAAATTCTGATGCAGATGTCTGACACACAGAGACTCCTGAGCTCTGATTTGGAAGTTGTGGTGAGTGGTTTTCCTGAGCACTGGTGCAGGCGGGGAATAAAGGGGCTTCCTTAACCACAGCTTGCCAGCATTTGCCCAGTTTGCCCTGTCTCCTGCCCTCTCACATGCCTGCTGGCAGGTGCCTGCTTCCTTGCAGTCCTTGCTGCATGTGACAGAGGTGTGTTACAGAGCTGGCGTGCCCGCAGCCTGGCTGGTGTTCAGTGTTTGGTGTCCTTGGTGGACTGTTACCACCTCCTCACAAGTGCAGTGGAAGGTGTGCAGTAGACTGAGCAATGCCTGGCTCGGAACACATGGCAAGGCCATCCTCTCTTTTCCTGGGTGGCAGTGGTGGGACAGGAGTGGAGGGGCTGATAACCCTTCCAGATACTGCTGTTTGTGCCCATGCCAAAGCTTGAGGGATAATGGTCAGGTGGCTGCTGAGTGCCAATCCCCAAGCTGCAGGGCTGCTCCATGGTAGCCCTGATGTGTCCATTTCTGGCTTCTGTATGGGGTCCAGGTGGCAAGAGTTACCAGCTCTGCAGGTTTTATGAGCCACTCCTCACCACAGTGCATGTAACACCCCATATGGTGAAGGGACAAGGGTGATGGCTCCTTTGCCTCTTCCAGGCTCAGACCTTCCATGTGGACCTGCTGCAGCACATGGAGAAGAACACTAAAATGGACGTGCAGTTCATCAGTGTGAGTGATGAGCTCCCTTCTCCCCCTCAGCCCTCCTTGTTTCCCTCTCCCCTCCACCCAAGGGCTTTGCTTCAGCATCTGGTGTGTTTCCTTGACTTTCCGCAGAAGGAGTTAGGGGGGGCTTATCTTCCTCTCCTTCATGGACCAACCCCCCCGCCCCTCCCCCCCCACCTCATTTGGCTGATGATGGAGAGCTAAAGAGGGAAGGCAACTGTTTTTTGTGCACTGGGACTTGCCAAATGCTTCAACTGGGCTAAGAGGCTAGGCATCCCAAAAGCAGAATTCCCAGCTTCTCCAAACTACAGCTTCTGCATGGGTGTACGTCCTGTGCTGCTGTGGCCCAGCTGGCCATGCTGGTGGGTAGTGTCACAGAGGGAGACAGAGGCCTGGGCTCCCAGTGCTGGGGGAGCTGGGTGCCAGTTCTTGCTCCTGAGATCTTGAGGTTCATCAGCACTATGGGGCCCTTTGAAGTGAAGGGCAAGGTAAAGAAAGACTTTATAAGAGGTCCAGGTGAAGTCTGATTTCAGGGGTACTCAGATGTTCAATCACTCATCAGAGCAGGACCCTTGCTGTATCACGGTGTGTCTCTGGTTCCTTATCAAGCCTGGTTTCTCCCTGGCAGGAGAGCCAGAAGCAGTATGAGCTGGAGTACCAGCGCAGAGCCACCAACCTGGATAAGTGCATGGCAGAGCTGTGGAGAATGGAGAGGGCCCGTGATAAAAACGTCCGGGAGATGAAGGTGAGCAGTGATTGTGGGAAGGGGAGCTGGAAAAAGAACTGGATGATTTCTCTGGAGCCAAGGCTTGATTTCTCAGCAACCTCATCCTTCCTTAAAAGCCAAGGGATTGACACCGACGTTCAAGAGACAGCAGGCTTATCTGGAAAGGAGGAAACTCCTTTTCCTCAGGGTGCTGCAGTCCTGTGGTGCTCACTCCTGCCAAGACCTTTCCTCATGCAGCAAGCCTCAGTGTGCAAGGTTTAATCCCTGGGATTCCGCTTTAGCTCCTCTGTGCTGCTCCAGCACTGCAAGCGGACTGGGAAGCTCGTAGACATGACCACCTGTTTCAACCCTTCCCCTGCCGTGTATGAGCCCCTTCTTCTGAACTTATGCTGATGCCTTCCTCCCTCTTTCCTTTGTGTTTCAGGAGAATGTGATGCGACTGTGCTCAGAGATGCAGGTGTTTGTCTCTGAGAGCCAGAGGGAGGCTGAGCTGGAGGAGAAACGTCGCTACCGCTTCCTGGCTGAAAAGCATCAGATGCTCTACAATACTCTCCTCCAGTTTTACAGCAGGGTATGGCCCTGGCATGCTGGGGGGCAGAGCTGGGGGAGCAGGCAGCATGGCTGGAGGAGAAGCATGCAGGAGGATGGAGCCAGGGCCAAGATGCCCCTTGGGTGAAGGCAACATCTGTGCATGGACTGGGCAGGAAAATCTATTTCATTTCTTGCTGGTCGTACTAAGTACAGGCTGGCTGTACTAAGCTAGGAGAGCATGGCTGGGGCTGAGGATGGTGCTGACATGGGGGTTAGTTGGGTGTGTGCGTGATGGGAGAGGTAAAGGTGATGTAGGTGTGTACAGCAGGGTCTTTGAAACCACAGGGTCTCTGCTGGAGGGTGCCATCCTAGAAATTCGCTCCTGTGGGGCTCTGTTTGGTCATTCCCACAAACCTAATTGTGGGAGCAGCTGGTCCCCAACCTGATGCACACGGCAGCCCTCGGTTCCCTCTGTAGCTGTCCTGCTTTGTCTGTCACTCCTTCTCTCTCCCCAGGCTCGGGGCATGATCCAGACTAAGGCACCACAGTGGAAGGAGCAGCTGGAGGCCAGCCGCAACCCCTCGAATAGCCACTCACAGGGTCTTCTCGCAGCCTCCCACAGTCAGGGGTATCCATCAGGCCGGCTCACCCCTACCCACCTCGAGATGGTGAGGACCCATGGACAGCCTTCACCTTGTTTGGTGAAACACTGGAGCAGGTTGCCCAGAGAGGTGGTAGATGCCCCATCCCTGGAAACATTCAAGGGTCAGGTTGGACAGGGCTCTGAGCAACCTGATCTAGTTGAAGGTGTCCTCCTGCTCATTGCAGGGGGGTTGGACTAGATGGCCCTTAAAGGTCCCTTCCAACCCAAGCTATTCTATGATTCTGTGGTGGTGAGGCTGCAGCTCCGCCTTTCAGGCTGTGGGGCACGGCCAGTCCTTGGCCAACCTTGGTGGTACTGGCTACCTTGTCCAGCTTCTGTGGCCTTTCCTGGCCAAGATGAAGGGAAGTATGTGTATGGCCTGCAACAGGGGAATGTGCTGGGTTTGCCTTTCTAAGAAGGACTGAGTATCTCTCAGAGCATCTCCTGATTAACACAACCCCTGCGGATATGTGTTCAGCCTCCTTTCCTTCCAACAGCCCCAGAGACCCCTTGAGGACTTTTCTTCTCCCATAACTGGGAGTAGATCCAGCGTCTTCTCTGCAGAGCCTCCAGAAATGAGACTGTCTCCTCAACCAGAGCCCCCCAGGTGGCCATTGCGGAGGACACCATCAGCTAGTATGACATGGGTCTGGGAGCAATGCTGTGGGGACATAGAGGGGTTGGACCTCTCTGGGAACAGGGTTGGGTTTCAGGAGGGGCCACCACTCTATCAGACCACTGGTCCTCAGCCATATTCCAGGGCATGGTGAGAGGACAGTGTGTATGGGAGCTGTGGGGGCAAGGCTGAATGAAGCAGAGGGCTGAACTCAGGCTTCAAAGCAGGGTCCATCCGGGACAAGGCCAGGCTTCTTGTCTGGCTGTGTGAGGTGGGGAACCCCCAGACGTGCAATTTTCAAGGCTCCTTAAACCATGAGGGCTGGTGCTTACTGGAGTTCCCATTTTGGTAAAGCACCTGCCCTCATGCTACCGGATTAAATATGAGCCTGCCCTACGATACCCAGCCACTTAACCTGATGTCTAGCCTTAAAAATTTCAGCTTGAAGTGTTAAAAAAAAAAGGGGGGGGTTGGTCAGGGAGGGAGAAAAATTACCCAAATAGTTGCTTTAGGTCTTTCCAGCTTCAGGGCTGGGAAGGGGGCCATCAGCCAGGACATGCAATGTCTATGCTCTAGACCTTTGGCCAAAGAAGAATAGTGCAAAGCAAGTCGTTTCGGCTTGAGTTGATTTTCTCTGCAAGATGAATGTTTTCCCATGCTTTGCCCATGCTATGCCTTGCTGTCTCCTTGCAGAGGAAGGCTGTCTACTCCTTCTCTAGAGTGATTATTTGACTGGGGAAGCACTGGTCCCTTCAAGGCAGTGTGGGTCTTGCAGGAGGATGCCAGACTCCAGCCAGACCCCTTTGTCCCTGCAGGTTTGCTCCCTACTGGCCGTACCTCCCGTTCAGGTTCCTTTGGTGAGGCCAGCAGCGGCAGCGAAGGCAGGAGGAGGAGCAGCACAGCGAGAGTGCAAGCTATCGTGCCCCACACGACTGGTGTCAACCGGACCCTGCTACGGTTTGACCCCGGGGATGTCATCACGGTGCTGATGCCAGATGCGCAGAACGGCTGGCTGTACGGCAAGCTGGAGGGCTCATCCACGTACGTGACTTTGGTGCTGTAAATGGTCCTGATGCAGGCTTGCTGGGTCTGAGGCTGGGAGGCTTAAGCCTGAAATTCTCTCCCTGCTCCCCTCCTGGTGTGGTCTGGGCACTGTGCCTCACCCACCATCTGGGTGGGACATCACCGTATCCTCAGCTGGGGGTTGTGCCTAGCATGGGGGCTCTCCAAGCCAAGGTGATGCGGTGGGGCTGGGCTAGTGTGGATGAGCTGCCTAAGAAAGCACTGGGGGCTTTGGGTAGAAGATCCAGGGATGCAGCGACCCCCTCCTGGCTTGCATGACTGAGTGACTTCTGTCATGAGATCCAGCTCAGGGCCACGAACTGCTGGAGTTACCTGAGAGGCCTGGCATTTCTCAGCTCACACCACAACTGCTGTCACAGCCTCCAGCACAGACATGGCATGGAAACTGCTGCACCCAGCACTTACTGAATTACTCTCCGTGGCACCACCGGTCAAAACCTGTGTGCAAAGTCTGCCCTGTTCCACACGGGACCCCTGCACCGTGCTCTGCAGGGAAGCTCACGCTCAGATGTGAGATGAGCAAGAGCAGTGCCTTTCTTTGCAGAGGTTTCTGGGGTGGAACTGTTTTACCCTGAGGAGAAAGGATTTCCACAGCTTCCTTGTGTTCTGGCCTTGGCTTCCTTGTGATCGTGCTCAGTCGGAGCATCTCTTCCTGGGTTGCACCAGCATTGCTACTGGGAGCGTGGATTTTGCATGGCCTCTGAGAAGAGCGAGTCCTGCTCCAAGGACTGTCTCTCCAAGGACAGTCTCGCAGTAACCCCGTGCCCCACCCAGAGGTGAAAGATGTGCAGGAACCCTGTCACACCCAGTGCAGCAGCAGCAGCAGCTTGGTGGATGTGTGGGGTGGGTGTAGATAGGAGTGCTGGACAGCTGGATCCGAAGAACCACAAACTGCGATTGCCTGGTCTCATTTGTGTCTGTGCCCTAGATGCGGCTGGTTCCCTGAAGCTTATGTCAAGCCTCTGGAGGATGCAAGAGAGATGGAGGAGCCAACCACCAGGTAACAGGAGAGTAACTGGCCAGGCAGGAGCTGGAGTGGCTCCTGGTAGGTCACTAACACCAGTGGGGTACTTGTTTGGGATGTGCCCCATGGAAAGCTGCAGTGCTCCCATGCTGGAACATCTGCTGAGAGCCTCACTGTGCCCTGAGATATCACAGGCTTACCTAGAAGGCTCCCCTGACACGTGCAGTATCTTCTCAAAGGCACTTGTGACTGGACCAGTCCAAGCCATGTGTATTTTCTCCAGAGACATCCCACAGACACATGTTGCAGCTAGCACCTCTGCTGCTCCCTATTCCTTGCTCTTTGATTCTCACCCTGCTGTCTTCTGCTCTTGCTCAGGTCCTTCCCACTGCGAAGCAGTCACAGTATGGATGACATCCTGGACCGTCCCAGCACTCCTTCCTCTAGCAATTACTGGCCTGCTGCGGCCCAGCCCAGTTTGCCAAACCCACCTCCCCTCTCAGTGGGTGCCAGCAGTCACCAGACTGGGGTAGCCACGCCAGTCAGTTCTGGCTCCAAGGTGAGTGCAGGAGGAGTGACCAGTGCGTGTGTGTGGAGTGGGCCACGTCTGACTTTCATCTTCCAACGCACACCTTTTCTGCATTGGCCTCTTGAGAAAGAAAAACACCTTCCAGATTTTGGTGTGTGGCTTCCCTCCCCGAGCTAAGGTGTCTTGCTAGCACTGGCCTTTCTCACCGAGTCTGTTTGCATGCCACCATGTCCTGGTGGCCCCTGCTGGTCAGCCTTGTGTGTGCAGATCCTCCGTGCCTGGCTTGCTCCCACAAGGAGCTGCTTCTCTGCCCCTGCCCTTCTTATTTCTCTCTTTTTTTTGCTCACCAGGGACCCTTCAGTTCAGTCCTATTCTCCATGACCTCCCAGCCTGATTTCTGGTGGCTCCAGGGCAGCACCTCTTTCTGCTAATAGTAGGACCATGGAGTGATCAGGCTGGGCTGGGTGACCAGCTAACAGAGATGCCATCCTTCTTCTCCCTTCAGAGAATGGAGAGGAGTTTCGTAGGAGTCCTCTTCTAAATTCAAGCAAGGGCTGGCGTAAAGTCACAGCTGGGGTAGGGGAAAAGCTAGGGGTAAAGGCTGAGGGCACAGCCGTTTTGGAAAGCCCTAGAACAAGTTGTGTCCGGCCCATGGCTTATGGATGGTGTGCTAAGGAAAGCCTCCGCTTAGTCACTGCTCCCAGCTGGGGGGAATTGACCGGTGAGGATGAAGTTGAGGGTAGTTAAAGGCAAGGACCTGGGAGAGGGAAGAGTGGTGCTGCCTGTGGCATGTTGCTCAGTCTCAGAGGAGGCTGAGAAACTTCATTTCTGGTCACTGCTTGCAAGCCAGCGCAAGGTTGCAAGCGACTGGATGGCTCAAAGGACTGAAAAATGCAACATTTAATTACTCTTTTTTTGCCTTTCATGTCCTCCTTTGTGGTTTCAGGGAACCTCAGGCCGCACAACACACAGGGGAACAGGCTCTGCAGCCTGTCCCCTGCTCTGGGTCACTGGTTTCCATCTGGTCCCAGGGCTAGGGCATAGAGATAGACCTGGGATTGAGCAGTGAAATGCGTAGAGCATTTGGAGTACCATGGCAGAGCAATTGACCCCTCACTAGAAGTTTTGAAAAACTTAGCCTTGCTCTAAACTTATGCCCAAGACATCCTCCAGTTGAGCCAGGAGCAAATGGATGTGTGTTTGATTCCCAGCTGGAACACATGTGGCTTTCTTGTCTGACACCAGCTACAGAAACTGGTGTTCTTTAGCAGGCCAGATGTCACTGATCTATCTGTTCACTAGCTACTGGCCAAGAATAAGGGCCACAGGGCCTAGGTCCATCTTTCTCCATCGGGTTGGTCCACGTTTAAGCAGGTTGTGGTGTGGGGTAGGTAGCTGCAGCTCCTGAGTTCCCTGTGGATGCAGGAAACATGTGAGGGCACTGATGAGATGGACTCTTTGCCCCAGGATGTGTGGCCAACATGAAGGGGGCATCTCTGGCTGTGCTGGCAGGGTGAAATGTAGCTCAGACTGTCACTGTTTGCTGTGCTCTTCAGACATGACACTTTGGGGATCTGAGCCATCTCCTTTCTTCCCCAAGACAAAGGGATGTGTCCTGGGGGAACAGGAAACCTGTGATGTAGGGACAACCCCCCACCACAGAAATCAGGGTGTTATCTGTAGTGGTAAATCTGTGGCCTTCTGCAAAGCTTGAATGAATAAGTAATCAGAGCCCTGTTAATAGGACTCGGGCTCCTAAATCACTTCAGTGTTTTGTGAAATCTTCCTCCATGTGTGCGGTGTCTCCTGCCCCACTTCTGTCTCTCCGTTCCCCACCCCAGATCGCTCACTGCTGCTTTTCTTTTAACTGCAGAAATCAGGAGTATTTGACCGGCCCCCTGAACTCTTCCCACGGTGAGTGAGGTGTGGAGCTCTGCTCTGGAATCATCAGACAGGGGAGGCATTATTCCAATGCTATTATTATTTAATCTTTTGGATTATCAAATGTGGGAGGAACAGGGAAGTGTCTGGAGGAAAGCAATGCACAACCCACCTCCCAGGACAGGAGGCAGAGCTGGGCGATTCTGGCCTCTGCTGACTGGGAAGGTGCTCTTCTACCTCAGGTAGAAGGTGTAGGACTTGAGCACACCAAGCATACGGCCAGACCTGCATGCTCCTTCCCATCCATTCCAGAAGAGCCACAATAGAAGCTCACAGCCTGAGCATGGAGCTACACGATTTGGGCAGCTCTACCTGCTTGGAAAGGGCTGAGGCATAAGGGACATGGCTTTTAGCTTTGATGAGCCAGGTCTGTGGAGATAAGACTTGCCATAAATCCCTGCTTTCCTTCCCCCTGCAACTGGGTTGGTGTCTCCGTGTTTCTGGCCTGGTGCTATGGCCTCTTTCTGCTCCCTCACCCCTTGCTTGGAGGGTCAGGGGCCACAAGTGTAGAGTGCTACTGCAAGGGACAGCCTTATGCTAGTCCCTTCTTCATCCTATGAGAGAGGGAGGGTGAGAAGCCCTGAGGAGAGTACCAGGGGAAACACATGGGAACCTGCAGCAGGGTGTGTTAAGGAGGGAGAAAACACACCTAGCAGCCAGCTTTGCCACACTCTCCTCCTGGGCTGGCGAGCAGGACTAAGTAGCCTTTGCTTGGTCAGTGGGACCCCTGCATGGTCTTTGCAGATTTTCCTGATGGTTGCCTGTTTCCTTTCTGCTTCCAGAGGTACCAACCCCTTTGCCACAGTCAAGCTGCGTCCCACAGTCACCAATGACCGCTCAGCACCCATCATCCGATGAAGTGGGGCTGCAGACAGTGGAGAATTTCAGCAGAGAAGGGGGAGGCATAAAAGTGACGCCCAGCTGGGCAGCAACCTTGTGCTACCACTCATGAAGTGACCTCTCTTTTCCACTGCCTTACCTCCAGGACATTGGGACCCATCTCACCTGGCTGTCTGGCATACTTAAGCCAGCAGCAGATCCCTGCTGCTTTTTTTCTATCACCCCCTGTCCCCCCTCCCCGTGTGATGTTACCATACTTGCATGGGAGATGTCTGGTGTCACTGGTGCTGGTGGCCGGGAGAGGGGATGCTGCTGGTGTGGGAGGTGGAGGGACAGATGGGTGAGATCATGGAGCACATGGGGCAGAACTAGCAGGATGGCAAAGGTGAAGCTTTGCTAGCCTGGCTGTGAGCAGAGAAGGACGTCTCGCCAAACAGTCCCTTTGGCAACCATGTCTGTCTGTAGTCCCATCTGCCCCTTCCTTTACCGGGCAGCCTGGGGCAAGGCAGGGGCAGGTGACAGTGCTGTCACTGCCCTGCTCTTTCCCCTGTTGTCCTGTGGAAAAGATTTGTGGTTTGTTTGTTTTTTTAATAAAATGGAGAACACCACTTCTGTACCCATCCCAGTGGCTGGGACATTGCCTCAGTCAGAGGACGCAGTGGGAGGCGGTTGGGGGGTCCCCGCCAGCACTGGGGCTGCGCTGGCTGCTCATGGTCAGGTGTTGAACGCTGCAGTGCCATGGCTCCGGACAGGGCAGCTGCCAGCCCAGGAGGCCACGGTGGACATGCAGGGTACCAGGAGGGTTGTACAACCCACTGTTGACTGTGGGTCCCCCCGGACCCCCTGGCTCTCCTGCCGTTGCAGGCAGCAAGCCCTCGCTTCCTGGCTGCCATGCATGGGCAGGCCTGGTGGCCATCTTCTCCTCACTTGCTGCTGGGCCGTGCACCCCAGGGCACCCCGAGGCTGCTTGGTGTGGGGGGGAAAACTTCCCCTGGGATGTGTGGGGGCCCCACCAGCCTGGCCACACCACTGGGGCGACCTACGTTTGCTGGGGGAGGCCTCACTGGAGAGGCAGCGTGGGTGAGGGAGGGAGTGCAAGCAATGGCCAGGGCTTTAGCTGATTAGCCTTATTAATAGAAATTAAGCCCTGGCTGCAAGCACTGTAAAGCCCCCGTAGGCCCCCGTGCTGCCAGGAGGCTGCGGGGCTTTGGGGGTTTACAGCCCGAGCCTTTCCCTCCCCAAAACTCCACCTGGGGTGAGCCCTAGCCCCGTCCCTGGAAGTAAAATAGGTTCCCCCATGTGTGGCCAGAGACTGGCTCGTCTCCAGTGCCTCCCAGACCCCTTCTGGGTGGCAGCCACTTAGCGGGGTTGTTTCTGGTGGGTTGTTTCTTTTTTTGAGGGTGGGGGATGGGTGAGGTTAGTGATCTGCCAGGGGGTGGGCTGGATCCAGCACTTCAATCCATGGTTGCTGTCGATTCCTTGGGTGGCCCACCTTGCCTTTCTTCTCTGCTGGGCACATGCCCTGCAAAACCATGGCAGTGCTTCTCCATCCTTCTGGCTGGTGGCTGAGGAAGCAGTGTGGGGCTTTGAAAGCAGCCCTTTCCCCTATTTTGTCCTTTACCGAAGCATGGGCCCATGCCCTCATCCTGCACTGCCCCCCTCCCTGGCACCCTCCTTCCTGGCTGGGTCCATCACCAGCGCCTCCTGCCTCGGCCCCTCCAAATCTGCCCCCACCAGCCTGCACCATCCTGCTGGGGAAAGGCAAGGAGCTCCTGGGCAGCGGGATTACTGGGGGATTCGGGCCGCGGCAGGCAGCCACCTCCTCCCCATTGGCTGGAAAAGCCTCTTAAAAGTGGAGAAGTGCTTTCTGCCCGCTCAGCACCCACTGGTCTCTGCCGACCTGAAACCATAAGTGGCTGCTGACCCACATCCACACTGAGTGCCGTGGGGCACTACCTGCACCTGCAGGAAGCGAGGGGGTCCCCTGCACGGGGCATCCCCCCGGACTGGCCACGGGCAGCTTTGCTGGGCAACATTGGAGCTGAGGAAAGCAGGCTGAGAGGTGGATTAGCTCTGTTGTGAGGACATAGTTGCCTGGGAGGAAGGAGTGGAGCACGAGAGACCACTTGAGGGGTGCTGGATTCCTGCAGACATCACCCTGTGCCCAGCTGACGGTGTGCCCACCATGGAGCAAAGAGCCAGCAGGACCATCTAACCAGGTGCCCTCATCCAGACCTGGGAAGTGTCAGGCAGAGGGACAAGGGAACGCTGCTGACGGATCTTCTCAGCCCTTGGCAGTTCAGCCCGTTCTCAGGAGGTCGTCACTTCATTGTGCAGGTGAGTGGCACGGAGGGATGCTTGCATCCTGGCACCGGCTGCCGAAGAGACAGCTCGTTCCAGGCCTGCACTTGTTTAATTCTCTAATGAATGATTTCCCAGGGTTTTGTCTGTGGGCTGGGGAGGCTGGTGGCATGAATTGTGGCCCTTGCATTTAATAAACAAACCCCGCACCTCATCCAGGCTGTGTGGAGGGCAGTAGGAGCCATCCTAGCATTTTTGGGGACCCACCTGGATATAGCTTGCCTGGCACGGTGGGGCTGTGCTGGGCATCGCCAGCACTGGCTGCTCTGTGCTCTGTGTGTGTTCAGGGACTTGCAGCCACGGCTGATCCTACTGTGGCATTCACCCTCACAGCCGGGGCTGGTGACTTCTGGTGGCAGCACAAATCTTCTCCCGGCGCCCACCTGCAGAGGGCGCTGCAGCAGCGCCCGCTCCGGGCCCACCTGCCAGTGATGCACGGGGAAGGGCAGGTGCTCATGCTGATGAGCTTTTAGGTGCATGTGAACTTACACGTGGTATTTTCACCTGTGAATAAAGCTCCTTAACTGAGGAGAAAATAATAGCAAGCTGTAGAGTGTGCAAAGGCAAGGGCAGGGTGCATGGTGTGACCACTGTGTGCAGCCATGAGCAGAAGAAGTAGCATATGTGCCGCGGTGTTAGGAACAAGGCAGCTCTGAACTGCCTGGCTTAGAGCTGGCATAAATCTCCAGCAGAGCAGCACTGTGGCATATTGACCTTGGAGCATCTCTACAGCTGAGTTCCTCTGGTGCACCTCATCTTTTTCAGACAACATCTAGCTGCAGGCCAGGCTAAAACCCTTTCATGCCTTGCTATACAGTTCTGTAACACCGAGCAAGTCGCTCCTGCAGAGGTATCTATCTAGCTCCAAACTCAAACGGTACCGATGGATATTTGTCTAATGTTCTCTTCAAAATCAGAGTCACTGACAGGTGCTACAGAAATCTCTAAAGAGCATGCCACAGATGGACACATATTTTCTTGCTAGGAAGCTGGAGGGGAGGGGTGGGGAAGATGAATTGCAATGGTTTGATTGGTTCATTTCATTTGTGGTTCAGGACATGATCAAGGAGAGCAAGGCTGGGAAAAGGGCTTAGATAAAAAGGCTCAGAGTGTGTTTGGTGGCAGTCACTCTTACCTGAAGTCCTGTGGTTTTAGGAGCAAGGGTTCCCCTAGGGGGAGAAAGGAAGGATACCTCTGAGGGTGGCTGGTGAATCTTATCCCACCCTTCCCTCCACAGGTCAGCCTTGGCTTGGGCATGTGGCTAAAACCAACTGACCAAGACCATTTTGTGCCTCCTCATGTTGACGCACTGTAGGTGCAGGTGCCATGTCCCTTGCTGAGGGGTCTAGAACTGACCTAGTTGTCTTCCTGCAAGTCCCTTCTCCAGCATCCCCCAAACTGCAGTTTCAGACCCCTCTCAGAGCAATTTCCAGCCCTGTTTCCAGCCTTGGCTCTGCATGCTGAACCTCCTGCAGCCTGAGAAAGACCAGCCACTCTCCTTTTCTGCAAGATTCAGGGGTGTCATGGGGTAGGACCGCTTCTTGCCAGGCAAGGGCCTGTTACCTGGGCTCTGCCCCAGCTTGTACCATCCGTGCTTTTGCCTAAAGGATTTGCACTTGTTTAATGTGCAGAGTAACAGCAGCAATGGGAATCAGGTCCAGTCATCCCCATTGCTTGGGGGACACAAAGAAGAGGGACTTCCTTGAGAAATGCACCCAGATCCAAAACTCCCAGGTGCTAGCCCTATGTGTCCTGCCCACAGGACCTCGGCAGTCTCCAGCCAGTACGTGACTGCTGGCATTTCCCATGACTGCTGGCATTTCCCATGACTGCTGGTATTTCCCATGACTGCTGGTGCCAAGGGATGGGGACATTGCCACAATCCCGTCGTCCTTCAGCCAAGGGAGCTGGAGAGGAGACAGGCCCCACGTTGGCAGCAGAATGGTGATAGGGCAAACTGGACCTGACAAAGGCCACCTCAGGCATGGAAAATGGCCATCCTGCTTTCTAATGCCTTTCTGGTGCTACTTGGGAGCATCTATAATCAAAGTCCAGTGATGGTTTTGCATACAGGTTTGAAAATAAGCCCAGCTGACCAAGAAACTGAGGCTAATGGTGCTGGGAGGGGTATGTCAGAGACGTGGTGCCTAGGGGAGAAATAAGAAAAACATACCTACAGCAGCCAACTGGAGCAAAATTCCTGGGCAGCTTAAGGGTCCCAAGAGCGACTCACAAGACGTCCCCTCTAATTCCCTCCTTCTCCCCCCTTAGGCTTTGTTCTGGCCCCTCTGTGTAGGTACAGAGCCCTAATCTCTCTGGCATGCAGATAACCACCGGTTTGCTGTGCTCTCCCCCTTCACCCATTTCCCAAATCTGGCCCCTCACGGCGGGGAAGGGAGGGTGAGGGAGACGGCTGTGTACTGGGGCCTCCCAGAGGAAAGCACAGTGAGCTTAATAGATCTCCTGTCCCTCACTACTGGAGGCCTCTGTAGCAGGGCAGGTCCTGGAGGGCTCCCAGCTGCAGCAGGCCAAGGCAGGAAAGGCTCAAAGGAAGATCCTGGTAGCTGAAAGGGGTTCACATTGCTGACTCTCACCTCACACCAGCCTACAGGCAGGCTGGGTATGGAGCAAGCGAAGTGCTGCAGATCCTGATGCCCCACCACATCAGATGCAGCTCTCCAGTCTCAGCTGGGAGCTGTGACCCTGCTTGGCTGCATCTGACCAGGGGTTACGGAGCTGTGGGCTGCCCCAGGCTCAGGGGGTGATTCCCACCTCTGCCCAGCTGTGGCTTGACCTCACACCCTGAAGCAGTCCTGCCTTGCCTGGCAGAATGAAGGTGCAGCGAGGTGATGTGTTCCCTCAGTGAGGCTTGTGGAGATTGGATATGCTGGACGTGGAGAAAAACCTCATAGTAAACGTTTGCCTGCTCTGCTCTTCTTGCAGCACCTGGAGATTTCTCTCTCTCCCTCTCTCTCTGTTGCCCTACCTCCTTCCTGCCTGCCTTTCCCTCCCAGGCTAGACGATGGGGAGACCTGACCCAGAGGAAGGGCAGCTCCCAGCTGCTGTGAAGCCCCCAGATGGTGGCTGGGGCTGGATTGTGCTCTTCGGCTGTTTTGTGATCACTGGCTTCTCCTATGCCTTCCCAAAAGCCGTCAGTGTCTACTTCAAGGAGCTCATGAAAGATTTCCACGTGGGCTACAGTGATACAGCCTGGATCTCCTCCATCATGCTGGCCATGCTTTATGGGACAGGTGATGCTTGGACACACTTCCCCCTCCCTAACTTGTGCCTTCCCCATTCTGCTATGGGCCCAGACCATGTCCCCAGGGCTCTTCTCATGCTCACTGGTCTGGTCACGAACCAACATGCAGAATACAATCGTCCCACCACTTCCCTTCTAGAATTGTGCTGCATTTCATATCCTCGTTTCCTCTGCCCCGGGAGACCTCAGGGGTCACCCCACCTGCCTCTCAGACAGTTGACATGGGGTTTGCCCTCACTGCTGAAGTGCTGCCCCTATCACACCAAGCCCCTCTTGTTCTCAGGGAACAGGCAACTGAACAGGCAAAGCAGAGGCCTCCACACCACAGCCTCTCCCCCTTGGCCAGGCCAAACAGATGTATGTCTAAGCAGCCAAGTAGTGATTTCCACCATTAGTGTTTCATGTTCCCCAAGTGCATTGCTTGGCCTGACTGCCCCTTCCCAGTTGTCCTGTCTCCTGGTCTACCTATTCGGTCTCCTCTGCTTTCTTCCAGGACCAGTATGCAGCATCATGGTGAACCAGTTTGGTTGCCGGCCTGTGATGCTCATCGGTGGGCTGCTAGCTTCCTCTGGGATGATCCTGGCATCTTTTACAACTAATATCATTGAGCTTTATCTGACAGCTGGCGTGCTGACAGGTGAGAGCCCCAGAAGCTGGGGGGGGGGGATGGGAGATGGACTTACCTGGGGAAGAGTCAAGACCATGTTGTAGCTCCCTTTAGCATTGCCATATCTAGCATGATGCTAGGCATCAGGTCTCCCCTCACCTATTTGTACCTGCTCACAGGAGGCAAGTAGTCAGTGAGATGCATCTGCTGGACCTAAACAGGCAGGGCCTGTGGTTGAGGGGGGAGGGACAGAAGAAACATAAGTGATGCTCAGTGATCATGGTGACTGGGGTAGCACCAGTATATAGTGATAGGGGAGAAAGGGAAAGTTCCTGGTTAAGGCAGAGGTTGTATCTAAACATGGCCACAGTTACCTAATTCAAATACGTTTCAGGTAGACAGGCTGGTTTAGCCCATCTTCTCTGGGGGCAACCCACCATCACGAAGGAGCAGAGGCTTGTGGGGAATGCATGAATCCCATCACGGGACTTCAGGACTAGGAAAGTCTGAGGGGAGTTTTCAGTTCGTTGCAAACCATGTCTCATGTTCTTGCACTCCCTGTCTCCCTCCTGGCTCTCATCCCCACGTAGGTCTGGGCATGGCGCTGAACTTCCAGCCTTCCCTGATCATGCTGGGCACCTACTTTGACAAGCGTCGGCCTCTTGCCAATGGACTGGCTGCCGCTGGAAGCCCTGTCTTCCTTTCCTCCCTCTCTCCACTGGGGCAAGTGCTGCTGGAAAAGTTTGGTTGGCGAGGAGGGTTCCTTATCATGGGGGGCCTTCTGCTTAACTGCTGCACTTGTGGGGCAGTCATGAGACCCCTGGATATGGGCATGAAGCGGAAGATGGAGAAAGCTCAGGACAAATACGAAGCCAAGGAGATGCTGCCCATAGGAGGGAAATCAGAGGAGGGAATCAGCACAGCTGATGGAATCAAGAAAGCTAAAAAAGCCAAGAAGAAGCCCAAGAAAGGGAAGAAGCTTCTGGATTTTAGTATCTTTTCCAACCGAGGGTTTATCATTTATACCATTTCAAAGTTCATCCTGGTCTTGGGTCTCTTTGTGCCCCCCATATTGCTGGTCAACTACGCTAAGGACACAGGCGTACCAGACACAGAGGCTGCATTCTTGCTCTCCATCATTGGTTTCATAGACATCTTTGCTCGTCCAGCTTGTGGCATGGTGGCAGGGTTGAAGTGGGTCCGCCCTCACGTGGCATACCTGTTCAGCTTTGCTATGCTCTTCAATGGCTTGACAGACATCTGCAGTGCCAGGGCTAGCAATTACACAGGACTGGTCATCTTCTGCGTCTTTTTTGGCATCTCTTATGGCATGGTGGGTGCACTGCAGTTTGAGGTGCTGATGGCCATTGTTGGCTCCCAGAAGTTCTCCAGTGCCATTGGGCTGGTCCTACTTATCGAGGCTTTTGCTGTGCTCATCGGTCCACCCTCTGCAGGTAGGTACATTGCTGCAAAACACAGGTGATTTGTTTGGCTGCCATTCCACAGCATTGTGGGTACTGGGCATGGACATGGTACTTGAAGACAGACCCTACTTCTCAACTTTAAATTTCCTCTGGAAGCTGAGATCTGAGGTGAGAGCTTCCCGTCTCACTCCATGCACCACAATGCTCAATGTGAACAGGGGCAGAAGGTGGCAAGTGATACTTCTCCGTCTGCTTTGCTTGGCGACTTACGCAATGGCAGGCACACAGAGCTATCTAGAGTGGCATGACTTCCAGTATCCCTCAGCCCTGAGCAGCGGCACTTCCCTCTCTTTCATGCTGGGATCCAGGCCTCTGCCTTCACTGCCAATGTTGTGTAAAATCATGTTATGGGTAGGGTCAGGCACATGCCTGACCTTTGAGAGTCTTCAGTAGGACAAGGTGAGGGTCTTTCAAGTTCTCCTTGGTGTCCACGGCCTTTAGATTGGTGCTGTGAATAATGACCTCAATTTGTGTTGGCCCCAATCCCAAGGCACAGGCGTTTAGCTGTTGATGAAGTCAAAACAATTGGTAGACCCACCCGAGGCATTTGTTGTTACTTTTTTTTTAAGAGATTTAAACACTCACAGCTTCTCAGTCTAGCCTAGGCCACAGTCCCTGGTAAGTTCCACGCTCCACAAACAGGCTGTTGAATCGGGAGACCCTTTACCCATGAGGTTGGTGTAGATTACTGTTTAGTGTCTGATCAGGTCTGAGAAAGACAAATTATGCCAAGAGCTTATTTCCAAATGAAGTGCAGTTCCCCGCACATGCAATTTGCGAGGAAGGATCAGGGACAGACCATGGGCAAACCCCTGGGCAGGAATCACTCCATGGCTTCCTGCACTCCCTTCCTTCAGCTGCAACCTGTGGGCTAAAGCCCATCAGTGAAGACTTCTGTGTGAATGATCTTTTCCCCAGCACATACCACCAGTTACGAGCAAAACCCACCCTCAGCAACTCCACCCAGCTCTCAGGTAAAAACTGGTGGCC
The DNA here is from genome assembly GCF_023634085.1 of Falco cherrug. NCBI lineage: Eukaryota > Metazoa > Chordata > Aves > Falconiformes > Falconidae > Falco > Falco cherrug. The sequence continues at coordinate 34,964,560 of NC_073701.1, read as the reverse complement.
AAGAGAAGATCCTCTTGATGCTAACATCTTATAAGCTCTGGGGCAGTCAGGAGTCCCAGGCCAGGGAAGGTCAAGGAATATGTGTCTGGGAGGCAGCTGCAGAGACATCACAGGGGGCGAGGGGGATTTAACAGTGCCTTGCTCCAAGGAGCTGGCACACCATGGGTGGTGATGGGGGACAGCCCTCAGCCCTCCTGCTTCAGTTCAGCTGTGCCTTGGTACTGTCCGCGTGCACAATGGGAGGCAGGTGGTGCAGGGAGCCAAGTCATGGTTCCCACCTTCCCCTTAGGGGGAACCTGCTGCTGCAGTTCTCCTCTAGTTCAGGAAGCTTGAGTGTGCTGGCAAACCCAGTGGCTTGGGCTTGGGGGAGCAGTGCTTGGCTGGAAGAAGGGGGTTGAACAAAGTAGCTTTGTTTGGTGTAATCCTCCTGAGCTGCTTCCCGTTCCATGGGGCTGAGGGGGTTTGGCACAGGATAAACCACACACGCACGCGTGCATGCACATAGGCTCCTCACTCGCCTTCTGGCTTGGGTGAACAGGGGCACATTCACCTGGGGAGGAATTTACCACCCGGGAGGCACCTCAAGTGTGTCCTGGGGCTGGTTTCAGACCACGCACCATAGCACAGCAGGGACTGGGGGTCACATGTACAACCAGGAGCACGCAGGACCAGGATGAAGCCTCTGGTCACCATGGCTCCATCCTGATTGCAGCAGGGTGGCTGCTCAGGCTCCCCAGCACGAAGGACTGGTAACCCTCCCTCCATTGCCAGCCCTGGTGCATTCAGAAGATGCATTGAGATCTCTTTGGCAAAGAAATCACCAGGGGTGGGCCAGCCAAAGGGGTTTCTCTGCCAAAGAGATGTCTCTTCTCCCCCTCTGAATGTTTTCCTGACATGATAGCTTAAGAAATGGCAATGCCTCTCAAATTTTGTTTCTCTTCTGAGACTGGACAAGCCAAGTCCTCAGAGGCTTGTCTCACCTTGGCAAGATGGCCCACCATGATGTGAGACCACAACATCAGTGTGTCACAATTATTTAACCTTGCCCAAACAAGGGAAAACACCAACCCCATACCCTCACAGTACTTTCCTTGGTAGTACAGTGTGGCTTCTGCCCACTGTGATTTTTAGATGTTCAAGCTTCTTGCTCTTCTCTTTACAAGCAGGTCCTCAGCCACGTGCAGGTGCTGCCCACCTGCACTGGGCTGTCTGTGCAGGAACATACGGGCTGAAGCTAACTGTCTCATTTCTTCTCCAACCATCAGGTCGCTTGGTCGATGCCCTCAAGAACTACGAGGTGATCTTCTACCTGGCGGGCTCAGAGGTGGTGCTATCTGCTCTCTTCCTGGCCATGGCCACCTACTGCTGCCTGAATCGGGGGAAGAAGAAGGAACCTCCTCCAGAGAAGAACCTATCCAGGGCCGGCGGGAGTGACACTGAGGAAGCAGAGTCTGATGTGCAGGAAGCAGAGGAGCACAGCAGCAACAACCACCAGCTGTCCCACAGCACTGACAATGCCGTGGTGGTGGCCAGTGAGGAGGCCAACCATGTGGCTGAGGAGCAGAGTGGGGAGGGAGGTGGGTGTCCCGAGGGGGACGGGGAGGTGTCCGCACAAGATGGCTGCAACGCTGACCAGATGGTGGAGAGGGACAGTTTTTAGCCAAGGCAGAGGAACAAGGATGTATAAAACTGGCCTTGTTTGCATGCACCTCAGCATGGGATGGTAGGTGGGATATGGGGAAGGGAAGGCTGAGACAAAAGCAGATGTAAGAAGAGGGAGACGTATAAGAATAGCTCATCCTTATATATATATATCCACATACCTACCCAGTGATACAACTACTTGCATACAGCACCCATGCTGGTACAACACAGGCTCAGAGCCACCCAAACACCAAAAAGAAAAAAAGAAAAGACAAAAAAAAAATCTTCTTTTCCTACTTCCAAATCAGCCCTGGAGATGATGGTCTTTTGAAGAGGCCATCAAGGACTCTCCTTTTCCTTCTGCATTGTCACAATACAGAACACAAACAATTAGAGACTCTTTGTAATCAGATCCTGGTACGCTTTGGTCTGGTGTCAGTGTTTCCTCTGCCCCACCTCCACGGTCGGGGTAACGGCAGACTATCTGGCAGTAGGTTTAAGGTTGGTGTAATTCGTAGCTATCGTCTGGGTCACCTCCAGCTGCGGCCAGCATGGGGGTAGATGCTGCGGTCCCTAACGTACCTCCCTCAGGCACTGCCAGCTGGTGGGACGCCAGCTCTGACCACCTCCATCTGGTACATCTTTTGTAGGAAGTAAAGCTAGGGCAGTGACACGTGGTGCTGCTTTTCCAAGTGGGAAAGTGCTGGGTTAGAGGCTGCTGCTGAGATGCAAGAAGAAGACATCTAAGACAAATGGCATTAGGTGAGCAGCCACGAGACGGAGCCTTGCCGACAGGAATAGCAGCGAGCCAGCTTTAACTAGGCTGAAGTGAGTCCTGTTGACGTGTGAAGGGAACAACTTGGCCCCTATGGGGGTGGGGGTTCCAGGGCAGGTAAATAACTGTGTCCCAAGCAATCATCCACTCAGCAGGAATGGCACCAGATGCATGTGTGTTTTCCTTTTAAATAGAGAAAAACCCCTTATGTAAAGGAATCAGAGGTAAGGCAGAAGGACAAGCCACAGCGCCTGGGTGCCACTAACAAGGGTGTTGGAGCACGTGGTAAGGCAGGCATGACCCCCCTCACCCCCGCTGCAGTGGTGGATTTCTAGATTCAGAGAGGACAACCTTCCCTGGCATGCTTAAACCACCCCTAATCTGCTTTAGGACTGGATCTTTTATAAACACCCCTGGGCAAAGCCCTTCCGGTTTCCTGAACTGCTTCACCTCAGGGGCCCTGGGGGTAACCTGTGACTGTAGTGAGGGATCAAAAAACTAAGCAGAGGCTACAGGGGAGGGGGGCAGGGGGCAGCTCCTGGGGCCATCAAAATAGGTGTTTCATTTCAGACCAGACTAACTACAAATTAATGGGTAATGGCTGAAGTCTGCATGAGCCGTAAAGCCATTTAAACCCAAGCAGGGGAGTGGGGACACGAAGGACAGCGTTTCATTCCAGATGCTCCCAAGCAAAGAGCAGATTATAAGCAAAATAAAGCTGCTGAAGAATGTCAGTTTAAGAAGACGTAAGAACTGGAAATTGGAGGGGAGAAGGTAAACCCCATGGGGCTGTACCTTGTCACCACTGTTGTTAGTTTTGGTTGTGAACCAGTCACGGCAGTGACTTTGGGCTTTTTCCTATTCAAACCCACTTAGAAAGATCCCAAATCAGACTAAGCACCACAACAAACCCCAGATGCAAAGCTCTGGGAGAACGAGAAGCAGCAGGGAGGGTGATGGAGCCGTGCAGGTATTCATTCACTGCTCCTCAAGCTTGTTCTCCCCTCCCCACAAGGTGAGATCACCATTTCTGCCCTGCTTGACCAAGTAGCTCTGCAGCTCTCGCCAGCAAACCTCTGGCCCCCAGGCAGGGTTTTCCTTATTTACCAATACCCACTCCAAGAAGCAGCTCACATCTTCCCAGAAGTCCAAGGTCCACAGTATGAAAACAACTGCCTTTGTCAGCCAGGCAGGTCACTAGAACAGGGTCCCCTCTACTTCCTTGTCACCAGTCAACATCTCCCACCAAGCCTCCTGCTCTTATATCTTTTCACAAAAGGACATAAAAGCCCTTAGGTTACAAGACCTCGCTATAGATGGTGCTGTAAGATACTCAGACCTCTTCTCTCCCCCTCCACTGGTCAGGCTGCAAAAAACCTGGCACCGCTGCCTTCCACTTCCGTCGTTGGCTTTCAGGCAGGCTCCGCTGAAGCATTTTCTCTGTTCCTTTGGTACAACAAACAGCTCTGAAAGAGGATCAGGGACTTAAGCATCAGCTCAAGCTTGTGAGGCAACAGCTGAGCTGTGTGATGCTGGCCCTGGAGGGGTGCAAGGATGCCACTGGGCAGGACTGAGGCAATGGGAGGCTTGACAAGGCTGGTTTTTCCCTGGGAAGCCAAGATGCAGAGAAGCTGGTGTTAATGGAAGAGTGGCTTTGCTGCTGCATTTATACACTGCCTTCTCTGGAAACCTGTGCTGCAGTAACTACCGCTGCTTGGCACAGAGATTACCCATCAGCATGAGCAAGAACAAAAATGGCCAGCACATGACACTCATCTTTCCATCATTATATTTTAAGATTAAAACCAATGGAGGATGAGCAAACAAATCTCTGCAGAAAACCCACGAAGGAGAGGAAATGAAATGTCACATTTTTCTTTGTTAGAGACAACAGTCAGTACATCAGAGCCCATTTAAATCTTCCAGAGCAGCTTGACCATGGGTGGCTTTCTTCCAGGCACCCACAGAGATGACGAACCTCCAAAAACAAATCAAAGAAAACAGAACAAAACAAAACAAACATCTTGATCATAAATTAATGCCCTTTAACTTCACTCATGACCACTAAAATGTAATGACAGAGAAGTCAAAATCCTTGCCTCGAAGAAGCACACCACTCCTGGCAGTTGTGCTGACTGCTAAAAGAGAAAGGCCCGTCTGCATCTGGGATCAGCCCACAGGGATGGAGGGAGGAGAAGAGAAAAGGAAGGAGGAAAGAAGCAGCCTCACTTACCTTGGTTTTCTTTTCCCCCCTTCCCTCGTGCTGGGGAATGGGATGTTAGCTACTGCTTACAGCTGGCCCAGAGGCGGCACCAAATGGTTGTGCGGACAGTGGGGATGGCATGCTATTCACGCTTTGCACTAAAAAAAGTCTCTGTAGGCCTCTGCCTACAGGCTGCATCTTCCACTCCTCACAAGGCTTCCTGTCTCTCCCCTCTGGTTTAAGGATGGGATATCTCCTTTGTGGGTCTAAGGTGGCTCCTCCTGGCACCTGCACAAGGAAAAAGTGTGCAGGACTGGCTGCACAATCTCAAGAAACACACTTCGTTACTGTCCATTACAAGGTGCCATAAGAGAAGAGAACAACGGAAAGGAAATGTGTGCAGCTTTGCTGTTATTCCAGGAACCCATCTGCCTCAGACAAGTATGCTCACCTCAGCATCTCTGCTGAGTAGGGGGCTCCTTCCTGAGCCAGGTCCCCAGGGAAGGGCAAAGCAGTATCCTGCAGGATTCTAGCTCTGAGGTATAGCTATGGAGTGTGCAGACAGTGCCAGCTGTGCAGGAGCTCAGGGACTATGAAGAGGATGGCAGCCAGGGGAAGACACTTCATCGCTGCAGCAGCTCAGCATCTTAGGCAGCTACTTCCACCAGCCCCTGCTTTGAGGGGTTCCCCCAGCCCCTTGGATGGAGGCGGGGGTGATCACATCACATGTACCACCACCACTTCTAGGCATCAGTTCAGACGTGTATTTCTTAAAAACACTGGCGCAGAGAGCTGGGAGTGGTGGGAGTGTTCATCCTACAAAAGTTGTTCCTGCGTCCCATGAAGACAGATGGGAGAGACAGAGGAAGCTTGAAACAGGCCGGTGAATGGGAAGCTTGAAGATAGCGAGCAGTGGGGTGAAGAAAACAATGCTGGTGCTAACTCTTGCCCATAGCACAAGGGGAGGACAGAAGGGGGCATCTGCAGATGTTTAACTGGCTTCCATATGCCAGTGGGGAGTGGTGCACCCCACATGCTCAGCAGTGTCCCGGCTGCACAGAGTCATGTGGCGGTGCAGTAGGGGATTTTCCTCCCCGCACCTCAGTACTCAAGTTGGGCAGCAGAAGTGGGGAAAAAGGAATGTCCAGGCAAACAAGCAAGGGAAGACAGCGGAAAGCAGAGGTTGGTCCCAATCCAACCAGCTACCCCCACCCAAAGCAGAGGAGGAATCCCAGGCCAGACATACACAGAAATCATGGAGGATGAATCGCCATGTGAAATACATGTTTTCGTAACAGTCCACAAAGTCTTTCCTCTGGCCATGTGGGCACGCTCAGACACCATCAATGAGCTTTTCACCATTTGTGTCCTCCTTCCCGCTACCCTCTCTCTTGCTTCCTCCTTCTTCTTCTTCCGCCCCATCTGTGTACGTGTCCTTCTGCCCATAGTTGAGAGTAGTGCGGGCAAGGTCCACCTCAATGGGAAAGACGTCCGCATCTCGGAGCACGGCATAGCAGTCGTCGTAGTACTTGGACATTGTGGAGACAAAACGCTGGAGCTGGAACACGATGTCCTGCACTGTAGCACAGACATGTTGGGAACAAATCAGGTGAAACCCCCTTCCTGAACAGCACAAAGGCTGCGATCAAGCCTCCCTCGCCAGCGTTAGATATAGTCTCCTACACATTCATTCCTTGTGGCTCCGAGAGCTGATGTCTCAGGCACAGCCACAAAAGACTTCTTCAGCAAAGACTTCTGAGCTGAGATGAAGGAGTATGCAGGTCAAAGCCATGTCTGCCTGACCCCTTCAGGTGCTGGACACAGCAGTGGTACTCACCGTGTTTCTGGTCCAGGAGCTCTATTTTCTCTAGCACATCCTTCCTCATCTTGGCAAAGCGTGTTCGAGCCTCCTGCCGGCAACGCAGGATAAGGCGGTATTCATAGTTCCCAGTGCTGACACGGTAGAGGGGTTCACCCAGAGCCTGCCATGGTAAAGAAAAGCATCACTACTACGCAAAGACAAAAGGACAGGCACCTTTCAACCCAGCACGGAGAAGTGGCATGGCTTCTTATCTGAACTATTAAGACAGGCACTATGAACAAACAAGTCTAGGGTGTGAGGAATATATTAATTTATATCAATCACACGAAAAATTCTGCCCTCCTCTGCAAGCTCTGCCCTGTACGCATTGCATAACATACTATACATACATATACGTGACATACACAGGGACCACTGTGGGATCTACAGTCATCCAGACATAACACTGGAAACCAGGACGGAGGGACCTATACATTGTCCCACAAAATAGTTTTGAGAGAAAAGGGTTAGGTCTGTCAGCAAAACAGCGTTCTTTTCTTGCTCCTACAAACATAATGTACATAAAACCCCACGTTACAGACTATGGCTCGGTAATGCATGCTGCATGTGCCAAAACTCAAAGATGTTCCTCTGCTGGGCAAGACTGGGTTTCTTTCCTTCACATTTAGAAGGAAAGATATAATTAAATGTTGTGTCAGGAAAATTTTATTCCTTCCTGGCATTGGGAACTAGGCATTCCAAAAAAATCAGATCCCTGCTCTGAGATCAACACCTAGGGTAAAACAAGATCTTACTTTTACGCAGGGAAACTGGGCATGTCAGGGACACCTTTAGCTATCTTAAACAGAGCTGTTAAGCATTACAGTCATAAAAGTCTAAACCCTAAAATTCCTATTGTTAACAGAGATCCTTTAATCAGTTTTCTTCAACTACAAATGCAGCTTTCACAAGCGTTTTGCTAGAGAGAAGCTAACCCTCCGTTTCTCAGAAAAAGCCCAGAATTAATGATAAGCTGTACACAAATGGAATCTGTGAAGATAACACCTTAATCCTCCTTACACAAGCTAATAGTACTTAAACACGGAGACAGGCAACCACCGAGCAAACAAGCTGCAGAGGAGACGTCTGGTCCCTCTACTATTCTGCAGCACTAGCGATTCATGACAGTTATTTGCAGTGTTTCCCAGGCAGCATTTAAGGCTCTCCAGTTTCTAATACATTAAGAACAAATGCGTGTAATTCTTAGGATGCATTCACCAGTTTCGGTGCACACAGGCACAGGAGAACTCTCGCAATTATAAGGTAGTGTGCATAAGGAAGCGGCAGAAACAAGAGTATGCAGTTGCAGTTGCCATAGTACTGGTACTCACAATGCAGCTGTACTCTTCATCATCCATCTCTTTGACTTTCAGGCAGTAAGACTTTGCAGATTTTAAAATTAAGGAGAAAAAAAAAGGCAAAACAAGAAGGAAATATTAAGAATTAGAAGCAATTCCATCATCATCTGCAGGCATAAGAGCTGTACCATTTCAAGCCTTCCTTCAATGCTGCAGCTAGGGACACTGGGGAAAGCACAGTGGGATCACAGTATATTAAACACCTCAGTGGAAATAAAATCTATTTAGAGAAAGATGGGAAGAGAAAACAGTGGGGGAGAGCGAAGGCACTTAATATTTATATTACAGTAGCAAATAGTTTAGATAAGTATAACCTAGTAAGAGAAAAATCCCGTGTTCATCTACTGTTTAGGAAAACAGTATTAGAGAAGTATGAGGAAAAAACAAATAAAGAGGAAAAAAAAAAGCTGAATTGTGGGAAGGACTGATGTGGGAAGACATGCTGCTGTATTCACTGGCCTTAGGGCTGCAGCTTCAAATACTCCTCTCAACTGGTAAAAGGAAATAGAACAGATGCACTTAATGACTCTACTGTCTTTGGGTGTAGAAAACAAGGTGTCAGTGGAATGGAGGAGGGGAAAAAAAAAAGGCACGGTCTAAATGAAAAATATGTCTTGACAGTTGTTTACTTTGGCTGAAGAAAGACTATCCAAAACTACCTGGAAAACACAGACTAGAGAGCTATTTAGGGGAGTTCAAAAGCATAAGTTGCACAGGAACTCTACAAATAAATTAGGAAATTAATTCAGTCGTGTAGAAAGTAAGTCACCTGAACTCTGGGAGATCTTTCTTACCAGTGTGAACCATTAGGTTAAAAGCAGGTGTCTGAATCTGAGTAATCTGGCAGCAGACAAAGAATTGGAAAAAATGATGCATTCTCGCAAGGACTCTGGAAGGATGAGTATGTGATCATACAGGCTATATGTGACTTTCAGGCTATGGCTCTGTGAAACTTAATTTCAACCACCAGTGAGGGAAGAAAAAAAAAGCAAAAAAAAAAAGCAAGCAGCTCGCAGCTCACCAAATATTCAAACTTGACATCCAGGTATTTTTTGATAGTCAGCCTTGTGTCAGGAATGGCTTTATTAAGATACGTATTCAAGTCAGTAAGCATCTGCAAGGGAAACATGCTGTTGCTGAATGTAAAAAACCAAAAAGCATGACTACAGTTCATCAAGTGCAACTTTCTAACCAGCACAGGTCATAAGACTGCCTCGAGTTAACTCTTTTTTGAGCTAGAGCATATCTGAAAGAAAATCTCTGATCTTGACTCAGAATTGCAATGGTTAGAGCATCCAATACTGTCACAGGCAAGTGGTTCCAGTGTTAGAAATGCATGCCTCCCTTCTAATCTGAATTTATCTCCTTTTGACTCATTTAATCTCATTTTCAATTGGTCCTGGAAAGCACTCTCCCTCATTCAAAGGCCCACTACCCAAAGCTGTCCATCCAACGTGGCACTGAAAGTGGTGTCCCAGTCAACATTTAAACCTCTCTTTGCTAAACTAAGTGGACAGACCCCCTGGAGACTTTCACTCAAATATATTGATTCAAATCCTTGAATTGTTCCTGAACTGCTTACTTAAACTCTTTTTAAATTTAGTTGATATCTTTAAATTATGGGTACCAATATCAGGAAAAGGGCTCTAGGGACTCCGCTGATCAAGCTATCCCCTCATCCACAAAAGAAAAGGAGAGGGATACACTCATGCACAAAAGTCAAAGGGACAAGATTGATATATTCGCTACATTACCTCTTAGGTTCCTTATGAAGAAAGAAGGAAAGCAAAGAGTTTTTCCCACAATGAATGATCTTTAAGACCACACCTCCAAAGACAGGCTTCTGTCTTTCTAGATTCCCCTCTTCTCCAGACCACTTACTTCTATGCTTAAATTCATTACCGGCTTAATTGTTTTCAGAAGGTGAATCCCAAACTTCTCAATATTGCGATGGGCATCAGCAAATTTCACAAAGGCTTCACTGGCAGCTGGTTGAGGCTCCCGTACACCAATGACAGAGAAAACGTCTCCAAATGCTGGATGAGGGTAATAAATACAGACAGATGAAAGAAGAGGTTGACCCTGGAGTTGACCCCTTCCCATAACCTTGCAATTAGCTGGGGAATGATGCTATATATTCCTTAAAGACCAGAGGCTGGCAGGGTGTTTTTTCAATGTCTCGTGTGAAAGACAGGACCTGTGTTAGCACCGTAACTGGCAATGCCAGGAAAGCAGCCCTTCCCAGCTCATTTCTGCAACACTTAACTTTCTTTGAGTGAGAGAACCATGCATTTAAGTACTGACTAGAACTCCTGAAACTGGAGGTCAAAGATTTCTGCTCCCTTCACTCAAGATTCTTTACCTCTGTGTGTCTGAGATAGCTCAAAGAAAGCCCTGAGAAGACTCTTGGTGTGCTCTGTCAAGCCTGTGATGGAAGCCAGAAAAAACGTTTAAGTAATTTCATTGAAACATAATGGAGGCATCCTGCTCTCCCATTTGGTGTCTGATGGAAGACACGTTTTACCTTTGTATAACTCTGCAGTCCTCTCCAGCTCCTCTAATCTCTTCACTAGTCCATCTAAGTGGAAACAAGAATCAGAATACAGAATTACAACAGTCAAATCCAGGATGTGGTTAAGACCTGATCAGCCAGAAAAACACCACTTTCTTATCTTTGGTTCAAAACTCCCTCGTCTCTTAATGCCTGTCCCCTGGCCCAACATGGGAAGCTTTTAAAAAACAACTGCAAACTTACTTTACAGTGTGGGGTCATCACCTATTGGCATCCACTAAGTGGGTCCCCACTTTAAATTGATTTGACTTTAATTAACATTTAAATGGCCCCAGCGACTGGATATATCACTCAGGAAGGGCAGAGGCAATCACAACAGCGAGCACAGCAAAAGGAAAGAATTACGATGGAATAAGTGGAACATGCAAATAACAATAAAAAGTAGGTAAGCACAAAAGGGTAAGTGTTCCCTTAAGAAAATGTCCTCCTGGACAACACTTACCATTGCAAAGTATGGCCCGGCTTAATCCCAGGGCATCCGCTGTCCCTGAGCTCATGTTCTCTACCAGTCGATGCTTTACCTTCTTTAATACTAAAGGCCAAAAGAGAGTTGCAAACCAGGATCAGTATCATTTCTATGGGCCTGATAGCATACTTCACTAGTTTCTCAGGCATTGAATAAATTGAACTTAACTCACTTTTGAGGTAGCAGGCAGAAAAAGAATAGCATAGAAACTAGATGTTTGGTCCAGCTGTGCATAACACATCCTCTATCTTGCCTATCTGTTCTGCTCTCACATCCTATATACTTCAATCACCAGAGCTCCAGCACTTCTTTTGGAAGACTATTCCGATCAATCACTTTGCTATAAGCTACCTATCACGATATTTGGAACTAAACTTTGCTTATGCTACTTGCTATATTACTGCAAATGAAGTCAGGAGATGAGGCTGAAAGCAAGACAAATAGTATTTAATGCTCAAACTTATCCCTTTGCTTACTTTTACGTTTTGAATCTTAGTTAAACCCTTTTGTCACCCCTTGGTGGAATTAATTTCTGTCTTTGGTGGTCATACCCTGCAAATAACTAGACACAGTTATACCCTCTTTAGAATTAGATGACCCAGCTACATGTATTTAGGGGCAACCTTGCAGGGGTGCCAAGTGCCCGCAGTTCCCAATAACTCAGCTGAAGCCACAGTGTTCAGCATCTCTGGAAAATACCATATTCTCACCACACCTCTGTTTCCCCAGAAATCCATCTCACTCTTCATGATTTTCCTGAACCCCTGTCAATTCATTAGAACTTTAATCACCATGAAAATAAATGAAAGGAAAAAGAATATACAGATTTTTTACAAAAGTGAGAAAGGTAGACCATATAAAGGTAGACAGGCATTTCATCACTGTTCTCCAAGCTGAGAAACTGCAACCAGTGTTTTTCAATAGATGCATTTCTGTGTACAGCTAAAAATCTCAAAGGTCAGCATAACTTACATGTATTAAAAATAAATAAATTACATTATTATCTAGTTGAGTTTCATCATCCATGTTAAACACAGTGCAAGAAAACAAGCCTCCCGCAACAACAGTCAAGCCGCAATTTAACTTTTAAAATTATTTCAAGAAGTCAGGGAAGTTATCTTTTAAACCTGCAATTCTCTTTGACAGTATCCATTTGAAAATGACTGAGTTAAGAGGAAGAACAGAACCAAAATTTTACTTCGGTTTTGCAGGGACCAGTCTTTCATCCCTCCACGTCATTTTAACACTCTAGGGAAAAAGAAACCAGTCTTACCAATATCCAAAGACTTGCCCTGCTTTGGGTCGGCCTGAAGCTTGTTGTAGTGTATCGTCACTTCTCCCTGTAGAAAGAGCAAACCCAAAACTGCTGTGCTGGAAGCAAGTAGCAGTGGCTTCCTTTACCAATGGACAATAAACCATTAACTATGACCCAGAAGCTCCAGTGGCCCCCTCCTACCTCTCACCTTTACCATCTGTATCATCTTGGCCACCTCCACCTTGGTCTTCCCTTTCACGGACTTCCCATTCACTCCTGTGATTTCATCACCAGCTGCTACGGTGCCATCTAAGGCTGCTGGAGTGTTATCAAATACCTAGCAGAAAGGAGAAAGAGCACAAGTAGTGTGGAATCAAGAGGAAGAGAAAGGTTAACACAGGGCTGAAGAACAAAATACAGACAATTATATTCCTCTTATTTAACTCAGTTGTATTTTGTTCACAGTGAAGCTGCAGTTTTTCCCCTTTCCTAACTAAGAGGTGGGCTGATCATCTTGCTCTCTCAGGAAGTTCTTGCCTCCAGGACGTACCTCCCCAGTGAGAGGATTTCTTGATGTTGAGAATGTCCCTGTGAATTCTAACATGCTCTCCAAGGAGAAGGATAGTTTCAGAAGTCTTAATTTAACTCTTCCACACCATTAGGTACTAGGGTGAGGAAATCTTATTCACTGGTAAGTGAGATGATGTCTCCCACTTTGAGGAAAAAAAAATAGCATAGGGACTCTCCATGCTTTCCATCTCCCAAGCCAACACTGTTTTATCAAGATGTTTTATTCTTCCTCCCTGAGTGCAGACCTGGACAATGTAGAGACAGGGGCAGTACTGGGCTCCTCCCCCAATGCTGATCCCAATCAGGTTCTGGGAATCCTTCTTCAGAGTCACTGTCCCAGGTACAGTGGGGATCCCCCTAGAATGAGAAAGGGGGAATGAATAACTGAACATGGATGGCAGAGCCGCACGTGTATGAAACAACTGCAGTGTCTGAGTTGATACAAACTGAAAACACGATGGGCACTCCACATTTGAATTCATCGCATTATCACCACCATAGAGTCTATCAGCACAGGCCAGCAGAAAGACCTTCTGGGCTATCTTTTTCGAGACTGCATACACAGATCAGAAGTGGGAGAGACACCCTCACTCACGGCACTGAGTGAGACACCGAGGAAATGCTATCATGTTTTAGAGATTTAATCTGCTTAGTGCTGGAGTGAGAGGACAAGTTGCACAGCATAAATGAGATGCAAGACAAGTGCTCCATGTTAAATTAGTTGTTAATCTCATCAAAGCTTTTACTTCTCAGGAAATACCAGTGTCCTCCTCCTTACAGACCTAAGGAGTCCTGAGTTTCTCTCCATTTCTTGCCTCATTATCTTTCCTCCATTATAAATATTTTTCTCTCTGGCTAAGGTCAGTAATTTACAGAAGATCTGTCAGCACTGCTTTGCAATCAGAAATGCAGGGTAGTCATTGCAGAGCAACAGAAAGCATTCTCCTTTGCTCACCAGTGCATCAATGCCCCATCCCCATCCCCCATAGGGAGCAAGAAATCAGAACTGAACTGACTCTTCAGCACACAGTGACAGCAGCAGGCAAATTTATCCACTCCCATGAGGTCTTGGCTGCAAAGATTATTTCTGTTGTTGGCAAAAACCAGGGAAAACCAAGCAAAAAACTTACAGCTTATCTTCCTCAATATCATAGTCCAAATCCGCAAACATTGTTTTGGTTAAATGGAGCCTGTTTGTCTGAAACGGCTTATTCCAAACTCCCTGGGAAGAAAGAACAGAATAAACCCCAATAAACCAATGATCTCAACAGAAAACTGCAAAGAATCAACCTGTCACACTTGTTGATCTCCTTTTTTTTTTCTTTTTTTCTTTTTTTCCCCTAACATCACATCCTGGTCTCTGTTCTTTTATCAAAGATGAAAAACATGTCAAGTGTTTCTGATTCTTTGCTCTGAATGAGACAGGAGAAAGTCCTTGAGTTTGAATGCTGTAGGTTTCAAAACCCACATATGTGCAGCATTTCCAAAACGGAACAAAAAGTCGTCCCTTCTGGAAGCTGTTTCTTCACATGCTCAACCGGCACCACGGCTGCTAAAGATATTTACAGTTTTATCCCCTACATCTGTTAAACATGTCAATTTAGTTCTTGACTTCATAGCAAGTCATGTCACATTTTGACATCCATTTCCTATCTCAGGAGGCTACGCAAAGCTTTTTGCAACTCATTTTCCCAAAAAGCCTCATTATTTCCCCACACACGAGCCCCCCATTCTGTTTCCTATTTAATTTTGGACAGTAATTAGCAGACACGTCTTGTTTCGCTCGTCCTTTGGCAGCACCCAAGGCACGGTGGGTGATGTGGCCCGACCCCACCAGCCGCCACCAGGCTTCGCCGACAGCTGGCCACGCTGCATCCCGCCTGGCGGCGGCCTCGCACATCGGACACAGCCCTTCGCCGCTGCCTGCTGCGTGGCCCCCACCCCCGCCCTCCCGCCGGGCTGCACCCCAGGGCCCGCGGGGCGAGGGCCCGCCACGGGCGGCGGGGCGCTGGGCCCTGGCGGCGGGCTCTGCCCGAGGCCTCAACCCCAGCCCCGGGGGGAACCGGGCGCCGGCCCGGCGGTTTGAGGAGGGGTCGCCCTGGCAGGGCGCGGTGCTGGCGGAGGACGACACCCAGCCCCTGCCCTCACAGAAACCGTCGCCGGGGCAGCCGCGGGGGGGCGGCCCTGGGGGGCGGGGGGTGTCCCGTGGCTCACCGGAAGTGGCCGCCTGGCGCGCGGCCCCCGCCGCCACCTGCCTCCCGGCGCTGTCAACCCGCCGACACGTCACCGCCGGGGCCAGCCCGGAAGCACCCGAGCGGCCGGCGGAGCCCCGCCCCCTCCGCTCGCGCCGTGCGTTGCCATGAGGACGGCGACCCGCGGGGCGGGGCCAGCTCGCTCCCGCCGCCATCTTGAGAGAGGCGAGGCGTGGCCGTAGTGCCGGTGCCGGCGCCCTGGCCCCAGCCCGGCTCTCGGGCTCCCCCGCGGTGGGGGGGCGGGGGCTCACCTTGGCCTCAGCGGAAGGGAAGGGGCCATCCTCCCTCCGGCCAGGCAGGCCCCTCCGGTGCGGCGGAGTGCTGCTCTTGGGAGTAAAGCGCCCTTCGGGTGCGTGGTGTATCCCGGCCCCGCCCGCCCCGAGGCCTTCGGGCCCCTCCGGCCACCGCAGCGTGCGGAGAGGGAGGGCTGGGCAGCCTGTTGGGGCCGGGCCTGCAGCCTCCAGCCCCAGGTTTTGGGTTACATCCGATTCCAGGTTCCCGAGGCACCCCAGTCACCGCGGCGCCGGCAGACGGAGCCTTTGAGCTCCCTAAGTCGCAGAAGGGGAGCTGCAGTGGTGGCAGGCGCTGAAGAAGAGGATGGGAACTGCTAAGTTGAACAGGCGTCATGGCACAGCATGAAACAGCAGCACCGTTGCTTGTCCCGCTGTTATTAATGGACCACGATGAACTATTGGCCATTCATTCACCAGGAAGGGCACCCAAAGTGTGCCCACAGCAAGGAAAAGGCCCTGTTGCACTTGTTGCTTGGAAAAATACAGAGCTGTTACCCATGGAAAGTGATGTACCCTACACGAATACACCCAGCACCAGCCTCCCACAGAAAGGAGCGTTTCAGAAAAACTTCTGTGAATGTGAACACACCCTGGACTGATGATTCAGATGACAGCAGGGACACAAAGAGCTTTGAAAGTGGTTGGTACAATTGCCCCTACTGCTGGCAGGCCAGCAGCAACCTGTGGAAGCAGTGATTTGGAAGCTGATCAGCACAGCTGTATGCAAAACTACTGTGCTGCCATGTGTATGGCAGGATCGCCAAGCTTCTGCACGTTTTTTCTCCTCTGTGATATGTGTGTGGGGGTAGTGGTTAGGTGTTCAAATTAATTTTCTGCCTCCATCAAGATAGTACCATCACTGGGAAAGTGCTTTGATTTCCCAGAAGAATGTGGTCACCTGTTGCATTATGTGTCATCTCTTCTAGCTGCTGCTGTCTTCTGAGCAATTACCAGCCTGCCAAACCTGCCTTACTGATGCAGATTAAAAAAAAATAAAATTCACTCTTTGAACTGAATACTTCTCCGTAACCAGGAACAAGGACTGGCCGATGACAATGACCTCTCTTCCTGGCTGTGAGAGTGGTTAGTGTTTGCAGTGTGCAGCTATGAACCTCTTGACTGCATACATCAAAACATCAGCTGAAGCCACCCACAGTGCTGGAGTACAAGGGCAAGAGTGTGTTGTTAATAATCACTTTGAAGTCCTAGGTCTAGGGGATGATTTATTTATGAAGGGAAGTTGAATAAAAAATGCAGTCCTTCAGGTATAAGCTCTCTGAAGAGAAGACTGATATCCTGACTGTGGATGCTAACAGGAATTTTACATCAGTGAAACACCAGAATTGATGAGCCAGGCCCTGATCTCTGCCTGTGAGGAGCTTGCTGTGGCTCAGCAGTTCAATGGCACTTCACTGCAGCTGAGGATGATACAGAGAAGGCAGAGCCAGCAAAAGGCAAGAGGCAAGGGTTACAAGTTGCAGCATGGAATTCCAGTGCAATGAAAGGGGGAAAAAATCCACTGTGAGGGTGGATAAGCACTGTTATGGCAGCCCAGAGAGGTGGTGGAATATCTACCCCTAGAGACAGTGAAAATTTTACTGGACAGATTCTGCAATCCTGAGGTCCCGAGAGAGACTCTGCAACATTTGGAAATGTTTTTGCGTGTAATTCTTTTTCAAATTCTTGGATCAAAACAACTGTCTGTAACTTTCTTCTTCTTAGAATACTTTGAAATGCATTAAAACAAAAAAAACCCATCTGTCCTCCTCAGAGCTAGTAGCTTTGCTATTGACAGCTAGGGGTTGATGTATTTGTGACACATTGCAGCCCGCAGTGAAGTCCAGCCCTTGGCTAGCTAGGCACAGCCCAACACAGAGGCGACCCTGCATAACCCTGCCCAAAGTTGAGTGTTAATACAGACAGAAGCTGAATAAACCAGTAGCACACATCAGATCGTCAGCAGAGGCAGAAACCAAGTCTTTCCCAGGCCACGGCAGGTCTGGGAATCCCACACTGGCCCTGTGCAGTCTCCTGCTTCGTGGCAGGGTCACCCCGGAGGAGGCGACCACCAGGCTAGTCAGCTGGGCTTCATTTCTGAGAGGGGAGCTCCACCGTGTGGGCCCTGCTGAGAACCTCGGCTGCAGGAAGCGGGTCTGGATTCAGGCGTACTGGATTTGCAACCGTAGGATATTTTTCCTATTTTACTGCAAGGGGAAAAAAAAACCCGTTTCCCCCACGCCTAAGAGAACACCTGCATAACCAAAATCATTTGGTTGTGCCCAAGGGGATTGGTCAGGGCCTTGTACATGGCTGGGCAACAGACTAGTTAAAAGCAGTCCTGGGTCCTCATTTATCTTGCACCCACTTCTGCTACTAGAGCTGCAGGGGAAAAGAACAAGCAGCAAATGTCTCCTCTCCTGGCAGCTCCTGCCATTAGAAAGAAAGACAGTAGGCAGAACTGGCCTGAGGTAAAAACCCAGACCTTCTGACACTAGCAAGGCCAAAACCGGTA
The DNA here is from genome assembly GCF_023634085.1 of Falco cherrug. Classification (NCBI taxonomy): domain Eukaryota; kingdom Metazoa; phylum Chordata; class Aves; order Falconiformes; family Falconidae; genus Falco; species Falco cherrug. The sequence continues at coordinate 34,946,799 of NC_073701.1, read as the reverse complement.
GGGCTGATGCACCTTGCTTTTGTATTGCTCCAGTGATGTCTGCACATTGTGTATGTCCCTGAAGCACTGGCTGGTGTGTGTGTGTGTGTGCTGACTGACCCTGCTTTTTTTGTGTGTGTACAGTCATTCTAACATGTCCGGAATCGATTGGATTCTCTCTGCATGAGATGGAGAATGAATCTGCATGTGCCCTAAAGCCATTCATTAGAAATCCAGCCAATTGCCTCCTCCCAAGGGAAAAACTAATGAATTACTGATGCAAACGGTTATCTAACATACAAAAAAATAAGGCTAGCCTGCATGTAAAAGAATCCCAGGAAGCTGTTCTCTTCCAGGAATAGGTCTGATTAATTGTTGTATCAAAAATTTGAAACAGTTTTATCCTGAAAATCTATCAATACAGCCTGGGTCAAGAGGGCTCAGTTTGCAAGTACAGACATTTTTCCACCCCCAGACAGACAATCCATGAAAAGTCAGCCTAGGCTCTGGGAGTCAAACTCCTTTCTGCTTGTCTTTCATCGCGTGTAATAAGAAGTCTGCAAGCAGATCACACTTTGCATGACTGGTTAGCTTCTTGGCACTCAGATGCATTTCTCTGTACTGGGTCTGTGTTGAATCTCGTGTTTCTGGCTGCTGTTCTGCTACTGTTGTCAGCGTCAACACAACTAATGCTGAGCTAACATCCTCCTTGATTGTTGTCCCTCGAGCCACGTTGTCTGTTTTGAGGGGAACTTCTAGTGGGTAAGTGTGGGGATTGTGTTTCCTGCCCACTGTTCCACAGCCTGCCTGCTCCGTCCCTGCCCTACCTCTGCTAGGTGCTTCAGACCCCTGCAGGGGCTTCTACATGGTGCAGATGAGAGATGGAAGTGGGGGTGGCCCCATTTGAGGTGGAATAGGGGACAGTCATACACAGGTGTGGTTTATCACATGTCAGGGTGGGTGTTTGCTGTTAGCACTTGCATCTTGGGGCTACCAACTCAGAGAGGAAGGGGAGAGAAACCTTGAAAACATTGCTACAAATGACCTGACTGCTGATTTCCCAGCCTGTGGATCTTACTGCTGCTGTATTCAGACTCCTCCCAGGATGAGATGAACCTTCAGTTCATTCTGACAAAATGGAGATATCCTTCCCCATGGGGGCACCAAGCTCTTGAGTGCTTGCCCCATATTGTTTCAGCAGAACACAGTATTGCTGTCCTTCGGAGTTCAGGCTGACTTAGTCTGGATGGTGAAATTTTCCATTTTTGGGGTGAAAAGCAGTATTTTTGTGCACTGATTGATTTTTTCTTTTGTAATTTTTTTCCTCCCCAGGTGTTTTTATTACCCTGCCTCTGAAATTTCCTGCATTTAGGGTTATCAGAAGCTTATCTAGAGGGAAGAAGCCTGGTAAAATGGACACTGTTCCGTGGTAGATGCATTGTATTTCCACACGCACCAAACACGTTTCATTCCCCCTTGACTTTGTTCCCACAGATTTCTCCTCCTAGTCAAGGAGGTAGGTCTCAGGACAGTCTGTTCTTCCCTGCCACTAACACACTGCTCACTGCTGGCCCCCAGAAGGTACAGCTGTTACCTCCATGAAAGCATTACACGCAAAGGCGGTATTTACAACCTGGAAAAAACAGTGACTTAAAGCCTAATAGGTTTTCTGAGATCCTGCAAGTGGAAAATATGAGCCCTGGCTTGGCTGATGGTTTTTAATTTATACAGCAACTTTCAGCCTTCCCACACCAGGGGCATGACCACACGTTATTGACAGCCCAGGAGGACTGCCAGTCTGGTAAGGCACTGTCAAAGCTTGTGGTCCTTGGGTTGAGCCCTTGGAGTGTTGAGCCCCACAGTGGAAGAGTGACGGGGCATATGGGGGACCACATCTTGTAAGCAATGGCAGAGTGGAGGGTGGGAAACAGGCAGAGAGTTGCCCTCATTATGCATGGGTCTAACATGGCCAATTACCCCATCCTCTCCTCACCTCCACAATGTAAAAGACTCTTGTTGAGAGCGGTCATAATTCACGGTGAACACCCTGCCTCCCCCTTACTCCCTTCACACCCGCTGCTCTCCATTTTCCTTCCAGAAAAAAATGTGTCTTTGATGAAATGAAATGGCTCAGTCAAAAAAACCCTCAAATGGTTGGGGACCCCTGCACTTGGCCACCCTTGCCCACTTCCCAGCTCTATTTCTGGCTGAGTTTGGAGTTTAAGTGGGCTGACCTTGTGCCCTGACTGCCCCGGAGGTCAGTGATGAAAGCGGATGGAGGCTTCACAGTCAGGTCTCTTGTGTGTGACTCTTTTGTTCCCGGGACAAGGGTGTGCAGTGCCTGGGACAGTGCTTAATTGTTCGGGGGCACTGCTTTACCCGTCATGCCCTTCCCCGGGTGGCCCCAGCCCTTCTTGCTCATGCGTGGGAGGGAGGCAGCTTCCCCACTCCGAGTAGGGAGGAGGAAGCAGAGTCTGGGTTGCTCGGCATCATTTCTGGCTGTTTATCAATCAGTGTAATAAATTTTGCAGAGTGCCAGAAAGCCAGAAAAAAGAAAGAACGAATGAAAAAGAACTTCCTGGCATTTTGTGACTCCTGCCTGTCACTGGGTGCATCCTCCATTGTCCTCCCATGCAGGCAAGAGCAACATCACCTTGCCCCAGCCAGCTCCTGGGTCTATCTGCTGTGCTCCATTGGGATGCACCCTGCTGCGAGAACTCCCTCCGCCCTTCTGCAGATGTTTAATGAGGAAAGCCCGATGTGTCAGGTCTGAGGCACTGGGCTTAGCCCACGTGGAGGTGATGGGTTCACACCAGGCAGTGCAGAAGCTTCGAGTTGGGGCACATCAAAAAAGCTGGGTGGTATTGTGGGGGAGCAAGCCCAGGGCTGGATGTATTGAGGGTCCTGAAAAGCTTTGCTAGACCTGAGCTGGGCACCGCACCTGGCACCGCCCTGAGGACACACAGAGGAGCAGTGAGTTTGCTGTAGTTGTGCGTGGGCAGGGGAAAGGTGCTGGACAACTTTGTGGCATGATGATAAAGAGTTGAATGTTTACAAATGTCTGTGATGGAGGTAGGTCAACAGAGCTCAGCATAAGCATGTGGGAAGCCTGTTAGCACTCAGTACCTCTTTGGCTGCCCCTTCAGCATCTTTCTTTTGCAACAAGTCCTTCCTGTGCTTTACATCTTCATTGCAGCTGGAGGCTGGGGCAGGAGCCTCCACAGCAGGCCCTCCCCTCTGCTGTTTCGGGGAGTGACTGTGCAGAGGAAATGGATAAAAGGAGCGGAGGGTCAGGGTTTAATTACCCCATTGCATGCAGAGATGAGTGATGGACAGAGACTGTCAGTGGGTCACTGATTAGCTGCCATGGAGCAGACAGAGGAGGGGGGAAACGTGATGAGCCCCCAGGACAGACCACTGTTGGGGAAAGCCATGACACATGGAGATGGCAGCTCATAATGGGGGACACTTTCCCCAGTTGTTTCCCCAGTTCTTCGTTCCCCTCTTTGTCCCAACTCCATCAGGAGCCCTGTGGACTCAGAAGCCTCCTGCTGGTCCCTGGCTGCTTCACTGGTTATGGGCAAGTGTTGCTGGGGTGGCAGGTCCCCCTTGAAGGATGGGGAAGAAGGTGTGACATCTCCTACCAACTGTACTGAGCTCTTGTCTCCTTGTGTGGAGATGGTGAGGAAGGATTGAGGGAGGGAAGAAGGGAAGGAGGAACAAAAAGGCAGGAGGGAAGGAAAGGAAGAAGGCTGAAAGAAGCAGCTGCTGGCCGGTGAGGTGTAATACACACACAGTGCTCCTCTGCACAGGTGTGAAGGTCTCCTGCAGAGACATCAGCCCAGCCAAAGTGGAAACCGGGCTGCCTGTCTCCAGCCCCACTGCCTCACCACTGCCTCCCTTGGACATGGCTGAATGCCTCAGGTAATAAATCTCTCTCCCCATTGCATTCCTGGCATCTCTTGGCTCTGGGGCTGTAAGAGACCAGGATTATTGTTTTGGCAGATTTGGTGACCTGGTTTTGTGTAAGCAGAATGCAGAAGTAACAAGTTTCGTAAGTCTTACCCCTTCTGCTCCCGACCCCATAGGTACTTCCCCCTCCTTTCCTTGTCACGCTCATATCAAGCCCTTGTTCTTCCTCCCACCACACTGCCTCTGAGCCCAGCCTCCATTTCCTACGTACTCCACAACTCAGTCAACTCTTATCCCTGCCCCTGCCCTTAGTCCTGCCGTACAATGTCATACCTAACGTTCTTCCACCAGTCCTGTTACCCTTGGTCTCAAGACTCCTCTTTTTCTCCTTTTCCCTACAATCCCTCTACACATCCTCTTTTGGATTTTGACCTTCAGTTTGTATCTCTAGTCACAGTTGTCCTCTAAGGTCCTGCTTCCCGTGTCCCCTCTCCCTATTCCTTTCCCTTTCTTGCCTTTACTCACCCATCCTTTACTCTTCTTTCCTGTCCCCTTCACCCCTCATCTCCCAGCGTTGTTTGCATGAATTGTCTCTGGAATCATGAGATCACTGTTTTTTTCTGCCTCTGTCAGTGGGAACATCACATTAAGGAGCGTGGATAAGTGACCGGGGGCCATTGGGGTGACTCTGGCACCCCCTGTCCCCACCCTCCTTACCCCCCTCTTCTTCTGTATCAAAGGAAGCTTTGTTGTCGAAAAGCAGAAAGAGAAAAGCAGATAAAAAGGCGGAACATGTGATCTCATTGGCTTTATTTAGCCATCCAGCTATTCCTCCTCTCTTTTCTTGATTCATCCAAAATTATCTATCCATAATCCATCCTTGGGCTTCACATCTGTGAAAGAGATGGTGGTAGACTCTCTTTTTCCAAAGGGACTTCAACAGCTGACCTCTTGGTCTCCACAGTGTGCAAAGATGACCCTGACGGGGCCCTCTAGGCAGTGTACTGCCTTTGACTGCAGTAGTCTCCATTGCAGGACTGTGGGATCTCACCCTGTAAAGGGGAACTGGAGCCAGGGAGAAGCAAATCCTTTTCCTTGTTTCACCATTGCTAAACAGGGGTTTCTAAGAGGATCCAGCAATGCATTGCTTTATCGGGGCACTGCTTGGTGGGGAGGTTAGTGTTTGTAGCATTAGATGCACAACATTTGAATTAATGAGTTTCTGGTTCTGCCAGAGACTTGCTTTTCTGACGGGTAAAATTCTTCATCTCAGGGTGCTTCAGTTATGCTTTGCGATGGAGATGATCAGTGTTTATCTACTAAGGCTGACTGTACGCTCCTGGCGAGCACCCTGTATGATAGAGCTACTGTGAGGACAGGGGAGCACAGCTGGGATTGCAATAAGGACTTCTCTGTCTATGTTGGGATTCATTTAGATGCTATCAAACCAGGAGGCATTATTATATGTTCCTTAATTGTTACATATTAGATGGGTTTGATGCTTTACAATGAAAGCTGCTCTGCATGCAGCTTCAAAACAGATACAGTTGACTTGGCACAAATCTTAATTGTGAGCACAGTCATATGAATATAAGGAGTTTGTCAGTGCACTGTTTTCATGATGTTTTAACCAGCTTCGTTAAAATCCACCAGACAAGTCCTTCTAATGTGGGTATATAATGGTCCATTTACCTGTATAGTCCATTTCCCTTCTCTACAGGAATAAAAATTCTCCAGATAACGCCTTAAATCCACAGCTTTGTACACGTGTGTGCGGGAAGTCACTAAGGCTGAACGGTAATGATTGTTTCAAGGGCTTTCCAAAATAGTTAAGGCACTGAATGCAAGAAGAGTACAGAAAGCTTGGCAGATGGAGCCAGGCAGTATATGCCATGTTCACCTAAAGAACAACACAAACTGAGATGGACTTGGACAAATGGTAGTCAGAGTAGTGAAGAGGGTCTGTGGAAGATGAGCAGAAAGGCAAAACCAGCAAGATTTGCTTCAGGTGAGACTGAAGAATTTGATTTTCTTGCAGAAGGCAGTATCAGTGAAGGGTATACCCAAATGCTCTAAAAGGTAGGGAGGTAGGAATCTGGCTGGGGAATTGTTTCTGTTGCAGAAAAGTCATCGTGGAAATTGCAGTGAGTTTAGCATCATGTGAACTTTTACATATCTATGTATGTATGTGTAAAATGACTCAGTGAAGCAGTATGTGCAAGGGGCTATATCTAGAAGGATGTCTGTGGGAATGCCTGAGGTAATTCAATGGGGTGTGGGAAGACATGATGTCCATGGGGATTTGTCACAGCTTTTCTGTGGTAGGAGATCACGCACAACCAGATTTATAGCAATAGTGCAGAGAAACTATATGACATTACAATCTATCCAACAAAGAGTGTTGATTCCAGCTTACAAACAGCTGAATCAGTAAATGTGGAAGCCAGAAAGTGACTTTTTTGTGTCTCCCATGTGTTTTTTAATAAATGCAGACTGAAGCTTCCACTGGACTCCTGCCAGCTCTGGGTCCCTATCATTTGATTTTCCTGAAACAGGCACCATGACTCCATTTGAAAGACATTTCCATTAGCATGTTGGACTGATTCAACTTATATCCTGCCCTGTTGTGTCCGACTCATTTTCCCCTATCTCTAGGAGAAGCCTGAGGGAAGGCAGAGGGCCCTTCACATAGATGCTCAAGGTCTCTATCAGATAATAGCTGAAGAAATATTTGCCATGACCAGCTATGGTCATTTTTTGCCATTCCTTAGTCACTTGGCAGCCAATGGAGGGAAGAGGCGAGAGCTGGGTGGGGGAGAGTAAATGAGACAGAGGGACAAGAACAAAAGATTCTTTTGTGGTACAGAGAGAGAGAAAAGGGAAAGCATCACCAAATGCCCAGAAGCCATGTTTGTAACAAGAGACCTATTCTCTCAGCTACTTGGAAAACAACTTGGAGTAAAAGGCCCTGGTTGAATTAACCCTTCATGGAGGCGACTTACTAAGCATGCAGGAAAGATGCATGGTGGTGGGAGGTGTAATCTGTGTGGCAAGGTAGCACTGTTGGCTCTTGGGCAATTTAAAGCAAGGATTGGTTGTCTGGGAAGAGGAAGCAGGAATGACATTAGGTGGTTTGGCCAGACCAAAGTTTTAAAATGTCAGATGTCCTTTCTTCACAGGAGCTTCAATACTGGCAAAGATCACTGGAGGGGTTTTTGCAGCATATGAGGCAATGACTCCTTTTCATTGACATTTTTGCTAGGGATGCTGGCACCTAGGACTGTGGAGAGAGAAAGGAAAGGAAAACACCACACTTAAAATGTATGTTTTGCTGCAGCACAATCTTGTCCCATCACAGCCTCTGTGAATTCAGTTCCTATTGTTGGCCTTCAAAAAATCTGTTCTCCGACATTGCATCTCTCTTGCTCATGTCTTAGACCTCCCTTTAGCTGATAAGAACAATTTTACTGGAGTTAGAGGTTCTCTATACAAATGCATTGACAGTAGGCCAAATCCCACAACCTCAAAGAAACAACCAGCTTTATTTCATTGTGAACACCCTCTCTTAGCCACCTCCCTGCCCTTTCTAAGGAGGCTTCCTCTTTTATTGAGTGGATATTTGGGTGAAAGGGGACTTCTGTGATGACGGTATGAGAAAAAGTTTTACACAGGGAAAGAGAATGTGCAGCTATTTGAAGATCCAATATGGGATATTGTCATATGCCAGGTTTGTTTGTATCTGAGCTTGCTTCCAGGTGCTCTGCAAATTGAAAGAAGTGAGACAGATCTGAAATAAATGCCTTTTCTCCCCATGACAGTACAGAAGGGACAGCACCCTGCCTCTGGAGCATCCTCACATAGCTCCAGGCAAAGGGAAGTAAGGAGCAGTTTGGAAATGGAAAGACAGTCCTCCTTTCTGCTTCCTTGCCTCGCCAGGACAGGAGCAGTGTCCACTATCATGGGTTGCCCATCCCCCTTGGCTCGATGGCGCAGATGGAAAGGATGCAGTGGGTGCCCACGGAGCCCGCAGTCAGGTGGGCTGCTGAGCGGATGTGAGATGCACAAAACATTACGACTGTGCTTTCGTAAATAAGCAATCACATGGGACTCGTGTGCGTGTGTTAGAGCAGCGCTTTGAAAATAACCAGGAAAATCATGTGGCAACAGAAATCTGCCCTCCCCCTCTCCCTAACCTTCTCCCTCCCTTTCCTCTCCTTTCTTTCTCTCTCTCTCTGTCTCACTGAGTTGGTAACCACAAAGGCTGGAGCTGAATTTTGCTCCCATTAACCCCATATAGTGTTTTGGGGTGTCTGCATTGGCACTTGGTCTTGGTGGCCAACCTACCTGTGCCACTCAGACCACTTGTGCTGTGTGATGTCCCCTGCAGCCCTACGAAGGAAATTTTCAAGTTCAGTCTCCTAGAGGGATTGAAGGACATTTACCCAGAGGGGTTGCTAAATATGATTACATCCATTGCTCAATGGGATTTTCACTGTTGCAGCTCTGAGTCCAGCAGAAATTGACTTTTTTTTGGCACTATGGTTTTAATACCTGACTGGCACTTACTGGAGTCACTTGCAAGGTCAGAAGAGTGAATCCTGGAGTTTGAAATGCAGTTTGGAAACTAGGAAGCTTGACGTTCTGCACTGCTCCCTCACACAGCTCATTCACAGTAGCACAGCATGGCAGGAGTCTCAGACCATTAAAATCTCAGCTGAGCTAAGAGCAGGTGATGTTCTGTGTAGAACAAGTGCCACCACACTACCAATAAATGCATGTCCTTGAGCCTTGGCTCCACTAATGGCCTCCTATTGTAACTTAGTTCTTACATAGGTACGGCTACCAGCCTTGCTGCATGCAAAAAGCCTAAAGAGTCAGAAAGGGAGGGATTTAGTGGGCTGTGCCAGGTGAGGCTCAACCTGTCCTGCTGTCCTTGGGTGGTGTTGCCAATCATACCTTATTCTACTGTATGTTCCTCCAGCTATCATTTCTTCCAAGCTGGCCTTTCCTAGCTTAGAAGCTCAGGATCTTAGGCTCCAGCCAATAAGGCCTTCACCTTTTCCTGTATTACGTATTCCCCCAAATACATTTCTGCTCATGACACTTTCACCTCTCCTCTCTCTTCTTTCTTCTTTCTTCTTTTCCCATTTGTCCTTAAAACAGTGGAAGACTTTTCCTTAAACAGGTGGAAGGATTTTAAAGCAAAATCTCTTTTTTTTTTTTTGCAAGAGATCCATCTGGATTTGAGTCAAGAGGATCTGCTGGAGGCAAAGCAATAGGACACAAGGTGTGGAAGTGAACTGAAGAATGAATGCATCTGTATCGGTATGATGTGCCGGGCATTTCAGGGGGACCAATGCTGTTAACCTGTTTGAGATAAAGTGCCACAAGCTCTTAAAGTCATGGTGACTTCTGTAAGATCCAGACATTTTTACCTAAAAACACATTTCAAGTGTCTCAGAGCTGAGCTTCTGTTGCCTTGCAGCTGGTACATCCTGGTTCAGCCCCTTACTGGCTTAGACAGGCTAGACTATACTGGTCCCTGAATGGAGTGTGGCTTGAATTTGGTTAGAATGGCCTGCATATGGCTGGCTTGGTCTGAGTTACACTGGATTTGACCCAGCTGAGCTACATTTATGTGGACTGAGTGCAATCTGAATGCAAGTTTGAGGTGGCAGCTTGTGATAGGCATGTTCTGGGTAGGCTAGAGTTGACCGGGTTAGCTGCTTTAGACTGTGCTGAATTCGGAGCTGAAAATGTGACTGGTTTGGACTGAGTTAGTATTTTTGGTGGATTGGAGTGGGCTGATGGGAAGAGTTTTCCAGGATACAGGGCTGCTGGAATGGAGCAAGTGACTTCACTGTGGCTGGTTTAAAAGCCTTGTTTCACCTATACCAGAACCTATTGCCTCATCTGGGAAGCTGTTTGCTGGACCAGCTTCCCATGGATAGCAAAAAGGTTATTCAGCAAGTGCTGAAATGGGATCCCCACAAGGCTGACAAAAATTTTTAGTTCCTCAGTGTCCAGCTGCTCCAGGCCATCTCCTTCTCCCACAACCAGCGAGTGGTTCATGCCAGAACATGTGCATCTTCTTCCCAGTCAGGTCCACCAGGTCAAATCTGTTCATAACCGAACATCCTAGTTCAAAAAGGAAAATCCTCCTGTCTGAGAAATTCCCCAAGCAAGGATGGCTACCAGTGTTTCAAGGGAGGAAATAGGACCTGAAAGCCTCACACATGACTTCTCTTTTAATGACTAAGTTTCCTTGATAGCATAAGAATTCTTACAGTCTAATATGGTGCGTGGAATGCATTGCACAGTGTTACTTATCAAGGGGATAAAATAAATATTTATAATTAACTTGGACACCAGATGAAGCCCCACATAAAAGAAAATTCGGACTGGTTCCAAATAAATGATGTCTCAACATAAAAAATTGTACCTGGATGATGTGACAAGTCAGTCTAGGTGATGGTGCTGCCAAATCCCTTCCCTCCCCACTTATTCTGGCTCTGCTTTAAAAAAAACAGAACGAAATTTGTAGTGACGGGTAGGAGACGTTGTGGTCCCACAGGGAGAAGCAGAGCCCCATCTCCATACACAACTAGCAGAGAGTGGAGCAGGAGAGTGGAGGGTAGCACAGTGCTGTACAGCTGCAGGGCTGCTCACAACAGGGCAGAGCTCCCAGAGAATGTGCTCTTTGTTCCTTGCCTTTAAAGGGTAAGAGAAACACTTATGCATGGCAAATTAGCCCAAAAATGTATTTCTCTAAAACACCCGATTGTCTGGCCAGCTCTGCAGCTGCAGGGAAGTTCCAGGGAGAGAAGGGGGAGGTGGCGGGAAGGAGAAGGAGGGAGGCAGGGAAAGAGGATTTTGATGGCTTGGAGGGGGAAGGCAAGATGACTGTGTGAATGAGGGAGAAATTCTTGTCTCAATTCAAACAGAGCTGACCAGCGATCGAGGGGACCCCTGACAGAGGGGCCACGTTGGTGGCCAGGGAACCATGGATGCTCTGTGGTCTCCTGGGGGGTAGGGAGAAGAGGGGACATGAGACAGCTGTGCTTCAGACAGCACAGGAGCAGGCACTGGTGCAGCCGGCGGTGCTGGGGAATCCTGCTGCCCGGCAGGTTCAGCTGTGCCATCTGGGCCGGGATGTTCAGCAAGCAGTGCCATGCTCCTCTAGTCACTGTGTTGCACGTCCCAGGGGCCGATGGGCTGTGACTCCTCTCCCACTTCAGAGCAAAATGTGCAGGGTGTGACTCTGTGGAGCTGCAGGGCCTGTGCTGTTCCCAAGAGGTGACACTTGCATTTAAAATATCCCAGACATCCCTCTTGATTAGGAACTTGATCTGGGCTTGTTATGAATTTCCAGCCCAATGCTGATAGCCATGTAAAAACTCCCAGACCACTTCTGGCAGGTAAATGGTTCCTTGAACTTCCCTGGGGTTCAGAAAGCAAAACCTAATGGTTTTTCTTGACAGCTGCTCAGACTGTGATGTTCATGGTGAGTGCCACAGTCCTGTCCCTGCTCCAAGGCATGCCACTGAAAGCAGAGTCAGGCTCACCATGAGCACAGCTGAGACCTCAGTGTCCAAGGTGTGTCTCCCCACACTGTCTGGAGTAGCATATCCTCTTTTGTGTGCGTGGTGAGTATTTATTTTCTCTTCCATTTTCTGCTGATGTGGATAATGACTTTGCAGGCACAGCCTTGAGGCAGCCTGGTCGGTCCTCATTACCACACACTGAATGCTCTTGGGGACATCTATGGTGTGATCCAGATGCTGCTCTCAGGGGAATTATCTCAGGCTCGACTTGGCCTTTGAGGACACTCAGGGGTGCACTTGTCTGCTATAAATCCAGGTCCCAGTGCTCTGTCCTTTCTGTGACATGACGTGACCTAGTCTGGGCAGACAAGACCATCTCCTTCAAAGCCACCAGTGCCATCTGCTATAAGAGCTGATGAGATTGGTAGGTAGCCTTAGATTAGACAAAGCTTAGACTGCCCATGAGAAAAAGAGAGATGTGAATGTCTCAGAAGGCGATTTGGCTTTGATACATTTCTGTGACTGACTGGCTCAGGTGTAGGATTGGTGTTGCTGCTGGTTCAAGTTGGCACAGGCAAACTGTACTCTGTTTCCAGGTTGCTGCTAAACTCACTGTGTGACCAGATTTTCCAAGGAAAACCCTATAACTCTTCAGGTTTGTAATCCAGAAGTCCCATGAATCCCCTCTCACTGGACTAGAGGAAGGGAAGGACAGGTGGACTTGGGTGGTGTGGCACTGGAGCAGGTTGCCCAGAAAAGCTGTGGATGCCCCATCCCTGGCAGTGTCCAAGGCCAGGCTGGATGGGGCTCTGAGCAACCTGGGCTAGTGGAAGGTGTCCCTGCCCATGGCGGGGGGGCTGGAACTAGCTGATCTCCAAGGTCCCTTCCAACCCAAACCATTGTATGATTCTGTGATTCTATGATGTTTATCTGAACAAGTTGTGATACTGACTGCTGGTGGGAATTACTCATTCTTTCTTTTCAGAGTTTACATGAAGATGCTTTGGATGACACTGGGTATGGAGGTACCTACTGGCTGTGAAGCAGTAGCTGACAGGTAAGCCAGAATTAGCTTTGAGAATTTCCTATAGTGGAGAAGCTGATCAGACTTGTGCTGGAGAAAGAGTGTGATGGGCAGAGGGGGAGGTGGGGAACTGAACCACTCTTGAAATCAGGGGCTGGGGGAAGCTGTTGACAGCTGTATAATCCTTTTGTCGCTACCTGACTCATCTCTATGTGGCCAGTGGGATGGCTCACTCTCATTTTATATTTACATGGGAGAAGAGGGTACAAAAATGTTAGCTTTAATTAAGTCAGCAATGTTTCTCAGCTTTGACGCACTTCATTTGCCACTTCTGTTGAAAAGAGGTCCCTCCATCCCATCCCCTCCTTTCCTCCCCTCCACTTGTACAGCTTCAGACCTTCACAGCCCCGCGACCCAGCTCCTCATATGTCCCTTTAGAAACACCCTGAGCAGCAACCACACAAAGACATGTGACCACGTTACATGAGTTTAAACCTCTAGCTTTTAAGTGCCAGCGCTGGGCTTCATGCTTGACCTTCAGAGGGTGGGTGGCACAGATTGATGGCAGGCCTGCTGGGGCTGCTGGGGGTCCTGAGATCACTTGAGGCAAGGTGGGACTTGGGGAAACAAAGAATCCAAGCACAATCCAGCAGTCTGTGGAGACACTGAGACCTCCCAGGGATGGAAAGGATGTGGCATCACCTAAGGGTGGGAATGACTGATATCGGGGAAGCATTTATTGGTCAATAATTTGCCAAGAAATGGGACTTCAGGGGAATGAAACCAGCTGCAGATCTAAACCTAGTTCAACAAGTAATTTTGGCTGGAAAGTGAGTGTGTGCGTGTGATTTTTAAAATATCAAAACATTTCATTTCAGGACAATGTTCCTAAACTGTTACGTTTTCTAAGTGCCAGAATGTTGCGAATGGACATTTTCAAAGGGAATTTCTGACATTTCATTTCAAACCAGCTTTTTGCATTTAAAACTTGACCTGGGTTGAAATATGAGAGGTCAGACACGAGAGTCTAACAACACAAAATAAAACCTGCTATTTCAAGTTCAGCAGAATGATTCGGTCTCTGACTTATGCCATTTGAAAAAAACAAAAAAAATCACAGCAGAGCTCCTGTGCACATCCAGATCAATGTGCCCCTACACAACACCTCTGAGGTGATGGAGACACTGGAGCAGAAACAGACAGTGTGGCTGGGATAAAACTGGCCAGGTAGTGGCCTGAGATGAACTGGAAAATGCCCTTGAGCATCCCAGACAGAATTTCACTCTCATCTCAACAAACTTCACTCTGATCTCAGTAAGGCTATTTATGGTGGGATGTGCACCTCTTAGGGATGCTTGCATCTGTTCAGCTCCATGGGTAGCAACAAGCAGAGCAATGACGAGCAAAGCTCCTGTTGCTGTGGCAGTTTTACCTGCGCTGTCATCTATCTTTAGGCAAAGAGGTGACCAAAGTACCATCATCTTCCAGCACTGTCCCACTGATCCCTATGAAAACCAGTGGAACTCTCCATGGGGATGTGTCCATAGGCAGCTGCAGGGGAAAAAATGCAAGCGCAAGCAAGGTCTGGGCGCAAGAAAATCTCTAATTTGTGAAGGGGCCCTGGTGCTTCTCCTAATGGGTGGGCAGGTTGGGGGATGATGACCAAGCAGGATGAAGGACACTGCTAGTGCTTTGAGAAGATGCTGTACCCCCCAGCTGCCTCTTCTGTACAAACGCAGGTTCAGCCTCGAGGGACATGAAGAATAGCCTTCCCCCCCCTTCCCCGCTGGCTCCAGCCCCTTGCTCCCTCCGCCCCATCCTCTCTGCTGTGCGCACGTGGTCCCCTCTGGCCATGAATAGAGTTGGCACGGGAAGGGCCAGCCCAAGCCACTGGGGCTCACAACTCCCAACCTGAATAAGCAGCATAAAGGCACAGAGCAGCCCCGTCGCAGCTCCATCCCGACCCATCCTCCCCAGCTGCAACAGCATCCGCTGTGGGCCCAGACTGGCCATTCTTACCAAGTCCTTCTGTGCCGTTTGTCTTTCTCTCCCTCTCTGCCTTTTTTTTTTTTTTTTTAATTTAATCCCCTTTTTTCGAACATATCATTACAGGAGCAACAAAAAAGATGGGACAATACAGCCATTGATGAACTGCTCTCGTCCTCCCGTCCCGATCCCCCCCACTCACTCCCTCCCCTCCTCTGGTGCGTGCCAACACTCTTTCCACCCGCCCAGGGCTGGAGCCAGCGCCAAACAACCTCTGCTAATAAACAAGAGGAACCAGATAAACCAGGAACACAATAGAGGGATTTGTTGCACTTTAGTGATGGTGGGAACAATGTCAACTCCGTGGCGCAGCTGCATGGACCCCCTCCCATACTCTCCCCCCACTGCCTCACGCCCCCTGCGCACTTGCAGCCCAACACTGTGATTTATGAAAGGCCAAAGGTCATCGTGCATTAAAGGGCTCCTTTCTTGCATCATTTATTAACCCCTCTATGACAAGGCATACTCATTGTGGTGGTGGTACAAGGAGCGGGGAGGGGGCGGAGGAGTCCATCCTAGCAGCACTGTGCATCTCTTAGAGGATGCTGAGATGCAGAATTAGTGCTTAAGCTGCCTGGTTTTGCACTGACCTGATGTGTGTGGGGAGGAGGGGAAGCTTTGGTGAGGTGCATTTCGGCCAGCAAAAGCAACTCCTGCACTCCAGCGCAGCTCTGGTCACTTTTCATGCAGGTCACCGTCTGCCTGACCTGCATTCACTGCCAGACCGGATCGTGGTCCATGCTGTGGCCATGCTGACCCAAAGGGTTGCCCTGAGGACCCCATCGTCTCTGTATGGTAGGGTTGACTACGTTGCATCACGAGAGCCTTGGGTCACCTTGTGCTACCAGGCATGGTCACGTGGGCAGTCCATGTTGCAGCTGGGCAGAGAGGAAGCAGGGGGCCATGGAACAGGGTGGACCACTCCAAGGTCTCCTTCTCATGCTAGTAGACATATGGCCAAAATATCTACTTGTCTCACCAGAGCTGATCGCCATTACAGGCAATGCTGCAGTGTCACCATGCAGCACTTTCAAGCCTTCCTGTGCAGCTGTGAAGCAACACTGTGAAACACTAGTGACATAACTCACTGGCCTGATCTTTTTCTTCCAAAATTGCAGTGACCAAGTCAGTTTGGGCAAAATGATGCAGTGGCAAAGGGGTCAGCAGTGAATTTTGTGGTCCACTGAGCTACCACCCCATGTCCCAGGCCATGCTTGAGGGCTCCCTAGAGCTCCCTAGAGCTCCCTAGGGCTCCCCTCTCCATGGGCAAGCTGGCTTGGGAGGACAAACCCCAAGGCCATCACAGGCTGGGGGCAATGGGGAAGCCCTGGAGAGGGGATGTCTGCTGGGGTTCATGTCCACCATGAGGGCAGTGGGGTTGTGCTGGCTCCTGTCTGCCTGGCCCATCCCTCCCAGCTCAGCAGAGGGGAAGCTGTGGTGTTGACAGGTTGGGACATCTTCCCCCTGCAACGAAGCAGTGGGTAATAAGGGACCTTTGAGTACGGGTGTCACGGTGAGCCCCTGCACAGGGCAGAGGGGACATGGAGGTTGGGGTGAAGGGGAAGACAGTCCCCTGCCCAAATGCCAGCTGGTAACACTAGTTACCAGCCCAGCGGCTCCTGCCCTGGCTTTGGTGCCTCAGCCTTGGGCTGTGCTCCCTCGCTCGCTCACTCTCCCTCACATTCCTCCGGGAGCTGATCAGGGCTTGAATGACACCCCAGATGACTCTTTGCTATTAATTCCTGTGAACAGAAAGGGCTCCTTGTTCTCCCAGTCCTACTCTCTGGAGGAATTACAGGGGCCAAGGCAGCAGGCTGAAGCCTTCCTGACTTAACCCTTCCCCCGGCTCCCCAGGAGCCTCCCTGCAGCCAGAAGACAGGCAGAAGTGAAGATCACCCCGGAGCCACCTTGGTCACCGCTGAACAAGCCCACTGCGGTCACTCAGCACTACTACAACCACAGGTCCTGTTGGGAGGGTCCCCTTTTCTCGTTGTTCTGCACAATCTTGTACAATTCCCCTTTTCTCCCCTCTCGGCATCTCTCTGTCGTGCAGACTGAGAGCACCCAGCTCCCTCCATCACATCACACTGGATATGCCAGACTCCATCTGAGAAAAGGCAAACCCTGTCCACTTCTCCTCCAGCTCCCCACCCCTTCAGCGCTTGCTTTTTGGGGTTCACTTTTTGGAGGTACACCTGGCCTTTCCAGCAGGAGATGAGGGGGTTAACAGCCAGGGAGGCTCCTTGCCACTCATCAGAGCAGGTAGCAGACAGACAGGCTTACCCCATTCCTCTTTGATCTTCCCAGACCCAAGTAATGCAGGAATATTGTCCTGTTTTGCCATCACGAGTCCTTGTGCACCCATGAAACAATGAGCTGACCAAGACGATGGGCCAGGAGTTGTTTGGAGTCTTTCAGTGCTCAGGGGTGCTTCTCCTCTCTCCGTTCCATAAGGTTTTCCCTACACCTCCTCTGTAAATCAGCTGGTGCCATAATCCACTGTTTTAGAGCAAAAAATGCTGCTGAGCAGCCTCCTGCTCGGCCACATCAAGGCATGCATGCCAGTGGCAGCAGCAGTGTGGTTCCCTGCACCTGCAGCAGCCCTTGGTGTGCCTTGCAGAGGGAACGGGGTTTCTCCTGCTCCAGAGCCACGTGGGACTCTGCAACCACATCCCAGACCCAGTCCCCAAAAAGCTTCCCAAGACTCCCATCCCATCCTGGGGTGATGGGACTGCAGTGCTGCATGCTGATCAGCATCACCCATGCTGTGTCACCCATGGGGAATGATAACCCCAGAGCAGGGCAGCTGCTGCAACCTTTCTTTTGCTGCCCTGTGCAGGGCACTGGATTGACAAACAACTCGGGTAGTAAACAACTCCAGGCATTGCCTGCCTTTTGTTTCACCGCACACCCCCTGCAGCTAACTGTCCTGTAACCACATGGATGTGATGTGGTGCTGCCAAAACCCAGGCAGGGCTGCAGGCAGGTCTTTGCTTTTGCCGAGTGACCCACACCACTTTATCTCTCCTCAGGCTGCCTTGCGGGCAGCCAGCTCGCCAATGCCCATGACTGGAAGCAAAGAAGCGTCTGGGAAGGTCTAGGACCAATATTGGGAGCTTCAGCCAAAACTGGCAAGGGGTGATGAAGACCAGAGGCCAGCAGTGCTTCCTGTGCCCGGCTCCCTGTTAGGATGCCTATGGCACAAGGCAAATGGAAGAGTTCTTTGGAGATCACAGCCATCGCAGAATCGTGGAGGGTGACACAAACGTAGGCTCTGGGGACACTGTGCTGCTTCTGTTCACGGAAAGGCCTTGAAAATGACCTGCATGCTGGGAGCCTCGGAGGGTGGTTGTGACATCAGATCAGGGAGGAATTTGGAGAGAAGGGCATGAGGAAGTGGTGGAGACAGAGCTGGGCTTGGGTGCTCCAGCAAAGGGTATGGCCTGGTCCTGATCTCTCCCAGGCTGCCATCAGTCATGTCCCATGATGTCTCACGAGTGAGACTAGCTGCAGACCCATAGATATTCCAAGTGTTTGGTGGCCTCTCCCTTTGCTCCTCCCTGCTTTTCCTTGGAGCATCACACTCAACCAAACTTCAAATAAAAAGAGTAACTGTTTGAAACCTTGCTATTTTTTCTAGTTCTTTCATGACTTCCTCTGTGGATGGTTCATAAGGTCACCTGGTCACGCCCTCACTACCCTCCACTTCCCCCACAGGATTGAGTAGCCAGCTTCCCAGCTATTTTATGGTCATGGTGATGAGGTGTGAGAGGGTCCCATGGCATCTCCACACCAAAGGGGCCATGCAGTTCTCACTGAGGATATTGGATATATTATTTCTGGCTGGGGCAGCAGGACTTCCAGCATGGGTCAACTGTTCCTGCCATCCACAACCTTCCCACAACCACCTGAGTTTCCTGGTCCTCTCCCTTTCTCTGTCTCCTTCCTGGTCTACCAGGGGAATGAGCAAATCCATTCAGATTTGGGCGGGGAGACATTCCCCTTTTCCAGCAGGAGGGCTGCCACCCTCCTCTTGCTCACCGAGCCCTCCCTTCTAGCCATGGCGGGACCAGCAAGCCTCATGCTGGCAAAGATGCAAATCCCACGTGGGAGCTGGGCTTGGCTTTGGCGTGGGAGACCTGGTACCCATCCCCAGCAGGGAGAGAAGGGGAGAGTTCTGCATCCCCCTCCCCAGCACAATGTTGGGATGGTCACCCCCTGTCCTTCCCACAGCATCACAGGGGGACACAGCCAGTGCAAACCCACACCAGCCTGTCCTGCGTGGGCAAGGCGGCAGCAGGGGCAGGACCCCCTCCCATACCCAAATCCCAAACCTTGCCCCCCCCCTCCTGCCCCTAATTGTCTCACGTGCCCACCTCCATGGGAAAGGGATTTTGCAGAGAGACGTCCATCCCAGCGGCCATCCCCATCCCAGCCACCGCTGCTGCCTCAGCTCCTCCTAGCCCGGGTTTCCTCTCCCGTCTTTGGGTCTGGAGCAAGCTGGACGCTTTTAAAAAGCTTTTTATGTGCGTGCGTGTGTGTGTGTGTGTGTGTGAGTGTGTGTTAATCACATGATTGTCGTTCACCTGTATCCTGAACAAAGACAGCACACTGTTTAAGGCCCAAACAAGAAAGCCGGCAAGGGAAGGAGGGGGGGGGAGTTGGGAAAACTGAAGGGGCTGTTGAGAGAGCGGGCGCGCGGGAGAAAATCCTTATCAAACTCCCAATTCATGGGTCTCCCTTTCCCTCAGCACACTGCGGGTATTGTTTGGCTGGGGTGTGTGTGTGTGTGTGTATTTTTTTGAATGTCTGTGTCGTTCCCCCCTCACTCCCCAGCTCTGACGCCGTTTTACTGTATGGAAAGATTTCACGGGGAACCCCTCCCATTTTCCCAGGCAGTCCTGGGACAATACCAGTGCTGTGTCCCTGAGCTGGGCAGGGGACAAAAACTGGCCCTGGCTTTTGCGATGGGGATGCTGTTGCTCCTCTGCTGCAGAGGGGCTCTCCCCTCTTACTCCTCCCTTGCCATGGGTGCAGGGCATGGGTATCATCTAGCAAAATCCCTCCCCAGCAATGTCAATGATCCCACCTTGGTAGTGGATGTGTCTCATCAACATGGTCCACTTGTTGAAACTCTACTGAGCAGGTGCCCCTGCCTGCCCCTGTGATGATGCACCTTGCTCACCGAGTGCCCAGGCCAGAGCAGGGTGCCTTTCTCGTCATCCTTGGGAGCGGTGCAGATGCAGGGGCATCTAGCATGATGGGACATCTCCACTTTGCACCCAGTTTTACCCTTGCCATCCTGACATGGCTTTATGATGGAGAAGTGGCATCCTTCCACCTTTGCATATTGGGGACTGAGGCCCAAAGAAAGAATTTCACGGATGCGTCACAGCAAATTTGTGGCTTAGCAGCGTCTCTGCCTCATGAACCACCTTCACTGGTAGATCCTTCATCCACAAAGGACTGTCCCCTTTTATGGATCTGGAGCACCTCATCCATAGAAATATATGCTGAAAAGAAGGGGTGGAAACCTGCTATATGAGCATTTCCCTAGGGACTAGGCATTAGGAAGACTGGCATCTAGAAAGACCACTTCTGCAATGTTAGCTGTTGTGGCAAGCTCTTGCGGGGTCCTTGTGTCTAAAAAGGGTTCCCAGGGGATGCTGGAGGAAAAGACATGCCACTTCAGTGATTCCTGAAACAGGGATGGTCTCCTCTCCTTCCCCTCTGCCCATCTTATCATCTCAACTGAAGAGAAAGCGTCACACCTCTTCCTGCTGCTGTAGAGGTGCATTTTCCACAGCTCGCTCTCCTGCATCCACCTCTTTGTAGCACAAAAGATGATAGATAGACTTGGAAAACAATATACGAGCAGTCAGTGCTGTGAGAGGTAGGCTGCAAACAGGGAAAAAGGCACTACAGGGAAAATGAGTTCATAAAGACGAGGCAGAACCAAAGGAGACAAAAAAGCAAGAAGTGGAGAAAGGCAGAATGAAGGGAAAAAACCTTTCCCTGCCATTTAAATGTGAGGAGACACAGAGACTGCAGTTTGCAAAGACTGTATGGCTGGTACATGGTCCTTTGAGGATGTCCCTGTCTGCAGTTGAGGCACCCACAGCTCTTCCAACAAGACACAAATGGGACATGGCTTTTGTCTGGCAGGTGGCAGCAGCCCCGGACAGGGATGGTGAGCAGGGGGACAAACACCAGTACAGACCCCTGTGGGTTACTGAAATCCCCTCCAGGTCTGATCTCTTTCTTGCCCCAGTTGGGAGTGGTGGGTCAGGTGCTCTTCTGCTCACCCAGACTCCATGGGCACGCAGGAAGACGTGAGCCTCACCACTCACGGTCTTGCTGGGATCAAGCACCATCTTGTTCTCCCCACAGAGCTTGCCAAGAGGCTGCTGCATTTGGGGTATGAGCTGCGCGGGCTCTGAAGCTCCTCTCAGTGCCCTGCGGGGCTCCTGCTTGGGGATCTCCAACAAAGTGCTAGGAGGATCCCTGGCCTCTCGCTCCCTACCACTTGGTGCCCAGCACCCTGTACACCCACTCTGGAGGGAAATGAGAAGTCCCTGCCCCATTGCCACTTTCCCAGGGGGTCCACAGGAACCCACCACCTAAAGGGAGGGCAAATAAACACCCTTTTCTGGCAGTTTTCTGCCCTAGGTTGGAAGTTGGCTGCAGTCAGGGGACCAAGCAGGGCAGTGTTTCTCAGCAGTGGCTATCTCCCTGTGGGACAGGAGACCAACCCTCCCGTCCTTCCAGTTCTCACACACCTCATATGCAGGGTCTCTGGACCCGAGAGGGTGAGCCTTGCTGGCGGGGGGAAGATGCCATGAACTCTGCAGCACCATTGCCTCTGCATCCAGTGGGCCACAGACAACTTTGCACAAAGTGACCTCGCCCTGTTTGGTTTTGCTGGTTATGTGTCTGCCAGACAGAGGGTGAACTGCCAAACTGCCTCTGCCTGTGTCATGGGACCCCTTCTCATGACACCCACAACCACAGTCTGTCTTGGTGAGAGAATTCATCCTATACTGCAAGACTTGAGGTTCACCAGACCCTACTTTGGTCAAGGAAGCAGGGCCTCAGTGCTGTTTTGCTAGGTTCTCCTTTGGGTTACTCAGCATACAAATTCCTCTCTTCCAAAGGGGAAAAGGCATCATATGGAGAAGAGTATCTGAGCCCGTCTTTCTTCTGGAGTAGGTAGTGCCGAAAAGAAGAAAGGTAGGAGGTGATCCCTTGAGATTTTTTTTTTTTGAGGGATGCAAGAGGCACCTTTAAGCACCTCTGCCCACTTGATGCCAATGGCATGCAGCCGTTTCCCCACCCAGCTCTGTTCAGTGAAGACTTCTCACTGGGCTCTAGCGAAGGTTTTCCCTGCAGCCACGCTATGATTTTAGAGCTTTACTTACTCAAGGCAATGGCAGATGTGCAGGGAAATAGCCCTGTGCTGTCAGCCAGGTCTGCAAGGGCAGTGGCCAGCCCCACAGGTTTGCTCTGAGGGCTTTTCCTCAGGTGCTCAGCACCATCCTCGGGACTTATGCTTCATGTGGTGCCACCCAGCATTTTTGCTGGGTCTTTCCAGCAGGGTTTCTGACGAGTGCTACAGGAGTTGAAAATGTTCTTGAAATTCCTTGAAGCTGGTGCCCTGGCTCACATCCATTCATCTCTTTCTATTTACTGACTTAGCATTGAAGTGTCTTCAGGTTGGCTGACCAGCAAGCAGCTGGGGCAGGAGCTACGTTTTTCTCATTGCTAACTCAGGAGGACCTAGGAGGATCATCAGATTTTTTGTGGATGACCTCTCACAGTTACAGGGTTGCTGTTGGTCTATACCAGCCCTGGTGACAAAGGAAACAGAAGCAGCCAACTATCCGAGGCATCTGGGATGGAAATCGAGCCAAAAAATGGAAGGTGAGATGGAGAACGTGGTAACCCATTGGGTGCTGAGATCCTCTATGTGTCCTGGTGCGTGAGCAGCAAGAATGAGGTTGAGTGAGTCCTTCTCATCAGGAGACCTCCCTTTCCTTGTGAAAGACCCCACATTTGCCTTCAGGAGCAATTCAGCATGTTGGAGGAAGCAGAGCCTGCTTGCCTTGGCAAGACCACACAGAGAGGAACATGTTGTGACAAGCCCATTCCTAGGGTGCAAAAGTCCTAAGAAGGTTCAAACTGGTATCTACTGTCCAGCAGCATGGTATTTTCCCTGGACCTGATGTCCTCCATCCTCGGGACACCTGTGACCTCCTGCATCCCCTTTCCCACCCCACAGACTCAGGTCTGAAGGAGGATGCCCTTTTGGCCAGCGTCTTGACCCTGGGGTCCCGGGCCAACTTGTTGCAGCACGGCAGGGTCCCCATGACACTCTGGGGTGGGGACCAGGACTTATTTGGCACATGGGGGGCACCAGACCCCACAGAAGCAACCGTGCTAACAGGGGGAAGGAGGGGGATCCCAGTCCTGGGGTGCACACCCATCTCCCCAAACCATCCCAGACCCCTTCCAGCACCCCACCACCACAACCCCACTGGGGGTGATTCCTCCAGCACCGTCTCTGGGGTGGCCATGCCGCCAAGAGCAGCCCACAGCTGGCAGCTCTTGTGAAGAAGCTGGCACCAGGGGAAAGCGGGGAACGTGCCGGCAGCTGAGGTGGGGTGGGGGGCTGCCTGCGTCCCCTCCCCGCTGTCCCTGACCGGCCGTATTCTGGCTCCGAGGAGTGCTTGGCTCCACCTTCCGCCCTTCCCTCCCCCGGTGCTAAGCAGCAAAGCCAGCTAGAGACATCCAGCCGGGGTATTAGTAAAAACCAAGCCTCCCTCTAGGAATGGCACTCGCCTGAGAGCCTCCCCGCACCGCACCGCACGCCCTGACGCCGCTGGGGCTGGCAGGGGGAACGGGGGGCTACTGGGATACAAATCACAGCCCTCACAGGATCTGCCCGGCACACTGGCCAGCAACGTAAGTTTTCCTACCTAAGCTCGCTCACACACGCGCACACATTTGCTCATGCTTTTCCCTCTACTTTCTTTTACTTTTCTTAATTACCCCTGTGAGCATCCGTGTGGTCCTCTGAAACTGGAGGGATAGCAGCCCTTGCTTTGCACTGGCTCTCTTTCAGCTAAGCCAGAGGCATACTTTTCTATCACTTTTTTTGTTTTTATTTCTTTCTTCCTTTTTTTATTGCTGGATGGGGGGGATGGCAAGGCCGTTATTTTTAGAGTGCTTCTTTCTCCAAGGGGGGAACTGCTGCACGGCAGCAGGGGCTTGTAGAGATGACTGCAGACAGAAGGAGAGAGGAGGAGTGCGTGGCGCAGGCAGCCCAAAGCCTTGGCTTCTCTCAAAGTTAAACTTGGTTTCTGTTTGTATCTATCTATATATATATCTGAATGTGAATATGTATATGCATACAGACACATAAATAGGTGTGCGTGTGTAGATGTATTTTAAATATTTGCTTTATGAGCTACGAGAGGAGGGTGAGGGATGGGGTGTCCCTGCAGAGGCACTTCCTAACAGCTGGGATCAGGGTCTCCAGGTGCGAAACCGGGGCCCAGGCTCGGTCCCCGCCCAGCGGTGCTCGCTCAGCTTCCCCGGTAGCTGGAATATAGGTCCCTTCTGATTTATCGATATGGTGCCAGTGCTCCCCCTCCCACGCCTGCCCCTGGGCACCGCGCTGGCATTTCACCACACATCTTCGAAAGAGAGGGGCGCTTCCCCACACAAGTTTTGCGGCCATCCTCTCCATCCCGCTCCCTGTGGGGATCTGCGCCCAGACAGGACAGTCCATGCCTCTCGCCTTTCAGGTCCCCAACCCCCCTTATCCCTCTTGCCGCAGGCCCCTCTGCACATGTCATCTCCAGACGATTGCAGAGATAAGGAGAAATATCCCAATTAATCAGGGGCCCCGACCCATCCCCACCCCCACGGATCACGGGTTTTGTGGTGTGCATGGCTATTGCTTTGCTTGCGCTTTTATTGAGCGGCCCCTGTCTCGTGGTCAGCTCTTCAGAGACCTTGGAGCCCCCTTCAGATTTGGTGGTTGCGTCTCCTTTTCTCTCTTTCCCCCTCTTTCCTTTCTTTCCTTTGTTTTTGTCTTCCTCCCTCCCCTCCCCAGTGAGAAGAAGGACACCAAGAAGGAAGAGAAAAAGGGCTCGAGAGTAACAATGGCTGATGACCAAGACCTTTCGGAAGTGGAGATGAGCCCAGTGGGCTCTGAAGACCACCACTGCCTCTCGCCAGGACCCTCCATGGTGGCGGACAACTCCCCGCACCTCACCAGCTCCGGGAATGGGGAGATGGGGAAGGTCAAGAAGGAACAGCAAGACTCGGAGGCAGACGACGACAAGTTCCCGGTGTGCATCCGCGAGGCTGTCAGCCAGGTGCTGAGCGGCTATGACTGGACGCTGGTACCCATGCCTGTCCGGGTCAATGGAAGTAACAAGAGCAAACCCCATGTCAAGCGACCCATGAATGCCTTCATGGTCTGGGCACAGGCTGCCCGGAGGAAACTGGCTGACCAGTACCCACACCTCCACAATGCTGAGCTCAGTAAGACCTTGGGGAAGCTCTGGAGGTAAGAGCAGACGGGCGGAGAGGGAACGCAAGGGCTGAGGTCTGGAAGTGTCCTGGAGAGGACTGTGCGGTCACATGGAAGGACGGAGACTTAGCGGGATGGAAGGGGTGTCCCTTGAGGGGAATTCCTTCCCTGCGGGGAGCCCCCTTGCAGGAGGCACAGTCAGTGACTGGGGCAAGAGTGGTGGTTTGATGTAGTGAAGGCTTCCTCAGCAGAGCTTACCTCCATCCTGGGTGGCAGCCCTTTCCACACGTTTCCCACTAACTTCCCCTGTTGTTCCTGATCAGGACACCCTTGTCCTGGTCCTCTCCTGCCTGACTGCCAGGAGAAATCTTGTTTTCTTGGCTCACCTTTTCTTTTGGGCCAAGTTATGCACTAGCAGGAGCCAGGCTGAGTCCCATCCAACTTAACTCACTGGTGGCTACCTCAAGCCTGTTTGAACTCGGGTCCCAGTGCTGGGACAGGACACAGGGGTTATTGTCCACACAGTGCCAGAGAGCAAGTGGAAAACCAAGTTATGGCCAGGAAGGAAGGTCAGGGGAAGGGAGGCAGCTGGTCAGAGCCCCACACCCATCCTTCCCAGGATGGTCCCAGTTTTGGCAGGCCATGCAGTTTCAGTGAGATGGAAAGGACAGACCCTGCTAGAAAGTAGGGCTGAGGCTTAGCAGAAAGGAAGAGACCTGCAACAGTCCCAGCTTAGCAGTCTCTCTTGCAACATGTTGGCTCAGACCAGCCCATCTCCCTTTGCACCCAGAGAGATGCCCTCCCTTCTCGCCAGCATACAAACGCTCCTTCTCTGGCCCCACCAGTTTCTTGCGCCCATTATAATTTTGGATTTGTGCAGATCCCTGGGTCCTTTATATACCCTCCCCAACCAGCTCCTCCTTCCTCCAGCAGACCCACAGGCTGCCCTGATCGATTGCAGCTGGCCCATAGGTGTGCAGAGAGGTGTTGTGCCCAAGCCAAGTGTGTCAGGCTGGCCATGCCACTTCTTTCCCATCTGACGGTCTCTGCTGATAACCACATCAACCTTCTGCCACAAGTCCCCAGGATCCTCTGCCTCGCCTTGCACTAACCAACACAAACCAAGCATCAGGCAAACAGCCCCTCTTTTTCTCTCTCCTGGCCTGGCAGCATTTAGTGGAGGAAGACCTCAACCTTGGGTGGGCCAAGAGACATTTTTCCAAGCAGAAGTAAAACACACCCTTTCCAGCAGCGGGCTCCTCCTGGCTTCAAACCTCCTTGCTCACAAGGAACAGAGCCTTTGACCATTAGTTTCTCCCTTTGCTGCATCAGCCTGCTTACCCCCACCTGTCAGTGTTTAGTGTAAGCCCAAGAAAGGGATTTCTTTGGAATGCTGAAGGCAGGGCAACTGCAGATACCTCATCTGATGCGCTTCCCCGCTTTGTTCCCCACTGCCTTCCCTTCCTTTACCACAGCACTTCCTCCCACCTGGGGCTCTGCTGCCAGCCTCTGGACTGTGAAGCTGTGCTGGAAGAGGTGTATGTGGGGGGGGTAACCCACCTTTTTTGTTCCCAAAGTTTTACTTCAAAGTATCATTTGGTTATTGCAAAATATTGCCAGATTTTAGAGCAACAGCCTCCCTCTGGACACTGCATTTCCCCTGAAAATATAGCAGAGCAGTGAAATCCTCCATACATAGTGCATTCAGAGCACAGGGAGACACAGCCCCTGGCCTGTGACCGCTTTCACACACCCCGCTGCCTCCCTGTTCCCAGGGCATGGCTCCTGCCACTGACTGCATAGGACTCAGAGCAGGGGGATGCTGCCACTGGACGATGGACAAGGTCCCTGGCTGTTTCTTAGGGCACCACGTGGTCAGGTGTAGAAGCTTGCAGGATGAGGCCTAGGGTTGTTGCGTGCTGCTGGGTTTGCCACCTGGCTGCTTTGCTTGAACATGTCTCCTCTCCGAGTGTCCCTAGTGCAGGCCACAGCTCTCTGGGCCATGTCAATCCCTACAGGGACCATACAGCAGAGTAAGCTGGGTTATGGGTGCAGTCAGTGTCTGGCCTGGGTAGGACCACGTGCATGTGTCTTTCTGTGAGGCTGGGGAGAAACATCAGCCCACAAAATTCCAGGGGTGGTGGCCCAAAGGTTACCTGGATAGTAGCCCTGAGCCTCACCTTCTAGTCATGGTACGGCTGGGTCTTCATCCACTGAGGTTCCCACCACCTTCATCTACGCTATCCCAAAGGTAAAGCTCCTATGCACCGGTACCACTGAGAGCAGCCATGTTTTGCTCTGTACGGCTTAGTCTTGGACATCTGACAAGGGTCCCTGCAAAGGGCCCTGGCTGTTCACATATCCCTGCCATTACAAGGTGGCCACCCCAACCCTACAGCTTTGGAAAACGTGGATGGCTTATATTTCCACGTGGGCTGCTCTGAGCTTATCCAGGTAAAGGGCAAGGGCATGCTAGGCAGAGAGTCAAGTGCTGGTAAGCATGCAGACTGCCTGCAGACCACCATTAAATCAAGCACGTCCCCAGTGATCGGCACTGGGTGGGGATGGCAGAGGCTGGGAAACCTTGAAAGGCAGCTAGCAGACTGAGCGATAACCCCAGTGCCATCCCACATGCCTCTGCAAAACAGGTTGCAATGGCCCAGGCTTTCTTTTTAAGCCTGGCCTTTGCTCCAGCTCCGTGCCACCGCTGTGCCCGCCACGGGCCCCAGCCCTCGCTGGGAAGGGCTGCAGGACGTGCCCTGATGGCTGCACTACCCACCCGGCCCCAAGTGCAGCGCCGGGGGGATTACAGCCCTATCCACCTCCCCGGCTGTACCCACTTGGGGGGTGTGAGGGGTGCAGTCGATGAACTGAATGTACTAAAAAAGAAGAAGAAGGGAGGGGTTCTGTGCTTGACGGTTGTGAAATCTTGCCTTGGCTGCTTTTCTTTCCCGGGGTGGGACAAGGAGCGGCTTTCAAATGGAGGCTGGCTGCTGAAAATGTCGGCATGACTCTCAGCCAAAATGCCAGCCAGCACCACCTCCGGGGCCAGAAACAAGTAAGGCATGGGAAGAAGGTGCGGAAGGCTCGGTAGGGAGGAGCGAGGGGACCCGATGGAGGGATCTTTGCACGGGGGTGGCAGCACCCAGGCTATAGGGTCATGCCCACCAAATCTGGTGCCGTGCATGTATAGGAAAGCCCACCCAGTTGCTTTTTGCTCCCAGCCAGCCGTTGCCTTGCATCAGCCCCAGTGACCATCCCCATCACTCCACTGACTCATCAGCAGCTGAGTTCTGTCCCAGGGTCAGGCCTCTGGCCATCGAGCCACTGGCACGCAGCGCGGTGCGCTGCCAGGCAGCTGGAGGGGGGGCTGCCACAGGTGGGCAGAAAGATTTTGGCTCTTCTTTCTCCTCCCAGAGTGGGGCACTAGATGTTTGCCCCTGTCCCCTCAGCTTGGAGGGTGAGCATTCGGTGTTGGGGAGGGTGGCGAGGGCTTGGTTAAACCCCATGAAGGGCTTTGCTCTGTGATCCATAACTTCTCTGCCCGTGCAAGATTCCTTTGCATTATGGCCTGGGGAGCATGGGGGGCAGGAGGGGGAGGGCAGGAAGCAAGTGAAATCCAAATCCCCCCAAATCTCCTGGCCTTTGCCTGCTTGCACCAGTTTCACTTTGCTAAAGCCGATTTTGAGCTCTGATCCCAGAGGGAGGGAGGAGGGAGCAAGCAGCCTTGGAAAGGAGAACACTAAGCCATGGGGAGTGGATTCACTGCTGTCCTGCTGGTGGCACTGCCCGTGGGCTGCTGTCAAGGGGAGAGGAGGTGAGGCACTTGGGCATAACTCAGAGGGCAGGGATCTGACTCCTGCATCGCCTTGAGTGGCTCTGGTTCACCCCATCCACAAGATGGATCCATCAGGCCGATCTTTGGTCTCCATTGGAGGAGGCTCTGCTCTGAGCTTGCCATGCAGCCTGCTCTGCAGATCAAATCTGGTTGTGCAGCCTACAGCCCTCTTGCTCCAAGAGGTGCCCGCACAGAAAGAAATCTTTCATTCCCAGCCACAGCATCTTATTAGATTTAGCATCACCTGAGTTGGGAATGCAGGGACACCAGAGCACGGCTGCCATGTAGTGAAGAGTCCCAGGTTGCAAGGCTGCAGGTTTTGCCTCTATTCTCCACCTCCCGTGGAGATGAGGCATTCTGCAAAGATGAGGGTTTTGCCAAGGCAAGGTCACCTTCCAGTCCACAATGACTACAAGGCTTGGACATGATGTCCCTGAAGTCCCCTTGGAGGACTGTCTGGAGCGGCACAGGCTGAGGGATTAGAGCCCTCCAGGATGTGTGAGCATGGTGTATGGTGGTGGGAGGGAGACAGGAAAGCTGGTGTTGGATTCATGGTGGGTCAGTTGCTTTAATCTCCAGGATTAAGGCAGTGGAGGAATGTGGTGTGCGGCCGTGACCTGCTCAGGCTGCCTGGAGTGAGCCCAGGTCAGCACTGTAACGGGCTCCAGCCCATGCCATACACCTTCTGGCTGCCCGCCAAGGGGATGCACAAAGAGCTGGGGGAAAGGGAATGCTTAGGAACCAACACATTACTTGCTGGCAACTCCTATGATTCCCCACCAGAATTATCTGTGTGCTCCTTGAGCCATGCCTCCTCTTTGTCTTCAGTTTTTCAGGCCTGTTCAGGCCTTTGTATCTTCCTCAGAGCCTATAGGTTCACAGAGTTGGTCGCATTTCATTGCTGAGGGCTTCAGGGGTTCTGAGGTGCTGACACAGCCCCATCCCCAGGTAGTTCTTTTGCTGGGGAGAAAAAGGCATGGACATCTCCTAAATGGAATATTTTTTGCCGTTTGGGAGCCCTGCCATTTCTAATGGCTGTTTGGAGTTGCAAGTCATGGGAAGACTGGTCCCTTCTGAGAGCACTGGTTTCTGGCTGGAAGCAGGATGACCTTGAGTCACAAGAATATTTGAGGGTAAAAATCATAAAATGAAACTGAAGTGCTTCCAGCTGAGACACTGCTAAAGGCTTGAGCAATGCTGTGAGCCATCCTGCCCGCACACTACACCACTTTCTCAGAAAGCCTATCTTAACTAGAGCAGCCCATGATCTGGCAGGAATACAGAGGAGGAGCTTACATTTCTGCAGTGCCTTTCATCCAGAGATCAAAGCTCATCTATTTCTACAAGGGTAGCAACATAGCAGCTAATTTTTTTACAACTGCTCAGCTAAGTTCAAGCAGGTCTCATCCTTTGTGCTTCAGCCTTTTGCATTATCCATGTCTAACATGAGCAGGAGCTCCAGAAACAGCAGAACACACGGTTTCCCTCCCTTTGATATTTTATTTAATCCCCTTCTCGGATCTTGCAAGGTGCATAAAGGCCCAGCAAGCTCCATGCAGCAACATAGGTACTGTGGAGCTAACACCAGTTGCTGCCATTTGTGCTCAGTAGAGCCTCAAGCCTGGAGCAGAGCCTATGGAAGGGTGGGAAGTTAAACTGGAATTAATAGTCTGGGGAAGAGCAAGAGACATGCAGGAGGCAGCACTACAGGTAGCAAGGCTGTGTCACACTGCTTCAGTCTGAAGGATGATCCCAATTGACCTTAATTTGCCTAGAGCCTTTGAAAGCAGCTTGTCCAGCCTTATTTTACATGGCAATGTAAGAAAGGGCGTTGAAATTACTGAGGTGAGAAGCACCAGGCAGCTGGAGAAGGGGGACCCAGCACTGACACCAACCAGTGCCAGTGTCAGGGCTTAACAGTTCGCAAGGAGGACAAAAACATCACTGTCTCCACTGAAACACTTGCAAGCTCTCCTTGTTCTGGGAAATGCCTTCAATGGTGCAACACCCTGCCATATGGATTTACACCCTGTGTCCCACAATGTTCTGTACAGGTGCATTTTTTTTCTGATGTACCTGCCCCTCTCCTTCCCCTCTTCTCTTCTTTGCCACCTTGGCCTCTGCAGGCTGTTGAATGAAAGTGACAAACGGCCCTTTATTGAAGAGGCAGAGCGGCTGAGGATGCAGCACAAGAAGGACCATCCTGATTATAAGTACCAGCCCCGCCGGCGGAAAAATGGCAAGGCCACACAGGGCGAGGGTGAAGGTCAGGTGGAGGGGGAGGCTGGCGGGGCTGCTGCCATCCAGGCCCACTACAAGAACACCCACCTGGACCACAGGCATCCTGGTGAAGGGTCGCCCATGTCGGATGGTCATCCAGAACACTCCTCAGGTGAGTCCCAGGTCTCCATGAACCTACTGACAGGTTGCAGCCAACTTGGAGGCTCAAAAAAGACAAGGCATCACAGTGAAAGCCTCAGTGGTGTGGCTCACACCTTGCTCGTGACCCAACAAACTCTGCTGGAGTCGGTGGTATAGGGACGTGCCTGAGTTTGACAGGCACTTGCATTCCTTGTCAAGCAAGGTATCACTGCACTCTTCCCTTTTTCCACAAGATGATATAAAAAGGTTTGGTTTTGGCTAGCTATTTCTTTCTCCCCTCCACTGAAGTCTCCAGCCAGACAGTTGCTGTCACACTGGGAGGAGCAGAGCTGGGCTGTGTATAAAGCCAGGCATAAAGTGGTAACTCATCTCTTCACTCTCTTTCCTCCTCAAAATGTTTTTCACATTGCAGGTCAGAGCCACGGGCCCCCCACACCTCCTACCACCCCTAAGACCGAGCTGCAGGCAGGCAAAGCCGACTCCAAACGAGAAGGGCGTTCCCTGGGGGAAGGGGGAAAGCCACACATTGACTTTGGCAATGTGGACATCGGGGAGATCAGCCATGAAGTGATGTCCAACATGGAGACCTTTGATGTCAATGAATTTGACCAATACCTGCCGCCCAACGGACACGCCGGCCACCCAGGCCATGTTGGGGGCTACGCGGCAGCTGCCAGCTACGGCCTCGGGAGCGCCCTGGCCGCAGCCAGCGGACACTCTGCCTGGATCTCCAAGCAGCATGGAGTCTCCTTGTCCACTGCCACCTCATCAGTGGTGGACTCCAAGGCCCAGGTGAAAACGGAGGGGTCTGCCCCTGGAGGTCATTACACTGACCAGCCCTCCACCTCCCAGATAGCTTACACATCCCTGAGTCTGCCCCATTACGGTTCGGCCTTCCCCTCCATCTCCAGGCCACAGTTTGACTACCCAGACCACCAGCCCTCGGGACCCTACTACAGCCATTCCACCCAAGCCTCTGGCCTCTACTCTGCCTTTTCCTATATGGGACCTTCCCAGCGTCCCCTTTACACTGCCATCTCTGACCCTGCACCCTCTGTGCCACAGTCCCATAGTCCCACACATTGGGAACAGCCCGTGTACACGACTCTCTCCAGACCGTAGGGAATGGGGAACAGTGACCGAAGCAGCGATGGAAAGGCTCCGAAGAATCAGCACAGGCAGAAGAGCCTCCGAACTCCAAGGTCACTCAGTGCCACGCAGCCACCAGAACCCACTGAGCATACAGAAGTGCCTTTCTTGACCCTGGCTATCGCTGGCTCACCCGCCTAGAGGAAGGTTTTTCGTCCTTTCGCCCTTTACCAATTTCATGCAGGCCACACGACTGGCTTGCAACACCTTATTGGCTTTCTAGATGAGGAGGATTCTAGACATGGAGTGACTGGTCTGTGGTGGGTTTCGTTGTGCACACCCTGGACTGTATGATGAGAGAGACTATCCTTTCCTTCTCCTTCCCAAACTGCTCCAGGGAGTTAGCAAGTGTTTCCAACAGGCCACAATGGCCAGCACTTTGTCACCTGCTGCGGGTGAAGGGTGATTGCTCAGCCTTGGTGAACACTTTATGGGAGAAGCAGTAGGGAGGATGGCATGGCCGGCTTCCTTGCTATCAGCATCATGCAGCAGTCCCACCTAAGATTCACACATGCATGAATCTTGAACCCTGTTGGAAGACCAACCTACACTTGCTTACCTGCTGATTTCCACAGCTGCATCCTAGCTTTTCTCCCCGCCTCTTCTCTTCATCCTGTCTCTGTTTAATCCCACAGTCTTTCCCACGTGGAAATTTTAAGGCTTGCCTGAACAACACGTACGACGCAGGAACCGCACTGTTGGTCTTAAGCGTTACTCATATCACAGCCTGTGTGCGCATGCCTGTTCACGTATGGAGGTGCAGGAGAGGTGAGGAAGAACCAGTGAATCATTAAGGTGCTGTGGGTGAATCCTTCTTTCTTACAGTTACTCTATATTGTTCACTTATGTCTGGCATTTCTGGCATCTCAGTCTTTTCTAATTTCTTCAGTACCCAAAACAACCTCTGAGCAAACTTGGTCCTTCCCTCTTCCATGTCTGTCTGTGCCTGCCTGAAATGAAGAGGCACCAAGAAAGCTACTATGCACCTGCTGACACCCCGAGTTGATTCCAATACTCTCTTTGAAACCCCACTCCAAACTCAGGCTGATGGGGTGTGCATCCCTGCTCGTCCGTTCATCATGTCTTCCAGTCAGTCAACACCTCCCTCCTATCTACATTGAGGATGGAAAGATACTCCTGCGGCTTTAACCAAGGTACATATGGACCCAATTTCGGATAAGTGTAAAAAAAAAAAAAAAAAAAAAAGAAGCCTATTTAGGTGCAAAGGAATTTGTTTTCCTCTTTGGGTTTCAAACTGGAAGCGACAACCTCTTGCAGTCAGATCAACCTCCTTTTTTCAACCCAATGCCTGAGGACAGTCTGCTTACTTCTCCTTTATCACTTCCAGGACTGGGGCAGTTTGTCATGCCAGGGAGTGAACTGGCACAAAAGTTGTTGCAGGAAAAGATGACTCCTGGCAATTGATCGCAGAAACATGTTGTGGGACCTTCCAATGGATATTCCAGTCTAGAAAGATAAAATACTTCGACCAAACGTGGACTGTGATCGGTGCCGCTATATCCCTCTGCTGATATGACTGCCAGATGCCCTTCCTGCCTCCCTTAGCTATGGATGACTTATCCTTGTGGTGTCTGAAAAGATCACGTAGAATGTTTGCTCCTTGTACGCATGTAACCTCTTCCAGCCCTGTCCCCTTATTTATGCAAGTAGCACCTTCCTCCCCCACCCCCCTTTCCTTGATCTCTATGCTGTCCTAGCACCATTAACTCTGCATTAAACATATGGAATAATAACCTTAACAGTTTCATTTTCACGTGTCTGGGTTTTTTTGACCTCTTCCCTGCAGGTCTTTGTTTTTTCCCCCAGTCAGTGTATGATGGGTCACACCAACACCACACAGATCCTGTGCACAGCCTTTCTCTGCCTGTCATAAAAAAAACCACAGGCAGAACTCCGACTGGATTACCAGACTCCTTGAGGCAGATGAAACTCATCTTCTGTTCACACCCCAGCTCCAGTCATTTCTTCAGTGCAAAATGTAGTAACACTGATTTCTGATCTCCAGCTAAGCTTCAGCACATGCAGTTAAGAGGAGCACTGTTTTGTACATGCTTCACCCAAGAATTTCTTAGTGTGATTGTTAATGCTCTCCAGAATAGAAGCATGGGGCTTCTTGTCTTGGTTCCTCATCACCAGGTAGCAGATGACATTCCTTCAAAAAAAACCTTCTCCACATACACAAACTTGTGTATTTTGGAAGCAACCATTAGTCTCCCTGTAGAAACTCAACCCCCTGGCATCTTGCCTTCAACAAGCAAGAATGTAAATACAAACACACACAGGGAGTATATTCAGCAATAGTTGTATAGACTTTCTTACTTGTTGGAAGAAGACATCCTGGGTGTAGTCAGGTCCTGGGAGGCTAAATGAATGTATTTGGAAAGAAAATGTACAGCAGATATTGGTCTCATCTCTCAAGGCCAATGGTAGCAAGGTAGGATCCCAATTAACACATGGACTCTTCATAACAATTACAAATTGATTCCGAAGGGTTTCAGTGCTGACACATGTGATCCATCCAGTGAGTGTGTGTTCACTAAATGCTTTATGGGTGAGTAGAGAAAGCAGGACATCCAAGAACTGTGGAACATGTTCAAAGGTTTTTTGAAACTCATAGCACTGTTTGGATGAAGTCCTGTATAGGGCCAAGAACATCAGCAGCAGAATGGCTTAATGGATCTAACAATGATGATGCCAGCTAAAGAGCTCTGTGCAAAATAGGACTGTGGTCATTCACTGGAGGGGAGGAGAAATCTCTATCCCAAACTACAGGCTGTGGGAAGAGTTCAGAAACTACTGCACTGCTGAGCAGGTCAC
This sequence comes from Falco cherrug, assembly GCF_023634085.1. Classification (NCBI taxonomy): domain Eukaryota; kingdom Metazoa; phylum Chordata; class Aves; order Falconiformes; family Falconidae; genus Falco; species Falco cherrug. Next base: position 34,911,547 of record NC_073701.1, on the reverse strand, counting down.
GAGCATGTGTGGGGAAGAAGAGAAGCCATGGTGGAGTTAGGGATAGGAGAGCTGATCATAGGGTTGGGAGACAGAAGGGACATGGTATGGATGAACAGAACAGCAGGAAAAGAAAGTTCTTAACTGCGCATAAGTACCCTTCTCCAGCTCTGCAAAAAGCCAATTAAGAAAGGGAGTGGGCTCTGCCTGAACCATTCTCTAGTGGAAGACGATGCCTTGTCTCATCTAGGAGGGTCCTCACAACTAAGACAGGACTGAGAATGCTGCTGGTAACACAGGGGTTAACTGCTCCTCCTGCAGCCTAGCGGGAGCTGGCCCGGCATCCTTCCCTATCCCTTTAATCGGCATCCTTCCCTATCCCTTTAATCGTATCTGATACAGATGCAAGGCTGGGGAGGGGAGGGAACAAAGAAGCCATTTAAAAAAAAAAAAAAAAAAAAGGACAAGAAAACGACCCCCGAGCTCCATGGCTGACGCCAAAACGGTTACACAAAGGCACCATTTCAGGGCTGAAATTTCACCGCACCAACGTGATTAAAGGATTCCATGGAGGGTGGGGGAAGAAGGCTGAAGGCCTCAGTGCTGCAAATTAACCTTTTCTTGGTAAGGGTGGCCTACACCAGGAAGCATTTGTGTCCCTCACCATCAACCCCCTTCCCACACCTGCAAGCATCTCCACATTCCTTTTGACCTGTCATTTTGCCCAGGGACCCATTCAGCTCTTGCATTATCACCTCCAAACCCACCCTCTCCTGTGCACACCAACACAGGAAGGATGGACTGGTGCTTTTACAAGGAGCAGTAACAGAATGATATTCATGGTTGGTTATATGAGCCAAGTTCCCAGGCAGGTGGATGTAAACTGCCTTTGGGACATGGATACTCACATGCAGGCACTAACCACACATACAGCATGGAGAATGCATGCTTTATATATAAGCACAAGCCTTAACACAAACTAGTTGGAAATATTCTTCCTGGATCAGCATAAAAACTAACATAATGCAGAAACTACAAGTGAGGTGCACCTTCCCCCTTCTTCTCTTTAAAAAAAGAAAACAAACATTCTGAGCGCAGTTTTTAATAAAATAATTGAGAAAGACTCTGCATTCTGTGTAAGAGCTCAGATCTTCCTCATACAGAGCAAGAACCTTGGAGCACACAGATCAAGAAATGAAAACTAGGTAAACTATGTAGCGGCTGGCTAGAAGCCCCTGCAGGTTGTAATTCATCCACCCAACTATTGACTTGAGCATGTAACCTTCCGGCACATCAGAGGCCCGAGTGCAGGTACCTGAAGGGGAAAACCAGCTGATCTTTCATCACGTCACAGATTAAAAGAACTCTAGGATTTAACTACTATTGTGCCACCATAAGAACCACCAGAACATGTACAACGGAGATGGCTGGAGAGCACCCACACACCCAGGACCATCAGTTCCACTGTGTGTCAGCGAGCAGCTGTACAAGGAGCAAATGTGGCAACAACCTACAACTGCTGAGCTGGTGGGACTGCAAGTAGCAACTGCGCTTCCGGCTGGGGCAGTGCCACTGAAAGGGGATCCCCACTTCTGATAAGCAGCAGCAGCAGAGAAACAATAGGTGATTTGATGAGAGCTGCTCTACGATACTCCTGAGAAGCCCCACAGCCAGAGAGGAAATTGGGGGTTTCCACAGCAACCTGCTCAGGGCACAAAGGCCCAACTGTCTAGGGGGAAGCAATGGAGGTGTCTCAGCACTTCTGTTTTAAGAAGGGATGGGGTGGAGGGCTGGAGTCTTTCTGAAGCCAAAATACCTGCAAAAGCATTTTTGTACAGCAGGAGTTTAACTGGCTATCAATCCTATAACCAGGAAGGAGCCATGCTGGAGGAGGAGGAGGAGGAAGTAGTTAGGGCAGTCTTTAGCGGAGCTAAAAGGCAGGACCTTCACAGGTGAAAAAAAGCTGCAAGAAAAGCACAGCATTTGGCTCCCTAATCTTACTAATACAGCCCACAACACTGAAAGAAAGAACAACCAAGCTGGTAGAGAGAAGAAAGTCTGGGGGATGTAGGAGTGAGATGAAAGAGAAGATGAGAGGAAAAAAACAAAACAAACGACATTTAACTTAAAATGGGGAGGTTTATAATTTATTTACACAAATATAAACAAAAATAGAAACATCTCTCAAGAAGGAAAGAACCAAACAATGGCTGGAAGCTGATCAGTCTGTGATAATTAACTCATCCACACCCCAGTCTTCATAGCTCCCATCTGGCAGGTAACGACGGATGATTATGGGGATCTTGCGTGCTCTGAAGGGAGGACAGAGAGGTGAACAGAAATGCCACAGCCTTCACTATACCGCTGCAGCAGGCAATGGGAACTGAGGTGAGCGTACTGAAGCCACTGAGCATCAGGTGAAACAGAGATCTGTGTAGCACCAGTTATTTGGTATTACATAGTAGAGGGAAGTCCCAACAACCTCTCTCTCTTGTAGGTGCAAAGTGCTCAGTACCCTTAGACTGGAAACAACAAAGACCTACAGAAGGCCAGCCCTCTGTTGCTACTGCAGGAATTGAGCCCTGTGATCTGAACCCACTATAAGGCAACACCAAGCATCTAACAGACATAGGGGGAAAAAATAATCAAGGGACTTGAACAAATCCACCTTTTGTTTGATGGAAGATTTTTCCCCACGAGACACTATGGAAGTGGCATAATTCTGAGAACCTTCACACCAAACTGGTATTTACAGAGTATTTTGCACCCTGAGAGCATCAGTTACCTTTTAAGAAGAATACATGAAATAGGAACTATTCAGGTATCAAAACCCAGCACAGCTGGGATGGAGTACAGCATCTGCTAACAGCGCTCCCAATCAGAAAGCAAGAAAATGCTGAACACAGTTTAACTTAACGGAAGTAGATTTAAGTCAGCAGAATGTAATCAGACAGTCTGGAATCTAACCAGGGCATCAGGTTCCAACCATATCAGACTTGAAAAGTAATACAGCTTCTTCAATGATCACATTCAGGGCCATTGTTTTTCTAGCAGCAAAGCAGCTCCCTCAGGCCCAGAATTACAACTGAATTTTGGCACAGCACAGGATGCCACTATACTTTGTCACACCCTGACTTACTTTCTAGAGCTCATGCTCAGTGACCAGAAGCAACTCAGAGCTTGGAGATCTGACAGGAATATGACTTAAGAAGCTTCTGGCAATGATAAAGGGAAACGTAACAGATACAAAATCTGCAAGAACAACTGGAATGCACTTGAAACTGGGGGAGCAGGACAATTCAGTTCAAGAAAAGGGATTTAATCAGTAACGGTGTCCAGCTGCTCTGCTTGAAGGATAGCTGCATGTGGTGTAGGTCACTGACCACACAGGCACACTGTGGGCCAGCAAGGAGCTCTGCTGTGAAAAGGTAGGTCTGTTAAGTGGTCATCCAAAAGCTGCCTCTGCTACAGTCAGAAAGGATTTCTTTATCTTTCTGTAAGCAGGGGAGGTATCCTCCCACAAGCACAATAAGCCAAGTGTGCAAGGGTGCAGGAAAATAACATTCTTAACAGGTTCTCCACACCACCAGCCTGACCCTTATTTTATTTTTTGCCAGCACTTCACTTGAACACAGGTCTGTTCAGTTAGCTGCTTTGAATCAATTCCACTCAGGGAATTAAACTTATCCAGAAAGATGAGGACCTTGGATTTTCATCACAGAAATAAGCAATACTTGGACTCCAAAGTAAATGAGGTCAGAGCACTCCTAATCATCAGTACTTTGCATAAGCAACTCGGATGGGAGAGAGCTGCTGTGGAGAAGTCCCGAGGTGAAAAAGGGGAAGGTAATGAATGATAGCACTCACTGTTATCAAGACAAGCTTGTCTTGGGATAAGTTTCTAAATGCTGGGATGAAGAGAGGACCGCTGGCTTTATGGAAATCAATATGGTCACCACCAAAGTCTGGGACTTACTTGAGCTCCTTCATGGCTATCAGCAAGGGGTCTGTCTCTCCTTCCAGCTCCACCATCACAGGGGCACACATCCTGGGACAGAACATCAACGATCACTTGAATGAACGCACAGAGAGGGAAGAGGGACAACTAAGCATGTGCCTACTTATGTAATGTGGACAAAGGCCAGTGAAGTAGGAAGTGGGACACCACCTTCCTAATTTGGTTTGCTCTCTTACGCAATTCAGGAAGAAAATTCCCCCAGGTGGTTACTGACTGAGTTTTTACTTGAATATTCTTCTTGTCCCATCATTCAGCCTGTGCTGACCAGCTGGTGTTCAACGGCTGGTCAGATCCACAACTTTCTAGTCACCCTCTGCTGTACTTAGATGTGAGGAAAAGAGTGGTCCTAAAATTAATCCAATAAAGAGGGTGGAAACACTGTAAAATGAGCACACCTCCTACAAATCCAGCACATCTGTTATGTTCTCATTTGCTCACATCTTCCAGGCTTCGTCTGGGGGAAAGCATGGTGCTGGATTTACAATACACTCTACCTCTAGGAAGAAAAAAAATCAAGCGTTTTGCAGAGGGTTGCAATAGCACAGCAAATATGGAAAATGCTATCTGCCCATTAGACAGCAGCAGCAAAGAAAGTTCAAGTTATGTGTGGATAAGGCCACTGGGGGCTGCTGCTGGCCTAGGTTCAGCACTGAAGGCAGAATATGTAGGTGAAGCAGAACCAGGCGCCAGTGTTTTGGATTAAAGGCCTGGCACAGGCCCATCTTGTCTCCCCCATTTTTCTGGCCTTCCACCAGCTGAAAGAATGTGCACAAAATAGCTTCATGGAGTGAAGACTGTGGAAAGAACAGCTTGGCAAAGCGATGATTAAGGAAAAATCTGATAACCACCTTCTAAATGATGTAGAGGACAGGCATCATTCTGAGGGTGGATATAACCAAAATGAAACTCAGATGTGCTTTCAGACAAATCTTGCCATAAGCATAATAACCTTGCTCATAAAGCAGTTTTTCAAAAAGTGCAGAGCTTTTTAATATGTATTATTAAAACAAGTCTAGACAGGTAAATCAATGGATGAAGTTGAGAGCAGCCAGCCTTAACAGCATTTTAAAAACGGATTTAAATGTTATTACCTATTATAAATGAGGCCTTACTATTCCAAATACTTAAAAAAAAAAACCTTACAGCTTGCCACAATGCAACTGCACTTAAAACAGATTTCGGGTTGGTTACTCCATTCCCAATTCCTACAGCCCTGCAGTATCAAGTGAATACGTTCTGGAGCATCCCTCCCTCCTACATGGCTTCTACAAACCAGTTCTGACCTTTCCAGCCCACACTGGCTCCCTTATGAAAGGCAGAAACCAGAACCGGCTTGTCACATTCCTTACTCATTTTGCCTGTGACCGAGGAAAGTTCATTGCAATTGCTGAATGCTCCCATCTCTAGACATGAGTACCACAGTCTCAGCCAAGGAGTGATACAGGGACTCCACATGCAACCAAGAGCTCCATGGTCCTGTGCTTCAGTGTTGACCACGATGGTGGTCTACAAGCTCAGCAGTCATGTAACAGATTACATGAGATCCAGAAGTTTTTAAAGAAAGAGAAAAGCAGCTTTTACTGGGAAGGGAGGTAAAGCTGTGACAACACTCAGGATACAGAGTGAAATACTCACGCTATCTGGAGGGCACGAGTGCCCAGGACTCTGGCTCGCTCATATTTAGTCATGTAAGGGGTAGTGATCCGCTTCTGGTTTGCCTGCTGCCGCTCTCCAGAGGGGAGGATTTCCACATTCTCCTGTCCCTCCTGGGGGAAAGCAGAGCAACGTTAGAGCTCAGCTGCACCCACCACCGAGGCCCCGTGGCGCTGGGAGAGCCCCTGAGGCCTCCCCAGCCCCTGCGACCACCTTGCCCAGGCCACGGCGCAGGCCCGCAGTACCGGCAGAGCCTGCCTGGGCCGGCCGGCGCGGCGGCCCGCGGGGCACTCACCTCCTCCGCGTTCTCCAGGTCCTCCAGGCCCTCATCCTCCTCCACATCGTCGAAGTCATCCCCATCGAAGCTGCGGTAGGGTCACGCACGTCACGGGCCGGGCCGGGCCGGGCCGCCCCCGACCCGACCCGACCCGACCCCCCGGGGCGAGATACGCCGCCACCTCGCCTCCCCTCCCCTTCCCACCCCCGCCCAACCCCGCTCTCACTTGTCCTCGTTGTCAGACATGTTGCTTCCCCACTGCCTTCCGGCCCGGCGGAAGTAGGAACCACTTCCGGGTTCTCGCCGTGACGCTGCCGGAAGTGCCCCGTTGGCGCCGTTGCCGGGGCAATGCGACGCCGCGCTGCCCCGCGCTCCGCGCCTGCGTTCCCCCCCGGGGCGTCGCTCGTCGCTATGGAGACGGCAGCGCCCGCGGCGGGCGGGCCCGGCGGGAGCTCGGCGGGGGGAGGCGGCGGCGGGCGCGCTGCCGGGCCAGCCCGGTACAGCCCGGGGACCCGGGAGCTGCTGAGAGGTAACGGCGCAGCGGGACAGGGGCCTGGCCCGGCTGCTCGGCCTCCCCGTGCCCCGCGCTCCGCCCGAGCGCCGGGACCCGGCCCGGCCCGCCCCTGCGGCGGCTGCTGCACGGAGGAGCCCTCCCGGCCCCCCCGCGAAGTGAAGCGTCCCACCGCGGCACCCCCGGGCGGGAGCGGGGCCACCGGGCGGGCCCGGCCCCGGCTTGAGTCTCCTAAGCCGGCGTCTTCCCCTTTGGGTTTGGGTTGTGAGGGGGGGATGGCCCCGGGGCAGGCTCCCCGGCGCGTCCCCGCTGCTGCAGGAGCCCCCTCGGGCTGCCATCTGCACCCACACGTCATGTTTTTCAGCGATGATGGAGGAATCAAAGCTGACGTGTTTCCAGAGGCGATACCTGATGGACTGTGTGAAACGTGAGTGACAGCCTTCGCTGCCCGCTGCTGTGCTGGTGAAGAGCCTTTGCTGCTCACCTTGAGACAGGGGCGTTCGCCCATTGCCTGCTTGGACGGGCAAGGGCTTTAAAACAGCAGCACGGCTGCTGCTGACAACGCATGGATGTACGGGACAAGGTGTCCCCCAGGGTCATTCAGGGAACAAGATGTAATGGTGTGACTTGAACCAGAGTCTCGTGTCAGCGCATACCAACAACCCAGGTGAGACATCTGTGACACCCTGGGGTCTTCACTTGCATTGCTACGGTGGATCAACAGGCAGGTCTTCTGCTGGTGGTGGCATGGGGCCATCCATCCAGGCTTCTCTCTGTCTGACTTACCATTATTTTTGGTTTGTTCTCCAGGAGGAGATACCCTGCCCCTCCAGTGCCACCCCACATCCAGCAAGGAGCCAGTGCCTGCAGCGCCTGCTTTCTCCCCGCCAGTTTGTCAGCCAAGCAAGCTTTCAGCTAAACCACATCTCCGACCTGCCAAGGTCTGCCAGGCAGGAGATGCCTACACCCGAGAGAAATTCAAGCCCCAGGCGAGGCGTAAGTCAGCAAACATTTCTAATAAATAAATGATGCTGCCGGTCCCTCTCCTCCCCTTCTGTCCATCCCCTGCCTGCAATCTCAGCAGCAGCAGGCATTATCTTAGTTGCTCTTCATCTTCACGCTTTCTGTCTTCAAAGATGCTTTGAAAATGGATCTCTGAGGGAACATATACTGAAAGTGCTCACTGACTTCTGCCCGCTGGCTGGGAGGGTGACAGGCAATAGGGACTCACACAGTCCTTGCGTAAGAAGGGAGCTCTATGTCATTTTCTTGTTTATAAACTGAAATCAGAACACTGATGTCAGTTTGGTTGGCTCTGTATGCCTGTGTGGTGCTTGCACAGTTCAGTCTGGGGATGAGCTGTCGTTAACGTAACACTTCTTCTGCGTCATTAGCAGAGAAGTAGTGTGGCCAGGCTCCTCCCTGACGAGACAGGCTGATAATTTTTTTTCCCCCTGGCATTCACAGGAGATTTGGAAAAGGAGAAGCAAAGACTACAAAACATCTTAGCGACAGGGAAGGATGTGGTGGAGCACAACGTGAAGCAGATGCTAGTTCAAACAAAGGAAGAGGAGATACCTGAGCCTGACCGGTTTGAAGAATGTAAGTCTTTATGTAGCCTGGAGGAAGGCAGGCGGGAAGCCTGGGAAGCTGGCTCCCTCTGAGGGCTGGTGTGGCAGGCTGTGTTGCCACAAAGCCGTTTCCAAGAGAAAGGACATGCTGCTGTGACACTGTGATCCAGCCACCCCTGCAGAGCTTATACTCCAGACGTTTGCTGGCAGATTCAAGCTCTCTGGGCTGCCTACACAAAATGAACTCTGCTGGCAGGGGAATACCCTAGGGACACACAGGGTGACCTGGGCAGGAAGCCCAGGTACTGTGAGACCTTTTTCCAGCCAGCATAACTCAACATACTAGGCCACTTGCCAGTCTGACCATGGTTTGGGCTGTTTTCTTTCACTCCAAGTTCATAGCAGTTAAGCTAGCAAAGCTTGAATGTCGAGCAGAATTTTAAGCAGTGATGGACTTCGGCCTGCAGAGTATTCTGGGGTGGCAAAACCCTGCCTAATACCTCTCTGTGCTTGAATCTTCAATGTGTATGTACACCCCAGCCTGCCCTTTGCTAGCCAAGGCAGCACAAAGATGGACAACGCTAGAATAATGTGTACAGAAGGGGTGCTTTGGTCACTGCTGCCAGTGTGGCTGGCTTCACGCATGCTTTGTATCCTCTAAAACTTGTTGCAAGCTGAGTGTTGCCCTTGACACATTTGAAATACCCATGTACGTAGTACTGTGGCAAGATTTGGACCAGCTGGCTGCACGTCTGTACTGCAAAGCAGCAGCTAATGTTCTGTGCCTTTGCTGGTCCTGGGAGCAGAGATAGTTGCAGTCACTGGGTGATGCATGTCAGCTAATGAACAACAGCTTTAAGCAGGTTCTGCCTCCATCCACAGACTGGTTAAATTGCCCACAAGCAACAGAGAACTATCTGTACAAAAACCCCTAGAAAGTTCCTGCTCCTGCAAGATGGGAAGCAGTAAGGAAATGGGCGGGGGGAACATTTCCCATTGTGTAAGGGACTGCTGAGGTATTTTGATGACACACACAAGATGAGTGTAACAGCAGATTATCACCCTTCTCCTGGCAAGACTGCTGTTTAAGCAGAGCTAGGAAATTGGTGGTTCAGATCTAGACAGAAACATATTTTCTTGCCTTTTGGCTGAATTCTGTTTCCATGGTGTTTTCTCTTATCTGTCAGTGGTGAATGAAGTTCAGGAGAGGAGGGAATTCCTGGCAGACATGGAAGCTCTAGGACAGGGCAAGAAGTATCAAACGATTGTCCTCACTGAAATCTCACAGGTACGCAAGGGCAGCACTGGCTGTACAGTACATGGAGGGAACCCCTAGTGTCAGAGCCCTTAAAGCAGGGTCTTCTCTGATACCCGAGTGGGGAAGGGGGCAGAGAACTCTTTCCCTTCATGGCATAGGACAGGTGTGAATTTGGGGAATGGGGATAGACGTTTTCAGCCTTTGTTTCCATCTCTACCTGTAATTAATTGGGAAAATAGAACCTTTGTTCTTGAAATTGGCAAAAGAAGAAAAAAAAAGCTGCCAACTTTCTCCCTGCTTAGCCCTTCCCCTTTGTACTTTGCAGAAAATGCGTGAGATGGAGATCATTGACAAGAAGAGAAGTGAGGAAATGAGAGAGATCATGGCAAAAGACTTCCCTGGTGGGAAAAAATCTGATCCCTACAACTAGGCCAAGGGAAAAACACAAGTGCAATTTGTTCCCACCTCTTCTTCCTAGACTGTTGGCATTTGAATCTCAAGGGCTGGTCTGTGCCTGCGCCTGGAGTAGGGTAGCACCACCTGTTGCCTAAAACCAGAAGGCAGGAGCAGTTTGTGCATAACTGGTGACACAAGAAAGCTGTTCTAAAATCCTGCCCATGCACTGGATCCCTTCTTGCTCAATGATATTGAAGAGCGGAAAACACACAGCAGCGAGTACCAAAACATGACAAAGCAGAGCCTCCTTATGCCTATGCAATACCTCAGAGCACAGCAACCCATCAATAAAAACATCACTCCTTTCCATCCACCCGAGGTGCAGGTTTCTCATGGCAGCACGATGCTAATGTGCACGTTGCCACCCACATCTGTGGCCCACTCCTGTCCCCGAAACTCTGGGAATGGCTGTACTGGCAAACAGCATGGAGGAAGATGCAGCTGCACAGCCTTGCACAAACAGAAGCCTCTGGCATTGCTGCAGGTCGGCATGATCGTGCGCATCAGTAAACTTCTTGGGTGGCAGCTGAACTGGGCAGACACTGAGGGACAGCTGTGCTGAGGAGGGAGAGGGGATTTCAGCCCAGTGCCCGCTGCTTTTTGCTGTGGGCTTGCTGTGCTTTTTTGATGCCTGAAAGCACAGTATGCAGAATAGCCATCAGCTTCCCACAGAGCCTGGATGTGGCTGTTTGCTTACTTCATACATACTCCCACCTCTGTCTGCCAGCCGGCTGAAGCGTGACGTCCCACTATTCCTGCACAAATCACAGCATAAAGTCTGCCTCCCAATTTCCTTAAGATCCCATCACCTGCTTCTTAGCAATACTCGTCAGCCACTCCCCAAAGCTAGGCAGCACACCCTGTCCCCAGGACAGCGCAAGTACACAAAGGAATCAGAAATCTAAGCCACGATTGTTTTTTAGATCCAATGTTTCTTTTATTTCTGTTCAGGTGAATGGAAGTCATGGAGTTAGTACGGTGTAATTTACAAATCAAACTTCTGACCAGGCACAGGGCCAAGGGGGTGTCAGGCTGCAGCAATCCCGATGGCCTTTGGCAACAGCAACGTGACAGCAGGCTCTAAAGCGGATTTGTTTTTCCTCGGAGAAGAGTTGTGCCTTGGGATCTCCCCTCCCCTACCACTGCTCCTCATCAGCCTGCTGGGGTATGGCAAGAGTGAGACGGCATCACCAGAACAGGGCCGGGCTTGCCACCTCCCGGCCACGGGGGCCACACTGGGATTGAGGAGGGGCTTGGGTCCCTCAGGTTTTGGGAAATGAGAATCCCTTTCTGGAAACACCATGCCAGCCACCTTGCAAGGCACTGCTCCGAGAGCATTTTGGCTAAAGCCTGTTAGGTTTTTAGAAGGGACTGCAGCAGATTGCTCGGGGCTGGTTATGTCTAATTTGCTGATGAGGAGGCATGACAAACAGCTGACCAACCAAACACCCATGAAACACTAATTCAGACTGATCCAACAATTCAATAAATAACTCCTCACCTTGGAGGATAAGGCAGGAAACAAAAATGGAAGGAAGAAGGGATGCTTGGAAGAACACCACTCCCCCATTCCCTCCTCCAATGTACACACATGAACACACACATGACAAATAAAATAAGGGGTTTAAAAAGTTTTTAGGGTGGGTTTGAATTAATCTAGTAAAGGAGGTGTAAAAAATAACCAGCCAACCCCTGCACACTTTTAAAGTATACACAGACGAAGCTGGGTGAAGGTCAGTTGTGACTGTGCCGCCCTCCCCAGCCGCTCAAGGGTGGCACTGGTGAGCAGGGGCACAAGCTTAGTGCCCCTTGCCAGCACTGAGTCAAGTCTTGAGTTTTTCTGCCCTTGCCTGGAAAACGAACGTTCCTCCCTCCCTGTGAAGGCAGCAGTCAGTGGTGTTTAGCAGCAGTGGGGGTAAGATGTCCTGAGTAAGGTGCATAAGCTACATCCTAGCAGCTGTACGCAGTCCCCTTTGGGTCCTCTCAGCCCTGTTGCAGAGCCCGCCAAGCCCTGGCGCTCAAGGGAGGGGACAGCTCAAAATAAATAGGGCACCAGTTATTTTTTTGGCTACGGCTCTAGAGTCTTGTGATGCGGGAGTATTTTCTTAACATTTTAGTTTAGGCCAGTAAAACCCAAAATCCTGATTCTAATGCCAGGGTTTTCTCCTGAAATTAAAAATGGGACAGGAAGGGGACAAGAGCGGGTAGGCAGGGAGGGACAGGCAGACCCAGTCCCATCCTAGCGGAGATCAGAGGCACGTGGAACTGTCACAGTTAGAGCGGGAGAAGGGATGGGGGGCAGTTAGTGCAAGTTTTCCCACAAACACGAAACTCCTTGGCTTGCTTCTCAGTTAATAACAAGAACACAGAATGGGGTAATTATCTGAAAAGCAAATCTGTCTACTCCCCACCTCGTTAGCAAGGCTTCACGGAGGGGATGGTCATGTTCCTCTGCAGTCTCGGGAAGGGGAGTGCTTTGTTGGACTCCCCCACTCTGGGCAGAGGTCTGGCATCTCCCTGGGGCAGCAGCTCTGGTGCCTGGGGAGGGAGCTGGGGGAGAGGCGAGGGGAGTGGAAGGAGACAAGCCCCCCTTCCTGGCAGGCATCCTGGCCAGCTGTGGCGAGGCCAGGGCAGTCAGGCAGCACATCCCTCCCACTGCTGGTGTTCCCCTGCTCTAGCTTTTCTCCTTGGGCGATTTGCTCTTGGAGTCATGCTTGTTGCCCAGCAGCTTAAGCACCTTCATGGGCTTGAATTTGCCTTTCTTCTTGCTTTCAGTCTCCGTCTCCTTGTGAAATTCTGGGGTTGCAAAGGGAGGTTGTTACTGTGGGACGTGGATGGTTGTACACACACTCACACAACAGCAGGGGCAAGGGTGAGAGCTATGAATCAAAGCCCTTCACTGTATGCACACTTCTTTCTAACAGGGGTGCACAGCACAACTGTGCCCCAAACTTTAACAATCCTACAACAAAGGCTCCAGAGTCTACACAGAACAGATTACATCTCTCCTTCTGCACACAATTTCATGAATGCTGCACCTTGCTGGGGTCAGCAGTGAGAACATCACTCCAAAAATCTTCCCAATTGTTTCTTACCTTTCCTTTTAATCATGGCTTCCAACATTTTATCCTCCTCCTCTTCTCTGAAAGAAAGAATGGGAAAGAGATCAGCAATTCAGCCCTGAAAACAGCTGCTGCATTGTTTAAGGCTAAAGAACCTCCTACTTATAAGCCACAGAGGGGCAGATCCATCACTGTGTTGTGAGCATTTGCTACCAGCAGATTAAATCCCACATGCTGCATGTACGGCCCTGTCTTTTCCCACACAAAGCATTCAAAGAGACAAGGACTGGGAAGCCTGGGAAAGACATCAGCAACAGGGACATCTTGGGACACCCCCACAAAGCCACTCATGTGGTGCTGAGTCAGGCAGGCTACACTTTTCCGCTTTTCCCCTCTCCCCTAGCCCACCCCACTCCTTACTCACCTCTGCCGGTCCTCGTCCAGGCAGTTCACAATGGCGTTCCTCTGCTCAATGATGGTCACCAGCTCTTGCATCAGCACCTTCTCCCTCCCTCGGTCCTCATCGGTCCAGTCCTTCTCTACCCAGCCAAATGCCGAGGAAGGACAGGCAATTAAATGGCTGAAGGAGCTCTGAAACTCAGCTTTGGGGCAGACACAATCCCCTGCCACCCTACCATATTGCAGGGCCAGCTGGGCTGGTGGTGCTGTGGAGGGAGAGCCCTGTACGTGGCATCCCATGGGGACAAAAGCAGCATGTCACCACACAAGGCTGGGGAATGCAATGAGATGGGGCAGGACAGCATCTCTAGAGCCAGCTGATTGCACTGACATCCCTAAAGATCTGTTTCTCTTCAAATGAGTCCCACCTAGGCCAGGGGTAGATGATTCCCCGGTGAAAAACGGAGGTAGCTACCCAGCGTGATGCTTTACCTGGCTTGTTGAGGAGGCAACGCAGTTCATACTCCACATCTGACTGCCGCTGCTCCAGGTTCTGTTGCTTGAAGCTGCAAGGGAAGAGGGCACCGTCAAGAACCACTGCAAGTCTCCAGAGATGTGGAACATCATCCTAAGGTACGGGGTGAGCTTGGAAAGAACCACCAGCATGCTGATATTATCCTCTACAGCCAGGGAACCAAGTACCAGCAGGGACCAGCCCTGGCTGCTCAAGGCCCTCCTGGAGGAGACATTGCAGGGACTCTGGTGACTTGCATTGAGTCCGTTCTGAGTGTGTTTTGATAGATTTGTCTGCTTGCCCTCTTTCCCTCCCTTCTCCAGGTCAGGAGGCCATGTCAGGCACTCCCCTGAAAGCACAGTTTCAGGAGGGCTGAGACAGGGCTCCCTGTAAGAGCATCAGTGCCTCCCACATGCTTGCACGTACTTACATGTAGATAAGCTCCGATTCATGGCGCACTAGCACATGCTTCTCATGGATGAGTTTGAACCAGTCCACCAGCAGGCTGTCCTCGGGGCTGTCTGCCAGGCAAAGGGACAAATTAGAGCCACCCCCAGCCCTGCAGGATCCCACCACCCTGCAGCAGGCTGGGCTCTGTCAAGTCAGGAGAGGAGCACTGGGCTAGAGCCAACCTGATCTCAGCCTGTTTCTGAGCCCCAGAGAGACCTTATCTCTTCTCCCACCTGTTTCCATCTCCAAGTCCATGGTATGGCTGTGATCATTCTTGGAGCCCAGCACAGCCCCTTGTGCTCTTCCAACCCCAGCATCAGCAGGGAGGAAGTCACTGCTATCTCCTTGGCTGGACACTGGGCAGCCCTAGGGTCTGTTCTGCCCCACACCCACAGCCAGCCTGCCTCACATACCATTCTCAGCACTGCGAAGTTTTTCCTCCAAGGCCACCCCACGGTGCTCCAGCTGGTCCAGCTGGTGCTCAATGGCATCCATCTCCCCATAGATGTCTTCCTCAGGAATGTACTGATCTGTCTGCACCTGCCAAACCATGAGACTTGCATTACCATCAACCATACAGTTCCCAGGAGTAATCCAAAGGCTGGTCAACACTAATGGGGGTGGAGAGACAACAGAACACTCCACCTAAGTGTGGATCTGAAATCCCCACCCAGCTCTGAAGCAAAGGGAGATCACGGTGCTGCCGTCAGTGGGGTCTAGCCTAAACACGATCCTCCCCAGCCACAGCCACCTGCAGTAACCCCTACCCACACATGCATCCACCGGGAGCATGTATACAGCTACGGCCCTGGGGGTAGTACAGAACTGGCTTTTTCCCATCTGCTCCCGAGGGTCCTTCTACCTTGCGTTTGATCAGTGGGAAGCCATGACCCGGTGCAGGAGGACGAACTGGCTTGGAGCCCTTGGGAGGTTTCTTTGCAGAGGGGGAGGCAGCAGGTGATGGCTTCCGGTTGAAGGGGTTCTCTTTGCAGGAAGACTGCAGAGGGGGGAACAAAAGGAGGTATGTGAGGGTCCAGCAAAGGGAAGGGAAGGGTATAGCATCCCACCAGCTGGGACTAAGCAGACAGGACAGCCCCAGGGTGCGTCTCGCCCCACACCTTCCTAGAGGAGGAACACAGCACTGATCTCAACCAGCAGCCTAGCCATGGGGCAAAAACCAGCTGTGCTCCTGTTTGGCATCAGTTGCCCAGCTTCTCTCTAACAAACACACCGAATTGTTTTCTTTCACGATTCTCTTCCTATGTGCTCTGACCACATGACATCCTGCCTCTTCTCTAGCACATGGGGCAGACAGAGTACAAGCAGAGCCACCATTTAATAAGCACAAGTCTGAGGCCACAGGGGGTCACACACCAAACTGACCTAAAGGGCAAGCCTGGACTTGCGATGTCCACTGTGACCAAGTGATACGTGGGGGAGAAAAGTTCCCTGATATGGATGGGAGGAAGGTCACCATCTCACCTTCAGCTGTGGCTTGGGTGAGGAAGGCGTCTTGGGGCTCCCAGCATCCCCATCTGAAGTCAAGAGGACGGCTGTAGTGCTAGCCCCAGCAGGAGGCTTGGGGGGCAGCCGGCTGGGGCTGGTCTTTAAGCTGCCAGTGGAAACACTCCTGCTGGCATGTGGGGTGCTGGGCTGTGCCTCCCCACTGAAGCTGGCCAGCTCGCTGGAGGAGGAGAAGGA
Organism: Falco cherrug; assembly: GCF_023634085.1. Lineage (NCBI taxonomy): Eukaryota > Metazoa > Chordata > Aves > Falconiformes > Falconidae > Falco > Falco cherrug. Next base: position 34,895,698 of record NC_073701.1, on the reverse strand, counting down.
GGAGTTGGTGGAGAGGCTGGCTGGGGCAGCAGGGCTTTCACTGGAAGAGACACTGGCCAGTGGCGTGTCAGTGCTAGAGGTCTTGGTGGCTGTTGGCGTGTGGACAGTGGGTTCAGAGGAGCTTTTGGGCACCGAGACCTCATCGGTGTCACCCGGCACCTTGGCTGAACTCTCAGAGTTGATGCTCTCAAGGCTGAGGGCTGGAGATGGAGTAGAAGACGATGGCTCCGAGTGTGACAGCCTGGAGATGGGGTGGTGGGCTGCAAAGCAAAGGGAGAGCTCAGAGAGGAATAGGGGGGCAGCCAGGAAAGAAGGGGAGAGCAGTATATGCTGGAGGCAGGGGTGAGTGCAAAAGGAATCAGTGTCTCTCTGTCTCCAGAGAAGACAGAAGGGACCCTCCAGCACAAAGGTCTTGCCTGTAAATGCTGTGCTCCAATAGGTAGAGAGGACATGGCTAACACAAGTTCCAGCACAACCATCACTGCATTAAGGCCTGGCCTGCCAAGGTGATGCTGAGGCACCTGGGAAGGGGGAGCCTCCAAGGGGCTGCACAGGTGTTGCAGAGGTCAGATTAGGCAGTGGGAGGAAGCTCACCTAGTGGGGAAGCACTGGGGGCTCGTGGAGCTGGCCGCTTCTTTGCCTTTGGGCTGCTGGTGGGAGTGATGCCATACCAGGGGTGGAGAGGCTTGGCAGCAGTCTCACTCTGCTCCTGCTCAGGCGTGCTCTTTTGGGCAGCAGCACTCTCCTCTTCCTCCTCATCCTCCTCCTCAAAGGGGTTGTATGGTCTGGGGTCTGTGGCGTCAGACCTGCTCTCCTCACTCCTGGCTTTCCCTACCTCCTCCCCATCCTCCTCCTCTGAAGTCCTACTCAGAGTCTCGTGGCTGCTGCCCGGGGGGGGAGGGGGAGCTGGCTTCTTCTTGGGCTCTGCTTGCACTAAGGCCATCCACGGTGGGTCCTTGGCTCTTGCAGCAGCTCCAGCACTGGGGAAAGAGAACGGGAAATCGTTGGTGGGTGGCAACGGTGGAGGTGGCAGGGAGCAGAGACAGGCTGGGATGGCGAGGCACAGGAGAGGAACTTAGCTCTCAGGGGAAAGGACAGACGGAGCAGCATGTTTCCCATGCAGAAGCCAGCTTTCTCATCCAAGGGTGGCCCTAGTCTTCCCCAGACACAAAGTGTCTTGTTCTCTGTGGGCAAACCTACGGGCCTGAGGGAAGCACAGCCTGCCTGACTTGCCTGCTGGACACAACGTTCTAGTTTCTGAATATTATAGCCTCCGTCTGCTAAGCAGTGGTAAAGGCTGAGCTTCATGGGCACAGCTGTTCTCCCCTCCCTGACACCATTCCTACACCCAGCTCTGCTCCCCAGGCTGTGGATGGAGGGGGAGTCGAGATCAGATACCTGCCCGCATGGTCACACTCCCTTCCTACGCTCCAGAGGACTGTTTGTCACCTTATCACCCGAGTGTCCCGCAGCTGGAAGCACCCACCGTTGCTCCTCTGGGGGCACAGCCCTTGGCAAGATGACACCACAGCTCAGTGAATCACTGCTTATGAGGAAAGTGGCCATCACTCGCCACACGCACCCACTCCTTGGCCACTGCAAACGTTGGGTGCTCATGCTACCTCCGGCCCAAGAGCAGGCAAGAATGAACCAGCACCCATGGGCTCCTGGTAAGAGCCCAGGAGATGTAAAGGTTGCAGCCAGGTACTCACAATGTCCCTGCACCAGACCTTTCCCAGGACAAACCCTCCACAAGCCAGGCAAGTGTCCCCTTCTCAGCATCCACAAGCAGGACCATTTCAGAAGGCACGTGGCAGTCTGCATGTGCCACAGAAATGCCTTCCTGAAGTCCCCACACTCTTTAAAAACCCTGAGAGACAAAGACCCTGGGAGATACAGACAAATACTGTCAGTCTTACTGTACTGGCCTGGCACCCATTAAGGGAAGGGGCCTGATCATAGCCTACATCCTCCTAAAAGCAGGGGCTGACAGAGGTGGGAGAGGAGCTGTCCCTATAGCCCCACGCTGCTATGTGGTTTGCAGGTGATCTGTGAAGAGAAGGACGTACCGATCAGAGGAGCAGGGTCTCCCTCGGGGTTTTGGGACAGGGGGGCTGGGTTCAGGTGCCCTACCTAGAAAGACACAGGGTCAGACTGTCACAACACCAAAAGGACATGAAGAAAGAAGTTAAATCAACATGAGGTACCTCTTATACATCTTTCTGCAGGAGGCTGGCTCTTCCCACTCTCTGAAGACCTCACAGCATTTCTCCCACAATTGGTGCAGTCAGTCAACCCCAAACATCCCCTTTTGCCTTTTTTTTCCCACCCCACGAGCTGCACCTGGAGACCTGATGTGCCCCCCCTGACCCCACACCTGCAAACTGCTCTAGCGCGGAGCTCTGGAGAAACGTAAGGGAGCAGGCAGGTGTGAAACCTAGTGCTGCTCTCCCCACCAGGGGGATGGCTGGCAATCCAAAGCTCAGTGTCTGAGCCCGAGATTTGTTCAGAGGCAGAAGGGTGTCAGGCTGCAAAGAAGGAACAAAACTCATCCCACCTGCAGCCAACCACCTCGGCGGCTGGGAAAACCGAGGGTAACCCCTACCATCACTGTGCTCTCTTACCATTCACGACGGCAGGCCCACACTCGCTGCCCTCGCCCTGGAGAGTGGACCTGGGCCGCGGCACTGGGTGAGAGGTCGGAGGGGAGAGGGCCGACATGTCCGCAGCCCTCCTTGGGGCAGGGGTGGGTCGCATCTCCCTGAGTCGTCCATCCAGTGAGCTGGCTTTGTCCTGGCTGAGCACTGTGGGCTTGCTGGGAAGGGGAGGTCTGGGGGGAGTTTGGGGGACAGGTGCCTCGTTGCCTGCATGAGCAGGGGCCATCGCTGTCTCTGCTTTGCTGGGCATGTTGTCCTTCTCCACAGGGCCAGCAAGCCCCTCTGCAGGCATATGGGTCTCTGCCACGCTCTTCAGGGAGTCGCCATCACTCTTTCCCACCTCTGCTCCTGTGGGGAGGGTATCCTCACCCACGCTGCCAGCCCCAGTTTCAGTCCTCAGCTCTGGGGACCGTCGGTCTGGGCTGGGCCTCCGCTCCACCCTTCCACTCATGGCCAGTTTACCACGATGCTGTGTGCAGACAAAGGTCCCTGCCTCTGACCCGGGCTTGTATGACCCTGGGAGCAGTGTGCTGGAGCATTCCTTACACCTGCCAATAAGAAGAGAGAGCCCCATGAGATGGGGAATGCCATCCTGCCCCTCAGGGAACGCAACACACCTGGGAGATCCTTACAGGACCATGGAGTTGATTCCCACCCCTGCTAATAAATCCTAGCACAGTCTTGGGGAAGCCATTCAGGAAAGGAGAGGAACAGAGAAACATCACCATTGCACTATATGAACCCATGGGGAGTTCACAACTCAAATATTGTGCACATTTGTGCTCCTCCTCCAACTCAGAAAAGATCTAATAGATGTGGAAGGGCAACACTTGGTATTGGGATATCACACGGTTTCCAGGCCTGGAAAAGCAGAAACCCATAGTTTTCTGGGAAAAGATGCATCTGGTGGGGGACGGGACAGAGAGCTACAAGATCACATGTGGTGGCCCTGGGAGGAGGAGAGGGATCAACCACATCAACAATTCACAGACATGAAACAGGGAGTATCAACTGGAATTAGGGGCAGGTGGTTCAGAACTGGCACAGGAAGGCTACAGGCTCCCTTGCGGGTGCCAAGGGTCTAGGCAGGTTAAAGAACTGTCAGACACATTTGTGTGTGTGTGTGTGTGCGTGTGTGTGAGAAATATAAGAAACCCTCCAAACTCTGAGTATTAAATAAAACTATGCCAATTCCAACTCAGGAAATCCCTATGCTGGAGGCTTGAAGAGCAGTCAGGAGAAGCAGCATACAAGCCTAGCCTGGTCTCATGCTCACCCTTGCTGGTGCTGACCATGAACCCCACCAGGGTCATGGCCTTTGGTTGCAAGGACGCGGGAATGACACAGTAGGCCTGTTCTTACACTCTGCCTTGCCTGTTGAAACTGGGCTAATAGCTTCCCTGTCCTTTGCTGTCTGCCACATCTCCTTGGATCATCCACTCTTTCCTCACTGAGCCTTTGAATCCTCCCTAATGAAGCCCTCCAGGCGCTGGCAACCAAGTCAGCCCTTTTCCACCTGGGAAGAGAGGTGGATAGCTTACATGAAAGACAGCCAAGGGCAAGGGGCTGATCAAGCACTCCCATGAAAACCAAGCTTGTTCTTTCTTGTCTGAATACCTGGTGCTTGCAGCAGCTGGCTGCCCTATACTGCAAGCAGCTACTTTTGGTGAGGAATTCTGCTCTGGGTGTCCACTAGATGTAGAGCAGAAGTGCGAGGACACAGAGGCTCTAGAGAAAAGGGGTATGATGAAATGAAGAGATGGCAAGTTCAGGCAAGGGGAAAAAAAGGTTTGTTTTGGTTTTATCTCTGCCAACCCACAGAAAATGCTGCCACAGGACATTCCTGACCAAACAGCACCCATGAACCGGTGGGGGGAGGGGGGAAAGACAAGAAAAGCATAAGAAAGCAACAAACTTGGGATAAAGTTAGAGATCTTGCTGCTCAGTCCTAAGGGCCATGAGATGTGCCAAGGCAGACACAGCACCTCTACTATTCCTGGCCCATGAACAATGCTGCACCTGCACCTCAAAGCTCCTGTTTTTGCCCCAGTTGCAGATGGGAAGCTTGATGGGCCCCAGCTCAGCCCCCCTCCTGTAATGTTGTTTGTATGACACATCCCCAGCTGGTTTAGGCAGGCGAATGAGGTCTCCTGCAACTTCGCAATGGCTCAACATTTCTGTCCTCCGATGCCAGCTGCCCACTTGCCAGTTCTTGTCCTGTGGCCCACATGAGAGCTCTCATCCCTTCACCTTCAGAGCAGGGAAAGCAAGTAAAATGACTTCACAGCTGCTGCAGGTAAGGACCTGCACCACAGAGCTGCTGACGTCTAATCCCTCATTCCTCAGTTTGGTAACAGTCTGCAGCTCTCCACATGCTCCCCTGAGAGTTCAGCACCACCTCAGGCAGCATGGGAGCCTGTATATCCAGTTGAGGATGCGGAGTGTAGGTGGAAGGAGGTCTGTAGGATGATGTCCTGGCTTAGACCCTACTGGAAGGTGGTGGTGGTGGTTCTGAGTAGGCAGGTGGTAAAGAGGCAGAACATCGTGGTTTATGAAGGCAGCAGAAACACAAGGTGCTGGGATCCCAAGTCAGTGAAGCGGGAAAGCATAAGACAGCAGGGGAGGCAGGGAGCAGGGGAGGTAAGCAGCACAGAGCTGGACACAAGGGGCTAGTCAGACCTTTGGGACAGGGGGCTGGCCCGCAAACAGACCCTTGCCAGTATTATTTCAGGCACTGTTGTTAATGCTCCATACTGCCCAAGGACACAGACAAGAGACAGGGTGCAGCTGGCCACAGACCTCCAGTTTGCTGAGAGAGTGGCCGCCCCACCAGGCCTGGCCATGACATACCTAAAGCACTGGCGGTGGTAGAGCTTGCCCTCGGCCAGGTAACGCTGGACCAGATGGACATGCTGCTGGCAGGCGGCGCAGGTACTGCTGAGTGTCGTGCGCTGGGACTGCTCCGACAGGTCCGAGGGGGCATCATCCTGAGACACAATGCACGGGGAGTTCAGGATAGGGGCCATGAGCTGCTCCCCAGCCCATGGCTCCTCCAGAGCAGCTGTTCTGGGTGCAAAGCCTAACACTGAGTGTTTGTGGCACAGCTCAGGGGCTGACCTCAGGGGCTGACAATGCACAGAACAGCTGTCCCCGAGCCCAGGCGCAGACAGGCTGCCTATTCCCAAATTAGAAGGGGCCAGTCCAAAAGGTGTCTTGCCCCTGTCTAGGGCCGAAGGGCTGTGGAAGGGACTAATGTAAACCGCAGGCATCAGGGACCAGCAAGAGGAACCCCTTCTCTCTGGAAAATGTGCCAGCCCAGACATCTGCTAAAACCTGAAATAAAGGGCCAAGAAAGAAAAAGGCATCTTATCTGTTCCTCTAGTCCCACATTCCTGCTCTTTCCTCATCTACAGGGTTACCCTCCCATAGGAAGGAGGGCGCTTATGCCCTGGGTAGCTCAAGGAACCACCTGGCACCAATCTGCCAAACCTCTTGCCTGCCATGGACTAATTTCAGTCCAGAGACTCCTAGAGAGAAATCACTCTCTCAGCTGGGTCCCTCAAGGCACCAAAATCGCAGACACCTCTCCCACCCAAAATAAACAGGTAGCTCCCTGCAAAGATCTGTCCTCCTGTGATGGGCTCTCTCCCATCTCCTCACCTGCCACGCAGGGAGCAGCACTGCCTCAGGCTGGCTTTGAATCAAGAAATTAGGTACCTGCGGTGCTGAGGGACCCTCCACCACAGCCACGGGCTTCTTGTGGGACAGCAGAGGAGGTGAGGAGGCAGCAGCTGGGCGCTTCATAGGCGGAGGGATGCTGGCTGGAGGCAGAAGGCAAGGAGGATCAGGAACAGAGGAGCAGTGACTCACACCACCCATGTGGGGGGAGGGGAAAAAGAAATCATCTAGCCTTGTGACACAGGACGGGACTTGTCGCTCCTGACACTTCAGTGCCTATTTTAGGTGGATGAGACAAACACAATTAAATAATGGTTTGGCTGCGGGGCTGCCAGAGAGCTTGGCCCTGCTGTGGATCCCCTTCTGTGGCTCAGGGATACCAGCCTCTCACTATGATTTGATTTACTCATTAAATGCTGCTTGGATTCCTTGTAGTCAACTCCCTAAGCAATGCTCAAAGCCCAGAGCACTCCGGGTAGCTGCTGATGTATTATTATGACCGACTGGGCCCCAGGGCTTCTGGGCTGTCAGTGTGTCTGTGAAGCATCTCTTGCCCATCAAGGCTGGCACTCACACAGCAGTCCCCAGCGGGAGTCCTTGGCTGGGAGGCCAGCATCCCTGGAGAATTATACAGATGTGGAAGAGATTTATCTGATGTTGTGGCTAGAAAGCAGAGCAGAGGAGACCTGGAGCTCTCGTCTCCACCCAGGAGCGATTCCCTGCAAAAGCTGTTTCAGAGCAGCATCCATCTCAGGTTGTGGTTGCAAGGACAAGATGAGCTGATTTGAGACACTCCACCCTGGCTCCCCTCCCTCTGTCCTCCAGTCACTTTACACTTACCGATGTGATAAAAATCATCTGTGGTAGGCGGGTTGCCTATCGAGCTTTCTCTCATTTTGGTGGGTTAAAGCAGATCACAAGAGGGGCTGATGAACACCAGGGGTGGTGGCCCAACCCAAGCAGCAGGAATGCAGCGTGGAGGGAGGAGAAACAAGGCGTTCCTCTTTCCGCAGCCTGAGCTGTTAAATCACTCCCCACCTCTTGTGAAATCTTGCCCTACTGCACTCCTTGTTCTAGGCCTTTCTCACAAGCACCAGTGAGATCCAGGAGAGGCAGGTACTACCCACTCCTCTCCCTTTCCCCACAAACACACATGGCACCCATTTGCCACAGGAAGGAGGAAGCACAGGGTAATGCTGAGTTTCTTATACTCAAGCGGGAGCAAACTGGAAACCAGAGGGGTGGGAGGACACTCACCTTGGCTGGGGTTGTTGAAATGGTTGTAATACTGAGACACGTAAGTCATGATGCTGAGGCAGTCAGGGACTTTCATGGAGACCATGTCGTTGGGATCTAGCAGGGCTGGGATGCCCAGCTCCCGCTCTGCCAATTCAAAGGCCTGCAGGAACAGCAGAGAGAGGCATTAAGGAGAGAAAACTGATGTTCTTTGAAAAATAACAGAGAAACCAAGTTGAAGGACTCTGGGGAAGGTTAAGTAGTAACCCTGTGGCATCTGTGACAGAGGCTCCCAGACGTGCCGCTTGACTTGAAAGGTGGCATCAGAAGCAAGGGAACAAGTTGTTCCAGCTGCCCTTTCCTCCAAGTCATTTCAGCTGCCTGTGCCCCTGGCAACTCACCTGAGAGGTCTTGTCCTTTGGCTGCTGCACTAGGACAGTGAGGGTAACCCTCAGGAGGTCTCAGTTTTCACTGGAAAAAAAACCCAGTGTTTTTTCAGCCCATGAAATGGGCATACCACCAGGCCTGTAAAGGGCCTAAGGCTGGGAGATACTTCCAGCGACACAGCCAAATGCTGGCTTTACTGAGCAGTGTCCCCAGCCACCCCAAATACTCACCTCACAGGAACACCAACTCTGCCCATCCTTTCACGCTCTGGGGTGCTACATCTTCCCCTCCCACAGTTAACATAGCTATCCTGGCTCAACAGCCAGCAGCCTGCCATGTACAAACCACTTCAGTACTTTTCTGTGTCACAGCAAGCAGAAACAACAAGGACATTGTGATAAGAAGCACACAGCTCCTACAGCTGCATATACGGCTACTTAAAAGGAAGGAGTGAAGGAGGAAAATAGGTGTTTCAGAGCTTCCCACTTAGCAGTGTATGTGGATTACTGGCTATACGCCAGCCATCCCACTGTTGTGTCAAGGGCAGCATACCCACACTGATCTCCAAGGGAGGGGGGATGCAGGACTACAGCAGGGACCAAAGAGAAACCAAGTCAGGAGGGGAACAGTGTGGTGTGGGCACTAAATGGTGAGGTACCAGGTGCAGGATGTGGGTAAAGCCTGAAGGTGCCTGGTTTCTGGGGCACAAGATGCTGTGCAGGGTGTGGGATCTAAAGAAAAGGAACGGAGAAATACATGAAAATGGATATTTGCAGTAACCGGGGGTGTAAAATGCCCCCCGTGGACACGCAGCTCTGCTCAGCTTGGCTTCAAGCTGGTTCTCTGGACAGAGCCTTGCTGAACACAAGGCTGCAAGCAGCAGGGAGCAAGGAAAGACCCCAGCTTAGGGGTCACTAACAGGACAAGAAACCCATTGTGTGGCTCCTGAATGCGAAAAGATAGCTGCTAATGGCAAATGACCCAAAATAACCCAAATGACCTAGCTGGACTCATCTTGGGAAGGTGATGGCCCATGTCTCTCCATGGACTATGAGATGGAGCCGGCAGCAACTAGGTCTTTCAGCAAAAAAATCAAGGCTATTGCTGCTCTGTCCTACCATTAGTCTGTGGGGCTGGGCTTCTCCCCATTCCCCACTGCTTACTTCTACTATTGGCTCCAGATGTCCCAAGCAGAAGCACAACATAGGAACCAGCCCAGGTCCAGCATGACCTTCCTCTCTGCTGATACCTGTAGTAAAACTAGCTTCCAGCTTCCATCGTGTAATGGGTTTGGTTTGCATGGCAAGGTTTTGGGGGGAGGGGTGGCTACAGAGGTGGCTTCTGTGAGAAGCTGCTAAAAGCTTCCATTGTGTCCGATGAAGCCAATGCCAGCAAGCTCCAAGACAGACCCACCGCTGGCCAAGGCCAAGCCCATCAGCAGCAGTGGTAGTGCCTCTGGGATAACATATTTAAGAAGGGGGAAAAAAACAATCTGCACAAGTTGCAGTGGAAGAGAGGAGTGAGACTATGTGAGAGCAATCTGCAGACACCAGGGTCAGTGAAGGAGGAGGTGACAGGCGCTGGAGCGGAGATTCCCCTGCAGCCCATGGTGAAGCCCATGATGTGGCAGACTGTCCCTCTGCAGTCCATGGAGGTCCATGGTGGAGCAGATAGCCACCTGTAGCCCATGGGGAACTCTGCACTGGAGCAGGTGGATGCCTGGAAGAGGCTGTGACCTGTGGGAAGCCTGCGCTGAAGCAGGCTCCTGGCAGGACCTGTGGCCCCATGGAGAGAAGAGCTCACGCTGGACCAGGTTTTCTGGCAGGACTTGTGACCCCACGGGAGATCCAAGCTGGAGTAGTCATTCTTGAAGGAATGCACCCCATGGAAGGGACCCACACTAGAACAGTTCATGAAGACCTGCAACCCTTAAGAAGGACTCATGTGGAGAAGTTCATGGAGAACTGTCTCCCACGGGAGGGACCTCACAATGGAGCAGGGGAAGAGTGTGAGAAGGAGCAGCAGAGAAAACGTGTGATGAACTGACCAGGACTCCCATTAGCTGTCCCCCTGCACTGCTCGAAGGGAGTAGGTAGTTTAGAATTTGAGCATACAAGAAGGGAGGGGTGAGAAGGTGTTTTTAAGTTTCGGTTTTAGTCCCCATTATCCTACCCTGATTTGAATGGTAATAAATTAAACTAATTTCCCCAAGGTGAGTCTGTTCTGCCCGTGATGGTAACTGCTAAGTGATCTCCCTTGTCTGGACCCATGAGCTTTTTGTTGTATTTTCTCTTCCCTGTCCAGTTGAGGAGGCGAGTGACAAAGCAGCTTTGGTGGGCACCTGGCATTCAGTTAAGATCAAACCACCACACGCTGCCTGCAAGTGTGGAACAGCTGAGGTCAAGAAGATGTGGCACCGTTTTAATCTTCACCTGAGATGTTGTCTTGGCAACTATCAGGATACCCATCTTATCTTCCCTTCAGTACAGGCTAGAAGCTGGTGTTTCAGATTCCCTTATGTTTCCAGAGAAGCTCCCCCCTGTTACTTACAAACACAGATTTTTCTTACACCCTCACCACCATCATGAAGTCTTCCCACACTACGTGACCTCCATCAAGTCATTCTCACATCCCTTCTTCCTTCTGTACACTGATTAATGGGGACTTACCAAACGATTATTCCCATAGACATCATCCTTGGAGAGAGAATCAAAGTCTCTGAAATAAGAAAGCACAAAAAAGCCACATGAGGTGCAGAGGAAAAGTGCCCCAATGCCACCACACGAAGGTTCTCAGGACAGCCAACTTTACAAGTCAACATATAAGACCCTAGATAAACAAAACCTTGGCAAATCAGATTTCAGGTTGAAAGGGACAAAGAATGTCATGCTCATCTCTTGTTACCTGCTTCTCCTGCCCTCATGATTAAAGGCTGCAGAAACACCAGGGCCATGTTCTGATTAGCACCCCACAAGGTTGCACTGAAGGGTGCACAACATCACCCCAAACCTCCCCCTCCAAGGTCACCGGCACAACAGCAGGAGGAGGAAGAAGCAGCAGATCCCGCACCTCAAGAGAAAGAGCCACCTGTGCTAGATCTTTCCCTTGTACAAGGGTCCACAGACAAACAGCCCTGCACCCACCTTAAGAGAGCTGAGGTCACCTCAGGATTTGGGGTGACACAGAAGGTGTTAAACCGCACTTCTGTCCTTGCTTGCTCCCCCAACACTCAGCCTGCTGAATGCAAGGCACTCGGGGCACAGAGAGGAACCCCAGCAGTTCCCAACCCAGGCATTTCACATTGTTCCCCTGGATCCCTTTTGGGGGGATCAATCAGCCCAGCCACAGGGATCAACTAGCTGCTCTCCTCAGAGCAGCAGAAGGCAGAGGGTTAAAGCGATCTGCAGGTTTTCAACAGAAGGGGAAAAATACAGGAAGGAGTTAGTTATGCCTTTTGCATATGCGCGTGGGTATAATGTGTGAAAACAGCATCACGCTAAAGGGATCACAGTCCCTTCCTGCCAAGGATCTCAGCTTTGTTACCAAAAAAATCTCATGCAGCAGCTCGGTGTGCCTGTGAGCTGGATTCACAAAGGAGGACACAGCCCAGAGGGGTCGAGGGTCAGGCAAAGCCACCCCAGTGGCCCAGAGAGAGGTGCCAAAGCTCAGGAGACTGACCCTGGAAAGACAATTCAGATTGAGGGGAGGAGCATGTCCCCCACCCCAAAGGTGGTGCGCAGGAATCGGGCAAGATGGCAAATCCTCAGCTGTGCGCCTGCAGAGAGGGTCTGCGGGAGCCTCCCTTCCTCCATCCCCCTTTGGATTTTATTGCCTTTTCCTGTAACACTGACCCAGTCCACCCCGGCACCACACCGCAGGGCCACCGGCCCCTTCTCGAAGCCCTTCACCCTTTCACGCGCCTTTCCCAGTGCTGCAGAGGAAGTCCATGACGAGCTCAGGAAGATTCTCCCATCTGCCCGAGCCACCACAAAACCACATTTCCTTCGTTCAAAAGCAAGAGGCTGCTGGTGCCATTTCCTCCCAGATAAATTAAACCACGGCCACTGGCTGCCACGGGACCAAATACAGCAGACACGTGGAAGATGGGTCAAACATTCAGCTCTGTGTTTAGCACCTTCTGAAAGCTCATGCAAATACGTGCACAGAACTCAGCATATTCAAAATACCACTTTTCCCTCTCCACATGCTGGTGAGAGAAAGCTTCAGCCTAGTGAAAACCTGTGCCTTTTTTGTATTTATGACTAATCTCCACTGGGAGATTTTTTTCCCTCCAAGACTTTTTTTTTTTTTCCCCTAGAGAACTCCTTTAACCTTGCTGTTACTTTTTTTCCCTTTTAAAGAAAATACCAGCTTGGGAACACAGGAGAAGTGATGACAGCAAAGTTATACATCAACTGCCCTCTAAACATTCACGACCTTCATTTTGAATGCCCTGACTTTCAGGATATGGGAGTGGTGCAGCTGGAAGCTCAAAGACTCCTTGGTGGCCTGGGCTGGGAGAATATTTTTTGACAGGCATAACACCATGTCCACTCTGCCCCAGCGAACCAAAGCCATTTTAGTAAACCAAGGCAAATCTGCCTGGGAAAGGAGATGCCAGCAGAGAAGATGTAAAATTCGAGAGGTAACAGGGGGGCTACCAAACAGCAAGGGAATAGAAGATTTTTTTCCATTAATGTAGGATTACAGCCTCTCAGCTTTTACCCAAGATGTGGAAGTCCATCAGTACGAGGCCCCAGGGATCACCGTTTATTGAGTTCCTCTCCACTGCATTTTCCAGCTCCCTCTCAGAACAAGCCAAGGAGGACTGTGCTGACCTCCATCACATATGACACGAGCGGTCCCACATGCAGCTATGTTGCATCTCCATGCATGTTCCCTGTACCAACGTGCAAGGAGCATAGCTTCTCAGGTATGGGGGAAAGTCACCCCGGGCATACCCCTTTCCTCTTTATAAACTGCCTCATTTGCAGAAAGACCAGAACTTGCCATCCTGCAGCTCCATGACATGTGGCTGCATGTCACATTATTATCTTGCCTTGATTTCACCAGCCTTTCATCCAGCTCTGCTCAGGCTCCTCTCCTGATAACATACCAGTCCCAGGGATTCAATGTAAAAGAGGGAAGACTCTGGCTATCCCAGCTGAACAACTGTCTTGACTCAGCAAACCCCAGCATCGTAGCATATCATGGAGTAATATTTCCACGCAAATAACATCCCAAATGCTTACCTAATTAGATACATACAGAGCCACTAAGCACTCCGGGGTTTAGGGCAGCTGCCAGGGAACACAGCAGGCCAAGGGAAGGGGGATGGGTGTGCCATACAGCTAAAACCAAAGCAAATTCCTGGATTCCTCAAATATAAATCATGAGCACTTTAACGGCAGTGCCGCATAATAAGCCCTTCAGCTTTCCAGGTCTTGTCAGGGAAATGCAGGCAGTACAGAGGAAGGAACAAACGAGATTTGTGATCCTGCCTGTAACTAAATCCATGGCTCTAGGGACAAAACAGCGTTTCTAACACACGGCTCTCATCTCCTGTTTTCCTCAGGCCTCCATCTCTCTCAGCAGTTCAAAGGCATGTACCATGCTCTTATTCTTCTTGCCCTCGAATGCCAAGAACCTCCCCTGAGCTCCAGGGAGGCTGCACAGCTTGGGATGCTGAAAGATGCTTTTTGCTTCACTAAGCTGCAGCAAATGCCTTGTAAACACTAATTCCATGCTTTAGATTTCTAGAGCACTGAACAAACAAACTCATTAATCCCCCCAGTTCACTGTCAAGTTGGCCTGGAGGCTTCCAGCTTAACTGACAAGGGAAAAGAAGATATTAAGTGTCTTGCCTCAAGACCACACAGCCAGCAGTCCAGTCAGAGGCTATATCTAGGTTTCCCGTTTCCCACTTGGGAGAGAGAGAGACAGGGAAACCAAGCGAGGTGCATACAGTAGCAAAGCTAGAGTCAGGGACTTTCAGCTTCATGGTTCAACACACAGGTCCTGCAGGCAAGCACCTCATCCTTGGTGGTCAGTTCAAGACACCTTTAGCCAGATTCAGTAGACAGCAAGCATTGCCAGTCTACTTCCTTCAAAAAAACGACCATGTTTCCAAGAGCTCTGCACGAGCTTCTCTGAAGCTCTCCAGCGGAACATCCCTCTGTCTTATCCCATCGTAATAGTGTTCAAATCAGGGGTCATGTGGAAAACTGTCCTCAGCCTCACTAACCCGTACGTACAGCCTTTTATGACAGCCTCTTCCCCAGCATGTCACCTGTCAGCATAGCAGCACACAGGGGAGTGTCTGGGCAGGGTCAAACAACTAGGACAGATCAACAGCCACCACAGCAGCAAAAGAAAGCCCAGAGGCTCGTGGTGCCAGAGGAGTGGTGGCACACAGGTAGGAAAGAGAGCTCTAGCTCAGCTCTTGTACGGATGTGCCCGTTCCTCCCCTCTGTGACCCAAGGGGAAGCCAGCAGGAAGCAGGGAAGCAGCTGACTACAGAGGAACTTTAGCTTTTGGGGAGCAGCACAGCTGTCTCATGCAGGCCAGGCAGCCCTGCACAAAGGAAGACCACACAAGGTCAGAAACGTACTTGCAGATCCCTGCCAAGTCCCATTACCAGGCTGACTGAAAACACTTTAGAAGAAACGAAGGGCAACCATTTTTGCTCTGCCGTCAGGAGATTTACTGCCTCTGATCCGATCTTCCCACTTCCAAATCGGGACAGGCTGAAGAAGCTGGAATCAGATGAAATGATGCTACTCTCCTGACCACCTTCTGAAAATCCTTCTACAACATGCCATGTCCTTGTAAGGCCCTGGGCTTTGTCTCTACAATACAGCTCGTGCAGAAAACCTGTGAAGCATTTAGTTAGGACATCTGCCAAGAGCAGATTTAAGCCCGCTGACAACTTAAGAGCAGCGGTTGCTGCTTAATGGGATGGTAAATATGGTTAATGGGAAAGCATCAGGTGGTTTTAGTGGTGTTTATCGTAAGCTTTTGCTGAACCTCTGCTTTTTAGTTCCCCATTACTGTGCCACTTAAAAAATAAATAAAAAAATTCAGAAACACAGTGATTGCAAGTGTTCCTGTCCTTAATTTACCTCTTCTCCTCCAGCAGCCTTGCAACTGGGAGCATTTTCAGAGGCTCTATTCTAGCTGGTCAGAGCGAGCCATACCCCCCAGGAGCTGCCAGGACACAAGGCCACGCAGCTCCCTCAAGACCCAGAGCGATGCAAAGCCACCGTGTAGAGATGCCCTTGGTGGCTCCCAAATGCCACACTGAGGGTTTTGTAGCAGCCACCTGAAACACAGCAGGTAGTAGTTTGGTTTCTAGCCTACCTGTTCAGCTTCTCATTTTAAGAACACAGGCCTGTTTTGCCCTCCCATGGACACCACAGCTCCACAGTGGAGTGACTGTTAACTTTCTGCTTGCTAGAAGTTGCTGTTGTGACAGAAGGCCATCCCAAGGCCAGCTCAGAAAACAGGATTTGGTCAATTCAGGCAACCTCAGAGGAAAAAACACCAGTCCTGGAGCAGAATGTGATGGGGGATGCACCACCAGGCTTTGCTAACAGGCAAGTAGCGCATGCATGCCAGAGGCATGGCAAGGTGGGGCCATGCCTACCTGCATTGCAAGGGCTACCAAAGATTAGAGCAGACAGGAGGCGGATTCCCAGCAGTGCTGGGGCACGCAGGGTTATAACAGCAGGTTGGGGCAGATTCCTTCCAGCAGATCAGCCAGTTTCTCCAGCCTGACACTGTGCCCTCAAGCAATCCTAAACTCACTGTCTACCTCTTGAAACTCACATTCCCCCTCAGAGCTACCCTGCAAAAGGGAGGCTGATGAAGGAAACTCAACTCTAAGCCATCTGCCAGTGGAGGCTAGCAAGGCTGGATATCCCCGCTGGTATATGCTACCTCCTGCTTTCACTGCAGCATCCACAAAAAACAAGCTGGAAGCAGCAACCTGGTCTCTGCAAGTTTTGGAGTGGCTGCCTGTGGCAGCCAGGAAATGTCCCTGTGCCGGGCAGGCCCCTGGTCCTGGGGAAGTGGGAACGTCCACCTCTTGCAGAGAAGAAACTCCCACACGCCCAACTGCCGGCACCATGCCTCCTCCCTGGCAGGTACGGCTCCCAGCGGGTGCACGGGCCTTGCCCACCGCCACGCTCCCCTCGGCCTTAACACACATGACTGCTGCTAACCCCGACCTTGATGTCTTTGTGCGCCCAGGTCAGAGAGCTGCTTGCCCAAACGCGGCACCCTCCATCCCGGTACCCAATTATTTCAGAAGGCGCCGGAGCCACCGCTGCGCTCTCTGCCCCCGAAGCCCACCGCCCCTGCACGGAGAGGCCGTCCCCCCGCCAGCCCTCCCGGAGCGGCCTCCGACGGCGCCTCCATCGCCCTGCGAGCCCCCGCCCGCCCCAGCAGCCGCCGGGGAGCTGCAGGGGGGCACGGACGGCCCAGCCCCTCCATAAACGGGGCTCCCGGCGCCCCCCGCACCGCAAACCTGCGGGTCCCCCCCGCTCTTCCTCTTCCTCCCCCTGCGACCGCAGGCCGGAGTCGGGCCCCGCGGCGCCCTGTCCGGCGCGGCGGGAGAGGCGAGGCCGGTGCCGCGCGGCCTGCACCGCCGCCGCACTCACAGGAGGTCGGGCCGGTGCCGGTGCAGGATAGCGCAGAAGGCCAGGCCGTCGCGGAAGGAGGCGCTGAGGTCGCGGATCTCCACGCCGCGGTACCCTTCGCACTGCCGGCGGCACCAGGCTTGCAGGGCGCCCCGCGGGCCCGACATGGGGGCGGCCGCTCCGACTGCCGCCGCCGCCCGCTGCCGCCGCGAACCCAGGGGCGGGGCGGGGCCGAGGGGGCGGGGCTGAGGGGGCGGGGCCCAGGGCTCCCCGGGGCCGCGCGCTTGGCGGGCGCCTGGCCCGTGGCCCCGCGCGGGAGGAGCGCGGCAGCCCGAGCCCCGAGCGAGGCGGGGGGCGGCGGGGCGTGCAGGAAGCACGGGCGAGAAGGCGGCAGCGCGGTCCCCGGGAAGGGGGAGCCGCGTGTCCTGGGAGCGGCTCCCGGCTCCCAGGCGGGGAGGGCAGGAGGCTGGGGAGGCGCACCCGCGCCCTGGCTCTCCCCAGCTCGAGGAAGGCTGAATTCTCAAGAGCAAAGCCCTGACCAACAGTTGCAGTCTTTTTTCCACTTGGTCCCCGAAGGAGAGGGAGGACAGCACGCAGGAACTGAGAACAGTTGGGACAGAATTCAGTTTAACTTCAGCTAAAGAAAAGAACCAGCAGGCAGCCTCCCTTCCAGCCCTGCCGGCATAAGCCACGGCAGCAGAGCACATGTGGGACGTAGGTGGCTCCCAGGGTGGGCTCAGGGCCCGGGAGGGCTTTGAAGGCTCCAAAACACTTGGAGCCGCAGGCCGCACTTCACAGGAAGCCCTGGAAGAAGTGGAGGAAGAGGGCGATACAATCTCAGGAACCCACGACATCAAGGAGATGGACTGACATGAGCTGGCTTGCACGCTTAGTGGGATGGTCTGACAAGGGCAGGAGAGAAGCACACCATTAAACATTATTTTCCTAAACATGTTTTTCATTTCCAATTAGGCAAAGGGGGGCAATAGCTGTCTCTGCAGAAGACAGACCCATCACACAGGTTTGCAGCTTATTGCTGCCAGTCCCAAATCAGCAAGTCCCCTCTCTCCTTTTTTTTTTTTTTTTTTTAAATGGGCTCTATCTTCCTTTCTCCTGTCAGATCTCATGCTTAGCACCCTCCTTCCTCTATTCCACCATTTCATTCTACCACTCTGTGGCCCCAGAGCTGTAACAAGTGAAAAATAAATCCTCTCTGAATGGCTTGTGCAGCCTCCCCCTTCAGTGCCCGAGGTAAGCGGTGTTGTAAATCACACTAAAAACTACTAGAGAGAAAAAGGAAATGAAGCATTGTCTCTGTTTTGTAACGACTGAGCTGACTGCTCAGCACAGCCCAGACCTGCCTGACAGCATCTTCCTGATGTATCCCAAGGGAGAGCAGGATCAGGGATGTTTTCTTGACTATCATTTCCAGGGTCCATAATCACACTCACCCCCTTCACGACTGTAGGTCTGACACAAAAGACACAGAGCAGATAACCCTGTGCTGTGGTTCCCTCTGATAAAACCATTTTGGCCAGAACCGCCTGAGAACACTTCCACTAACCAAACCCTGCTGGGGCAGGCCAGGCTCAAGCTCTAAGGAACCCACCCCACCTCCCTGCAGAGCACCCTTCCAGCAGCAGAGGGGCTCTGTTGACGTTGCTGAACGCCTGCATTCCTCTAGCCTCAAGCAGTGCCAGGCACCGCAGCTCACTGAGCCCATCTTTCTGTCCCATAAGAGAGCTACAAGCTCTTCTTGGCTTCATTCCACCAAGTGCCAGTCCTGCTCAGTTAACCTTCAGCAGTCCCTCAGACAAGGCGTGGAGACAGCAGACCAGCGGATGGTCTCTGCATCCTCTGGAAGCTGCTCTGGCAGAAACAAAAACAAGCAGCTGGCATACTCACATACCTGAGAACAGCCTGTAACCACTGGAGTGTTTAAAACTATACAGATATGCATTAAAAGTCTGTAACCCAAACACTGCCCATTACAGATTAAAAACAGACCAAATCCCAGTAACCCAATGGATTCCTTTGCTGTGCTATGAACTATAACTGGTCATGGAGATACTGCCCTGCCAGAGGTTCTCCTGTTGTATATCACATCCGAGCACATGTTCTGTGAAAGATTTAGGCTTTGAGTAACAGGGAAGTAGGAGGAGAGTTGCTGTTGACAGCTATGCTCACTGTGCTGCTGTTGGTAAATATATACAAGCAAAAAAGTGCCAGCCCTAAAAATAAAAAGGAGCAATTTTCTTGGTATGAACCCAGCTCCCATGGGCTGCCGCAATGCAGTGGCATCTTAGTCCTTCAATTTCTTAATGATATGGCTGCTTCACACCCTTCAGAACTGGAAGTATTAAGTTCTTATTATGTATAACACTAACAGTAGCAGCTAGAAGGCCAACAGGAGTTGCCTATTTAATCTCATTCTGTGCTGCCTGTACCCTGCCCACCTGAGTTACAAGATTTTGTGATAGGAAATGCAGTTTACTTTTGAGCAGTATCTAGGTCACTAGATACTAGAAACTTGACCCTCATTCAAACACAGCATATAATCCAACAAAGGCTAATTATTCCTGACTTTACTCAGAATCACATACGAAGCCAAGCTGGCCTGCCAAGACCCCCCTCTCACTGGAAAGGAATGAGAGGGAGAGGTACAAAGAGGCAGATGGTATATATGAAGCATGCTTTGTGTAACTTTCTTATTACAGAGGTTCCCCTCTTGCACCTGTTTCTACCACTCAAATACCAAACTATTTAAAGACAGCAAAAGGAGAGGGGGACAGAGGGTGCGTAGGGCAGATGAGATGCGATTCATTTTTTGCATTCTCTTCCCCAATATATACAAAGTCTTGATTCCCCTTTATAGGGCTAGTTTTCGATCTTTTCTTCACTTCGAAGACACAGCAAATTTGCCTTGAAGAATCCAAAGTGGCTCAAGAGCTTGGAAGATAAGCATTTAAAGGGTTTTAATAAATTCAACTCTGTCAGGGAGTTTTCTGGAGAAACTGAACTCCATTAAATTAAGGGCCAGGGCAGCACTTTGCTGAAATAAAACACAACATCCATCAAGGACATCTCATAAGATTACTGAAGTTAATATTGGTTGAAAGTTTGCAAAAATCCTCCCCCTTCCTTTAAGAAAATGTCAATCCACTTTAGAGCATTTCTACTTCATGGCAAGTAAAAAAAAAAAAACACAACCCACAAACACCAAAGTCCAAAGAGATGTGGGAAGGCAAAAATGCAACCTTCTACGAAAGCAACTACAACTCAGGTTTATTCAATGTGTGGGGTAAGAGCTAAAATGAACAATACTAGCTTGTTTCTCTTTCCATATCCTATAGATACACTGTGGAACAGCTCATTTTCTCCCTACTAATCAGTTCTGCAGCCTTCCCTGTTCGCTATGCACAGTGCCTTTACAAAGCATGTTTCCATGCTTTGTAAACATGTTGGGAGATCTGCTCCCCAACTGTTACCTGCAACAGCGTGGACCAAAAAGAGCACAAACAAGAGCAGCTGCCCAGGTCTCCAAATGCAATTATATTCTTCCACAGAGGAAAAATGAGTACATCGGATACTCAATGCTCACCAGGAAAATTCCAATTTCACGGATTTATTAGATGTCTTATCCTTCATAGGACAGTTTGAGCCAAACTGGTCTGCTTATTTAAGTACAAAAAACCTTCAGCATCACAGGAGATTCCAAAAATGCCAGAACCCTGAGCTCCCCTCCCTTACCATGGAGAGAATAATCTCTCCCACCCACTTCTCTTTTCAGGCTGATTGCTGCATCCACAGAATTTTTAGGGTCTCTGGCCCATCTTCTTCAGGGTTCGATTCAACTGGAATTAGAGAAAGCAAAGGTCATAAAAATACAGTGATTGACATACACTACTGTTCCCCTCAGAAGCCTTTATCCAATGTCTCTACTCCTTCCTCTCTAACTCAAAGACAAAAAGAGCTCTTGTGCAAGCACAAGGCAGTGTGGGAAGTAGAAGGGGAACTAGTAAAACTCCCTCTTCCTCTCCAAGACAGCAGAGGAAGATCTGGGGAGAAGAAAGGGTACAAACTTGTAGCAATGGTACTGCAACCCTGTATTGCTCAAATCCCTACATCTCAGGATTTTGCTGCCTAAGTTTCCAGTGCGCAGCAGCCTCTGTCAGGAGAGGGGAGCAGCGACAGAATGTCACCTCCTGGCTGAGCACAATGCTAAAGTCATCTGTGCTCCAGAAATCTTTGATGCCACTTTCTAGAGCTGTAGTTATGAGGGTAGAGATACCATTTTGGTTGAGTTACTATTGTCTAGGGACAATGGAGTCAGTGTCCTTGGACAGCAGAACTCTCCTTTTCCACTGTGGCTCAAATAAGCACTTCTCACACAAAACTATACCATTCTCCAAAGGCCAGCAGTTACTGCTTAAACCACCTGCCTTGGCCCAGTGCCTGGCAGAGCTGAGGCTCGTCCCAGCAAGGCGCCACATAGCTGTCACACAAGCATAGCTCCATCAGGCTTGCACAGCCCAGTGCTTGCCCTACTTTTCCTACAGAGCTACACAGATCTCATGCCCAGGCCTCACCTCCTCAAACTTGTGGATCTGGCGGATGAAGAAGTCCCCATAGCGTCGAGCAACCTTTGTGTCTGCAATATGGATCATGTCCTGCGGAGGGAACAGCATGAGGTCAGGAGAAGGACTGCGCTAGCAGAGAAACAGCAAGCGCTGCCAAACATGACAGGCAATCAAAGGGGCTTCACTCCAGCCCTGGTTCTGCATCACATATGCCTGACCTGTGCTAGCCCCACAGCAACCACTCAGTTCTCTGCAGATTGTCTTCCCTATAACTTTGCCTAGGCTGGGTCCCAAATGCATATTGTGTTCAGTTCACATTCTTGCACATTCTTCCCGTTTTTGTGTCTCTTTATAGCAGCTTTGACAGTCCCAACCCCAATCCATGCTCTGCTTCCCTCTACCAGCAGCTAAGAGTTATGCTATCTACCAGGAGAGGCAGGCTGAGACACAGCATAAGTCCTTGCAGGAAGGAACCAAGAACAAGGGACAACCTGTTCTCCTTCCTAGCAAGAAGCCTAACGGTTACTGCTACCTTCTTTGAGGATGAAGTCCTAAAAGACTCCTTGCTATGCTTCCTGCTGCCCAGAGCTCCAAGGGCAGGATGGCAACAGGACCATACATTGTGTTTACATTCCTCTTAGAGCAGAGCTAAATGCTGCTCCAGAGAAAAACAGACCTGTAACATGACCAAGCAACACCCCTGCTTTGTCAAGCAAAGGAGAGATGTGAGGGAGACCTACAAAGCTGATAAGCCCACCTGACACACTGACAACACTATGTGTCATCCAGCTGTCACCTGCCAAGAATACTGACAGTTTCCTCTGTCCTGGGGAAGAAGGCATTTAGAACCTTTGTTTTCTGGGTACAACAACTGCCAAAGCTGCCTGTGACATCCCATTGCTGTGCAGCCAGGGGCACTCCTGTTGAGCTGGGCTGTGACTTCACTGTGGACAGCCAAGCTGTTCACATGACAAAGGAAGGGATGTTTCCCACAAACTGGAGCAAAACCAGGTACTGCCATTTCCAGAATTTCCTGGTTGAAGGAATTTCCTAGCCAGGAAGGAGCAGGTACCAACCTTGTCAATATAGAAGTCTACTTCAGAGGCAGACTGGAACTCCCCATCCAGGGCAGATATGCCACTGGTCCACACCAAGTTCTTCATCTTGTGCTTGAAGACAAGAAGCTGGATACGAAACTCCTGCTCCGTGAGGTCTAAGAAGCCAGCCAGCTTTGCCACAGGCATGGTAGTGTAGAGCTTGAGGAAGCTACGGATGGTAGAGAGTTGGGCCTGCTGCTGAACCTCATCAGCAAAGACTTTGAGCTGCTGCAGGAAGGGCTCCTTGTGGTAGTTGGGGTGCACGTTGTCATAATTGGGTACCACAGGGGAGAGGAACTTGGGGCAAGCATAACTGAAGAGCTCCTCATAGACTTGTGCATCACCCTTCTGCATGCGCAGCATCTTATCCCCATATTTCTCTCGCAGCTGCAGGTGGATGCTCTCATCTATGCGCATAGGGTACATGGTGAGGGCGATGGCCAGGAGTGCATGCATCTGCTCATTCTGCTTGTTAATCTGAGACAGAAAGAACCTGTTAGTTTGTCAATATGCTCTGGCTTTATGGTGCCAGATGGAGCTGGGAGCTGCGTTTTTCAAAGACAGACCCTTACTCAGAGCATTAATAGTCCTAATGCTCAAGGGGGACACAACAAAGCAGCAGTGCTGCTGGGCAAAGCAGGTAGATGAACACCATATCAAGGCTCTCATCCATGAAAGAGGGCTGGACAAGGAGAAAGTGTCCAGAGCCATACAGAACCTGCATGGCCAGAAGCAGATTTGACTGCTTTGGTGCAAAAATGTGCAGAGGAGAAGGGAAGGCAGATAGTTTAAGAACCATCTCCTGGCAAGGGACAGTTATCAGGGAAGCCAGTGAAGAAAAGACTGAGAAGGAAGATTTATCCGAGCATGGGATGAAACAGATAGCTGTGTGGATGAAACAGACATGCCAAATTTTTGAAGTATCATGGAATTAAGAATGGCAGAATTTGGCTACACACAGAGTTAGAAATGAATCATAAGGATAAAAAGGCGACAGCAGCAGCAGGGTGTAAAACAGGCACCAAAGACAGCTTACATGAAAAGAGAAAGCAGCTTTGTTTCAGTCATATTGAATTAAAACAGTCCGTAAATGATTATCTGATAATGGAAATATATCTGACCATGGCAGTAACATGAAATGCAGGATTGGACTAGGAAAAGGACTGAGTCTGAAGAAACATCAACAAGAATATCATTAGGAGCTGATATTCATTAACAACACTGCTTAGAGGCTGCCAGCTGGAGCAGGGGCAACCATATAGTGAACAACCAAAGGAACTAGTAACACAGCTAAGAGTAAATATTGCCACACATGTCAAAGGGGTTCAAAAGATCCCCAGTCACGACCACCAGCAGCATAGTCCAGGAACACAAGGCTGGACTATTAGATGTAGGTTATCAGGTGATAGAGGAAAGGCAGGAAAGACGACAGCTGCTTTTCCTTTTGGGAAGTCTAGACCTATTCTATCTCTTACCATCTCATACTTATAGGTTGTCCTCTGAAACATGCTCTTGGTCCTCTGGATGTAGAGGAGGATGTTGGCAAAGACACGGATGGCATCCTGATAACGCCGCATCATAAGGTATGCAAAGCCCACGTAGTAATAGGTGGTCACCTGGCACTCAGGCACCCGGGAATACATGCTCTGAGAAGGATCAACACACTATGTTAGAGGGGAGATAACCACCTTTGATCCAAATAGCTTGTTACCCAGAATTCAGCCACCTCTGCTTTCAGTCCCATCCCAAATATAGCAAGGAGAGGGTTAATTCAGGATACCTCATCTCCCACCCATCCCTGCAGCAGCTTCCTTGCTGTTCATTAGATCATCTCGTTTCCTACATTTTCCAGTTTCAGCTTCCTGCAAGCAGAGGATTCTTGCACTGGACCTAATATTGCTTTGCTCAGTTCCCTTTCCCCCTATTTCACTCCATGCCCTGTGCCAGACAGCAGATACATAGATTTGTGCCAAGCCCTGGGCCAAGCCCGTGTTGCAGCTGGAGTTTTGTTAGCCACTTACCCAAGCAGCACCCAGTTCTAGGGCAAAAACATGCAAGGTGGGAGTGGGCACAGTAAGAATGAGAGTCAAAAATCCAAGAATAAACCACTGATCAAGATGGGGACAATGTGTTCAGCTAGCTACCACTGTGCTACTGTTTACCATTCAACTAAGACTCCCTGTAACAACACTGCCTTGCACAACACAGCAAACTTCCTAAAAAACAAGGCATTTGTGCTGCAACATTGTCAAGCATTATCATATGGCTTGGTTTAATGCCAAAGCTCCAGCTGTGTTCAACTACAAACTCCTGAAAACTACAACAGCTACAAACAGCTCTTCAGCTGGAAGATTAAATTATGGCAATCTTTCACCAGCATGTTTGAACAGAGACATTTGGAAAACTGCAACAGAGGTTTTAAAACATGTATTACCTTCTTGTTGAGCTCGATGTTCTCCAGAACCTTGATCGCTTGGTAGTAATCCCCCAGCAGAGAGTGCAGACGCAGTAGCCCAACCAGGCTGAAATAGCCCAGCATCTTGTAGAGAGAGTGACGACCATATTCACCAGCCACACTTTCAGGGTCACCTACAGAAAAAAGGAACCATGCTGCTTTTCTCCAAGGAAGCGAGCTCCCTTTTCAACACCTCTATGTTTACAAGCAAAGGGAGCAAAACCTCAAGTGTAATCACCAGCACTCCTCACACAAGGCCAACAGAACCTGTTCCCAGTCAGTACATCCACTGATTGTTTGATCCAGCTCCCAAACAAAGCTAACTGAGCTTGGTCAAATCAAAGCAAGTCAGCACAGACACCAGTCTGGCTTGGTGTCACCCAGCTAGCTCACCTCCACTTGTATAGACCTCCAGCTGTCGGTTGATGTTGGATTTGTCCACCAGAGAGTGCAGCACATTAAGGACACTGTGGACGTTCCAGATCTTGGGGTTGGAACGAAGGAAATCAATTTCCTCTTCCGACTTCTTGGCTGTCTTGCAACGGTACTGACTGAAAGACTGGAACTACAGGAAAAAGCAGAGATTCAGTGATGAGAAGCTAGTTTGGTACAAGTTGATCACATAAATGTATTACAATAAGCTACAAGTTGCATGAAAAAAGTTTCATCTGAGAACACCTGGCAATCAGAACAGCAAATTATACCACCTTTAAAGCACCTAGGGGAAAAATGATACCGAGGGAAAAGGCCAGAAGACAGAACGAAGCAGAGAATGATCTCTTAGACAATGAGGACAGGCAACTAAACACAAATTTGCTGTCTGAACAGGTAGCAAAGAGAATGACCAAGTCATAAGATGTGTCTTAATACACACACATCTTTTTCTACATATGCACACATCCTTTTTCATCCTCAAGCTTGACAAGACTGCATTTGAGGAATTCCAGTCAGCTCTATAATAAAAAAAGTCACAGAGAAAGGAATCTATAGAAAAAAGCCAATAGCATTTGAGAATTGTATTGCTGCACTCAGAACAATAAGGGGAAAAGTATTTCTAACATCAAGATCTTAGACCACAGATTATTCCAAATCAGGTCAGCACTCTTCAGTGCAAGCATAAAGGCCCTACTGACTAAGAAATACAAAACTAAAGTAAAACCGTAAAACACAATACAACTAGTTTGAGCAAGTATCTTCACAAGGTCTATGTAATTATAGCAGACTTCAGTCAAGGCTGCTTTGCACAAACCAGGCAGAAATGAAGGTGAGTTAAAAAAAAAAAAATAATCTCATAAGCAGCAACCGAAACAGAAATATCAATAGAAGTCCAGTACTCCCTAAATAGTCCCCATAACTTAAAAATCTGTACAACTACTTCATCTACCTGGTCACTCAGGAATAACAGTGTTCACCAAAGTTTTTTTCACTTTGTGGTATCCTAGCTATGAAAATCAGAGAGGGAGGATACGGAAAATTTACAGCACTAATAGAGGCAAGGCAACCCCAAAATGGCCCAGCCTGATAGTCATGTAAGACCTGGTATATGAATTCATCAATGATATCCCAGAGCCACTGGTTGGGCAGTTCCAGAGGAGCAGGGCCATCAGCATCTGCAAAAGAGCATAAGTAACAGATAAGAAGCTTAATACCTTGAGCAAGAACAGTGGCAGAACTGGAGGAATACACAAATTAAGGAACACAAGAATTTCCCCAAAATGGATGAAGCAGCAGGTGAATGAAGCTTCCAGTAGGGCAGTGATAACATACCTTTGCTACTTCAACTGCCTTCACTTTAAAACAACACATGTGCATATGGGGTTCATCTCTAGCACTGCTCAGCAGCAGTGATTCTCAGAAGCTGCATAGACTGTAGGGGTTTATCCTAATCAATCTATTCTCTGCAAGAAGTCTGGCAAGGAGTCACAAACCCATTTGTCCCAAGGGGAGTCAACAACAGTAAACAGCTGTGAAACACTGCAAGTTTT
This sequence comes from Falco cherrug, assembly GCF_023634085.1. Taxonomy (NCBI): domain Eukaryota; kingdom Metazoa; phylum Chordata; class Aves; order Falconiformes; family Falconidae; genus Falco; species Falco cherrug. The sequence continues at coordinate 34,868,984 of NC_073701.1, read as the reverse complement.
CTCTAGCTTACAGCTTCATTTTGCTTTTTAATAAAGATTGGTGAAGCAGTTCTCAGCAAGGCAGAAAGCTAAATAGGTTTTATTCTCTACAGTATTTCAGAAAGCATTGGAAACTATCTGCATTTTTTGTGGTTTTAAATGCATGGATGTAAAGTGCTCTTCATTCAACAAACGTGAACATACATAAAGTTTGTAGACTACTACTCCTCCCTATATGATCTATAAACTAACATGTTGCTGTTGTTCTGACCCTTTCTCCAGTTCTGCCCTCTCCAAAAGTCACAAACAGAAATGAATTGCAGCAACTCACTGAGGATGTAGTTGAAGAGATTGCAGTAGTTGTAATAGGATTCAAATCTCTGCTCCAGTGTGGGCCCGCCCTACAATGAGAAGTCAGCACAGTCGATTTAGTTTCAAGCACAGCAGGAGTGAGTTTACAGGCAACAGTGTATGAAGGACAGTCAATAGTCACAGCAGCAGAGGGTCTATTTCAGAAATGTTAAGAGCCAGTATTCAATCAGGATACCCATCAGCACCACCCAGAAAACACGAAATTGTATCACTATTGTCCCATGAAATAGGGCTGATTTCATGTACAGGTCCTTCTCCCAGGATGACCATGCATTCAAACCTTCCGTGAACATGATGCGTTAACCTTCCTTGTCCAGACTTAAGAGCTTCCCATTACCTTCAACAGCTCTCCTTCCTTCTCCCCTCATGTGAGGCCTTAATAAATCAACAATTCTGCTTCTGAACAGTATTTCCAAATGCTTTGAAAGAGCATTTGAAAGGAATCACCCTCTTCCTAGAATCATCTTCCTTGTTTCACCTGGAGACACTCTGAGCACCACTAACAGCACAGCTTGAGAAAGCAGTCTCTCCTGTTAAAGTCCTTTTAAAGTCCCCATTCCTCCACCTACACCAAAACTGCAGTTATTACTTATTTATGCCATAAGTCTGTTCAGCTCTTTTCTTAAAGAACCACGAACTACTGTGATTTCCTCAGTGACTTCAAATTAGCTTAAGAAAAAAAAAAATGGTGTTTGTTTTGTTCTATAGAGCATTATTCTGTCCATTTCCTTCTCCTGTATCCTTTATGGTGCCCGTGTTTCCCTCTTTGCAAGGCACTCTGACTCCATATTGATTTTTTAAGCACAAGTAACACACCTTCCTCTTGTGACACCTCCTCTCACCCACCTGCTAATCCGAAGAACAAAGAGCCACAAAGAAACACACAAAATCAACTTGCAATTACCAACATAGCTCTATCAAAAAGAAAATTCAGTTATGTCCCAACATCTCCTTCCCTAACTCACTAATCACTACATTTGATGTCAGTAACAAACTTTTATAAAATAGCCTCCTGAAAACCCAGACTGGGTTCTTATGATTCATCTAAGCTGCCAGGGAAGCCTGCACACTCATTACAACCAAGCTTGAGGAGACAGCTAATAAGCCTCAGAAAGACAGTCAAGTCTTTCTTGCTTTTCAGCAGTCAGTGAATCCTTACTAAGCTAACACAAGGCAAGAATTTTAAACTTCCCTAAAAGCAACTCACAGTTCATAAACCCATCCAATCCTGTCTTGCAAAAAATATGGAACCACTGGTACTATGGCAGCAGTAAGATTTGGCAAGTTTTAGGGCATGGAGAAGCCAGCATGCAACCAACAGAAAGACAAAGGACACTCACGCTGACTTTGGCATAGATGTGCCTGTAATACAGCTCCTTGTAGAGGATAAGGAAAACAGCATCTGGAAAAGATGACGGAACTGGACATTAGCAAACCACAAGGCCTAAGCAACTGGATCTCTTGGACATGCAAGTTGTGCTCCTCCTGCCACCTGGTTATCACCCAGCAATAAAGGGAGGCACAAAAGGATACTTTGTTCAAATTTAACTTGCCAGACATCTGCTGAAGGAGTTGTCAGAGTGAACAAAACCAACTGACTCAGGCAGCAGCAACGCTGTGCACCTGCTCACTCGTGTATCAAAAGTGATTTAGTTCCTCCTCTCCCTGACAAACAAAAAGAAAGTAAAAGACTTACCGTTTCCAACTTGAGGGGCAATGGCCTCAGCCTCTGGCCATGGGGTATTCTTAAAAAACCTTTCTGTCAGCTTTGTCCAGCTGAAAGATACAACACGTGGTATTAGAAACGATTTCACAGTAGTATGAGTGCTGGAGTTAAGAGATCACAATATAGAGGCCTTGGGCTTGATAAAAGTAGACCACCACCACCATCATCCTCTTTTAGTAAGTCCAGAGTTGAAACAAAGAATGGGAATTGCAAACTATGCAGTTAAAGTCTTCAAATTATTCCTGAAATATGGAACAGCTGTGTATGTTACTTCTACATTCCCTTCACGGCAAAGTGACACAGTTACAAGCAGAAGCAGGAGTATCTGTAAGGAACAGGCACAACAATTACAACTCACAGCTTTCTGCAAACTGCCTAACTACCACTACTGGGTCACTTTTTACTGCTTCCATGCCTGTTAGGCACAGGACCGATATTTTCCTTCAGACAGGTCACAACTCACCTATACTTATGTTAGCCTAATGGTCTGGAAATATCTGGGGGTTTCCCCCAGTAACCAAACCAAACCTCATGCTGTATTTTAAAGACAGACGAAGTTTGGAAAAACACAGGTAGTCAGCTTTTCCATTTAGTGCACTTTCATCACAGCTTAAACAGCTATTCCCCCTTGCAGGAAGGACAGCTTTGTACCTGTTTTCATAGATGTCCTGGATCTCGTACACCTTTTGGTCAATGACATCACTGGAAACACGGCTGGCCTGGAGCTCATACACCTTCTGGTCAATGAGATCCGACACGGTCTTGTGAAAATACTGAATGAAGTTTTTGATCACTTCGGGGATCACCTGGTAGGTCTGCTGCTCGTACTGGCGCTCGTAGGCCAGGTCTTGCTTCGGGTCTCCTGAGGGAAAAGACGAACAGTGAGGCAGCTGCCGCACAGCCCAGCCCGGGCCTACAGACCCGGCCAAGCGCCAGCGGGCCCGACGCACCCGAGGGGCCACCGCGCCGGCGCGGCCGAGGCCCACACTCACCCGTGTGCATATCATAGTCGTTGGAGTAGGCGTAGGGGTCGTAGGCGGCCTGTAGAGAGAGGGAGACTGCCAGTCACCACCACCAGCCCGGACACGACCGCCCGGGTCCCGTTCCCCCCCGCCCCGGGCCCCTCGCCCCACACCTCGTTGTCGTAGTCCTCCCCCGGGTAGGCCATGGCGGCGGCGCAGCGAGCAACGAAACGGCTCCGGGCGGCAACGCAGGCCCGGCGCGCAGCGGGCAGGAAGAGGGGCTGGCACCAGGGGCGGGGCTCGGGCCCCCGGCCGGAAGGGCGGTGTCGGAGAGGGGCTGCGCTCTTCCACTGGTTGAAACAGCTGCTTGTCTTCAGCCTGCTGAGCTGCCAGGAGCCTGGTGCGGCCTCTGCCCCGTCCCTCCCTCTGATTGGATAGTATGCCTGCCCGTCAAACCTTCCCGGGCACCTCCTCCACCTCCCACCTCGCTTCTCTACTCGCCTTCCTTCGGGTAGAAGGAAGACGCCTCTACGTCCCCATTGGCTGCACACACACACACAGCGGAATGCGGCACTCTTGATTGGTCGAGAGGACACGGCCCGCCCCGTTGTTACCGAGACGACCCTCCCCTCCCCTCTGCCCCTGCATCCCGGCCCGGCCCGTGCAGGGATGGAGGGAGGCAGCGGGGCCGCAGCAGCGACCGACACGGAGCCGGGACCGGAGCCGGAGCCTGCGTTGGGGGCCGGGTTGTCGCTGGGGGCGGCGGCGGGTGCCCCCCTCGGCTACCTGCACGTCCTGTGGCAGCGGGAGGAGCCCGCAGGCAAGATCCCGGCCCGACGCCTGCGCAGGGCCGCCCGCCTCCACCGCCGGCTGGGGCCTACGGGCAAGGAGAGCCACGGTGAGCGGGGGGCAGCGCCCCTTCCATGGACCGCCCTTCGCTGCGGCCGGCTCCGTCCAGGCCTCAGTTGGGTGCAGAGCTTCTGATTCGGGCAGGCGCTAAAGCTTCGGCTTTCCTGCGGTGGGGCTCTGGAAGGAGGTCGGACCTGCCCGGTGGGCGGCTTGGGAAGGCGCCTTGCTCCTGCCGGGTGGGGTGGCCGTCCGGAATGGGAGGGCCCGTGGCTGGCCCCAGGAGGTGACAAGAAGAGTGCCTCTTACCTGGGCTCTTGATCTCCTGAGCCAGCACCAGCACGGTTTGAGCCCTGACCAGAGCTCGAGCACTGGGATGGGGTGTTTCAGCGGGGAAATGCTCCTTTTTTCTCTGTGCTTTCTAGTAACTGCTTTCTTTTCTCCATAGCTCTGAAAAGGCTGCGTGAAGCTGCCAATAGCAACGACTTGGACACAGGTAGGACTTCTCCCAGTCCTGCTTGAGACCTCTTCCTGGAAGGGCAGTTTTGTCGAGGGCTTTTGTTTTAGGAGAGGAGGAGGAGGGTGCAGATAGTTCGTGGCCATGGTGCTTTAGATGCTGCAAATCTAGAACTGCTTGTCTGAAGCCTTGTTTTGCTCTCTGTGCAGAGTGAGGCTGGTTACAGTATTCAGTTTTTCACTGCATCTGGTTCATAGTGTTAGTTTTCCAGCTGCCTCAACCTAATCAGCACTGCACTGTTCCAGCTTTTTTGGTATGTAACTTTTGTGTGATTGCAAGCAGCAAAAGAGTAGTGTTTTGGCAAGGTGGAAAAGTTATGTTTATCTAAGCCATACTGTGTACAATGAGACAGTGTGACCCAGCAGCTCAGAACCAAGCCCAGTGCTGGACTCTGCCTCTCACAGTGACTTCAGAGAAGACTTGTGGCCTGTCTGTGACTCCCTTTACTTCTCTATACCATAGATTAGGTGGGGTTTGATATGTAGTGTCCAGCAGCGATACTGGTGTATATTATTTGCCCCTTATTGTTGTCCTTCTGTCGTGGTTTAACCCTGGCTGGCAACCAAGCACCATGCAGCCACTCACTCACCTCCCCCTCGCCCAGAGGGATGGGGAGGGGAGTCAAAAAGAGTGTCCTGTCAACGTTGTTCTCACACCAAATCCAGAACGCATCACTGCACCAGCTACTAAGAAGAAAATTAACCCAGCTGAAACCACGACACCTGCTTAGACTAACTATACTGTCCCCTCAGCTGTGTTGGCCTAACTGTTTATCAGGCCATTCTGTGAACATAATTGGAAATTGGTTTGACTTGTAGAAACTTGCCATATATCAGAACGGGGGTTTGTCTAGCGTGCTTCACCCTTTGGCTCCACAATATGTTGTTTCATGAACTGATGGATAAAGTTAATCTGTGAGCTCTGTTAGTACAGAAAGGCTTGGCTTCAGTCACCAAGTCAAGAGGAAGAATGAAAGAATCGGGCTTTATGAAAGTCTTGGTTTCAATCCATCTTAGAGTTTTACACCTGTTTTTGATACACAGGTTCCCTTGTTTTCAACCCTGCTGTGTTTTGTATACTCTGCAACTTGAGGAAGACTTGTTTGATGACAAATTTGTTCTTCATTGACAAGTAAAATGTTGCTGTTACCTGCTGTTACTTGGCACTGGGTGGGAGAGGTTATGTCATTTCCTACTGGCTTCGGGGCAGGACTAGGTAAAGTGTTCCCTGTTAACAGCTCTCACAGGTGACACTGTCAGTCTCCCTGTCTTTCTTCTGGAGTATCAAACATCGCACATTAATGCCACTCCCATCTCTTCAGGTGTCCTTTCACTTCTATACCACACTTAAAGCAGTAGGTGTGTAGGAAGAAATTGAAATATGACTCTGAAAGCTGAGATGAATGGTGACTTTCAGTGATCTAAGCTACCTAGTTTCTTGTCTCCAGTACTGGTCAGATTTGACTGTTACAGGATGTGCTGTTAAAGAACTCAAAATACAGCAAATCTGTCAGTATTTTTAACAGCTAAAGGAATGAGAGCTTTATTTTACAGACTGATGACTACATCAGGATAATCTCAAAACAACAGGAGTAATAACCCTTAAAGTTGTTCTTACACATGTTGCTGTAGATGCTGCTTTTATGACCCTAATATTTTCAGCCTTTACTGGTCTCTGACTTTGTTATACCCAATACTGGAGAGTCATACTAGTTTGTCTTTCTGTGTGAGCAGGTTTTTCCTTGATACCTGAGAAAAGGAGGTACATCAGGTTACAAGAAGTGCCAGTGGTGGCACTGAAGAAGCAGGGGGAATGAGTGGATGATGAGGGAATGCGTAGGTGATGGTATGGCTACTTGGGCCGCTCACTATCTCACTTCAGTACCTCATCTCCTAAGGGTCTATTTGCACTGCTCACCTGCCTGCTTCCCAAACAGTAGCCACTGTCAGTATGGCAAAAACTTAAGAGTTTCAGATGAATGTAGGAAGGGACATAGTCAAAACAGGTGTGGGGAGGTGGCTTTTTTCACTGCATGTGGTTATACTGTGAAACTTTTTGCCACAGGTCCATGTTGATGTGAAAAGTTTACACATGTAGAAAATGACCATGCAAATCTACGGAGAGAGCCCATGGAGAGATAGTAAGCACAGGACGCTAATTCTAGCTTGAGAAGTGCCCGAGATACAGCTGACTAAAGGCTGTGAGTTAGCCCCATGTCCTTGCTATCTTTTTTGTGCTCTTCTGTAGGTGTTTGCTGCTGATTGTCCTTGGAGCTTGAAAATTTGGCTAGGTGGATCCTTAGCCTTAGCCATTACAGTTGTTGGCTTATCTTTTATAGCAATACATGGAAGTTGGTGAAAGGCTGTAAGAGAGGGTGGAGGGTACGCTGCTTAGGCTGGTTCTGCTGAGCCAGGGTGTTGGCTGGAGCTCGTTCAGGTCCAGTTGACTTTTCAGCTGGCAGAGTGTGCACCTACCTACAGAAGAACGGATGGCATTTCCCCTTTCTGATCACGTGCCCCTTCAGCTTACCTGCTTTCTTCTCCTTGGCACTGTCAGTGCAGCAACTCTTGGAGGATGGAACTGACCCCTGTGCTGCAGACGACAAAGGCCGGACAGCCCTGCACTTTGCCTCCTGCAATGGCAATGATCACATTGGTGAGTGGGGAGGGGAAGTTCTGTTAAAAATTAAAATTTAATTAAAATGTAGTTAAATAAATTGAATTAAAAAATAATTTAAAAGCAGCCTCTCTGTGGCAGAGATTTCAAAGGATGCTTTTTAATTTGATTCAGTGTGTGACAGAGATTGCTTTGGCCTATCAGAAATACAGAGATTGTTTTCTGTGTGTTTTGTGGCAAAGTTGCCAGCTAAACTGGCTCCAGGGCTTGCCATGTCCCCCTGCTGAAGGGGGAGCAGGAACTCCCAGCTTTAGGGGTGTACTGATGCAGAAGGAAGGGTGTCCTTAGTCCCAGTTCTTCCCTTTAGGAGACTAGGGACAGTGGCACTGTCTGGCTTTGTGCTGGGTCCTTCTGCGTTGTTGTGCCAACCCTCTGTCTCTGGGAGGAAGACGATGAGCTGAACAGTAGCATCCATAAGGCATCCTGGTGGCTACTGCATGGACCTGTGGCCCATGTGGGCCTAACCTGTGGGGCAAAGGGAAGGGACTGCTGTAACTCTCTTTTCTTGCTTCCAGTGCAACTGCTTCTGGACCATGGGGCTGACCCAAACCAGAGAGATGGGCTGGGAAACACCCCCTTACACTTGGGTAAGTGCCACACAGAGGAGCTTTGCATGCTGAGATGTGAGGTGATCACCACCTTGCTGTTCCTTTCCTCTCCACCTTCCTCTTTCCTGAGCATAACGGTATGCGTCCCCAGCTTTAGGACGTAGGTGGAACTCTGCACTTTGTTAGTTTCACTCCTCACAAAGGTTTAACGATCAGTTTGAGAAAATCAGTTTCCCTCCATCTGCCAGCCCTAAGGAATGCAGGACCTGTTCCAGAGAGAGTACTCAGGCTTGAGTGTGAGGTTACCCTTAGCAAGTCAGCTGTTTGTCTTTCCCGTGGCAAAGAGCCTTTTGGGAAGCAGCAAGCTCCATGACTGAGCAGAAACTCCTTTGTTGTTTGCTAGTACCTCTGAGTTGTGTGTCCTGTGTTTTCCCTCCCCAGCTGCCTGCACGAACCACGTTCCTGTCATCACCACGCTGCTGCGCGGAGGTAACATTTCCTCTATAACAATTACAGCCTGTCCCTTTCCTGCCCTGCCCCTGTTTATACTCCCCAGGGACACTAAGTCTTGAAGACAGACCTCACTTTCTGTCCTTGCTCATGCATCTTGCAGGGGCCAGAGTTGATGCCTTGGATCGAGCTGGCAGAACTCCACTGCACCTCGCTAAATCAAAGCTAAACATCCTGCAGGAAGGACTCTCCCACAGCCTGGAGGCTGTACGCCTTGAAGTGAAACAGGTAAAAGAAACAGTCCTGTGTTCTGGTAAAGTGGTGCAGCCCCTGGCTGTCTCCTGCACCCTTTATTTAAATACCTGTCTGTAAGCTTTTAGCTGCTGTGAGGAGAGTTTGACTCTTTCCTTCTGTTTTCAGAGACCTTCCTTTTTCCCAGCCGCTACTCTGAATTTTTGCAGGACGTCTCTTGGCTCTGGTAGGCCAAGGCTGCATTGAATGTCATAGTTCTCAGGCTGTATGGAGCACTCTTTTCTTTAACCACCCTGTAAGACAGATGGCTTATGGCAGGAGAGGGACCACGGCATGAGGCTGTAGCTATGGCTACACATGCAGGGACTCTGCATTCCTGCACAGCCTGCCCTGCTTCAATATGTGGGAACAGGGAATAGGAAAGCGGTCATGGGGCTACATCACAAATGCACAAGGTGTGGGCCTCTCTTTGGGAGCCATATAGGAGCCACAAGGATTTTCATCCCCAGTGCACAAGTGGATCTTGCTGGATTGGGAAGTCCCTGCTCCTTACAGCAAGGGAAGCTAGCTAGCCAGCCACAAAGAAAAGTTTGGCGCTTTCAGGGCTAGACTTTATGCTTCTTCAGTGGGCCTGTCTCTCTTCCCTGTTCTTAAACCAGGCACAGGGATCACGACAGTCCATCAGTGGCTGATAAACACCTCTGGTGTCTCACTGGGCTCTGATGCTGCCATTAGTGCTCTCCAGTTGCTTTGCATGTGTTCTTCTGTATGGGTCATGTACTCTGCCATGTACTGCAGTGTCAAGGCTGTGCTTGGCAATTTAATTTTTCCTGTAAAAACATCCCAGTCTGGTGCGGCTATCTGATGTTTGCCTCTTATTCCTGCTGGTTTCAGATTATCCAGATGTTGCGGGAATACCTAGAGCGTCTAGGGAGGCATGAGCAAAAGGAACAGCTGGATGACCTCTGCTCCAGGTTACAGAGGACTAGCACAAAGGAACAGGTAGGCAGCGCTGAGCTACTGTGACTCACCTACTTGTGTTGTGACTTCTGTGCTTAGGAGAATACAACTGCATGAGCAAGGTGACAATGAAGACAGTTTTGGAAGCATTCTTGCTCATATTGGGTAACATGGGCAAGTTACGTGATGACTTGTGGTACTTCTTTAGGTTGGAATTCAAAATGCAGAAAGCATCACTGTGCCTAGCAGCTCAGCAGAGAAGCTGCATGTCAGATTGGCCGAGGCATTTTAAGGCCAGGTTCAGCACAACTACACAGGATTGCTGGGCCTGTTTGGGTTTTTTTCTACAAAAGACTGGCCTTTAGAAATAGGCTTAGAGGAAACAGCCCTAATACCATTTCTGAGCTCTGGGTAATGCAGCAGCATACTTGTATTTTCAAGGACTGACTAAATGGTGTGAGGTGGAGATCAAGCATCAACCTCCTGAGTAATGAGGAGAAGCTCCCACTACCTTAATTAATATTTGTTTGATCCTGAGGACTGGAGCCCTTCTACATGACTGTGGGACCAAAGGGATTCTGCCCTAGTATAAGCTTAGTGTGGGCCTTACTGGCAGTCCTGGTGCAAGGATGGTTCCTGCTACACAGGGGTTTCTTCTGTGGTGGTGGGTGACTGCGCAACTGTATTGCCCTGCTTAACGGCCAGCTATATTCTTCTGGCAGGTGGACGAGGTTACAGACCTCCTGGCCAGCTTCACATCTCTCAGCCTGCAGATGCAGAAGATGGAGAAGAGGTAATGGGCTTCCAAATCATCTTCCTGATGCAGCAGGAGAAGCCTTAGAGAGAGAAAAAGAGGAAGCTGAAGCTTGCTTCCCAGAACGCTGAATAAATATTGCTGCCAGCAGCCATTCCTGCCGGATCCACTCTCCAGTGGTGCTTAGATTTTTCCTGTTGGTGCTGCTGCAGCTGCCTCGTGGGGAGGCAGCACGCTTTGGACAACAGAGACAACAGACAGTGCTGCAGCTGCGACTTTTGGAAAAAAGGAGCTGCTCCTCTTTATATCAGATGGGCTGGCGCTGAATAGGATACCCCTTCCAGAGATATTTTGCCTTCTCCTAAGCACCTCAGTTTGATGTAGGTGGTGGCTGATGCCATGTGCTGTCACCAGCCCTGACACCAGCTGGGCACCATCACAGAAATGCTTGGAACAGGCACCTTTTGCCACCTCCACAGTACTCAATTGCATGGGGGAGAAAGTGGATGCCTCTGACAACAGAAGGCTTTCTGCTGTGAGAAGAACACACACTGAATTCTGCATGCTAGTAGCCAGGCAAACATACTACCTTGAGAAACAGGCACCAAGGCTTAATCCTAACCAGGGCAGAGGATCTATCTGGTTATAAATGCAATACAAAGCTTTTCATTGCTAGACTTAACAGCTTTCACTGGCCCTGGTTTTTGAATAGAATCACATAATCATTTAGGTTGGAAAAGACCTTTAAGATCAAGTCCAACTGTTAACCCAGTACTGCCAAGTTCACCACTAAACCATGTCCCTAAGCAGCGCATCTACATGTTTTTTAAATGCTTCCAGGGATGGTGATCCCACCACCTGCCTGGGCAGCCTGTTCCAAGCTGCTACAAGTCAGTGCTTAAATACTATAGTGAAACACTTGCAAAAAATACCCAGGTAGACAGCTAGCACATCAGAGCTGCCCTGATGCAAGAATAAGGTTTGGGATGTGACTTAATCCTAGTGCAGTTTTAGGCAGACATTTGCATCTTGGAAAAAAAAAAGAGGAAAAAAGAAACAAACAAAAAACCACCGTAACTGAGTTTTGTGTTTCCTGTTACTAGCGGTCTCAGGCAAGAGGTCCGGTTGCAGCAGGAGGTGTTGTGTATTCAGCTGTATTACTGGGCTGGGATGGAGGTGGATTTAGGTCTTCCTCAGCAGCACCAAACCCACAGCTGATCCATACTGTTCCTTGCTTGTCATAGAGATGTGCTGCTCCAGGACCTTCAGTGCAGTGTGAGGAATGAGTTATGAGCCCTGCTGGAAGCCTAAAGTGATGCAGCTATGAAGAATGCAGGGAATTGCTCTTGCTGCTCTCTTGCTTCTGCCCCACTGTGGTTAGACATGAGGATGTAGACAGCTTTGTTCTTGGAGCGGGAATTCATGAAGTCTTGTCAGTAGGGTGCCAACAGCAGCAGGGTGACAAGAACATGCTCAGTAGCAGAGTTCCCACCTGTGTGCCACACCTAAAAGATACAGTGTGCTGGTAGCTGTACCCATCCCACAGCTCGGGCATCACTGGTTTGGAAGTGTTCATTCTTAGGATTCAGCCTAACCATGCAACAGCCACAGTCTGGAGCTTTCTTCAGAGACCTTCAGGTCAGCATGTTTCCCTAATGTCTGGCATCTTGTCCAGGAAGAGGCTAAGTGGACTTCCATGTTCAAAGCTGAGATACCAGAAATATGCGTGACTTTTAGATAAGTTCATCTGTGGGGTGCTAGAAGCCATGACTGGGACTAACGGCCTTGTGGTTTGGCTGGAGCTGTCACTGTGAATACTGATATTTTGTTAGGATATGCTGAATGGGAAGGATACTGAGGGGGTGGGAGACAATCTGACCTTTTTGTATTTTGAACTTCAATAAAATCCTGTCGGCCTTTTTGGACTCCTCAGCCAAGTTCGCTCTTTTTCAGAGTGGCTCATTCCTCTTTCTTTACCTATGTTCCAGGCCAAACTGACAGCACTGGATTTGGTAACCGCTACTCTCCTACTTGCTGCTGAAATCAGAAGTGACAATACAAAATTGTTTGAATTCAAACACCAGTCTGTTTGCAGATCAAAGTACGTGGTTGCTGACTCGCCTTCTGATCTTGGGTGTCACAGCCAAGAAATGCAAGCTTTAAACCTAGTTAGTTGCTGTGAAACCATACAAATAGAGGAAAGAGAATCTCAGTGGGATTGCTTTAAGCTGGAAGATGGGATGTTCTGCAAAGAGGAAAAGCAGCCTTGCCCAGCCTGTGCTCCTGCAAAAGCTCCTGTGGAGCTGGTGGGGAGAAGGCAGCTGAACTTGAGCCTTGCCCCATGCCAGATAAAATGGCTGTGCTATTGTCCTGGGACAGCTGTGAAGAGATCGGAAGGGACTGAGGGGCTGGGGAGGGACATCAGGGCATGGCAGAGAATTTCCAGGGTGGTCCCTGTGTGGGGAGTGGGTAACCTTCATGTCCAGTCTTTACTTAACCATGTTGCTTCCTTTCTTGCAGCCTAGCCTTGGTGTCCACATACACCCAGCTGTCAATGCTTCTGCACTCAACAGCCTTGTTGCTGAGGAAACCATTAAGGCACCTGAAGAGCAGGCAGCTGAAATGCTTTTTGTTGCTGCATTTACCTTAGTTGCTGATGTCTGCTAACTAGACACAGCTTGGAAGCTTTCCTCAAAACCGGAATACATCTAGCTGGGACTTGGAACGAAGCTTTTAGCTTGAGCACACGTGATGTTGTTGTCCAGCTCTTCAGGCCTTTGTCTTGCCTAGTGCTGGAGTTTTTTATAACCTCTCCTGACTGTATACCCAGGGAGGGGGAAAGGGGGGGGTGCTGCAGCCAGCCAGAAGCAATTGCCTTGCCTCTGTGGCACTGCTCCCTCCGTTGGAGGTGAGGCAGTGCTGGCAGTCCCCTGGAGGCTGGCACAGTGAATGGAGGCAGATAAAACAAGCAGGCTCACAGGAAAGTTTTGCCACAGCTTTAGTGATAACACCAGATCAGAGAGAGAAAATGGGATCTGTTCTTCAGTGGGGAAAAAATGTATTGTGTCAGAATCGCATTCGGTGAATCCCTGCAGTCAGTTCTGCTTTCCTGCCTCAAGGCTGAAGCACTGGGCTGCTGAGAGCCACGTTGTGTGGCTGGCACTAGACTGAGAAAAGCTTTAGATTTCTGTGTGTCAGCTAGTCATGCCATGACTACCCTGCGTGCTCAGCAGCTGTGTCTGGAAATAGAGTTAGGTCCTGGGGAGGGAAAGAAGGAAAGAAATGGTTCCAAGGGAGGAGGAGAATGTGGCTTCACGCTGTGCTGAGAGCTGTTCACTGGCCTTGTATTTTTTTTTCTGCTGCTCCCGATCTAGAGCCTTCAGCATCTCCCAGCTGCTTTTTCTCCTGCCCTTGCACCTCAGGCCACTGATTTCCCTGCACAACTGATAGGTGTGAGGTTAGTGGCAGCTTTCTGCATCTCCCAGAGGTGTCTGCTGCAGTAATGGAGAATGGAAACAGCGTAGGTTTCCCTCTGCTATTTATTTTGCCATTAAACTCAGTCCAATCTCCTCATTTCCCTTGTACTACCCCATCAAACACACCTTCCAGGTCACTTCCCAAGTGGCACATTGCACTCCTCAGAGCCATGACGTCAACCAGGACTTGATCCAAGGCCTTGCTTCCCCCTCACCACTACCTCACCTCCACAGACACTCCATTTCCCCTACTCATTCAGAGCATGGCTCTGCAGTGAATCTGCTGAATCCGCACCAGCCAAACCCAGCAGCAGCCTCCCCGGCTCTGCAGCTGCTGCTGTGCTGTAAGATGCAACCCAAACCAGCCAAGCAGAGGATCTGGCTCATCCAAGCAAGCGAAGACTGAAAACCTGCTTGTGTTTCACCAAGGACCCACAGCTGAACAGCAACCCTGAACAAAGCCTCCCAGCAAAGCCGCCTGGATGTTATGAGCAAAAGGCCTTTCTCTGAAGTACGCACTCACCCACGCAATCGAATGCAAAGCGCACACTGCAGTATGTGTGAATATCAAGAATCTGTTCAACTTTTCAGCAGCTGAAATAATTAAACTCCAGGGTACCGAGCCAACATCTGAACTCCATTGCTTCCTCCCCCTTTGCCTTTCTAGCAGACTCCAAATCCATCATTGTAATTATCTGCGCTACTAAAGAAGCTCCATGAAGCATCTCTGGCAAACGTCCCACCCTCTCATCTGCTTCCCCCGCTCATTCCATGAGTAAGACAGATCCCTTCTCCTCCGTTACAGAAAGGTACTTGCAGGAAGATGCCTTCTTCATGCACTGCGCCTGGCCAGCGTGGGAGAGCAGCCCTGGGCACCTCAGGGCCATGGGGTGACTAGGTGGAAGAGCCAGCAGTTTTGATTAGGAAGCTGATAAAGAAGATATGGCAAATAGCATTCCTCTGGGTTTTTTTCTGAAAGCTCTGAGAGGGGAAGAGAGCATGTGTTTTTTGGAAGAATTAAATCAGCTGGCAACCTGCTATGGCTGCTCATGGATTAGGAACCAGCAGCTAAACCCAAAAGCAAATAACCAGACATCCCTATACCTACTAGTGTCTAGTGTCCTGACCAACCCTGTCACACTGTTAGTTCTCTGCCTGCGAGCTGGTAAGGCTGTCCTGCCATGAGCTGCCTTTGCAGGGCTGTCCTGACTGCTTGCAGAGGGTCTGTACCAGGTCCCGTTCCTGTGAGTGCGAGGAGAAACACAGGCAGCACTCCAGTATTTTGCTGTGGCAAGGGATTTGGAGCTGTCCTAGCAGCTCTCTGTCTCCCCCAGCACCATGTATCTGCAGACAAGGAAACCTCCCAACCAGGGCTGCCAGATTTGCCTGGCAGACACCTCCCAGCAGAGTCAGGCTCCTGGCACACATGCTTGGGAGATGCTGGGCACCAGCACACAGCTTTCCACAGAGGGTAGCTGTGCCCAGCTTGCAGAGAAGCTGGTGCCAGCCACTAGCTGCAAAGCCCTGACCTGCTCTCACCTGTCCCGTTCCCTCTGCTGCGTGCCGGCTCCCAGCACGGCTCAGTTCAGCTGATGTGGCAAACCGGCCTCTGCAGGGTTAAAGGTGAGCTAGTCAGCCCAAATGATGACAAGCAGGAAAGAAAGTATAAGCAAGGAGTCATTAATTAAGGCAAGAAGCTGAAAGCACAGACTGCAGGATGCTAATCAGTCTGGAGGGATGGCTGAGTGGAAAGCAGCAATCAAGCTCCTTCAGCTTTAATTAAACCTGGCTCTATATCAAGGATGCCTTTTCTTCACCTCTGCCTTTGAGCTGAGAAACCAGTTGGACTGCACAGACAGGAATTCCCCCCTGGCTCCTGAGCCTCACCAAGCCGGGCTCAGCGTCTGCCCTTCCTGCTCATGTGCTCCCCAAATTCGGGGCTTAGTACCAGGCAGAGCTTAGGGATGGGAGCCAGGACTTGCAGACACTTGCCATGCTAAATACACTTATCCCCTAGGTCTTCTCTCTGTCCTGTTTTACTTAAGCTTCATCCCAACATGTAGCAGTCAGTCCCAACCTGTTCCGCTCCCTTTGCAAGCTGGGACCAGGAGGAGCAGGATCGGGGCAAGCAACTGCCCAGCCACATGTGGGCAGGAACAGGCAGCATCTGGCAGTGCCACATCACTGCTCCCAACTGCCATTTCCCTCTCCCTCCAGTGCTTTGGGCTGTGAAGTGAATCCTCACCCACAAGAAATTATGTATACATTCATATCGCCTGGAGGCTGCTTGAGACCCTGTGAGCTGGCCACCAACCACAGCGTCCACAAGCCATCCCCAGGAAGGTGGGCAAGCCATGCTGGACACATTTCTGAGAGGCATTGGCCACAGAGGAGTGGCAGCCACCGTGAAGGAAGGGAGCTGGAGAAATTAGAAACATGCGTAGGAGACAAGGGAGTCTCAAAGTGCAGAGAGCAACATCAAACACTTGAATGGAAAAAGAAAAACAATTCCCAGTGCAGCACTTCGGCTGGCCTCCACGCAGGGAAAGCGGTGTCCTTGCAGCTGAGATCCAGCGAGGCGCGCAACAGCTTCAGCGAGGGTTAGAAATACCACATCACCTGGGAATTTTAAGAGCCGGCAAGACAAAGCAATAAGGGAAGATTTATACAAACAGAAGGAGGGGACAGAAAGATAAGAGAAATAAGGGGGGTGGGGTGGGCTTGTGGCTCTGCTCACGCACATCAGCTCTGCAAGCCCCTTGCTGCCTGATGTCCCCCAGCCCCACCGTACAACACCTACAACACTGACAGCATCAAAAGACAAGGTTGGGGCCAAAACCCCTTTACTTTTGAAAGAGCCTTCAGCTGCCTTGCCGAGGTCCCACTGTACATGGGGACAAGCGAGGACACCAGCGGCTTCTGCAGCCCATGCAGGGCTCAGGACACCGCTGACGGGGCTGCACAGCCTCCAGCAACTTTGCACTTGGCACAGCCTCGTGCCAGCAACCGGCTCCCCATGAGCAGCGGGCTGGCAGTACATGGCTCCTCTCTCCAGCTGGGGCTCCCCAGCTCGGCTCCCTCACTGTTCTAATTTGCTAGAGATGGCTGTGGTCCCTGCGGGTGTCCAGGTGATGGAGTCTGCCATAGGACCCAGACCTTGCATCTCTGCCTGGAAAGTCAGCCTGTAGGGCTTTGTTGGGAGGGGTATCTCCACGCGCGTCTGGCTGTGGGTGGCAGGGTGTGGGGGAGTGAACTGCCCTGGAAGGAGAACCATCTGCCTCATCCAGCGCAAACGTGTTCGCTCTAAAACCTCCTGCTGCCGTGACGGTCTGTAGCTGTTTCCCAGCTTCGGTGTGGAAGTCTGGAGTGTCTAACAATGTCGCTGCTTTCACCAAACACTTTTTGCCTGGCTTTCCCTCTTTTACCTGCTCTTAGGGCATTATGGGTGCAGATCTTCCTCATGTTAAGAGTTACATAGTCAGGAGCCACACAGCACTAATTAAACGCCATATGTAATGAAAGAAAAGGAGAGCTGTTGCAATCATGTAAAGTTTACGAAATATTGAGCTGGGATGGTGGCAGATCTAACGATTTGTGGCTGAGGCATCTCAGACCTGGTTGCAGGATTGTGGAGGAGGCGTCTGAGGAACTCAGAGGGGCTTGAGCTCAGTTTAATGGGTCTGAATGAGTGAGCTCATCTCTTTCGGTGCCAACAGAAAACTTAGTGGGGATAAGGTGTGGGACTGATGATTCTGGCCCCTCCTGGAGGAAAGCGAAGCCCCTGAGATGTTGTCAGAAAGCAGGATGCTGAGATTTCTCCCTTGCCTTTCACCATGGAGGTCCTTCCACAGGCTGGTCCCTTTCCCCTCCTCAGGGCTTGCCTGGCCAGCAAGAGCAGTCCCTTTGGCCCCTCCTGGTCTCTCAGGTGATTTGTCTTAGTCGCCTTCCCAGGGCTTCTTCCTGGTCTTATCATACAGCATCACCAAAAGCTCCCAAGCCACAGGACTGAGGCTCAGAGGCTATGCCTGTACTGGCAGATAATGCAGGATCTGTCCTGCTTGCACTCGCAAGCCAGGTAGCATCACACAGCCTGTGTCCCCGCAGCTAAGCTGCCTCATCCCTGCAGAGGATAGCCTGAGGTAGTTGCAGTCAAATGCAGCACGTGGACTTGGCACACTGTGTGAAGCTGAGAACTCTCCTTGGTCCCCCTCCCCTCTCCACTCATGTGATGACTATGTGACCAAATGGGAGCTGTATGAAGTCAGCCACGTGTCTGGACCTGGCTCTGCCAGGCACCATGGCAAATCACAGCACTGCAGATCCCACCGGCTCCCTCCCTCACATGTGTGCTAGACTGATCAAAGGCTTTGCTTGGGTGTTTTTCTGGGCTTCTCTGGCAGCCTGATGATGCAGAAAAACTTTAGAGAAAGCTGCTGTGGGGCTGGGGTCCAAGATAGCATAGTGTGCTCACCCCAGCTCTGGAGCAGCATGACACTGCTGGGATGGGGAGAATGTTCCTGCCAAAACATGGGTGCTCTGCCAGCACATTGCTTCCCGACTCCCTCATGCCCCCTTGCCCTCCCTTCTTCCCTCTGCTTCTAACCCCTTGCTTTGCTGCTTTCTGTCCCTGTGGATGGCTCCCACCCAGTCCCACACATTTCTCATTTATATTGCCCCCCTCCACCTGTCCTCTCACCATCCCTCCTTTTCCCTCTCTCTGCTTTTGTCTCCTCTTCTACGACTCTCTCTTGAATACCAGCAGTGCTGGATCCATCTTAAAACCTTCAGCTTTGCTTCTGCTATACATTTCTTCAGTGTCTGCAACATCAGACAAAAATGTGCCCTGCTAGTGAGTTGGGAGCACCAGACAGTGGTCAGATGGCTCAACAGCCTCCACCACCTCCAGCCCAAACTGCAGAGCCCAGCGCCCAGAAATTGTATCCAACACACAGTAAACACAGCAGGAGAAGGAAATTACCAGCATTTATTAAGGTCAAGCCAGGGACAAATTCCAATATCTTCTGGTGAATGCGATTTCTTGTCCCACCCTGCCATCCCCATGGTACTTCCCATCCTTCCCACTGGCAGGCCAGGGGGACTGTTGGCTCTGCAGCAGGGTATCATTGAGCTGCTACTATAGCTAAAGGCTTCCCAGCAGCTGCTTGAGGCAGCAGGGACAGAGCAGGGGCAAGTTTTGCTCTCTAGAGGACATGGCTCCATCAGCAATCTCACAACCATGGCTGTCTTGGAAGGTGTCCCAATCCGCTGGGCAGTGCTGGCTTCATGCTCTCCTGGAAGCCCTCTCCATCAGGTAAAATGGAGTACTGAGGAGACAGGATTTAATCAAGTGCACGTGGCTGTGATCAACCTGTTTCTTCCTCCTTTGCCTCACCACAACTGTCACCTGGCTCCACAGCTCGTTTTGCAGCTTGGCTACTTTCTTCTGCTTTGGTGACAGCCATCAATTCACTCATAATCATCACCATCACATGGAAAAAAATGTCTGTCCAAGTCAGTAAACCACACACATGGGGCTAATACCAGTGAATAACGTCACTGCTCAGAGAGTAACAGGTCCTTAAACCCCAGAAAGAAGGGATGAAACTGAGTAGCCAAGAAAGATCACAGAGGAGGTAGCAATCCCTCAGGAATTTGCAAAAGACAGACAGAAAGTAAGCAGAGGCATTGATCAGGTGGAGCAATGTGGTGGAAGGAGGCGTTACCAGGTTTGTTTAGGAAGAACTGAGGATGGCTATCAAATATTTCTGAACTGCGAGCAGGACTATGAACTGGGACAGGATCCTGCAGGATCTGCTTGCAAGAGCTAAAGCCAGGTGGAACAGAGCTCTAGCAAACATCCTCCAGTGAGTACTTCTGGTGGGGCAGGGTGGAGAGAAGAGGCTGGACAGATAGTCCTTTCCTCTTTGAACTTCAGAGATGCCATAGGTGCAGAAAGGAGGCATGCAGAGGTGTCCACACACAAGCCTTTCCATTCTTCACCTGTCATGGCAGAAATCATTTGAGTATGACTAGTGACTGCTGTGGAGTTTGCATCATCAAGCTGTTGGCACAGACAGCTGGCTTCCTTGTACATCAGCCGGTGTGGCAAAAGTCCTGTGATGTGGTTGCAGAGGCAAAGACAATGGAGGTGGACAAGGGAAAAGAAGGACATGTGAGCAGCAGACAGTGTTTCACTGCTTGGGGCTGCCCAGGGGAGAGGCTGCCAGCTACCCTGTTCACACTCAGGTCCCTATGCCCTCTCTTTACCCTTCCCACCCATGCTCTGATGTGCCCTTAACAGTCTGGATTTCCTACCACGATGTTTTCATTTTGGTTGCCTCCCTCTTGAGAGTTTCAAGGTGCTACACAAAATCAGCAAGTTAGGAAGAAGGGAAATGGAGGCCTGTTGCAGGAATACCACCCAGGTCATTTGGCATCACATTAACATGTCCCTCCATTCTGCATACGTACAGGTGGATTGTGTCATTCCTATATGAATGCTGTGGGCCAGTGAGTGAGGTTGAGTGGGGACAATGGGTTAACTGTGGCCACAGGATCCTTCAGTGGCTCTGCTGCATCCATTCCCCTCTGCCCCACACTATTCTTCCTGTTTGGGAATTGAGTGGCTACTCATGGCTGGAAAACGGGTTTCTTCACTTTGTTCATCTGTAGCGAACAGTCAGAAACTCCCGTGTTCCTCTTGGAGGGGTCATGGCTAGGGGATGGCCAGCTGTTGCCAAACTTTCCTCCTCCAGTAGCTCCTTCTGAACAGAGACCATGGCATCTTGTAGCTGGTGAGACCATGCTTTGGCATGACTGGCACCTTCAGGGTCCCTCTTCCTGGTGTTCTCCTCTGGGACCTCAGTCACCTCAGTGTTGCCTCCATAGAAACCTCTGATGCTGTTGGTGAAACCTTTATCCACATTGACCACGTGGACTTTCTTTCCAACTCTCTTCCTCTTCTTCCTGGTCTTGTTCTGGAAGAGGCAGGTGAAGACCTGCTTGAAACGCTTGCGGAAATGCTTGGAGATGAGGGCGTAGACAATGGGGTTGAGGCAGGAATTGGCATACGAAAGGCAGTGGGAAGCCAAGCGGCAAGCGTAAGTCGCTTGGTTGAAGGGGAAGTGGCCAAACCAAAAGCACAGAATGACCAGGTGGTGGGGCAGCCAACAGAGGCAGAAAAGGATGGCCACAGCAACAATCATCTTGGTGACCTTACACTTGGCCTTCCGGGACTCCGAGATCCTTTCTATGGGGTCTACGGAGGTCCACAGGAACTTGATGGTCCTGGCATATGCCAGGCTTACCACAGTCACGGGCAGGAGGTATCCAAAGACAAATGTGAGGATGTCCAGAACCTTTCGGCGCTGGTCCTCCCAGATGGGGATGCAGATGGGCACCCCTTGGTAATGGACAATCTGGTAGTAACTGAGGTAAGGCCCTGCAAAGAGCAGCGACAGTGACCAGATTGCTACAATGGCCACTCCTGCATTTCGGGAGGTGCGGAGATCCCGGGACTTCAGTGGATAGCGAATAGCCAGGTACCTAACGAGGAGAGGAAGGAGAAGGAGAGACCGAACACAACACGGGTGAGATGAGGTGTCTCTCCTGCCCTGTGGAGCTGCCATCTGTGCACTCCTTCCCATGCAGCCACTCATCTCTCCCACTTCTCTTGGTAAGGGGTGTTAGGGTGAATTCACATGGGGATCAGGGTCATCCCAACCAGCAGGTCTGGGATCTCTGTCACCTGCTCTGCTGTGCTAGCTTGGGAAGGACAAGCAGCATGCCTCTTGAACCAGGGAAGAGAAGGATAAGAGCAGGATCCAGAGGGATGTTTCTCCTGTGGTATGTTTCATGCCCTGGGGCTTTTGCGGTTCTTGTTTTTTGTGTGGTGGGCACCAAACCTCAGCACATGCCTGCACTCCTCCTTCCCAAGTAAGGGCTGGGTAACCAGGCCGAGAACTTGGCTTGGTGATGGGAGAGGGCACGTGGACCTGGAGAGGCTGGCTCTGCTGGTCCTGCTGTCCCTGCCTCTGGGGAGACCCTACCTGCTTATTACAGGATGCTCAACAGGGTAAGGACTGGCCTTCCCCCCACCTCTTAGATCAAGAGTGGCAAACACATTGTCCCTGAGCTAAGGGACTCAAAGGGAAGGGGGCACTTACCTGTCAACAGAGACGGCGGCCAGGGTGAAGCTGCTGGCATACATGGTGAGGTAGATGAGGAAATGCACAGCTTTGCAAGCAAAGGCCCCAAAGAGCCACCCATCCAGGGTGTAAATGGTGGCCTGGAAGGGGACACAGCAGATGATGAAGCACAGGTCGGCCATGGCCAGGTTAAGGATGAAGAGATTGGTGGTGTTGTACTTGACTTGGCCGTTCCGCAGCAGCACAGCCAGCACCAGTCCATTCCCTACAGTACCCAGGAGGAAGATGAGGGAGAAGATGACAGGCACAATGATCCCTGCTGCTCGTAGCTCCGGGCTGTCAGAAGAGGCATTCCATCCCCCTGACATCTCCCCATCTGACCGTGGGGACCTGCATGGGGGGAAAGGGAGACACAGCACCTGTGCAGGGCCATGGGCATGTGGGTGCTGGATGGTGTGTTGACCACAGTGGCCACCCGAGCTCTGGCCCTTTGGTGCCTGATCCCGGCCTTTGTTTGATGCCCATGTTTCTCCCAGAGATGCCAATCCCAACCAGACAATTAAGTGATGACACCAAGATCCTCATGGCGTTACTGGCAAGAATGCCGTTGGGATCAGTCAGTTCACATCTGTCTGGCTTGAGTGGAGCTGAAGCCCTCTTCTCCTGCCCAGATTCACATCCCCACCATGGCATCTCCTGTGCTCCCAGCCCTCTGAAGCTGTCTCAAGCCCTGTCCTGCTGCCTGGCCTCCCCTACATTCCTCCTACAATCCCAAAACTGCTAAACCTCTTGGGATTGCTTGCTTTGGCAAGTCTAAATCCTAGCTGATGTTAACAGGGCTCAGCTGCAAGGCCACGGGGAAGGGGGTGGTGGTCCCACGTGGGCTGAGAGTGGTCCTGGCACATCAACTTAGGGCTGTGCCATCTCTGGCAGCGGAGACCTGATGACACCCCACAGCAGCAGCACCCCACCATACTCCTGCCTCAAGGAAGCTCCTTAAGCTGGGACCACTTCCACCCCAGAACTGGCTGCTCCTTGCTCCCTGTGCAGTATAGTTATGCTCTATGGAGGAAGGGCACCTTAGGGCACCTTTTCCTGATGCTGAGAGGTGGTCACAGGTTGGATGGTGGCAGCTAGGAGAGGATAAGGGGAAGACCTCAGTGTTGCCTGAAACACAACACAATGACCATTGTGAAGAAGCACACTATTACTGCAGCTCAAAATACTGTGATTTGCTCCAAAACTTCCTCCAGCCCTGAGCAACACTCAGGTGGGGTGCATTAACAGCCTATGTCCTAACAAGCCTTCCCCATGTTGTGCTATCATTAGAACAAATTGTCCTTCGCTGAGCAGCAACCAGGAGGGAAAGACACGTTATCTAGCAACTGTTGACATGCAATTAACTCTTTTTTGGGTCATGCAAGCTCCTTCACTGCATGCTCCCCCATCCCTCAGCTCATACTACTTCTCCTACTCAGCGGCCTCTCTGTATCACACCAAAACGTCGTCGTCCCTGCCTCTCTGATTCTGCAGTCCCCCCTGTCCTACTGGTAACTATCTGGCTCCTCCACCTGCCCCCATGGGATGTCCTTGTCTCCCCTTGTGCATGCACCTCACACATAGACTATGGGGAACCTCTGGGCACCCATGTGTCCCTGCTCAGGGAGCCCGAGGCCATCTCTCAGCTTGGCAAGCTGGCACTCACCTCTGCGAGGAAGGGCCTGCAGTTTTGCTGCTTGCTCAGGGGAGACCTCCGGTCCAGCTCAGGCAGCAGTGGTGGAGAGGAGGATAAGGGCCACCGAATAGTTTGGCGAGGCAGCACTGTCACCCCTGCCTGGTGTTCCGCTGCCTCCTCCTGCCTGCCGCCAGCTCTGCTCTCTCTTCTCCTGGCTCCCCCACGAGTCTCTCTCGTTCTGAAGCTCTTCTCTCTCTGTCTCCCCCTTTTCCCTCCCTCTGCTCTTGCTGCTGATCCATTGATCTCTGTTGTGTTTTTTTTCCCCTCTCCCTGAGGTTGGATTTGGAGTTAACTCCTCTCTGCCCAGCCTTCCAGCAGGCTCAGCCGCTTCCTGCTCCAGTGAGGAGGGGGTGGCAGAGAAAAAGCCCACTGCTCTCCAGTGGGAGAGGAAGGATGGAGGGGGGCAGGGTCCCATGGACCCCTGTGGGCCTTGCAGTCACCCCTCAATGCTGCGTGTTCAGGACATGTTGCCCAGCACCTCAAGGGAACATTAATATCCCACCATGGTGAGCCTGGCCCCTGCCCTGTCCTTGGAGTATTAGCAATTAATTGATGTTACTAGCTCTTATTAATTAATTATTAGTAGCATGGCACAGAGCAGACCAAGTATCTCCCACAATGTCTGACCCGGAGAAGGAGGGGAAAGCAGATTTGGGGTTCCATCCAGCCCAGGTCTGCCCTCCACCAGCATTTCTGGGGCACTGCAGTGCAGGGAGGGAGGACAAGCCATCCAGGGGGACCATCTCCGGAGGTTCAGCTTCATCACTGATGTGGCAAGAGGTGACAGTGACCCACGCAGCCCTCCTGCTGCCAGCCATGTCCACCCCTGCAGTGGGATTTGTGCCTTGCAGACTTCCAGGTGTGCTGAGGCTGAGCGTGGCTTGATAGTCCTTTCCTGACAAGACCTGAAGGCCACCAGCTTCCTTTCACTGGGAAGATCCTGGATGCCTCCTCAAATGCTGGAGCAGGATGTGGAGGAGGAGGTGCTGGCCCCTTCCCCTCTACAGCAGCCCCGATGCCCCTGTTGGCATCATCCCTTGGCCTGGCAGGAGGGACAACATGGCCTGTCCTCCCCGCCTGCCACTCCGGCAGGAGGGAGCGAGGTGTCCCTGCCGGCTCGCTATCAGCCACCGCCACCGTAACCAGGGAAAAGGGGAAGGCTGTGCCTCAGGACACGGTGATAACCCAGGGGATGCAGCAGAGCACAAGCCCGCAGACTGGCACTGTCTGCCTCAGCACCACACGCCATGGAGGGACCGCACCGCAGCTGCCTCCTCCTCCTCCTCCTCCTCCTCCTCTGCCTGCTCCTGCTGCCGGGCGCCCTGAGCCCGCCGCCATCTCTGGAAGAATCCCAGGAGCCATTGCTGCCAACGTCCAGCACCACTGATCCTGCTGCCCACCTGCTGCGCAGCCGCCCCTCGGCCCCGGTGCGGCCCTACAGCCTGTCGCTCTCCCCCGAGGACTACCGCTACTCCCCCAAGCCCCGGCACCTGCGGCCCGGGCGGCTGCGCCGGCTCCTGGGCTCGGCCTTCGACCCCTTCTGGATGGCCATTGAGGAGCCCTGGGGCCACAACGGCAGCATCCTCAAGGAGAACCTGGAGTCCCTGAGCCGGGACCTGGCGGAGGGTGCTGGGCGCTACCGCCGCAAGCTGTGGCGCGAGGTGGAGGGGCTGGAGCTGCCCACCTTGCTGCCCCCCAGCCCGGGGCTGCCCCCCGAGCTGCCGGGGGCCCTGGCCCACCGCCTGCGGCAGTGGCTGGTGGAGCAGGCCGCCTGTCGCCTCACCTCTGCCTGGGTTGACCTGGGACCCGTCTTCTGGCCCTGCTGGGTGCGCCACACCGCCTGCAACACCGGCCCCCCCAGCTGCTCCTGGCCCCCTGGCATGACCTGCCGCCCTGCGCAGGTCACCCACATCAAGCTGCTGGCCTGGCATTGCTGGGGACCACAGTCCCCCGGCCCCTTGCACTGCGCCTGGCAGCAGATCCCCTACCCCGTGGTGGCCGCCTGCAAGTGCTCCTGCCGCTGAGGGGCTGCGGAGGGACCCCCTGGTACCTGGTCTTGCAAACAAATGGCCTGAAAAGGTGAGCGGCTGCCTGGACTTACCCTCAGGGCCAGGGAGCTGGGCGGATAATCCCCCAAACGGAGAAATAAACCTCCAGAAGGGAAGTGGGGATCAGCTGCAGTCATTACTGTTTCTTGCCAAAACCCCTGGGCAGCACAGGGAGGCATTAGTGGCGGTGAAAGCCCTTGTGCAGCATTTATCTCCTGCAAAGTATATGGGATGGGAAAATTGTGGCACCCAGCGGGAGGTTCAGACCCCAGCTGCATCAGCCCTGGTGGTCTCTGCCCAAGCTGAGGCATCGCTGCCTGCCTGGGCAGGACTGCGGGCAGTGAGTGAGGGCAGAGGGATGCCACGGAAAAATGGTAGGGGGAGGTGGGTTGCAGCTCAGGGTGGAGACTGTGGAGATAGGGCTGGAGGGTGTCAGCAGGAAGGAGGGCAGGTTTGGGACTGCAACGAGGTAGCCTGGTGAGGGTGGAAGAAGGGAAGGGTGGGCAGGGACCGAGGGCTGGAAGCATCTGTCAGGGTGGGTGTGTAGACAAGCGGGATGGGACAGCACAGTCCCCTGCTTGAATGTACGATGTGTGAGATACAGGCATCCCACACCTACCCCGCATGGTGTGCAGGGTGATGGCTTGAGACCTGGGAGGAAGCCTGGCAGAGCAGCGTACGGGTGGGTCAGTGAGTGAGGCGTGGGAACTGCATCCTCAAAAAGAGGTGTCTGCCTCTACATTCCACCCAGCAAAAAGTCCTATGCTTTCTTGGCTAAAAGCTGCAAAGAGCTGCAGATTGGACCTAGGACAGGTCTTGAAGAAATAAAGAGCTGGAGGCTTTCCATGGGAATGCAATATTAACATGATGCCTGCAGTCGATGGGCACTGCATTGTTCATTTCCAGCATGCCATCATCTGACCCTCTTGCTTTCCCCAGGCTCCAGAGCTCCCTGTGCCGTGCAAACTGCAGTCTGCTGCAGAGCCTGGCCTTGAAGCAGGCGGAGAGGCAGCCAGAGCGTGGGGGGTTGGGTGCTGAGGGGCCTGAGAGAGACTGAGGTCAGGATGCCTGGTGAGGAGGAGGAGGAGAAGCAGGGAGCCCACATGTACATGAAAACAAGTGTGTGCATTGCAGGGGAGGGAGGCTGCTGCTGCTTTTGTTCGCAGCTGAGCAGTGAAACATCTGTATGTCTGCTCTCCCACTGAGGAGGACTTGAAAGCTGGAGCAGGGTTAAACTGCTTGCGTTGGGTTCCCTGAGTTCAGCAGAGACATCAGCAGGGCTGCCTGCAGAAGCCCAGGGGAGAGGGGGAGGCCTGGGCTGGGGACCAGCAGGAGGAAGGGAGGGAGGGAGCATGGTACAGGTGTGTGGTGGAGATGTGCAAGTAGCGGGGGCCAAGTAGGGGGTGCACATGCATCAGGCTCAAAACAGCAGTGATGCAGTTTAGGGACTCAAACCCCCTGAACCAAAGCCCATCTGGCTCAAGTGTCATCTCCTCCAGGTTGCAACAAGGGCCTGAGCTCAACCCCCTGCTGTTTCCCCACTACATTCCCCGTTCCCAAAATGGTGCCCGTTGATAAGGGGGAATGGTTTGCAGCACCATGAGGGCCTGGTGCCACACAAAGGGAACTCCGTATCACACTTTATCAGCAGGCTGAGCTCAGGGCCCTGTGCAGATGGAAAATTAAATAAAATCAGCACACAGTTACACTGCTAGCTGCCCTAACAAGATCCAGTGGCAACTCTATGGAAAATGCATTTCTTCCCGGCCCTCCGTTTCTTGTAAAGCCTTACAGCCCTGGATTAAATTCTGTATTCTTCTGCAGCAGTTCAGGTCAGACGTGTTATTGCCCTGTAGCTTGCTGTCTGACTGCCTAATAGCAGTTAGCATTTCTGGAGCAAGTCTTTGCTGATGTGACCCAGCACTCCAGCACCCAAGCACAGCACACCCTCATTTCAGCTGGAGTCTGGCAGTGGCTGCAGGCAGATGGCACTCAGCTCAGCATGTGGGCAGACAGCAGGACACATGTGATTTCTCATCTGCAGCAAAACCAATGCAAATAAAGCAATCCTGAGAAATGCCCAGGACTCACTTGTTCCTGCCTAAGCAGCAAATAGCTACCCCAGCACAGTGTGGAGGAACAAATCCAGAGATCTCAGCCTGCTGTATATTCTCTGCTGCGGGAAAATTGCACCTGACAGAGTAAAATTTTCTGTCACTTGTTCCGCCCCCAGCCTCAGTCCCAGGTCCTCTTGCCATGCTGCAGGTCTCTGCTGCTTCGGCTTATCTGCTGCCCAATGGCCTCTCTGGGGCAAGATGCAGCTCCCAGGGCAGATTTGGGAGCACCACAGTGATGGGCAAAGCCTTACAGCTGGCCCTCAGGACCAAGCAAGCCTGACACCTAACACTTGAGAGTGAGAAGGGGAGAAAGGAGGACCAGAGCTTCGGCTGGCTTATGTCCTCTTTCCCAAACCAGCCACTGGTGGCATGGGTTGCCTTGGGATACTCCCCTGCCTTGGTGGGGAATTACAGGTGGCAGATCTGCCGGGGTGACACTGCTGGACCAACACTGCTGGACCCGCAGGAGAGCGTGGAGGAAGCAGGTGATCTCAGGCATACCAGCAATGCTACATTTCCATCGGCACAAGAGAGCAGGAGCTGCACAGCTTCAGCACCCAGACTGAGGCTTCAGGGAAGACACAGCAGAGTGTCTAGTCAGAGGGAGAGAGGATGGGGATGGGCTGCAGCTCCTGGATGAGAAAACAAGAGCCAAATATGTGCTGCACTGCAGGACTGCTTTAATGACATATGAGCTGGTTGCCAGTGCTGCTGCCAGCACGATGCAACAACCACAGCTTCCTGCAGGTTGTGATGTCTTGAGGATCGGTCCTGCTCTTGGCAGCATGCTGCTCAAGCCCATCCTCCCAGTACATGTATTTGGTTGTGAGCAGGGACAGTGCCAGAGGAGGTATTTGCTGGCCCCTTAAGGCAGCGCTCCGTGTTTCCGTCCCACCTCAGTGAAGGCTTCCACGCAGCGGTCAATGTCCTCATTGCTGTGCACGGCTGAGATCTGGACCCGGATGCGGGCCTTTCCTTTGGGGACCACAGGGTAGCTGAATCCAATGACATAAATGCCTGGGGAGGAAACACAGGGAGTTGAAACTGGCTGGGAGGGAGTGAGGGAGGCTGAGGTGGTACTGGGTGATAGAAAGGCTTTTGGATCCTTCCTCCCCTCTCAGTAACCATTTCCAGGCTTCAGGGTTTTCTAGTGGCATCTCCTCCCAGGCATGGAACTGAAGGTTAGGGCCAGTGGTGGGGATGGAGTCCAGCATGTCAGGACAGGAGGGCTAATTTAACACATACCCCTCCAACAGAGAAAGAAGGTAAAGTCAGCAATATCTGGGAGAGACCTAGAGGACATTTGCATCTGGAGGGTAGAGAAATAACAGATTTCATGCAGGAACATCCTCTGGAGGAGGGATGGTGGTAGTACCACCACCAGCTGTCCCTTCCCTCAAGCCATGTGTCTGCATCCAGAGCTCCCTCCCCAGTTCACCTCTCTTCAGCATGTCCTCAGCCATCACCGCAGCCAGCCGAGCGTCCCCAAGCATGACAGGACAGATGGGGTGGTCTTTCCCTGAGATGGTGAAGCCGGCTGCTGTCATCTTGCTTCTGAACCTGGTGAAGAGAACAAGAGGATGAGTAAAAACCTCATCACCCCTGTCCTTGAGGACTGCTGACTCGCTTTCCCCTGGGAGCCGGGGACACCGAGGGCTGGGTGTGGTTTTGCTCCACCACGCATCTCCTGTGCAGGGAAGGGATCTCTTTTTGGAGTGACCTCCTGCCATATCCTGCTCAGCTCCATGTGACTGCAGCTGCTTGAGTGGCAGGTGTGCCTCAGCATGCAGCGCATCCAGAGGTGACACACCTGCCTGCACATGTGTCTGACAGAGGCACATCCTGCGGTTTCCCCTGAGCACCCCCTGGCCATGACTTGCAAACTACCTTCATGGTTATCGCTGCGGGGTGAATAAACACACAAAGACAACTCACTCCTAACGAACCTCTCCCCCTGCTCCCACCCCAATATGGCCCACTCACCGCTGGGTCTTGGCAGTCATGGACTGTGCAATGGCATTGCTTTCCATGAGCAGGTCCAGGGCCTTGGATGCACAGGCCACCACAGGAGGGGGTAGGCTGTTGGAGAAGAGGTACGGGCGGGAACGCTGGCGGAGCAAATCGATGAGGGGTTTGGGGCCAGTTGTGTACCCACCTGCAGATGGAGGAAAGATAAATGGACAAGGCACCCCAGGGTGACCTGTTCGGGGGGGGGGGGGGGGGGGGGCTTGATAAAGCCAACCTGTCAACTACAGTGGGAATTTCAGTACAAACCAGGCCTAAAGAAAATCACAGCTGATACCTTTTACCAAGAGCTTCCACCTTGACCCCAAAAGCAAATGCAAGGGGAAGATGACAGTGGAAGGAGCACATGACAAGACCTCTCTTGACCCTGCAGCAAATTGAGCTTCATGCTCCCAGTAAAAAAAGGACAACATGCATTTGTTGCTCTATCATTAGGCAGAGGAAGGAAACATCAAAGTGATGCTGTGGAGTTCTTTAGGGCATGGAGGGCCTTCGACAGGAAAACGCCTTCACCTGCAGCTCCTCCAAGAGCTTTTCCCAGGGTGGAGTTGACAATGGTGACTTTGTCCATCACTCCCAGGAGCTCATCAGTACCCCTGCAGAAAAAGGAATGTCACATTATCAGTGGTGCCAGCATGCACCAGGGAAGCTGCTCTACCCCTGATGTCTCAAGGGAAACAAAGCGCTGCCAGTCAGGTCTCTGGCGTCCTCCCTTCTGATAAAGGAAAAACACCCCCTGTGGCAGTCCAACCCAAGTGTTGACCTTCCCTTCTGCAGAAAGGGTAAGCTAGCATCTATGGAGGTAAGAGCGTGGGGTTTAAAACCCTCACAGATGACAGAGTGCTCAAACCTCCTGCACAGAAGTTTAATAGTTCAAACAGAGCACTAGCTGTCAACATAGGTCTTGCACATACCTCTGACATGCCACACCGTTAGCATACACCAGGAAAAACCAGTTGCCTGGCTAGAGTAGCTGATGTCCTCTGAGGTGGGCTGTGCACATCGCTGGTGTGCTGCACTAAAAGCACACAGGCCTAAAGCATCCATGTAAAAGTCTATGCTAGTGGAACCAACCGGACATGGCAAACGTGCTTTGCAAACGTGCTCTGCAGCTTCATGTCCTCCAGCCCAAAAAGGCAGGATGGGGCATGGCCACCCAGCTGTTGCCTCTCTTGAAACACAGTGTTGTAGACAACAGCATCAGGTTCAGACTGAAACTAGCATAATACATGAAGCACTCAGTAATCATTCCCTCTCCCTCAAACTCTTGTGCACTTACACACCTCAGTGCAGTCAAACAGTTGTTTTTGCAGCTGGTGGGACAACTGAGCCTACTGGGACACACAAATGAGGCCTACTTCAACTCACAGGATGGCTACCATGCCCCAAGAAAGGAAGATTACAAGACAACCAGACCATCCCATGATTTCTTCCTTATGAAGACTTAAATTTGAGAAGGCTTAGCGCAGCTACAGGGTCTGGAATATATTAAAGCTCAGCACAACTACCTCTTGCATTAGTGATGAAGTGCCACCAGGAGTGGCAACCCTTCTCTTAAAATTGCCTCTTGCACCATCATTATGATCCAGGATGAAGCATTTGCCATGGCCTTGGTGAGAAAATGAGACAAGTTTTCTTGCTTATTTCTCACTTTTCACCCATTTCACAGCTTGATGTGGATTCACCAGCTTCCCACATGAAATCTGTCTACACAGGAGAGAGCTGGAAGGGAGCTCTTCATAGAGCAACTTTTGGCTTTTTCAGAGATAGCTTTCTCCTCATCTCCTGCACTATCCCTCCATCTGAGGGGGGACCCATTGCTCATTCCCACAGGTGTTGCCTCACACGGGTCTCTACCTTACAGTAAAGAGCAGGAAGGACCACACAAGGACCACGCTTGGCACTCATGTGCCTGAAAAACCAAGCATGTGAAGCATCTTTTCTTGGCAAACACATGCAGCAAGTGCACTGATTGGCATCTGGAGGATCTCCAGGGGATGAAGAGAAAAGCTGCCCTGAGGGAATTAATAAATCTGTGCAAGCCAACTCCACAAAACGCCCTAGACCCAAGCATTTGAAAGTGATATCTGAGAGGAGAAGGACTGGGAAATCAGGAAGTCCAACTGCTTGCCAGGAGAGATAGACGAGATGGTCGCACCACCCCTTACACACTGAGAAGCAGCTGTCACGTTGAAACGGATCATTGCTCAAGTATCTCCCTTCAATGACCTCAGATGCTCCAAAGGTGGGGCGCAAGAAATGGTGGCTCCAGGAGTCTCCACACAAAAATGTGTTGGTCATCAGCACCTTTGGCCTTGCTTCAGAGGTAGTTTAGGGTCAAAGGGAGAAAGAGGGTTGAAACGGCTGCTTACCGGCCATTGGGTCCCAGGAAGCCTGTGCCATGGCAATCATCAATGAAGACCAGGGCATCATACTTCTGGGCCAGCTGGCACATCTCCCTCAGGGGTGCAATGTCACCGTCCATGGAGAAGGCACCATCGGTGGCCACCAGCCGCAGACGGTATTTCTATGGGAGGGAGAGCAGCATCCTCAGGGGTGAAGACGACACCTTGAGGAGAGGGGCTGGCGAAGGAGACCAGGACACAGTCCAGCTCCTGTAGGGAAGGGATAGATCTAACCAAGAGGGGGAGGGTTGCATTGCAACCAGCTGCTTCCCCCACCTTGCCTACCCATGCCTACCTGTGCCTACTGGGAAAACCAATGCCTATTGCATGGGAAAGGGCAGAGCTCACCCTTTGGGGCTAGTTACTGTGCAGGCAGCACAGCTAAATGAGCACCCTCTCATTGGGTGGGAGCAGACCTCCATACCTGTGCGTCCTGCAGCTTGGCCTCCAGGTCCTGCATGTCCACATGCTTGTAGCGGTACTTGTTAGCCTTGCACAAGCGGATCCCATCAACAATGGAGGCATGGTTCAGCTCATCTGACAGCACTGCATCCTCTGCGGTCAGGAGGGTCTGGCCATGCCGAACAGAAAGGATCATCCTTTGCTCCAGGGTGCCACCTCACTGAGATCTTCCAGCCTCCCTCAGTGCAGAAGACAAGGCTGCGTTTGATTGCAGCTGCCACGTCTCTCCTGGCACGCACAGCTAAACTTTCCGCTTTCCTTCCCAGCCACTATATCCCCTGATTCCCTAGGCCAGGCTCCTGTCTGTGGCTTCTGGGCTCAAAACCTCCCTTCCTTTTCCCTAGAAAGCCTGGGGGATCACCCCTTCCGCCCCACCTATGCTACAAGGAGGGGAACAGACCTCCCAGGAAATGTGAGCTCTCCCCGAAATCTGGAGCTGGCTGGGGAAGGGGGAGGTGAGGGCTGATTAAACAGCTCCGCATGGCTTCTCCAGTCCAAGAGCACCAAGTCAGGGTTCTCCACCACTGGTCACTGCCATCTTTTCTGCAGCACAGACCTCACATCACAGAGCCTCTGGAAAGCACTGGCAGGCACATTGCTGCCACCTCCCTCCTCCATGCACAACACAAGGAAAGCCCTACTAACCTCAAAGATACCAGCATTGGCATCAAAACAGCTGGCATAGAGAATGGCATCTTCCCGACGGTGGAAACGTGTGATCTTCTCCTCCAGGTCCTTGTGTATGCTCTAAAGAGAAGAGAGGAGCAAGCATCACCGAGGGGCACGACAAGTTCTCACTTGCCCTTTGCAGACGCTGACTGCAAAGGGAGGGAACAGCCAGGTTTTATCCAGAAAAGGTGTGTGTGCGTGGGAGAAGTTAGTTGTGTTCGGCAAGCGTTTGCAAATGCAGCCCTAAAATGTGGTTATGGGTTTGGATGCCAGAAACATAGGAGGAAGACTCCAAGCTCCCCACCCATGGGGAAGCAGCTCTGAGTTTTCTCTGCCCTTAACCAGCTGGTGCTCTGAAAGGGCTCCAGGATGGTTTGTCTGAGCCACTTGAACTCAGACGTGCCGTAATTTTGGCCCTTAAGGGAGAGAAAAAGACATTCATTTTCTGAATTCAGGGAGGTGTTTAGTTTCTTTGCTCTCTGAGGGGCTGTAAGGGTTTAAGCTGGCATATTTCCAGATTTTTGGCAGGCTTTTTTTCCAGGCAGCCATGTGTACCTTAGCGTGGTGCACGCATGCAAGTGCTGAGTGGGGAGTCTGAGCGGAGCCCCTGAGGAAGGCGACCCTGGACCAGGGGATGCTGCCCCGGCGCCCGGTACCTGGGTACCGCAGATGAAGCGGACAGAGCTCAGCCCAGCGCCGAACTTCTCGAGGGCCTCCACGGCAGCACGGATCACCTCGGGGTGGCTGGAGAGCCCCAGGTAGTTATTGGCGCAGAAGTTGAGGATCCCTGCGGGAAGAGAGGGAGAAGCACAGGTGTCGCACCGGGGGAAAAGGTCCAGGGCCCTCCCCGCCGCCCCATACGCACCGCCTCCGCCGCCCGCCAACTGGACGTGGGGACCTTGCCGGGAGGCGATGACCCGCTCGCTCTTCCAAGTGCCGGCGCCTCGGATGTCCTCCAGCTCGCTCTCCAGCCGCCGGCGGAGCTGGGCCGCCGCCGCCCCCGAAGCGGCCCGGTGGCTCCCGGCCCCGCCGTTCCGCAGCACCCGCCGCGCCACGCCGCGCCACATCCCGCTGCCCGCACCGCTCCGCCGGCGGGGGGCGGTGCCCCCGCGGCCAATCGCCATTGGCCTGCCGGGATCCGCCCCCCGGGAGGCGGGGCCGGGGGGGAGGCGCGGGGCGCCGCCGTGGCTCCGCCCCCTCCCACCCGGCCCCGGCGGCGCGGAGGCGCGGGGAGCTGCGCTAGGAGGTGCTGGTGGGGAGTCTCTGAGCCAAGGGGCTTAGGCACCCCAGAAACAGGTGATTTGGGATCCCTGGAGTCTGAGGGACTTGGGGGAACCCCGATCATGGGATTTAGGAATTGTAGAGGGGTCGTGTACTAGGGCCCGAGGGATTTTGAAGACACAGTGGTGAAGACACATGAAGACATGGACCTTGAGGATCAACAAGCCCAGGAGCATTAGGTGCCCCCACCTAAAGGATTTGGGGTCCTCAGCACAGGTGGCTTGGATTCTCATCTAGGTGGT
Source organism: Falco cherrug (assembly GCF_023634085.1). NCBI lineage: Eukaryota > Metazoa > Chordata > Aves > Falconiformes > Falconidae > Falco > Falco cherrug. Next base: position 34,834,335 of record NC_073701.1, on the reverse strand, counting down.
TTATGGGTGCCTACCACAGTGGGTAATGGACCAAGGCTCTGTAGGATTTGAGTGCATCCAGCTGAGGTGGCCAAGGATCCTTTGGTCTGAGAGGTTTAGGATTTACCAGCTGAAGAGGATTCGATACCCAAGCCCAAGGAATTTGAGCGTGTTTGGCCAATGGGGTTTGCGATCCACAGGCCCACCGAGTCTAGACACAAAGAGTCCAGCTGGATCAGCTGTCTCCATCCTCCACTACAGCTGACCAGGGAATCCTGTGGCCACAGTGGTTTAGGCCCCTCATGCCCAGGAGGATTAGGCACGAGGCTTTTAAAAGGGGCTTAGGGTCTTTGGCCTAGGTGGTCTGGGAGCCTTTGGTCCAAGGGTCTTAGGAAGAAAAGCCCAAAAGCATTAGGTGCCTCAGGCCAAGGATTTCAGTACGCTGAACTACATAATTTCGGATCCTTGATGGCTAAAAGGCTCCCATCTACCCAAGTGATTTAGGATCATCGGGCCAATGCATCTGGGAGCTCCCATCAGGGAAACTGAAGACCCCGGACCCATGAGATTCAGGCACAGCAAGTCCAAGGGGACTGGGCACCCACAGGCCCTGGGATTTCAGAGCTCCTGGAACAGGTGGTTAAGGATCCTGACATTCAAATAAGAGTTTAGATGTCTCTAGCAAAGGAGGATCAGGCACCTCCTGCCTGAGGCTCAAACCCTATGGAGCAGTAGGGCCGACCTTCAGGCAGGCTCCCGGCCAGCCCCAGCTGTCAAGGCAGCCCAGCCCTGCCTGGGGAGGGGCTCTGGCAGGGGCCAGGCAGGCCCTGGAGTCATGCCAGTCCCCTCTGGGCACAAAGCCAGAGCCTTGGGGTGATAGCGGAGCCATGCCCAGCAGTCTTGCCTTACCCTGCCCTGGCTGCCCACCCCTGCCTGCCTGCGGAGCTGCCCGTTGCTGTGCTTGAGCCTGTTCCTCCCCAGGGAGCAAAGCCACTCATAGCTCTGTTTGTCCTTTCTCCCCAGGGATCAATCCCTTCCTGCTTGGTGGATACCTCCAACTGCTTGAAAGCAAACATGGACAGACCCTGGCTGTGCTCCACCTCCTCCATCCCACCCCTGCCCCAAGAGTCCTTGCCACCACCCCACTGTGCTGAGGCGGCTCCCCAGGCAGGCAGCCCCATTGCCCAGCTGGCCGGCCAGTTATCTCCAGCACCAGCCAGACCTCACACCCAGCAGCCCGGCACACTTCGCATCAGCCCTGCAGTAAGGACCCAGGGCAGTGGAGGAGGGAGCAGAGAGCCCCTTTTCCTCCTTGGGAGAAGGTTGTGGCTCTTACAGCCATATGTTCCTGCTTCCCCTCCAACAGAGTTTTTGCCCGGCCCCAGCAAACATGCAGCCTCGCAGGAGCTGGGGCAGGACTGGGAATTGAAATCCTGTAGAGCCTCAACAGACACACAGAGTCACCATCATTCCCAACGCACAACAATCAGCCTGGCATTAAAAAAAAAAAGTAGACACACACAAGAAATTTTTGAGACGTCAAAATAAAAACCCAGACCAGCAACTCTTTAAAATGGGAACTCTCCATACCAAAGATGTTCCTTCTTTCTTTCATTAACTGCTTTGGTTTTAGCCATTTCTAGATAGGAATAGATCAATTCTTTATAAAATGCAATAGAAAGGGGTAAAGATAAAGGCAAAAGCTATTTACAGAAACCAACGGGAGAGTACCAAAACACTTCTAGACTTCTCACTTCTTCTTGGGCGATTTCCGGATGCTGGACTTGGCTTTGGGTTTCGACCGCTTTGCCTTCTTGGGTTTGGATGCCTTCAGCGACTTGACCTTAAAAGTCTTTGTTGTCTTGGCTTTCTTCGGGCTGGCCCTTGACTTCTTCCTGGCTTTCCTGGCAGGAGATTTGGGCTTCTTCGCCGACGACTTGGCTTTCTTGGGCCTAGCTGCTTTCCGGGGCGAGGTGGATTTCCTGGCCGCCTTCTTCCTCTTCCTGGCCGGAGACTTCTTCGCCTTTTCGGCCTTGGCCAGGCGGAAGGAGCCTGAGGCACCGATCCCTTTGGTCTGCTTGAGGACACCAGCAGCGAGCAGGCGCCGAATGGAGAGCTTGATCTGGGCGTCGGCATGCTGGCCCACCTTGTAGTGGCTCTTCACGTACTTCTGTATGGACTGGCGGGAGGAGCCGCCGCGGCTCTTTTCGGCCCGGATGGCGGCCGCGATCATGTCCGAGTAGGTGGGGTGGGCTGCCGGCCGCCGCGCTGCCCTGGCCCGCTTGGGCTTGGCGGCCGGGGCCGGGGCTGGGCTGTCGGTCATGGTCAGCGCTTCGCCCCGCGACGCCCTGCTGTTCCCTCACGGCGGGGAGCCTGGCCCGCCCGGCTCGGGACCCCCGCCCCTGGGCGGGGAGAGGCTGGGAAGGAGCGGTGGGTGACAGCCGCAGCGGTGCCGGAGCCGGTGCCGGTGCCGCTCCCGCCGTGGCTTCTGCGGCCGCGGTCGCCGCCGCCAGCCTTTTAAAGGCGCGGTGCGGACCGCCGGGAGGACTGCCCCGCGCGCGCCACCCGCCCGCCGCCGGTGTCCCCGGCTGTCCCCTGCCACGCCCCGACCCGCCGGGCTGCGACAGGGAGAGGCGCTTGGAGGGGACGCTGGGGGATAAGGAGGGACACCGGGCGGGGGTCACTGGGGACAAGGCAGAGCACTTGGAGGGGACGCTGGGCGACAAGGAGGAGCATTTGGGGAGATATTGGGTAGGGACGAGGAAGGACACTGGAGGAGACAAGAGCAGGACAAGGAGGAGCCCTCTGGGGGGGGCACTGGGTGTGGACAAGGAGAGATATGGGGGGGCATGGGGGAGACACAGAGGGGCACTTGGGGGACACTGGGTGGGAACAAGGATGGACACTGGGAGGGGACTTGGGGGAACCCTGGGGAGACAGGGACACAGCAGGGACGCTTGGAGCAACATCAAGACACGTGGAGGGATGCACAGGGGGGATGCTGGGGGTAAGAAAGGGATGTTTGAGAGGGGGACACAAGGGGTGGCACAGGGAGAAACATCAGGGGACAAGGAGGGGCACAGGGGAGAACATTGGGGGGGCAAGGAGGGACACTAGAGGAGACATTGAGGGGGACACCAAGGAGAAAAGGGAGAGCATTGGGCTCAAAATAGGCTCAGCAGTAGTACCCCACAGCCCAGTCCTCTGCCCCCCTCCTCTGCCCTCTTTGCTCCACACTAGGTGCTTTGGAGACATCAGCTCAGCCCCCACATGTGTGTGGCAGAGGTCACAAATAAGAGACTGTCCCCTTTTTTGGGGGGGACACACACACACCCCTCTTTGTGAGGGGACAGAGCAGGAACATGTAGCAGCAACTATCAGCCATCCTTTCCCAGTTGGGTGAGTGGTTGGCTGTTTCTGGGAGATTAAATGTAGCTGCTGTCACCATCTTGCCTGTAGGATTTAGATGATGTTTCCCCCCTTGTTTCTTAAAAACACGTGGGCGCAGCTGCCTTGCGCCCACCGACACGCTGTGCGGTGCTCAGCGGTGAACCCTGGCACCTCCAAACCCCCAAGTGCTTCAGCAGGGCATTAAAATACACAGCAAGCACCTGCCTGTAACCTCAACGTCCCCTGGATGCCCAGGGGCGTGAAAACCACTGGCCAAGGATGCACAGGAGTATAAATAGAAATATAGATAAATACAAATAAATAGAAATAATAGAAATAAAAATAATTGAGATATTTAATGCCCCCTCCCTGACATGCCCACATACTACATGAGGGTGCGGAGTGGCCCCCTGCCCCAGGAGGAGGCACTCGGCCCCCTAATGCTTTCCTACTGGTGGAAGGGCTGCTGGGGACATCCCCTCATGCCTCCCTCCCTGATGCCACTCTTTCATGTACCCCATTTCATTCTGGGAGCAGTAAAAGTTCACAGCACCTGCAAACCACTTGATTTTATTAAGAACAAAGAGCTCCTAATTGCGGAGAGGAATAGCCACCCTCCCACCTCCTCTGGGTTGTTTTTTATTTTTGCTTAAGACCTAATGAACACATCACTTTCCGCCCCGCACAGAGCACACGGGCAGCAAGCTCTGGTGGCTGCTGTACAACGCTTTGACTTTGACGGGCTGAAGGACCTCTCATTTTTCCTAACTGGGAATAAACAGCCATTGCTGGCTGCCTGCACGTAGGCAACCCAGGTGCATGCAGATAAGGCACCATCTGCTTTTATTTGCATCCAAGTTTTTAACGGTCAGAAGCATCTCACCCATACACTGGGCTCTGAGGGTAGATGGAGGAGCGTGTGGGTAAGCATCAGCCCTAAGCCCCCAGGGCTGGCACGGTGCCATGGGCTGGCCACAGACCCTCCAGCCTTAACACCCAGGCAGCCATTATCAGGGCAGTGCAGTGATGGGGAGGCAGGGAGGGAGGAGGGCAGATGCTTTACCTAACTTTAACCGGCTGAAAATTAGGTGTCTAATCTCAGCCAGTCACCTGGGCAGGTCCTGCTGCCGACCAGGGCTGCTTAGTCTCCTCCACCAGGTGCTGCTGCTGGTGGGCAAACACCCTCTTCCCTATATGTGGGGGTTCCAACTCTTTCATCCAGACTAGCTCCCTAATTTTCAGCCAGTCAAAATAAGGGGAAGATCCCCCAGGCAACTCGGTGGAGGGAAGGCATATGGGTGGTCACAGCTCATCAGGCTGCTGCTGGCCTTGCACCTGGGAGGATCCCAGTCAAGGCAACCCTGAAGCACCCCACTTGATGTTGGAAAGCACCCCTTGAACCCTATGCTGTGATACCGATGTATCCTTAGCATGTGCCAGCCAGCACTGAGAGAGGTTTTCTAGCCCCCAGCAGGATGCCGGAGCTGGAGGTGGGATGCAGATGCTGCAGGGCAACGGAAGCCCTGTGCCCTCTGGGAAGTGCAGTCCAGCACTGCCAGCATGCCATGCAGGCAGCATGGTGGGGGCCTCATCCAGAAGGAAAATCTATTCCTGTGGGCCACCCATGCCACTCTGCCCCAGCTTGGGCTCGTGCCTGCATTTTTGGCCACAAGAACCTGCCATCATGCCCAGGGCAGGGTGGGTTACCCTCTGCACCTCCTTTTCTCCTCAGGGAGGGCTACCCAGCTGCTCCAACCCTCCTGTTTCTGGCATTAGTCAGCAGAGGTTGAGAAATCTTGCTTCTCTGACGAACCCCAGAAGACAGAGCCTGGCAGAGGAATCCTCTCCATAATCCCATTTACCTTCTCCTCCCTCCCTGCACTGCATTCAACCAGACCCCATAGGGATTTACACACTTCCAGCTGCGGATTTCATCTTAAATGGTCAAGCTGTGTCTACTGTGGATGTGCTGTGGATCTGCCAGGTAGGATCTCCTTGCAGGGAGAGGATGGCTGTTCATTGACACCCCAGCACATCAGAGCACTTCTGGTGACTAGTGCCAGTGACATTTTATTTTACCCAGTTTCTATTTTCAAAGAGGTTCAGAATCCTCAGCAGTGGGACTTGGCCTCACTGGCACTCAGACCCAAGTGCTTCAGTACTTTGTTAGTGGCAAACCGGGGAAGTTACCTGAATTTCCAGCCATGCTCATCAGAGGTTCAGCCCTGGGCCCCTGGTGTGTAATGCAGTGTGGTCAGCTCAGCATGAAGCCACTCAGCCCATCCACAGCTAACAGCAGAGCAGGCTTTAATGATGCCAATAAATAGTGAAGGGGTATTGCCTCTGGCTGCTGGACCAATTACCACTGTTTTTCAAAGATTTGCAAGCTGTTTCTCAAGAGCAAGCTCCTTATGTGAGCCAGGATGCTGCCCTTTTGGGCTCTGCCAGCCATTGCGCTTGTCACTTGTGGGCATTTTGGTCATCTCTCCCTGCCACTCTCCCCCAACCCAGCTCCCCTGCACCCAGCAGATAGTGATGCAGAGATGATGGGCAAGCGTATCACCCTGCCACAGGCAAGACAGGGGCTGTCCGATAAACACCGTGCTGGTTTGGAGGGCGGCGGTCTCCCATCACCCTGGGGTGACAGGATGCTCCTACCCAAGCAGTGGCTGATTTGCAGCCACAGAGCCTCAAGGAGGCGAGGCTCAACCGCATGTCGGGCGCCCGCACATTTCGCCTGCACTTACACGACACGTTTATCGGGGCCAGCAGCCCCTGGTCAGGAAAGCAAAAAGAAAAAAACACCACCCCAACAAACCAACCCAAACAAACACAAGATACTGAACCCTTCAGGGAAGGGGCTGGTGAGCAGCATGCCAAGCACTGTGCGCTCCAGCACTCTGCGGGTTCACCCCTTGCTCACCCTCCGCTTGCCCCCAGCAGCCCACTTTTGGGGATTTCTTCCCCTGAGAGCAGGTACGACCATGCAGACTGTTGTTTCAGTGTTTGTTTTTTCTAAAAACCATGCATGCACCTCCAAGCCTGCAACACTGTGCCCTGAACCCCACTTTTTTCCTTCCTTTCTTGGTCCCTGCCTCATGGCAAGACCAAGCCGTGCAGTCTGGAAGCAGTTGCCCTGAGCTGCTCTGTTGCCTTTTGCCTTCCTTCCCATCTCAGCCCCTGGCATGCCAAATGCTTACCCTGTCCCATACTCAATGGCAACAGCCATGTCTTACTGGGAGGCAAAGGGAAAAGCCTGGACCTGGGGCAGCGTGGGGACAAGGTTTCTAGCCTGGAGGCAGGAGGCTAAGCACCAGCAAGAGCAAGCCCTGGCTCTGCACGGGTGCAGGGGGGAGCCGGCCGCTGAACTCAGTGCCTGGCCTCTGGCACCATCTGCCAGGTTGCCCAAAGGCCTTGTGCACGTGACTAAAGCCTGCAACCCAGTTGTACCAGAATCTGAAACTTACAAAAGCAGCTCGCCTCACCTAGGGAAAGCAGCTGCTGCAGCCCTGCTCAGAGGGGTGGGTCTGCATTTGCCTGCACCCCGCTGCCTCAGGGGCTGCTGGTACCACAGCAAGGTCATCACACACCGAGCAGTGCCGTGCTGCCCTAACTCTCCTCTCACGGCTGCCACGACCACCTTACACACCACTCCCATCCCCGACCACCTTACACACCACTCCCATCCCCACATCGCACAGTACTCCAGCCTCCCAGCCAACACATCCATCACCTCTATCCAAAGGTCTTCATTGACCCTCTGGTCTTCCCCTCCTCAGATGTTGCCCCCAGCCCTGGCAATAGCCTGCAATTAGGGCTCTTCCATAATTGCCAGCAGCCTCTCTGCAGAGCAGCAGCTCACATTTACATTGAGATGGGGCTGAACGAGGAGCAGTCATGCCAAGGTCCTCCATCCCGAGGGTCCACGTGGGATTTTCAGAGCTGTGTGGTGAAGCAGGTTATTTCTCCCCCAGATCCAAAGGTGGGGCAGGCAGCTGGATTAATGGCACTGCAGGGCTCCTCTTGCTCTCCGTCCAGGGGCTGGGGGTGCTCCCACTGCTTTCCCCCCCCAAATCTAGAGGGAGGCAAGCAACAGGTCAGGATACCCCAAGTCGCACAGGAACCTGGAAAAATGACACCCCACTGCCACACTGGGTTAGGGCCATGTGGCAAGCCTCCCCCTCAAGGAACACATTTTTCTCAGCGAAAAGGGAAGATTTTATTAAGTTAAAAGTTGAAGGGTGTAGCAGAGCAGCAGCAGCTGCCACCTTGGAGGGGGTTGGCTCCAGCAGGTGCAGTAGCAGCGTCACAGCTCCTCTTCCCTGGAAAGGAAAAGCCCCCTGGCTCTGGGCTTCTGCCAGCTTGGGTTCTCAAAGGAGCCAAAGGACAGTCACAGAGAGAGCTCGATCATGCGGACTCTTGCCAAGGACTCCTATTTCAAAAGTCCCAGGCAAGCATATCCATGGCAGACTGCCCCAGCAGCTCCCTCCTATGGCTTGCATGTCTTCTTTGCAGGTCGCTGGGGTTGGCACGGAGTGCATAGGTGGAGGGGTCATGATCCTCACCATACATCCCAGGATGGTCCACAGAGACATTTGGAACAGACAGAATATGTGCTGAAGGTGGCTGTGCGGCCAGGAGCAATGGGGCTGGGAGGGGGTTGGGGAACCAGATTCTCTTTGTTAGGGTAAAAATTCTGGTGATGCAGCAAAAGTTTTCCCCCTTCTCTTCCCCTTCTTCCCAGGGAGGCAGAAAAATTCCTCTATAAAATATAATTTTCACATATAAAATCCTGAAGAAGGTGCATGTAAGGAGCCAGTCCAAACAATGTGCTCAGGTACGCAGGCAAAAGGGGTTCATCAAAAAAGCTTTGGGAGGGGACTGAGGAGGTTGGGGTGTGTGTGGGATTCCTCATCAAGGTGATAACAGATGGGATTCAACACACACACACCCCCCACCTTCCCTGCAAGTGAGGAATGGAGCAAATACAAAACAAGAACAGATAAACAAATGAAGAGAAGACCTGGAGAGAGAGAAAAGAGAAAACCAGACCTGGTTTAGAAAGACTCCACTGAGCTCAGAAATACCATATCTTCTCCTCCCCCAGGAGATGGCCATCTGGAGCCCTGCTACAGACCCATGCATCTTGGTGCCCACCAGCAAATGCTAGTGGAGCAGGGTGACCCCAATCCTGATGGCCACTGCATCCAGGCAAGAAGCAGAACTGCTCTGGACAACAGGACAACCTCATTCCTGTCACCCTGCTTCCCTCCCCAGATGCAGCAGGCATGCCCACAGATGCGAGTGGGAGGAGGGCTGGGTCTAGTCAGGGCTGCTTTGTTGCAGACCTAATTTCCATGCTGCGATAGAGAAACTGCTTCAAAGGTGAATGCAGCAGAAACATTACCTATGTAGGTAGCACATAACTGCCCCCACGCTGTCACCCAAGCCACAGGGCGAAGGCCAGCATGTGGCTGGCTCCTACCTCCAGCCTGGTTGAGCAGTGCTTGGTGCTAGCTGCAGGAGCATCAAGAGCAGCGTCAAGAGCAGCATGGCAGGAAGGGGGCTGAGCACCTTGCGAGAATGTCAGGCACAAAAGGAGGGCCAGGGGTGCAGGATGAGAGAATGCAAGAAGCAGAGAAGGAAGAGTTTAAGCCTAAAGTTTTAACACTCTGCAGCAGGAGGAACTGGCAGCTTCCATCTCCTTGTCAATGCGGGGCAGCCAGTCTCAGCCACTTGCACCTGCAGGGGACATCACAGCATCACTGGTGCTCACCGTTACTCGCCAGCGCTGTTGCACAGTGACTCCTTCTCCTGCAGAGCCGCCATAGCCAGGCGCAGGTGTTCCTTCAGCTGCTCGATCTCTCGCTCCGAGCGCACCTTGATGTGATTCAGCTCTGCATAGACATCTTGGTATTTCCCTGACGCAAATCTCTTATCCTGCCAGAGAAGGGAAAGGGGTCAAGAGGTTTTAGGGCCAATAATAGGGAAGGGGGTGACAAGGCAAGCCCAGCAGCAGAAAGGCCAGCAGGTGAGGAGGTGAAAGTGAATCCCATGTTTGAAGCCCATCCCAATCCAGGCCACACAGAAACCATTCAGAAAAAGACCATGGAGGTAGCATTTCCCAAACCCCAGGCAGGGAAGGAAGGCAGGGTCACTGGTCCCACAGTAGTGGCGATCTATAATATCAGATTGAGGAGATGTGGGATTTACTATGGCTTGTGTGCATTTGGGCCAGTCATGTGGGAAAAATAAGCCCTACTAAAGATAAAGGCCACGGAAAAAGCCAGTCCCAGCCCAGTCACTCATACAGCAAAAAATCTTAAGTGAGAAAATTATAAACTCCTGGAGCATCACTGAATCGCAAAGCTTCTTTCAGGTTCCCCTTTGGCAGGGGTCTTTGAAAATCCCTCTGAAGGAGCTGCTGCCAGTGGAGGGAGCAGCACACCCAGCAGCTGTGCCCAAAGAAACTCATCTACCCAGCGAGATGACAACTGGAGGAAGAGAAGGTGGCTGGGCAAGCAGAGCACTGGGCAGACTTCATCCAGGCTTCCCAACTGGGAAAGAAGGGCTCCTGGCTTGTCCACACTTACGTGTACATACATCTGGGGAAACCAGCAGCAGTCTCCATGACATTTCCCTTGTACAAGGGAAGTCTACACCAGCCTGTGCTGCTCAGAGCATGTGGCTGCTTATGCACTCAGGAGCACGCCAGGACAAGGAGCACAACTCACAAGAGAGTTTGGCCCAAGAATCCCATCAAACCCAGCTGAATCCTGCTGACATGCAGCCCTGGTGCTCCCCTCCCTCCCCTCTCCTGCTTAATTTCCCAATGGCTCCCAGAAAACACCAACCTTTTGCACCATCTGCAGCTCCTCCCGGAGGCACTGCACCTCTTTCTTTAGGTACTGGAGCTCGTTCTCCTTCACCCGCAGCAGCACCTGGGCCAGGAGTAGGGAGAGGAATCAGAGATGACTCAGGAGCCTCAGAAAGGCCAGCAGGTCCTGGCGCAAGCGTGGCAATGGAAAAGGAAGGAAGGGCCAGGAGGGCTGGGGCAGGAAACAGCGTGAGCAGCCCAGGAGAGCAGCGAAGGGGAAGCTTGCGTACCTGCTTCCTGCACCAGCCCACTGCTCCATCCGGCACCCCACTCCCACCCGCTCCCAGCCAAAACCACTGTGAGGAGACCCCCAGCACAGGGTGGGGATAGAGGCAGGGGGGCAGCACAGGGGGGGACTCCGTACCTCCAGCTCACAGGAGCTCCGCTCATTGTTGTGCGAAGAGCGGTCCCCAGAGCCCCGCGATGAAATAAAGCTTCGCAACTTCCCAATCTCATCCGAGAGACGGGTCTGCAGCTCCTGCAGGCAAAACCAAAAGACATCAGATTCGCCATGGCACAGGCCTCTCTGCTGTCCTGACCTCTCCATCTTCAAGCCAGCCCTACTCCAGCTTCGAGAGACCTTCTTGTAACCCTCTGCCCATAGGTTACAGCACCTACAACAGCAAAGTACGTTCACCATATTTAACATGATAGTTAAGACAAGCCCATCCACAGCCTCTAACTTTTTTTTTTTTTTTTTCCTGATGATGATGAAGTCTCAGAAGGGAAGAAATGGGAACAAGTAGGGGAGTTTTAACACAAGGGCTGGGCTGTGCAAGGGAGGAACATGCTCGGCGGTCTCTGCTGGCAGGGAAAGCCCTTCTCTTGCCTGGTTTTTCCGGAGGAGCTCCTTCCCTTCCTGCTGACAGCACTGCAGTGTCTGCTCCCGCTCCTCTGCCTTCTGGGTGAGCTCCCCGATTTCCAGGCACTTTTGGGAATACTGTTCAGAAAGCACCTGCAGCTCCCGCTTCAGGGACTCCACGTCCAACCTGCCAAAGAGGTGCTGGCTCATTGCTGCCCTGCAACTTTTGCTGGCCCCTGGCCACTGACATCACCTTCCCCCCCTGCCATGGGCAGCCTCTGCCCCCATCAGTCATTGGCACAAAACAACGTTCCCTGTGGACCAAGGCTTTATTTCCCACCCTCCTGCACGTGAGCATGGTGCTTCTAGGAGCTTCAAGCCATGAAGGAAAAATGGAGGAGCTTTCCATAAAGAAAACAGAGGGAAGAAGCTATAGGAAAAATGGAGGAGCTGCAGGGAAAACAGAGGTGCTACAATAGCCAAGCAGGGGATAAACCTCCCTGCCCTACAGCTCCAGCAGCCCTGGCAGTCACTGCCGGGCACCCACCAAGCCCACAGAGGGAGCTGGGGAAGTGACAGGAGGGAGAGCTGGGGGCTATGGCTGCAACCAGGGTGCAGTGACACTGGCACATGGCGGCAACATCAGGCAATGGGAGAGGGACAGGTGGTTTCTTACTGGTGCTGTTTCTGGAGGGCATCTGAGATCGAGCTGCATTGCTGGAAGCTTCGTGTCCTGCCCAGCTCCTTATTCATTTCCTCCCGGTGGGCTTTCTTCAATGCCTCGATGGCTGCAGAAGGGGCAATGGGAGATGGGGGATCAGGCTGCGCAAGTTCCGGCACATATGGGGAAACCACACCAGGGAACTGGTTGAGTTCTTGCTGCTGCGGGCTCCCAGACCTCTTTGCAGATTCCCCCTCCTGCCCTCAGGGCATACCCCACCTTCTCCATGCCCCAGGATCATCCCAATGCACCAAATGCTGCCAACTAGACCAATACGGGGCAGTGTGGGAGCTCTCTGCCACCTCTGCCAGCCCCGTCCACCTAGAAGGTGCTGACCCCCCTCCTACCCATCCACAGAGGAAATAACCCATTTCCCACCGCATCTTTACCACCCCAAACCCCCAGCCCCAAACAGCCTCCACAGCACAGGTCTGAGGAGTACCAAACTCGTGCTCCAAGGAGCATCAGCCTCACACCAGTAGGGTTAGCAGTGTGGCTCCAGGTGACTGGGATGACTGGTTTCTGGCAAGAGACATTTGGGAGAGGCAGGAGGGACCCTCCTAAGTGGGGGCATGGCTTGGTGTTCACTCCTACCTGCTGCCGTTGCTGCCGCCTCCTCTGCCAGGAGCCGCTCCTTCTCATGCCGCAGCCGCTCCAGCTCCCGCTGGTGGTGCCTCTGGAGCTCCTCCATCACTTGCTGGTGGGACGACTCCATCTCAGCCAGGCTGCGCTCACAGGCCTCCTGCCGTGCCAAAGAAAGGAGGGGTGAGGGACCAGGAGGCAAGAGCAAAGGCTTGGGCCAGGACAGGTACCGGGCTGAGCTGATGTCTGCCTTTGCAAACCTCATTCGAGTCCAGGGCCATTTTGAGAGAAGTGAGACCATTTGCCATGAGGGTCATTTCTTTCTGGAAGTGAGGTGGAACTTTTATCAGTGAACACAACTATTTGATAGGGCTGCACATCTTGCAACCTTTGTGCTTTGTGAAGGATGAAACATTCCTCTTGCTCTTCTCAAAACTGAAGCAGCAAGACAGGAATGTCTGTCTTGGGCCAAGAGCTGGGAATGACACACCTGACAACTCAGTCCAGACCCTCCACCAGGCTGCACTGCCTGGCTGAAGGAGATCAACAGAGGGAACTGCATCTCAGTATCTGCCTTTTAAATGAAGTAGCATCCCTCAGAATCAATGAAAACTGAGCCTCTTCTCCTGAAAACTGACACCTTGAACTGCCCTGTGGCCCAACAGAGGCTGCCAAAGAGCCCTCCACAAAGCCTAATGGTTAGGGATCCTCCTCACACAGCTTGCCCTCCTTTCTGATGGCTCTGAGATCAAGGGGATTGTTCTTTCAATGCTGAGCACTGTGGTGAATTGGGGTTACCGCCAAACAAAGCGGTTCCTACTTTGGAGCTACACCTCTGCTCTCCCTCCAGATACTTGAAGCACCACCCCAAGCCCCTCAGGAAGGTTTTGTTCACCCCCAAACCATGCCACAGTATTATTTTAAAAGTCAGGGCCTCTAAGACATCACCAGAGTGCCACATCGCATCCATCCCCCAACAGCCCCTTGCTGTCCCGTTCCTTCCCCCAGTACTAAGGTGAAGGCTGATATAAAGGGTGCTGCAACACATTGTAGAAATGCAAGTCCTTTCTGGCTACTCCTCCCTACTGAGATGAGGGAAGGTGTGAAGTTTCACAGATGAACCAAAGGAAAAAGCAACGGATCAATTTGGTGATCGGCCCACGGAATGGCTGTGGACCTCAGCAGACTGAGGGAAAATGAGCCCTTGGGGAAAGGCCAAGTTTGGCCTCAGATGTGAAATGCTGGCCTTTTGAGACAAGTTATTAGGAAGGTAAGTTGCCATTCCTCCTCACTCCTTTTGGGTTTTTTGACCCTAAAGAGGCCTGTGAGCTGTAAATATTAAATCAAGAAGACAGAGCGACTGGTAAGTGGCTGGGCTGGGCACCTCAGGACTTGTGGGTTTCTTTATCTGGGTTAGGTACAGCCAGCCTGCTGCAACAGGCTTCACCAGACCCCATTTCCTTTCCCCCAATTTCTTTTGACACGTAGGACACATCCTGAAATCCCCACAGATTGGTGGAATGGCAGCCTACTCTCAGGAAATCCCTGTGGGATGTGACCCCACTTGCTTTGGACAAGTCCATGTAGGGGGGAAAATAAATAAACAAAGAGAAGCCAGAGGCTGAAGCATGAGCAAACTCCGCTTTGCGGGCTTTCCCACGTGCCACCCCAGCAAACAAACCGGCTGCACTGTCAAAGTGACCTTCAGGGCTCAGGCGGCTCTGGCAGGAACAGGAGATCCCCAGGGCCTGACGGACTGCTTTTAACAAGGGATTTGGGAGCTCATGTTAGCAAGAACCACATGTGGCGAGCTGCAAACCGCTGGACAGGTGGCTCAGCAGAAGGCTGCTGACCCACCTCCAAGCTAGGGCACAGATCCTGCACGCTTCCCCTAATGCTCCTCCTCCTCCTCCCCATTTATGCTGTCCCCTTTAAGGCTAGGCAACACACACCAGCCTTTATGTAATTAACATTGATTACAAGTGGGCACAGTTTGGGTCACCATGGCAACCCAATGATTAGCGATACCTGCTCAGCAATGAGCTGGGTCCCAGCATTTCCCAGCTTTGGACTGGAAGAGACCCCAGAGTCCTGTGTCCAGCACCCTGCTCACCTGTGAAATGTACCCCCGGGGCACATGGCCATCTCCCTGGGATTTCACCGCCTCCCGAAGGCTCTCATTTCGGGCCCGGCAGGACTCCAGCTGTGCCCGCAGTGACTGGACCTGCACCAGGGAGGGGAGAGAGATAGTCAGGGGCAGAAAAGTGCTGTGGCCTGACCAGCGCGCTGCATTTGAACACTGGGCTTAGTGTTCATGGCCAATGGAGGCATCAGCTTCCGACAGGAACGGCAGCCTGCAAAGGGATCAAATTGGCAGAGCCACCCCCCAGCCTGGTAAGTGTTAGCAAGGAGAGGAGGAGACATCCCAGCCTCCAGGTGTGGATCTGTGCTGGAGGAAACCACCACTACACATGTAGCTGGGACAACAGACAAGCGCACAGGTCCTTTCAAAAGCTGGTGGGTGAAGCACCTGCAGATTTGTGAACAGCCAGAGAAGAGAGGCTGTGGATGTACTCCTGGGAAACACCAACTCCATGTAAGCAGTGCCACCAACTAACTTATCCTGGATCAAAACATGGCCTGGGCAACCTCTCCAAGTGTGTGAGAGCAGATCTTTGGCCTTGTACTACCTGGCTGCAAAAGCTCCCATGCACTTGAGGGGTGGCAAACAGCCAGAAAGAACGAACACCTCTCTGCACCTCTGCCCTGCTCTTCTGCAGAGCCTCCTACTGCCAAGCACCACACTAAGGGGCCACCAGAATCCTGGTCTGAGAGAGAAGGGATGCTCTTACCTCCTTTTTCAGCATCTCATTGGTCTCTTTGTGGCCTCCCTTGCTCTGGTTCAGCAGTGCTGTCAAGGGCACCCGCCGTGAGTCCTTCAAGGGCAGGCGTTCCAGTTCCAGCCACTTCTTCTCTATCTCCTCATTCAGCTGAATCCGCTGGTCCTCCGAAAGTGGGGGAGTGGGGAGGTCCTGCTCCCCCACCTTGCAGGAAGAGTCTCCCACTGGGCCATCGCTGTTTGGGACCCTGCTGTCAGGGGTCTCAAACCATTTCCGCCTCTCCTCCGAACGGACAGCCAGATCCCGCTCCAGCTCCTCATGCTTGGGAGCTCGATCAGAGATCCTCAAGCTCCCTCTCATTTTCTGCAGGGACGCCTGATTCCCGGGGTCCTGCGGCAGGGGAGACAGCTCCACGTAGTCAAAGGCATGGCGGTGTCCATCTGCCTTCCAGTGTCCACCCTTCAAGTTTCCCTCAGAGCCCAAGCCTGGCCGCTGCTGCTCCTCCAACCGGAGTGAGCCCTTCTGGGGGACACAGTTATGGAAGGAGTTCTCCTTGTCGCAGTCAGCCAGCCTGAAACCAGAGCGACAGCTGGTGAAGGAGAGGCATGGTGTGGGAAAGGATGCCAGCGGAGGCACCATCAACTGCCCAAGGCTCAGTCCTCACTCAGCCCAGCCTTACAAAATCCCACTGAGCGTGGAGCTAGGCCTGTAGCATCCCACCCCTTGAGGAAATGGGTTCCACCCCAGCTCTAGCCATGCTGGTGGAGAAACCGGGCTAAACTGATGTGGCAAGGCAAAAAGTGGGTGCAACAATGGGAGCCACCAGGCTCTCAACCCCTGCCACTGGCTGGTGTATCCAGGCCATGTTCAGGAGGAGCGGAAGGCAGGGATGATCTAGGAGCAGCCGGATTTCCAGAGGGGCCTTTCCAGTCCCTGCCTGTCAGGGGAGAGGGGCAGAAAGAGGAGGAAGAAGTGAAGCAGCGTGGGGCAGCTCTTACTTGGTGACATCCGGAGCACTGACCGGCCGCACGTTCTTCCTCAGGGCCTCGATCCAGTTGCGCCGGATGCCCGAGGTCATTGCTGAGAGGGTGAACACGGCATCCTTTGTCTGCAATGGGGAGGCAACAGAAGCCCCGTCAGCACCCAGTGGAGGTACAAGCAGCTCCCGCTCGCTCCCCAAGACCCCCAGGCACCTGCTTGCACAGGTGGTTGACAGTGTTAAAGAGGCCACCTGCTGTGTCAAAGACTCTTAGGGGCAGGTGAAGGGGTGGGAGCAGGGACATGCTTTTTGTGGGGAAGCCCATTACACATCCTCCATGAGACCATCTCCAGGCAAAGACCAAAGAAACTTTGCTGACACACCTGGCCCAACGTGAGGCAGTGCAATCCAGCCATTCAGGTGCCGGGAGCTGGGCACCAGCGCTGGGGTGAGGTTCCCTACAGCAGCAGGCCACAGGGGAACCCAGACCGTGAAATGCCCAGCTCTGCATACCCAGAGATGCCGGGTTTTGTGCTGCCTTAGCAGTCACCTCCTGCTGCTACAGCAAGTAGCCAAGTTTGTGCTGGGGCCAGATCCAGGGTACAGGCTGTTACTTACAGCACAGTCAGCCAGGCTACACTGAGATCTGCAGTGCTCACCACTCCCTCCCCGCAGCTCTAGAGAAGGTGCCTTGGACAACTCGTCAAGTAAACACTCCTGGCATTTAGCTTGGCTCCTGGGCCCCCTCCAGCACAGCCTCTGGTCAGCCCTGCAAAGCCTCCCTCCTCCTCCTCCATCCTTTCCAGGTGGGCAGCACTCATGTCCCTGAGCACTGCCACCCACGCATCACCAACTAGCCTTGCCAAAGGTTTGCATGGGTTGCCTCTCGGCATCTCAGCATGGGGAGGGAACAAGCATTGCCACCCAGTGTCCCTTGGTGCCACTGCTCCATGTCCACACAGTGCCAGACACTCACATGTATCTGGAAGCCATAGTTGCGCTGCACCGCAAACTCTGTCACGTCTGTGCAGAAGCGGAGGTCAATTTCTCCATCAAGGTCATCAGCCTGAAAGCACAGCCACCCATTAGGACATCAGTGCAAACCCAGCTTTGAAAAAGCTCCCATCACCTGTCAGCACCATAAACAAAGCACAGGCAGCCTCCGCCTTCATCCCACAGCTCTCCAGGAGCCGGTCTCAGCTCCCCAGCACAGCGTGGCCTCTTTTAACCCAAGGGCAGCCAGTAGTGTCGATGGAGAGCATCAGAGATGTCCAGCCACAGGACCAGCCCTTCTCCTCACCTCCCAGCACTGACAGCCCACCAGGCTTCACCACCCCACCTTCAGATACCCATCCCCTTCGTCACCCCTTTGGGAAGAGCAGCTTGCCACCTCTAGTGCCCTTCAGGAGGACATGATGCTGCTGCTTCTCCCCGGAGCATGCTGGTTACGCCGGGGCTGCACTCCTCTCCGTGCTGGCCAGGAAGCAAGAGAAGGCTGGAGAAAAGCTGGCCATACTTACCTCCTCTGCGTTCGAGTCCCGGTAATACCTCAGGCTTGAGTCAGTCAGCACGAACCAATGTTTCTTCCACTGCAGGCGGATCGGGCAGGGGGAGGGAAGGGAAAAGACAGGAGGGAAATGGATAGGCAGTTACCGGGGGAAACGTAGGAACAGGGAGGGACGCTCTGCACTGTGACCTCTTGGCCTTCTCTTGCCCCTCCTCCACATCCCTTCCAGCTCCCCCTCACACCCCTCGGCTGGAAGAGGGGCGCTGGGTGAACCTCCATGCCTGCACACAGAGCAAGGCACCTCCACCAAAGGCTTCCTGCTGCCTTTCCCAGCCGGAGTGACCTCAGCAAGCGAGGGGGAAGGAAACTGGCTGCTCACCAGGGGATCTCTAGCAGCAGGGGCTGGGGGAAGAGGCAGACCTCCACCTTGAGCTTACCTCTCCCGGCTCATCCAAGATGGACATCCATCCCTTCTTGAAATTGAGGAGATCCGGCTGGAGAGGAGAGGAAAAAACAGAGGGTTACTGTCTTGGAGCGACACACAAAAGGTCTTTTCATGCCAGGGGGTGGAAGGCGAGTCTCCAGTGGCAGAATAACAGTGGGAATGGCCTGGCATTGCTTTTAGGAAATTCATGGGGGTGTAGGACCCGGTGGTGAAGCAGAACTGGATTTAGCTCTCAGCAGCAGGCAGTCGTTCCTGTAAGAGGAAGCAGGAGATAAGGAAAGAGGTTTTAAAAAAAATGAAAGGAAAATATGCAGCAGGGAGCTTTCCACAAGGTGCCTCAGAGGTATTTATTCAGGGGGGGGAAGCAGGGACAAGGAGAGCAGGCAGAAGGGAGCGTTTCACTGCCACTGATGGGGCTTGCCTCAGAGATGGAGGCAAAGTCACAAAGAATCAAACACACCTTGTCCAAACCATGGCCATCCATGCCCCAGGGCTACTGTCCCTCTGGTAACTTCACCACCAATCTTTTATTGAAGAAGTGAGTAGTTCTCTACAAAACCGCCCTCACCGCAAATGTACAGGAGGCAATTCAACAGCTGTGAAAACACATTGCCTTTAAACAATGTGCTCCAGGGTAGAGATGAAATCAGAGTCACAACCAGTGCTTGATCCTCTCAGAGACTTGACACTCGCAAAGACTCAATCCTTTCCAAGGTGCTGGGGGCTCCTCTTACCCAGCTTTCTGCTTCCTCCTGCTGCAGAGCCTGCCCTCAGCCCAGGCTTGGCCACCGCTACCAAACGTAAGGATGAACAGAATCTCACCCAAATCACCCTGTGCTAGAAAGAAGTTTCCCCCTGCTCCCCCTCCTCCTAACCTCATGCCACTGGTGCGGCATCCCAACCAGTTTATCTCCTTCCCAAGGTGGAGTGCCAGAAAGCTGACTCAGGGGAACCACTCTTCCTCGTTTTGCCCTCAGCTAAACAGGCTGGAGCCAGTCCCTCTTTCCTAACCCTGCTGGCTCCAGAGAAGTTACGCCACCAAATAATTCAGCCCAATACCTCTTCTCCCCGGGAAGCCAGAGTTTGCTGATCTGTCCCTTCCGCAGCAGAGCCAAGTGCGGACAGTGCCAGAGAGGTGACGGTGCCAGAGCTGGACCTCCCAGCACTCTGCACCAAAACTGCCAGCCCTGTGGAAGCCACCAGTGGTCCCTACACGCCACAACTGCGACCCAAGACCAAGCTGGCAAGAAGGGGTGGCTTGGCACAGCCACTCCACACCCCCAGAACAAGCCTGGTGGCCAGCCGTGGCTGCCCCGCAAGCCCAACTCCCGGCTGCCCAGCTGGGCTGAGCCTTCCCCTGTTTTCATCTCCTGAGCTGCCACTCTTGGGTTACACCCAAGGTTATGGGGTGGCAAGGGGCGAGTACGCCGGCCCACCCCAGCACTCTGGCTACTGGTTCGAGCAGGCACACGGAGGCTCGCCAAGGGGAGGGTCACCAGCTGCTACAGACTCAGGCTCTGCCAGAAGTATCCGATGGTGGCCCCAAGCTGCCTGAGAAGGGAGGAAAACCAAAGCGAAAGGACACAGAGGGCTCCCATGCCTCACCTCCCACCGAGGTGATATGCGCTGCCAGCAGCTGGGAGATGAGGGGGACACATGCATCCCCATCCGTATGAAGCCGGATGTCCCGCCAGCCCTGCTGCTGCCCTGAAATTGTGCCCCGAAAATTAATTCCTTCCCTGTGGCAGCAGCTCCACCCTTTTTCCCGTTATCCCTTCTAATCCGGTGACTTCAGCTCCGGCTCCGAACTGGGAGCAGTGGGAGGGAAGGAAAGGAGGCAAAACATCAAAGTGCAACCTCCCCCCCTCCCAGGCCACACGTGCACTCGGCTCAGCAGAAGAGAGGGCAGGCTACGTGGAGGTGAAAAAACAATATAGGGAGAGACAGAGTGAAAGGACTCCCGGTTGGGGCTGTTGCACAGCTCAGCTGGGTCTCATCTTATTGAGGATTTACAATCCCAAAGCATTAGGTGCCAAAACAACGAACATTAATGGGATGTATGCTGCCGGGAAAACTGGCACAAAGTCCTGCCAGAACTGCTGCCCCTGATGCAGTGCTGGGGCCAGAACCCCCCCTCCCCCCGGAGGGCTTCTTCCAACTGGGCAAATTGCACAGGACTCCTGTTTTCCCTGGTGGCTCCATTTTCGCTGCCACCCCCAAGGCATGGAGCCGCAGCTCTGGTATTGGCTTTGAACTATTTTTGTCATGGCAAGGCCAGAACCATAGGATGAGGCATCAACTGATGCTTTTCTCCACCTCCCCACAACCAAATCCACCTTCCTCATCTGGCATAAAGAGTTTGGGATACTGGGAAAGAAGAGAGCAGGGTTCACACTGAACCCCCCATCCAGAGGAAGTGGCCCAGTGGCAGGAGGAGGAAATGGCCAGGAAAGCCAAACTGCTGGGAGAGATCCGGGTGCCAGAGACACAAGAATGTGGCAGGATGCACCCCCAGCAAAATGCACAGTCCTGCAGTGCAACTCGGGGCTGCAGACAGCGAGGCTTCGGCTCGGGGGGTGGCAGCAGCAACTCTGCCTAGTTGTATCCATACCCACCAGCTATACGTTTGGCCTTGCAGCTGGCCAGGTAGAGGCACCAGAAGGGGTCCCAAGCAGCTGGGGACAGCGGTGACACTGGAAGGACTGGCTTACAACAGCAGGTTAAAGAGAGGTGGCTGCCTGCTCTGGCTGAAGAAGGGCTACAGGGGAGGTGATAACAGCCTGCAAGTATCCGAAGAATGTAAACACCAAAGAAGGAAAGGGGAGTGGGTGAGAGCAAAAGAATGGTTCCTGGGTGGTACAGAGGCGCCAGGATGGAGAAGTGGAGGGGGAAGAGGCAGCAGCAGGCTGAGAAAGCGCAGTGTCTGAGAGGAGGGACAGGATGATCAGACGCGCTCCTTCCATCACCAGCCTCTGCCATCGCTGTGCATCCCGCTCGTCTTGCTCCCAAAAGCTCCTCAGAGCAGCAGGTCCCAGAGCACCGCTTCATCTCACCTCCCAGAGACGGTGCGAGGGGCTCCCGGCCTCCCGGAAAGCACAACGTCTCCTCTCCTCCAAAAAGGGAACCCGCTCCGCTCTGCAAGGCGCATGCCCCAGGCCAAAACACAAAGCAAAACCGCTCCAGCTCGGTTTGGTGGAAGTACAAACCGCTCCCAGGATAGGGTGCACACGCAGCTCCCGAATCTATAGGTGTTGCCAAAGCAGCCTGGCCTGTCACCTCCACCACCCCGCTGTCCCCAGCAGCCTTCCTGGCAGGGCCGGCAGAGGTCTGCTCCGAGGAAGGCTCGCCCCGGGTGGGGGATGCTCCCAGCCCCCAAACCGCATCTGGCTCCCTCGGGGAGCAGCAGCTCGCCATGCCGGAGGGGGTGCGGGTTTCGCACCGGCCGCAGTCACCGGTGCGCTGAGCTCGGCAGGCCTCAGCCCGCCCGCCCGCGGCACCCAGGTCCGTGCAGGCGGGGTGCGCTGCCGCTAGCGGAGCCGCGCTGCCCAGCGGCCACGGGGGCCCCGGCGGCGACGGGGAAGGGAGGCAAGGCGGCACCGAGCCTCGGCCACAGCCCCGAGCACCGGGCAGGGCCAGAGCCCGCCCAGCGAGCAGCGGTGCCCGGGCCAGCAGGGAGCGGAGGGACCCGGGGAGGCGGCGGCTGACAGCTGGGGGCCCTCCGCTCGCTCCTTCCCAACCGCCGGCTGCCCCGCGGGGTCCCGCTGCGCGCCCCCAGGGCCCAGCCGAGGGGGAGGACCCCCCCGACCCCCCCAAACCCCGAACCTCGCGGGCCGGTCCCGACTCACCGTCATGGCGGGGGCGCCGCGGCCGGCGGCGGGGCCGGGGCCGGGGTCGCGGTGGGGCCGGACGCTGGCAGCCAGGGCGGCGGGGCAGCTTCAGCGGCCGGGCGGCACCCGCGGCCCCACCATGCCCGCTCCGCCGCCCGCCCCGCGCTGCCCGCTCGCCTTCCCCCCCCCTCCTTTTTTTTTTTTTTTAATTTAAAAAAAAAAAAAAAGAAAGAAAGACAAGGAGGAAAAAAAAAACCCAACCCAAAAACTTTTTTTTCCTTCCCCTAAACTTCCTGGGAGGGCCCGGGCAGGCCAATGGCAGCCAGCCGCCACCGCCCCGGCCGCCCGCAGCCAATGGAGCCACCGGGCTGCCGGGAAGGGACGGGACGGGACGGGACGATCCCGGGGCTGGCCCGGGCAAGGGTGAAGCCCGGGGAGGTACGGCCCGAAACCGCTGCTGCCCCAGGAGGGGAGGCCGGGAGCCCAGCCCTTATCCAGGCGGGATCTGTGGGGGTTTTTAGGCAGGGATTTTCAGCAGCCCCGTCGTGTGCACACAGCGGGGTCCTCGCCTTCACCCCTGAAGCTGCTCGGTTTTATACGCCGCCCCCACCAAAAAGAACCCCTAAAGCTGCAATCTCGGCAGAAGTGGAAGCAGGTCCCAGAAAGCCAGCTGGCATCGGGAAGGGGAATGGCTAAAGAAGGTCCCGAAGGAATGGGGGCAGGAGGCCGAGGATCACGAAATGCCAGGCTCTGCTCCACCGTGCAATTACAGAGGCAACACTTGTTGCCGCAAGGCAAAGTGAAGGTGCCTGGCCCAGAGCTCAGGGCTGAGGAAACCTGGAATAGGTGCGGTGACCCAGACCCAGTCGTGCAGGGGGAGCTCAGGGCTTTGGGCTCCTCTCCAGCCTGGATCAGGGAAGCGAGTTTCAGAGGCCTTTGGGAGCCTCCTGCCCTGCTGCAGTTTGTCCTTGCATAAAGCAAAAAGCCAGGCCCTAGCAGGGGATAACCTGGCCAAGGTGACTGACCCACATGGGGGGGGGACTTAGGCGCAGCTGGCAGTTCCATGGGCTCCCAGAACACTTTCTGCAGCCCTCCAAGGCCACTCTCGTGGCATTTTTGGTACCCCAGGAATGCCAACACAATACACCTGTATCTTCTTTCATGCCACTAAAGCCTGCTTCATCCCCATAAAACCTTTGGTGCTATCACAGCACAGACAATAATAAAGGGAAGGAAAGCAGCTATGCTGAGATTTTAGTCCCAGGTCTACTGCTTGCCTCTTTCTGGCTTTAAAAAAAGGCTCCGTTCCTCCATTTCCCTAACTGAGAAAAGGACAAAGGACAAAGGGAAGGGGAATGTTCGTGAGCGTGGTGCCCAGGAGGTCACGGGAAGGCAGCACCTCACTGAGCGGTGGAGGGCCAGGTGCTGCCTGCCCACAGAGCAGAGCAGGCAGCTGTCCTTCCTCACCATTCCCCAAGCCTGGCACCTACCTTGTTGCACTTCTCACTGGCATTCGAACGTGGCTGTGGGCTTCTCGAGGAGCCAGCGCTGCTTTGCAGTGGGAAGGCGGCTCCACCCAACTGGGGCTGCATGGGGAGAAAGCAGGAGCTGAAGCCATGGGTCCTCACCTTAGTTTCCCAGATCCAAGCATCTGCCTCCCAGTGCAGGCCAGGGGGGAAGCATCTTCCCTTCTCCCAGTGCCAGGCAGGCAGCGTGGCTTCCCTGGACAGGCAGAGGACCCAGGGGAGCCAGGGCAGTGCAGAATTGCAACCCAGGGAATGCACCCACTCTGTGCTTGCCAGCTTATGCCTGATGGCGTCCCCCCATCACCTCTGGCTCCTGCCCTACTCACATGGTAAACGAGAAGCCTCTTGTTCCTCCAGCTGCTTTCCAATGGCTTCTCTGGGTTGTTTGTGTCTTGGGTGTGCTTCCAGTCATCCTCCAGCTGCTGTGATGGACTCTCAGGCCTTTTCCAGCTGTCATCCGGCCGTAGTCCTACGTCCAGACATCTTGTGGGGCTTTTCCTGTCCCTTCCCAGCTGGCGCATCAAGTCTGCATGGCACACAGGCTTCTCTTGGTGCTTCCAGTCCTTCTCCCATGCCTGTGTTTGGTGGGCATCCCCTCGACCCCTCCAGTCCTTCTCCGGCGGTCGCGTTGGGCTTGTGGGGCGCAGGGGCTTGCCTTGGCCTTTCCAGTTGCCGCCAGTGCTCCTCCCAGCGTGGGAGGGTGGCAGCTTTTCCCGGAGGCTCTGCCAGCCACATGCAGATGCCTTCCCAGGCCCCTTGAGGTGCAGTGGCTCCCCTGACTTCACCCGTTGCCTCCCTGTCCCCTGCACTGGGGTGGGAGGGGACATTTCCTTTTGGCTTCTCCATGTGCTCTCCGTGCGCCTCCCAGGACTGAGGGACCGTGGTGGTTGCCCTGCCTGGCTCACTCCACCGTTACCAGAGCCCTTCCCAAAGCCCACAGGGTGCAGGGAGTTCCCTCGGCTCTTTCTCTCTAGGGCTTGCCCTGTTCCCCCTGCCTGCCAGGCAGCTCGGCCCCTCTCCGAGTTCAGGGAGCGGCTAGGCTCCCCTTGGCTCCTCCAGCTTTTTTCTGAGCGCCAAGGAGGGTTCGCAGGCTCCCCTGCCCTCCTCTCTGACCGCTGGGACGGACTTGCGGAGCATGGGCTCCGGCTGCCTCTCTCCAGCAGCCAGCCGGGGCTAGCAGGGCGTGGGGGGTCACCCTGGTTCCTGCTGGACTTCTCAGGGTGCCGAGATGGGCTGGAGGAACGCAGAGGTTCCTTGAGGTCTCTGCTGCGCTGCTCGACTTGCCAGGAGAGCCGCTGACCCTAGGGACAGAGGGGACGGAAAGCAGAGAGTCTTCTTAAAAAAAATAACTGCCAGTGAGAGGGAAGAAGACAGGATTAGGGCTGGGAGACAGTTTGGTTAAAAAGCTCCCCAGACAGCAATTGCATCCTCATGCACAGAGCTAGCCTGTACTGAAGTGTCTTGCACCCAAAGGGCAAAAGGGGTGCTGCCATTTAAGAGCAAAGTCACAGTCCATGGCAGAGGGAGGGCTGGCAATAGCAGGGAAGGGGGAGCAGGGCAACAGAAGAGAGAAGCATGTGGCAGAAATAGAGGAAAACGTGTCAGGGAAAAGCAACGCAGCATGGGGTCCCACCATGCAGCCAAGCCAAGCCTCACCTCCCTGGGCAGGCTGGGGCTAGACTGCCTCCGAACTAGGCGGCCTTTGCTGGGTGGCACAGGGGTCTTGCCATCGAGCCGGTCCACACGTCCCTCCTCCAGAGCCTGGAAGGCCTCCAGGGTCTCTGATTTCCTGTGGGCACACACAGTTTGTCTGGCTGCCACCAGGCACAGCTCAGAGGCAGAGCCCCTTCTCCACTTAAGCCTGACCCCACAGATGTCCACCTGCCCCAGACACCGTGTGTGCCACAGCCTCTCCCTGTCCCCATCGCTTCATGTCCCACTGCCTCACTCATGTCTTCTTCACACCGTTCCTTAAGCTTTCCTCCATCTGGTCCTTCACATCCCAGCCACCTGCCCAGGATACTCCCTCGTCCCCGTTTACATCCCCTCCTGCCCTGTGTCATTGATGCTGGAGCCACTCTAGCTTCTCCAGCCAAGACCCAACAACCAGCACTGGGTAATTCTTAGCATCCCCCATCCTTTCCTGAGTGACTCCTACAGTGGAGCCTGGATCCCTGGGGAGCCACTGACACTGGGAGCGGGGACCACTTGTTTCCTTCCCCTCTTCTGTGGCCTGCCCTGCTCTGCAGCATGTCCTGCAGCTTCCTGGAGGTGGCTGTGAGGATAAGGAGGGTGGGCTGCTCCCTCCGCCTCCAGCAATGCAGCTCCACGCCACTTTTCCAATGGCCTCAGCTGCCTGCGTGCCACACTGGGGGAGCTCCCCAGGCCGGAGGAGCTGAGCCTAAACCCAGCCCTTTCTTTAAGGGAAATTTAAGCACAGCTGAAAGCTGAGCTTTGCCATCTAGCCCTGCTCTCTCCCTGAGGCACAGCTCAGCTGAGCTCCCCGACAGCGTAGGGAGCATAGCACAGGCAATTCCCTGCCTCTGGCCACTATGGAGACCTCTTGCTTCTCACCTGCGTTCGCAGCCAAATATCCTCTCCACCTCCACCCGGCCAGGGCTGAGCGTGCGGGAGCCACAGCGGTCGACAGCATCCCGCTGGCCAAGGAGCTTCAGCTTGGGCAGATCTGCCAGCACCGTGTACTCCTGCCTCTCCAGCCCATGCCGCCCCTCCATGCCCCCGCCGCCAGGCTGCCCGCGGGTGTCCCGACCCCATGAGCCGGTGAGG
Organism: Falco cherrug; assembly: GCF_023634085.1. Classification (NCBI taxonomy): domain Eukaryota; kingdom Metazoa; phylum Chordata; class Aves; order Falconiformes; family Falconidae; genus Falco; species Falco cherrug. The sequence goes on along the minus strand of NC_073701.1, from coordinate 34,808,073 downwards.
TGCCTGCCACCGCCCAACGGGTCGCTGCGGGCTGGCAAGAAGCCAGCGGTGGCACATGGTGGGGTTGATGCCCTGGGAGGGCTGGTTTTGCGGTGCTTCAGCCAGCTCTCCTCAGGCTTCTGGCTGGTGGTGCGGTGCTCTGGGACGGGGAGAAGGCCGTTACTGGGGGAGGCACGAGCGACGCGGGATGCCACCACGTCCACAGCAAAGCAGGTCTTCGCAGGAGAGCTAGAAACGGTCCAGGAGGGCAGAGATAAAACCCAGATTCCCTCCAGGTGGGGTGGGAGTGCTGGGACACAGTACTGCAAGCCAAGGGCACGCCAAACCATGCAGAGAACACCCGGGAGACCCACGGTTCATGGTCAGCACACACAGGGATGCCATCTCATGGACTCTGGGCCTCATCCCTTCATATGATGCCCATGGAGGTGTTGAACTAAATAGAGATCTGCCGTGAACTTCAGAGATCCCCGGGGTGGAAAACAAACCAGAACTAGGATGTCACACAGGAGCAAACCAAGAGTACCTGCTTTCAGTGGGCAGATTTCTTTCCTAAAGCCCTGTGCCTCGGTTCTCACCCAGGATCCAGAGGGAACGGGCTGAGCCCACCTGGGTCTGTCTGCCTGCGGGGCTCGTGGCCGCATCTCCTCCTTGCGGCCCGTGTAGCTCGTCATGTCTCGTTTGCCCGTTCCCAAAGTGTTGTCCCACAACCGGGTCATTTCCCCGTCCTGGGAGACAAGATAGGGCAGATCTCTGCAATGGGGACCGGTAGCTTTTGGGGGCTGGAAGGAGGTAAGAGCGTTTATCAGAAGTTACAGCCTGTTCAGCCCAAAAGCTGCTGGTGAAAAAAATGAGGAGAGGAGCCGGATGAGCATAAGATGACCCCAGCCCAACATCTGTGGTCATGGCAAGAAACATAGGGAAGCCCATATAGGGGAATCCAAAAGCGAATTTCGTGTGCTCTTTAGGGGAAGAGCCTCCTTTGTTGGGACTAAGGGTCTCAGCTGATCCCCTCCCTTGCAACTCAGGATCTTCTGAATGTGGCCAGCAGAAGTGGCACTGAAGGGCCGAGGGGGCTGGGGAGACCAAAATAACCCAAATCACGAGATCCCATCTCACCCTGGGAAGCGCAGAATTGGCTTCGGCACAGGCGCTGGGGTTGGTGCTGGTTTCTCTGTGCTCACCCTCAGCTCCGGGGCTGAGCGAGGGATATCCCCTGCTCTCGTGCCAGCTGTGGGGCAGGGAGAGAGGACAGCTGGTGGTCAGCACAACCCACAGACCTCTGAAGCGAGAGACAGCACCAGCAGCCCAAGCCACACCGGCTCTCTCTCTACTGGATGGGCAGAGGCTGGCAGAGCCCATCCTGGGACCACCAGCCTTGCTCTACAAGCAGTAAGAAGGAAGGAGACTCTTTTGGTGGCCCCCTGACCTCTCCTGGAAGAGCCAAGAGAAACCCAGTTAGAGGGCATGGCATGGGGGTTGCTCAGCCTTTTTTCCCGGGCAGCAGAGAATAGAGCATCAGGGAGAAGGCATTTGATTTCCCCCTGCTTGGCTTCCCGCTCCCCCTCCTCCACTCTTCCCACTGAGGGGGGCTCGTTGGAGCAGCATGGCTCCCAGCTAGTACTCACCGCTCTGGTCCCTCCACTGGGCCCACGCACACGTATACCTCACACTGTGGGGCTAAAATATGGAGGGCGTCCCAGGGCTCGCCTGGGTCTGCGCTGCTGCCGGCATCATGCCCTGTGACCTCCGTGGCATGGTCCTGTGAGGAAGAAGGGAGTGCAGTGGTGCTGTCAGTGTGTTGAGGATGAGGAGGAAGGCTGCCCTTTGGAAACACCGCCTTCTTCTACCTCCTCTGAGAGCAGCCTGGCCTCTGGGGCTCTTGATGCCTCTCCCAGCCCACCAGTGAGATTTTTCTCCTACTTCTGGAGGCCAGAGAGGCCCAGCAGGCTCCTATCTGATGCTGAATGCTGCAGGCATCTCGGAGACAGCACGTGTGGATGAGGGCTCAGGGAAGCTGCCTTCCCATGTCAGCATTGATGCTGCTGGCAGCTGCTCTCCCTTGCCACCCAGAGAGCTCAGGGAGAGGCAATGGAGCCAAGAAGGAGGGAGATTTTTGTAAAGAAGGCTGTAGCCCCAGCCCCTGCCTCTGTCTGTCAGGGCTTGCAGGCATCTCAGCATCCTCCCCAGCCCTGTTACCTGCAGGGCTTATAAGCAGCAGTGGGGGAGGCTCTGAGGAGCCAGCTGTCTGCGTCACATCTCACCCATGCCAGCATTCACTCAGAGGTGATAGCTCTAAGCAGATCATGGGCAAAGGGCTGAGGTAACCTTAGAGGGCCCAGGGACAGGGTGAGAGAGGGAGAGGGCAAGAAAGAGAGAGGGAGGCTCATTACTATTTCATCATTCCAGGCCAGTCACTCCCGGAGGACAGTGAACAACACGAAACCCTCAGTGAACATGAAACCAGCTGTTGCCTGGTCAGAGGCAGCCAAGTGGTTTGTGCTTCCAGCCCTGTGCCGAAAGAATGTGTTGGATCAAGGTACCTGGATCCCAAAGTCCCATGAGATTTATCTCCCTCCTGCCTTCCCCTCCAGGAACAGCTTGCTGCAGCTGCCCCAGGGACAGAACTCAGCCCTGGCCCTAAGCTGACAGCTGGGGGCCTCAGGGACATCCACCAGGACCATATTTTAGGTCAGGCAGCCTGTAAACTGTAAACGCCACAAGACATCAAGCCGAGATTAACCCATGGTGGGTCCCTGCTCTGACAGTTCCCCCTTCCCTCCTTGTAGCTTTGCATTTGCAACACCCCTGCTTTCCCTTCCAGCATTTATCAAGCCACTCACACCCAGTGTCCAGCCCTTCCCTGCTAAGGTAGCTCCAGGCTCTGGCCTGGACATGGTTAAATGATGGATTCCCATGTCTGGGAAGACTCCCCATGCAGATTTCCCCCAAAGACCTCTAGAAGGCCAGGTGAGCCTTTGTCTTAGGGATTTCCATCTTTACAAAGGCAGATGGAGTCCCAACATAAACAAAGGGTCCTTAATGAAGTATTCATAGCCTCCAGGTGGGATGGAGCTCACCTGGATAGCATGCTGGTGAGCCCCTGCGGCTTGGAAACAGTGCTGGCACAGGCTCTTTGCAAATACGTTGGCTTCAAAGTTCATGCAGGGCACTTCATCTACTGAACCAGACATCGTCCATAGCAGGGACACAAAGATCTTTGGCTGCTGGGCTGCTGGCAGGTGGCAGCCAGGAGGAAAAAGAGGAAGAAGCAGCAGCAGAAGACCAGAGCTTAGGATCTCCCAGCCTCAGGTTCCTATGGAAGCAGGAATGTTATTCCCAGACTGGACTTTGCTGCTGTCAGCTGGCAATACTGGAATCGAAAGGCATCCAGGCACAAGGTGACCAGTATGATTCATGTAATTACAGATAATAAAAGGGTGTATGCTCTAGCAGGGACCCCTCACAGAAAAGGGCACTGCACTGCGCCTTCAAATGACTGATGACACCCCCCAGTTTGGGAGTCCCTGCGAACAGAGGGAATGATGCTCACATCCTGCTATTTTGTTTGATGGAAGTTTTCTTCCTGCAAGCTCTCTTAGAAGGCACAAAAAGGAAACCTTTCTTCTTGAATATGTTGCTCATAAAGTGATAGCTTTAAGCAGCTTAGGAAATTTGGAGGCCCACTGAGACTCTTCCTAAACTTGTTGACCCCACTAAAATTTGAGACCTGTAGGACAGTCAATTGCAAAACTGTGAAGGGCAACAAACAGCTAGCACAACAGCTGGACTCCACGCTTCTGTCCTGGCTTTTCACAAGCATCCTGCCCACCATCACCTCCTCTGTCCCACAGGGTTTGAAAGTGAGTCCTTGGATTTGAGGATGTGATCTGTGCTGGGAGGGCTCCACTGAATTTGTCTGGAGGAGGCACCAGCAGACGGACAGGCAATCTGTGTGGGATGAGTCCAGCCACCCTGATGCGAACACGCCACTGCTTCCCTAAACATGGACGCTTGAGTCAGAACAGCTGATCAAGGCTATGGCTGCTCCCCAAAAGAACCAGGGCCAACTGTTAATGCCAAAACTAAGCTATAAGTTTTGTTTGTCAGTGCACTCGTGTGCAATACCGTGAGTTGCACTGGTGCCAACCTTGCAGCCTCCTTCCTCGCATTGGAGCACGTTTTCTTAACTCGTTCACACAAAATACCCAGACAGGAGCCTAAGCACTCACTTGCCAGGGATGCAGCACAAAACACCCCAACACTGCTGCCCACCCCTGCCCATGGAGTACCACCCGTGGCTGGAGCCCATGGCACCCCACTGCCTGATGGGCAAATCATTGCTCCCCACATCCTACTGCCAGGATAACGCTGTGATTCCCAGGACCTCTGGCATGCATGCATGCATGCACGCACGCACGCACGCACGCAGTCCGCCATGCTCAGCGCTCCCAGTGCCTCCCAGTACCCGCAGTACCTCAGCATCCCTATGGCTCCCAGCACCTCGCCGCCCGCCGAGCTCCCCCCTCAATGAAGCTCGCCGTGGGAATCGCGGGGAGCGAGGCCCCGCCTCTTCCCCTCTCATTGGCCGCCACCGAGCAACGATTTGAATATCGCTCTCTGAGTGGCCGGCGGAGGCGCGGAGCTACGGCGCCCACGGGTGCGGGCCGCCACGTGCAGGTGGCAGCGGGCGGGCGATCGACCCAGTCAGGCCAGGCCGGGCCCGGCGGCCCCGGAGCTGGGCCTGGGGAGGGGGCACCGGGCTGCGGCTCATCCCCCCGCCTTGCGCCCTCATAGCTCGGCCCCTTCCCTGCCCTTCCCCTCGGCTGCATCTCCCCCGGGCCCACCCCACCGCGTGCCGAGGGGCTGCCCCAGTGCTCCCCCGGAGGCATCACCCCAGGAGTTAGCGAACCTGAACCCTAAACAGATGCCAAAGCAGTGGATTCATCTACGAGCACCGAGACAACTAAATGTCACCGTGCCCCTAGCACAGCTCCAATGAGGTCATCCCTACCAACCGCTCTCCACAGAGAGGTTGGTGTAACCTGGACTTACCTGCCAAGCACAAGCCCTGCCTGAGCCTCACTAGTTCTAGTGGAACATGCTTAACATCTGTCCTCCATTGCTCCTGCTACAGTTGAGCTTCCTACTCTTCCCAGTCCTGGTGAGCATTCAAAAAAGTTTAATTTCACTTTTTGTTTACCCATTGAAGGCAGTTTGCAGTCAACTCTTTAAACCTCTTTCCCAGAGAACTCCAGTTACTCAGCTCCATCAGTCCCCAAAGCTTCCTGTCATTCTCCCAGTAACTTTTTTTACCCAGTTCATTTCTGGAATACGCTGCTGGACGTAGCAGTTGGACTGTAATGGGTACAGCCTTGAGCTTGATATGCTACTTAAGAGCAATAAACACCATGTGCTGGTTATCACAGCTCATGTGCATGCTGCAACCATGCCTCCTTTGCGCCACACTCCTATTTTTCCCCAACTCTCTGACCTTTTTGGCTTCCAGTCTGGTTTTGATCCTCTGTAATCCCAATTATATTTTTGTGCGTGCATGTGTGGAATCACAGTCTAGCCAGTGAAAGCCATCATGCAAGGAAACCCCAGCATGGCAGCCCATATCAAAGCCTTCCATCTCTCTGTGCAAGCCCTCAGGTTGCAAGGGTTGCAGGCATGCAACATACAGGTGCCCGAGGAGGCCTAGATGTCAAGCCAGGCATGAAAAGCCTGTGCATAGGCTATGGAAGGGGAAGCAGACAGGGAGCTGCTGGTCTCTGCTTTTCCTTTTCAGAACAGTGGCTGCATTACCATGTTGAGTTTTGCAGGTACCTTATATTTGGAGGCAGCCTCCTCCCGAGCAGCTGGAACTTGTTTGCGAGCAGCTGGGGAGAAAAAAAACCCACAAAAATGCTCAAACCCATCCTGAAAACAAGAGGAAGCAGCAAACAAAAAGAAAAAAATTTAAACCAGTCTTGTATGAGCTGTGGTGTGTCTGGCAAACACTTAACACTAACTTGCATATGGGAGCTTATATCCTTGATCCAATATATCCTGGGGTAACCCGACTGCACACCCAGTGCGTAACAAAAACAGCAGGCTAGGCCTGAGTCAGTAATTTACATTACAAAATAAAGCTTTCATTGATCAAATGAAATCAATAGCGCAGCTAACAATCCTGATGGTTAACACAGTATAGGATTTAACAGTTCTGTTCTCAGTTTTTCTGTATATATATATATTTTTTTTAATGTGAAAACACAACTTCCAGCAGGAACTGGAACGTTTTGGAGCATGGAAGAGGCTGTTGGAGATTGCAGCTGATACTTGAGAAAGGCTCAGGAGTTATTAGGGCCAAGGAAACATCAAACTAAAAGACACATTCTAAATCACCTGGCAGCAAAATAACACACACTGAAGGCTACTGAGGAAATCCCATCAGGATTACAATGAGGTAATCCAGAGCTGTCCCAACTAAGATGCCAGACTGTCTACAGGCTGTGGAAGGCAACCCAACCCATAGTTCACACTCCACACTTCAGCAGATTTCACAAACACGCAGACTGTGTTTTTTTTACAGTGGCCATTCCAGCTCCAGAGCAAGCTCCTGGGGTGGGAAGGTGCAAGTCACCTTCTGCCCATGGTTACTCCACAGGGCACGATGACCTGGAGAGAAAGGGAGGCTGCTGTATGACCCAGACTGAGGGCAATCACATGCTATCCTCCAGCTTTGAGCTGCAGTCCCCTTGGTGTGGTACACCGAACAGACCTCCCCCCTCCTTCCCTCCTACATCCCTCTCAAACTCAACAGCCACAGAATGGCTCTAGAACATGCGACTCCCAAACCAGAACAAGAAAACACTTCGTGCTCCACACACCACACCTCTTGGGCACTTTGGATGAGATCCAGTCTAACATCAGGCTTTTGGCCCTGCCTCAGAGTTGTGTTTTTGCAGCTTTTAAACACCCAACACCCCAAAGTGAGCCAGGAAGATGGGTAAGGTCATGCACAAAACCCCATGAGCTTTCTGCAGCGGCCTCTAAGGCAGTGTATGAGAACTATACTGGAGGCAAGGAAGCCACACACACCGCACTTTCATGTGACTGAGGTTATTCAGCATTTGTGCCTAAGAACTCAGTCCAGGATGGGAAGCAGAATCTAAGAACACAAAGCACCAGTGACACATGGGATAACAGTGTCCACTTCCCCACCATTTACCTTTTTCAGAAGAAAATGGGAGGTGCAAAAGGACCCCATTCCTTGCTACAAGCACATGTGTCACCCAGTTCTCTCCAGAGGAAGATGCTCTAGCAGAAATTGCGTAGCTGCTGTCAGTATCAAGATCATACCCTCCTCAACACACTCTGAAGAACTTGTCTGTGTATACACACATGTATATGCATGCTCTAAGAAATAATGGCAAGATACATCAGGCTGGTGCCATTAGCTTTAGCAGCTGGTGGCCATCAGCATTGCTCTGATGTTCCTCTGTGAAGCCTCAGGCACTGGTTTACTCTTTCCCCTCCCATTTCTGGCATAAGGAATCCACATACTCGCCCATTGCTGGGCTGCCAGTTTTCTCGTGTGGTGTTTGGTCACACAGGCCTTTTCTTCCTTTGTCATTTCCTTGCCAAAACACATGTGGCATGGGAGGAGCCCTGGCTGACAGAGGCAGAATGGCCATCATCTCCTACAGACACCCCAGGACAGAGGCTAGCATGCTGCCTAGGCTCACTCTCCTCAGAGGATTCACTCAAGGGTTTGCTACCAGTATTCCTCAACCCTAGCTATGCAAACCTTTTCTTTTCTTCCCCTGCTGAAGGCATCCATGCTAAAATACATATACTGAGGTCCCAAGAAGAAAGGCAATTAAACTGCTGATGACTGCAGTAGCCTCTGCCACTCCCACCCCAAAGAAGGCCACACACATACAGCAAGGGCATTAGGGCATGTCATACTCCTCCGAGCTATTGTAATTAAGATCAGCATATTCAGCAGACAATGGAATGAACCATTCCTGCTCTGGCTGGCTGTGTTACCACATAAATAGCTCCTAGCTATTCCATCTCCCAAGCACCAGTGAATTCCAGTATTCTTTACGCACCAGGAATCATCTCCCCTCTTTCCAGCTGGTACTGGCATTAGCACACTTGCTGTTATGCTTCAAATAAGTCACAAATGTTCTTTTCTTAACAAAACTTCATAAAGATTTATTACCAAATTTTATCTGGCACAGGTACCAAACAAAAAGTACCCCTGCATTCAGGTGTGGCACTAGAGAAGAAACACACAGGACAAGATGATACCATGTCTCCGTAGAAAAAAGGATTTGCTACACAGCAGAAATGCCAGGGCACTGATGCTGAGTGGAAGCAGAGCTCTTCCAAATTTCATAAACTGCCCTGACGATGTGGATGTGCCTGTTGTGCTCCACCCGAGAGCCTCTCCTTTGATAAAGCCAAGTATCAGCTCTGGAAGGGGAGGCCCAAGGGCAGCAGGGTTATGCCAAATAGAGAATGTGAGCCCCAGCACAAATTTTTAGACTCTCTGGCACCCACTTAGCTGGAGATCACTGCAGAAATAAATTGATCGCATCCAGTCACCCTGACCAGTGCTTAGGAGACAAGAGAAAGCCTGTATTGGGCTCACTGCTGGTCAGAGAACCAAGTAAACAAGGCCCTTGCCCGCAATGAAGAGGCCCCAAAGAGCAGCAGGCCAGACATGGAGCGCCGTCCCAGCTGCTGGTCTGAGCACCAGTTTCTCTGTTAATCTTGGTCGCGGCCCATTTTGCCTGTCAGCCTTCGTCGTTGAGTCTTAGTGGTTCGCCCCGTGCTGGATTTCTGGACTTTCTTGCGTGGGCCTTGCCCACGTTGAGATCTCTTTCCTTTTGTCTTTTTCCGGCTGTGCATATGCAGTGTGGCAGTAAGAGAAGAGATTCTGTGCAGGGCAGGAAGAGAGACATGTTTGGGGACCAAAGTGTGCAGGAGCAAGGTGACACCACAATGGCAGAGTGCCCTGTGTGGTCCAGCAGGAACGAACACCAGCCACAGCAAGCCCCAGAGGATGCTTCCTGTGCTAGGCATCATCTTAACAGGGCAGGAAACCTGCAAATCTATATGCAGTAACAACCAAAATGAATTTTCTGAGCAGTGGGCTGCCCGACTGCCACAGAGTTAAGTAATTATCTGCGTTCCCAAAGCAGTCATAAATCCTGATTGCTCAAAAATGTGGAGAATGCCAAAGCTTTAAGCTTCAGGGTCTTTTGACCTTCAACCCCAGAGGCAAATTCTGCACCCTGGAATATCTGCTGAGAAGGACTAGGTAAACAGTTCGGGACAAAGCCTGCCCTGCACCTCATCGTCCTCCTCTTGCTACTGCTGTCAGCAGGGATCGGTGCGATGGGAATGGAGCACCCAGGGTAGGCCTGTGCTCTGCCAGTGCCCTCTGCTGGCTCCTGCCCACGGGCACCCAAGCAGCACAGCATCCCCCCCCTGCAACCACATCGCTGATCTGGGAAGGAAAAATCCTCCTCATCAGCTTGCAGAGCCTAGCAGCAAAGAGCTGAATGAATTTATACATACTTTTCAGACAGGAAGGGGTTTCTGGCCTTCTTGGGCATTGTTCTTACAGGTTTGTTCACCACCTCTTCCCCTTTCTTTTCTTCTGATCCATCATTTTCTCTCTTAAGAAGGAAGCAAAAGAGAAAAAAATCCCTATAGACACATTAAACCAGTCAGTTTTGTGATTCCAGTGTTTCTGCTGCCTTCTTGGTTTCATCCTGTTTTGTGAACCATCTAGTCATGGATTAAGTATTTTTAATTCTCCATATCCCTTGCCATCCAGATCTCAAAGTTTCTTATTGCAGCCCCTCAGAAAGGGACAACCAGTGAGAACCCTACAGTAATCCATGCTAAGATCCAAAAACTTCAGCATAATCTTAATGGCGATGCAATTGAAATATAAACTATGAACTGAAGGTTTCAGTTTTTTTCTAAAGTTACTATCAAAACCTCTTTAAGTGGATTTTCAGATTAGAAGATGACCTTTCAAATGTAAAGGGTTAACACAGACACTTCCCCAAACAGCTCAAATCCAGCCAGAAGTCACGAAGATCAAAAGGATCAAGTCATCTGGTACCTGAAAGCCTCTACAAAACCGATGTGATAGCTCAATTACAATGTGTTTTGAGAATACAAGCAAGCATAGCCAGAACTGACTGGTTTCCTTATTTGTGGTCCAAGCACAGGATCACAGAGAGAGGAATCCCTCCTCACGCTAATAGTAATTCTTCCCGGACAGGACACAGGAAAGAGGCTGAGAATAGCCCACGCAGCAAAGTCTGAAATCTTGCTGCTTGTGTTGTATCAGCTTTTAATACTACATTCTTGCCATTCAGCCCTGTGACACCTTTCGCTTACACAAGGTCAGTTGGGACTAGCGAAGGATTCCAGGGACCTTTGGAGTGAGTTGTTCACATAGGACATTTCTTCCTCTTTAGAGGCCCAATGTAAGTTGTGAAAGAATTTGAAAGTTAAGAGTTTCTCTTTTCATCCCTGCTCCCAGCCAGGTGCAAGTCTTTGGGCATATTCAGAGAGTACCAGCCCTACCTAGCCAGCCCCAAGAATGTTTATGGCTGACAATCAGAGAGGCAAGAGGCTTTACCACAGGGGTGGTCAGTCCCAGCTGGCGTGCCCCTGAGAGGTCCAGGTCACTGATGGTGGTCACTGTCACAATGTGGTTTGGGTGGTCAATGTTCACAGATTCTGTCCGTGATGTCACCAAGTGCTCCAGTTCATCAGCCTCATCTGGGGAGAGAAGAAATCTTGCACTGCAAAGCACCCAACTTTTCACAAGACACACTTGCTTGTTCCTGTGGTGCCATACTGAGGGGGGACCCCGGCCTCTGCACGCAGGGTTAACGCATGGAGGGGCTTGAACACCGGCACTACAAGCATGAAGGGCAAGCTCCTTCTCCCAGCAGAGCGGGGCCTGGTCACACCACAGATATGTCCTCCTGCTTGTTCCTTTTGGTAGCACCCAGCTGACCCGTCTCACCAGGGCCCAGAGGGCTGTAGGGGTCACCGCTCGGATCGCTTCCCAGCGGCACACGGCAGGAGCGAGGAGCTGAACGGCGCCCGGCGTGCCAGCCCCCCTGCCCCAGCTCCTGCCCGCAGCCCACGAGCGGGCTGGGCCCCGGGCGCCCACCTCCCGCTGCCGCCCCGCACCACGTACCGAGCGCCTCCTCCCTCTCGCTCAGCATCTTCAGGTACTCCTGGTGCCGCTGGGGGACGGAAACAGGTCACCGCACGCCCCTCCGCTCCAGCCGCCTCCCTTCCTCCCGCAGCGGGGATAGGGAAGCCCGAAGATCGCCCCCTGCCCCGCGGCCCGGACCCCCGGCCTGCCCCGCTCCCAGCCCGCCACGGCGGGGGAGGAGGGAGCCTTCCCCCGCGGCGGGGTAGGGGGTGTTTGTGGGGTACCTCCTCCTTCATCTTCCTCTGCTCCTCCTTCAGCTTCCGCTTGATCTCCTCCAGCGCCGCCTTCCTCCGCTCCACCTTCCGCTTGTGGAAGCCGGTCAGGTACTCCCTACCGCCGGCAACGCGGAACCCCCCCCCCGCTTTTAGCGACTCCCTCACCGGGGGCCGCCGCCGCCTCCTCCCGCCCGGAGCCCGCCCGGCCTCACCTCCGCCTCTCCTCGTCGAAAGTGACCACCAGCCGCGCCTCGCGGCCCCCCGGCCCCTTCTTCTTGCGGCCCATGGCTCCCCGCCGCCGCCGCTGCCCGCCCCTTCCGCCGCCCGGCCGGCAGGGGCGGGCCCTGCCCCGCCCGCCATCTTGTGCCGGCCGCGCCTCGCCGGGCGGAGGGGGCGGGGCTGGCCTCCCCGGGAGGTGCCACCGGGGGTCCCCGCCGGCTGAGCCGCCGGCGGGCTGGGCGGCCCCGGGGCGGGGCGCGGGGCGTCCCCCGGCGCCACCCGCTGCGGGGCGGCTCGGAGGCATGGCGGCGCGGCGCAGAGCGGGGTCGGCAGCGGGTCCTCTTGTGCCGCCGGTGCGTGGGACCTGTGTGCGTCCCCTCTCCTGCTCCTCTGGCTCTTTCTTCCCCCGGTCCGCGGTGGCAGAGGGAAGCCGCCGTCACGGACCTTGCAGGCGTTCCCAGCCCCGGCATCGGGACTGGGGTGGACAGGGGGTTTCTTCAGGCTTGGGTGCCTCCAGCTCTTGCTCCCCTTCAGCTCCCTGCCAGCAAAAGGCTTAGGTGCTGCCTGTGTGGACAATGTAGACGGCCTAGCCCGATCTCTCACCTTGAGACTCATTTTGCCAGTCCTCTTGAGTATTTTACATTTGCATCTCCTCCAGATGTTTAACATCCTCATTTCCTCAAGAAAAGCCCGAGAGCTGATTTCAAGCTATTGTCATTGCTTGGTGTTGGTGGCACTAGTGCCAGGGAAGGCAATTGCGGGCACGGGGCTTGGCTTTTGACACTGAGTCTGCATGATGAGAGAGGTGCAGCTGTGGTGGCTATAGTGAAGGAGAGAGGTGCTAGCACGAGCTGTTGGGGGCATCAGGACTGCCATGTTCTTGGCTGCTGGCTTGAGTGATTTTGGCTGAACTCTTGAACATTTGTTGCCCTCCGGTCCTCACCTCAAAAATGGGTGAAACGCTTGTGTGGTGGCCAGCTGACTGGTGGAAGCTCTTGAAGCACTGCCGGGGCAGCCAGAGCCAACCCCCCAGCCCACAGAGCATGACACAGAGTCCTGACACATCCTGGTGGCCGCTCATCAAGGGCCGACTCGCCTCTATCAGCTCACTTGCTGCTTGCGCTCTTTTCCTGGCCTGTCCTTTCACCAGCAGAAATGCGGAAAAACCAGTTCTGTGGTTAATTGCTGTACTTCCCTCCACGCCCATGGGGCAGGTCTCCTCCTCCTCCTCACCCTCACTCAGTCTGGGTGCACTTCAGCCTCCAGCCTCTGCCCCTGCCTGCACTCAGCCGGCTCAGGTGTGCCATCAGGCCTCTGCACTCCTTCCATTAACCTTACGGCTTCTCCTGCCGTCTCCTTTTCCCTCCATCTGCCAGAACTTCTGTCTCTCTGGTGGCTTCTTCTCCCTTGGGCAACCCAGTGGGTTGGCTTGTGGGTGCAGAAGGCGCAGGCAGCTGCCCTCCTGGCCCTGCCCTGCCTGGAGGGATAGCATTCGGGCATGATGGCCGGAGGCAATGAGCGGAGCGTGAAGACCCTGAAGGAGGTGTGGAGAAGAGCGGAAAACTCGCTGTGTGCAGACTGTGGGAAACCAGGTGAGTCCTCAAAGGCTGCTGGAGAAACAGTTGGAAGCAGGGAGCTGGGGTTGGTCTCTAGCAGCTACTTGGTGCCAGCTATCTGGACTACACAGGAGTCTGGGGTGGAGAGGAAGGAGAAGCATTGCTCTGGATATTCGCTTCCTCTCCCTGGAGGTCAGTTGGCAAGGGAGGAGGAAGGAGATGCTGCCACGGTGCTGGTGGGAAGGACGGGGACATAAGTGGTAGTGCCAGATGAGCAGGGGCTGTGTAGCTGCTATACTGTGGGTTGTAGTTGTGTCAGATCTTGTATACAAAGCAAGGTCATGCCCAGTCAGGACCTGACAGGAAAACTGGTGAAATTCTAACTGCTCCAGAAAGAAGGCATGATTCAGGAGGACATTGTCTCCTCTGTGACTCAGCTCTGAACTGACAACCTGCCACAGGCGCCTCAGAGATTTCTTTTCCTGAAGGACTTCCCCTCTTGAAAGGGTACCTAGTTTGAGGTCCTACAAGCATTGCTAAAAACACCCATTATACTCCTCTCAAAAGGGGCACATGGGGTGTACCACCCCAGCCAAATTAAGACTGGGCTAATTAGTACCATTTTGCCTTCTTAAATTCTCCCAAGAAGGTTTTGGATTCAAGGCTGCTTTTCACTTTCTGAGCTAAATACTGTTGGGGGTTTGCTATGTTCCACTAAACAGCTCCTGGAGTTTTTTCCCAGAGATGGTTTCATTTTCAAGGTGGGTAACCCTTTACACAAAGGGAGTTCATAGAGCACACTGGATTTTTTCAGGGTTCAGGTCAATAGAGATTCAGATGAAGTGGTTGAAGCAAAGGGAATGAGGGACTAATAACTATGCCTTGTCCTGACTGGCATCTGTACCTTGGGTATTAATCAGCTCAGATTCAGATGGTCACCCAGCTCTCTGTTTCTCTGGACTACATTCTCAGTTGAGGCATATCTCCCAGGGGAATTTACCACTTCCAGTCATACCCTTTTTTATACCCTCAGATCCTGACTGGGCATCCTCTACTCTGGGTGTCTTTATATGCCTCAGCTGTTCAGGGATTCACCGCAACATCCCGAGCATCAGCAAGGTGAAATCCCTGAAGATGGACCACTGGGATGATGCTCAGGTGCAGGTGAGATCTTTATCCCCGCTGGTATGTTAGGTGGGCTGGGTCTAGGCCGTACACTAACTGTCCTGGGAAAATCAGCCCTTTGGCCTCACAGAATTGGAGATTCAATCTGATTTAATCTGTCCCTTTGCTACTCATGCTCTGAATATGCAAGTGGGGATAACTCCCCATAACCGCATTGGGAGAGGGAGGATGCCCTTGTCTTACGTGTCTCTGTGTCCTATTACCTTACGGAAAATGCAGAGCTCTTGCAATGTATCTTGCCGAGGCTCAGGGCCTTTGTTGCTCCAGATCATTAATTTCCCACTTGCCAGCACCATCCAGCCTCAATGTCTCCTCTTGGTTTCAGCGATCCAAGGGGAAAATCTTGGGCAATTCCATGCTCTGAGAAGAGTTTGCAGATGTAATGTGATCTCTTGAGAAAAATGGCATTTAGAGGAACTTGATTTCTCCCCATTATATATACCTCAACCCATTAATCTTCAGGGGACTGAAAAAATTTTCCAGACATCCAAAGAAGAAAATCTGTATCTTGCTGCTCTTTGGAGAGGAGCGAAGAGGTTTGGAATGTCATCCCAGACAGCATTGCAGAGCTCTGGTCTCCCCAGAGATGGGAGCAAATCCACTGAATGTGCATGCACCTAGCCCCATGGAAGTGACATTTGTGGCATTATGTTGATTCATGTGCAATCAGTGTCACTTCTGAGAGCAGACAAGACATTTGAGACCCACCTTTCTGTAGCCAGACTTTGCTGGGATGTTGCAATAGAGGGGAAAGAATGCTCCATTAGAGCTCAATGTGCATCTAGCCCTGTGGTGAGTCCAACATGAGTCTGCATCAAAGGGAAGGCACTAACTCTCTGTCTAACTCTGCAGTTTCTGGCCAAGCATGGGAATGCTGTTACTAAAGCCACATATGAAGCTCACATCCCTATTTACTATTACCAGCCAACCTACAATGACTGCCAGTAAGTTGCTGCGTACAGAAGAAAAGCGGGAGGGGCAGGTCTGGGTTCCTCTAGTTCGTTTCTGAGCTACCTGTCACCTCTCTCCCTAGAGTGCTGAGAGAACAATGGATACGGGCCAAATATGAACGCAAAGAGTTCACCGAGCCAGGAAAACAGCTGCCATATTCTGATGGTAAGAGCAGAGCACAGCATCAAAATATCCTGCCTGTTGCCTTTGCTGGAAGCTTTTGAGCACCGCGAAGAGAAAGCTTACAGTGTCAGTGTTGCAGATTCCGCAAGTACTCCTGAGAACCCAGCTGGTACTTACACAGCAGTGTCTCAGAGGAGGTTAAATACTGGGCAGCGTAGGTTGGCAGTGCCATGGCTTGCTTCTAAGCCTGGTATTACCAGCTGACATTTTTTGAAGGCTTTTGCTGTCCTGGCAGAGCCAGACCTCTGCAGTAAGGAATTTCTGTCCTGCTGTATGCCACCCTCTTCAACCATGGCAGCCGCCTTTGAAATGTCACTGCCAGTACTGTGACACAAGGTGCAGGAGCCCTAGGGCCTGTAGAGTTAAGTAGGAAGAGTTCTGGTCCCATGCCATGGTCTGTGTGGGCCAGAACTCTGGTATTCACTGGAGAGGTGGCTCTTACGCTGTCAGAGGCAGTACTGGGAGCCAGACTAGGAGGTGGGAAGCATCTGAGAATGTCTTTTGGTGACTTTTTCTGGGCTGCAGACCCCGGAACACCACCATCTTCAGTTGTAAGCCAGAGGTGAGAGATCTCCTTCTCAAGTGTTTGTTCTCAGCAGTAGTCCATCATGTGCTTTGTCCCAGAGGTATGGCTGGGACCCCAGTCTGCATGCAGCTCTCTGATGCCCACCGTGCTCATGGGGGAATGCTCTTAAAAGTGGCCTTTCTGCTCCTAGGGGTGAAAGAAGGCATCCTCTGGAAGCGAGGTCGAGACAACGGGCAGTTTCTACCCCGCAAGTTCCTCTTGTCTGAGAGAGAGGGATGTCTAAAGTATTTCACCAAGCAGGATGTGAGTATGGTGGTCAACTCCCACCTCAGTCTGTACTCCACCCAGGGCAGTGGGGTCACAGAGCTGTTTCTATCTCCTACGCATGTTTCTGAGGTTGCCTTGTTCATCCCAGGTCAGGGATGATAACAGGAACATGTCACTGAGGATAGGGGTCCTCTTCCTACTGTCAGGATGATGTTTCCCCACATCCTCCCTTTGTGCTTCCCTACACTCTTCCCTCACTGCTGATAAAAGGACTGATCTTTCACTTCACCCCTATCCATTTGCCTGGCTGTTGAATCCTGTACCATTCCTGGAACCAGCCTCACTCCACTGTGAGCCAAGTTAGCAAAAACCTGCTGTTTGGCTTGTTTTGAGGAGGGCTGGTTTTTTACTCATTCATCTCCCTGAAATGAATGGGCAAGTGCTAACATACTGTCACAAGGGAGGGAATGGCCTGGGGTAGGGATGAGCAGGAGATGCCATCCAGAGGGACCTGGAAAAGCTCAAGAAGTGGGCCCATGTGAACCTAATGAGGTTCAACAAGGCCAAGTGCAAGGTCCTGCACGTGGGTTGGGGCAACCCCTTATATCAGTACTGGCTGGGGGATGAATGGATTGAGAGCAGCCCTGCAGAGAAGGACTTGGGGGTACTGGTCAGTGAAAAGCTGGACATGAGCTGGTGATGTGTGCTTGCAGCCCAGAAAGCCAACTGTATCCTGGACTGCATCCAAAGAATCGTGTCCAGCAGGTCAAGGGAGATGATTCTTCTCCTCTACTTCACTCTCATGAGACCCCACCTGGAGTACTGCTTCCAGCTCTGGAGTCCTCAGCACAGAAAAGATGTGGACTTTTTAGCATGGGTCCGGAGGAGGGCCACAGAAATCATCAGAGGGATGGAGCACCTCTCCTATGAATAAAGGCTGAGAGAGCTGGGGTTGTTCAGCCTGGAGAAGAGAAGGCTCTGGGGACACCTTATTGCAGCCTTTCAGTACCTGAAGGGGGCTTATGAGAAACATGGGAACAAACTGTTTAGCAGGGTCTGTTGCAATAGGGACAAGGGGTAATCTTTTAGACTAAAAGAGGGTAGATTCAGACTAGATATAAGGAAGACATTTTTTACAAGGAGGGTGGTGAAACACCGGAAGAGGTTGCCCAGAGAGGTGGTGGATGGCCCATCCCTGGAAACATTCAAGGCCGGAGTCCTGAGCACCCTGATCTAGTTGAAGATGTCCCTGCTTATGGGGCGTTGGACTAGATGACCTTAAAAGGTCCCTTCCAAGCCAAACTATTCTATGATTCTAGGAGTGGGTTCTTTCCTTTTGAGGTGAGGTAGCCTTTAGACTGTCTCAACTGTAAAGTTAGATGCTGCATTCTCAGTGTTTCATTGGCAGTTCCAGAGTTGGCACAGCTCAAACCTAAATTGGAGGGGCTGGGCCACTGTTGGGGCTCGAACATGCCACACAGTGAAAGGGGTGTGTGCTACAACAGTTTTGTTGGGAAGGGGCAGTTAAATACCTTTTATGACCCTCTGATCCTGCCTTACCCCACTAAGTCAGTAGCTCCGGTCTCTTTCCCACTACAATTGCTCATGCATGATTAATGTCATTCTGTTTTCAGGCCAAAGAACCCAAAATCAATGTTAAAATAGATGTCATCAATGCTATGTTCCAGCCAGTTAAGATTGGGAACCCCAATGGCCTGCAGATCACCTATATCAAAGACAACAAGACCCGGAATATATTTGTCTACCATGAAAGTGGAAAGGTATCTGGTTTTAGCATCAATTACTGCAAAGCAGTTGATGTCATTTGAGAGGCTGCTAATATTAAATAGTCTGAAGCCATGGGTAGGACGGGGTGTATGTGTGTGTGTGAGTTGCTGTAGGTAACACGGTGGGTGTTCTGCCTCTGTGTTTGTGTGTCTGTGAGAGAGTTTTGCTTCAGGGAGCAGGGCAGGAGCTCTGGCGGAGTTGGTTTGTGTGGGAGGAGCTGCTGTAGATGTGCAGATGTGCTGCTTGTGCATGCGGGGAATGGGGCAGCTGGGCTGGCTCTGTGTGTGTGTGTGAGGGAGATGCTGTAGGTGCTGGGGAGGGAGAGCTGGCCGTGTTTGTAGTTAACATAGGATTGGGTGCAGCTGGGTGAATTTAGATGGCTAACTGTTGCTCTGGCTAAGCTTCCTGTCGTGTCCTTTTCCATTCTCAGGAGATAGTGGACTGGTTCAATGCTATTCGCTCTGTGCAGTTTCATTATCTGAAGGTAGCATTTCCCATTGCCAGTGATAATGAGGTAAGGCAGCACTAGAGCACCGTGCTGAGTGTCCCATTTGTACTCGATTATGTGATAAAAGAGCCCATTAGTTACTATTAGAACCCCAGGTACAGAAGTGGAAATTGCAGTGTTCAGTTAGAGGGATGAGAAAGTGTGTGTAAAAGGGCCTGTGGTGGCCAGAGAACAACTGCTTTCTGCTGTTCCTGAGCAGAAGTGACTCCTGGCTAGGCAGTTCTGCAAACACAAATTTAAAAGGCGACTGAATTTTGGAGAATAGAAAAAAGGGTGGGGAGCAAAAATGAATAGCAAAGAAAGGTGGGTAAGTGAATGTTACTCTTGTCTTTTTGTCAGATTAAAAATCGGCTGACGAGAAACTTCCTGAAGGAGGGATACATGGAGAAAACTGGTCCCAAGGTGAGCCGCTGCGGGAGCAAAAAAATCTAACAGGGACCTGTCAGAGAGCCACTGACCTTCCCTACTTCAATGTTTTTCTCCTGCTGTTTCCCCATTCCCCTCTGACTCTAGACACCCGTGGGAACAGTGTGTGTGCACCAAGGGAGGGGAGAATAAAAGGAAGGGGAAGGACACATTTGAAAGTAGATGAAGCCAGATTCCATGCTTTCTCCCAGAACAACAGATCTCTGCATGTGTCTGTGTGTGCGTGACCTTACAGGTATTTAGTGTCTAGATTTATCCTGTCTCAACTCTGGGGTCCTTCGCAGAAGTCCAAGAGTTGGGGACCGCAGCTGGGAATTAAAAACTCCGTACTGATCCGCACTCTCAGCTCAGAAAGGGCGAGGAGGAGGTTGCTGTTAAAGGCAGGAGCTTGGCTCAGGGGGTTGGAATGGATTTCGGGTGTCCATTTGCCCTTCTCACAGCAGAGGGCGCTGTCCCCTTACGTATGTCACCTCTTCCTTCCACAGCAGAGAGAGGCTTTTAAGAAGCGCTGGTTCACGCTGGATCACCGCAGGCTCATGTACTTCAAGGACCCTTTGGTGAGGGGGAGATCTGACCTCTGGCAGCTGCTGGCAGCTGTGCTGAGGGCAGGGTCAAAGTGCGACCAGAGACTGCTCTGCTGTAAGGGAGGCTTGCAAGTTCACCAGTTGCTCTGAATAGACGTTAGGTCTTCGCCTTTCCATCCCACTTAGTTCATCGCAAGCTTTCTGTGTTTGTTTCGCTGCCTGCAAACAGAGGGAACGGGCAGGGGAGCAGTGTAAAGGCAGCGAGGGGGAGGAGAATGACATGGGGAATGACATGGATAGACAGGGCAGCAGTTCCTCTCAAATATCTTGAGTTCTATCTCCTGAAACTTCCTTTCTGTTGCTGCCTTTGAGCATATCCTCCCTGCTCTTCTCAATCCCCTGACCACCTATAAATCTTTTTGCTGCTACATCCCTAGTCCTCACCCACTCTTGGGTCCTTAGATGCACCGCTGTTATTCCCCGGTTCTTTTGGGATTCCATAAAACCCTCTCTTTCCCTTCTGATCTGCAGGATGCATTTGCTAAGGGTGAGGTATTTGTGGGCAGCAGAGAGAATGGATATAGTGTCCAGAAGGGATTGCCCCTGGGGACACAGGGCAACTTCTCTTGGCACTATGGCCTCACCATTGTCACCCCTGACCGGGAATACCTCTTCACTTGTGAGACAGAGACTGACCAGCTGGACTGGATCGCAGCCTTCACTAGCATCGTCAGCCAGGCCATGACACCACAGGAATATGCAAGTAAGTGCCTGGATGCTGTTTCCTTTCCCTCCTGCCACTCTGGTTCAGGTTATTGCCCTAATGCATCACCTTTTTCCTTCACTACAGTTGAAGCCTACTTCAAGTTTAAATCCTAGGAAGCCATGCAGGACCCTTGTATGACTCGACTCTACCTGGTCCTGTTGAGTGGGCTGTCAGAAGAGAAGAGGAGATCGACATCAGAGAAACACAGTGTGCTTGAAGCACCCTTTGAAGCACTTTTTTTCCCCATAGACAGTCCACTTTGTTTCGAGGGCCCAATTAAGCTACTTCCTTTCAAGTGCAAGACTTCGTGAGTCTGAACCCTCAGTGCAACCTGTCACTGTTAAATTGCTGTGATCTGACTGGATGGTGGCAGGCCTTGCTTGTCAGTCGGGCCTTGAAAACTTGGCACTTGCTATGTTGGATGTGGGACCTAGCATCGCTCCTGCATGAAACTGCAGACACCTGCCTTACACAAGAAAACAGCTGCCTGGCTGGAGTTACACCCCAGCAGGTTGCAGGAGCTGTTGAACTAGGAGAGCCTGTTCCTTTACGAGGAATGGCTTCTCTGCTGGTGACAGGGATGTGAAATATCTAGATATTTGATCAGTTAGATCTGCAGTTGAGAAAGGTCACTTAGAAGATGTAATCTAACAGCCAATGTGAGGCTTGTTTCCTCTTGCCATGTATGGCCTTGAAAGCTTCTTCAGACTGCATTTGTGGGGAGACCTTCCTCCAATTGCTGCAAAGAAGATTAAGAGCACTGTTCAGAAACAATGTATCGTTATACACCTGTGTTGTGGATAATGTATGTGCATGCGCCCACGTTAACAAAAAGTGATGGGAGGTGGAATACTGCCTTAGGAAAGATACTGTGAGGGATATTCATGCCATGGAAGTTCAGCTGTCAAATTTGAGTCGCTTGTCAAACCAATGGAGAGAGGTTAGGTCCTGCAGAGAGCAGCTTATGGCATGTCTGTTACCAACTTGAGACTCTCTGTTGTCTTTACTAAGGCCTAGAGGTTGATGTCTGAAGATAGTAATACATGGATCTCTGCTCCCTCATTCTCTGTGTGTCAAAGGCCTGGCACTTTCATTCTGCCCTATACCTTACATATGCTTATGTTTTATATCACATATACATATAATTTTTTTGCAGTCATATAACAGGGAAGTCTGTATGTTCATGTCCTATTAACAGTTAGCCCTAACCACTAAATCAACCCATGATTCATATCTTGAAGATCATCTCAAAGCTCTCCTGGGAGAGCTGTGTTTCACATGCTGGAAGGACTAGCTGAGTTCTGCTGATGACTGTAGTTTCTGATGTGACTGCAGTTTTATGCAGGCAGTGTGAGAATAGACATCTCATGTGTTAAGGGTAGCTAACTGGTATCAATGAGGCAACCAGTATTTTAATTAGCTCCTAAAATATGAATTTAAAAAATCCCATTGTAATTTATTTTAACTTCCTAAATGAACTGAGCTACTGCTAAGGTTTGAGGTCTTTTCTTGGAAAAAAGCACAGACAATCACAGCAAGAGCCATGGCTATTCATTGCATTTCCTGGGGCATGTGGACTGCAAATCTTCCCATCAGAGCCGAATGGGCAAAGTCATGGTCTCCCTCTGGTTCTCTGGGGACCCCTCTCTGTGCTGAGGCTGCCACAACCTGTTGGGAGCATTGACTGCTGGATGAGAAGCAGCATCACTCATCCTGCTGTGGTGACACAATGGAGCTTTCCACACAAAACTATTTTCACTGCAGTTTGCTGATCTCTCCCAGTTTGGAGCATGACTGTCCTAAAAACCAAAGGCCATTGCAAAACCTGTGTTCCAAAACAAAGTGCCTTTCAGTTCTGGTAACATGAAACAGGGCAGTCCATTAAAAAAAAAGCACAAGCCCCATCTAAACAACCTGCGCATTTGGTTCTCTGTGAAGAGTAGAGCGTGACCCAGACATACCAAGAGCTGATACAGATAACCCAAAGGCAGGCCTCTGAAGTTAGCTCCGTCAAAGCCGTACGTGCCGTATGCCCACTCCTGTGGCATGGTCATGGTGAAGCTGCTGCTGTTACATGCAGTGCATTGCTCGGGAAGGTGCTTGGATTCTACTGCAGTAAGGGCAGTACTAATGGGGAGCTTCTTTCTGTTTGCTGCTGAGTTATCACTGCTGAAGATGAGTGGAGGCGTTTGACTCAGCCACAACAAAGCTAATACACTTGATGACGCAAAAGAGTGTGGCTGGAGTGGCCTGAAAACACCCGTGAGCTAAAAGCAGAGCACATTTAGTAATGGTGCATCTGTCTTTGCACTGGAAATTCTGTCCCACCGTGTCTGTTCCCTGAGACGAATGGGGCTCGGATGCGGGCGCAGAAGCGTGGGGCATAGGTGTCACGCAGGGATGCCCCGCTGGAAGGCGATGGTGCCTCCCTAACGGGCTTCTGCTCCCTGCTCTGGGGTGAGGCAGCAGGTCCTGGGGCTTCGAGGGAAGGGAGGGGGAAAAGCTTAGAGGAGGAGGATGGTCTCTGGGGAGAGGGAAGAAAAAGTGGGTCTAAAATATGCAGCCCTTTGAATGTCTCAGAGCTTGCAGCTGACTGGGGTAGTAAGGGTGGGACAAGGCCAGGTCATAGAAAAAGTGAGATGTCCTACCATCTGGTGGGCTTGCTTGCAGATTGGGGGTTACTTTCCTTGTCTGCACCTCAAGGGGACCTGTTGTCCTTGGAAGGGAGTGGGGGCCAGGCCCTCTCAGCCTGGATTGGCTAAGGGCCAGGGACAGTACTGTGGCAGCTCCCTGCCTATTGCACTTTCAGAACTGGCCGTTGTTTCCCTTCTAAAGCTCCAGCATGATGCTTTTCCCCCCCTAGGAAGTCTTTTCTTTCAGTTATCTCCTTTCTCAAACAAGGACAACTGTGCAAGGGGAAATGGGGAAAAGAAAGGGAAATGAACTTACTTGCAGAAACAAACTTCACAACCCATGGAAGGTTATAAAGCAGGTATGTTTATTGCAGCGCTGGGGTGCAAGGGGGATTGCTTCTCCTAACTTGCACAGCATTTCAACCAGCAGCTGGATATTTATTATACAAAGTCATGTGTGTACATAAGATTCCTGAGAAAAGTTTGGGTTATTCAAAACAGTTCAGAGAATTCATTATACTTTTCACCTTTGATATGGAATACTGCAAAACTGATTTATTATTGGGTAATTACTTAGTTCCTGCTTATCTTTGCAAACATTAGCAGTTTGCTGTTTAGTTTCTGTATCTACTAAAGCTCTTTGTTCTATCTACATACACATTATCTATTATCTAACTTTTGTTCAAGTGTAAAACATCTTCTAGCTAAAGATTAGCCCTTCCTTATTGCCCACTTTAAACATGCCAAGCTAATACTTGCCCACTGGGCTGGTTGTGATCTATATCAGAACAAGAAGGAAGAAGGAGCAGGGGGAAGGTGCAGAAGACATGGGAGAAGAAAGAGTGTGTCTGCAAGAAAGAGGAGGGTGCCAGCAGGATTCCTCATCTAGTGGCTAAAAAGCCCAGTATAAACTGGGACTGCGTTCACACTGGAGTGTGAAGCTGTGAGTCAGACACATTCCTCTGTGCAGTGGGCAAGGCAGCTCTCCAGGGGTTGGTTTAGGGGGGCAGAGCCCACCTCGCCAGAGTCTGTCTGAGTTGAGAGGACACAGACTTAGGAAGAGAAATCCACTTGTCCACTGAGTCTATTGGTTTCCATGAGCCCAGCAAATGCTGTAGAAGCAACAAAAGAGCAGCTGGTGAAGAGCAGAGACTTTTCCTTCTGGCTGACAGAGGTTATTTTGCACCTATTGGTCTTGAAAGGGAGGACAGTGTCCATTTCTCAGCCCTTTGATGGTTAAGGGAAACCACCGGACAGAGCTTGTGATGGACAAGATCAGCAAAATGGACTGGGCGGCTGGAGGTGAGGAATAGACTTCTCTGGAGTACCCTATGTCTGATGAACTCTTGCGATTCTTCCCTTCCCTCAGCTGCTTTCCTGTTAAGGCTAGACGTGTCCCATACAGCGAGGGGGTTAAGGCAGGGGGAAGGAACCGGGTCTCTGACAGCCTGACTTGCCCTTGCTCATCCTACCCAAAGATGTCTTACAACTCTTCCTTCATCAGTGCAAGGCCTGAAGAGGATCCCAAGGGTGGCAGCTTCTTGGAGGAAAGCAGCGGTGAGGGTGATGACAGTAGTGTCCTGGGAGGGGACAGCTCAATCACAGGGCCACTGGGTGCAGTGCTGCTGGTCATGTGCCTCACTGGGATGGTAGGGAACATCTACACAGTGGCGGTGGCCTTCGGCAGGGTGGCAGGTCACTCAGTGGGCTCCTTGGGAGTCTACGTGATCAACCTTGCCCTGGCTGACCTCCTGTACCTTTCCACCATCCCCTTTGTGGTCTGCACCTACTTTGCCCATGACTGGTTCTTTGGGGATGTGGGCTGCAGGCTTTTGCTCAGCCTGGACCTCCTCACCATGCATGCCAGCATCTTCCTACTGACCGCCATGAGCCTGGAGAGGTACTGGGCAGTGGCCAGGCCACTGCAGGCCAGACAGGCTAGCAACGCTTACCGCAAGCTGGTCAGCACGGTCCTCTGGCTCCTCTCGCTCCTGCTTACGTCCCCCATGATGGTGATGACCCAGCTGCGGGAGGGAGATGGCCCCCACAAGCGCATCTGCATTCCCACCTGGACACCAGCAGCCTTCCGGCTCTACCTGACGGTGCTCTTCACCACCAGCATCTTGGCACCTGGCATGGTGCTGGGCATTGTCTACACCCGCCTGGCCTGGGCATACTGGTCCTCTGCCTGGGGCCCAGGGCTGCCACTGGCTGGCCGGGCCTCTGCCCGGCAGCTCTTCTCCAGGATCTCTGCCATCGTGGTGGCCTACTGGGCCTGCTTTCTCCCCTTCTGGGCCTGGCAGCTGGCCAGGCTGTACCGGGGTGAGAGGCTGGGCATTGGTCCCACCACCCAGGCCTACCTCAACTTCAGTGTCACCTGCCTGGCCTACGGCAACAGCTGTATCAACCCCTTCCTCTACACCCTGCTCGCCAGCAGCTACCGCCGCAGCCCTGGCCGCAGCGGGATGGGCACGGCACGGCCTCCAGTGCCCTCCTGGAAGGCTGCAGGGGGCCCAGTGGGAAGACACAGCATCCCCCCAGCTTTTGGGGAGTTGTTGGGGTCTGTGGGGGAAAGCAAGGGGTGAGCAGCACCCCAGGTTGAGAATATCTCCCAGCCTTTGGCTAGGGTCAATTCAAGAAATAAAAGTGCATCACCTTCCATGCTGGCATGCAATGTCTTCTGTTATTATTGTTGTGGTGCCTTCCCCTTCATGTCTTCTCCTTCGCAAGGCTGCTCACCCTGCTCAGCTGGGGACACACACGCTTGTCTCAGGTATCCTGACTCCATCCTTAGGTCCTTCAGCCCTTACACACCAGCCTCCACCTTGCACAAGGCCAAGGAGTGGGTGGAAGGGAGCAGTCAGCCTCAACACACCTAAATTATACAGCTGGGGAACCCTTGCCACCTCTCACCTCCTTGCTAGCGATGGGCCAAGCCGTAACAAAGTCAGGACAACAGTGAGTCACAGATTTCACAGGACCAGTGAGTCACTTCAAGAAGCAGCCACGCTAGCAGGAGACCTAACTAAGGATCAGCATCTTGTGGTAAAGCTCACACTCAGCTTTCTTCCCCCACCCTCCACAAAAGGAAATTTTTGAAAAGACTCCCAAGTGCAGTAAAGAGACACTGCGAGATTGCTCCAAAGTACAGACCAGGGAGGTGAGCACATTTGCTCAGCTTTCAAGACCAGCCCAGCAGAGAAAGCTGCAAGGAGAGAGCCCCACTACATGTCTGTCATCACAGCTCATGGAGGGGGCCTTCACCAGCACCATGTCCCTGCTGCGGCTGAGGAAATCCCCATATGTCTAATGTACCAAATGTACCCCAGTTTGCCAAACTGTATCAGTGCTACTGCATAAACTGGGCTGGGTCTTTTGCCTTGAGGCCATCCAGCCTAGCATGGCTCAATTCTATACAGCTAAACTCTCTTCCCCAGAAAGGATGGTGTCATCCATATCACCCCAATCCCCAAGCTATGCTGTCCCCTGGTCATGCCTATGCACAGGGTGGCAACGTTAGATGCAGCATTTACTATTGTAGATGTAGTCCTGAAGAGCAGGATGTGATCATCCAGAGCAGACTGGCTTTAGGCAACAAGGAGATTCAAGAGGGATCCAGCTGCAGAGCCTGAAGTTGCTTGTACACCCCAAGTGTTCCTGCCTCCCAGATCAAAACCCCAGCTCAAGCCCGTATTTCTAACTCATCTCTCTCTTCCTCCTTAGCTCCCGTTTCTAGCAGCCAAGCCTCCCTCCCTCTGCACAGGTACCTGAGACACAGGACCTGGCAGAGCCTCATGAATTATGGAGCAAGAGCAGCAGGTGCTGCTGCTGTAGGAGCAAGTTCCCATGCTCCAGTTACTCTGCAGCTGCTTAATGGGAGGAACTGGCCCAGCCAGGCCAACAGGGAGTCCTCACAGGACATCAAATTGTTTGTGCTTCATGTTGTTTGTGGCCAAATCTAGAAACGAGGACCCAAAGACTGGGTCCTTCCATCCCAGGCCTACCTAGTAACTGCTGTGCCCTGTGGAAAGAGCAGAACCCCACCTTTCCTATGCCCACCAGGCACAGCCTGTCCAACAGCAGTAATTGCTGCTTAAGCAGCATTAGACTGGGAGAGCCCCCAAGGCAGCTACTGGCTGGCACCTGGTGTAACAACCAACAGCCAAGTGAGAGCTATGCTGCAACACCCAACATGCCTCATCATCTCCAGACTCCTCAGAAGCTAGCCTCCATTTAGACAGAGGAGTGATCAGGCTCATTTGGGCTTCCGTAAGTACAAGGGTAACAAGAGCATAGTAGGCACATCTTTAGCATCCTGCACCCTAGCTAGGCATTGCTACCTGTCCCAGCTCTAGATAGATTAGGCAAGGCACATGGGACAGAACAAAGCCAGACACCTCCAGGTTACTACCTTCATGTGCCACAGCCCAGGAGTACTCAAGCTTCTGCAGTTATTGGAAGAATGGATTTTGATGAGGAACCTACTGTATGCTCTGCCACACCTAGCAAAGTAACCTTTTCTACTGCTGTCCCCAGGCAGCAGCAGCAAAAAATCCAAAGGAGGCATAGGAGAGCTGTCATGAGTAGCACCGGCCTCTGCAGAGGCATGCAGGCCAAACCTAGCACACCTGAGGACTTTGCCCTCAATGCATGCCTCACTAGGTTCACCTAGCACAGCAACTCAATGTCCAAGGCCACCCAAGGATGCTTAGTTTAGGGAGAGATAGATTTAATCAACCCATTTTACTCAGGCAGTGTAAGGTATCAGTTTAGACCTCAAGGAAGTGTGACTTCAACACTTCCACTCTTCCCCTACCAGCCACATCTAGTCCCCATGTTTCCTCTCAAGACTCTCCTTGGGCTTTTTACCTTCTGCCTTCCCAAGCTTCTGATCCTCTCCATCCATGACTTTAAAGGCTAGCACAATCTCACCCACATATGGTACTCCAGGAAAGTTACCTGCCCTCCTCCCTCCAGCAAGGTGACCACCCCACATGGAATTGCAGCATGAAAGAGATTAGATTGAGACTGGGTAGACCAAAACTTATTTATTGATTGCTTTTTCTGTATCTTTGAGATGGATCTGTCAGGAAGTTATTCCCAGCTGATGGACTGGAGTGTGAAGTCCCCTTGTGCATCAAAGTAGTCAAAGACAGAGAGACCAAGCCGGTTAGGGAATGTGAACTGGTGGCCTGGCAGGTGGACCGTGACATCACTTTGGTTGACAGCAAAAGTGATCTGCAAGACAAATGGCAAAGTCAAAGTTCCTGCAAAGATACCCTCAAGCCTTTCTCCTCTACAGTATTACTGTGCCACCGTCTGCTGTGCTGGGTGAACACGCTCAGCAGCATAATCCACTCTTCAACAGCAGGAGTGTTATTTTGGTCTCCCAAGAGATGCCTATTCCATGCTCAGTTCAATAGTAACATCCCATTGAGCTAGATGGAGCTTGCACCCTCCATCACTGCTCAAGAGCCCCAGGTGGTAGCACTGGCCAAGCAGAAGCCAGCCACCTCCCATACAGACAGCCCTGAGAGCCTTTTCAGTTGGGTGTCCTGTGCCAAACACCCTCCCTTCACCAGGGCATCCCAGGCCTCACCTCTGCTGTACCCCCCTTCTGGAAAGGGAAGACAGTCTCCCTATGCTCTGCACCCCACTCTTCTGCCTTCTTTGAGTTGCACACGATGGTGTTCACATCACCATGAGCATCAAAACGGGGGTTGAAGTGAAGCCCAAGCTGGGAAGCATCCTTCCCCAGATTCATCACAAAGCTGCAGAGAAAGATGACATCAATACTGTTTTACTCAATAGTATCATAGCATTTGCTCAATACTATGAACATATCTGGCTCTGTTACTTCAAGCCCAGCTGAGGATAACCAAAGCAAAACACTTTGCTAAACTGC
This sequence comes from Falco cherrug, assembly GCF_023634085.1. Taxonomy (NCBI): domain Eukaryota; kingdom Metazoa; phylum Chordata; class Aves; order Falconiformes; family Falconidae; genus Falco; species Falco cherrug. The sequence goes on along the minus strand of NC_073701.1, from coordinate 34,779,170 downwards.
ACAGCTTTCCTAAAAAGGTGGTGCTGTGTCAGTAAGGGGTACTCTCCTCTGCTGGGGTACACAGGCCCCACAGTGCCATCCCTGGGAGAGACACCACTTAGTTTCTGCAAAGCTTTTAACAAGGGAAAGGTTCAACACTTAGAGCCCTGAACAGTGAGTTATCCTGCACCAAAACCAGCTCCCAAGCAGCCGGTTGCTTTCCACACATTTTCTTTCAGCCCCAGTTAGCTAGTGTTGCATGCTGCCTGACAGCCACTGCCTTCTCCCCACCCCGCAGGCAGCTGAAATAATTACCATTCATTAGCTATCCCAGAGCATCTGCAATGGCAGTGGGAGGAAGCAGCTTCCTAGCCATGTCTACCTGGCCTCCAGGCCTCTTACCCAAATGAGGGCAGGAGGCATATTATTGGGCAAGAGAAAGCCCAGGAGGCTTCACTCTGACACTATCAAGCTTCAAAGGCACTGGGAAAAGCTGGGACAAGTTTCCTGGAACACCACTAGCACTGGTACAGCAGCTACAGGGCTCCACCTTACTCACCAAGGGGCCCCACCAGCCACAGACCTGCACAAGGGTTGGGGGTTGCTGCAGAGGCTTCCCTGGGGGTCCCAGCCACCCTGATCCCTGCACATTTAGGAGTGCCTTTCCACTGAAGTCCACTGGCCCACTCACCACCTTCCCTCCTTCCTTCCCCACTAGCATCTGAGCAGCATCTCCACTGAGTAAAAGCAAACTTCAATACCTGGAGACCCCCTGCTGCAAAATGCAGCCCTTCATTTGCACCATCGGCTGGAGCTATGGCTCAGAGCATTCATGGAGCCAGAGGACCCAAGACCTCCCAGCTACTTGGGCCATAATCTCCTGCCTAGTGAGGAAAGGCACTGTAATAGTATACCTACTCCTGGGCTATCTTCATGCAGGGGAGAGGATGTGACCATCTTAAACCAAGTCTTAGTATAGAGACAGCTTCCATTTCCTGCACTAGAGAGGATGTGGTCACTGCCAGTGCATGCAGCTGGGGCTTCACATCTGCTTTGGCTTAGCCCCTTGGCAGTAGAGTGTGTCTGCAACATGCATTAGGCAATGACTCACTGGGAAGCACTGCTAGTGTTAACCTCTTCCATAGCTGCTCCTCTCCTACTCAGGGGAAGGATTCCTTTTGTCCCCCACCAGCAGAAGACAACTCTGTGTGGTGCCTTGTCCGTGCAGCACAGCTTACCTCTTGGCACTTGGTGCAATCTTCCCCTTGACAGTGAGGCGCTGGCCAGGCTTCAGACCCAAGTTGGTGCATACTGGTCCCTGGGGAACATGGAGGCAGAGACATTAGCTCAGTACCTGCTGGCTCACCTGCTCTGACTTGGCAGCTCTCCCTGCTGCCTTGCAAGATAGTGCATGGCTTTGGACCGCTGGAGAGACAGGGAAGCTCCCTTCCCCTAGGGCACTGCACCAGGGACATCCCAGAGATGTTACTCCAATCACATGGGACATGTGCCCTATTTCCCAACCTTCCTCCTGCTTCTCTCATTAACATATCTCTATTTCACAGCAAAGCTTGGGTACCTACAAGCTCCCATCACACCCACCCTGTCCCAAACATGCCAGTGTGCCGTGTGGATCTCACATCATCCCACGCAAGTTGGCTGTACAGGGATGGAGCCTCCACTCCCTTTCCCTAGCTTAGATTTGAACTTCAAGCCTTGTTCAGGGCCAGAGGCTCAGACACTTTGGTCCCCAACCCCCAATGGCTTGGGGTTTTTTTTTTGTTGTTCATTTTTTGTAGGCTCAGCATTTGCAAGAACATTCTCCTGCCCCACGTACATGTATGTCTTTCCCCACCTTCTCTCTAGGAGAACTAAAACACTCTGGTAAACCAATATGTACTCATTTCCTACGACAGTAGAGGCAAGACCCCACAAGTACTAAGAATCTTTCCCCCTTCCCACTTTAATAGTTAAGCCTGCACTTGGGACACTCCCCAATTAGTCACCCTCGGTCTAATGAAAGATAAATTCATCAAAGAAGTGCAATCACTCTTCTGACACAAGCATCTCCCTGGCAGTCCTTGACACTCAAAGGACACTTCTGTATAGCACATTTCCTTACAAGAAAGGAAGGGAGAATGAATCAGTGACTCATGAAAACTTCAGCCAGGGAGCAAGCAGCAAGGCTGCCCAGAAGAGATGCTCAGAAAGCAATAAACGTTACTGCAGCTACCTCCCCGGAGCAGAGCTGCTGTAAAACAGGTTACCCCAGCTTGGGAGCCAGCCCAGCGAGGACCCCCCCAAAGGGATCCTGCAGGGAAGAAGAACACTCCTGCCAGAACAAGAAGCAGCAGCCACCCCCCTGTAATAGATACAGCTGGCATCCAGCTCTAGCAGACGGTCTGACACAGAGGCTGATGAGGAGGATAATGCAAACACCCTCACACCAAACCAGCGTGCTCCCCCCAGTCCCACTCCACAAAGCATCACCTCCAGCAAAGCTGCCCCATCCCTTTCTCTACTCACGCAAGACATGGTGCTGCTCAGCAGGCAAATGCTCCTCTCCACCAAGGTGCACCGGTCCCAGGCAAGTAACTGCAGGAACCCCACCCTTGCCTTTAAATAGATGGGGAGCTGGGTTGTCCCAGCCCTTGGCCACCGCACCCGCCAATCAGGCTGGGGAGCGGGTGGGAGGGGCTGGTTTTAGGGGAGGGGGCACGATCACCCAGAGCTGTCCCCTCCCACCCTCACTCAGGCCTGTCTCCAGGATGCTAAACCCAACCCTTCCAAACGGGCTGCTGGTTGCTCCAGGAGGAGATCCAGCTGTGTGTGGCCGTGAAGCCGATGGAAAATAGTTTTACAATGAGTGTGTTACTGTCCAAGGCTTTTATCCCATACGGAAAACGGTCAGATGGATTGAGACTTGGCAGGAAGGGTCTGGGAGGGAGGCTGGGCTATTTAGTTCTGGCTAAATCGGGAGCAGAAGAAATATCACTGAGCACACGCAGTACCTCAGAAACTCTTTGTAGTCCAGGTGAAACCCCAGGAGCAGAGGACTGAAGCTGGATCTAGGGTCACCCAGCTCTGCCATCAAGCCTTGCTGTCCCCAGAGGCTGCCCAGCTGCTGACCTAGCTTACCACCTGCTCCTGTAGGTACAGGAACCAAAGGAGGGAAAATAGTCCTTATTCTGCAGAACCCCTAGATGCCCTCAAAACCATGCGGTTCATCTTGGCTGTAGGGCACAGCAAACCAGGAGGAAGCCATCTTGGAGGGGTAGGCAGGATTTGTCCAGGAAAGTTTAGTGCCTGGCTCTTGTACATACCCTGGACACATCTGGGGGGCTGAGGAACAAGGGAATTTGGGTGAAACACTCTATCACAATAAGCCATAGGATCTATATGTCTTTTATCTGTCTCCACGTTCTCTTTGTGGCAAGTATGATTCACTCTGGGTGAAAGGATTCCTTCGGAAAAAGTTACTCATTTACTACATGGCTCAACTGTAATTATACTGAAAGAAGAGGGAAAAAATTCAGGCAGTGGGCCAAGCCTGTGGCTTAAAGCTTTCCTTGTCTTGCATATTTGTTTCTAAATCACAAGATGCTCTGTGATTTCCTTAAGAGGCCCAGAATTGAAACTCAGTGAAACATTTTATTTTTCTCTTTCTATGAGGCCCATCAGTTCCCCCTCTGCTTTGGACGTGGTAGCCCCCTTACTCCTGTCAAGCATGACCCCAGAGGCTGTTGCTGCTGGGTATTTCTAGTTAGTGCCATCAATGCCAGCGGAGGTAGCAGGGACACTACCCTGCCTGCTGGAGCTGCGGAAGGCACGGACAGGCTCCAGCCTTTGGCCAGGTTGCTGATTACCCCACAACACAAGGGGGCTAGACTAAAGGCTAAAGTGGGCTTCTCTGCTCTGACATGCTCACTCCCTCTTTCCCCCTCTGGAAACCTGCCTGAGGGTTCAGCCCTTGAGCCTGATCCCTTCCAGGTGGTGCAGGATGAGAAGAAGTGCTCCATACTAGCAGGAGAAAAAGTAACTAGAGCCATCTTCCCTCTGCTCAGGATGCATGTATAATTGAATCAATTCCCTTCAAATCCAAGATTTTGTGAGACCGAATCCCTACAAAGGACCCCAGACATTTACACAAGGAGATGAGCTGCAGCTGGAGCTACAGTCTAGCAGGTTGCAGGGGCTGTTCCCTTTCAAGAAATGTTGGATGGGGAAGGGAAATGTGTAGGTATTTGCTCACTTAGAGCTGGAGATGGGAGAGGTCAGAGGTAGTTCTGTGTCTCCTGCAGCGTTTCTGGCAGCTGGGCATTGTAACCCAGCCTTAGCAGCCACCGGCACCTTGAGTCATGCCAGTCCAGGGACCTTCCTCTAAATGCTGCTGTGAAGATTAAAAGACCAGCTCACGGATAGCAGGTGATAATGAGGGAGGTGATACCATCCCAGAGGCGACACTAAAAAGGCTGTTCATGTCAAGGAAATTCAGCCTTCAGACTTGAGGCTACCTCAGGCAGCCTGTGTTTGTCTGATGGAAGTCCAGATGCTTCTGCTGGCATTCAGGGAGCTTTGAGTTAAATGGCGTTAGCACAACAGGCAGGGGGGTCAGAGGTGCTTGCCTGTTATTTTCAGGAGCAATGTGGTAAAGGAAGAACCACTGTGGGCTGAGAAGGGCAGACCCAGGCTGGCTAGAGCTGGCAATCCTCACTTGCTCTCATCTCATTCCTTATCAGTGTGCAATGGGCCAGCCAGCTAGGGGATGTGCTAGCAGGTTATCGACCCATCTGGTCTGCAAAGGATGGAGATAAGGATGGTGAGGACAGATCACAGCAGACTTTGGAGACATGGGCTTCTCCCTCTATGTGGGAACTGAGCAGTGGCTTTGCCTCCACCCTTCCAGCTAGGCTATTCCTCACCAGGAGAGCCCTCCTGCATCACATTGCAAAACCTTACTTTGTTTTAGAGAGAGAGACACTGATCCGCATCGTACCTTGAGAAGCAAAAGACCTTCTTTGCCCACTCCCCAAAGGGAGTGACTGGACCTGATTCTGTTGCTGCAAACAGTGCCCTTGGCCATGCCAAACTCCTAGTCAAAGGGTGCCGCAAGTGTGGAGAAGGGAGTAAGGTCTGTGGGATTTTTCTTCAACAGTGCCTCATCTATGGTTATGAGGGTGAGGCAGGTGGTGTTTGCATCTGCACCTGCTTTCTCCAAACTGTGATTGTGTGTCCTGGACAAGATGGGGCCAGGAGAAGGGAGTGTAAGAAGAGCCAGCTGACACGACAAATTCACAGCCAGCACATGTTTGCAAGGCCAGAAATCACAGCAAAGACTCCATGAAGCATGTCCTATGCTAGTAGTTAGGCATCCCGCTCGGATCCTGACCCCGCACACCTCCACTGTGCCCTGTGCTTTAGAGACAACCTGAATCCTGGGAGTGACTTGTTGCTCTCTTTCTAGCCTTTCCTTGCACAATGTCCCCATCTGCTCACTCCTCCTTGGAAAGTGCAAATTGCTCTTGTACAGTGAGCAATCCCAGACAGCTCTCAAAGAACTGCTGCCGCCTGTGGGGGCTGAGCTCATCCCCTGATGCTGGCTGCAAGCCGTAGTTCCCGTAGAAGGGAACAGACACCCCCATCTGTAGCTAGGCCTGCCCATGGCCTTCACTGTAGCTCTTCTTCTAGGGCCTCAGCTTTCTTCCTGCACTCTCCTTAACACCCAAAGAGCCTGTGCTGATGTCTCCATGCTGAGATGGCATGGTTTCTTGAGCTCCCAGTTTTCCTCATGGACATCCCCACCCCTCCCAACCTCCAAGCTGTAATTCATCTTAGGCTGAATAGGGGAATATGATTGTTAAGAGTGAATTTCATCATTGTGAGTAGCTTTGATTTAGAGCCTGCCTTCTGGTCTAGCTGATAGGCACTGTATGTCCCAGCATACCTGGACTGGTCCTGCATGCATGAAGAAGGTCCAGCTACTGCAAATTGTGGGATTAAGTTGAACTTCTGGGCTGAGCTGTTGGGTGGCTTTAACCAAGGTGGTTTGGCAGCCAACAAAGAAGTAGTCCAGTCAGGCAAGTGTCTGAAGCAAAAGAGGGAAGATCTGCCCCCAAATCTGCTTGTGAGGTGTGCAGTGATAGATGGGGCATCCCGAATCATGCATGACCTTGGAGGACTGGGAAAGGGCCTGGCTGAAAAGCCCGTGGACTACGTGACCAGAGTCCACCTGTATACATTGCTCTCCAGCTGGCAAAAGCCTGTTTCGGCTGCAATTACTCCAGTGGTTTGCAACATCTTTCCACTGGGAAAGCATCCTCTTACCTGTTCAGCCACTTTGTGTTATGTGGGCTGTGGTATTTTAAATTCAGGATTAGGTGCACTAAACTCAGATTTATTATCTTGCGGACACAGAGCTTCCATCAGGAATGAGCCACAGCAGGATCTCCCAAGCTTTGCCTGCTGAAACATTTCCAACCACATCCAATTTCCTGGATTAGGAGCCGTCTGTGAGGCTCCGGCTCCTGCTGACTCCAGAATCTCTGCTTTCATTAAATTAGTATGGAAATATGTTCCCCGGTGGTGAAGATAATCCTGCAAATGTTATCAAAGGGTACCTGGACAAGGTGATTTACCTGGGCGAGCCTGAGGTTACAGCTTGGGGAAGCGGGAATGACTCCTGCTCACGCTAATGACACCGGGATGTGTTAGACACACCTCGAAGTACATCCCAGGAGCTCCCCAAATCTGTGCTCGCCACCTCCTCCCCTGCACCTTTGTCTGCTCACATTGGGCTCCATCTCGCCTCTGGAGCGTAAACCATCCCCAGGCAAAGCCAGTGGGCTTTGCAGTGGTTGACAGGGAAGGGAGTACTCCTGGTCCACCAGCTGGGATGGTATTCCTGTGGCTGCAGGACCAGCACAGCATCCTGGCTCGGAGGGCAGAAAGAGAGCTGGGTGCTGGGTCGCAGCCATGAGCAGCACAGATCAGCCTGTGTAAACCCATGGAGACCGTTGGCCCAAGCCATTCAAGTTCCCTTCCAGCATGCAAGAACAGCAAGAAGCCACCCACTGATACGGGCTAGCTCGTCCGCCTGGGTGATAGGAAAGAGGACTCCTTGCCTGACAGTGCTAGAAATACTGACAGCACAGCAAAAATGTGCCAAGCCTTTGACTAACTTGGATGTGAAGGTTCCTGACTGAGGCAGGAGCAGTGGAGTTAGCAGATCTTTAATCCCAGCCAGGCGGTGACTGGTCAGGAAGGCTTCAGGCCATTTGCATGTCACTTTAAGGGCACTTGGTCCAGGGCAGAACAGCAAAAGCAAATTAAGGAGGGGTGGCCTGATGCTTTAGGAAAGCATGTTCTTGGTTTTGACACAGAGAGGGTGCTTGCAATGACACAGCCGGGAACGTTGCTGCACGTACAGTATTTCCAAGAGCTGAAAATACAGGTTAAGAAAAGCCTTGCAGGCCAGGCAGTCACTGCTGACCCAGAGTGGGACAGTGATCCAGGGGCAGCTGGAAAGTGCTGAATGGAGTAAGGCTCAAGTTCTCCTGTAGGCAAAGTACAATTAGGAACCTTGTACAACTCTGCCACACAGTTTGAAACTGATATTTTTCTTACTTAAAGAAAATGGGAAATCAACTTCTGACTGGCAGCATAAAACCCTTCCAATTTTCTTTAAATAAATCAAGTTGAATAAGTAGAAAAAAGGAATAAGTGGAAGTGAAAATGAGCTGGGGTGCAGCATGAGTTGTTCAGACTGCAGGGACTAAAGGCAAGGCTTCAGACCTAACCTTCAAGAAATTACGTTTCAAAAGCAAAGCTACGTGCTCAGCAAATGCAGCAAATGCTGACTACAGAGGGGAAAACGTTCCCACCACTTTGTTTGGATGTCAGCTAATGGCTTCCAGAGGGCCTGCAACATAAGCCTGGTGCCAGCGCTGCTGGAGAGAAAGGGAATATTGTGCTAATATGTAATGCTAAGGAATACTCCTGGGCTGCTGGTTAGTGCTGAGAGTTCAAGGGCAAGGAAATGCAGCTCCATGCAGCAGGGTCAGATGTTTCGGCACTGACGTGCTGGAGCAGGAGAGCTGCAGGCTATCAATTGACTGTGGCCATCAGCTCTGCACTGCTGTAATACCCAAATTGGTGTCCTTACAGTGCTTTAGAAACCTGCAATTTATTGAGCCTATTTCAAGCCTAGAAATGACCTGCTGGGGCATATTCCTTGTCTCGGGTTGATGTCTGTTAAAGTAACTTTTGAGACGTGCTGGGCAGAGGTTTGTTTGCTGTACTTAATATGCAAACTGTAAGTGGATGCTGTGTTTGAACATGTTACAGTAACCTAGATGCTGGTTTCAGCTCTTCCAAGAAACAGTGCTCAGGAGAAGTATGTTTGTGGAATACAGGCACATTATCCTGCAACACCCTTGAGACTGAAACTCAGCTGCATGCTATTTTTCAGTGAGTGATGTGTATAAAATACAATGTGGAATGATAATCCTGAAGAAAAAATGTTGCCTTGAATAGGCTTTGCTGGCAGGAATGACCAAGATGCCTGAAAACACCCTTTCTTTTGTGCATGCAAAGTGGTACCTAGGATGTGATCCGTGATATTAGTCTCCACCCATGACAGAAATGGCATCAGAGCTGCTTGGGAGGTGGGAGGTGAGGCAGGCAGGGAGCCTGGAGCACATCAGGTTTTTCTTACTGACATGTACCCTGTATCTCATGCTTGGAAAGATTCCAAAGCACATGGGACCACAAGTCATCAGCACAGTTGAGCTGAAGCCAAGGCAGCCAAAAGGGCAACTTGGCCTTTCCAAGGGGCAACGGGGCCCTGCCAGGTAGTAAGAGCTGGAGAAAAGAGCATTTGCCTTGGGCAGACATGCAACTGCCCTCCCTCGGGGTCCTGCAGGTGGCACAGCTCATCATTCCCCAACAGGGATGCATCCTCCCAACAGAGGCGGCACCCCAAAGCCACTGCAAGTCTCCTCTGCTGCTTGGCTGGGGGCCTCTCAACCCCCCAAAACTCCCTTGCGGGTTTCAGTAGCCTGTGCCATCCCTAACTTGGTGCACCAAACAGGCAGTACTGAGCCCTATTAGACAGCTGCTGCCTGCCACCCTACAGCCATCTGGAACAATTACCCTCTTGCTAGTAAGCTGTCTGCTATCTACTGGGATCAGCTGCTGAAATGGGAGGGCGTTTTGGCAGGGCTTGGCACCCTCCCTTCCCTGAGGCTGGTACTATTTGGGGAGAGAAAGCACAGGGTGCTTCTCTCCGATGCTATCACAGTTTAGAGGCAGTGGAAAGCACTGGGATGCATCATCCCCTGCAACACTGTTGGTTCCCACCCACTTGCAAGGAGGCCCAGGCACCCTCTGGGGCTGGTGGCCACAAGCATGTCAGCGCTGTGGTGAGGCTGTGTCACTCTTTCAGGAGTTTTTGCAAACAGATCTCTCAGAGGAAGCCCTTTGCAGAGCCATCTCTACTGCTGCCAGCAAGCACGTCCATCCATCACCGTGTCCCACACAAGGGACTTGCTCTTCGTTACCTCTGGCTTCTCCATCTTCCTCTGCTCCCAGGCAGAGACAAGGTGCTGAAGCCCCCCACTGACACCAAAGCCTGCCTGCAGGAAAAGCCAGCTTTCCGCAGTCAGCCCAGTCCAGGTGTCAACTGTCCACATCTCATGGCAAAAGATAGTGTTATCCCAAATCTTCTATCAATAGGATTCACACTTGGGACCTCCTTGGTGCCCTCCTACAGATCCAGAGCTGGAGCACGTTCACAACAGTAGCTGGTGGGGTGCTAATACAGGCCATTTTGTCAGGAGCACAAGTTCACACTTCCCCAGCACTGGCAGCACAGATTTACTTTCCCTCTCCTTCTACTGCCTTCTACTCCAGGGCTGCTCTCCTCAGCCTTTCCCAAACAAAGGACCATCTCATTTTTCTGGAGGAAAGCCAAGGACCAGCTCACATCCCAGAAGAACTAGGCAGCTTGCAAGAAGAGAGGGAAGTATGTTGATGCCCTTAGCACTGCAATAAACAACATGGCTTTGTCCTATGGGATCATAGTCTTGCTCTTGTTATGATGGATGTTGAGGCTGAGCACTGACAGACTCTTGACTTTGGCCAGAGGGGCAGACCTTGATATGCCAGCTGACTGCCCAGCCATGTGCATGGGTGGGTTTTTTTCCTGTGGGACAGCTTTGAGGATTTTATGAAACAGTTTTGGCCCATGGGCTACTGGTTGAGAGAAGTTTTGGTAGGGAATAGGGTCACAGATGGGGATAAGGGTTGATTAGACTTAGTATCAGCTTCTGTTTGGCCCCTTTGCAGCAGGAGCCTTGGGGAAGAGGGATGGATATTCACTTGCAGCACCTGTGTCCCAGGGATTTGGTGGCAAGTGCTGCTCACATGAGCATGAAGCCTGCTTTTCTCTCCCAGCATAGAAGGTAAGGGAGAGTCCGTCAGCCACCCTTTATAAGCCATAGGGCAGTCAGTCTGTGGGGCATGCATCGTGGAGCAGGTCCGTGTTGTCTGTTCATCCACAGCAAGTTCATCAGACACACCGTGAGGCCAAGGGTCGCCGCACTGGCAGGAAGCTTGGCCCTTGCACCCTGGGGTGCTGACCCTTGAGACTTCTCCAGAGCTGGGAAAGGCTTTAATGCATTTAGCTTCTTTCTTGGCAAAAGCAAAGTAAATGACTGCAAGGGAGTGCAGCCCATGAGGAGAGGGCAGAAGGCACTGCCTGAGGATGGGGTAAGGCACTGGGAACATCTCTGTGGACATGACAAGACAGAAGCATCAAGGAGCAGAAGTGGGGCCCCTGCAAAGCTCCCTCCTGAACAGAGGGGCATTTATCACTTCCCCTTGGCTCCAGCTACTGATGGTGGTTACCCAACAGGGTTACTAAATCTGTCTGACTTCCCCTCCCACCCCAGACCCCAGGCTGGTGACAACGTTTCAGAGGTCACACAGATATGGTTTGCGTGGTGTCCCCCGTAGCCCTGGCTCCACAGGGCTTGCTCACGCCTGTTCACCCTCACCCTGGAGGCCTGTGGCCTTAAGTCCTACTGTCTAAATATTTTTTTGTGCAGGGTGGATTAGCTTCAAAAGCCCTGGACATCTGAGAGGTACTGGCCTCCAGGCCCTTGAACGTTTACTCCAGAAGCAGGCAACAGCCAGGTTCTGTCATTTCCATTCCTACCAAAGCAAACAAGGAAAACCAGGGATGTTCTGCTGGCCTCTGCACTGGCTAAATTTAGTGAGACAGGTTCAAGCTGTAATATAGTGCACATCCTCCCATTCAAAGGGAAGATGGGGAGATGAGAGTAGTCCCCAGATTAAGCTCATGATAAGGAGGTAACCTCAGAGGGAAAGCAATGTCCTTACAGGGTCTGCTGTTGCATAAACTTGCCCTGAGAGGGACAGGCCCTTTGCAGGACCCAGCCCTAAGCCAAGCTCTGGGTGAGGCATCCCTCAGTCTGGGCCAGGTGACTATCCTGGGCTTGTTTCGCTGGCTCTGCTGCCCGAAAGCTCCTGGAAGGAGCAACCTGAGGGCCAATGTTGGGTGCAGATGTCAAGATGGAGCAGCATGAGCTTGGTGCTGGGCAGCCCCAAGAGAAGGCCACTTGTTTAAAGCTCAGTTTTGGCACCCCATGGGGTGCCTTCCAGCCCAGGGGCACATGGAAAGATCCAGAAACAAGAGGCTTCCCTACATACCCCTTGGTGAGTGCCAGGCTGGTGTCTGTTCAGGGTAAGATCTGTCAGGGATGAAAGTCTCCCAGGGAAGCAGGCATCAGCCTTGACTTTCCTGGAGAGAAACAAGCAGGGGGCAAAGACCCAGCCCTCCCCAAATGCACCCCTTCTTAACAATAGCACTGTCAGCAAGGACTTGTGCTGCATGGCAGGACTCCCCTGTGGCCCTCGGGGACTTATCTAGCCCCTGACGAGGCGCAGGGAGACATGCCATTCTGACAGTCCTTCCTGCTTTGGAAACAAAGGCGCTTGTCTTTCTTTGTGGTGGTCTGTTTATCTGGGGGAAAGGGAAGGAAAAACAGCAGAACAGGGCCTTGTCCCACTTGGTGCTTTATTTGGCTGCCCTGGGGATGCAAGCTCAGCTTCGTGGACAGGGAAGGTTTTACCTGCTAAGCAAGTCGAGGAGGACTTGTGCCCACGAGCAGGGATAAGTGGTGCAGGAGGCAAAAGTGTGGCTGGGAGAAGGACCCATCCAGGCTGGTGGGTCAGGGCAGCTGGGGGCCAGCCCTACAAGTGGACAGAACTTCTCCAGCTGTGGTTTGAGTCCAAGGAGGGTGGCCAAAAACACAAGCAGCCTGCCAAAAACAGCGAAGGCACTCAGCCCTCCTTAGCTGGCTCCCCAGTGATGAGAAGAGGTTACCCCACTTGGCCCAGATGCCCACCCCACCTTCCCTAGGGATTGGTCCTGTCTCCAAATGGCCCTGCCAGTCTCTTGGCTTGGCTGCCACAGAGGAAACAGGGCTGCTGCTTCCCTTCTCCGCCTCCTCCTCCTTCTGCTGTGGGAGGACTGCCCAACACTCCCAGCTGGTGGGCGAAAGCACTCCTGAACTTGCTCGGCAGGTAAAACCTTCCCTCCCTGTGAAGTTTCTCCCTGTGTTTATGACTGTCTGTCTCTGAGCCAAGGATGCCTTTTTGGCAGCTCCAAGAGTGGGCCCGGCTGGGTGCGGAACACTGTTTTTCTCCAGGATTTTATTACTTGCTTCGTTTCTCAGGGTGTCTCAGTTGGCCTTCCTTCAGACTCTTCATCACTTCATCACTATCCACTCTCTTTCTTCCCCCACCCTGCATGGACCCCACGTGTGGCAGGGAAACCACAGGTGGCACCTGGCACCTCCCAGAAATCTCTTTGGACAAAACATCCACTACTTAGCCTTGCTACAACTTCCATATAGACTGAACCATGCAGCATCCTGGTGATGTGGCCAGTGGGTTGGGGAGGAGATGGAGACTCATGCAGGACCTCTGCAGTTGCTGTGTTCCCATCCCCTTCTGCTCTCTGGCTGTGCTGGGAGCCTATCACACCAGTGCCAACACTATCTCTTGCTGGGCAATGGGGCTGAGGCCCCCTCCCCCGGTGCCATGCTGCATAGCCACGTGTCCTGGGATACCTGTTCCCTGTCCCTCTGCCTCAGGATTACTGCTTGCCTGCAGGGACCCCTCAGGGCAAGGGAGTGGGTTGACCTCCCTGGGCCCAGGCAGGACCCTTCAAGGAGCACCACCAAGACCAGCACATCCGTCCTTGCTGCTCAGACCCTCCAAGCACAGCTCTGGAGCTGAATCAGAGAGAAAGAAGCAGGGAGCCCAGGGCTGATGTTCATCTCCAGATGCCTGGGGCAGCCCTCTGGCTAGGTAGGGTGCCATGCTAGAGGGATCTGGTCTCACCAAACACCAGCCTTCATCTCTTCTTGCATTATGCAATGTCCATGAGGCTGAAGCTTCCTGAAAAATACCTCCTCAAGTTCCCAAGACCAGCCAGGGAAGCCCTGTGAGCTTGTAGTAGCCTGGACTGAAAGGATCTTTAGATATTGGAAGCTGTTAAGGGATTTGCAAAGGTGCAAGATGGCAAGAGGATAGGAATCGACAGCAGCTGTTCTTGCTTTAGGGCAAGAGTCTGTGTTTTGGGAACAGCAAACCTGTTGCTTCTGAGCCCTGCCTGTATTGTGGCTGGAGCAAGGTCAGGATCAGTGCTGACACTGATTCCTTCAATGCAATGGGGTTGGAAAGGGTGGCTTCAGGGTTGTCAAACCCTTGGCCAGGGGAAAGGCAGGCCAGGTTGCTGCAATCACTTGGTTAGGCTGGATGCTAGCTGCATGGGGCCATGAGATGCTAGAGGAGCAGCTGTCAGGTGTCTCTGCCCATCTGCTCCCAAAGCTCCCCTGGACTCTTGGGCACATAAAGGGGTTTGGGATGAAGGCTAGAAGGTGGCTTGCCGTGCCTATAAGGCTGATGGCTGTCATTTGAAGGAGATGGCTTGTAGAAAGATTTTATCTTCCCAGAGAGCAATGGTTAATGCTCAGAAGCCAGCACACCCTATGTTTCGGGACACAGGAACAGCGGACAAGGAAGCGTCACTTAGCTCTGGAGAAAAAGGTCAGTGGAAGATTGGGATGAAACCTTGTCCCCAGAACCAGGGTCTCCTCCTTCCAACCTAATAATAAGGCCCTAGTCAAGTGAAGGTAGTTCCAAACTGTCTGTACAGCTCTGCAGTGAAGCCCAGGGCACGGGGCCAGCCAGAACAGCCCTGCCAGAGGAAACCGAACCCCCACACACACATACCCACTCTTGGAGATCACAGGGTTGCTGTGGTTTTTGTCAGGCCAGCCTCAAAAAAGCTAGCCTCAACCTTCTTGAAAGCAAGCAACAAGTGAAAAGCATGACTGGCCAAAGCTGGTGGGCTGCAGCTGCCCAGGGGATGCTCTTGAGGACTGGCCCTGGATGCTGACCAGATCGATGGCTGCTGGATGCTGACCAGATCCACCAAGTCGCCATTTCCCCTTCAGAAAATGGGCACTCCCCTGCTGCAGAAAGGTCAGGCCGTGCCTAGCATGGAGCTGCATCTTAGTCTGGTTGTGGGTCAGATGGTTTTACCTCTCAGAGTGAAACTGAGATGCTTGGCTCTGTGCTGCTATTCTCAGAAGCAGATGAAGATGCTCAGCTTCTGTTGCAAGCTGGTCATCCTTTTTGGAGGCTGGAGGGTGGCTGCTGGGTCAGAGTGATACTCCCCATGGGGAAATGGGACACTTTCTGAGAAATGCAGGATCATGGCAATCAGCATGCCAGCAGAACACTCTGCGTAGGGATGAGAGCTGCTGGAGATAGGGTGGCCCAGTTTGCTGACTACGTACTCAGCCTTTTTGGGGGAGACTCACAAATGGCTCAGAAAAGTTTGCTGCTTTGGATTTTTTGGCCTGGCATGGGTCTGCCCAAGGCAGAACACCACCGCCGCGTGTTTGCAGGGCCTCCCTCTGTCCTGAGTGCCCAGAGAAGGACGTCTCAGCTCAGCCCTGCAGAGCCCCAGCACTGTGCCAGGGTATGGGTACATGCGGTGGGCAGGGTTCAATCCCAGGGGAAGGCAGAAAGCAGGACACGCACTACAGTTCACAGCCAATCTTATCTTTATTTTTTTAACTTTCTGTGGGTGTTTCTAAAGATGAGATATTCTGTGGTCCCTCTGAGAGGCTGAAAAATGAAATGTGCTGCTTTTCTTTCTTTCTTACTGCAATGTTGGTCAGTCTTCTGAGTTGTGCGCTCACACTTTCGTGAGCACCATGACATCCACTAAGAATCACCCAGCCCTGTAATACCATGGACCAGGCCACAGCAGCACGAGCAGAGCTGGTGGGAACTCAGGGTTAGGTGTGTGGCACAAGAGGTAAAGTCAGAGTTGGCCTGGACAGAAGAGGTAAGGATGGTGGGTGAGCAAGCAGTGCCTTGGGGATAAGAACAGGGGTCCTGTGACCTCTTAAGGCATCTCCTCCCTGGGCGATGTACCATACTGCACTGCCTCTGCCAAGCTGAGGGAGGAGGATACTCAGGGCATGCCAACACCCACCACTCTTTTTCGGTAGTCACAGCACCGGCCCCAGCTCTGGGCCCCCCATCACCTCTCAGAGCAATTTCAAGTAGATATTTTGCAGAGTGCTGGCAGGCCAGCCATTATCACAGCAAAACGGGGTGTCTGGAAGAAACCCTGTCTCTCCCCAGCACCTTGCGAAGATGGCTCCCCAGGCTCCCAGTGCTCCTAGCTTCTTAACACCACACCAGCTGCAGATGGATCAAGTCCCTAGCCTTCTCCATCTGCAACCAGGACAAGCACTGACAGGCCCCCGCTCCCCAGCACACCTTCACCCAGCCAGTGTGTTTCAGGTCTGCCTGCAGAGAAGCCGAGAGCTCCCTCTCCGTATTGCACTGGGTTGCCCAGCCCAGCTTTGCTGCCAGCTGTGCCTGCAGGCTGTCTGACTGCATCTCTGGCTCTCCTGGGCCTGGGCTGGCTGGGCACGCCATGGTGGCAAACCTTGCTGGTGTGGCAGCTGCCCTGCTCCAGCTGAGCGTCTGTGGCCTCCTGTGGTTGAAACATCACCCCTTGAGGGAAAACCAGCTGGGCACCAGTGAATGAACTGAGCTGAAGGTGAGGACTGCCATTACAACAGCAAGGCTGCCTATGTGCAGCTTCCCAGCATTGTGCAACCACAATCCAAGGTGCTCTCCTTCCCCCTACCTGGCCAGAAGAAGAATCACTGCCTGGCTGCACTGTGAAATCTGGCTGCTCACCCAGCCTGCATCAATAACTTCCCTCCACATGGATCTGAAAATGAGTACCACACGTGGATTTGGGATTGCTGCACCCCTCAGAAGGGGTTGCAGATGGCTCGTTGTGGATGGCCCTTTTCCCCATCCCACTGCTCCAGACTTCAGGCCTGATTCATAGAGATTTAGGCACCTGAAACTGCTGCTAAGGGCTTTACAGCAGTGCCTGAACAGATTAGGTCTTCCTTCCCTGGGACTTGGGTAGACAAAAAAATGTGCTACAGGCCTGGAAAATAGAAAATTGGATTCTTGTAGCAGTGCAGCCAATGGAGCAGTGAGCAGCGTGTCTGGCATTCATCAAGGGATGATGAAGAGCTGCATAAGACAACTATTGAAGGGAGGATGTTGTGCAGACTGGAAAGCATACATCTATAGCATTGAAACTATAGGATGTAGATGGAGGGCATGGTCCCACTAAGAGCAACTGAAAGCATTACAGAAGATGCCAAGCAACAGCGTGGTGCAGCCCAGCACAGAAGGAGCTGATTAAGCGTGCACAAAAGGGAGCCGTGACTTGGATGCAGAATGCAAGGCTGTCGGCCTCATTGTGCACCGTTTGCTCTCCAGGACACAGCCTTGTACTCACCAGCAACCAGGCTCTCTGGAGCAGAGACATGTGCGTGACCAAGTCACTGCCGACTGGAGCTGTGGGGGGAGGTGAGGATGAGCTGTGATGAGAAACAGCTCTGGAGCAAGCACTGCAGCCGCAGGGTGGCTGGCTGCACCCAGGGTTCCAGCAATAGTTAGGGGCCCTGCAGTGTCAACAACGGCTGGTGAAAGAAGCTGACAGCCAAAGAACAGCCAAAATTGTCTGTGGTGATAAATCTGGCTTTTCAGCTCTCAGGAAGGGGGCTTGTTCAACAACTCAGAGGAACACAAGTTTTGAATGTGTGAAGGGACAGGGCTTCACACTCTTTTCCCAGCTAACCACCATTTATCAACCCATACTTCTGTGAGTGAGCTCACATCGGTCAGGATGACACCCCAGACCATGCCATCTTGCTCTCCAGCCTTCAGCTGTTCAACCCTGCCTGGCACAGCTTTCTCCCTTGTGGTGAAAGCATCATGTCGCTGAGCATCTGACTAATGTGAAAATAGCTGAGTTTTTTGCAGTACCAGCTTATGTTGGCTTTGCAGACCTATGGCTCAACTCTGATGTGGAACCTCCACTCCTTCCCTCCTACTGAGACAGACAGGCAGACAGGAAAGCTCAGGCAACACCGAAAGTGAAGACTGCTGGAAAGCAATTTCAGCTGCATTTCTTTCTATCCAGTTGCAGTTTTCCCTTTTACAATGCCTAGCACTAAGGCCTTAAGCTATCACCCAGCTGTGTGTTAAAGGACAGGGTAACAACTGGTCTTAATGGGGTGGATGTCACAGCTCACACTTGGTTTGTAGAAGGAACTGATGGGCAGTGGAGCCCCTGGTGGTTGCAATAGAAAGGGAAAAGGAAAGAGAATATTTTACATGAATATTATGAAATGAAAGGAAAATCTGGTGTCAATTCACTCCAGCCAGCATAATGGGAAGACAAGGTAAAAGCCTGCTACTTCTACATTTATTTTCAGCTTGGAGAACAACAGCCCAGGAGATGGGAGAATGACGGCCCTAGACAGATGACTTACTAGAGATGTCTAATTTACTTATTACACCTGGCACAGCACCCAAGTTCAAGAGACGAGGAGCAGATAAGGATGATCTTCTGCAGGTGCCTTACTCTTCTGCATTGCAGAACATTGCCAGGGCAGGAGGAGGAAATATGGGTACTGGACAGGATGCCTCCATGTTGCTGAGCTCAGTGGTTTGCTGGCAGAGTCTCAGGGTAACTCACAGACTCCTTTTCCAGGGAGCTGTATCACTTCCTAAGTCACTACAGGGATAAGACAGATTTTCCTGCTGCTGTTTGTGTCCCATTGCTGGAGATGCTGCTCTGGAAAGCTTACAGCACATCTAAAGTAGTAGTGTCAGAGTTTTGTATTGCATCAGCAAGCAGCACCAGGGGGGCCTGCCTCAGATCCTGCCATTTAAAAGATGTTCCAGCCAGGACCATGTGCTACTTGCAACGACCAGCCACCTACATCTCTGGACTGACTTGAGGAACAAGTGTGCTCCAGTAGGAAGGACTGTTTTACTGCCACTGGGTCATTGACAAGTGACCTTTGGGATGAGGAAGGCCACTTCTGTAGAGAGTTCTCCTGAGCATTCTTAACATCAGGCTGCCTGAACAGATAACTGAGAAGAAAGCAGCTCAAAAACCTGCACCAAGAGGTCGATTTCCAGCAACATTGGCTCAAGGGCATTCAGAGTTGCTTGCGGCCAAACAGGAGACAAACAGTATGAGATTGCTTAATGACACAGGTCCTTTCGCTCCTGAAATTGTTGAGGGAAGGCAACTAATGGGACTGTGGTGGATTACAAGGCAGTGAGCATCAGGAAGCTCAGCCTAAACACAGCCTATGCTCTCCACTGAAGGAGTATGGCCACCCTATCTCATGAGGTGTGTCAATCTCCAGGTTACCAAGGCTGTGGCAGGCACACTGTCTCCTAGTTGTACCGGCATTCTGAATGGGAGCATATTGCCATTCTTCACACCTCCACCCCCAAACTTTGTGACTGCCCCTATTTGGGGCTGGCACTGCTCCACGCTGCTCCTCGGCTCTGCTCAAACTTAGCTGAACCAACAGCTTCCAGGCATTAGACCAGAGAAGGACACCAAGTCAGGTGTCTGTTTTGTGAGGAAGGGGCACCTTGCCAGGGCCACAATCATTGTTGTCCTGGCAGGTGGGAAATCTCATCTACAGCCCGCGAAGACTCAATTTCCTCTAGCATCTGTGCTGCAAGGATAAAGTACTTAACTTGAACATCGGCAGCTGTAGTACAACAGCAGAGTGCACCTGGAGGAAACAGAAAACCGTATCTGAGTTGTTTCAGGTTACTTTAAACAAGTCAAGTAGGGAAGCAATTCCTGCCCCCAAATTTTAACCAGGTACCACTTTCTGCGCAGCTTTGGTGGGAATCAGCCTAGGAGTTCAGCAAGGGCTGGTGAGCAGAAAGGTTGGCACAGGGCTTGGGGCAACACAATGGCCACCAGTGTCCATTTAGAGGACAGGTTTCTCTCACCCATAACAAGTGAAGAGAGCACCTCAGTGCTCAGCAATATCCTGTTTACAGAATGGAAACTGCTAGCTGCTGCAGCTGCACATCTAGCAGGCTAAATCACGGGGCAGAACAACCTGGATCATGGCAGGCAGCTGCCCTGTGATCTCTGAATGTTTCTAGCATCATGTCTCCCTTGTCTCCATGCTGAAGGCTTGCAGAGCTGACAGTGCTGTGCTGTGGTGGTATACTGAAGCTACATACAAAGACTGGTATAACTTTTAAGTTGGTGGAGTTCTTAATGGCTTTGAATTGCTCTCAGCAGGTTCAGCTGTTCAGTATCTCCCAGAGATTATACGGAGTGCCAAAATAGTTTGTCTGCCAGGAGTACTTCCAATACGGTACCTACACACAATTCCTAGGAAGGCAGAGTCCAACAACACAGCAACAGTTCCTGGATATGCATAGCTATGCAAGTCTCCTGGGCTGCCTGGTGAGTTTTCCAGGGTCAGAGTCTGTAAAGAAAACGAGGCAGCAATAAAGAAAGAAAATGTATAATGACACAGGGGTGGCAAAGGGGAAAAGCCCATATTATGGGGCAATGCCTTGCATAAGGAGTGAGGAAAGGGAAGCTGTGCTGCAAAGAGGGACTTCTACCCACACTGCTGCTGGAGGAAGAGCAAATGCTGGCTGCCTCCACAGGGCAGGCAGTAACAGGCTGCTGCTTCTCACCTTCTCCTCCTCCCTGCTCCAGCTGCTGCAGGACAGGGTGGCGCCTGAGCTGCCTGCCTTGGCAAAGGGGGACTCTCACATCAGGTTGAGCAAGTATCGAACAAGTTCCTAGGATCATGATCCTTTCTTGGCTCTGGAGGAACTTTCCCATGCAAAAAAACCTCCTCTGTCCTGCCAGTCCCAACACCTTCCAGATCCTCCCAGTTCTCTTACCATGTCATGTGGCTGAACACTTAACAACTTCCCAGCCAGGATGATTATTAGATCCTCATAATTAAAGGCATCTACTCACTGATCAACATCTTTGGGCCCATTTGTTGTCTTCCTGAATTGTCAGTTGCTTGACCAACTTGATAAATTTCTATGATGAAATGGCTTGCTAGGCAGATGAGGGGAAAGCAATGTACATTGTCTACTCTAACTTCAGTAAGGCCTTTGACACTGTCTCCCATAAGATCCTCATAGAGAAGCCAGTGGAAGTATGGGCTGGGTGAGGAAACAATGTGGTGGACTTAAAATTGGCTGGACAGCTGGGCCCAGAGGGTAGTGATCAGTGGCACAAAGTCTAACTGGAGGCCAGAAACTAGTGGTGCATCCCAGAGGTCAATACTGGGTCTGATCCTGTTTAGCATCTTCATTAATGATCTGGATTATGAGGCAGAGTATACCCTCAGCAAGTCTGCTGGTGACACAGAATGGGGAGGAGTGGATACACGGGAGAGTCGTGTTGCCATCCAGAGGGACCTTGACAGGCTGGAGAAATGGCTGGCAGGAACCTCATGAAGTTCAACAAGGAAAAGTGCAAAGTCCTGCACCTGGGAAGGAATAATCCCAGGTACCAGTAAATGCTGAGGACCACCCAGCTGGAAAGCACCTTGTTAGAAAAAGACCTGGGGTCCTGTTGGACACCAAGTTGAACATGAATCAGTGATGTGCCCTTGCAGTGAAGGATGCTAACAGTATCCTGTGCTGCCTGAGGACAAGTGTTGCCAGTAGGCTGGGGGAGGTGATACTTCCCCTCTACTCAGCTCTGGTGAGGCCACACCTGGAGTACTCTGTCCAGTTTTGGGCTCCCCAGTACAAGAGAGACAGGGACATACCGCAGAGTCCAGGGAAGTGTCACAAAAGTGATTAAGGGAGTGAAGCATCTGTTCTATGAGAAAAGGCTGAGAGTGCCGGGAGAAGAGAAGGCTTGGGGGGACCTTGTCAATGTGTATAAATACCTGAAGGGAGGCTGCAAAGAAGATGGAGGCAGAATGTTCTCAGTGGTGGCCAGCAACAGGATCGGAGGCAATGGCCACAAACTGAAACACAGGAGGTTCCCTCTGAACATCAGGAAACACTTTTTTACTGTGAGGGTGACTGAACACTGGCCCAGCTGCCCAGACAGATTGTGGAGTCTCCAGCCTTGGAGATGGTCAAAAACCATCTGGACACAGTCCTGGGTTGCTGGCGCAGGGAGCACCGCTTGAGCAGGGGGGTGGAGCAGATGACCTCCAGAGGTCCCTTCCAACCTCAACCATTATGTGATTCTGTGAAAGGGAAGAAAGCAGTATGCTTGAGAGGAAACATAGGAAGCACCTGTTAATATGGTGATCCCAGGAAAATGGGAGCATGATGAAGAACATTTCAAACCAGGGGACATCAGGTTGCCAAAGCCTCAGTGCCCTAGAAGCCAGGGTGGTGACAACAGTCTAGCCAGAGGTCACAAGGCAGTAGAGGAAAGCAGGAAAGCAGCAGATGGCCACGGAGGAGCACACACAGACTGCTTCCAGATTACGTGCCATTGAATCAAAAATGCCGCACACAAATGGGAGCAGTATAGCTTGGTCCACTCTGGCTCAAGGGATAGTTTCTTAGGGAATCAGGCTCACCTACTCACATATCTGACCTTTTTCCACATTGCCCCAAGCTCCCAAGAGCCCAGAGAGACTTCTTGCAGCTCTCTGCCTCCTCCACCTGCCCATGCCTAAGAATGGTTGGAGTCCAAGAGGCAAGATAAAGTTGCCTCTCCTGCAGCCAGGGAAACACAGGCATCCGTAGCCTCTCCCTGGGCCTTGCCTAGAGCAGGCGATGCTCAGCAGGTTGCTGCTTACATCATCCAGCCAGCAGTTGCCACAGTAACCACACTTACGGATGAAGGATGCGAGGTTCCTGGGGTAACAGAATGATAGCCACCTGCCTGGGTGTTGTCTCTATTGCACAGCAGGAAAGGACGAAGCAGTTTTCTGAAGGTGAGAAAATAAATACCCTTCCCTACACTACAGCAAGCCAGCCTTCCCATCCACTCCACCCTCCATGTGCTGCCACAGCTCCACTTTCCACAGCCCTGTGCTCCCTGGCAACTGCACTGCTTCCCTGAACACTCAAGAAGAACTGCTTTAGACAAGAAGAAATCAGGCAAGAGCCATCACTTTTTTCAATTTCAACAGCAGATGTGCTCTGCAGCCCCACCAGACCTACTCCAGAGGGACCCAAAACCTAACCCCCACGAGGATCACAGACCCTTTAATGTCAGTAGTTGAACAGATCTCTGAAGGGCTCAGGTGGAGAACTCGCTGTCCTTCAGGGACCCTCCCAGTCTAGTTTTTGAATAAGATCTGTTCACGCTCACCTTCATTATGTGCAGGAGCAATAGTAGCAGAGGGAAGCCACAAAAAAACCAAAGCCTGGCAGACCTGAGGGACCCCTATAGTGCTGCTCTCATCCCCACTGAAAGCAAGAGCAGCCCTGTGGCTAGAGGCTGCGCTTACTCCTCTGCTTTCATTGCTGGCGAGAGAAAGCATTTACAGAACACAGGTCACTCCTGCCCATTGCCCTCAGCTACATGAAGAACCAAGGAAAGGCCAGGTAAAGCCTATTCCCCTTCTGCTTGAAGTCCACCTCTGCTTCACAGCAAAGCTCTCAGGGAGAGGAGCACCAGATCAAAAGACAGTTACATGGTTGTAAGCCATCGCCTCTGCTGAGCTCCGTTTTCAGCAGCAGCCACATGTAAAAGAAAACCTACTCTGCAAGCTCACCATTTGGGATCCAAAGAGCAAACTCTAAAGTCTCTTTGGACAGGGCCCAAACAGACCGTTAATGCTCCAATTATCTGCTGGATTCCCTTCTGTTTCCCGGTGTGGCAGCCTGGGAGATGACAGCCTCCAACCTCCCACCTGCTGGCTAGGAGAGCTGGAAAGGCCAGAGCAAAGGAGGCAGAGAGCACAGGAAGCGTTCGCCGTCAAAGCACCCTAGGAAAAAGGGAGCATCTCCTGGGGATGCTCTTGCTGTGCACTGTCTCCTCTGTACATGCATGTGTAACCAACACAGCCTACACAATTTGCAGCCGTACTGAGCATTCCCAGCTGTGGCCCCAAGTCACAACAGTGCTCCGAGTTTCAGCCCGATACAAGAACTGAGAGCCCTGAAAAATCCATCAGGGTCTGGGTATCTCTAGTTAGGCAGCTGGAGTTAGCAAACACATTAGGTCTTGATCTCGCACTGCTTGATGATGCAAGTGTTGGTCAGGCACTCATTAAGGGAGCACCAGTCCTCTGGCTATCTAATTGGAGACAGAACAGACAAAAGGGAGATTCATACAAAGGGGACCAATTAAGACAACAGGCAGTCTTCAGAGCGCTCTTTGGGTCTTGTTTTATTTTCGAGAGCTGTTTCCCCAAGTTTTGTTTTGTTTTTTTTTTGGGGGGGGGGGGCGGGAAGACACTCTGCACCTGGAATTATCTTAAGGCCAGCGTCACATCCAGTTCTGCCACATGAGCTGACGCAACACTAATTACACTGAGATCAGTTATTGAGCTGAACAGCTGATCTCTCAGGCAGGAGGTGTGATCCTTGGTTACCATCAACAGCTGTTAAAATGGTCTGACAGGCAAAGGGAAGGATTTGGCTCCAATACAATGAAGGGAGGCAAAGTACATTCAAGGGATTTCGAACTCTTGTTACCCCACCTGTTTTCTCCCTCCTGGCTGGGACCACAACCAAACCCAGGGGGAGGACTTGTGGCACAGCAAGCTAGTCTGGTGAAGGTCACTTCCAGGGATGCGGTGACACTCACCTCCCCTTCACTCAAAGCTAAGCATAGGTGAGAACGGTCACAGCAAAACCTGACCTAGGCATTTCTCAGCCCTCTGCAAGCTACATGCAGGTGACGGAGCTGGACACCGCTGCGCAGGGCCACATGGATCATTGGGATCCACCTGACTAGCAGAGGGCAGATTTCAGGCACGGCACAAGAAATCAGTTTCTCAGCAAGGAATCACTCATGCTGTGAAATATAAAGGCAGCTGGCAAAAAAAAAAAAAAAAAAAAAAATCACATCGCTCACTGCTTTAATTCACCTGGCTAGACCCTGTGCCCTATGCTATAGCCCCACCAGCCACCTCCATCCTCAATTCCAGTTATGAGACCCCAGTAAGAGACAGCAACAAACAGCAGCTCAAAGATCCACAAGATGTTGTCCACCCCTTTTGTCTACCCGGCAGCACCCCCTTGAGTGAGAAATGGTCTTGCCATGTCCCGATCTTCAAGGGCTGAAAGGTAGCTAGGCCATTTTCGTCTTGACCACGCCACAAGTGAAAAAAGGACTACATTTCCAGCCTACGCTCACACTTTATTATATACAGAGACACAGCGAGTGTAAGAACATCAACATGGGACGTGGACATTAAGGGAGGCCCAAAGGCACTGCCTCCTGTCCCCTTGGTGCAACCAGTCAGCATAGTTTATACAAATAATACAGTATTTCAACAATAAATAAATTTGATAAATAAGATCAGGAAATTAAAAAATGTAGAAAGACAAAGCAGCAAGGAATGATTTTGAGGGCTGTGACACATTCACAGCAGTGACAATACCACCAACACCTCACCTGCACACCAGCAGCTGGAACACAGACCCCCATCAGCCTTTTTCTCTCACCGTACTATGGTAAATTCCAACTGAGGACTGGGAACCAGGGAGTCATACAGTTCACTACTGTTGTGCCGTTGTGGTCTGGGAGCCCTCTCTCCTTCACAAGCCCCTTCAGAAAGGGTGCTTGAAAACCAGGTACAACAGCAGACCCGCTGTGCACAGTCACAGCTTGTCCGTTTGGCACAAAAATAACCCTCAAACCAGTCTCTTCCCTTTCTATAGTCCTTCAGATGGACACTGGCACAGTCATTAACTGAGCTGGGGCACGGGGTGGTGGCAGAAACATCTCTAAGGAACAGGGGAGAGAAGAGATGCCCTCATTCATGGTTCCAGAGCTCTGACACACTCCTTCCACATCCCCTGGTACTGATAGACTGGGTGGGTGACAACGTCAGCCAGTCCCCTGGCAAGGATGGCATTACCACAAGGACTGCAGCGATGCAGCTAAGAAGTCAAGAGTTACAAGTGAAGGGACAGCAGTAAAAGGCCGCCACTGGTTATCTAAGAGAAAAATAGTAAGACAGCCAGTCTCTAACCCTTGCAGGGGAAGAGGTGACACTGATTTGACCAATCCCTGTCACCCTCAAGGCCTCCAGCTCTCTCCCAGAGACACTGGCAGTTGGCATATTAGGGAGAGAAAGACCCTGTTCATCATGGATAGATCTCAGCAGAGACTACTTGAACCCTGCCCCTCCTGCCAACCTCCCCAGTTTTGCCCCCAAAGAAGGGCACTGGAATGTGAAGAAACTAGGATTTGAAGGAATAGGGCAGTGAGAGAGAAATGGGAACAGATGAAGATCTGGGATGGGGAACCTGACCCCTCTGCCCTCACACGTACAGACTGCTACTCATCCAGGCCCGGTATCAAGTCTGCAATGCTGTCCACATAGTAATTGGGCACCAGAGCCTTGGCAGCGGCGCTGTCGCTGGCCATGTAGGCCTGCGCCTCTTCCAGGCGGGAGACACCTGTCAGGGTGAGGATGGTGGAGAGGCCGCAGTTCTTGCCGAAGAGGATATCTGTCTCCAGGCGGTCTCCCACCATGAGGGTGCGAGATGGGTCGACACCAAAACGCTCTACGATGCAATCAAACATGTACGTGTTTGGTTTCCCCACCACCAGCGCCTTGCGGCCCGAAGCGGTTTCCACTGCGGCTGTGAGGCTGCCAGTCCCTGGAGGGGGGAAAGGAGGAGAAAAAGAAATAGCCACGGGCCAGCCAGCCGCGGGCAGCTCCGCTCCCCGGGTAGCCAGAGGACGAGCCAGCGGGGTGACGGCCAGCGGGGTGCTGGCAACGCGGCTTCGGGAGCCGGCTGGGATCGTGAGGGCAGCTCCGCCCGTCCTGACGCTCAGGGACCCGCCTCGCCTGGGCCTGGGACGGCGAACCCCAACCGAGGCCAACCCCGCCGCCGGCCTCGGCCCCCCGCACCCCCCGGGGCAGCAAGGGAGGGGAGCGCGGGCTCACCGGGGGTGCGCTGGCCGTCGCTGAGCGGGTGCCAGGGGTCGGGGTCGGTGGCCACCAGGAGGCACTGCGGGTCGCGCAGGTAGCCGCAGGCCTGCGCCAGCTTGGCGAAGGTGAACTGGTCGTCGTAGCCCACCAGGACGGCGCGCACCGGCTCGGCGGCGCCGGGGTCGCCCTCGCCCGCCAGGCGCAGGCCGGCGTCGCGCACCTCGCCGCGCAGCCCCTCGCCGCCCAGCACGAAGACGCGGCCGCCCCCGCTCCCGTTCCCCCCGCCGCCGAGGAGGCGCTGGCGGAGGAAGAGCGCGGAGCAGAGCGCGGAGCTGAAGACGTGCTCGGCACGGACGCCGCGGAAGCCGAGGCGGCTGAAGCGCCGCTCCAGCTCGGCCACGGAGCGGCGGCTGTTGTTGCTGACGAAGAGGGCGGCCTTGCCGCTGCGCCGCAGGCGCTCCAGCAGCTCGGGGGCGCCGGGGACGGCGCGCTCACCCGCCCACAGCACGCCGTCGCAGTCGAAGAGCAGCCCCTGCGCCGGGCCCAGCACCTCCCGCAGCCCCGCGCCGCTCAGCCGCCTGCAGCTCGCCATGCCGCCGCCGCTGCAGCCCGGCCGCCCGCCCGCCGGCCGGCTGGCCGCTGCGTCCCGCCCCGCCAATCACCGCCCCCCGCCCCACGCCGACCAACGGGAGACGGGCAGCTCGCCGAGCGGCAGCCGCGCTGCCCTGTGGCCCTCGAGGGGAAGGGGCGGGGCCGAGAGGCGGGAGGCCGGCTTCCGAAGTGGCAGCCGCGCCGCCCTGTTGGCTGCCGAGGGAGGCTGCGAGGAGGCGGGACGAAGCCTGAGCGCGCTTGCCGATTGGCTAAAGCCACTCTCCTCAGGCCCCTCCTCTCGCGGCTGAACGCGCAGTGGCAGGGCGTCCCCTGCTGCCCGGTGCGGCCTGTGGGCAGCGGAGCCGCCATTACCCTTTGGTCAGCTGTCGCCCCGCTGGCTGGGAGCGCCAGGCTCGCCTCCCGCCCTGCGGCTGAGCCGTGCCTCTCCGCCGTGGCGCCCCCGGGGAGCTCCCCTTCCCTCTTCCCGGCTGCAGCCTGTTGGGCAGGTGGCTGCCAGGAGTACCCTGCTTGCACCTGCCTGTGACTGTGACACCAGCTCTTTAGATTATTTAGTTGCAAAATATATAATTATTTAGTTATTTATATATATCTGACTGTGTGTGTCCCTGGGGCAGCACGTTTTAAGGCAAAATGGGGCAGAAGGGGCTGGGATCACGGCACCCACGGGTGCCCGTGCCATCCCAAACCTGGCAGGCAGTGCCTGGGAGCACCCTGCGTCACCCCCTCCTGCCTTCCAGGCGTGGGAGGACCCCTCGTGGGGACTTGAGGGGGTCGCCCATGATCGGGGAATGCTGGGCAGGGAGTCAGGTCCCTTAGTGGTGGCTGGGCCCCGGCAGGGACGTGGTGGTGGTGGGGAGGAAGGCTCAGTGGAGACAGGAGAGCAAGGGGAGGCAGGCAGAGGGTCATAGCTGGCACGGGCCACGGGAGCAAGATGGAGGGGTGCACTGTCCCTCAGGCCACCCTGGCGTTTTCACAGTGCCTGCTGGGTCCCAGAGGGGCACCGGACCCCATCTCCCCGGCCCTGCGGTGCCCTTGCACCCCGACCCTGCTCAGTTCTCTGTGGGCTGTCCTTCTGGTGGGGATGTGGCCAGGGGGCTCCTTCCTCCCTCAGGCAGCGTCTGCTCCTTGTCAGTGGTTCCCAGTGCACAGTGCAAGGCAGCCGCCATGTTGGCTTCATCGGTGGGAGGCCTGGGGGACGATGTGGCATCTCGGCTGAGGCGGCGTGCTGGCTGCGGGGGGAGCGGTGGCGGGACAGAGGGTGCTCGGCTGGGTGCCCCAGCCATCCGCCGTGGCCGGGCTTTGGGGCTGGCTGTGTGCTCGAGGGCTGCCACCATGGGAGCTGTGCTCCGGGGCTGGGCCACGGGTGGTGGTGGCATCGTGGGTCGGGCTGGAGCTGGGCGCTTGCCTGGAAAGAAAGCTGGCGTGGGCTGGGGTCCCCTCTGCCAGAGATTCTGTCCCCAGGGCAGAGGGGGCTGCAGTGCCAGCCGTGGGTGAGGCAGGGGGCTGCAGGCAGACTGATGGACAAACTACCTCTTGCCCAGCTCCCATACTGGAGATCCAAGTGCACACCAGTTTTTGGGGGCTTTTCTCCCACCCTCTTCTCTTCACAAGGGCCCGTGAGCTTTGACACCTCTTTAATGGAGGGTGTTCAACCTGACACTGGAGGACCTACCTTGTCCTTCCCACAGTCCCACCTTGGCAGGGGCTGGAGCATGCAATGAGGGGCTGGATCCTGACCACAGTGACTCAGCCAGAGGCCCATCCTCTCATTTGGTGGCAGGGACATCCCCAGCACCCTTTTGTGCAGGGAGTGGTGGGATGAAGGCAAACCAGAGCAGGTGGCATAGGGGGCTATCATTTCCCAAGCAATGTGCCATCTGGGGCACCCTAACCTTTGGGGGCAGCGTTGTCAGTCATTGTTGGAGCCAGCAGCCCCACAGCTTCAGGAGACGATCTGGTCAGCGTTGGGGATACTGGCTGGGACCTGGCCTCAGGGTCCCTCGAGGTGCTGTGCAGAGAATGAACGGAGCAAGTCAGCCTTTGGCTGGTCATGGTGGTTCTGGCCGTGAGGCATCTCACATCCATCTGTGAGCGTACGGCCCCTGGCGTGGGATGGGATGGGGGAGGACATGGGGAGAGCTGGGACAGCCAAAGCCCTCAGCTACCACCAGACTTACGCCTCTCCATCCAGGAGAGTGGGGGTGCCAGCTGGAGGGGCCTCAGGGGCCATCTCTTCCACCAGGGTGGCCTCACCAAGCTCAACGTTTGCAGGTGGCGTGAACATGCCTGAGACGTTGAAATCTACCTCTGGGTGGAGAGAAAGGAGGAGAGCCCGTGAGGGAGTGTTTGCCTCCCAGAGCTTCCCCTGATGACCCCATGGTGGGGAACTGCAGCAGCCCCCCACTTTGCTCCTCCTGAGGATGGAGAAATGTCCCTTTCCCTTCCTCTCCCCTCCACCCTGCTTCCCATCAGGGGCCTGGCCCTACCTCCAGGGAAGAGGGTGTCTGCATTCTGGATGAGGGCTTCCACCACGCCCACCACCTGGATGGAGGAGACTGAGGCCAAGTCCAGTTGCATGGGGTCTCTGAGAGACAGGAAGCGGGGAGGCATCAGAAGAAGGATTTTGGGGTATTAACCCTTTTGGTGTTCATTCCTGAGGCGGCAGATCCCAAAGGGGAGACAGCCCAGCCAACGGGGGGTGGTAGGGCAGGAGGTGGGCGTTGTTCCCTGTCCTGGAGACCCTGGTTTAGTGTTGGACACCAATGGTGTTGGATGCTATCCATGTCACCAGTGCTCTGGGTCTCAGCCTCTTCCTCTGCTACTTTGCAGAGTGGCTAAGAGGACATGCGCTTGGTGACGGGACATGCCACTTGGGGACTGCGGGGACAAGGGACAGGACTTGAGGGTGGAAGAGGCACAGGTGCTTTAGACCAGCCTGCAGGCTGCTGGATCAGCCTTTCCCACAGCGTTTGCGCTCAGGGCACCCCAGCTGGGGCTGGGGAGCTGCCTCCCCCCGTCTGCGCCAGGCCTTACCCTGTGCTCTGCTGTGACCACAGCAGGTTGGGGCCCAGCACGATCGCAATGTTGCTGGGGGTCATTTTATTCACCTCCTGGTGTTCGACCAGCTTGGCTAAAAACTTGATCAGATACCTGTGGGGTAAAAGGAGGGCAAGGTGGTGGTAAGTATGGATTTGGGGAGGGAACAGCTGCCTCTGGTGATTGCTTGGGGCTGAAGAAACCCTGTCCCTTCAAAACACCTCAGATTGTTGTAGCTTTCCTGGGGCAGGCGGCTGCAGGTGTCTCGCAGGCTCTGTACACGGCTGTCAACATCCTTGAAGCTGCAAGAGAGAAGGAGGAGCAGAGACCTCAGCCTGCTCCCTACGGCAGAAGGACACAGGGTTCAAGGGAGGAAGGCCAGTGTTAAGCGCCTTGTGTGGGCCATAGCACTGGGGATGGAGATGCCCTGCTGCTGCCTTTACTGGGCAGCTAAGTAAGGCATCTGTGGAGGACAAAATTGCACCCCAAAGGCTCAGAGGGATTTAGTATGGTAATAATATAGCTTGTAGGTGGGCCCAGGGGTGAGCGCTGCCTTGCCTTGAACAGCTACCCTATTTCACTGTGACTATGGGGTCCATTGGCACTGAGAAGCGATCTTTGGAAAGATCATTTTCCCCTCTCCACGGGCTTTTGCTGTGTCTCCTCTGCCACCCCTTCCATCCTGAAAGCAAGAGGCCAAACTGGTGGGCCAGTGAGGTGGGACTCACACCATTGAGGCCAAGTGGGTCTTCACAAACTAAGATCTTCTTGCAACCAAAAAGGCTGCAGCCTTCTGCCTCTCCCTGCCATGTTTATATTGCTGTTCTTTGAGATTTTGGGCCATCTGGATTTCTGCTGAGCATGGGACAGACCATAACACTATGTTCATATCTCCCCATGTGGCAAAGGAGGCCGAGCAGCCCTGCTTCGAGTGCCAGAGCTATAGAGGGGGGGTTATCAGGGGCTTTTTGAGCCCCACCAGGCTTTTCTGTCCCAATGGCTGGACTCACCTGGCCACTTTTATCCATTCATTGTAGAGCTCAAAAGTCATCAAAGGCTGGGGCAGCTCCCGCAGGTAGGATTTCAGTGCACCTGGGAGGGGAGGGGGAGTGGTGAGGGCGATGGTGGCTGGGGGATGGCAGGGATTGCCTGATCATGTCCCCTTGCCCCACCTCACTGGCACCCACCAGCCACAGCGTGGGGGTCTGAGTAAAACTCCTCCAGGGCATTGGAGCCACTGGCCAAGCTGCTCTTCAGCTTCCTCAGCACTGAGGCGCCCGCTGCCAGCCGGAAGAGTCCCTGGGGATAGGGCAGAGAGGGAAATGGGGGGCTGCATTTTGGGGGAGTGGGTAGTGGGGGTGTCAAGGGCACTGCCTACCTCCTCCCTCATGCCAGAGGCCAGCAGCATCATGACACAGGCTTCAATGGGCAGCGCGATCTCCCGGCCCAAGCTCTTGAGGTGCATCTCTAGGGGCACGCCATAGTACCCCGCCATAGGGGTGTCTGCAGCAAAGGAGGGCTCTGGAAGAGGGAGGTGAATGTTGGGAGGGACAGCAGGAGCCAGGGACATCTGGCATCTAGCCACAGTGATATCTTGATCTGGGCTGAGCCTGGCTGGGTGGAGACAGAAACAGGGCAGACAGCCCACCTGCAGTCCCCAACCCACCAGTGCAACATGGGAGGCAGCAGCAGGCGCAGGGAGGGAAAACCTGCCTTTCCCAGCCTTGCCAGCCACACTTGCATCCCCCAGGCTCGACTGCAGCCCTCCCTGGGCTGCATGGGGAGCCAATGGGTACCTGTCTGGCTGTGGATTTCCTTCAGCTCTGCCAGAGCTGAGTCCAGAGATTCCAGGGACTGTCGGTGGTACTGGGCTTGGATTTCCAGCAGCTGTCAGACAGGGGGCATGGAAACAGCACTCAGTTTGGCACCAGCCCCTCTCAGAGACATGGGGAGCCTCACACCCAGGACATTGTACCCACACACAGACAGGGCGAAGGGGTAACTGCAAGGGGAACTCCCCTGGGGTCTGTGGGACCATGTCTGTAGTGAGGGGTAGAGGGCAAATTGGAGAGGAGGGATCATCAGAAGGAGCTGCTCTGCAGCTGGTTCTAGTGGTGGCATTAACCTGCAATACATGGAGCAAGGCTGGCTTTAGGCATCTGCTGGTGCTTGGGGCTGGCCCTTTCTCTGGGCAGAGGGCTTGGTGCAGATGGGGATGAGGCTGGGCTCAGACATACCCCAGGAGACATTCACACACCGACGAGGAGTGTGAGAGGAGACTTACTTTGATGAAGTAGCTGGCGTAGCTGTCCTCTTTGGTGGAGAAGTGGTAGAGGTCAGCCATGTACTCGTCCTGGGGAGTCACAGAGAAGAGCAATCTTCCACCCCCTCCCTGGCACCCGAGGAATAAGGGACACCTTCATGAAGCCCCCTTGTCCAGGCTGAGTCATCCAGACAGGGTCTCTGGGTGCAGTGAGGAGGCAGGCTGGGACCATGGGGGGATTCCTTCTTGCCCCCATCACTTGCGTTTGGGTAGCGGCAGCAACCCGCTCTACGATCAGGGTCCTGGCACAAGTGGCTCAGAGGTCCCTGCACCTCCAGCTCTGGTGAGCCCATGGGCTCTCCCAGACAAGGCACTGAGCTTTTCAGAGAAACAGGGCAGAAGTGGAAAAAGTTGATGCAAAAGTCCCCTGCCACCCAGCACAGACCCCAGCTTGGCTGGCTCCCAGCCTGAGGGGATCCCCTAAGCTCTAGCCCCTGGAGCCTCCTCTCTGCAGCAACTTATGCTTTGAATCCTTTTCTTCTTCCCCGGGCTCGGGGCATCTCCCTACTTCTGCTCCTTGAGGGACCAGTTTGCTTGCAGAGGGCGGGATGTGCCAGTTGGCTGCATCCATCTCAGGCTGGGGTCGCCTCAGACAGGGCCAGTGCAGGGGGGCAGGTCTGCAGCCTTGGAGCTGCCCTGGAGGAGGGAGGGAGTGTTCTTACCTTGCACTGCTCCACCTTCCTCTTCACCTCCTCCTCCTCTTCCTTCAAGATCTCCAGTTTGTTGGCAGCAGCAGATGTTCCTGGGCCAGCACCAGTGCCAGCGCTGTTACTGGAGCTCTTGGCAGCTTGGTTCAGCCTTTGGAAGGGGAGAAGAGACACAGCCCACAGTCTCAGTGTCAGGGGTGTGGGATGGGACGGGTGTGCAGAAGGGGTATGGGGGTCATGAGGGGGACAGCAAATCCCAGTACTGCCCTGTGGTGGTTTTCCTAGGTCAGTGCCTCTCAGTTCCTTCACTCAGGAGACACTGCCGCACCAAGGGGTGTGACTTGGTCAAGTTGGGAGGCACCCAGCAGGGCTGACTGAAACACCTGGGGTCAGTAGGACCCTTCCCAAGCCCTGTTCCTGAGATGTCCCCTCCTGTCTTCCCTCCAGCCAAAGGGAGGACAGTGTGGAAACAAGCCATCAGTGATCCATGGCTCCTCCAATCTCTCAGAGAAACATGGCACAGCACGGGCTACCCTGCAAGAGTTGGAGTGGGGCAATCTCAGTGGTACCAAGCAGTGCCAGGGCACTTTTCTGACTTTGGCAATGGCACTGCCCTTCTGTCCTGTGCCGTGGAGCCAGCAGCTCAGCCCAGAGCAGGATGCACCTGCAGAAAGGGGCTGGCTGGGCGCTCCCAAAAAGCTGTTGCCTCTTCAGCTTCACCTCCAGCCCTTGGAAATTTACTCCCTAGGGCAGTCTTCTTCCTCTCACCCACAGCCTGGCTGGGGGCTGTGCCCTGTATGCGCTGGTCCCCTATTCACAGTGTGCCCCATACCGACTCTTGATTGCATTCCAGTCAGAAATCAACTTCTGGAGGGCCTTCTTGCGCTTCAGGATGATAGGAAGCTCCTCCTAGGGGAGAGAGGGGGCAGAGTGAGCAGGGGAGGCTTGGGGATGTGGGAGGGGGGTGGTGGGATGGGAGAGAAGAGCTAGAAGGGCAGCCAGGGCTACCTCGCTGAGCTTGTTGAGCGGCTGCAGGATGTTGTGCTCCAGGGCGATCTCGAACTCGGCCAGGATTTTGGCCAGCGAGCTCTGTATGCAGCAGCCCATCTCCAGGGCTTTCCTGCATGGGGACAGAGATGTAATGACTGCAGGCTGGAGCCATGCCACTCTCTGATCCAACACCCTCCACCGAACCCACGTGGGACCCTAAGCCAGCCCCTGCCCTCCTCAGCAATTGGAGGCTGAAGGTGCTGGCTGTCCCCTCTCCCACTCCAACACCAGCATTTGCTCTGAGCACAGGGTTTGATAGCTCAGCTTGGCTGTGGGAGCCCCTGAGCCAAGACAGTGGCACTGCCAGGGTCTGGTATCTTTTGGGGTTGTCTCTGGCACTTTCTCCCACTGGCACTTACCCGAGGCTGGACTCAGTGTCCAGTTCCTTGAAGCTCTCAGCCATCGTCATGGACAGAGCCATCAAGGGCAGCTTCTTCTGTACAGAGCCAAGGATTTGGGAAAGAGATGGTGAGCTGGTGTGTGGCAGCTCCCTCCCCATTAAGCATGCCACAAAAGCGAGTGGCCAAACCCTGGTCTGGGTCCCCACATCTTCCCCTGGCCCACCCAGCTCCATTGGTCCTGGCGCCCGAGGAAGGGCCCTTTGGATGTCCCTTCAGCCGAAGGCAGGATCCAGTTAGCTAAACAAAGCACCAGGGCTCCATAGTTGGTTAGAAAACCTTCACTCTTCTCTAAAATAGTCCTCTGTGGAGGACTGTGATACCGATGGAGGTCCTCACCAAGCCCAGGCCTGCCATAGCTTCAAATGTATGGAGCAGTTTAATCACTGAGAATAATGAAGCCAGGCTGGGCCCTGTCAGGTTGCTGAGAAGAGTGGAGCCCACAGAACCATGGGGAGGCTAAGGAAAGTGCTGAGGGATCTACTGTTTCTTCCCAGACAAGGGCTGGTGAGCACCTGCCAGCAAGATGGTGGCAGGTTCAAACTGAGGAGGAGGAAGTGGTGGCACCACTGTGCCTGGCTGCACTGCGGTGTTCCTCACCACAGGGCACTGTGGGTGCCAGAGGTTCACAGGGCTTTGGGAAGGGGCATGGACAACAGGGCTGTGGAGAGTTATTCAACGTAAAGACACTGTCTCTGTTTCTGGAGTGTCTCAAGTTAGTGCTGGTTGGGAGGGTCGCCCTGTTCTGTGGAGACACAGGCACATGCTGGTGGCCAGTGCTGGAGATAGCTAGGCTGGACACAGCTTTGGGCCACCCTTCAGCAAAACCTGCAAAGCAGGTGCCTGGCATCCCCTTTGCTGGCAGGGAACAGAGCTGGGTGTTGGCTGTGGTGGGAGGAGTCTACTCACCACTCGCTTGTCCATCTCGGAGCCGCATTGCCCCTGCAGGCAGGCTTGGAGCCTCTTGGACACACTGTGAGCTGCTCGCTTGGCTGGCTCGATCCTCTGCTCAATCTGGGGGCAGAAAGGTGGGACAGAGGAAGCCCATTTGCCAACTGTGAGCACCTGAAGCCATCTCCCCACCACCCAAATCTGGGCATGGATGGCCCACCCAGCATCTTGCTGCAGCCCAGAGCATCCCCGGTCCAGGGAAAAGGAAGCACAGATCTGGTCAGGATTCATCCCTCTGTAAGCAGCTGGGGAAGCCCTTTCCTGTGGTAGGAGCCTGCCATTCCCTTAACACCGTGGTCCTGGAGTTGCCCTCTGGCACACAGGCAGATCCCAGCCCCATGACTTGGACATGCTGGCAGAGAAAATCGCAGGCAGGAACGGGGCAGGTTCCCACACCCGGGCACAAGCAGGCACACGCCTGCCGGCCCAGCCTGCACCTCACCTGCAGCAAATCTTCTGGCAGGAGCTCGGTTGCTTCTTGGGCTCTGTGAAGGAAGGAGAAAGACCCATCAGCAGATGCAGTTAGAGGTGACCTGCACCCAGCCTCCTTGGGAACGCAGGTCCTTATTTGTCTGACCTGCCACTCTTTGGGCTCCTAGGAGCAGGAGACACTGGCTATGGCCCAGACCATCACACACAAAGGTATCAGCAGAATGAGCCCAGGGGTACGGGAACAGCTGGGGCAGGGCAAGGCAGCCAGCTTTTCTGGCTGGTGGACACCCCATCAGACAGGGCTTCTAGTTCAGAAGTCAAAACGTCCAGATGTGGCCTGTTTCTTGGAGACAGGCTGCCTAGCAGGGCCACAGCAGGGGTGGGATGTTTGCTGGTGAAGCCTCCTACTGGTCTTCCCACCTCTCCCCTGAAGGCTAATCCATGGCAGTGCTGCTGGGGCCCAGCATGTGCCTTTGCAGGCCAAAGTAGACACCAGCTGTGGGGCCACAGTGTCAGAGGAAGGATACCTTTGTGGTCAAGCTGGGGACTGAGACCAACACCAGCCCCTCCAGAAGTGCCTACATGAAATCAGCTCTCTGCTTGGTTTTGCACCAGGTATTAGGAGCGAATCTGGCACAGGAAACTTCTGGTTTGCAGTGAATTCTGCTCATAACCAAATTCAAAACCCATCAGCTGCCATCGCCACCAAACCTCCCTGGTGCCTCCTGTAGAGGAAACCTTGCTGCATGGCCTGCTGCTGTTGCTATGCTCTGGGAACCCTGTTTTCTTTCCCTCTGCTGCTGTATGTTTCTCTCTTTTCACCACCAGCCAGAGCCGATGTGGGACGCAGCCACAGAGCTGCAGGAAACGGGGGCGGCTTGGTTGAATGCAAGCAAAATCACATGAGATCTCAGCCTGCAGAGGGGAGGCTCTGCAGCGGGTGAAGAGCTTGCTCTTGGACTGCACAAACTACTTCAGACCTCCTGTCTGCCCAACGGGGCATCTAGCATGGAGATGAGATGTCTTGAGTGAGGATGGATGGGAAAGGGGATCATGGTCCCCTTCAGGGAATGCGAGATGAGCAGGAGGCCACCAGGATGTAGGAGCTACTTCCCTGTGGCCAGTCTGCTCAGCTGGCTAAAGGACCTCAGTGGTCCAGGGAAGACGGTTGTTCCCGCTCAGCCTCCCAGTGCTGGGGAATGCAGAGGTGGCTGTAGGAAAGCAGGAATAAGGAGGTTGGGAAGGGAGGGCTCAGCCCTGTAATTTCAGTTCTGAGTTTTGCAAGGGCAGAGCTTTGGAAACCCAAAGAGAAAAATAAGGAAGTGGTGGAGGTAGGATGAGGCCAGAGGGGTTTGTGTGAAGCTGTAAGTCCTCCACGGGTCCTCTGAGGATCCCTAATCCTCTCCTTGAAGGGCACCCCAGGACACCTGTGCTGCTGGGCTAGCTAGAGCTGTGCAGGGCATTTGTCTTCTGTGGGGCACCTGAGGCTCGGCAGGGAGGGAAAATCCCAGTTCCTAACATCCTCCTGGTCCCCGCACAGCCAAAGGCATGTGGCTGGAAGGTCCCTCCCCATTGCCCTCACATCCTGGGGAAGCCAGGCTTGGGAAAGGCCTGTTTCCAAGTGGATGCAGCATCTGTGGACCCTGGGAGAGGTAGCTGGGCTTGGGGATGACATCACTGCTGAGCAGCACCAGTGCAACCTCCCCACTGCTCTGGGGGTGCCAGGAAGCCACAGTCCCCTAGCTTATGCTGAAGATGCTCCAAACCTGGGGCCATTCCCTCCTTTCCCCTTTTCCCTGGCCCCTGGCCCTGGGAGGTCAGTCCAGCCCCAGTGCAAGCCCTCCAGGACTTGCACCCCACTCCCTCCCAGCCCTCCGGTACAGGTAGTGGAGAAGTTCTTACCGGCTGGTGACATTGGGATGGGACAGTTGCTGCCGCATCCAGTTAATCTGCCTTTTCATCATCTTGAGAGCTGGGAAGAGTCCACGAGAGCTGCTCTTCTCAGCTGTACCCGCTCAGCACCCCTTGGCAATGCTTGGCATTGGATACTGGCAGCCCCTCGGCTCCCCGGAGCCACTGTGCCTCTTGCTTTTCCCTGAGGATCTCTTCCTCCTTCCTCCTCTCCTTTCTCCTTCCCTTGTTCCCCCGTTTCTGTTTCCCCAGCTGGTTCTCTCCCTTGTCTCTCCCCAGGGATGCTCTCCCTGTTTTCTTTTTCCCTCCCTTGGACTCCCTTCTCTTGCTCCCTCTCTTTTTCTGAGTTTCCTTCCTTCTCTGTCTGCCCCTCCACCGCAGATCAGGTAAGAGCAGTTCAGGGCTCCTACTCCGCTCTGTGTTCCTGTCACCACCCCACAAGTATAAATAACTTCAGCCCAGCCTTAAAGGGGAAATATTACAGCAAACACGTAACAAGGCAGGACAAGCACACGCTGCTGCCGAGCCCGAGCAAAGGGCCCACGCTGTTTCTTGCTCTCTGTCTCAGCTGGGGTGGTTTTTCCCCCCAGCCTTGCCTTGCCCACCACCAGCTGCTCTGCAGGGCAGCCCACAGCCACACCAGCTAGCTGTGCAGTGCATACGGGGTGCCTGATGTGGCGTACCACAGGGGGTACCTGGGTGTACTCTGCCCTGTCTGGTCACCCAAACACTGCCAGTGCCCCTCGAGCACCTCTCCACGCTTGCAGATGTAGCTCTGTTGTCTTCCCCTTGCGACATATCCCCCTGGTCGTGACAAAAGCGGGAGGATGAGCAGCAAAGCCACCCCTCCAATCCCTTCCGTGCCCCTCACCCTCTTTCCTTCCCTGCCATTGCAGAGGGTCTCCAGAGCCATTGCAAAGCCCTGGGGAGACCCCCTTCCACCCTGCACCCTCACCGCTGGCAGAGCTGCTCTGAGCAGGGTGGCTGGGCCAAATGCACAGCAGCAGCAGCGGTTGCACACAGTTGCACGGGGACCACAAACTCCCGGTTCCCAGGCTCAGGTGCTGCCTGCTCACTGCAGAGCTGCACAAGGGCTCAGCTTTTTTTGTTTTGTCTAAGAACATCCCCCTCACATCATCACCACCATTGCTTCTGGCTTTGTGAGGTGTAAACCTCGCCTTATTTCTGGCTACCTGCAGCTGGGACTTTCCTCCTTCCGCACTAAGAAAGATCAGAGGTTGCAGTCGGTCAGGTTACACGGCTGGCAAAGGAACTAGCACCCGAGCTCAAATGGGAAGCGGTCAGCTTGTGGGCAGATGAGACAAGCTGCAAAGGAAAAGGAGTTGGAAAGGCCACACCACCTGTGCCCCAAAGCCTAAGGAGCAATAATATGGGGGCTGCTGGGCTCTGCTCCTTGGTGGGGGGCAAATCTCCAGTGAGTGTGTAGCAAAGCGGCGCTGGCAGCTGTTTTCAAGTGGGGACTGGGTGAAGGAGCACTGCCCCCCCTGCCCAAAACACCAGGTTGCTCTAAACCTGTGGCCAAATACACCTGAGTCACAAACCCTGGGGATGCTCCTAACAGGCACTGTGGTCACCGAAAGCAGGCAAAGGCTTCAAGCACCTATTGCAAAGATGCAGAAGAGCCTCCCCCTCCAGATCCTTGCTGGCTGCATCAGGTGGTGGCCAAGCCGTGGTGTTTTTCCTCCCGTGCAATGTCGGGAGACTTGCTCCCAGCCCCAGGCTGTTGCTTG
Organism: Falco cherrug; assembly: GCF_023634085.1. Classification (NCBI taxonomy): domain Eukaryota; kingdom Metazoa; phylum Chordata; class Aves; order Falconiformes; family Falconidae; genus Falco; species Falco cherrug. Next base: position 34,739,540 of record NC_073701.1, on the reverse strand, counting down.
CCAGAGCAGATCCCCCTTTTTGCACCCCTCCCATAAAACTGCCCCACAGGGCCACTTCTGAGAGGCAGCCCTGGGGAAGGGGAGGAAGTCCCACCACAGGCAGCAGTGAAGCTGCAAACAGTCATGTGGAGCATAGGCACGAGCTCAAGCCCTGCTCCTCGGGGGCTGCTGGGCACCAGCCCCTGCCCACTGCCTTTCCCTGGGGAGGGAGGAAAGCAGGCAGCACCCAGCTTGCAGCCTGCAAGTGACTCTGCTCTCAAAACAGGAATTGAGACCAGCTGGGGGACTTCCACCATCCCCTCTCCCTGCTCATGGGAGTGGGGAAATCATAGTGACAAGGGCCCAGGTGACCGGGGGATGATTACAGGGGCAGGATCTGAGCTGCAAACAGCCCCTTGCAGGGTGGAAAGAGCTCCTTAGGGGTCAGGAAAGGCAAGGGGAAAATGGATGCCTTGGGTCAAAATCAGAGGGCCACGATCAGTAAAGAATTCTTTATTTCCCATAAATACAGCAGATTCTTCGCACCGGGCGTTTAATTTTAAATCTTTTTGTTTGTTTTCTTCCATTTACAGAATTTTGCACTGAAAATATATACAAGTCTGTTCAAGAACCAAACAAGATCTGCAAAGAAAAAACCCATACAAAACCCTGAAAAGAGACCAGAAAGGGAAGTAAGACACAGCAGAACCCCAGCATAAAGACCTTGCTTCCCCCTCTCCTCCTACCACGTGCTGTGCCCAGCTCCAAGACACCTCACCTTTGCTGTCCCCAAGCCAAGAGTGCGAGACACCCTGCTCACCTCCATCTTTCACAGGCCTCCTTGTACCTCTGGCAAGCCAATGCAGGGCACAGCTTGCCCCTGCTTTTAAGATCAAGCCCTCTTAAAACCAGCTTAGGGATGGGAAGCACCTCCTGCGGTCATGAGTCCTGTTGGGATGGGGAGTGCTTGGGACATGCCACCCCTGGTCTCTTCCGTGCCTGCAGATCCCTGCTCTTGTGTCACAGTGATCAGGTGGCTGGGGCAAGCCCTCTCCTCACCGCAGGGAGCCAGGCCTGCCCACGGCTGCGGGCAAGGGTGTGCAAGGCACAGCTGTACGCCCACCCGCACCCCCCACCCCCCCTTGCAGACCTGGGATCCCAATGCCAAGCTTAGCGGTGTCCCCTGGTGATGGGCTGGGCTCCAGTCTCTCGCCAACCCCCAGCCCATCACCTACCTCACCCCGAGAAGACACTGAAGAGCTGAGAAAGCCCCATGCCACACCAAGCTCTCCAGCCCAGCCAGGGCAGAGGAAGACAACGTGCTGCTTCCTCTCCCTGTCTGGCAAGGAGGCTGTGTGGCGACTCACCTCACCACAGCACGCCCCTCAGGGCTGGCACATGGGACAAAGTCTGACAGAGCCCCCAAAGCTTGCTGTGGCAGATGAAGTGTCTGGGAAGGGTGTGGGCTTCCTTGCTGCAGAGGCTCAGTGCCCAGGAGCTCCTGCCGAAGGGGCTGGGAAGGCACAGAGCAAGCACTTCCCAGCCCCTGGGGTCCCAGCCCAGGGCCCACCTCCCACCAACAGTTCTGTAAGCAGCGGGAAGGAGGAAGATATAGGAAGATGCCTCCCACTGACCCCTCCAAAGCAAGGACAGCTGCCTGCTCTCCGGTACTGGAGAGACACCTAGTCTCTGTCCAGCCTTGTTCCACAGCAGCTCCAGTGTGCTCTGACCAGACAGGGAGTGGCTGAGGCCCAACTCCAAAGAGCGGAGGGGAACAAGAGGGAGCACACCGAGCGCAAAGCAGCTGAAGGGCTGGGAAGCATAGAGGGGACAGTCAAGGAAAAGGATCTTCCTTTGTTAGGCCTTGCCCCAGGCTGAGGCTGTTAAAGCTCCCCATCCTTGTTCCCCACTGCACCTAGAGGGGGAAAGCAGGGTTAGAAGAGAAGCTGGACAGGTCGGGAGGGAGTGTTGCCTTTGGGAAGAGCAGGGAAGGCAACTGTTCACCCACACAAAGCTTTCCACTCCACTCCTAGTAGTCTTGTTGGATGAACATCTCCTGGTGTCTCTGCTCTCCTCCTTGAGGCATGCTCCCTCTGGCCCTTGCCCAGCCATCTGGAGGATGGAGTGTGAGCAGTGCACCCCCCCCCCCCCCTCCCCATCTCCTCAGGCTGCTCCAGCCCCACAGGGCTGGCTTCTCAAGGACTCTGCAAAGTAGTGCCTGCCATGTGCAGCCCTAGAGGTTTCCCCAGGACTCTGGCGGGGGGAACTGGTCCACATCCCCCATTTCATTGTAGGTTTGCTCTCCCATGGTGAAGGTCAGCTTGTACCGTAGCCTCACTTTCTCCTGGACATGGGGGAGAAAGGATAAGCAGTCAGAAGAGAAGGGAAGAAAGGTATGAGGCACAAAGCATTCAGGTCTCTCAGAAGCTGCAGACAGCAGAGGGAACAGGACAGGGTAGGCAGGCTTTGCCCAAGCAGTAAGACCAGCCTCTCCTCACGCCCCAAGGACGGTGTTATTACCTTCTGTGGGTTAGCAAGCAGCAGGACTTGTGTGATGGCACTGGGGTGGACAATGGGGTTGAATGCCGGCAGCTCCGTGCCTGAGGGAGGCTGTAGCTTCACCTTCATCACCTAGAGAGAGAAAAAGAGAATCTCACATTCCTGAGAGGGACTTGGCAGCCAGAGGCCCTGCTCCCGTATTTAGGGAGCTTCCATTGTCTAGTCAAAAAGAAAATCAACATGCTGGTTCCTGCTAATCTGAAGGCAACATAACTCACTCTCAGCCCCACAGAGCTGTTTGAACCCACCACCCTGCCTTTCCTGCAAAAGTAGAATCACACTTTGGCCCAATCTGTGGACCTCAAGACCCAGCCGTTGCCTTACCTTGGGGACGGCAGACTGAAAGACAATGTTGCGGATGGGCTGCGGGGCTGTGCTAAGCATAGAAATCACCACCACAAGCACATCAGGCCTCTCCGGCAGGGCATCCTTAGCAAAGTGGAAGAGGACACGGAAGCCATGCTGATCATACACTGTCACAGGGAGGATGCTGCCTGTGGGAAAGGCAGGGACAGGCAGCAGTCAACCAGGAGGGAACTGGCCCTGTAGTAACATTTCCCCATCACCCAAACTCCATGGGAGTGACAGACACCACTCCTCCTCAACCTTCACAAAATGCAACAGGCAAGAAGTTTCCTCACATTCTTCCCTTCCATGTGCACAATTTGTTCCCCCTAAGCTTGCCCCCCTCTGTTGCCCCAGCTCACTGGGTTTGATTGACTCCAGAGGCACAGTGATGTTGGCCAGCAAGATCTCCTGGGGCAGTGTGGTGGCAGGAGGCCGTGGTGGGACTGCAGTACTTCCTGTTGGTGTGGTAGCAGCTTTTGGAAGCGTAGCAGGAGCAGACAGCTCTGAGGTCAGGGGCAGTGTAGGGTTCGGAGAAACACTCTGGAGCATGGGCAGAGTGCTGGGATTGTGGGCCGTAGTGCCAGAGCTGCTCCTGTTCTGGAGATCCCTCAGGGTGAGCCGGGGGGGTGGCTGCTGCTTCTCCCTGTAGGGAGAGAGAGGGCAAGGAGCAGAACAGGGCACTGAAATGTCGTGTCCAGCACCCCCAAAATGGAAATAATGGGGAGAGATGTGAGACTGCACTACCCCTGCTTACCATCGCACTTGTTGAGACTCTGGAGGCAAAGACTGTTGCAGCAGAGTCTTGCCCAGGAGGTCCAGGTCATCCAGGCCACTGGTGAAAGGAGGTTTGGGGGAGGACGCACCAGCATCTGTTTTGACTGGTGGTGTCGCCACGATAGGGGTGAGACTGAGCTCGTTGCTATCTGATGACTGTAAAAAGAGTGCACAGGAGAGCCCCCCAAGCAGGGTTGCGTTATCAGCACCAACTCTCAGATGTGGGACGTGCCCCCACCTACTCCATTTGTTGTTCTAACCACCCTTCCCACCCTCTGCCCTGGCTCCCAGCATGTTACCTGGAAGCTGTTCCAGCCACTGCTGTCACCAGCCTGGGTAGGATGCGGTGGTGGGTCATTTAGGCCTGCCGGGGGTAAAACCAAACATGAAGCCTAGCTACCAAGTGGGTAAGAGCATTAAATGGGGCCTGAGTGAGACACAGAAGCAGCAGGACAGAACCACCAATGTGGTCTCTGTCTCTGGTCCCCGTTCTTGCACGGGGGAGAGCCAGAAGGGTGACAGTGTTTTTTCTGCCCCGAGACCCTCATTTACAGTCTAGTTCTCACTGCAATTGGCAGAGAAGTGAATACTACTGGGCTGACAAGCCTGACTGACCACATCGTCTACTTCATGCTGCTGTACCCAAAAGCACCCATCTTAGGAAACAAACACTTTGTTGGGAAAAGCAGGACTCTAGAGCCTTCTAGGGTTCACACCTCACAAGATTTCCAAGTGAACAGTTTTGGAAGTCCCATGCATCTGTTGTCAGCTCATGACTTCAACTGCAAGGAGTAAACATGAGATGCTGGGGGCGATCCACCCTTGTGATCCTATCAGGGGATGGCCATTGCATCACTCCTGATTTACTTGCCAGGTCAGTTTTCCCACAGCAAATCAGAGGCCACATCCCTGCAGGCTGTCTCTGACCAGCCTGGAAAACACCACCGTACTGAAGTTCAGAATCATAGCAAGGTCCTCCCCTCCTTCTCCATCACACTAAATGAAGGACATTTCTTGGTCTTTCATTATTCACCTCTCCCAGAGCTCCCCCTTATTCAAGTTCCTGCCACAAGGAGAACCATCCATGCAGACTGTCCAGAGTCAAGGAGAGAATAAAGAGCTTTTGCTCTGAATTTCTCACCTAAAGACATGAGTTCATCATCCAGCAAGGAGACAGAGCCAGCTTGGTCAGGCACAGGGACTGCTGAGCCACCTGAAAGGGTGGGCAAGGCTGGGTAGGAAGGGCCTGTTGCTGGAAGATCCAGGCCTGACAGATCCAGAAGCGCTGAGGTGCTGCCTGCAAAGGAACAAGCTAAGACACCTTATCCAGTCCTTATCCAGTGTGCTGAGGCCAGTTCCCCTCCTTTCTCCCACCTGGGAGAGGAAACTCCCCCTCTGCTCCCCCCTCCAATTCCCTCTCTTCACACATCAGTCATTTCCACAAGCCACTTCTTCATCTCACCAGCTCCACTCTGACCTGCAATTTTCACCTTTCCACATCTCTCCGTCTCGTCTTACATTACAGGAAACCAGCAATACGGTCCCCTCTGCTTGACCTTCCTGTCCCCATTCCCCAAGTCTCACCTCGAAGGGGACCAGCCACCGTCTCCCCATTGATCTCTTCTCCCCTTACAAGCTGCTTGTAGAGATTGATCACCTGTGTCAGATTGTCATTGGCTTGCAGGATCTCCGCTGAAATGGAACAGGTAGGAAGTTAAGTTTGAAAACTGCGAAGAAACAAAGAAAGTGACTTTTATAACCCAACTCTGTTTACTCCTTCAAACCAAGGCCCAGGGAGCTGTTAACAGCCTACTGCAGATGGTGTTTCTGCAGTTGTTGCTGCAGACTGCACCAGGGTATGCTGATACCTCCATGGCAGTTTCAGCAGGACAAGCTCAAGCATCATTACTACAATGAAGCGGAGGAAGCCTGTAACGCTGCTGGTTGCTGCCACGTGTCCCCACTTAGGGCCAAGCCATAAACTAACCTACAGTGAACGGCCACCCAAAACAGAGCAACAGTTGCTGACAGATGCCGCGCCATGGGCAGCCCACGAAGATGGAAGGAGACAGAATGGGAAAGGCCAGATACACTTACCCAGAGCTTCATCATTGTCTTCTGTGTCACTGGCGAGCCGGAAGAGCATGGGCCTCATACGCTCACAGCGCTGATACAGCTCCTGGGGAAGAGAGGAAAGGGGTGCCGAGGCAAGCACCGGGATGCTCAGCTGGAGGTACAAAACTGGCAGGAGGAACTTGGGGGATAAGGGTCACCCATCTCTGGTAAGCCCAGGGAGGATGCTGGGATGGCCTTTCCTTACCTTCATTAGGTCCTCATTGCTTTCCATTGTCTCCCCCTTGCTGTAGTTTGTCACCATCTCTGTCAGCAGCTTCACATTGTTGTTCACCTCCTCAATGGCATTCACCCTCTTGGAGATCTTCTCCATGCGCTTCTGGTCCTGGAACGGAAGCACATGGGGGAGGATGCCCTTGCTCTTGTCTGCAGCTTGGAGAGGAGGAAGGCTGGACTAGCCAATACACCAACTCCCTGGACTATGGCATAGCAATGCTGCCCTCAAAACAGCTCCCACTCCAGTGGAAAAGTCCAGATCACCTCTGGGCTGGCACTTGCCAAACAGGGATGGAATTGCCACAGATCTAATGCTGCAGCAGGGCTTGGGCCACAGAAAGCACCCAAAGCCATTCCTCCAAGTAGCCAAGGGATGGCAGAAATCACACAGACTCTTTAGCAGCTGCTGCTGCAAAATTCTGGGCAGAAGCTCTGTATGTCTGCAGGAGGACAGAGAGACACTGCTCCCTCGGTGCCAACCATTGCCACCCAGACCATGACCCCCCAGCCTCTCTTTTCCCCAGTCACACCTCCTGAACCATCTCCTTGATGAGCTTGTTGGCAGCCCGGAGGTCCTCAGGATGGGAACTTTTCAGGAGACGAGCCAGTATCTGCAAAAGAGAGGGCATCTCTGAGCCCAGGCTGAGGGGTGGCAGCCACAGTCATTCTTGCAACACTAGAGCCAGTAATTGTCCTTGCCCCAAACTCATATGTGTCAGAGGCAGCAGACAATGCCCGTTATTTGAAAGCCCCTTGTGGGCTACCAGAGGCCAGGGAGAGAAGTACAACTGGTCTTCCTTTTCCCATTGTGGTTCTGGTTATGTAAGACATGTCTTTCCCTGAAGATCCCCTGCATTCAAAACCTGCTCCTGCGCGCCCAATACACATCATGGAGACCCTGGAGCACAGCAGCATAGTACTGAGAAAGAGACAAAGCCTGGTTTATGCAGGAATTGCCATGGGAATGTAATGGATTCCTACTCAGACCTCTTCACAGGTGCAGCTGGTGAAGAGGAAGAGCTCTCACTTTCTCTCCCCCTCTGCAGTCAGTGAACTGGCCACCTACAAATCCTCATTTGCACACTGTGACCCACAGATGCAAAATATAGGCCCTGTAGCAAACCAGCACCACACCTCTACTGCAGAACTAGACCCAGAGGAGCCTAATTCCTGCTTAAATATATCAGCACTGATAATGCAGAGGTTTGTCTGAGTGGTGACACAATTCTGACGGAAAGGCAATATAGGATGGGTCCGGGAGGGTATAAGTGGCTGGGCGATAAGCAGATTGCAGTGGTGGTGGTGGGGAAGAGACAGCAGCAGCATCTGGGGCTGAGATTTAACCCTCATGGCCAGATAACTCAGAAGCCTGGAGAATGCACAGCAGTAACCTCCCACAGCCTGCTGGCTAATGTCAGTGCTTCACCATCCTGCAGCTAAGCAAGCACTCCAAAGGTCAAACAGACCCATCACATGCCCCATCTCTGGCACTTCCCTTTGTCGTGATTTTGGAGCAGGCCCTCAGCATTCCTGTGGTGCATTTTCTGAAGGACAGCATGTGGAGCAGGGGCCTTGACTCTTTCTGGACCTCCACCTCAGGGGGACAGCAGATCCTGAAGCAGGGAAGATGTTGCCTGCTGTCCTTCTCCTTGCACAGAGCCCTTACCTTGGATTTCTCTTCATCATCAAAGATTATGTTCTTGGGCCGAGGGGGAGGTGGTGGAAAAGGAGTGTCATCAGGCAGCTTTGGGTCACACTTCACAATCCCTGCAGCAGACAGACAGCAATGGAGAGGTCAGGAGGACACTCACCCACTGGGGGATGGCACTGCCACCTAGGTCTTTTCTTCCCTAATGGCCCACCAAACGCAGCTGTGACTGAGGATGCGTGGGTTTGCTCCCACTACCCAAGATCCAGGACTGCCCTCTACTCCCCATCAATGTCCTCTTTTAGAAAAACCCAGCATCAACTGCCAAAGCATTTGCAGCCCTTCATCCCCAGACCTCTCCAGTGTCCCATCTCCTGTAGGGGCACGCAGATGTTCCCTCCAACCCATAAAGCAACTCAGACCACCAGCAACTCTCTCTTCCCAGCTAGGAGCCCCTGGGCAGCCTCTCCTTCACCAACCCCTGGTGCTGAGCTAGACTGATGGATGTGCTGGGTCTGGGCACAGGAAAGGGAGAATCTGTTTCAGATTCTGCCCAGATAAAAAATGAGGGAGAGCGCACCATCCCCTTTCAAACCTCTGCCTCTCACCTTGTTTCTTCAGCATCTGGTAGGCTTCCGAGATCTTCACCTCATGAGGCAGCCCCAACGTCCAGCTGTACATCAGCTCCAGGATCTTTGACTTCACTTTTTCTGGTGTCCGGCTTCCAAGATACTAGATGAAGAGAAGAGGCACCTTGAAGCTGATCTGAGCCGTTGCAAGCCTGTTGGCCTGTTCCTCTCCTCCCCTCCCCCAGAAGAAGTGAGACAGTTCCCAACGGCACAAAGAGGAGGAAAGAGGAAGCAAGCAGGAAGGCTCACGAGGCCCTTGCAACATGTCCTATGCTGTGCTTGGTTTCCTCCACAGGAAGCACAAGAGGTGGGAGAAATGCTGCACCAGCAGCCCCTCAGCAACATGCAGGAACAGGTGGGAAGGCTCAGGCAGGTCTGTTGCCTAGTGAAGGAAAGGCTACTGCTAACAGAAGCTGCTCAGCAAGGCAGCCCTTCAGGAATGAGGGGACAGCAGGGCTGGGAGGGGAAAGGGCCGTGGGATGGTCCCGGTGGGGCGGGACCCCGCCCTCTCTCTCAAGGGCACTCTCCACTCTACATGTGCCTGGCATCCTTTAGAGCTAGGTGTTCCCCAGATGACCAGCACCCAGTGGTGAGATGATCAAACACTACCACTCTCTCCCTGCCATACAATCACCCTTCACCCTTCTCCCATGGGTCTGCTGAGGCCACTGGTGGTAGAAACAGTGCACGTGCCACCAGAAGCCAGTGGCTTAAGGTAGCGGACACTCTCCAGGGCATCTAGCAAGAGGACTTTAAGATGCTGCTGTCACTGTCCATGGCTATTCATGATCACAGATCACAAGCTGTGACTGGCAGATGAAGGCTTTCCTTAGTCATATTCAGTCTGTGTTCCCTTAACTCTATATTGGCTGGCATTAACTGCCTTAACTGAATGGGAGAGCACGCACAGCTTGTTCTGCTGCAGGAACAGCAGCATCAGCACAGGAGCTGGTAATGGCTTGGTGGTTCAGATGGACTTGCCAGAGCACTGCTAACGAGGCCTGGGCTTGCCCTCAGAGTGTCTCAACCAGGCTGAGACACCCCAGAGAGGCACGGTCACAATGTCAGAGCTGGGGGAGGCTCCTGAGCACATGCAGCACAGGAAGAGCCCAACAGAGATGCAAGAAAGGTGACTCCAGGCACGCACATGAGCTGAATAGTCTCACAAATGCTGATTGCATCATGTCTAGCTGGCCCTCAGCTTGCTGCATCAAGATCACCCTCTAGCAGACAGGTGAAAGCTCACCTTCCCACTAGAAAACTCACCAGGGGACAAGGACTAGACCTCCTATTGCCATTGTCCTATTTCCCCCACATCCCAGAGGGTGTCTAACCTTTCTGCTCAGCCACCACTTCTTCCCAAAGCCTTCCTACCACCAGGTTCCAGTGCCCTCCAGCACAATGCCAAGACCTACCTTGGGTGACACCACTTTGATGAGCTCATTGAGGAAGCGGAACTTGCCCACCTCATCATGGAAGCGTTTGCCACAACTCTTCATGCAGGACTCCAGCACCTGGGGAGAGGGGCAAGGTAAACCCCAGCATGGGGTCAGCACAGATTCAGGAGCCAGCTCCATCCTGCTCCCCCCTTGCCAGGCACGGAGCCTATGGCTGTCCTTAAGAGCAGTGCATAGGGCCAGCCCCTTTCCCTCCCAAGTGGCCAAGCACCCCCCAAAAATAAGCAGGAAGATTTTCCTCTCTGGGGTCAGTCTTTGCAGAGGTGGCTCAACAGCCCATGGAAAGGGATACCCTTAGAGAGCTCACAGTCACCAGATTTTTGCAGCATGGAGCCACAACACAATTAAGAATCACAGAATCATTTAGGTTTGAGAAGACCTTTAAGATCATTGAGTCCAACCATTAACCTAATACTACCAAGTCCACCGCAACAAAACCCAAAAAGCTTTCTGTCAACTTCAACAGGCTATAAGCCTTCCTAGGAACAAAACCTTTCCTACTAGTCACCACTCCTCTCTTGTGGAGCCACCTTCAGCCCCTCTCCTACCCAAGGACCCAGGTGTCCAGCACATTCTCAGGGGGAATTCAGCTTCCCGTGCTCCTCCAGTCAAACTGGAGCAAGTCCACACTCTGGCCCCCCTCCATCCAGTTCTACTGGCCTGCAGATGTCCTTACCGTGAGGGCCTGAAGAGCTTCCCATTCCTGCGGAGATTGGATCTTGTGGGCAAGAAGTCGGGTAGCAAGCGGAGGACTGGAATGAGTGAGGGAAAAAAAAGAAGCTAGCCAGTTGTTGATGAAAAGCCTGGTACCTGTGTTTCTATGTTGGAATCCAGGGTTGAAAAGCATGTTGCAAGTTTAAGGCACTGACGAGACACCAAGATGCCTCAAAACCCTGGGGGAACTTTCCATTAGCGGACCAGGATCCCCCACCCACCCTCACTTCGAGGGGCTTTGTGCCTGTTCAGCTCTCAGGACAACCCCACTGAATTGTACTGGGGGGGGGGATCCTAACGCAGGCCTGTGACCTGGAGGAGCCTGGGGAAAGGACGAAGCACTTACCCCTCCAGCTCCTTATTGAGCTGCTCACAGAAAGCATTGATACCATCCCAGTCCAGGTCCTTGTTCAGGGGGTTTGTTGCTTTGTCTGCAGGTGGGAGAAGAGGACGGTGAGAAAAATCTCCCCAGGCTCCCACCCTGCGGAGGTGACAGACAACATTGCTCCAGCTCAGTCCCAGCCAACTCCACGAGGTGCCTCAGCGGAGGATGGCACCGAAGGGAAAACCACGCTCCGTCCGCTTGCCCCCTCCTGTAGAAGCCCCGTGCACCAACCACCTGGCCACCGCCGCCCTGCCCCCCCGGCACTGCGGGAACACCTGCCCGCTGCGGGGGCTCACCCGCGGGCCCCGCGGCCACCCGCCCCTCACGGTGGCCCAGCAGCCCGGCAGGCGGGCCCGCCCTGACACCTCGCTACACCACGACCCCCAGCCCCTCCCCAGCTCCCCCGCTCCGTGAGCGCCCCCCTTCCCGCACCCCCACCCGCCCTCCGGACACCCGCACCCTCACCCCAGCCACCCGCCACCCGTCCCCGCCGACAGCGGCGACCGGGATCTGCTGGCGCCACGGCCGGGCCGTGCCAGCGGGAGGGGCAGGGCGGCCCCGGCCGCACTCACTGATGCACGCCTCCAGCGTCTCGGGCTCCATGGCGGAGGGCCCCGCCCGCCGGCTCCTCAGCGGGGCAGCGCCGCGCCGCCGCCCACCCACCCGGCCCGGCGCCGCCGAGCCATCGAGAGCGCACCGAACGGTCTAGAGCGCCGCTCCAACGGCCTCACCATAGAGCAGCGGAAGTCGGCGGCGCAGAGCGCCACACCCCGCTCCCAGCGCGCCCCCTGCTGAAGCACACCCCCCGTCCACCGAGTTCACTGCGCAGGGTAAAGAAAGGCGCAGGACGGGGAAGGAAGCGGAAGGCCTCTAGGAAAAGGCACGCGAGAGCAGAGCAGGCCAGAACGCCGGAAACCAGCCGCCACGCGAAAACAAGCCGACCGAGCCCTTCCCGGAAGAACCCTCATACTGGCAGGTGAGGCCGCTTCCGGTACAGAGATGGAGCACTTCCGCCCCGCGGGGCAGCGGCGTGTCCTTTAAAAGGACACGAGCCGGCTTGCTCTGGCGCGTGCGCGGTGCCGGCCGCCCGGGCGGGGGAGCGGGGGCTGCGCCGCAGCGTGTCGGGAGTGTTAGGGCATATACACACTGTAAGTGCTAGTAAGCGAGTTGGCCTGGCCTGGCCTGGCCTGGCCGGCGTCAAGTTTAAATAGCCGCAGATCTGGCGGGGCCTGGCCGCCTTCCTGGCTGTGCAGCTTGGTGGGGCCCTGGAAATAGCGAGGGGTTCCAGGAATATAAACCCTGTTTGTCCTCGCTTTCCTTGCAGCTCTGGTAATGTAGGACAGTCCTAACTGTGACACTTAATATCACTTCTTTCTAATATCACTTCTTTCCTCTGTGCCCTGCTTGGAAGGAACCTGTGGGTGTTTCTCCCTGTGGTGATTTATTACTTTTTTGTTGGGTTTTTTGTTTTGTGGTTTTTTTTTTTTTTTTTAATAATGCTGGTGAAAGGTGCTAGCTCAATGACTTTAGGGAGCAGAAGCCTCCACCTGTCTGAAGAGTCCCTGGTGCTCAGGGGTATCAGCGGTGGTGCTCAAAGCCACGCAGGGGCTGGTCTTGGAGATGTCTAATCCTGGAGACCGATGTCCTGAGCCAGGGCGGTCTGTGCTGGGTTACTGGTTTACAGTGCTAATCCCACAGATGGCAGGCGAGGGAACTGCCCTCATGTCACACCTAATGTCTTTTCCTTATGGATAGCCATTGTTTTGGGGGGGATTTTTTGGCCATTAAAAAGTACTTTTTGCTGCTTGAATGTAGTTCTTTTTTTAACTCTTACTGTCTTGCATCACAAAGCCTTTTTTAAGTGCCTTTCATTGAAACTTGCCACATCCTTCCCTCTGCTGTGTCCAGGCACGTTTTATTTGTGTTATTTTAATCTTATGAGTCAGCCTTGCCTGTCACTATTGCCTCTTCGTTTTTTTTTTTTTCTGAGAATCCTTAAGTCATCTTTAGGAGACTGAGGCCTAGATAGTACTCTTCTAGGTCATGTAGAATCTGTGTAGAAGGCGTGCATCTCTTCTCTCCAACCCACAAAGCAATGCTGATACCAGAGGAATTTTACCAGCGTGCTTAACCATAAAAGTTGCAACTATGTATCCATGACATGGCTGAGCTGCACAACTCTATTGTAGTTTAGCTACTAGTAGAACGCTGCATTGTATAGTTTAGTTGCCAAGTAGATAAGAACCAGTTCAAAACCAAGACATGAGCCAAGAGTGCTGAAACAGGGTCAGAAGAAGAGAAGGTCATGAAGAGGGAGAGAAGAAAAAGAGGAAGATGACTAAGAAGAGGATGAAGATAGGATGAAGATTCCCAAACCACCACCAGAGGACCCCCAACCCATTAGGCCACATATGTATTAACAGTGTAGATGTGATATGCAGTTCACAGAACTGTAGTGAATATGGTAATAGTTTCTTAGAAATGTCATTAATATGTATAGATCAGCCATATAAAGATAAAAGGTGAACAAAGTCGGTATGCATATTGGATGGAATTTATCCTGTTTATCTGGCGCTGAATGTAAAGAATGCCTGCTTTCTAACACTCCAAACTGAGTATTGGAGAGTTTTGTCTCCAATTTTTTAGTATCAAATTGATGATGAGTATGGGATCCTGCTTTTGAACTTGGACTGAGTACGGAATCATGGGATGTCCAGCCAGCACCAAGAGGATTTCTCGGGGACACCCCCATCCTGGCTCTGCTGGTCTCATAAGCAGAACCTCACTGGTAAGACAAAGGCATTCTTTTGATTTTGAATTTTGACTTGAAGTCCTACCCATAAGTTGAGACACAGTATTGTAAGATGTCTTGCAGGGCAAGTTAGATGCATCTCTGGATTCGATAGTCTGTACCTGTGTTCATGTGGGCAACAGAGGTACCTGAATTAGACTATTGTTTGTTTGAGTCTGTATCTGTGTTCATGTTGGTGACACAGGTACCTGAATTGGACTCTCGTTTGTGACATGGGCACATTAATTCCTCTTGTCTGTTTGAGTCTGTGCCTGCATTTGGGTGAGTGACATGGGTACTTGAATTAGACTCTTGGTTTGAGTCTGTGCCTGGGTTCTGTTATTTATCTTAGATTTGTGTTACTTGGCTGTTACATTGTTATTTGTGAAATTTGTATTTCTGAATTTGATTGGACATAATATACTAAGATAAAATGGGATGCAACATATCTAAGGTGAAGAATGACATAATGACATTCTGAGAAAGATTACAGGTCCACCAGTAGGTAGTGTCAGGTGGGTGGGCTTGATTAAATACTGTAATCAGTGGTGGCCACTTTATAAGTTAGAAAATGGCTGTAGGTGGCCAAATAATGGAACTTAGATTATGATACTTTGTTATAATTGATGTTGTTTTAAAAAGGGAAGGAAAATGGGATGAGGTGATATACGCTGATATGTTTTTCAGCTTACGGGATCATCCTGAGTGGCAGAAACAGTGTGGAATTAATTTGGCACCAAGTGATCCTTTAGTGCTGTCATTAGTGAAGGATGAGAAAATTTCTTGGGAGAGACCTCCAAGGAGGTGTTGTTCATCTTTTAATATAGGACAGAGGTGTTTAAAATTGAAAATTGGGAGAAGAAAAAGGAAGAGGGACACATTCAACATTATGATGTTTGCCTTCCCAAGTAACCCTTACACATGATGGAGCCCAGCTTTCCTGGAGATGGCTGGACACTCGCCTATCAGTGGGTGAATTCCTTGTTTTGCTTTGCTTCTGTGCACAGCTTTTGCTTTACCTATTAAACTGTCTTTATCCCAGCCCATGAGTTTTCTCACTTTTTCCTCTTCTGTTCTCTCCCCCATCCCACTCTTGGGAGTGAGCGAGCAGCTGCATGGTGCTTAGTTGCTGGCCAAGATTAAACCACAACAGTTCTTTTTGGAGCCCGATGTGGTTCACAAAGGTTTTGAGATAACGACAGAAGTGATTGGAATGTGCTAGCTTGAATTTATAGCTGTTATTGCTGTTTAGCTTTAATCATCAGGTTTCTGTGTGATTTCCATGCTTGCCATGGGGCTTGCTTGCTGTAGAGTCTAGCACTCATTAGTGGCCACTTTTTGCTTTCACTGCTTGCTGTACCGCTTATCATCTTACTGTGCTGTGCTCGGTAACATTTTGTTAACAGCCATGGTGATGGGCCTGGGCTGAAAAGTGGCCAGGGCATCGCTGCTGTTTCTGTGCTGCTGTACTGGACAGGATGGGACTCCAGTGTGACAGAAACCACCTGAACCAATGGAGGACAAACCTTACAAGAAACAGTGCAAGTGCATCAGTGACCCAACCAGAGCTGACTTCGGTACCCCATAACCCCATACAACACACCACCTCTCCATTTCTGACCACTATAACAGACAGAGCCCAAATTCATGGACTAAATGACATTTGTGGATACACATTTTTACAGGGGTGGTCCACAGACTAGGGGAATGATACCTGTGTATTATATCAAAGGATGGGAAGGGTGGTGGTGGTTAATGAGGTTATATTAGAAATTGTGACATGATGTGGAATAAGGGGTGGATACTGTACTTGGTTTGACTGGAATAGATTTGATTTTAGCTGATGCAGTGTTGAGTTTTGGATTTGGTGTGAGAACAATGATAATAATATGAAGTCAAGGGCTTTTCAGTTTCTCAGGCTCTGTCAGTGAGAAGACTGGAGAGGCATGGGAATTTGGGAGGGGACATGGCCAGGACAGCTGACCCAAACTAGCCAAAGGGATATTACATAACATATGATGTCATGCTGAATATATAAGCTGGGGGAAGATCAGGCAGAAATTAAGGTTTTGGTAGATACCAGGGAAACGTATTCAGTAAACAATGGTATTTGAATTGTTGGTGCAACAGGGAAAGCCAAAGAAGCACGGTTCCTCAAACCAATATCATCTCAAATAGGAAAACAATGGGTAACTCATCAGTTTTTGTATTTGCCAAGAACCTCCAAGCCTTTACAAGCAACAATCAGATTTAAGGGTGAAGATGTTAAAATGATGATTCCTGAAGGTAACTATGTCCATGTGCTAGTACTATCTTTACAGAGGGATGGAAAAGAGAAAGGGGAAATCCTGGTGGAAGTGGAGGACACAGATTCCCCTGGTCTGGACTGGAGAGATACTGGGCCAAGCCAGGCTAGCTGGATATAGAGTGTCAAGAAACAAAGCCCAGGTTGGAAAGCAGACCATGAAGTACCTGGGGTTTGACATTTCCCAAAGACAACATGCTCTTGATTTTGGGTGAAAAGAAACAATTTGCCAACTCCCAGAACCACAGACTGTTCATGAACTAAGAACGTTTCTGGGAGCGCTGGGATGGTACAGATTATGGATGCCTGACTATGGACTACTAGTAAAACCTTTATATAGACTTTTGAATAGATTGATGGGATCGCATCTGGAGTGGAATGCAGCAGGAAGGACAACCTTCAAAGAAGCTAAACAGTCCCTCATGAAGGCTCCAGACCTTGAGCTTCCAGACCTAGAAAAACCTTTTGAACTTTGTTTATGAGAAAGAAGCCATTGCACTGGGAGTATTGACATAGAGGTTAGGCTCCTTCAAAAAACCTTTGACATATTTTTCTAAGCAACTAGGCAAAATGAGCAAAAGATGGCCCAGATGTTTGAGAGCTGTGGCTGCCACTGTTCTGATTATTCAAGAAGCTTGAAAATTTACTTTGGGACTAAGAATCACAGTTTATATATACCACAACAGGAAGGGAAAATTGCAAAACAGATCTAGCAGCATGGGCTGCAGCAGAAAAGAATAATCTGCCCTTGTTAGTCCTGGTTCCCTTAAAGTCTCCACCTTTTATATAAAATCATTTTTAAATAAAGTCATAATTACCTGAAACCCCAGTATATGGTGCAGAAGGTCGGAAAGTGATTAATACCCTGACAGCCACAATAAAAGAAAATGGGTGGGCCATTACTGAAAATAATAGAATTGTTCTTCCACAACAAATAACAACTGTATTAGCCCAGAGAAAACACTTATAGACTCACTGAGGAACTGAAAATTTACTTAAACATCTACAAAGATCAGTTTTGAGTAAAAAGATGTAGAAAATTGTAAAGTCAATCACTGAATGATGTGAAATATGCCGAAGAAACAACCCAAAGACAAAGAACCGGATTTGATTTGGAGTTACCAGACATGGACATTTTCCTGGGGATTGCTGGCAAATCAGTTTTACTGAGCTACCCTGAAAGAAAAATTATAGTTATTTACTGGTTTTAGTGGATACCTTTTCTGGGTGACCGAAGCCTTTCCCTGTTGCATCAATAAAACTAGGAAATTAGTTAAGGTATTGGTAAAAGAAATTATTTCTGGATTTGGAGTTCCACAAAGCTTATAATCAGATAGAAGACCACACTTTGTTGCAAAATTGTAGAACAAGTAAGCAAATTTTTAAGAATTACTTGAAAACTTCATGTCCCATACCACCCACAATTGAGCAGAAGGGTAGAAAGAATGATTCATACGCTAAAATTACAACTTGAAAAAAATTTGCCAAAACCCCAGATTTAAATTGGGTTCAGGCCCTACTGATAGCTCTATCAAAAATTAGAGTGCAACCCAGGGGTAAAATTAAAATAAAACCCTTTGAAATGATGTATGGAAAACCCTATCAGGTCCCAGGTGTACCAAGAAATGTAGTAATGGAAGGGGAATTCTATTTGGAAAATTATCTAATAACTTCAGGAAAAATAATTTTTGAACTTCAGAAATCTGTTATGGGTACTTGGGAGACAGGACTGGATTCTCCAATACACCCCTTCCAAGTCAGGAGACTGGGTCTGCTTGAAAACCTGGACGTTGGAACCATTGGAAAAAAAGAGGAAAAGACCATATCAGGTGTGGGTGATCACAAACACAACAGTAAAATTAGAGGGAAAAGGGCCTTGGATCCATTACTCTCCAGTAAAGAAGGCCCCTACACCCTGAATCATAGAAAAACAATCTCCAGTGAAGTTCAAATTTAGAAGGCCAAATGTATAATCGGGTATTATTAACCATAGAACTTGTAACTCAAGTGATCTGGACTGTAGGGTGGGATTAAAATTTGTACCTAATGTTGGTCCGAAATGTTACTGATGTCTTAAACAGAAGCGATTGTTGGATTTGTACTCAACTGCCAACTTCAGGGAGGGGGCAAGACCTGCCTTTAATAGGAGTGCCCATACCAATCAGTGAAATAACAATCCAGAATATGGCAAAGGACACCCTAAGAATCCTTGGTGGCCAAGTATCTTTCAAAAGAAAGACAAAGGGAAATACAGGTTACAATGTTGCTAGATGGTCAAAACTCAACCCTTTGTTTATATGGACCAGGCAATGATTCTTTAAGCACTAGTGACTTAAAATTTGGAAATGATGGGTGTGATAATCATGTAACTAACAGGAACTATGAAGCCTTTATAGGCTGCTTCCCTGGGTGTAATAGAACCAAGTCATTTTGGAGACCTACATTAAGCCACATGGACAGAACGAATTATCTTGGTCTCCCGGTCCGGGCAGGAAGTGGTTGGTACTGGCTATGTGGAGATACTGCTCATAAAACATCACCCCCCAGCTGGCAAGGAGCATATGCCCTCGGAACCTCAATTCCTAATCTCACAAGAATAGTTTGATAATTGGATTAGAGCCTTTTTCAAACGAACCAAAAGAAGCTGAAATGCTATCGCAGACAGACACACAGCCTTCCATAGCTTTGCTATATGGTTTCTTCCATAATCAGGGGTAAGTGGACTAAAGAAGACAATCGTGAACATATCATCGGTAATACAAAATATTGAGAACAGGACCCTGGATGCAATACCAGCACTACAAGTTGAAGTGTCTAGTTTATCAAAGGTAGCTCTGCAGAATCGAATTGTTAGCCTCACAGGGAAGTGTTTGTACAGTTATTAGCACAAGTTGTTGCACATATGTGGATTAAAGTGGCAGAATTTCTACTGATTTACAGATAGTTTAGGAACAAATTAAAATTTTACGTGAACAGGTAAAGATGACACTAATTAGGGATTCAAAGAAATTTGGAACAAACTTACCTCATGCCTACCTAATTTGTCCTGGTTAAAAAAAAATAAAATTGTTCATCTTAATTACTGTACTATTGGGAAATTACCTTCTCTCTTCTATTATGATTCAGTGCTGTAATTATATGACAGAATTGTGTTGAAGGTGCAAGTATAAATGAATAGTTTAAAATAGAATAAGTGTAAGAAGGATGATGACTTGTTTTATGCAAATCATCAAAATAAAGGAGAGATTGATACCAGAGGAATTTTACCAGTGTGCTTAACTATAAATGTTGCAACTACATATCCATGACATGGCTGAGCTGCACAACTCTCTACTGTAGTTTAGCTACTAGTAGTACGCTGCATTGTATAGTTTAGCTGCCAAGTAGGTAAGAACCGGTCCGAAACCAAGACATGAGCCAAGAGTGCTGAAACAGGGCCAGAAGAAGAGAAGGTCATGAAGAGGGCGAGAAGAAGATGAGGAAGATGATGAAGAAAGGATGATGACCCAAACCACCCATTAGGCTACACATGCATAGTAAGAATGTAGACAGAAGTAGTTCATGGAACTGTAATGAATATGCTAATAGTTTCTCAGAAATGTCATTAATATGTATAGATCAGCTATATAAACAGTGAACAAAGTCAGTATGCATGTTGAGCGGATCTTATCCCCTGTGTATCTGGTGCCGAAAGTAAAGAATGCCTACTTTCTAACACTCCAAACCGAGTATTAGAGAATTTTGTCTCTGATTTTTCGGTATCGGTGCCTCTAAAAGAGTGATTTTGCAGTCTGGTGTTTCACAGCCCTCTTTCGCTCAGGTTTCGATCCCTCTGAAACTCAAGGTTGTTTATTTTCCTCTCTATGGCAACACCCAGTGGTTAGCGAGTCTGGGATGAGTGGAAGGCTGCGCCTCTTCTCAGCGGGTTGCAAACAATGGTGACTGAACTCATGCGTGACCAGTTGTGTCAGCAGTGGCCTTTCAAACCTTGCTTTTATTTCTCATAGATTTACGAGTCTCTTCCCCCTTTGGTTACCTCTGCTTTCCATGTAACAAGGAGCCTAAGTGCAACAACAACAAAAAAAAGAGATCCAAATCCAAATTTTGCTCCCTGTAACAGTGGCAAGATGACGTGTGAGGAAAAACCTTTCTCCTGTCCCTTGATTTATATTTACCGACAGCTGGAATCCCAAACTAGATTTGGATGGAGTGAGACGCTCCATGTTGCAATTAACGCCGCTCCAGAATGAAAGTGCTGGAACTATAATTGCCTCATAGCCAGCTGCAGAGGGAAGTGATTAGGTGCAGGCAGGAGGCCTGGGCAGTTGGCGTGCAGGTGAGGGAAGCGTGTGCTGGCAGAGATGTGGGATCCCAGGTTTGGCTGGCCCCGCTGCCTCGCAGAAAGTAGCAGCAGGCAGAGAGCTCCTGCCTCGCCAGCTGGGGCTGGACGAACAGCTGCGTGGATGGTCGAGGTGAATCGCAAAAGGGGATTAAGTCCCACTCAGTTGGAAAGGAAGGTGGCCTTGCAGGAGTGACCAGGTCGCCTGAGAGAGGGATTTTCCACCCACCAGGTCGTCTTTAGCCAGCCAAAACCGCTCTGTCCCAACATTTGTTTAGTTTCTCTGCCTTGCGTGTTTATGCAAGCCCTGCAATGTTTTTCAGATGCGCTTGTGTGCGGCAGGGAGTGCTTTGTGCGCTTCCTGCTGGGTCATCGGCACTGGCCTGTGACAAGAAGTTCCCTTTCCCCTGTCACATTCCTCTTTCCTTGGCCAGGCGTTCTGCCAGAGACCTTTCACTTGCCTGACGCTTGGTACTGCAGTCTTTTGTTCTCTTTTCTTGTTTTCCTGCTCAGGCTGACTGCAGCAGCCAGCTCCTGGGGGTTTGGCTCGGTTTTACCTCTGCTACTTTCTCTTGGAAGAGGGCTGGCAGCACCTCTCCTGACATCACCTTGGACCACGTACCTCTTACGCAATCCTCTGGCTTTGTAGCCCTGCTATTCCCTGACCTTGGCTAATCTCCTTCCTTTTGCAATACTTCTAAGCACCTTTCCCAGCAAAGGGTTGCAATTAGAGAAGTACAGAGTTGCATACTTCTCTAGAGGGAGAGCAGGTTTGAGTTCCTTTAATCTAATAGGAAATGTCTCCTTCCCTTTCATATGCAGCACTTTCTTGTGGTATGCAGTCATCCACCAGGATTGCTCCCTTCCATTTCTTTCAGCATTTCCCTTCTTGCTGTAGGAAGACCTGTCCCTGGTGATCAAAGGCGTCTTTCTACAACTACAGGAGCAGAATGAGGAAATAGGATGCTGGATAAGGGATCAGAAAACCTGCTGGCTAGATCTCTGCAATTAAGTGTGTCTCGGAGCAAGACTCAAGGCAGTGCACAGCTATGCTCAGTGCCTCAGTTTCCCCGGTTGTTAGTGTGGGAATAATTGCACTTGCTTCCTCTGGGGAATTGCCTTCACCTCTGTACACTAAATTTCCTTCCCACCTTGGTTCTGTCATTAGAGCCGCTGGCTCAGCGAGGCAAGCGAGAAACGCAAATACCAGAGTTAGAGGTGAGCTGTGCAGTTTGCTGCTGCTTGTGTTCGAGCTCTCCTTCCAGGTAAGTAACTCAAGGGTTGTTTTGATCCCTCGAGCGAGTGGGCAGCAGCGTAGGGAGTGGCAGTGCCTTGTTACCTGCCCTGGGGAGCTCAGCTGGATTTGCTGTTGCTGATAGCTCCTTCCCAAGACAGTCTGGGACAGTAAGGGGATGCTCTGAGAACACGGGAACACTCATGCTGCCGAGGAACAGTACTGTCAGCAGGCAAAGATGAAAGAAAACCGACGGGACAGAAGCCCTAGTCATAGCCATGGCTTACGGGCTGGTGCGTTATGTATCTGGATGAGCCAAAAGCAGAACAGGGAGAGGAAGACCTGCCAGGTTAGAGAGCTGCTTACATGTATGGGGCTGCAGCGAGCGTCGAAGGCCCCGAGCCCACAAGAGGGAGCCTCGATGAAGTCATTCACTGCACTGCTGATGAGATCAGCTCCAGGCTGGAACAGATCTGCTACCGATACTCTGCATTCGGGATTCAGGTGTCGAGAGGCACTCCGAAAGGTGAACAGATTCGCCCGTTCTCGCTGTAGCCCTGGCTTGCTGTGTTACTGCTAGCAGATGGGCGAGGCATCACTAGAAAGCACACGTACCGGGGAAAAAAATGGTTTAAGAGTCTTGAATTTTGCTGAGATACATTTTGGCTCTAAAGAACAGCAGGAGGGAGAAGGAGGAGAAAAATCCTATTGCAAAGTCATTTTTCACGGGCATCCAAGCACAATCCAAGCAGAGATCGGCAACATGAAACTGGGCATCCTGGAGCAAATCAGGGAGCCCAGCTGCAACAAATCCCCAAGCCTGGATGATGAACACGTCCCTGCATTGCAGTGACAACGAAGTGTGACTTAGTGAAGCATTTGCCAGGGATGTTTAGTGTACTAGTCACCCGGGGAGCTCAGAGACACAGCCGTGCGCAGCCTCTCTTTTACAACACAGCCCAGGCAGGAGGCATTCCCTCTGCAGGGCGCCCCGGCACCGAATGCACGTGTGCTTGGCTGCGCAGCTGGCTCAGGTTTGGCAGCTGGTGAGCTTGAATAGATGGGTTTTGGCCCAGGCTTGAAAATCCCCCATTGCCGGTGATCCTGCTTTGGCTGCAGCTGCCTCAGGTTCCCTAGGAAACTTCAGTGCTGGCTTAATTCTGGACTGTGAAACGGTAGGAGGTGGCAGTCCGGTGGCTCTCTCCCTCCAGCCTGGCTGCCCATCCTTTTGCTGCTTGGCACTGCAGCCAGCTTCAGCCCTGCTTGTGGCAGAGGCGAGGAGCAGCAGGGCGCAGTGAACCCACTGCCGGGGCATGACGGACGAGGGGTTAGGAATGAAAAGAAAACTGGGACCGAGGAGGTGGAGGAGGGAGATGCAGAGCCTGCGCCCATAGATTTCTCGAGGGTGGACCTGGCCTTTTGTAGGCTCCTTTCTGGTCCCTCTGGCTTTGTCTGTCTTAATAAACGCAACGGGAATGGGGCCAGGGCTGAGTGCTGCCCTGGGCTGGTGGCTCGCGCTGTGCCCTCATTACCGCTGTTCCTGGCGTGGTTTTGGCCTGTGCTAGCTCGTAGTGCTGCAGTGCCCAGCCAGGCATGGCTGGGGGACAGCGTGGGCTGGGGAACATTCCCAACAGAGCCGAGCATTTAACCCCATGGGTGGGAGCTGTGCCCTGCTCCTTGCTTTTGGGGCCGGGAGCAAAACAGCTACACCCTGTAAATCCAGGCCCCTCTGAAGGCAGGTTTTTGAAGTGCAGTCCCCTGCAGCCTGCATATTTACCACCTGTTTTCCCACATTTTCACTCTCCAAAGATGGGAAATGTCATGCAACAGGTTGTAGGTGAGTGTGTGCGCCAGACTGAAACTGGGAAATGCTCTGTCTGCTTGGCACAGCTGAACACAGGGTTGTGACTCAGCGTCCTGCAACTTATGCTATGGGTCACCGGCCACATTTGACACCCTGCCTTGTGGGGTGGGAGAGGTGCTCTGAGGAAACATTGCACAGACATGTTGAATTTGTCCCTCTGACTCTCTGGCCTCAGGCAGGCAGAACAAGGAGCCCATCCTGTTGTCCATGGAGCATGCGACTCTGGAAGGGCTTCCCATACCATGCACACACCTCTGTCCTGTTTCCCCTGCCAACCCAAACTACATCAGGTTTGGGAACTCACTCGTGGAGCAGAACAGGGGCAGAGCTCATGCATCCCCCGTTTAATGTGCTACTGACAGCTGAGTTCCCCAGCCAGGAGAAGTATCAGGTGCATCTGAATGGATCCTTGTCCATGCCTGGAAGGGCTGTGTTCAAGTGGCATGCTGCTGTTCCCCTCAGCCCAGCGGACCTTTCAAAGGCAGTGTTGATGTTCTGGGTCTCACCACAACCATGTTGCACCTTTGTTGTCCCCAGATTGCAGCCCAAGTTCCCCTCATCTGTGCAGAAGGAGGAGATGCTCCCAGCAGAGGCTGCTCTTCTTTCCACCTCCCTCCTTGGACAGAGTAGCTTTGCATCTTGAGTAGCTCGCTTCCCTGTAGCGGTGCTCTGGCTGTATTTCAGAAGGAGGATACGTGCTGGGAGTTGATGAGGATGAAAGCAACAGTGTCGCAGAGTGGCTTGAGAGAGCTATGAGACCTCTTCCCTCTTCCCTCCGGCTGTCCTCTAGCTGCCATGCTACTTCTGCAGCTGGCCCGACACTTGCTGGTGTCCAGAGCAGGCGCTAGGCATTCTTCAGCTTGTCCTGAGCTCGGTCCCTAGGGAGCTGCGTCTCTGCCAGAGCTGTTCAGGAAAGATTCCCGCCCCTTTCCTAATGAGACCAAGTGAGTAATAGAGATGCTCCTCAGGGACAGTGTTGTAAGGAGTGCTACGTGCATGTTCAGGACCAGGCAGCAGGTCTCCACTAGCTTTTCCCTGCTGTTGTGCAGCAGACATTGATGCGTGCCCCATCTTGACAGAAGAGATAAACTATTTGCGTGCAGATAGGAACTTGCCTGGCAGTTGCAGCCACCGGTCCTCTTTGCATTGTTCTTATCTGATCCTGGCTTGGCAAGTCTGTTTGTCGTGGTGAATGGCAACATGTTTGGGGCTATTCAGCCTGGGATATGGTAAGATTTGCCTGGCATGAGTTGTGTTCAAAGCATTTAGTATGTAATACCCTTTTCCCCTCTCTGGAGCAAGTGTTCTTCATCTAGGAATGTGACTGCAATTAAAGCTGCGTGTCTGCTTTGCTGCTGTGGGGCTCTTGGGGGGAGCAGCATGAAGAGACCTGAGGGAAGCCAGAGAGACACAACCAGGTCCTAACCTGGGTGTGTTGCTGGTGGTGGGGAAAATAAGGACAGCAAGAAGAGGGGCAAACTGGAGGGAAGGGAAAGCCAGAGAGCGCAAACAGCCTAGCGCGACTGTTGGGAAAGCAGAGTAAACATCTGCTGTGGTCAAGTGCAGGCTTATGTACTACCGGCTGTGTGGGATGGTTCAGAAACAGGAGTAGAGGCTCACAGGAACAGTCCAGAGGAGGGACAGGATGCCCATATAGGACTGGCCAGCAAAACAGGCTGTCCTCAAATGCACAGGGTGTCCCTTGGTGCCCACTATAATGCTGGAAGGGGAGGGGAGGTGTCTCGGTAGTGCAAAGCAACTGCAAGCTTCTGCTGCCCTACTCCCTGCAGTACTGTACAGAGATGAAGTTCCTCACTGGGAAGCAGGGAAAAAGTAACGTAGCACTCCTTGTGCTGGTGAGTGCTGGGACCTCCTCTGCACTTTGGTTGTCCTTGGTGCTCCTGCAGCGGGTCAGGCTCAGCTCTTTTCCCTGTGGCTCTCTCTGAAGGTCGGTGGGTTCATGTATTTCTGGTGCCCTTACCCCTGGAAGGGGGGAGAAGAGGAACAGGGAGAGCTGGTTGTGTGGGCCTGGTCTTTTCTTAGGTCTCCTTCAGATGTCTGCAGTTCTCTCTTTAGAAGCCCATTTCTCGCACTGAGTCAGTCATTTTGGGATTTGGATTCCCTTTTTTTTGGCAGCTTTTTTTTCCTGTTTCCATCTGGTTTGGTTTTTACCGTTTCATTTAGCAGGGCCATCAAAGGGAGTTTGTTCAAGCTGATTTTGGAGCAACAGATAGTTTTGACTTGACAACCCCTTCCTCTGCAGACCTCAGCCATGGCCTTAGATCCAGTGTGGAGACCCTCTCAAAGCTGGTGTGTGGTAAGGTGGCTTGCTGCTTCCCAGCAGGGATGAGGGATACTTTGCTTTAGTGACACGATCATGGGAGAACAGACTTTTTTTTTTTTCCCCCTTTTTTCCAGCCCATAAACTGTTAATTCTTGTGGCTTTTCAAAACTTGCTATTTCTCCCTAAGTGTTTCTTTCTTTCTTTCTCTCTTTTTTTTTTTTCTTTTCCAGTGGATGAGCCAGCCTTGGCATCACGCCTCATGTGTGTGACTCAGACAGATTCTGCTTGTCTGAAGGATTCCTGCAAGTCCTCAGAGTTGTCCAACCCGCCTGGGCTCAGCACTGGAACCCGTGAGAAACACACTCAAAGTGAGTTGCGCAGTGCCAGCAGCCTTGTTCTCCCTGTGCGGGATGGACTGCTGCGTGCGGGGACCCGGCAGCACTCTCACTGCACGCCTTTGCTGTCCTGTGGGGTAGAATCTGGGATGGCTGCTTGGAGCTCAATGGAGGGAGGTCCCCATGGACCTTCAGTGTATAGTGCAGCACTGCATTCCTCTTTTGCTTATTTGAGTTCCAGCCCCCTGGTCTCACACTGTCTTTGTTGTGGGAAATGGTCCCCTTGAAGTCAGGGGAGTTGGGCTTGGGGCATCTCGGAAGTCCCCTGGCTTCCACTGTTGGAAGGCATCTGTTCGTTGAATGCCTCTGGTTTTCAGACTTAATTGGACCCACCCGAGGGATAATTTTTTTCAGAGGCACTGAACGCTTCAGTACCTGCTACTGATAGTATATGGTATGGTGAGAGATCAGCATCTCTGATACTCCAGCTGCATTAGCCAGAGGAGCACAGCTTCCTTTTAGCTTCTTGCACAGGTTTGCAAAGCTAGATTTTAAAAAAATATTTATTTATTTATTTTTAAATCTGGACGTGGTAGCTTTTAAGATGAGAATCCAAACAAGAAGAGTCGGTTTTGGATGTGAACTTGGGTGACGGCCTCAATTTCCTCATGTGCAAGATGAGGGGGCTGCCATCTTCCTTACTCAATGGCAAGATAAAGCCGTTAGAGATCTGAATCATTTGGTGCAAGATGCAATTGGAGCATAAGACCTCTTGAAGCTGATCCTTTCTGGAAGCTCTTTGGAAGATCCTTTTCCCACTAAGCTAATAACATCTCATTCCAGACTTACTAGTCTGGGTAAAGATGGGAGATCCCAGAAGTCCAGGAGAGGGGGAAGCCAGTAGGGAAGCTTTCAACACAAGTGCATTTTTATCTCCAGGCATGCTTTTGAAAGCCTTTCCCACAACCCACATTCCTGGCATGCCCCTATGAAGGAAAGAATTAGAGAAATGAAGGCTGGAAACGGAACTGGGTGGCATGTAATCAGTCTTCTGACCTCCCCCACCCTCTGCCTGTTTGTTCTCCTGCCCCTCAGGCAAGTTGGGGACCCAGAAGAATGACTCATCTGGCTGCTTGGGTCGATGAAATGGCCCTGGTGCCTTATAAACCAGCTTCCTTGCACACAAACCACCTTCCTCCCATCCCTATGCACAACTCGTGCCACACAAAAATGTTGCCACAGACTTCAGAGCTGCCTGAGAGAGATGACCCCTGCAAAGGCATAAGGATGTAACTTAGCCATGGGGATGGAAACCATCCAACAGAGCACATCTGAGCTCCCCATGGAGATGGGAGGTGCCAGTCACTGTGACACCACTGCCTTTCTGATGGGGTAGGGAGAGAGGTGACATCCCTCCCCTGTTTTCTTGAGCTGCTCCTCTGCTTGGTGCGAGTTCCCTCCTTCACTGCTGCCCCTAGCCCTGAAGAAAGGTGGGTTTTTTTCCCACATTTTACCTCTTCAGCTAGTTTTGTCCTTCCTCCTTCTTAGTCCCCACATCCTAAGGAAGAGAAATTGCACCCCACAGCTGAAAGGGGTGATGCTGCTCAAGAGCCCACTGGATGCTGATGCCCTCTAATCCCTTACCACCTGGTTCAGGGCAGGGATGCTACTTCCATGCTTCCCACAGGGGCTCTGGATAATGCACTGTTAGGGAGCTGGGGCATGAGAGATGACAGGAGATTCATCTCCAGTCCCTAGTTCCTTCCCATTTTACTTGATCTGATATGGAGACTTCAGTGCCTTCCCTAGAGGAGCTGTCCCGCTCTAGTTAACCTCTTAGGCAGGGCGTTAGTGCTCATGGGCACAAGTTTCCTTGTGCTTATCATTGCCTTGGCTTCTCCTGCGTCTCCTGGCCAATACTCTCCTGTACACACCCTCCAGATCCACAGACCTGCTTATCCAGTCTCCTGCTTACCTCAGTGTTTGGCTGAGGAAAGTAAATTTTGTTCTCTCAGTCCTCTGTTAGGAAACTGCCTGGATTTCAGAGTATAGGGATTGATTAGGTGAAGGTTGCAGCACTATCTGCTGAGAGGCAAACCAACACCTCTTGACTAAAGGGGAAACCAGACCTGTCAAACCTATCTGGGAATTTTTGTGACTGGCAGGTGGAGGACTGAGCATCTCCATCAGGAGGTGGTGGAAGCCTCTTCTTAGCTGCGGCCTCAGCCCTGGCCTCTGAAAATCCAGGACTCGGCTTCTTGAAATCCACCCCACACCCCTCTAAGGCAGGGGGCATTTCCCCCTAGGCTTCATAGAAGGAGGAAACCGAGGCACAAAAGTGGCTTAATTGTAACTTCTGGGACAAACCGCAACCAGGGCCCAGATGGGGTCAGAGAACACAGTTTAAATCAGGTCACCGCTCAATATTTATTGTGTGGAGTTTTTCTTTTTTCTTTACTCCCGCACTGAAATCCTTCCCCAGAGGCTATTCAAGGAAATAAATAGCCAGTGGAAAGGGACAATAGCTTTCTGCGGAGTACAAATTATATGAAGCAGTAGGAAATAATAGCAGAGTGAGCAGCTGCTGCTCCGAGAAAGAATGCATGGTTGGTCTCTCCAGCTCCCTTTGCCAATGACTGGTCCACAGCACAGGCTCCCTGGTGCCGTGAGTGCAAAATGGGACAGGCGCCTTTTCTCCTTTGCAGTGTCCTCCTCTGGTGCCGCTTCTTCGGTGTTTGATTAGTGCCGAGCTGAAACTGCAGCCTTCCATGAGGGTGCTAAGGGGATCTCCCACCTCTTCTTGCAGAGCCTGGTTTGACGTGGGGGGCAGTGGCACATGCATTCACACAGCTGGCACAGCTACCTTGCCTTCCCGTCTCTCCCTCTTCCCTTCTGGGCTGACCATCATGCCTGGTGATGCCCCATGTCCCTTCTGCAAGGGACTGTTGATAACTCTTGTTGTCTAGAGAGGATGTGTTCAGTTCCCTCTCCTTGTGAGCCCCTTGGAGCCCTTCCTCAGAGCACTGTTGGGAGGGATGGTGGGGATAATTTTGGTGTGCTGGTGGGGATTTTGGGGGCTGCTCCTGCTACAAAAGGCTCTGAGAAACCTCTCACAGCTGGGGGGTGGGGGTGGGGGGTGGGGGGGGCAGTTGGGCTACCTTGGCTGGGAAGTGGGGAAGCCTGTGGTTTTCCTCAGGGCTTCACACCTAGCTGGCTTACCTCCTGCCTGAGTAAGAAAACAAAGTAAATACTGCTGCCAGCAATGATGCTGCTAAGGATCTTGGCAGCCTGCTGGGAAGGGTAGCATTCAGTCTGTTCTCAATAACTGTGTGGGTGCCCTGTCATAGATGTGGTAGCTTTAGGCTATGGTACATGAGGTGCTGCTGTCTTGAGCCACCCCAATGGTTCTGAGATCCCATAGGTGCTCCTGGTGGCTGAGATGTCCCCAGGACTAGCAGGAAGTCTGGGAAGGACTGTTAACCCCAAAACTGACCTTATGGGACCACTGCAACTGGAAGTGTCACATGGGGTGAAAGCACTCTGCAAAGGACTTCTGGCTGAAAGCTGACATGGCTGCCTTGGTCTCTTGCCTCCTTAAAATATGGTTTTGTGTTTTTTTTTTCTCCATGAAAAATTGCAGGGCTGCCTGCTCCCTGTTGGAAGTTCACCTTGCCCTTGGGATGGGCATGGTCCCCACCCTCCTGCCAGTGGCTGCTTGTCAGATCTCTGCTGTCCCAAGGCACCCTCTGGGAATGCAGCAAAGCCTCCTCCAGTGCCAGCAGTGTGAACAACCTATGCCAGTACAGGCCAGCTGTCCTCTGGCCAGGCTGAACATCTATACAGGGCCCCAGAGAGGCACTCCCAGGCAGGTATGCTATTAGAGGATCATCTCTCTGGGGGTGAAGGGCTCCTGGATCCTTTGGACTAGTGGCTGCCAGCTTCCACAACCAACCACTGCTTGTATTTTCCTCACTGCACAGACCCTCCACCTCCTCTGCAGATGTCCTTTAGCCGGATTTCCTCTTTCTTTGGGATTTATGTTACCATCATATCACCATTTCCCCAGGCTTTCTGCTTTGCAATGTCTGCAGGGAAGTATCAGCCTGCCCCTTTCACCCTCCTTTCATCAACCCAATTACTACCTCCAATTGTACTGGAGAATTTTGGCTTTTCTGGTGTCCCTGAAGTCTCAGCCCCTTCCTATGTGGGGAGAACATACCCCTGCATGAGAGAGGCCATCTGCACAGGGCTGGTGTCTGACCATGCAGAGGCTCAGCTCTGCAGATGAAGGAAGTCGCCAGCGCTGGCAGAGTTGCTGCCTGGCTTCCCACTATTGTTCCCAGTGGCAAATAAAAGGGGGGTGAACGCCTCTGCTGAGCATTGTAGGAGGGGGGTTAGTGTTATCTCCATAAAATCTCATGGCCCCTCTCTGAGCAGCTCATGCCTCTTTCCTGCCTGTCTTTCTCTCTGCATGTTCTCACAGCCATGGTACTTGCGGTTCCACACATAACCCTATGTGCAGGTAGCTTTCCCCATCCCTCAGACACATGCTGCTCTCCCTCCTGGGCAGCCTCACGCTCTGCCAGTGGGATCAGTGGATAAATCCCAGTGAGAGTGATGTTCCGTCTGGTCTGTGTGGGAAGTGGGGGAAAAGCTCCTTTATGTTGCTGGCCTGGGACCTGGATGGTGTCTCTGCCACAACATTCTTGTGTCACCTTGGCCAGCCATGTAGGACAGGATTTTTCTGGTGGAGTTCATGGTGTGCCCCGGATGCAATCTCTCGAGCTGTACAAGTGTTTTGTTTCTGTGTGTTCGCTGGCTTAAAGTGGGTTCAGATAACTAACCCTGGTGGTAGTGTCCTGGTTTCTGCTGGGATAGAGTTAGTTTTCTTCTTGGTAGCTGGTGCAGTGCTGTGTTTTGGATTTCGTGTGAGAACAATGTTGACAACACACTGATGTTTTTAGTTGTTGCTGGGTAATGTTTATACTACGTCAAGGACTTTTCAGTTTTGCAGGCTGGAGGAGCACAAGAAATTGGGAGGGGACACAGCCAGGACAGCTGACCCAAACTACCCAAAGGGGTATTCCATAGCATGGGGTGTCATGCTTAGTGTGTAAACTGGGGGGAGCTGGCCAGGGCCTGCAGATCGCTGCTAGGCATCGGTCACCACGTGGTAATTGAATTGTGCCTCACTTTTGTTTTTTCCCTTCCTTTTGCATTTTATTCCTCTCCCCTTCCATCTCCATTATTATTATTATTATTATTATTATTATTATTATTATTATTATTATTATTATTATTATCTATTATTAAATTGTTCTTATCTCAGCCCTCAAGTTTTACCTTTTTTCCCCCTGATTCTTCTCCCCATCCCACTTTGGGGGGAGGCAGGAGGGGAGTGAGCAAGTGGCTGCATGGTACTTGGTTGCTGGCTGGGGTAAACCATGACAGGTGGCTGTGCAAACAGTGTCTTTGTACTGCCCTTGTCCCTGCAAAGGGACAACATGAGTTGCTGGAAAGAGAAACCCCTCATAGCCAGTGGGATGCTCTGATATTTTGAGCGGGGGGCTCTGGGCCCTGTGTTTTCCCTGGGATGGCTATGGGGAAGCAGGGTGAAGGGGTGGGTGGGACACAGCAGCGTGATGGGAAAAAGACCCAATGCCAGAAACCACAATCATCGGCACCTGCTCCTGCTGGCTCCATGCTCAGCCTGGGTGTGTTTCTCCAACAGCTTCAGTGACCTCAAGAGCAAACAGATTTTCCAAGCCTGCTGGGCTTTATAACCCTCTGTTAATAGGAAACACCTCCGGGAAGGAATGGTTATCAGCACTTATCTCTGTTTACTTCAGGAGATTTTGGGGAAGGGAGAAGCTGCCTCCCAGCTGGCTGTGCAGCAGCAGGATAGCTGCACTCAGCTGCTCTCTGCACACCTCGAGACGGGGACTGAGGGGACTGCTGGCCTCCCGCTCCCTCTTGCTCCCCCACTGACTTCTGGAGTCTGGCAAAACACCACCAGTTTGTTCAGCCAAATCTGGCGCAAAGTCTGCTGACTTGTAGATCTCACCTGGGAAGAAGACCATAGGAGTGACGTTCCATTATGAAGACGACATTTTCATGTCTCAGGGGTAGGGGAGACAGGGCTGTTGAGCCTGATGTGCATGGGTCTTTGAGGTAAAAGGTTTGGGTCTTGACGGAGCTTGGATGGAAGGTTGCAGAGCTCCCACATATTGCTAGTGCAATCCACACAGGTGGGTCTGAACCTAGAGCCACAAGAAGGGAAGGAGATGGGATGCGATTCATGTCACTCCTGCAAAGGACTGTTCATAGCTTGTGTCATCTAGAGGGGATGTGTTGGCTGCCCTTTCCCCTGAGTCCCTTGGAGCCCTTCCTCAGAGCACCATGGGGAGGGATGGTGGGGACCATTTTGGTGTGCTGCTGTGGATTTTGGGGGCTGCCCCCTGCCACAAAAGAAGGGAGCTGGGATGCTTCTTTTGGCTAAGCTGTTACATGCAGAAAAGAAGTGAACATGGTGGTCACACCTCCATGGCCAGCTGGGAAGATACTTGTCCTGTGTGGTGGCTGGAGTAGCACCCCTAAGGGCTGTGTGTGGTCATCCTCTGCAGGGAGCCCACTGAGGAGGCTGGGAATTGGTTAAATCTCCTGGAGTCCCTAATGAAAGGAAGTGTACATAGGGAAGTTATTTCTTTGGATCAAAGTCTCCTGGCTTAATAGCAGTCAGTGGGGCCTTGCAGAGGCAGGGGCACTGTTAATGTGTAAGCCACAAGGAAGTCTAGGGATGTAAAGCCCTGCATGTGAAGTGTTTCTGACCTAACTGCTGGTGGCTCCCTGCCTGGTTACTCTGCCCTCTGAGGAAGATGTCTGTAAGGGCTGCTGCTCCTGTCCTCTGTCACCCAGGGTCCCCAGCTCAGCAAGGCTGAGCAAGAGACCAGCAAGCCACAGCCACCTTTGCTCTCATCCTTGCATTTCTTGGACTGCAGGCGATGCTTCCCTCCAAACCCTGGGTTATGTCCCTCTGCTTTAACCCTCTTTGTATGTCTGCTGTGATGCTCTCCTTTCCTTCTGCTGAGGACAAGCCTGTCTTCATCTGTCTCTCTGGTGTCTTTTCTCACTTACTGGCTTCACTCAGCCCACTCCTCACTGAGTGAGAAGCCTATGCAAGACCTCCAGCATGGAGTGGTTTTGGCCATAAGAGGAGTTGAGAGCGGGAGATGTTCTCCTGGCTGGGACACCTTCTCCAAGCAGCACTCTGTCACTTGCAGTGGCAGGGAGAAATGGCTAAAGGAGCCACACAGACTATTTTTCTCTCTGCCTTAGGGAAAATTTGAAATTTTCAACCTGGGTATGAAGACTGGGGACACCGTGAAGGTCAAGGGCAAGATATCTGAGGATGCTGACAAGTAAGTACAAAGAAATCACCTTGACTTGCCAGGACTGAAGGTGGGCTGTAGAGGGAAGTGGTTTTCCAAGGCTGACAGGTACAAAAAGTGTGAGCATAGCTCAGTGTTAGGGGAACCCCTACACTACCACTGTGCAAACTCCCCTGGTTCTCAGGCAGAATGACAAAACAGGAGGCATTAAGTACCTGCAACATTGAGGGAAGAATTGGGTGCAGAGCCATGTGCTGGATCTTCCAAGACCCTGTCCTGCCTGTGCAGCTGACCTTCCTCCTGTTCACCCACAGCTTCAGCATCAATCTTGGCTCCAGCTTCTCAGATCTGGCATTTCACTTCAGTCCCCGCTTCAATGAATCTGTCATCGTCTGCAACTCCAGGTGCAACAGTGTCTGGCAGGAAGAGCATCGTGATAACCACTTCCATTTTTCCAAGGGCTCCACTGTGAAGGTGAGGGGTCTGTGCTGGTGTGGGGTTGTGGGGGGTGTGTGCAGTGGGGGGAAGCCCCTGGTCAGCAGATTCCCATACTCTAGTCCTCTCAGTCCCATTCAATGCCTGCAGCTCCCTCCCAACAGGCCCTCATTCTCATCCTCTGGGTTTTTGGTCCTGATTGCTACTTCCACTCCTCCTTCAAAACCTCAGCTTTTCCTCAGGGAACTTTGCATGTCTCAGACTTTGTAAGGATTTCCTGCCCCTCATACCTGCCTAGCAGGTGAGTGCACCAGGGGAATCTCTGAAGGTAAAGGGGATCTCCAAGAAGCAGGACCTTGCTGCTCTTCACCTTATTTCTCTCCCTGATTCCCTCCTATGCAAACACAGGTTTTAAGGCAAGCCAGAGCTCGAAGCAACATCCAAAAAACACTCCCTTAGCTCTTCTGTCCTCACTACTGCTGGATCCACACTGCCAGTCTGTCCTCCCTCTCCTCCTGCTAGGGATGCTGTCCTAGTTGCTGTCTCACCCCATCTGATGTCCTGAGACATTAACAGGGCTGTGTTTAGGGGTAATCCTGTTCCTGTTGCTGTGGGGAGGAAGCTTGTTTCAGTCATGGCTGGCTTTTGGGAAGAGATGGTGAGGTGACTGCTTTGGGGAATGATCCCTTTAATTTGCAATGATCAGCAATGTGTTCTTGTCCTGTCTGCTTGTGCATGTTTATCAGCGAAACTCCTTTATCTGTGTCCCAGTAAGCTGCTGAGGGCATTGGAGTGTCAGGTTTATTCTGCCCTGCCCAGAGCAGATCTAAGCCATGTGGTGCATAAAGATATACTTGGGTTTAACTGCTCTGAGTTTACAATCTAAGTAGCTGAAACAACCCCAGGAGACATTCCGTACCAAGGTCATAGTCTAGATACCAGCTCAGAGCTTTGATATCAACTACTCATTTCCTGCATCATCCTCAGCTCAACCCCCCGCACCTTGCTTAAGTCTGTAGGGACCAGGTCTGACTCACATGTAACAGTCGGGCCTTTTGCCTGGATGCTTACCTACTAATCTCCTCCTTGTCCCCAATTCCTGCCCTTCCTCCCCTCTCTTCTCCCAGATCATTATTGAGATGCTGGCAGACAAATTCCTAGTGAAACTACCGGATGGGCATGAAGTGGAGTTCCCCAACAGGCACTCCTCCAATAACGTCAGCTACCTGAGTGTCGAGGGAGGCTTCAGGGTCACCTCCTTCAAGCTGGACTGATGGGTGCCACTCCCTAGCTCTAATAAAAACACAAGCAGTGGTTTCTCCAGCTGCTTTGGCTTTTCTGACATCTTTGGCTCTGCAGTTCTGTGCAAGACACCAACAAAGTCCAAAGCTTTTCCACTAACAGGAAAGGAGCCCTTGCTGGATGGAAACAGCCCCCAGATAATGTCAGGTGCTTTTCAGGTCAGACTGGGGTGTGGGGTTGAATGGGTAGTAGGTAGGGCAAAGCAGACTGTAGGTGGGGTTCAGAAGGGGAATGGTTGTGTAATCTCTTCATAGTGCACCATTTCCTCCTGCACCCAAGTTTTTGGGAGGGAGGGAGGAAGGAAGGAAGGGGAAGAAAAGCATGGATGTGAGTGATGTGGCATTCAATGTGGCATTTGGTGCCACAAAACCAAAATTAAATAGATTTGGGAACCTCAGGGCATGGGTTTGATGGGTTCCTCTTGGCTGCTCTGAGCAGCCAGTGGGCAGGAGGAAGCAGTGCCTTGCAAAGGGAAGAGAGCACAGATGTGCCCCTGAGCCAGCATTCCTGACATCGATAAGGAGTTGTCTCCTTGGACTTTCCCCCTTATCTTACCCCACTTATCTGCTGGTGCATTCCAGCCAGGTTACCCATTACTCTGACATTCCCACACCGAACCCTACTCAGTGAAAGTGAGTCAGGGGAAGGCAGTAGGGAGTGACGACAGGGTTTGCGCTGGTTTACGTGGCTCAGCACCTCTAGTCTGTGTCCCTCACAGGGGACTACAGTCAATTAGTGCTGAATACCAGATGCTGCTGCTCCAATTTAGAAGTGTCTCACCAGCCTTAAGTGAGATCGATGCGTGACTGCAAACGTCGGGGCACCTTAGGCTGGGTGGGAGGAGAGCAGAGGTAGAAGAGCATCTTATGAGAAGCCCAATCCAAGGCAAGGTGGCAGGGCACCTGCCCTCCCTCTCCACTTCCTCGCTGCCTGGCCTGTGGGACTTGCTGCTGCCTGAGCACACAGGCAGAGGATGTCTGATGGGCTGGACGGGCTGTAGCCAAGCCACCTTTAGGAAGGGTACTGATCTGCTTCTGGCTGCAGGTGAATTGTTGCCAGGCTGGAGAGGAAGCTTTGCACCTTTTATGTGAGCTACATGGGGCTGGGTGGATAGGAAGGTCACTTTGTGTGTCAGCCATGGTGAGCAGCAAAGTACCAGGCTAGTTAATCCATGCATCCTAGAGGTGCTGGAAAATCCTGCTGAGAGTGGAGAGGATGGGATTTTGTGTCTGGGACACTCGCAGACGTAGCAAGGAAGATGATAAGGTTGCTGCAGCTGAGGGGAGGCACCAGAGGAGAAGTTAGTATCAAAACTGTTTTAATAAGGACAATAATAAGTTCATGGGATACAAAGTGGAGGCAGAAAGGATATTCCATGGGTGTAGGTCTTTGGTCTAGAGTTTGTGTTATGGTCTGGAAAGTGGAGGGCAGAGGGAACTCATCCTGAGAGCCAGGGTCCCTGCACCAGAGGGTGCAGGGGCGGTAAGGCTGATCCTGCTGTGTGCCAGTAGCCAGAACTGGAGGCTCCTTCAAGCTGCTGCCTGCCCTGGCTTGCTGCTGCTGGCCAGCACGAGGCAGCCACTGGGGGAGGCTGGGGTCTATGGGCTTGCCTGTAACCTCAACGGCCTGACTGCGAGCAGTGCGCCCATGTACAACATGTGCCTCTTTATTATGCTCTAAAGAGCTCCCTGCCAGAAGCAGACAGGCGGTGGGTGAGCTGCGTGGGAGCAGAGCCTTGTGGCCATGGCCCGGCATCTCCCCCCACTGCACACCCCCTCCTGTCCCGGAGAACAAGGGGGGTCCTGTGAGGGTCCCTCTGGTGACCTCAGTCCCCAAGCATCTCGGCTCCATGCCATGGCACAAAGCCGCTTCTGTGAGGGCCAGTTTGCAGGCAGGGCAGCGTGGGGGGCAGCTCGTTCTGGGGCGGCCACATCACCCAGGGCCACTTGGTGAGGGACATTAGCTGTCCTCCACACATACCCCTGGAAAGGGGTGCGCTGGAAAGAGGGATGCGCATGTGGGAAACGGGAAGAGGGGGTGAGGATGGAGAAGAGGAGGCTCAGACCGAGTGGCTGCAGAGTGGGAGTCTCCTTGTTCTGAGGTGGGGGAAAGGAAGGGATTTTTACGGCCTGAACTGCAGAATCTGGTGACCTGACAGCCTTTTCTCTGCCTTCAGCTGGCCAAGAAGTTTCTCCCCTCCCTGCTGCGAGGGGTCAGGGGTCAGAAAAGGAGCTGTCCTCAGTGACACTCAGCAGCAGGAGGCAAATGAAAAGACCCCTGCGATTATCTCTGTGTGCTCTCACCTCATGAACACTGAGCTCACAGCTTTTTTTTGGGGGAAGGGAAAAGAGAAAGCTCAGCTCTGTGGGGTTTGCCTGCCCCTTGAGCCCCCAGCTGACCTCACCCAGTAGACAGATGTGCTATATGGGAGCGTCTTGCACCAGCTGGAGCTAGGGAGACCCCCATCCCCTACATGCCAGAGCTATCAGTGGGAGGTCCTCCCAGGCCTACCAGAAGGATACCCATGCCAGTGCAGAGGGTGGTTGGGGGTGTCAGTGGGGGACCAGGCACATCCCCAGACATGCTGGTGAGGCCAGGCTGAGACATGGAAGAGAGGGTGCCAGGGAGGAATGGGATGGGTTAGGAAAGGTTTTGGGGTTTCTTTGGCACATAGGAATGTCCCTTTGGTGTCTAATGGCAGTGAGGTGGGGAGCAGGCAGTGATGCCCAGCGCTGTGATGCACAGCCCTCACTGGCCCTCCGCAGCAGCCTAGTCTAGCCCCAGGGAGCGCCCCCGGGAGACAGGCTCTCCTCCTGCCCCTCTCTGGTCCCCCAGTGCCCCCAGCTTGGCAAGGAGGTCATCTGCTGGGTCTGGCAGTGACACTGGCACCTGAGGGTGGGGGACGGGGAAGAGGGCGAAGACCCCAGCACCAGCGCCTCTGGCAGGGGGCCATGGTGGGAAGGATGGCTCTTCACACCTTGACTTCATCATCTTCCTCCTCATCGGCATACTCAAAGGAATTGCTGCGCCCCTCATGGGCACCAGCATACCCCTCCCGCAGGCTGGAGAACTTGGCCTCCTCCTCCTCCACCTCCTCCTCGTCTTCCTCCTCCTCTTGTTGATTCCAGGTGGCCTCGGGGGACTGGCTCTCCCCTGTCACTTGTGACCCCCACAGGCTGCTGCTGGGGCTCTCCCACAGGGTCTGCGTCCGGGCCTGCAGGGGACCCTCGCCCTTCTCTGAGCTCCGTGGGGTGCTGGTCCCACCATAGTGGCGGGCCAGGACCTGGGCTGCCCTGTCAAACTCCCCTGCTTCAATGGTGCAGTCGTTCCAGTGACCCTGCCATGGGGTCCCTCTGGACGCTGCCCCTGGCCCCGACGCCCAGGCAGGGTCCTCG
This sequence comes from Falco cherrug, assembly GCF_023634085.1. Taxonomy (NCBI): domain Eukaryota; kingdom Metazoa; phylum Chordata; class Aves; order Falconiformes; family Falconidae; genus Falco; species Falco cherrug. The sequence continues at coordinate 34,701,026 of NC_073701.1, read as the reverse complement.
CCAGCACCCTCGATGACGTGTGCTTCTCCATTGGCATGGACCGACAGTCCTGGCAGTGAGCTGGCCTCCGACAGGCTGCTCTGCCTGGAGTGGTCCCAGAAGCTGGATGTTGCCTTGTCCTTTCCATGGGATATGCCTGATGCTGGAAGGACCCCATCCTTCGTCCCCTCACCACACAGAAGGTTTGGGCCATTGTCCCCCACCTCACTGTTACTGGTTTCGGAGAAGCTCATCACCTGGAGAAGCTCGCTCATCAGGGAGGGTCCCAGGTCCAGGCGGAAGGAAAGCAGGGAGTCTGAGCGCTTCAGCTCTGCTTCCCCAGGGAAGGCACTCTCTTGGGCCTTTTCCAAGCGAGGGACGCGAGGGATGGTGCAAAACCCGGACTCCAGCCCTGTGAGGCAGAAGGGATGGCTGGTGAGGGGGGCACAGCTAGGTGGGAGGAAGCCTGCCTTACATCTGTGGGGGACAAGGGACAGACCGCCAAAGTGGCGCAGGTCACGCTGCGGTTGGTAACGCTGGCCTCTAAAGGACACTGTCTGTGCGGACATCTCCAAAGCCCTGAGTTAGAGCAGAGGGTCTCCAAGGGGGCTCAGGGCTTGCTAAAATGCCGGTGGGGGCTGAGCCACGCAGATGGGACCAGGAGATGGCAGCAGTGTCCCAGCTTGCCTTTCACTCAGCCCAGCCACCTCCCGGCTGCGGTAGGTCCCCCAGATCCCCCCTGCGAGACCCTCTGCTCCAGACCTTCCTGGCTGGGGAAGAGCTAAGCCACAGCCCAGTGCTATGAGGCCACAGAAGAGCCACCCAGCTGCCCCATCCCATCCTTCCCACAACTTTCCCCAAAGGTCCCTCCTGGACCCTGGCTGGCAGGGAAGGATGGAGGCGCAATGGGGAAGGGGGGATGGAGTCCCTTGAGGAGGACATGGAGATGGAGGGGTTGGCACAACTAGTGACAGGGTTAGCCCAGGTGTGTGGAGGTGGGGAAGGCCATGCCATGGATCTCCTTGTCCTCACAACCTCGGTATGAGCATTGTGAGCACTGCCCTGCTGTCCCAGCACCTTCTTGGCTTCCTCGGGGAGGCTACCCATGGGGAAGGTGTAGGGCTGGGAGAGATGGGGGACACCCCTTTACAACTGCTCAACTCAGGCTGCCAGCTGTGTGGGGCTTTTGGGGAGGGAAAGGAGGAGAAACCATCCATGCCCCATGTTAGGGGCATCCTGGGAGGAAACCCTCCAAGGACAGGAGCAAGGACTGTGGTTGAAAGCAAGGTTAGGGTTATCTCCTTGCAGGGACTACCAGGACTGGGGACTCTGACATGTCCTGTCTCTGCTGACAGCCTAAAGTCCCTCAGTGGGTAAACTGGGCATGGAGTGATGGAGAAGGTCTGCAGAGGATGCACTGTGCCTGGGTGCCAGTTTCTGCCCCGCGCTTCACTCACCGTAGGCCTGGTGTGTTTTGGAGAAGCTGTTGGAGGCACTTTTGAAGGAGAACTTGCTGGTCAAGCCCCGGCCACTGCCGCCGTCATATGTCCCCTCATTTAGCTGCGGCAGCGAGACGGCATTCTTGATGATGGGCGAGATTGCTGGGGGGGCGGGTGATGCCCCCACTTGGCCCCCACTGCCTCGGCTCCTCAGCGGTGTCCGCCGGACATGTCGCAGCGTCCGGGTGAAGAAGTTGTTGGCTTTGGCCGTGTCAGCCCCTCCATGGTTGCTGAGGAAAGAGGTGTCCCCGAAGACATCCCCACCACGCCCCACGTGCATGGTGTGCCGAAAGTCCCCCAGCGGTGGGCTGATCATGTCCGGTGTCAGCTCTGACTTCAACCGCCGCTTCCCATGGGAGCCTGACACCCAGCTGAGCACCGGCAGCTTCCCCAAGCTCATGTTGCACCCCTCACCTTGCCCCTGCCTTTGAAAAAGACCCCCAAAGTGGCCCTCGCTGGCCTTCCAGCACTGGGGTGGCCTGTCACATCCCTGGCCTCCCCATCGCTCCTGCTCCGATGTTCGTGGGGGAATGTCACCTTGGCTTTCCGCAGGTGGGAAGGGTGCCTGTCCCCCTGCTTCCCTGCACTACGTTTTGCTCATGAAATCACCTGCAGCGAGTACGTGCCTGGCGGTGAGGATGGTGGAGGTGTCCCCAGGGGGTGTCTGGGGTCACCCTCAGTGCTGTGGAGGCCACTGGAAGCTTGGTCTGGCGGCAGGTTTATGGCTTAATCCACTGTCTTCTGTCACAGCCAGGTGAGCAGAGCTGGTCACGGATGGGGCAGTGGGTGATGGTAGCTTGGGGTGGGCTAGCAGGGCAAATGCCTCAGTCCCCTTGTTGGCCACCTAAACAAGATAAGAGGAATGGTGAAGCCCTTGGAGAGGATCGTCCCAATCACGCTGGCTGTACCCCCAGGACGGGCTGGGGAGGTCGGAGGTGGGGTGGTTGCTACCGGCTGTCCCCCTCACCTCACCCTCCTTTTGGAGAGGAAGAAAAAGGCTTTCTCCCAGAACCACGTGCTCTCCTTCACCTCTCTGACCTCCCGTGGTGTGCCTCAGTTTCCCCTGCCTGCAAAGCAGCTTTGCTGGGCCCATGCCGCAATGCAGGCTGAGGGTTTCCCTCCCAGGCAGCACCTCCTCCTGAAGTGGTGCCCTGCCCCGCTGCCCCGTCTGCCGGGGTGAGAAGCCTCTCCCTGCTTTTTGCTATTCAGATGAGCCCTTGGGGAGAGGGTGAGGCCTGGGGACCACGTGCTTCTTGGGGAGGAGGGGTGGTGCGGAGTGAAAACGCAATATTTATATATTGGTTCATTTATTCTCCTCTGGCTGGGTCTCCAGGTGCTGGGCAGACACATCAGAGCAGCAGGGAGCCACCGGCGGTGTGGGGAGGGCAGCTGCTTTTCAGGCAGAGAAAACTGAGGCATGGCAAGGGGGGTGATTGCTCAAGGTTGGAGGAGAAGGTGGGATGGATCCCTGCACTCAAGCAGGTCCTGGAGGCATTGGGGGCAGGCAGGAAGGCAGTGGCTGGGTGAATGATGGCAGGACAATGACCTCTTTGGTCAGCAGAGAGGACACTCAGATCAGCAGATCTTCTGTCAGTGTGTGTGGCAAAAGGGAGAGGGCAGGTTGGGGAAAGGTGAGGATTCAGGGTGTGGGATACTTCAGGGCATCAGTGGTCTGGGTGCCCACCTGGGGACATGTCCATCCCTGGACTCGGTCCCTGCTAAGGGGCTGGGGGAACAGGTTGAAGCTGGGTCCCTTCAGCAGGGATGGCTGTGGAGGGCAGCATGTCAAGAAGCAGTGCAGAAGCCTCGCATCCCTTAGCCCCCATGTGCTGGGACCCCCACTGCTGCATGGTTCCATCTGTCTCCCCCCTGTCACGCTGCCTGCCTCCCCTGCCTGTCCTCTGGGTCACCTCGGGGCAGTCAGGCGGTTCCAGGGTGGCAGAGCTTCTGGTGAGGGGGAGCTCTGGACATGAAGCTGCTTTCCTGGCTGGCTACACACGTTTTTGCCTTGCCCTGGCCTTGTTTGTTCACCCGGGGCCCCTCTTATCTGCCAGGGGTTAATGCCTGGGGAAGGGAAAACAAACCTCCCCCTGGCAGATCCTAGCACCATTGGCTGCCTCCCAGGGTGGCAGTGGCTGGTGGCAGCTGGAAAGGTGGCAGGTTGGCTTCCTGCTGGCCCCCAGCTCATGCAGCCCATGTTTGCCTCCTGCTCATGGAGGCCATGTGGTGCTGCCTCACCGCTGGGACAGGCCAGGCACGTGGCGGATTTGTGGTGGGAGGACAACCGGGGAGCAATTCCCTCTCTCAGGCAGAAGCCCAGCCATAGCCATTGCGGCAGGGTTCTTCTGGAGTGCAAGGAAACCACTGCGGTGGTCCCTGCAGCACACAACTGGGGTCTCAGGACCACAAGGAGAGAGATGTGACCCCATTTTTGAGCTGTCTCCCGGGAAGGCGCATGACCCTGGGAGAGGGTATTAGGTGAGTTACAGCCCTCCAGTCTGTCTTCCCCTCTGCACACTGGAGCCCCCGAGAAACCCAAAGTGGGGACTGTGCCCTTCAGCGTGTGCTGCAACCGGGCAAGGCCACTCTGAGGGGTGAACCCCCCACCACTGATCCCCTGCATAGCAAAGCTGCCCTGTAGACCCCTGGGGGGGGGGCTGGGGCTGGCATTACCCTGGGGACAGGGAGCATCCCTTGCTCCCTGCCTTGGAGAACTGTTGAGTGGGGAGCTGAGAGGAGGAAAGAGTTCCTTCTTCCTTGTCCCTTGGCCACCATGGTGATGCAAGCCAGCACCTCCTGGCCCCTGGCTCTCCCTGCCTGCTGGCAGGCAGCAGGCACTGGGAGAGAAGGGAGGGAGGGAGACAGCTGGTGCTCAGCCCTACCTGGATGGCAGGTTTCTGGCAGGCCTGTTAGACCTTTTTTCCCTCCAATCTCCCCCTTTTTCCTCCTTCCCTCTGCCCCTGGTGCATCTCCCTGCTGGCTGTGCCCCTTTGAGCCCTCCCCTCTGTCCAAGTAGACTCCTCCATGCCAGGGAGACTCGTGATTCTGTGGGCAAAGGGTGACCCATGAGCTCTCCTTTCCTCCACTGGGCAAGGGGACCCCTCACCGTCCCGCCGCCCCCCCCCCCCCCCCCCCCCCCCCCTTCATCTGGCCACCCGTCTGTCCGGATACTGCTTCCGTCTGGCAGCCTGCCGTGTTCTCCAGCCCCCAGCATGGTGAGCCTGCAGCCCATCCCAACCTCCCCTTCCCCAGCATCCTCTCCCTGGCGCCCTACTTGCCTCCTCTGGCAAGCCCCCTGAACTCAAAGACCAACTGCTGGCACCTCCTCCTCCTCCTCCCAGCTCGGCCTTCCCCATCTCCCCCCCGAATTCAGCTGGTTACCACTGGTTTTCCACTAGCCAGGAATGGCCGGAGCTGTTCTGCTTGCTGGGAAGAGCGGAAACCAGAAAGGGGGGGAAAATAATCCAGATGTCTAGTTGGCTGGAGCTGCTGAAAGCAGCCTCTTCCCTCCTCTCGTTACACCCCCGCCCCCCCCCCTCCCCAAGGGGACATACTCCAAAAGAGGGCGAGGAGATGTTTGGGGTGGTCTCAACATAAGGAAGAGCATGTGGAAATGGCTGTGGGCGCCAGGAAGGTTTTCCTAGCCTTTGTGAGTGCCAAAAACCCTCCCGTTCCCTGGAAGAAGGGAGTCAGAGGCTCCCCTGTTGGGTCACTGTTCTGGTATGGGGAAAGCTGGCAGGGACAGGCTTTTGGGGAAGGGGGAAAGGGGCTTGGCTGGCCAGGCTAGGCCTCTTCCAGCTCCCCTGGAGCTGTGCCGGGCAGTAGGCAGACAAGCCTGAGTCGAACTCCTGTGCTGCTGGCTGCTACATATATAGAGAGTTTTATCTCTCCATGTAACAAGGGTATTTTTCCAAGCAAATGTGTTGGGACGTGGAGGGAGGCTGGGGCTCCAAAAGCGGGTGGTTTCCAGCCATCGTCTCCCTGTCCCCCTTGCCCAAAAGTGCTCCCTTTCTTTCTGCAGTCCCCCACAATCGAGGCGCTGAGAGCCTGCGGGGCTGCGAGGGCTATCCCGAACAGGGTGTGGGACGGGGGTGCCCCACTGCCTTCCCCCATCCATGGGACTCCCTCCTTGCCCCCTTTCTCTCCCTGCTCCCCCCAGCCTGTCTCCCCTCTCCTCACTCCTGCTTTCCTTCCTCTCAGTTTCCTGTTGCATTCCTGCCTTCTTCTCCTTTTCTTTTTCACCATCCTCCCCGACTCCATTGCCTTGCCACCCCTCCCGCTTCTCCCCTCTCCAACCACCCTCTCCACCCTTTTCCTTCTGCTCCCGATCCCCCCGCCCCCAGCTCCTAAAACTGAGGAATCAAAACTTTCAGGATTTACTTCTTCTGAACGAGGGTTATTTTTTTCCCTGTCCCCCGGCTGAAAAGTTGGGGGAAGCTCCCAGTGGGCCCCCGTACCTTGCTCTGCGGGTCACTGGTGCTGCATCCTAGAGTAGAGGAGGGGAGAACGGGGAGGCATGGCCCCCTCCCTTTTCCCACGGCTGTCTCCCCAAGCCCGGCTCGGCTGTCTCCCCAAGGCTGGCTCTCCCAGGCTGACGCTGCGATGCCACGGGAGAGAGGGAGTGAAGCTGGTGGGGAGGGGACGTGGGAAGGAGGAGGGCGGGCTGCAGCACCGCCGAGCCAATCCTCGCCTGGCAAGGAGACCAGAGAAAATGAGATTTATTCCAACTATCCAGGACAGAAAACTTCAGGAACTTCTCTGTCGCTTCCCCCCTCCTCCTCACTTCCCCAGTGCCATTTCCCATCCTCCGGCTCCATCGGCTGCCTCCTGCTCCTGGATGCCTGCTTGAATGGATTTGGGGAAAAGAGGAAGCCCAGGTTGCTGGCTAACTTGGTTAGGGGAGCCTGGCCAGGGGGCAAAGGAAAGGAATTTACCTCCTCTGTGTGTGTGACCCCTTGGGTATCATACAGGGTCATCCCATCCCATGTTGGATGGGAAGCCCCTAGTACCTGCAGTGCAGCACTGCCAACTGGGAATGGGGTCTGGGGGTGGGTGGTCATGCCGGGACCTGTGGGTAGCATTGGGTTGAGCATTAGCACGATAACAGCCTCCCTGAAGGCCGCGTGGGCCAGGTCGGCATTCGTTACAGGGTGAGGACAAGCGTCACGGGATCAGGACAAGCGTCATAGCAGCAGCAGCTGATCAGGGTGAGGGGGTGGCAGTGGGTAAATTAAGGGAGATGCACTTTGGAGGCACCAGAGAGGGTTTCTGCCCACACAGGGGACACCACATCCCTCTGACATTGTGCTTTGTTGCTTTGTCCCTTGATGGTCACAGGGCAGAAGACCCTATCAGTGCCAATGAGGGTCAGCCTGGTGGTGGGCATGGCATCACCAGTGCCACTGGTGACCCTCATGGCCTCCAGGAGAGACTCAGTGGCTCTGCTGGGGAGCACTTGGCCAGGCACCTATTCAGGGCCCTGTGGTGGAGAAGGGAGGTGTCCCTGCTGGTGAAGGCGAGATGAGACTTGCTGGGGTTAAGCAGGGCCTGGATGAAGGGATGACAAGATGTCTGCAGAGGAGATGTCAAAATGGAGCCTGGCCTCTTCCCAGGCTCAGGTGGCTCTCGCTGGGGTGCCTGGGCAGGAGCATCTTATTGCTCAGAGGTTTGCTAAGCAGCAGTAGGGCTATGGCACCATTCTCAGCCTGTCGGCCTCAGGCTTCTCCTCTGTGAAATGGGATAGTTGGGTTTTCTGCCTTTTGTGGAGGTCTTCTCCATTAGGAATTAGGATCACATGGACTGTGCATTTTGGTGGTACTTCTAAGTGAGTCTATGTCTTGGACGGAGATGGGATCTCAGGTCTGAGGAGGGGGGTAAACTGTGCCACCAGTAGGGAAAGGAGGGGAAATTGTGACCTGCATCCTCCCTACTTGCCAGGGAGGCATCTCTTCCCCCGAGTCCTGCTCAGAGGAAGCCAATAGGGGTGGTGGGCAAGGCAGGAAAAGACCTTTTGTTTGGGTCTCCTTCCTCTGCATGGCCTGCCAGGGCATCTCTCCGCACAGCCCAAGGGGGTCCTCCTCACTCCCCTCACCCCCATCCGCATGCCCTGCAGTGGGGGCTGCAGCAGGGAGTGGAGCCTGGGCGATGGCAGCAGCCTCCGCCGGGGAATGCAGAACAAATCTCTTCCAGATGGGACAGGGGCCATGTTCTGCTCCTTGCGGGGTGGCCAGCTCTCCACTGCCTCCTCCTCCTCCTCACCCTTGCCTCAAGCATCTCTGCACTCCAGGCCAAGACAGGCTTTGTTTCCAGGAAAGCAGCTGGAAATCCCCCCTCTTCAGCACCCCTCCCCAAATCTTTTGGTCTTGTGGCCATGCCAGCTGGGCTGTGACTTTTGTCCTGGGGCTGGTGCTGAAGTGCTTTGGAGACCTCCAGTGTATGTGCCAGCTCCAGGACTCAGCACCCATCCTGGCCTTTGGTTGCCTGGGTATGAACAGAGGTCATGTGGCCCCTCCAGCTGTAACCTAACAGGGGTTGCGCCCCCCTAAGACCCCCTTCTTTCATATACAGCTGCCTGGAAAGTGAATCCATACAACCTTGCCTTCCAACCTGTTTATCTACCTTGGCTGATAAATGAGAGGTGACTGTGCTGCAGAGCCACTGTACTGCTTATGGGTGCCCTGGGCAGGAGCTAATGCCTGGACCCCTCCCAGCCTGGCTACCTCATTTACCTTCAGTCACCCCAACATTTCATCCCGTCTGTAGCCCTGTGCTCCAGGCAGCCAGTACCAGTCTCACTATTACAGAGGGACGGGCCATCGAGCTTATCATGGGAGCAGAAAAGTGGCCCCACAGCTTTCCCAGCTGAGGATTTGCTTTGATTCTCACAACATCAAAGATAGGGTAGCACAGATTGCATCCCTTCTTCTTCCCAGTGCTCATCCCTCCAGCATGGTGCTGAGGTCTAATGGGGGGCTGAGCATGATGGGGATGGAGAAAGGAATGGAGGGATGCTGGGGGGAGCTGAGATCTCTGCCCCACACCTCCAGGTGCTCAGTCCTTTCTGCCATCTCGCTTTGTAGTCCCAGTCCTTGTGGCTCTCAGACCTGATGCCTGAGGGAGGCTGATGCAGGATTCCCCTCCATAGAAGAAAAATCCCCCTTCTCCCTTTCCCTGGTGCCTGGGGGGAGCTGAGGAAAGGTGATGGGGGCATCCCAGCCTGTGGATGGTGCACTTGCCCCTGGATTTCTATTCCCTGACATTTCTACTTGCTGCCTTCCTGCCTCCCTCTTTCCCTATGAAATTTCCTGGGATGGAGCTCCTGGAGCATGCTGCTGCGCTCCCAGAGCCCCAGCCCTGGAAATTTCCTGGGGAAGGGGGGCAGGCAGGGGATTGGTGTGAAGGGGGTGCCTGGCTCGGCACACAAGAAGTACATATCCTGTTGCTGCCCAGGGTCTCCGGCTCATATTTCCTCATTAACTGGGAGTGCTGCTTGTTTGCGGGTGACTTCCAGATGTTTCCATTCTCCTCACGGTGGCTGTGAGGGCACATACTGCATGGATACAGGAATTAATTCTGGCAGCAGGGTAGGGGATAGTCCCCTGCCATGACGGGAAGGGGGGTCCGTAGGGCCTCCTGCCCCACCACGCATTCTGGCATGGCCTCATCCAGCTCCTCCGCACCCTGGTACTGACAGGTCCCTCATCCCTCCTCCCAGCCTGTCGCCCTCAGTGCTGCCTCCGGTCTGTGTCTCGCTGCCCTGTGGATGAGCTGGAGGCAGAGCCGGTTTTAGGGTGAGCAAGCCAGGGTGGTGGCAGGAGGTGACACCCCAGGGCAAGGGATAGGTGTGAGGCACCCAGCGTCTTGCCCAGAGCATCCCTGGCCTGATGCCAGCACTGGCTTTGTGGGCACTGGATTCCTCATACCCCATATATACTCACACATATATACTCACCACATATATACTCACACTTCACCAGAGTGATTTCTCCTCCAGCAGCACCCCCAGGGATGTGCTAGGCTCAGCCAATTTCTAGGGCTGTGCTGTGGGTCCTCTGCTCTGTGCCCATAACCTTTGTGATAACCAGGGAGAGGGATCAGACTAGTGCGGTTCCCAGCATCCTTGTGCTGCACTGGGGAAGGAAAGTGGGTGGATTATGGTGAGAACCAGCAGGCAGGCAGCAGCATTGGGTTAGACCCACTCATGCTAGAAGATGGTGGATTGACCTCTGTAAAAGCCCACTTTTAATATTCCCCACCTATTCCTTCAGCTCCCCTCCCCTGGAGCAGCAGGAAGCTGAAGGAATGAGACCGACCACATCCCACTTGTGGGGTTTGCAGAGGGGTGGGGGTGTGTGTGTGTGTGTCTGTATGTGTGCATGTGTGCATGTGTGCATGTGTGCATGTGTGCATGTGCATGCTTTTCACCGGGGAGCTGGGCTGGGAACTCAAAGCCTCGGGGTTTGCCAAAGCCCAGGAGGAGGTAGGGATGAGTTCCCAGGCTTGCTGGCGGGCTGCCTTCCTCCCTCTGCCCATCTTACATCCCAAATGTTTTCATTTTTCTTCCTCCTCCCACCCTCCCTGGCTTCCTCCTTGTATGCTAGCCCTGTTCGCTGGATGGGGATGTCGGGTGCTGTAGGGGTGTTTGGGAGGTGTTGTGGGAGGGAGGATGGAGGGACAGACACCCAGTCTGTGCTCTCCCTCTGACTTTCCCCTGGGCAAAGAGGAGAGGGAAGGCGGCGGGGGTGGGGGGGATGGGGGCTGTGGCTGGGAGGGGAGGGGGGGATGTTGCATAAACCAGAAGCAATCCAGAAACAGCTGCCGGTGGCCTGGAAACACCTCTGTGATTCCGGGCACTGGAAAAGGAGATGTAAATATATACATTTATGTATGTACATTATGTCTCCCCCAGAACAACCTCCACAAACACCACTTGATTCTCCGGTTCCTTATCATAGACTTTAAGGAGATGAAGGTGGGAGCTGGTGGGGGGAGCTCAGATAGCTAATTTACTGCTTGGAGAAGCAGCTCTCTGTGTTTGAGGGCATCTGGGGGTCCATTTGCCATCCCCCAGATATGTTTCCTTGGCAGGGTAAGGAGGCGGAGCACATCTGCAGGAGTTTAAAGCCCATGCAGATTGGAGGGAGCTGGGATGGAGGTTGCTGGGGTGAGGAGAGAAAGGGGGAGATGGTGAGGGTATGAGGGATGCAGCAGGGAGGGAGGGTGTGCAGGGGATGGGTTAGAGGAGCAGGAAACTAAAGGGACTCTGGGAGAGAAGAGTTGTGAGAGGAGGTGGGGGAAGGTGCTTCAGGGAAAGGAGGAGCTGGGGGGTCTCAAGAGAAGGGAGTAGGTCCCCCATGGTTGGTATGGCAAGGGAGAGGGGACCATCAAGGGATGGGGGATGCATCCATGAAGCAGAAGGGGAGCAGGGTGCAGGGATGAGGAAGGGTGCAATGTGCGGAGAGAGAATGTGGAGGTACAGGAAATGAGGGATGGGGAAGAAGTGATGTCATCCATGATGGGAAAGAGAGACTGTGTGTTGAGGAATCTGTCTTGGTCAAAGGGAAGAGGTGAAAGCCAGGGGAGTGGCTGGACAGAAGGCCTGGACAACTCTTTTATGATAATGATTTTGCCTGTCCATACAGCCCATGTATTTTTGGCCCACGGAAGGAAGGGGGTGGGGATGCAGAGGCAGCTAAAAATAGGGATGTCCCTGCCCATTCCCCCAAGGCGGGCATCCGTCTGCCTGCCTGCCTGCCTGCGGGGTTGCTGCGGGATCTGGAGGAGGGGAGCAGGCCCAGCCTCCTCCCTACCGTGTCTGGCTCTGCTTTTGTTTGTCTCGAAGCCCTACAGGGACAGGAAGAGGCCACAGGGCTGGGGAACAATGGCTCATTCTCTGGGAGTCTGTGCCTGCCGAGGAGCGATAGGGGACGTGGGACAGTGGCCAGAAGGTGAGCACAGCCTTCCAGCACCACTGCTGCAGGAGCTCGCCCCCCAGGACATGATGGGTCCACCACTGGGATGTCACTGGGGGTATCTTCCCCAGCCCATCTCTCTTCTCCAGACCCCAAACCAGGCTCCTGTGCCTGGGCAGAGAGCGGATGAGGGGCTGTGTCCTGTGGGTGCACTTTATGGAGGACATGAGGGATACAATGCTGGCAACCCAAGGAGTGGTGGGAGTATGTCTCCAACAGGCACTGGGGAAACCTGTTGTTTTGCAGCCTCTCCTTGAGCCTGTGAAACCTGCAGGGAGGGTGGCTGGAGCTTGCATCCCCTCGTGGGAATGTCTCCAGCCGGGGCCAGGGAGGTGTTTACCTGGGAGGTGCAGTGAGCCTCTGTCCCAGCCCATCACTGTGCTCACTGAGGCAGTGCCAGGACTGCTGGTGGAAACTCTCTCCACGCTCTGTTCTCCCTGCTGTCTGGGAGACGGCCAAGGGGCATAGATGGGTGTGCGCGGCGTGGGGGGTGTGGGTGGGTGATAAATCCTTTTATCCCACCTCTTTCTTCCCCAGACCCTCCTCTTGTGGCAGTGTTTCTCCCAGATGTTAGATCTGACAGCCGGGTGCTGGAAATGCCTCAGGGAGAGTGTCTCCCCACACTTCTCCAGATGTGGTGGGGGTGAGAAGAGGTGGTGTTAGCACCTGAGGTAGGGGAGAGGTTAGGAGATACTTTGCAGGGGTTGAGCAAGGAGGGGACAGAAGAATCTCCCTGTCTCCAGCCCCCTTTTTTCAAGGTCTCAGATGCTTGGGGCTGAATGCTTGCCAGGGCTCCTCTTGTTTACTCAGCCGGGGAGCTGACACATCCAAGGTCTCTGCTGACTCCACTTTCCCACATGCTGCTGGCGGGCGCATTCCAGGGCAGAGTGGAGATCCACGCAGAGGCATGCCAGAGGTTTCCATCCGGGATGCCATCCCCTCCTCCCTGCTCTCCCCATGCATCTGGCACACCCCGCCAGGCCGTGAAAAGTGAGCATCACATCTGGCCAGTGTGGTGGGCTTTTACAAGCCAGGGCTGGCACCAGAACCCAAGCATGGACCAGGACCCCGGGGACCGGGATCTGCCTCTCAAGCTGAAATCCTTCAGCAAGGCTTGGTTCTTCTCCCTGCTCCCCTCCAGAGATCTCAGTCCCACTCCCTGTGATGACCCATAGGAGATGTGTGGAAGGGCAGGGGATGTCTGTCTTGGCTTAGTCCTCCCTCAAGAGACCTGGGGGAAAGGGGTAACACCCTCCTAGGCAGTAATCCCAGCTTTTTCATTTTAGGATGGGCATCTATTCCTGCAGCTGGGCTTAGGTTGCTGAGGGTTAACAGCGCTGGGCTCTGCAAGGGTGACTGTGAGCTGGAGGAGGAGCTGCACCCTTCCCCTGCAGGCACTGCTCCGGTCCCTCCTGGGCAGCCGCCCTGACCCAGAGTGGCCGCCTATGGTTTTAGGAGGGAAGGCCACAAAGCTTTTAAAAATAAGCGCCAGGAGATAAAGAAGGGTTTGGGGAGCTGGCTGCAGGGCCGGGGCGGGAGCGTGGCCCTCGCCCTGTCATTTTGGGCTGGAGGCTCCTGTCCCAGAGATGCTCCCACCTCTCCCGGGGCAGCTGGCATCTTTGCCTCCTCAGACCTCGGGTCACTGGCACAGGGCTGCCACGACCTTTCCTCCCCGCGCCGGGCTGGCCCGCTGAGGCCCCTTTACGCCCAGCCCCAGCGTCTGGAAGAAGGGGCCTCGTCTCCCTCCTCGGCTGCCACAGGAAATGCGGAGCCTGGAGGTCAGGGGCCAGCCAGCAGCTCCTCGTGGGGGCCAAGCAGCCCAGCGCTGGGGCTTCCATCACGCCGGCGGAGGGGAGGGGAGGGGAGGCAGAGCCGTGGAAGCGAGGGGAGAGGGCCAGGCTTTTCCTGTTTATGTGACTACCAGACCCCCAAGAAAGGGAAAGGACTTGGAAAGCTCGTTGCTCTTGGGCGGGCTCCAGCTAGCATCTGTCTGTGGCTCCAGCCCAAGGATCGCATCCCTGGGGCAGGGCGTGACTCCTTCCCAGGGGAAATGGGCATCCAGCTCCCAGGGGGGTGGGGGGGGTCTGGGGTTACGTTCCTGGGGCTTGCAAAGGTCTGGTCTTGCAGGGAGGCTGCAGTTCCTGGGAAGTGAGGCACGGCTCCTGCTGCACCCCAGGGTTTGAGTCCCCCCATGGCTGTCTCTGGCTTTGGCTGATGCTGCTCTCTGTGGGACCATCTGAAGGGCAGAGAGCCACTCGGGTCAAGACAAGGAGGTAGCTGGGTGTATTGGCTTCAGGACACAGGAACAGGGAGCTCTGGAGGGCCAGTCATGGAGAAGTGCTTGGGGGAAGATTATGAATCACACCAGGTTCAGCCATGAAGGCTCCAGCACAGATCCCGTGCAGCAGGCAGAAGGGCTGCAAGACCTCCTGCGTTATCTAGGGTCACATCCTGCAGGGCATCTGGTGTGCCCATGGTGGTATGCGGAGGTGGAAATGAGGTCCTAGATGTTGTGCTCTTGCCTTCACCTCTGGCATTTAACCACTGGCTTAGGTCACATCTGTACCGACCTTGTCAGGTCTCAGCTTTGGTTTGTAGTCCTTGGCCCCTGCTGAACGTGGCTTGAGAGTTGCTCTGTACAGACCCACCTCTGTCACACGCCCTGGAGCACACGCCCATTTGGCGGCATTAACAGGAGCAGAGGGGAGTTATGGCCCCTTTTCTGTCCTGCAGGTAGGTCTGGGCCCGGCTCAGTGCAGCAGCAATCTCCCAGCAGCTGTAGGATGAGAATAGCTGGGCCCAGTGTAGGTCAGGGCAGTGGTCAAGGGGTGTGGGTGTGGGTCAAGCATCTTCAGAGTGGAAAGGCTTGGGAAAGGCCTCAGCAGTCAGGATCAAGGAGCCCTGGCAGGTCTGTGTGGCAGGAACAGTCACAGGACTTGGCTCCCCACATCCTTCTCTTTGCAAGGGCTCCGGCATAAGGACACGCTGACCCAAAGCTTCTGGGCTTTGCCCAGCCACCGCCTTCCCCAAGGGGTTGCACGGTGGGGTGGTGCCACCCGGTGGCTCTGGAGCAGCGTTACACGTGCTGGCGGCACCCGGCTGTTCTTTGTTCTCTGCGGAGAGACTTTGTCCCTGTTGGCAGGAGCTCAGCTCTTTTCCCTGTCTGTGTCCTGGACAGGTTTTCTCTCCAGCCAAGGGAAAAAGGTCCTGGCCTGATCCTGGCCTACTGAAACCCCACCAAAGTCTCAGCATGCCTCCCTTTCTTGCAGTTGCATCGCCCTCCCTCAGGTATTCCTGGGGCTAGGAAACCACCAGGCTTGGCTTTGTTGCCCGAACCATGAACTGCAAGGCTAGGTGCACAGGTGAACCAGGACCTGTTTGCTGACAGTTGCTGGTGGAGCTTTAACGGGCTGCAAGCTGAAAAGCCAACATGCTATCCCACATACATTGCTAACCTGTGCCCTCAAAACTCCAACTGTTGTAGCAGAAGGGAGTATTTTGGGACTTAATTTATGTTGTCTGTCGCTTTATGGAGCAAATTTGCTGGTAGGTCTGAAAGACCAGCATCTTCCTTCCCTGATACATGAACCCTGTCCCTTTTGCTGACATGGCACATTTAGTGTCATGGGTGTTATGGGATGGTATCACCCCCTTCTGCTTCTCATCCATCAACATCTAGCCAGTCTCAGCCTGACAGTGACTCTTGGGGACTCTGGCTACCAAAGACCCTGGAGCATGCTTGTGTACCAGCTCAGGAAAGGAGCCATACAGGGCTTTGATCATCTTCAGGGAAGAGGAAGGGAAGATGGAAGTGGTGTTTTCCATCTATGCTCTTTCCTTCCCTCCTGTTGAAGCTACATGAGGAACCAGAGCATTTCTGAAGTGGGCTGAGCAGAGCTCCCAGATAACTAGCTAATCTTCTGTCTAGTCTTCTGAATTCAGACTGCTCACAGTCAATTTGCTCGTCTACATAACAGCATCTGAGCTGGTGAAAGTGATTCTCACTGTCTCAGTGTCTTTGACTTCAGCTGCCCTGCAAACACAAGGCAGGGTTTTTCTTCTGATCTGTCTTTGTTCCCATCCTAAGCTAGAGCTCATTCATATGAGATGGTGTAAATGTGCTTGGTCTGGGCAGCTGGCTAGCTTTGGGCAGAGGACCACTGATGAACCTGTAGTCTGCTGGAGTCTTCTTGGAGAAGAAGATGTCTCTTACCTAGGGAAACATGACATCCCACAAGGCTGGAGATGAGGCTGGAGCTCTGCTGGAGGGGGAATAGGAGTCTTTTGTTTGCTCTGACTAGGTAGGTGTCCACATACATGATGAAGGTTTTGGGAGACTAGGATGGAAATGGCATCTTGGTGACTGTTTGAGGTGGTCTAGGAGAGGACATAGGTGAGATGGAGAGGAGAACATGACTGGCAGGTGTGGGAGTGCAGAAGAATGGCTGGCTGTTACAAAACTTTCCAGACATACTGATTTCTGTTCTGCATAGTCCCGTCTTCCCTGTTTGACTTTTACTAATCCAGACTAATGACCCTGCTCATTTAACCCGCTTGCCTTCCTCTGGCCGCTGGTCAGCTACTTGTTTTATTCAGCCAGCCTGGACCTGCCGCAGACCTCATTCACTGTGACAGCCCTTATGCCCCAGGGAATACAAACAGGACTCAGGGGAGGTCAGATAGTCCATTTCCACCTGTTGCTAACCAGGCAGGTCTGGGACTGGTGAGAACACCCTAGTGACACTGAAACTAGCAGTATGAGACATGCTGGGAGTAACTGGAGCACTTGTGGCGTCCTGTAGGACTGCAGGCAAGTAACAGGGTCTCAATTCAGAGTGCTTGCAGGATGCTAACTGGGGACCTTGCCATTCTCAAGCCCTTTTTTCCAGGATAGTGCTGAGGTCACATTGTGATTCATGCTTTGAATGTTGGTTTACACGCAAATCTACCCCAAAGTTATGTCCTGAGAGGTGGAAAACACAACTTCATATTTCTGTTTGTTGTCAAAGTTTCGAAGGGACTCTGTGCAGCACCGAACAGCTGGTTGAGATTGACGCGGTCACATTGACCTCTGGTGGCTGCAGCCTTAGCGTGCTAGGAAAGCACTAAAGAAAAGCAGGTGGGTTTGGTGAGCTCTTGATTGCTGCGATTAAAATGCAGATGGGTTTATTCCTTCTCTGGGCTCCATTTGCCATCGTGTTGCCTCTTGGACAGTCATTTCATTTCTGCTCGAAGCAGGTGTGATCTGCCCCCTCTTTGTGCGTACATCTTCAGTCCCCGTGGTTCTTCCCCCTTACAATAAAATTCTGTTTGCACATGCACCAGTGAAAACCAAAGGTGGATCCTTTGTTGAAGAACTGATTTTACTCCCAGTTTCTAAACAGAGTAAGTCATACTTGGGGACAGCACGTAGTGCTCCCCTGAATATACTGTAACCTCTATAAGGTCAGTGTTTGGACCCTTCTTATGCAGGGGAGGGCAGACTTTAATGGTCCCCTTGCACAGTCTGGTGCAGAAGGAGCCAACCAGACTGGATTCACAATGAGCAGTGAGATGGACTCTCAGTTGATGCATTTTCTGGAAAGAGAGGAAAAAAAAAAAAAAAAGCTGGGACTGATCCCACAGGAAAAATGCTTTAAGAATAAGGCAACTGCGAGCAAGGCTGAAGTAGGAGCCAAGTCTGAGGAGATTTCCAGGCTTAGTCGTTGAGGTGGAACCCCTTTGTCACAGGCAGCTGGGCAGCTTTGCAGTATGTAAGTCCATCTCAGTGACTCAAATCCCATCATCCGGCTCTAATTCAGGTCTTCCTTGCCACCCTGCACACCTGAAGATGGAGAGGTGTTGCCAATACCTTACCAAATGCTCCCACATACTTTTGCCTCCTGTAGCTCCAGGCAATGGGTGTGTGCACGAGGGGGAGGAATGCTGAAGGAAATATTCACTTGTTTTGCTATCTCCACACACAGATACATGCATTTCCTTCCTGCCATGAAGGCCACTCTTCCCTTTTTTTGGGAGGGGGGGCTCATTCCTCCTCCCCTTCTGCAGACATCACCACCACCATGAAGGGAACAAACCACTGTCAGTGTGTCAGGACGGTCTTATCTCTGCTATGAAAAGTGTCCGGGAGATAAGCAGGTAGTCAAAGTCTTTGCAAAGGTTGTTAATATGAACGCTGAGTTTATATTTTATAAAATATAATATATATTTTTTAAAAAGTGTTACTTTTCTGTGTGTTAACTGATCCAGTTGAACCAGTGCATGATCCGATTGGATCAGGCTGGAGTCAATAATCCTGTTTCACAACCTCTTTCATGTTTTCAGCGTTTGTTTTTGTTCCACACAGGAACAAAAACTGCTGAGGTTTTTCACAACACCAGATTATGTTGGGACAGCTATTGCAGGATGGAAGGAATTAATAAGGGGATTATTTCAAACTTTCTTCCTCAACCTAAGAAGACCACCCTGAACCTTAGCAAACCTCCCCCCTGAAACATCTTTGGAAGCTGTAGGTCTTTGAAGATCACTGGGCTATAAGAAGAATAACATATTTTGATTGGAAAAAAAAAGGACCAAGCAAGAAATATATTATTGAAGATATTCTGACCAGTTCACATTACAGACACTGCGTGGGTAGACAGTTTCAGGGCAGGTTTGTAAAGATACTGTGATTCCCAAAACACAGGGCAGGACTTTACAAAGCATCTGAGCTCACCATCTGTAACCACAGCTTGAGCTTTATACTGACACTGTTTTAGCCACTCTATCAGGAATTCAACGAATTCCTTCCTCTCTTCCTTCCCCGCCTCAGACCTTCCTAAAGCTGTTTCCAAATGATGCAGTGCGGTGGCATAGCCAGCCCTGCCCCCTGCAGCGTAGCCTGGCTTGCCTCTGAGGGATCCTGGCTTCTTAGCACCCTTAGCCAGACCCACACCACAAGGTTCTGCAGAAGACCCAGCTGCCTGTCACACTCTGTGGACTATGTGTGCTAAGCCCTTCCTCTGGCAGTGGAAACAACGCATGGCTCACCATTTGCTGGCTTGTCATAGATTTCCTGTGTGAGACGGTGTGGCTTGGAAAGTTTTACTAGTGCAAATATTTTGATTATGATTTGAAAAAAACAAAACAAAACAAAACACAAACCACCCAACCAACGATTCAACACAAAAAATCTCACCCAAACACCCCAATGTCATTCCTAGTGTGAAATCAAGTGTGCCAGCACAAAAGTAGCTGCTACTAAAGCTATTTTGGTAATGCTATTTTGGAAATGTAACACCTGGCTGTGCTGTGAGCATGTGTGGTTTGGTGGGATCACACATCTCAGATGAACCTGGGATGTCTTCTTCAACTGCAGCTTCACTCCAAAGGGAGAGCTCTTCATCTCTGTGCCTCCAAACTCTGGCCAAAACCCAGGGATAGGATATATTCTTCCTCTTAGACGCTGTCTGACCTGTTGGGATCAGCTGCCCAGCCCAGAGCCTTCAGGGGTGGTCTGTTTGCTCCTGGGGTACCTGCCATGCTGAGACCCTCCATGAAGGAGAGCAGCTGATGGTGCTTGATGTGGGACCTGCTCTGTCTGATGATGTCTGTATGCTCTGAGTCACAAAGCACCACAGCCACTGCCCATGGGGTCAGGGCAGATGGAGGGAGAGGTTTCCTTGACATCAGTCTTGAGTTCATCTCTTTCTGGGTGATTGAGAGAAACCAACCCTTGTTTTGGGGCTTTTATCATGACCATGAAGATCTTATCTTCTATCACCACATAATATCCTGCTCAGGAAATCTTTTCACTAGAAAGAGAGACCTGGGTTGTTTGCCAGAGAATAACTAGCAAGCAAAAATTGACATGCCTTGAGTCAGAACGGGTTCCATGCAGGCAGCCTTGTTTGTATTTGCTTTTTGATCACTCAACTGGATGCCTCTGGCTGGAGGTAAGGGCTGGTGGCTGGAGCTGTGCCTTGTAACGGGTGGTCTTGGGTCAGCACACGCTCATTAGGGGGGAGCTGTGCAGCACTGGGTTTGCAAGGGAGGGGAAGGCAGCTGTTGGGACCCCTTGCAGGGAGGGTGAGTCAGCAGCAAATTCATACCCTCGGGGTGTCAGCCAGTGCCTGTTGGTTCAGATGCCATGTGAGAGGAGGTGGTTGCTGAAAGCCCTGCCTGCCTGTGTGTGTGTGTGCGCGCGCGTGTGCCTGGTGTTTGCTCAATGCCTGTGTATATTTTGCAAGAAAGAGGCTATGTATCTATGTGATGCTCTGTGCATCGCACATACAGCCTCAATTCTCAAATGGTGGTTGTGCTTGATCTTGAAAAGAACATAGAAGCATGAGGAAACCGTCTTCCTAAAGCCTCCCTTCCCTCAAACCACCTTGTGGAAGCTGGTGCAGGAACCCTGTGGGGACCAGAGAGGATGTGTCTGCCATTAGCCCTGGAGGAGTAACAAATGAAGATGTTCATTTTGGGCACAAGGGAAATCCTTTAGGACAGGGGCCCCAGTATGATTTCAGGGCCCCAGATTGTTTCATACTCCTCCCGCTTTGGTTCCTTCACTTATCTGAGAGAGGAGGGAAGGTTTCCATGCAGAGGTAAGTCTAGAAGCTGCAGTTATGGGGTGCTGAGGGCATCTCCCTTTTGGGAACACGTTGGCAGGGGCAGGAGCAATACAGGGCTCCTTCATGTTGTGTCCAGAGCCCTGGAAGGATGCACAACACTACTTTGTGCTACCCTGTGGGCTGACCCTGTGGCTGGGGGGAATCAGGTGAACTCCCATTTCTTATGAGCTTGATATTGCATTGGGAATCTCTTGAATGGAGCCTGTGCCGCCTGTCCTGGCTGCTGAGGTCTGAGGCTTGACATGGTTGAGCGTGATGAAGTGACAGTGTGATGGGATTGCTAGAGAAAATGAAAAACACCTGAGCCTTGGAGGAGGTGGCATATGATGTTGGAACTGAATCACAGTGTCCAACTCCATCTCTCTTAGAACCCTCCTAGTCCCAGTGGTAAGCACAGATTTGGGCAATTGGTTACCTGGCAGGGGTGGGGTTTACCATATGCAGACCCTTTCAGATGCTGTGTGGACACACAGATCCACTCCTGGGATTGCTGTGGCCACTTGGATCGGGGTGGGTGGAGGAAGGCTTCCTGGCATCTGCTCCTGGCGTGGGGGACTCAGTGCCTGTGGGGGACTCAGTGCCCGGTCAGGCTGGTGCAAGCCCCCGCATGCCCTGGGGTACCACTCAGTCACGCTGCCCGGAGGGTGACTCCAACCCAGCTCCACCCAGACACTACTAAGGAGGGGGCAGGGGTGCGGAAGAGAAATTAAGTCTGTGGGACCTTTTCTCGGCCTGGATCGGGCTTCTTTCCACCACCCTCATTTTCTGTCCTTATTTGACACCACCACCACCACCCCCCCCATCCAGAACCAGCCTTACATCTGGGGTGGCTAGGCTGCAATTTCTGGAGCCCTTGAACCAAAAAAACTCCTTATGCGCCTCTTCTCTGCAGGCAGAGTTGGGGAGCCTGTGCTCTGCCAGGGGAGACCGCCCGCCTCGGCAGCGCTGCGGTGGGAGGCCCGGCCGGGCACCCCCTGCCCCCGCCGGCCCGCCGCCAGGGGAAGCCGGGCGCGTTTCGGAAGAAGCCGGTGGCCAGCCACATCCTTCCGGAGAGCAGCTCCGTCCCGGGGCTGGAGGTGGGGGAGAGAAATACGGGACACGCGCAGAGAAAAGCCCTTCCGCGGCTCGCCCAGGTGAGGAGCACCCGCAGGGTCTCAGAAACCGGGAGAGGCCGGGGCAGGGACCGCCTTCGCCCCGCCGGTGAGTGCCGCCGGGGGCGGGCTGGGCTGGGCTGGGCTCTCCATCGCCCGGGGGCTGCCGGTTCCCTCCCAGCCGGCTGGAGGAGGGACGGGGGAGGGAAGGTGCGGCGGGGTGGGGAGAGCGCTTCAGACACACCTGCCGGGGCGGCGGGACGGCGGCGCGGAGCGGAGCGGGGCGCGGCCCGCCCGGCGGCGATGGCGGGTAAGGGGCGAGCCCCCCTCGGGAGCGGGTAACGGGCGCTTCTCCCCGCGGCCCGCGGGGGCGGCGCAGCCCGCTGTGGCCCCTCTCCCACGGGGCCAGTTGCGTCGCCCCAGGGCGGCCGGGAGCGTGGGTTTGGCACAGGCTCCGGGGGTGGTGGGCTGTTCGCTCCTCTTCTGCACTTTCCTAGCCACCTCCGCAGGGCTGGCTCCGGCTCGCCATTCCCCTCGGCGCGCCGTCGGGCTGGCCGGAGCGGGAAGCGCTGCCCGCCCCGGCCTGGAGGGGTCGCCGGGCGGCTGAGGGGGGCGCCCCGGGCGGCGGGCGGGGCGCGCCGGGCGGCGGGGTGTGCCGGCTCGGCTCCCAGGCCCTTCCGCCGTCTCCCTCTCCGCCGAGCCGAGGGGCTGGTCGCTGCTTGGACAGCTGGCGTGGGTTTCTTGGCGAAGTAACTTCGATTTAAAATCCAAAGTCCGCCGCAGAGGAGCGGAGCTCAAAACAACGCAGCTTGTGTGACCTGCTGTTGCGTCCTCCTCCTGCATACTTATGTCCCTGTGGCAAGCGAGCTTGTCCCAAATGAGAGAGATCAGCTTCTGCAAGAAACAAAGTTTGTTTTCTTTATTCAACCTAGGACAATCCAGATCTGTGTTGGTATTTAGGCTCCTAAGTCCTTTGGCGCTGGAAATCAGACACTTGATTATCTTTTGTGGATTCAACAATTCTCTTTTCCCGTTACGCTTCATCCAGCAGATCCTGAGCCTCTTGTATTTCTACTTGGAGGATTAATTTATGCACAGCTTTCTCAGCCATCCTCCTTGCTGTGCTAGGTGGCTGTCTGAAATAGTGTAATATCATTCTCACCCCAAGAAAGAAAGAAAAAAAACGCACCCCCCCAAAAAAAAAAAAAAAAAAAAGGTGGGAGGTTTCCTTCATGAACCACTGCACTGCCCCTGGGGATGTTTGTGGCTGGGGTAAGGAAAGCTGCGCTTGATGCCAGCACCAGAGCGGTAGGTAATGGTGCACACTGGCGGGGAGAGATGGCTTCATGGTCTCAGAAGATCTTTGCTGTGCTCTGCCTTGCCAGCCAAAAGGATTTGTGCTAGCCTCTGAAGCAGATTGTATTTCTCAAGTGAAAATAGGTAATGCTGGTTGAGTTGATACATAGCTGGAAAGAGAGCTCCTTGCACATACCTGCTCCATCACAGCTCGTAGGATGTAATGGAGCAAGTTCGCTACTGCTCTAAGGGTTTTCGGTCCATTGACTTCAGGTGTTCCCTCTTGCTTTATTTGGTTGATAGATGGATTCCCTTGTTGCTACATATTTCCAGGGCTCCACACTGATGTGTGGAAGATACATTGAAGGTAGGCTTCTGCAATTCCCGTTTGGTTTCACCTGTAGCCAACTGCTCCATGCAACGGTGCCCTCAAGAACATGTTTGGTCACCAACGCTTGGGGTGTGCACAGTCGAGTGAATCACCAGGGAAAGCCACCTTTCCAGCCCTAGTATGAGACAGCACGTCCCAGGTTCTGAAAACTCTTGGTCTTGAGAATTTCCAGTTTGCAAGGAGGGGAAAAAAGGAAGATGTGCGATGTTTGGGGGGATTTAAAAATGCTTCAGGGATGAAGATAACATCTTCCCTGGACTTCCTACAGTATATGTTCCTAACTCCCTTATGCACCGCTTGTCTTCTGTGTATCTAAGGCCCTAAGTGGACACTGAAGATCCTGCTGAACCAATTTGTATGTAAAATGGCTTCTGATGTATCTGAGTCCTGTTTGCAAGACTGATGAATCATTTGCAGGATCATACCTTGACTCATGTTCTCCCATGCCTCCTCATGCCTTTTATCCTGTGCTTCTCCATCATTCCTCAGACTTTCTCTATCCTTTTATCCTCCCAGCCCTGGAGAATGCCCCTGCCCAAGCCTGCAGCCTCTTGGAGCAGGAGGAGGAAGAAGACACCATCTGGGAGAAGATTGAGAGTGCACGACATCAGCTGACCCGCTCCCTGAACCCGGCGAAGCTTACTCCGTACCTGCGCCAGTGTCGTGTGATAGATGAGCAGGATGAGGAGGAGGTCCTGAATTCATGCCGATTCCCTTGCAAAAGCAACCAGACAGGTGGGAGAAAGCACAAATTTGCACTTAGATGGGCCTGGTTTGTGGGGACAGCCTGGTTTTGATGTGCAGTGGATGCTACCCAGCACGTGTTTATGTGGCCTCCTGGTGTCTCCCACTGCATTGCTACCTCGGCTTTGCTGCTCTCTGAGCTGTTCTGCAGCCAGACCTCCCTCTCACCCTCTGTGGGCTTCCCCCTGCGTGCACATAGATGAAGGCAGTATTCCCACCCCATTCCCTCCTGTAGCCATTCCCATTCTTGTGGATGGAAGTAAAACTGGTGGAGATGCTACTTCATATTATGAAGCTGGGCTATGCTGTTTTCTTTCTGGTTTGCAAGGAATTAATCCTAGCTCTTTGTCCCTTCTTCCAGGTTACCTGATGGACATCCTCCGGCGCCGTGGAAAGCGAGGCTATGAAGCCTTCCTGGAATCCTTAGAGTTTTACTACCCAGAGCACTACACGCGGCTAACGGGGAGGGAGGCAGCCCAGCGCTGCTCTATGATCCTGGGTAGGGGCAGGTGCTCCGTCTTCTCTTCAGCTGCTGCTTGCATGGGAAGGGTCAGAAATCTCTGCATGTGCATGCATAAAAACCTGGTTCATGCTACCAGTGTGTGAGGAACCCTGACAGCTCTGTGCCCTGGATCTGCTAGGGAGGGGGCCAGGTGTACGTGTGTGATGGACTGTTGTGCTGTAAACCTGTGACAAGAAGGGCTACAACCCTCAGGAGAGCTTGGCACCCCTTGGTGGAAAACAGAGCATTGAGCATATCTGCAGGCTGGTATTTGGCAGTTACCCCTGTCTCAGCAGCCAGGACCAGATTCTCCTTTGTCTCCCCCCAGATGAGGAAGGCCCTGAGGGACTAACTCAGTTCCTGATCATGGAGGTGAAGAAGGTGAGGGCTCAGCGGAAAGAGCACCTGCTGAAGGAACACCAGCTCCAGTTGAAAAACCAGGCATTGGAGCAAGAGCAGGCCCGGCTGGAGCAGCAGCTCAAGGAACTCCTGAAGGTGCAGGAGCGTTGCCAGCGGCTGAGAGAGGAGTGGGACTCCAACAGTGTGGAGCTGCTGAGGCTGAAGGATGAGAACTACATGATGGCCATGCGCTATGCACAGCTCTGTGAGGAGAAGAACATGGCCGTGCTGCGAAGCAGGGACCTGCAGCTGGCGGTATGGCTTTGGGGAACATGAGGGTTGGCCGCAGGAGGTGGTGGGGGTCTGACGACTGAGAGGGATGCGCACGAATGTCTGCACATGGTGGCCTGTGAGAGTGAAGGAGCTGATGGCAGGCAGGACATATGTTGGGGCATGTGCCCCTGCTCTTGAGGGGGAATGTGCCCTGCAGGGCAACACAGGAGGCTCTCCACTGCCCTAGGGCAGCTGCAGATACAGCACCTAGAGGAGACAAAACGGACTCCTCAGAGGAGCTGTCAGGGCGATGCCTTCCTCAGCATCTCTCAACTCTCAGCCTGGCTTTTGGTACTGTGAGATGCCCTGTCTGCTCCTGCATGTTCCTGCTGCCCTGTGCTGCCTGCTCCGCCGGCAGGCGCTTGCAATGTGTCCGGGTAGCGCAGACACACAGCAGTCAGCTGATTCTGTCAAATCTGAGTTTGTATTTACTTCTTCCCTGGGAAAGGGCTTGTGTTTTTCTCTTTCTAGTGAGGATGGTGGCTGTGCAGGCACCTGCACATGAGGCACTGGGCATGGGCATGCTGCCTGGAGCTGCCCAGCGTGCCTTGCTGCTCGTAGGAGTGTTTTGGCCCAGACTTCACCTCCCCCTGCCGCTCCCCACCACCTCCTTGTCTCCCTCATGACGTTTGGGAGATTCATGCCCTGCATACCTGAAGGAATTCGTGATGCTGCATGCCAGCTGCCAAGCTCTCACCTGCAGCAAACTCACACCCATTTCCTGCCTGGGCATGGACAGCCCTACTTTGAACCTATTAATAACCCAATTTCCTCAGTGCTCAGCTGTCTCCTGGCATTTCCCCTACCAGTCTTGGTCTGGACCTCTCACAGAGCCCCACAGTTACATTTCATTCCTCATTCTGCTCTGCCGGTGCTGGGATCCTCCCCTGCCTTCTATCTGGTATTCCTGCCAATGCCAGCTCCCCTGGGCCTCCTCTGAGCAGGGAAGTGAATTGCTTGTGGGTGACTATGGGGTAAAGAAATCACCCTGGAAGCAGGGTGGGCCACCAGACCCCCTCCTGACTCCAGGGTCCAGAAGTGTCTGGTCTCTGAAAGTCATTCTAGGTCTTTTGGGCAGATTTACAGAAGTAATCCTGTTCCAGAATCTCTCCTTGGCAATTGTGGCAGTGCTGCTTAGTGCTCAGTGGCTTTGTTAGGTTTCCCCTGCCCTCTTTGCTCTCAAAGCCTTACCTGGCTGTGAGACTTGGGTTCTCTGATCAGACTCACCAGTTGTCACAGTTCTGTGAGGACCTCCTTTACTCCTAAAAGTAACTGACCTCCTCTGTTTCTAGTGACATGTCGGTGGAGGAGTGTGAGAGCAGGCCAGGGTGTGACGATGCATCTGTGGTACCATGCAGCCTCCAGCAGCTTGAGCCTTAAACACTTCCCAGGCCAGAGGTGGTCTCCCCACACTGAATAGCCTCCAGTGGATTTTTCTACTGCAGATTTGGTTTTCAGCTGTTCTAGGAGCTGGGAAGCCTTTAAGATACAGCTGCTGGCCTTGGCAGCACACCAGAGGTCCCTGGTCCACCCACGGTCAAGGCCAGCTGCACTGGGGATGCCCCTAGGCACCAAGAAAGTGGTTGCACCAAGAGAGGATCCTGAGACTGACTTTGCTTATGCAAGTGCATCTTCCTCCTTTGCCCTGCAGGGAAAAGCTTTTGTGCGCAGCTGTGCTAACCTTGGCCCAACAGCAGGATACTCCTTTGCCCAGTTGCCCAGCCCTGGCTTTCCTTACCTCCAGACCCTTTTTCTGCCCCGCATCCTCTGCTTCACTCTCCTGCTAAGGCAGAGGTGCAGAGCTATGTGTGTCAAGACTATGTTTCTTCCCTGGGTTGCAGGTGGATCAGCTGAAATGCAAAGTGACCAGCCTAGAGGAAGAGTGCAGCCTGCTGCGGAAACAGGTGTCTGTGCCGCCCCAGCGAGAGGCAGAGGAGCGGGGCCACCCCGACACCGTGTCTGAGCTGTGGGCTGAGAACCAGCGACTCACGGCATCGCTACAGGAGCTGCAGGGCATGTTGCAGGTACCTGGCGGGGCAGGGAAGGCTCCAGGTTGCCTCCTTCCCTGGGGCAGCCCCAGTGCTGGTGATGTGAGCACTGGAAAGGTGGGTGAAATCACTGTCCTGCTTGGCCTGTCCCTTCCTCTGAGCATATTTCTTGGCTGTGGTGACTGCCGTTGCTTCTGGGTTGAGGTAGCGATGGGCCCTTGTTCCCAGCTCTGTGACTCTTGGATGTGCTTACAAGTGTGACTTTGTGCCTTGGAGTGTGCATTAGATTAACGTAGGAGGATGATGACAGTTGCGCCAGTCTGCTTGTCATTGTCCTGGTCTGGTGCTCCCTCAGTGCTTGTGGTGCAGTGACAGTACCCTCACTCTCTAGACGCCCGGCGAGGGCCCAGTGCCAGGCTCTGAGCAGATCCTGCTGGACATTCTGGAGCACGACTGGAAGGAAGCCCAAGATGACCGGCAGGATCTCTGCCAGAAACTCAGCTCCCTGCAGAATGAGCTGCTGTGGGCCGAGGAGCTGAGGGATAAGGTAGAGCATTCATCACCACCCCCATCACTGCCCCCGCACACCGAGAAGGGCCTGGAAGAGAGGGGAGGGAGGGGACTGGGAAGCCACAGCAGTCACTTCTAGGAGGGCTAATGCTTGCTGCTTGCTGTTGCCAGTACCTCCAGGAGGTGGAAGATTTGCAGCTGAAATACCGGACATTGCAGAAGGACTGTGATCTCTACAAGCATCGTATGAACACAGTGCTGCTGCAGCTGGAGGAGATCGAAAAAGAGCGGGACCAGGTAAATTGCTCTCCCTACAGCTCTCCACCTCCCAGCTGGACCAGGGCATTTGTCTCTGCTCTGGATAACCCGTCCTTCCCCAGTGGATCTTCTCCATCCATGCAAAGGTGTGAGATGGGGATTAGTAGTGCAGTTCTTTGCTTTTTCTCACTCTCAGCCTGGCTTCTTGCAGGCAATCCAGAGCCGTGATGGGGTGCAGCTACAATACTCCCAGAGCCTTATTGAGAAGGACCAGTACCGCAAACGCGTGCGGGCCCTGGAGGAGGAGCGGGATGAGCTCCTAAGCAAGCTAAGCCAGGCAGAAGGGCTGAACAGCACTCTGGAGGCACAGCTGCAGCGGTGCCAAGGCAGCCGCAGTCTGAGCAAGGTGAGGGTGGCTAGAAAGAAGGGGGACCAGAGAAGGCAGAAGGGTCAGGACTGATTTCTGGGGGGCGCAGTGGGGTGATGGAGTCCCTTCTCTCCCAGATGTGCAGCTCTTCCTACTCCCTCTGCTCCAACCTCAGCAGCACCTGGAGCCTTGTAGACAACTCTACCAGCTTTACAACTGGACTTGTGGATCCGCTGGGGGTTTCTGTTATCCCATTCCCAGGGGATTCGGCCATTCAGAGCATGGTGAGCACTTGACCATGAGAGGCTGACCCTCAGCTGAGGGCAGTGGGGACCCATGCTGCTCAGGAAGGGCACAGAGGCATCTGAGTGGGTTTGTTGTGGGGCTATGACTTTGTGGAAGACGGGGCATGGGGCTGTGTGTAAGGTGGGGCAGATCCCAGGTGCAAAGCTTTGTTCTTTCAGTCTCTGACAAACTGGCCAGCGCCGCACTGCTGCAGTATGTATGCAGCACTCAGCTGGGTAGGAAAGAGGGGGAAGTGAAACTCTCTGCAGCCCATATGACACCCTAGAAATCAACAGCCTTATGTAAAATGTTATCCTACCCAAAAAGCTGTTTAATCTACGCACGCTGGGGGAGAAATCCTGGCTCTTTTGAATCCTGTAGCAGCATTGTATTCTTTTTACGGGAGCCAGGTTCTTTCCTTTGACTCTTTGAACTCATCCTAAAGCACCCTAAGATGGGCAGTTCCACAGGTGTGTGGTGGCTAAAAGGGAGATAGAAGGACAAAGCTGGGTATTCTCTTCATCTGTTCCTACTCCTACAGCTTATACATTGCAAAAAGATGGGGATGCAGTGTCATGCAGCTCCCTCTGTGGTCTCTCCTCGGGAAAACAAGGTGCCCCTGGGTGTTTGGAGGGATATGGATGGTCCCTGAAGAGTCGTGTGATACCTGAGGAGCTCTTTGTGACCTGATCTGAAGGGAGGGGAGAGGTGGTGCTGGGTGTTGGTGTTAGCAGACATCTCTCTTTCACTGCCCAAGGAGGTGACTCCCGACAATGAGAAGGATATCAACCGCCTTTCCACCTTCCCCTTCCCCCCTTGCATTGGCTCCATCCTTCGTCGGCAGCGGGAAGATAGGTGCATGCCCTACAAAAGGTGATTGCTGGGGGCTGCTCCAGTCCGTCTCCTTTGTGGGGCTTTTGGGGCCCAGGGAGAGCAGGCTGGAAGGGGAGGGGTGAACCTGGAGTGGGGGCTGAGAGTGGGAGGGCTGGCTAGCAGCTGTGTGCTGGCTGAGCGGGGGGCTTCTGTGGGGTAGGGGAAGGTTGTGGGGATGGGATTGAGAATGGGATGCAAACAGGCTTTGGAAAAGCTCTTGCCTCACAGATCCCATTTTGTCTCCTTTGTAGCTTGTCCTGTGGCTCCTTCAGCAGCATGGAAGATGCAACAGGTATCAGGGTGGGGGCTTTCCCCAAAGGGTGTAGCTAAAAAGAAGTGGTGGTTGTGCAGGGAGGGGTTGGACAACTGACCCTCCCTCATACTTTTGGTTTGTGCAGCTCACTCTGAGGGCTCTGTATCTGTAGCAGGGTGCTATGGACCCATGCATCCCCATGTGCCTTACCAGCCACAGCAGCTGGAAAAGCTGGGTTTTCTTCTGCAGAGCAGGCAGCTATTCACATCAGCTCTGTTTAATTCATGGAGAGCGGCATTGACAGATAATTTGATGTGAAGCTGGGGGAGCAGGTAACAGAATAGAGAAATGCTTTTGCCTTGGGTTGTTACTGGATATTCCCTTCATCTGCTGCTACCTGGGTGACGGGTTGTAAATCTGGAGTGGAGCTCCTGGTGCTGGCAGGTCCTGTGGTTAGTGCTGGTGGCTGATGTCTGGGCACATCTGGGTGGTCCTGGCTGCTGCCACCTTCTGTCTGAAATGCTGATGGAGTGAAGATTTGCTTGTTCTCAGGAGGCATGGGAAACTGTCCAGGAGGGTGACTGTTCAAAGCCTCCCTGAAGCCTCGATTTCCTAGTCAGATGCTAGAAGATGCCCAGGAAGGGTTGACAGACCCTTGCCACCCCAATAACATGAGCTCCCTGTAGTACTCGGAGAGGTGATGTGCTCCCTCTTGCTCTCTTCCCTAGGCAGTGGTTTTGCCAGCACCTCGCTTGGGGCCTTCTCTTCTTCCAGCAGTACCTATGCCAGGGTGAAGTCAGAGATCTGCTTGTCCACGCTTCCCAGCCGTGAGGAGGTCACCAGGAGGTTACTGTTGCTCTCTGAGCTAGGCACACCGAGCCAGCTGCCTGGGGGGATGTTTTGTGGTTATGCGGGACCATGTTTGGGAGAGACATCCTTCCTTTCTGCCTCCCCCCTTGCAGGCTTTTTCTCGCTAGTGGGAGAGGAGAGAAATGAAGATGCTATAGTTCTTGCTTCCTAGCAGGAATTCCAATGTTTTGTGCTGTCCCATTTGTCATGGCAGGGGTGGAGATGTTGCCCTGGGCTGGGCACACATCTGTCTAGGCAGGGACAGGACTGTGGGAGCCCAGCTTGGCTTCAGTGTTAGGGCTGGTGGGATGGAAGGGGCTGGTGTGATGGAAGAGGCTGTTGGGGGTTTGTGAGCTCCGTGTGCGCCCTGGTGATGGCTGTGAATCACAAGCTCTGTACCACAACGCTTGGTACAATAAACACCCTGTAGCTGGACACAAGGCATGGGGAACCGGTTCTTACAAAAAGCAGCAAACTTCAGTTGCTGGACTTAGCATTTCTCTTTGCCAGGTCACTGGTGGTGCAGCTCGCTAGCATGGGTCACTCCAGCAACCCCTCACCCCAGAAGAGCCTCGGAGCAGACATATCCATCCTTGGAGGGAACAGAACAGGGATTTATGTGCAGTGGGTCAAACCAGGCTCACGGGTTGAGGAAGCAGGACTCAGGGAAGGGTGCCGGCTCATTGAGGTGAGTCTGGGAATGGGCTCACTTCGTGGGTTTGCAAGGCACCTGGAATGATGCAAGGAGTGTGGAGTGATCCCCAGTGCAAGCTGACCTCTACCCAGCTTGAAGGCCAGCTCCATTTCTCTTGTTTCCCAGGACTGCTCCCTGCCTAGAGCTTTAAGCAGCACAAACACCCATCCAGGTCTCATGGCACTTGAGCGTACCTATGCATGTAAAAATGCTGAGACCTTCTGAAACACTTTCTTCAGCTGTGGGGAGGGGAGAAACAAAAAGGAGTCGTGCAATTAAGACAGCAGTATGGCTGTGTCCTTAGGGTTGTCTGTCACCTTGTAGTATTTCAGGGCAGTTTGCATCCTGCACATGCCTGTTGCAAAGCAATCAATTCTGAGGCAAAATTTCTAAGGCCTTTGTGACCCTCCTGAGCTATAGAGAATAATTGCTCTGAAGAAAGCTCCTGGATGGAGGGAAGGGCATTTGTTTTGGCAAGAATGACACCACTTGAAATACAGCTACACTACTTGAATTAATATCCCACCTGTAACTGAAAATAAATCAGCTCACCTGCCCCCACTCCCACACGCATTCATGCGCACACATTTGCTTTCACAGCAGACTGGGTGGTGGCTAGCAGCAGGTGTTTCAGAGGCAGAGGGGGGACCCAGAGGCAGACTGAGGATCCCTTGTCCTCAGGTAGAGCTTTCCCTGGACCTGCCTTGCTCTGTAACATCTCTTGTTTAACCCTGCTGGGTGAGGGAGCTGAGTGGGGAGCCTGCTTTTCCAGCCTTTAAGTCTAACAGTATTGGATCCTTGCTAGCTGAGGGTGCCGTCACTGAAGGAAGAGGTGCTTTCCTTGGAGAACTGCACACGGGAGGTTGCCTACCTGAGCCTGCTGCATTGGGATGAGCCCTCTAGCCTCGTCTTTCAGCTGGACCTGGAAGGTAAGGCCCTGGTGGCTGGGTCATCTTTGAGCCTGAGCTCTCTGCCTCCATTTCCAGACCCTCTGCCCAGCCTTGGAGGTAAATCTCAGTTATCTCTCTCCTCTCCTGTTTGGTCCTAGGCCATCATGTCTGACACAGGGGTTGGCCGGCCGTAGCTCCGGTAGCTTTCCCTGTCTGGTGCGACTTGTGCATCCTCTGAATTACAGGATGGAGGTACAGACCTTCTGTCTGTTGGCCTCCTCTGCAACCCCACCCCAATCTGTAGCATCACAGCTGTGCTGGGGACTTGGCTATCTTATCAGCGATGGTTGCTTCCTGCGTTCCCACCTGTGGTGACCTATCTCTCCTGCTCCAGGATACCAGCCTCTGCAGGAAGCTCTGGAAGAAGGAAAGAAGTTTTCTGGAGACTCTTTTTATGTACGCACCAACCTGTCCCTCCTGGAGCTGTCAGACCCTTATGCACTGTGTGTGAAATGTCGGGAGATCCTCCATGTCATGGACACTATGCACAGAGGGCGGCTGGAGTGGTACTGCTCCCGTGTTGATCCCTTGACCATGCGGGACCTGGACAAGGGGACAGTGCCCAACTATAGCAGGTAACCAGGGTGAGGAGGAAGCCAGGGGGTACCTGGGGTACCTGTCCCATTTATCTGTGGTGAGCATCCCCTAGGAGTCCCGAGGGGTGCAGACTGGCCTCTTGATAGTGTGGGCTACCCACGGCTTGTGTGGGGGACCAGTGTAGTAGTGTTTGGGTGCCTTGAGAGGATGGGAGGTTGATTGAGGGCTTTGATACGTCTGGAGAAGATGAGGCTGAGGGGTGACCTTACCGCATCCTACAGCTACCTGAAAGGATGTAGCGAGGTGAGTGTTGGTCTCTTCTCCCAGGTGACAAGTGGTAGGACAAGAAGAAATGGCCTCAAGTTGTGCCAGGGGAGGTTTAGATTGGCTATTAGGAAAAATTTCTTCACCAACAGAGTTGTCAAGCACTGGAACAGGCTGCCCAGGGAAATGGTTGCATCACCATCCCTGGAGGTATTTAAAAGACATGTAGATGTGGTGCTTAGGGACATGGTTTAGTAGTGGACTTGGCAGTGCTAGGTTTATGGTTGGACTCAAAAGATCTTAAAGGTCTTTTCCAACCTAAATGATTCTATGATTGTATGCTTCAGTAGGTCTGTGGGCGTTGGTGAAGAGGTCACAGCAGGTTACAGTCTCTGGGGGCTCTAGAGCTGCTTGAGTGCAAGCTCTCTGTCTTTTCAGGGCTCACCAGCTTTTGAAGATCCAGGAGAAGGGCCAGATGCCTGGGCAGCAGAAGGGCCACAGAACTAATGTAAGCCGAAGAACCTAGCAATGAGAGCTCTGTGTGTGCACCTGTGGCCACCCCACCACCTCAGCATGCAATCTGCCCCACTCTGTTGGTAAACCAGCTCGTACAGAGGTGGCAGCTGGGTTAGCAAGCAGAGCAGGGGCTTGTAGCCCAGGCAGTGTTACTGCTCTCTGGCTGCTTTCCTACCCCCTCCCCACCTCCCAGACTGCACCTGACAGGGGGCAAACCTGGTCCCATACTTTCTACGTGTGTGCTCCATCCCCTTTGCCCCAGTGGGTGCTCTGCAGCCAGCTCTGTGTGTGTGTGTTGGTCTATGCTCTCAGCCTTATTGCCCTCACTTTCTGCTCAGCTAAAGAAACGAGCCTTGGACCAACTGCGCCTAGTGAAATCCAAACCGCAGAGGAGCCCAGAACAGCCCCCTCAGCAGCTGTGGCTGGACCCCTGCTCAGGTGAGCTGTTACCCCTGCACCTGCCCCATCACCCTTGGACACCCAGTTGTCCCTTGTGGGCACTGAAGGGACACTGCCATCTGGGATGCCTCAGTGTCTCTGCCCACAATACCTCTTATAACTCTGCTAATGGGATTTTGGGAAGCCTGTGCATATTTAAAGTCCCTCTTCCTTTTCCCTGGTTTTCTGGGGCTTTCCATTGCTTCTGTGGTTCTTGGGGTCACCTAACTTTTTGTGGAGAATAAACTGGTGCATAACTTGAGGAAGTTCCGGGAAATGGATGAGGTGTAGTTACAGCCAAGGTATCTGCCCATGAATGAGTGTTGTAACCAGGGTAGGATCTCTCCTGGGACATAGGATGGTTGGTAGGTGCCTCCATGAGTCAGGATGAGGGGGTGGTACAGGGAGAATGGGATAGTCCATGGGCTGGTGACAGGCTGGTCTGTGTTGTCACCTTCGGCTTTCTCTTCGTTCCTGTCTTCTAGACCCAGATGTGAACCTGAAGCCTTACAGCTTGGTGCGCCCTGTGGTGGTCAAGACACCCCGTCCTGTGGTGCTGTCACCTAACTGTCTTGCACCACGGCTCATCAGAAACCTGCTGGACTTGCCCACTTCTCGCCTGGACTTCCACGTGTGCCCAGCAGGTAGGCAGCAATGAGTGGTCGGCACGTTCTGTTTTGGGAGAAGTGAAGTGCACAAGCCTCCTGCTTCTGAGGTCTGCTTTCCCCTTTTATCTCCTGCCACTTCTTAGGCATACAGTGAGAAGCTAAGATATTGCTCAAAGAGGTAACTTCTGTGGAGGCCTTGGTCAGCCCAATGCAGGGAACAGATGCTCTTAGTCTTGGAAGTATGAGATGTAGTCTCATGGGACTCTTGGAAAGCACATGAGGTGCCTCTTCAGTGGCTAAGTGCGGAGGTCTCTGTCTTCCCAGACAATATCTATTGATAGGTCACCTTCTTGGGCTGAGTGTCTGCAGGATGTTCCCTCCTGTTTTTAACTGTCTCATCCCTTTGGACCACAGGGAATCCTTCTGGTCTCCGGGGGAATGGGGATCCTCCCTCTTCCCTTGAGTGGGTGGTCGTGGCATTGCCTTGCTGCTCTGGGTGACTCTTCCCAGAGGTGAAGCCCCTGGCTGAGGTACCATCTGCAGGTTGACTTCATACCAGCTCTTCCTCCCCAGGAACGGGAGGATCCAGCCTTAGTGCTGCTGTCCCCTTCCTTCTGCCAGCAGTGTGAGGCTGACACGCCACTGCAGAGGCTGCTGCGGAAAGGGCTTTTCTCCCATAGGGAATTTTCACAAAGGACAGCTTCTTTCCTCCTTCCTCCTCCCATCGCCATCTCTCTCCTTTCCTTGTGTTTAGAGTTCTCCCTTTGCCA
This sequence comes from Falco cherrug, assembly GCF_023634085.1. Classification (NCBI taxonomy): domain Eukaryota; kingdom Metazoa; phylum Chordata; class Aves; order Falconiformes; family Falconidae; genus Falco; species Falco cherrug. Next base: position 34,666,109 of record NC_073701.1, on the reverse strand, counting down.
ACTGCAGGACTGAAAAATGAGTCGGTATATTTTTTGGGGGAAGTGGTGATGGAGGTAGTGAAAAATCTCTGGTCTGCTGGAGAGAAAGTATAGCTCTGAAACTTGGCCGCTGGGCTTCTTATCTGAGTGGCTTGGCCATATATCCTGTCCTACTGAGCCCTCTGCAGGGTCCCCCTCACATTGCACGGGGACACGCTTCGAAGCCATTACTGTGGCTGGGAATTTACACTGAGGGCAAAAACTCTGGTCTCCCCTGTCAGTTTTGCCTGTTGCAAGGGAAGGAAGGTGATCTGGGATCCCCGAGCCGTTTGTTTTCTTCGCTGCCTGTATTTTCCTTTGGAGAACTCCCCAGCCAGTGCAGTTAGTGTAAGTCGGCTGATCTCCCACAGGAGCCAGTGGCCCCAAAGGAAACAGATGGCTCTGCAGAATCCAGCTTTACCTGGGAAGGACCTATGCCACCAGGCAGAGGATGCCCAGCAGCCTGGGGCTTGGAAGAGTCTTCTCCTAAATAAATTATTTCTATCTTAGGGATGAGCAGCTTCTAATAGCCTTATTAGGTTCCCTGCTTAGGTTTCAGTGGCACTGTGGGCAGCTGTCTAGGGCAGCACGGTCAACAGCCCTAGACATCTGCCCACAGTCTGGTAAAGCCTGGCATCTGCTTAAGCCAGCCACACGGGGCTGCGGAGCCTGTGGGTCCCAAGTGAGGTCTCTGTGTGTGTGTGTATCGTACATCTTCTTTTAGGAGTTACCAGGGGCACCTGGCGATTGTTGTTTTGTCCACAATGGACTTCACTGTCCTGCCAGCTCTGCCCTCGGTTCTCTGTCTCAGCATCACCTCTCTGTTGCTGTCCTGCCTGGCATTGGCTTGGCTGTTGGGTGCTGTCCTTCTGCCTCTGAGCAGGGGGAGGTGGCTCAGGCTGCCCCCAACAAAAGGAGGTTCAACTTGGCCCCCATCTTCCTCCCGCCAAGATGCACACTCCTCTTGCTTCCCTAGCTCTGCCTGCTCACTGGAGCCATCTATGACCCCATGTAGCTCACAAACCCTGCAGAAAATCTACCTGGAAAAATAAAGCAATTATTTTTATGCCATAGTCTGTTACAGAGTGGGGAGGGACAATGTGGCAATGGGGAAGGGGGTATAATGGCTGTGAGCTGGCTTAGGCTGCTCCAGTACTGCAACACAAGTGCTGCTCTTGCCCTGCAAGGTGTCTTCAGCTGTGATATCTTGCTTGTTCTGTATGCAGAAAGCTGCAGGAGATCCATGCCAACGTGTAATGTTGTATAATTAGACTCACTCTCCAGAATCCATAAACGCTGAACTTCATAAACATCAGCGCAGCAGTAAATGTGCGGGATCTGTGGTGGAAAATATGTGCAAGAGGAAGAAGGGGCTGACATCTCCTTTTTCATATCTCCTCTTGGTTCACAGAGAAGCTGGCAGAAGGGGAACCCAGCGCAACCCCTGATCAGGAGCACCCTGTGTCTAGAACTGCGCCCCAGGGCCAGAGGGAGAGCAGGCGAATCCACATGATCCGGGAGGCAATGGAGAAGGTGCTGAGCTGTTTGGTGTGGAGAGAGAGGGCCAGGATGGGGCACCCCATTCAGATTGGAGGAGAGGAAGGGACAGCTGAACAGGAGAAGAGGAAGGGTGGGGTGGTGATAGAGAAGCAGCTGCTTGCTTGGGGACTGTGTAGTTTGGAGGGTGTTTTAGGTTCAGGTGCTGTGAGGTTGTGGGGCAGCAGGTACAGACTTTTTCCCTGAGTCTTTGTGGAGCTCAGGTGAAAGAAATGGCAACTGAGGATTCTTAGTGGAGGTGGTGGAAAATGCCATATGCAGAAATGACCTCCCTGCTCTCACATTCCTCGTCTTCGCCAAAGCAGCAACAGCTTTGCTCAGAGCAGACAGATAAATGTGGAGCTGTTGGTGACAGCGACGACAAAGAGGATATGAAGATGGGCTGTAGCTGAGTGAGGGGTCTGGTGGGCTCTTGGGTTGGTGATGGAGCAGGTGACCCTGTTCTTTAGTTCCCTCCTTCCCTCTTGGCACTTCCCGTAAATCCCACATTTAATGGAATTACTATTGGAAAAGCAATGATATTGCACAGTATGGGGTTTGATTTAATGTAACTGTCAGGGGCTGGGGTTATTTTTTCTCCATTTAAACCAGTAAATCTATTCAATTTCCCTTCCAGAATAAACACTGCCTGCTAGAGCTGGGAGTTCAGAGTGTGAGGGATCTAATTAAAAGTGAAATATACCCTATTGTTATCCATGTCGAGGTCACTGAGAAGAATGTTAGAGGACTCAGGTAAGAAAAGACGGAATGGCCTGGCTGTTGGGTATCGCGAGAGGAGTGAGAGGCCCTTGTCACTGTTCAGAGGGAGAGACAAGGATCAGGATGAGAGCACTTGCTGTGTGTGTGTTTGGGTTGGCTGATGTGAGGGGAAAAAGGGCAGGAGAACTGGCGTTGTGTACATGTGAGGGAGTTCCTGGGTGGTTTTGCTACCTCATCTCTCTATACCAAGTGTAACTCTCATCCTTGTGTTTTCCTCAGGAGCTTGCTGGGGAAGGCAGGCCAGCGGGATTCAGAGGTGCTGAAGGTGTGCCGTGGTGCAGAGCAGGCTCTCCACACTCTGCCGTGTTCCTGGGCCCGTGTGGAGCCCCACGCCTGGAGCCACACTGAGGAGCTGCCCAAGGTGGTTCGGGGATGCATCTTCCAGGAGCAAACTCGCCCGCTGTGGATCGAGGAGGGTGATGACTGAACTGGGATAGCAGCAGGCACTGCCAGCTACTGTCCCCAAGAGCGGTTCTTGGAGGTTCCTGCCTTCCCAAGCTCCTCCAGATAGCGTGTTCTTCCTCCCCAAGGGAATGCCAGCAACAAAGGCCCCCAGGAGTAGTGTTTCTGGTCCTCTTGAGGCCACCAAGAGCTGGGGAGTAACACATGCTGCCTCCCCTGTCTGAGCTTTCTGTGTTTTATTGGAGAGACTTCTTCCGGTGACATGGTGGAAACCACCCTCATGGGCTGTTCCCCATCACCTTGAGCTGCCTTTGTCTCTGGTATGTGGTCAGATTGCCAGATGGGGAATGTAGGGGAACTGTGTGGGATTGGGCTCTGTAGGAGCATATCTCTCACACATTTGGAGCCCTTATCCCATCACCTTCATCTGCCCTGCCCTGTGGCACTGTGTGCTCCGGGTGCCCTCTTCCCATCTACCTCACCTCCGGCCCCACAGCGCAGGGAGCACGGCTTATGTGCCGACACCTGGCGTGGCTGGAGTGACACTAAGCTTGCAACAAATCCTCGTTTTACAGGAGCTGTACTCTTTATTGCTTGTAAATTATTAATGGTGCCTTTTATTGGCAAACAACATATAAAGGAGAATTAAATACCATTCATAATGGGAATGGCAGGCTATGGGCTTTTGTGTTACTGAGAAGGTTCAGGTAATGACAATGGGGTATTTTTCTCCTTTAGCTGAGACCCAGCTGCCCAGTCCTCCAGGGGAAGGAGGGAGCACTGGTTTTGCTGTTGGGAGAGCAGCAGTAGGTGTGGGGAGAGGATAGGCTGAGTGTGCCTGTGACCAAGCCCCCTCGCCTTTCTACTCCTCCCCTTCTTCAGCCCCTTGTCTCTCCCCAGTGCTGATGTTGGCCAGGTTGCTTTAGAAAAGCCAGGTGAAAAGCTCATTTGATGTGTCTGGCTGAGGTCCCTAGAGCTTCACATCCCTCCGTGCCCTGGTTATTGTGAAGTGACAAGCCAGCTACCTTATCCTCCTGGGGGACAACTGTGAGACTGAGGTCAGCCATGCTGCCAGCAGAGTGGGGTCAGTGCTCCTCCGATGGGGGCTGTTCTCACCCTGACATGAGGCTGGGTGTGGGTTCAGGTTCTGACAGAAGGAAGAGGGAGGGTTAGCGTAGCAGCAGCCCTGCTTCCCTACCCTAGCACAGTCCTGACTCCTAACCAATTGCCATTATCAGCCCTGCTCTAGGGAAGGGGTGCCAGGACACCCACACTTGGAGAGGTGGTGGTAGGTGGTCTTTCTTGGGGCATGCAAGGGGAAAATGGAGTCTGTGGCCCTGGGAGGCTCCATGGGGCTTGAGGCCAGACAGGGCTGAGCCCACTGATCCTGGGGTCAGTGGGAGATGGGCAACCAGCACCAATCAAGTCATCTCTGTGTCCTCCTTGCCCCTGCGATTAAGGCACTGCTAGTGCCATGCACTTTTGAAGCTCTGAGTAAAGATTAGCTTGCTGATCTTCATGGGTCCCCTGTGAGGTGTTATTTCAGGCTCTAAACCAGTTGCCTGTGTCTTTCATGAGGACAAGAGTGAAGGTAGGAAGGAAAGAAAATGAAAAGATTTTAACCTGCAGTCACTAAAATGTAGAGCAAAGTCCCAGCTCTGCCCTGGAGCGATGCAGCTCTCCTCCCAAGGAAGAGGGAACTGGTGTAACACATGGCTCCAGGTGAAAGCTCCCAAATGACACGCACTCCAGGGGATGCAGCCTGAGCATCCAGGCACAGACAGCCCCCTGGGAAGGTGCTTGCCCTGCAGGCAAACAAAATGAGACTCTTGTTGAGCTGATGAGAAAAGTCCCAAAGCCAGCTTCTATCCATCCTTACATAGATTTGGAGGTTAGAGTTTGCATCTTTGCAGGGAAAAAAAGTAGCACTTGAGTATCCAGGGAAAACACTCTGTGTGGCACTCTGATTTGGGGCCTGACAACTTCTGCCACTACTGGCACTGGGAACCATCCCCAACCCTATGGCCTAGGCTGGGGGTGGTTAAGAGCAGGCCTCCTTGTTTTGGGTAGTCAGGCTCTGCTCCCAGCTTGGTGCTTGCTAGTCCCTCTCAAGTAGACAGCTATCCTCCAGCACCTCCCTGGGCCATTGGTGTTGTCAGCTGGAGGGGAAGGAAGGCAGAAGAAGGTTGCTGGGAGGCAGGTTGGCACTGCTGAGCTCTGAGCAGCAGGCAGCACTGCCTCGCCTGCTCCCAGGCTTCTTCCAGGCCCTGTCTTTATCCCTCTTGTCTCCCCTAAGGCTTTCAAAATCCAGCCTCAACTCGTTCTGGACACGGGTGAGAAGCAGGGCAGAGGGCTCCAAGGCATATGTAAATGACCCTCCACTGCCCTGTAGACCCCAGCTCACCTTCTTTGTACCTCTGGGGGGGTCACTGCCTGCTTGGAGGAATGAGTCACAGGTTAGGTAATTGGCAGAATGCAATTAGCCAGCCTGGGCACCAATTACCAGCTGTAACAGCCTTGTGCAAGCCCCTGTAATGAGTCACCAAGAGCAAAATTTCTCCCTCTAGGGAGAGGGTTGGCAAGGTGGTGTGTGTGTTCCCCTGGAAAGCTGCCAGCCCTTTCTGCACTGCCCCTCTGCCCCAGCAGAGCTGCAGCATCATGGGGTCTCTGTCCCATCCACACACTCCCTGTCCCCCAGTGATGAGTCAGCCAGCCTCAGCCTGAGGCAGGATTGGGCACTGAACGCCCCCTGCATCCCTGGCATCCCAGAAAAAAGAGGTGTCTCAGAGTGCAAGAAGCAGGCTGTGCTCACCTTCAGCACTGGGCATCTTCTGCTTTGTGTGTGGTTGGGTCTGACCTGTTCTGCCTCCTGGCACCGTGCTCTGTACAAGGTAGCTTTGAATCATGTTTGCATGTCTTTTGGGGACATCACTAAGGTTCCACTGCCTGCGTTCCCTGTCCCCCAGATGATCTAGACCAGGGCTGGGAGGTGCTGCAGGATGCCTGGGAGCCATGGAAGCTGCCTTTACAGCTGCCTGGGGCTGCTGGTGTGTGGCTGAAGCACCTGGAGAGGTTAATTTCTGGTTCAGGAGCAGCGGCTAGCCATAGGAACAATCCCAGTATTTAGTGCAGAGGCAGCGGATCAGTTGTACCAGCTTTGCTTCCCTGCAGATGTAGGGCCTGAAGGTGAATAACTTTCCCCCCCCGCCACAAATCAGTGTAAGAAAGCATTGCTATTCAAAGGGTTCTAAATATAAAACCTGCAGAGACCCTCCAAAGGGATATGGGAGATGCTCTTGAGATGTTCTTGCTTTAGGGGAAGGCTAGGAGTCTTGGAGACTCAGAGAAATACATGGGAAGAAGTGGATTCAGTGGTTTCTTCCTTACAAAAGAAAAAAGTTGTACCTGGGGATGCGGCATGGGTAAAAGTGTGCGTGTGAGGTCTGGGGAAATGGAGCACACAGTTTTAGCCCTGCAGGGAGGTCTTCCCTGTGTGCCTGGAAAGTGTCTGTGTCTGCACACATGGTGGGAGTGTGGAACAGAAGGACCTGGATGACCACTGCCCTGACCCCCTTTTCTGAGGTCCCATGATCTGATGGGGGGGGGGGGGGGGGCTTTTGCCACATGGAGCCATGTCTCCTCCAGCATTTCCCATGAGTCCCCATCTTATTACTTTATATTTTTATTTTTTTTGGTATGCTGAGATTGGATGCCCACAGCTTGCAGCTCCCTGAGGAGGCGCTCTGATTTCAACATCTTATGTAGAGCACTACCATCCTGTTGCACCCATGCTTGCTGCATAGGGAAGCTGGGGTGTGGGTGTCTTCCACCTCCTGGGCTGTCTACCTCTCTGTACGCCCCAGCTGCTCTGTAAAGTGGCCTAGAGGTAGCATGAAGGGACCTTCATGGTCATCCACCCTGTAGCCAACTGAACCAGCAAAAGCATGCAGCAATCTCTGGTGCTCACCCCATGATTTCCCGTCTGTGCTGGTCCTTGTCTTGGGAGGTGCTCTTACACCTTGTAACGGTCTCTGATATCCCTGTCCCTGAGGAAAGCCTTCTCTGTGCAGGACTTGCTCAGCTACCCTCAGCATGTTCTGTATCGTGGCCCCAGACTGCCCACTTGGCTTCATTGGCCTTGTTGGCAGCCAGATGGCCAGGTGAAGGTGGTGCAGGGGAGATGTACAGCTATACCCAGTGGTGCTGGTGGTGGGGAAGGAGCTGGAGGTGCCATTTTGCTGCTGCGCCTGTGCCACTGTCTGGTGTTCTCCACAAAGGGCAAGGACACCTCCCTTCCTTGCCTGGGGAAGGAGAAAAGGAAGCATCATTTTGGGCAGCACGAGCCACATGGGATGAGTTGCTGAGTTCAGCCCTGCTGCAGGGGCCAAGGAACTGGGTGGGATATAAACTCAGCGGTGATGCTGAGCCATGGACATTGAAGGGGAGGTGGCAGGCCCTCCCTTGCACTCTCTGGTGCTGGTGTACCTGTTCTGGTATCGCTGGCTCTGCAGCCACCCAGGCAGCAGACTGTCCTTGGGCATCCCTGGTGGGGGTGTGAGATGGGGCAGGGGGGCACGTGGCTGCAGGCAAAGGGAAAGGGACCTTCAAAAGTAGAGAGGGTCTGGGTCATGGTTTGGGGAGATGGGTGTCAAAAGTGGGGGCCAGACCCTAGTCTGAGACTCTGGGACATATTGGGGGGGCAGCAGGGGACACACTGTCCTTTGAGGATGTAGGGTAAGGTTAAAAGGCAGGTTAAAGAGCAATTCAGAGCAGTGCCCACAGGAAAAGGCTGGGGCTAGGGGAATTCCTGGGGAAACATCGTTCTTCTCAAGAACAGTATAGGACCCTGCACCTTAACTTCACCAGAGCCCACATCCGTGCCACCTTCCCCTCCTCCTACAGCAGCGCAGGGCTGCAGAGGTCGGGCTGGCCTGTCGCCGAGGAGCTGGGAAAAGTCGAACAACAGCTTTGTCCTCCCAGATCAGCTGTGTGCCACCTCGGAGATGTCCCAGCCTGGCCACCCCGCCCACCCCCGTCGTTCCCGGGGCTCCCCCCTCCCCATTCTCCACCCTCCATCCTCTTCCTCCCCCGGGCTGGCGCCCCGCCCCGTGCCCGGAGGCGGGACCTGGGCTCCGGGGAGCAAGGGCAGCTGCTGTGGGGAGCTGCTGTGGGGAGCAGGTGGGGAGCCAGCCCCCCGCACGCATGGCACCCGGGCCCTGCCCTGCAGCCGCTGGCCTCCGCCCCGCGCGCCCTGCCTTGGATGCTTGGGCTGGTGTCTGCTGGGGAACTGATGCCTTCGGTCCAGACTCCCAGCTGATGGCTCTGATCTCCTTTGCTGCCCCTTCGACCCCCAGCCTGGGATCCTTGGCCTCTCTACTGGGAGCTGGGATGCTCGCTTTCCTCCTGGCAGAGTGTGCCAGCCACCTGCCAGTCACCTCTGAGTATTTTCCCATCACGTGTCTCTGCCTCACTGGGTCATTGAGCTGTCTTAGTCTGTGAAAACTCCCCTGCTTCACCAGTATCCTCCGGAGTGGCTCTCTTTGACTTTCTGGTCTTTACCCACCCTATTCCTTGGCCACATCGTATTCAGACCTTGCTCTTGGCTGGTCCTGCGCCTTTGGATGCTTCAAGAAGAGCGGACAGCTTCACATGGAGGTACAGGCAGAGGTTGTCCTTGTTCAATAGGATACTGGCTGCGTTGGGAGCAATTTGGGAGCCATGGGCCGTCGGGTCATCCATGGTCTCTCTGGAGCTGCAGTCTTCCTTGTCAGCGTGGCTCTCCTCTCCGTGCGGCACCGTGGGGCTCAGGAAACAGTTCAGTACCCGAGGCTCAGGGAGGGGATGTTGGAGAAGCCAGAGCAATGGAGCAAAGTGAGCCCAGAGGGAGGAGGTGGCAGCGGGCAGAAGGTCCCACAAGTCCATCCTCCAGAGGGATACAGGACTGAGGAAAGCCTGACACTTGGGGACATTTTCATAGCTGTGAAGACAACCAAGAGATTTCACCAGAGCAGGATGGAGCTGCTCCTGGACACATGGATATCCCGGGCCAGAGAGCAGGTGAGCATGTGGATTCAGGCTAGACAGGGGGTGTTTGGTAATGGGGCAAGGACAGAGTGTCGGTGGGGGGGGATAAAGGCCAAAGGAAGGGGAGGTTGGGTACTGCAGTCCTACCTTTGCCTCATTTTCCCTGATTCTTACTTCTGTTCATGTTGAAAGGGGGATGCTACCTGGGAAAAATGTTTCACCAGTAGCTGCTTCATAGGAAAAAAGGCTGGCAGAGAGCTTCTGTGGGCTCTTCCCATGAAGGCTAGGAGGACATGTGCTCTTAGCAGGCATCACTTGTCCTTAACCTAAGCCTGAATCTTTCACCTTGAGGTGGAAGGGATTTAATTTCCTTTTTTTAACCAGTGACACCATGGGCCACAGACTGCCTGGGCTACACCAGACTGAGAACACAGACCGTCCTGGGTCTGTATGAAATGGTGGTTTTCTACCTCCTAGCACCATGAGTTTGCTGGGTTTCGAGCCGAGTGGCTCCCCCTGGCCCTCCCTGAGGATGCCTGCAATGCACAGGGGCACCCTTCGCCCCGGACTGTGTGGTGCAGAGGGCAGGAGAGTGAGGCAGGAGGACCCGGAGGACCTCGTGGAGTGCAGGAGGGGTGTTTGCAGCCCTGTTCACTCACTAGCACATCAGCACAATCCATGCCTTGCTTTCTTGGGCAGATCCTCTCATGTGCGTGATCTTGAAGTGATGTGCTGATTTTTTTTTTAACTGGGGGTCTGATGTTTCCACCTTTGTAAAGCAGAGTTTGGAGAGTTTCCTTCCTGTTAGAAGAATTGATGTGGGGCACCGCGTCGGTGGTGCTGTGCAAACTGGCTTACTGGTGGGCAGAAGTACTCCCCAGAGCTCGGGTACTTCTCTCCCTCCTTCTCAGAGCTGCTTCTCAAGAAAGAAGTCCTGTGGCTGCCTTCAAAGGGTGTTTTTTTGCCTCTGCCTGTGTGTGACAGGTGCCTAGAAGACAAGTTCAGGCCTCATCAAGGAAGGGGGATGGGGGCGGAGGTATTGGGTAGGAGAGTGCTTGAAGCAAGGCAGGGTTTTCTGGGTAAGGGTGGTTTTCCATTGCATGGTGCTGCAACTGTCTGGTCTGCTACTGTCGTCACAGGAAGCCATGTCCTATTTTGAGCATGCTTCCCCTCCTGTCTGCGTGTCCCTCTCAGCATCTGCGATGTACTGCTTCCTCCTCCAGATGCACTTCTCCTCTCTGCTTGACCTCAGACCAGCAGGTCTTTGGAGAAACCAAGCCCAAACACATGGCTGCACTGGCACTGAGATACTGTGACTGGGGCTTTTGGACTGGGTTTTTAAGGAGCAGCTCACCTTTCGCTCCTCATGCGTTTGACAAGCAGGTGCCTGGCCAATCTGCTGATGACAGGAATTAGATACTAGCTCCCCAGATTCATTTGACCCTCTGTTTGGCAAACAAATGATGTCCAAACCTGGGAAGAGGTGTTGAATTTTCCATGCTGCTGCCAGGCTCTAGGAAGGCTTCACAGACTGAGCAGGGGAATAGGAAGGAAGGGTAGAGTGGGAACGCCAGTCATTTTTAAACAGTTTTTTCATTGTTATCAATTTTTGTTGCAAAATCAGTGTTTTCCTCCCACTTTCTCAATTTTCCATGTTTTGCTTCTGCTTTTTTTTAATAAATGGCCTTGAGGGCAGGGGTGTGGGGGCAGGGAGGGAGGTAAATAGAAGTACATGAATGTCAAAAGCTCTTTTTTTTTTTTTAATATACTGTTGCTGGCGTGGTTTTTTGGAGGTAGGGGAAAGGGTTCGTTTTGAAAAACTGACAATATAGAAACCTTGATTAGCAAAAAACCCTAGAGCTCTTAATCTGCAAAGGACATTTGATTGCTGTGGGGCCAGGGATAGGGCACCAGATCTCCTATTATTGAGTCTTTATGGAGAGACATAGGCTTAAAACCCAGTCCCAGAGAGATCCAGGTTTTCAGAAGCCCTGAAGGGCAGAGACTGCCTCCTCCTAGGGCTGACCCCCCCATCTTGCTGTCTCACTTGCCCTTACTCATGGCTGGAGACCAGTTCAGTGGGTCCTTCTTTGCAGATGTCCAGCAGGGAAATTTTAATAGCCAGCCGTGCTACTGATGCCAAGCCTGGTTTCCGAGCTGGTTACCTGCACGGTGTCCTCCCAGAGGAAGGAACCCAGACCTCACAGGTCAGGCTTAGGTGACTGTAACAGGAGGCAGGAACAGATGTGGTTTTTATGGCTAGGACAGACTGTACAGGAGCCAAATTAAAAGTCCTCTGTGTTGAACTCTTTTGGGGTAGACAATAAGAGAAAGAGACATTTTCCCTGAAACTGCGCTGTTCAAACAGAGGAGAAAATATGCAGCTGGTGGGAGACAAAAGGGGAAATGTGAGGTGGACACTCTTCACTAGACCACGCTCTACCTCTTGAGAACTGATCCACGACAAACTTTCCACTGGAGCTTGATGTGGAAGTCATTTCAGTGAAAGGCCTTCTCCTCAGCAAAGGTTTTGTCTAAACCTGATTTGATGATTGTTTAGGCCGGATAGGATCTTGGAGTGGCTTACATTTTTGGCCCTGCTAGTTTTGATGGAGGTAAGTGTGGGTTTCTGGTCTGAAATGGCATTTTGTTTGGTAATGTAAACTGATTCTAGCAACTCCTCCTTTTGGAAACTCAGACATCCAATCGATTGAACTGAAACCTTTGGATGACCCATCCTGAACTGGCTTTCATATTTTCAGTGCTGTGAACACACTGCAGATTTTGAATCTGTTCTCTGGGCAGGACACAACAATAATGCTACTGAGATGTTTGCATTTTGGAGGGGTTTTCTTCCTGGAGAAGGGATATCCTGAGAGCCTGGGAGATGAACATGGCCCTGGATTGCCAGATTCCACATTTTTATTCCCTTTTCCTAGTTTTTCCTTGCTAGGCTACTTTCCCAAATTGGGATGAGGAGGTCTCGAAGTCTAGTGCTTATCCATTACATGGGCTCTTATGTCCACGGAGAGCCGCCAAAGTCATTTAACACCAGTGGCCCATATCACTGCTTGCACTGCTGTCCAGCAGGCATCCTTTCCCACCCAGCCATCTTCTCCAGAACAGAGGGATGCTTTCTGTGCTGCATATCTCCTCAGGCCCCGATTGGCTGCCCTGCAGTAGCATTGGCATCCATCCTGGTCCAGTCTCTGTGCCGAGGCACCACAATGGGAGGTCCTGCATGACCTCATAGGTGTTCTGGTGGAGAATAGGAGGGTGGATTTGATGGGGATGTTGCTTCTGTCTACCCCATTTGCCTGCAGGGACAGAAGTGACACCAGATGTTCCTCTGCTTGCCTGTCCGTATCAGGGAGAGCAGGTCTGGCATGGCCCGAGAGACCTGAATCTCTTCCAGACTCCATTAGTATGGACAACAGCGGCTGGTGTCTCCTTGAGAAAGACCTGCAGAACTGGACCAAATGGTCTCCAGGCAGGTTTTTAGCTGGGGCATTTCTCTCTCTCTCCCATCCCAACACCATGTGTGGATCTGCTGAGGGACACATGGCAGTGGTCAAGTGTTCCAGGTTGCCCACTCACAGCCATGAGGGATGTAGAGACAAGGATGCAGGCAGCTGCCTGTGCTATTGTGATCTTCTTCAGGACAGAGCCAGGGCACATACTGCGGCATCTCTGGAGTACTGTAGCCAGGTATGCTATGGAAATCAGAGTTTGAGACAGCCAGAGAAATCAGATTTGCCTAGTCCGTGCACTCACAGTTCTCTTTTTCCAGCTATTTTGGACAGTCTGGAGTTCCCTGTGGTGGCAATGTTCCTTCAACCTTGCATTCCCACAGAAACATGTTGGATGTCTGCAAAAAAACTTTTCCCACCTTGCATCAAGAGAAAAGTGGGAACCTTGGAATATTCTCACAAGTAGAAAATCTGGCAAAAGATGCAAATTCCTATTCTAAGTCAATCAAATATGATGCTTATTAGACGCTTGATTTCTAGTCAGTTTTATGTCTGTAAGCTGTCATTTCCAGCAACAATGCTTCTGGGTTTTTTTTAAAATGTCAGAAAGTTTCAACGGTTTCAGATTTTTTTTTCTTTAAGATGAAATATTTGTTATAGTGGAAATTTCTGGCTCTGACACACTAGTGAGGGAAATCCTGTGCCACCGACAATCCCTGCCTTGCCTGAAGGTTGCGATATGGTCCCCTGACCCAGAGCAACTCCTTTATGTGAGACTTTGCTAATTGCTTCTTGTCCCGTGATCACCTCGAAAGTGGTTTTAACTAAGAGACTTTACTAGTGGGCTGGGGTAGGAATGTGCATGGCCCATTGCTGCAGCTCAGTTGTTGCAGGGTAATTTGCCAAGTCACTGTAGCATATACATATCATGAAACCATCCTGCTGTCTGTGCTGGAGCCAGGTGGTCTCTTAGGGTCCTTCATTGCTTTCTTTTCATGTGCAGAACATTTCTCTTTCCACATCCTCCTGATGGGGGCATATCTGCCAAACGCTGGGTGGGTGTGGGGAGATGTAGACTCTCATCTCCTTGTCAGAGCCTTTGGGAGCACTGATGGCTCCTGGAGCTGTTTTCTGCCTGCCTCGTCCCCTTTGTCCCTGCCCAGGTGCTGCATTTAACCAGCTTGTGGGCAGCTGGTGGAGAAACTGTTTACGGCTCGCGACTCCTTTTTGATTTCATGAAAGCTCATTTTCTGCCTGAGGAAAGCTTTTCTCCACCAGCCCTGATCCCTGCCTGGCCCTGAAGAGGGGGAGATGTGCCACATAATGGCAGTGAGAGGGATTAGAGAGGCCTGGGGGTAGAGGAGGAGGCAGCAATAAGCGGCAGGGGGCTGTGCACACTTAACACACAAACAGATGTTCTGCTTTTAACCCGAGCATCATTCAGCCACAGTGCTTCCATTTTTTTACCACCGACACCTAAGCCAGGGCTCCCTCACCCCCTCACTCAGTGTCACAGGCCCCTTCTCCCTGTTCCCAAGGTGAAGGGGGGTGTGTGTGTGAGTGAAGCCACACAAGCAGATGATTGTGCTATGCAGAGTGTGGCGATCCCTCTGCTCAACTGCTGCCTGGGAAGGGGAGCATGGCAGCAGAGGACAGAGTGGGGTGACCATGGTAAGCATGTCCAGCTGCGGAGGGGAAGGGGTGGGTGGACAGGAGCAGCACCAGCTCCAGCCTTGAGAGTAACTTCCTTTCCTCATTTCCCCAGACCTACGTCTTCACCGATGAAGAAGATGATGCCCTGAAAAGGAGAATGGGTAACAACCTAATGACTTGTCATATAATAACACCACCTTCCCCCCACCTTCAGCCTCTGAACTGCCACAGCCTTGGGAGGGGGCCTGGCACGAAGGCTGGCTCTCCTGCACCAGCGCTGCCCCTTGAAGTGCACCCCTCGCCACGTCCCGTGGGAGGACTGCAAGCTGCAACAGTGATGGTTTGGTTCAGTTGGCTTACTCAGGGCATGCAGTCAGCTGGAGGTAGGGTGCTGTCTGCCTTAAGGCATCCATGGGCAGAAGCAACCCATGAGAGAGCCCTTCAGCCCCCACACCCTGGCTAGCAGTGGGCAGGGTGGAAGTGTGTTTGGCAGGTGTCCTAGTCTTGGTCAAGATGCTTGGCTTTTTCCAGGTTTCATCTCCTGCTAGGGAGAAGGATGGAGACCACATCACCGTGGGCTTGGATGCCTGTTCAGGGTGGGGCTGTGAGGAGGTTGGCTGTGAACAAACCCCTTCCCTCCTGGCCAGGGATCCTCCCTGTGACCATGTGAAGTGGGCCAGCCCTGAGCCACAGCTTTCTGTCTCACTGCAGGCAACCACGCGATCTTCACCAACTGCTCTGCTGAGCACAGCCACCTGGCCCTCTCCTGCAAGATGGCTGCTGAGTTCAATGCATTCATGGCCAGCGACCAGAGGTGAGACAGGGCTGCCATGAGGGGGACCCCTGAAATCAAGATGTACCCTCCTTAGTGCAAGCCTCTTGTGTCTTCACTCCTGTCTCCCTGCAGCTGGTTTTGCCACATGGATGATGACAACTACCTGAACTCTCAGGCCCTTCTGAAGCTCTTGTCCTCCTACTCTGCAATGTGGGACATTTACCTGGGGAAACCCAGCCTGAACCGACCCATCCGGGCCTCCGAAACTCTGCCAAACAACCAGACGGTACAGCCCGTGGTGGGGGTGTGGGGGCCAATGAGTTGCTTTTAGTGGTCTGGTTCATTGGCCGTAGATGTACCCCAAGGAGAGACAGGTCCCAAGAGCAACAGACAACAGCTGAAAACTTGCCAGTCTTGTCTGAACATGGCTGTAGGTGTTGACTCAACCCTATCTACCTAGGGGAAGAGTCCCATGTGGCTGCTGAGCCTTTGGGTACCTGTCTGCCAGGAGATAAGCCTGCTTTGGGCAGCCTACCTGCTGCTGCCAGCAGGAACTTGGCCGCTCAAAATATGAGGTCAAAATCTGTGATGTGCTGCTGTTAAGTCCTTCTTCTGAGCAGCAGTCCGGGGTCTGGGGCGACAATAAGGCTGTGTTTGTCCTGGCATCAAATCTAGGTTTCCAGCATTCCCATCTCAGGGAGTATGGGATTGTTTGAGCCTCTGCCATTGATTTTCTCTGCGCTTTCTCTCCAGAAATCTGTGCACTTCTGGTTTGCCACGGGAGGGGCTGGGTTCTGCATCAGCCGCAAGCTGGCAAGCAAGATGGTGCCGTGGGCCAGGTGAGCTCTGCTGGTGGGTATGGGAGCCTTAGGGGATGAAGAACATGGCTGCACGTTAATTCCTGGCAATGTCAAATCTGGATTTATGGTGTTTGCAAGGATGTTTGCAAGGGTGCAGAGTGCCACATGCTAGACATCTGCAAGCATGTGGAACTGGAGGAAGGATGTAGTGTGTGGGTCTGCCACCTGATTAGAAAGAGGCAAGAGCAGGCATGTCAGCAAACATGACCATAGGATAACATACTCCCCTCTCCCCAACTCCTTTCAGCTCTTGGGTATTCCCCCACACCCTTTCCCTTTCAGCTTCCCTTGCCTCTTCACCCAAGTGCTTTCCTTGCCTGCCTCTCTTCTCTCCCCTTGATATGTCTCTTCCCAACCTCCTGTACCTCCCTTCTGAGCTAATATCCCATTCCCCCACCCCAAACCCTCTTCAGCTTCTTACAGTGGCCACTGTCATTTCCTCAGCTTGGTGCATGGAGAACAGAAGTAGGTCCCGACATCTTGTTTTAGCCCAGCCTACAAGAAGATGATGTTTCCTGTGACACCCAAGGTTATATCACAGGCTATATGCACATACACTAATAGGCAGTGGCTGTGCCAGTCTTACCCAGGTCTGTGTGTATCCAGAAAGAGGTATTCCGTCCACATCAGGTGGCTGGTGTAGCTGAAACCCATAATAAATATTTTGTTGTGGACCCAGACAGGAGGATGATCTGTGATCTAGGGTAAAATGAAAGTGGCATGGATAGATAATGCCTAACTTGGCATAATCTTCCACGACTGTGTTAAAATGCTTAGAACACAGTTGAACTAGCTGAGGCATGTTATAGTAGACAGTGCTTCATGCTGTGTGACTGCTTCCAGTTACAGGAGCCTTAAAATTTGGTTTACCCTGTCATCAAAGGGTGGCCAAGCATGCTGTGTTACACTACAGTGAAGCCATGCATGGCTTATTCAAGCTGCACGAGACTGACCTGTTTCTTCTTCCTCCTGGTCCTGGCCATGTGGGCCCGCTGTTTCTCTTGTGCTGGCTTGTCTGACCCCTCAGGGGCTCAGTGCAGCTCACCAAGCAGATGAAAAAGTGACTTGGCAAAGTGTGCAAGCTCTCTGCATCAGCTCGCTGCAAAGCTGGGTATGTCTCAGGGATGGCACCTGACAAACAGTGGAACAGGATGGCTGGGAGTGGTCGAAGACCAAACACACTCCCAAATCTTTGCAAGTGGAACCCAGGGATTTCTTGCCTAGTTCCAAGATTTACTTTGGTTTTCAGTTAAGTCCTTCATTTATCTCCCACCCAAGTGGATACCTGTATCCTTCCCTACTCTTTTCCTAACCCATGCAGTGCTACTGTCTTCCAGTGGCAGGAACTTCCTGAGCACTTCAGAGCTCATCCGCCTGCCAGACGACTGTACCGTGGGTTACATCGTTGAGTGCAAAGTTGGTGGGCAGCTGCTTCCCAGTGCACTCTTCCACTCCCACCTGGAGAACCTGCAGCTTATCCCCCCCTCTCAGCTCATGCACCAGGTGAGATGGGGAAATGGAGCAAGAGGGAAGTGTGTGAGAAGTGGAGGGGAGCTTACAGGCACATTGCTCCGTTGGTGACACTGATGTGGTTTGAATCAATCATCTGCTCTTTTGGGGAGGTGTTCCTGACAAATGCTTCTTTGAAATAAGGAGCAGATGTTGTCTGCAGCACAGATGCCAGTCGCGGTGCCCCTGGAGTCAATGGTGGGGAGCACATGTATGGGAAGTAATGGGAGGATTGACAGCATCCCTGGGGGAACATGGCACAAGGACAAGCAGAAATAATGATTGATTGAGGAAGGGGCTTTGACATGGCACCGTGTCTGCTTTGTGAGGGGGGATTAGCATGGTGGATGATCATGGGAAGGAAGACAGGAGAGACATGGAAGGCAGAGGCCAAGCCAGCAGAGAAGGAATCAGAATGGGAGCTCCTCTTACCCAAAGCAAACTCCTTGCTCCTGAGCTCACCTCATCCTCCCTGCTCCTTTCTCACTACCCCTCTTTGCAGGTCACCCTCAGCTACGGCGTCTTTGAGAACAAGCTCAATGTTATTGAACTCAATGGCCCCTTCTCACCCCAAGAGGATCCCTCAAGGTATGTGGCATGAATGCTCCAGGTGTTGCTGCAGTGTGAGCCCTCAGACAACTGGCTGGGAGGGGGAGGCAGCCAAATGGAGTGCAGGAGGTCTAGAGTGAGGGACAGAAACCTTGCAGTCACATGGCTTATTGGGTGAGGGGCATGCCAGTATTAAGCTGTTTGTGAATGCTTACAAACTTTGCAAACCTTTTTGGATGGGTGGGAAGAAAAGGAGTATCAAAACATTTTATTTGAAAAATTCCTGAGCCAAAAGTATTGCCTTTTATTTCACATTTTGAGACTGAACAAGCTAACCTTTTGCTTCTGGGACAGGAACAGAAATGTTCTTTTCAACTCAGGAAAGGAAATTCTGCTTGCTTTTTCATTTTTTGTTTTGCTGAGAAAAACTAAAGGGAAAAAAGAAAAAGGTTCACTTCAGGCTGACTGCAAACAAAGGTGGTCTTTCATTTACCTTCTCTGCTTTGAGTGAACAAACCTAAAGTTGTTATTTGCAGAACATGGCTAGGAAGCTCCTGGCTGGAGATAGCAGGGGTGAGAAGCATCTAGGCAATGAAAAGAGCATCAACAGAACAATGTAGCAGGGGCTGGTGCAGTGCCTGTCTCTCTGCCTGTGATCAGGGTGAGCCATGGGCCTGTGCTACATGGGCCAGAACTGGATCAAGGTGCTGGAGGGAGGCTTGGCTGCTTAATTTTGCTGAGAAAAGACGTCTTGAGATGAACAACCAGTCCTGGAGCTCTGTAGTGCAGGGCGGGTGCCTGATGTGGGATGGGACACAAGAGAGAGGTCTTCCATTCTCCAGATGTGTGCTGGTGTGAAAACACCCACCTGACCTTCCTTCACTCTCTCCCCAGCAGGTTTCGATCACTCCACTGCCATCTCTATCCCGACACCTCCTGGTGCCTGCAAGCTGTTGGCTGGTGATGACTGAGCCTCAGCTACAGTGGGTCCTGGTGACATCCATTCACCTGGTGCATTCAGGGAGTGGGACACAGAAGAAGCTTGGTGCTCCCAGTTTCCCCTTTTCTGTCATAGTCTTGGGGCTGTGTGATGGCTTTTTGGGTCTTCGCTGAATACTGGTGACACAGGACAAGAGACAAGATCTATTCCAAAGATGGATAACATGAGCTGGACACATGGATGAATTTCCCATCTGTGCTGGGATTCATGCAAGGGATGAGAGAAAGTATACTTTCCTTGAGCAGATCAATGACTGGGTAGCGACTGTTGGGCATTTGGGTAGAGATGGGGACCTGCTGCTGCTCCTTGCTGTGGGTTCATCTTGCTGGACGAGAAGAGCCCTGGGTATGGGCAACCAGTGCCCAGCTGACGACAGCTGATGGTGTGTCTTGGCTCCAGCTGCTCTGAGCAAGCCCTCTTCCTCTATATCTGCCTGTGCTTTCCCCACCACCCACTTCTTCCCAGCCACAGGCCATTGGCTGAGTCTCTGCTTAGTCAAGGTCTATAGAAATGGGAAATGTGACCATTTCTGTGCTGAACAAGTGCTGGAAACGCATAGTCCTTGCTTGGCAAAGGGGAGATGGGCAGGAAGTACAAAGAATCAGGGATTCCTACCTCTGATGAGACAAAAGAGAAAGGGGGTGGGGTGGGGGAGCCAGAAGGAGATTGACCGAGATGAGGATGGTTCCTGCACTGAACACTGGAGACTTGATGTCATATGGCCCTGCATTATTCCTCTCTTTTTACCTTCTTGATATGGGGTCAGGATAATCTCTTGCTCTAATTACTAACCTGTCGCCTGAGATTAGACTCCAACTCCTTTCTGTGAGAGAGGAGACATAAAGGATTAGAGTTGGCTGAAAGGGAGGAGAAAGGAAGAGATGGAGAAGGAGTGCTCAGGAGTGGATTAGAGGTTACAGCTTTATAATCTTCTCTGTGCCCCAACCAAAAAAATTAAGTCATGAAGGAAAGGAAGCAGCAAGCCAGAGCTTTTTATCTCCCTATTTCTTTCCTCCAGATGCTAAGAGCAGCTTTCTGCCTTCCTGCTGTCCCTGCTGAGCATAACGGGGGGAAGGAGCAGGCCCAAGTAGGTTACAAGTTTTCTGGCATGTTTGTGGAGAGTCCCTTTCTCAATACAGAGCCTGACATAAAAGCTGGACAATTCTGCTTGCTGGGGAATTAACTTTGGCACTGTTTTCTCCTTGTACACATGGTTAAATGGCTGGGGGAGAGTGTTGCAGGGAAAGCTGGAAGGCACAGAGGCTGTTTTAAATGGCAGGTGGTGCCACAAACAGGTATTTTTAAAGTGTGTTTCAAAACACACTGCTGGCACCTGTGAAACATTCCTGTAATCTCCAGATGAAAGGACAAATGCCCTTTCTCTGAAGAGCTGCTCAGCTTTGATGCTGCTGATGTGACTAAGCCGGCTGCTGCTGCGCTGGAAGAGCCAAGAGCAACTATCACTGTGCCTCTACCATTTGAAAACTGGCCACTCTATCGCCTCCTCCCACCCCACCAAGCACCAGCATCTCCTACACAGCACACATGAGGTTTAAAGGAAAGGCATCAGAAATACCTTCCACATCTGCAAAGGGGGATCCAGAAATGATTGAGCACTTTAATTTCTGGAGAAACAGAAAACAGGAGCCTGTAGAGCTGTTTTCCAATCTGGTCATTCTTCCTGGCATTTAACCAGCTTGTGAAGCAGCAAGCCCTGCTTTGTTCTTTTGCACAACGTGCCTTTGAACTGGAAATTCATCCTGAGCAGAGATAGGGGCTTGCTGATGCCAATGGACATTCCTTGAATCATGCAAAACATTTGGCTTGCACAGCTATGTGAACCTAGGAATCATGTGGCTTAAAACAGAAACAACCAGCTATTGGAAGACAGGTGCAGCACACAGGGCAAATGATTTGGTCTGAACTCTGCCAGAAGATGAAAAATGCGTCCACAACAAGAAATAAGAGTCTTCAAGAAAAATCTACACTACCCGGGCATCTTTTAGTTTTTCCCATTCAAACTTTCAGCTGTTGTTAATCAAGACTTTGAGCTAAAAAGCCTGTGGTAGCTGTGGATGTCCTGCTGACAGTCAAAACAAAATTAAATTCATGTGCCCGGAGAAGGAGAGGAAACTGGCAAAGCAGCTTCACTTTCCTGGGGAAAAGCAAAACAGAGAAACTGGAAGCCCACTTTGGATCCTGGCCTCACTCAGCTGGTCTGAAACGACCTGGTGCCTTTTGCATGGCTGCAGATCAGATGTTAAACAGGTTGAGTCCTTGAGTGGCTGCATGGGGACTGGTTTAAGACTGAGCTTCATTGCTGGAGCAGTTAAGTGCCACTTCTGTGGAAAATGTCTTGTCTCATAAGGAAACTGAGAACAGATGAGATGTCTGGGGCAGAGCATCTCTCGGGCTGTAGAGAAATGAATGACAGGAAAGTCCTGTTGTGCCTGTGACGACAATGCACTGGAAAGAAAATAGTCGACAAAAGAAACCAGGTTTTCTCTAAGAACAGAGAGACAGCTTAAGGGGACATTCACCACATGAAATCTGATCAACGTTAAAACCTAAGTTAAAATTAGTTTCAGGAATGGTTCCTGCCCCTGGGGCTTGCTATCAGATGTTGTGGGTTTACAGCCTCATTTTCCTAGTTTATTAAAATGTTTAGCTGCTTGGGAAAATGAGAAATGATTTCACATGAAACTTTTCAGGGGTCTTTTTCTATTCTCCTTCATGAATTTCTGATATAACAGTTAAAGTTTTTGGAGAGGTTCCACTGGTCTATTAATTTTTTTTCTTTCTTTTTCTTTTATTTATCTCTTTCTCTCCCTTTCTCTATCTCATGCTCCCTGTTCTCATTGCAGGAAAAAAACTCCTCTCCCAAGAATGAAAAGGGATGGAGACATGGTCTTTATATTTTACTGGGAAAAATGGGGTCAAAGTCAAAGATGTTAGCATGACCCTGCTGTTGTACAACATTAAGTGTAGTTCAAGGTTTCAAGTACAGAGACCTCTGCCTGCCCAGCACCATAGCAACCAACACTATTAATGATGTTTAAGCTGTATACTGAAGATTCAGGAAAAGGAGAAGGAGGGGGGAAAAAAGCAGTTACAGTGTTTGACATGTAAGTATTAAGTGAGGCTTTCATGTTAACAATGCCCTTTCTTCACTTTCCCCTTAGCTGTAAAGAATTTTTATAAGGAAACCCCTATCTGTCATTGCAAAAGAATGCTAATGACTATCGTTTCCTTTAGGGGTAAAAGAGAAGTTCGTGGAAATGGGTGGGAAACTGCAGTTGTCACTGAAGTCTTGAAGGGGCAAGAGGAGAATAGCAACCACTAGACAATTCTTCTGTCTCTGGTGCCAACTCCTCTTAACAGCTCTGCTGCCAAAGAAAAACACATTTCTCAGTCATTGTGGGATTTACCGAACTCATACCCAGATCGCAGCCTTCAGCTCTCTCCCCAGGCCTCTTGCTAAAGATGCAGCCTTCAAAAGACAAGCAGTTCATTAGACAGAAGCCAAAAGGTGAGAAATAGGGACAGGAAGAAAGGAGATTGGAAGGAAAGAAACCACCAAGCAGGGCCTTGGAGGAGGCCGTGGGAGCTGTGCATTGGAAGGGCTGTCTGGGAGCTGCCCAGCAATAGCAGGAAAGAGGGTGTTGCCTGGACCGTTGGCTCTAGATGTTTTTGTGATGACGGCAATTGTGTAGTCCATCAGTGCCACAGAGGATGCCAGCCTGTGAGTCAAGAGTTCACCTTGGAAGAGGTGAGATCAAGTTGCTTGGCCCTGAACACCCTTTTTTTTTTCTTTCTTTTTTTTTTTTTTAAATGACACTCCAGAGAAGTTGATGTCTTTTCATCTGACAATCATACTCAATTCCTTACAGAAGATTTGGCCTCTTAATTTCAATACTTCCTCTGCCCTTGCTTAAATGCAGGCTCTTCTTCAAGCAATCCACAGGTGGGATCAGCAGCTCTTTTCTTTCATTTATTTAATTTCTTTTGTCTTCCATCCCTGAAAAACCCTACAAGACACCTGGCTTGCTCTTTTGCACCACAGGCCACCAGGGTTCTACACACCTGAGCACACTCCTGCGTAGATGTGGGTGACTGCTCTATTCAGTAACTGCATGGGCACAGAGAGACATGGACCATACTTACGTTCTTCCTCGAGGCACCTGCTAGCAGCTGGTGCCAGAGATGGGATCTCATACTAGCTGGGACTTTCTTCTGTTCCAAATACTGCTTGACTTATGGCTCCACTGAAGAAATTGTGATTGTTACCATAGACATAAGCAAGGCCAGGAAGAAGAACAGCATCACAAATGTACGAATAACTGTGTCTGTTCTCACTAGCTGATGCAGGAATTTTTCTTCTAGGCTTTCTGCCCAATTACCTGGGAGGTAAAAGGAGTGCGGGGCTGAGCTGTTGTTGCTCAGCTGGCATTGCCTCTTTAAGGCTGTTCCTTGACAGCCTGAGATTTTTGTCACTTCCTGACTGATCCAGCTTAGACTCCAAGAAAGCTGGGAATTCATCTCTCTCCTTGTTTGACCTATATGTGATTAATGACAGACCCCAAGAATGGGCTCCTTGTCTATCTCCCATGTTTAAATTGCCTTCCAGGATTTTGCAAGGCTAAGGAGCCTCTTCAGATGTTACACCTGATTGTGCCTCTGTCAAGCCTCCCTTGGTTTTTCTGGGAGCTGCATCTGATTCATAGCAAACTTTGAGAACAAATTAAACTGAGTGCTTTGTACACGGATTTGCTGGCCCTGACCCTTCTGCCACTGCTTGAGAAGACAGTATTGATTTTAGCAACATAGGAAAAAGAAGTGCAACTGAATAGGCGAATTGGAAGGGTAGAGATGCTGCTGTTCTGAAGCCCTGCTATCCCCACCCCACCCGAAGAAGTGAGGCACAGAGAGAATCTGCAGCTGGTGCCTTTGGCCACGGTGTATTAAGGTGGAGGACTTGCCATGAAACATCCAGTGTTGGCACTGGCAGAGAATCCAGCAAGCCCGGTTCTGAGCCAAGGCCAGTTTGTGCTTGGTGCTGGACAGAGAGAATTAACGGAGCGCTTACAAGCAGAGACAGGGTGGAGGAGGAGGGGAGAGCTTGCAGGATTGATAAGACAGTATTGTCACATCTAAGCAGGGGGAACAAGATGGCTTTTGGGACAGGGAGGGGCAGACTTCAGGACCAAGGTCCCTCTCCACCCTGAAATTCCATGAAGCAACAGATCTGAAAGATGGCTTATATAAGCAGATGGGAAGGGAGAGGTGAGGGATTAAGGAAGTCATCTGGATAAGAGAAAGGACCAGAACAAAATCCACAACCTCTCAATGGCTGTGTTGGCAACTGATGAATGCTAGGCTGAGGACCAGTACCTTGGAGATTACCTTGGGATTCAACAAAAAGAAAGGAAAACTGGAAAGAAAAAGGCAAGGACGGTCTTCCCCTACACACACACCCAATGGTGGCCTGTGGCTTCTCACTCATGGCTAACCCAGTAGCCTAGGAGAAGATGTGGGTCTTGGAAAGAGAATCAGCCTCTACTCTGCTGTGTATCTTCTGCCTGGGGTGACCACATGTAACAGCTTTCATGAATGCTCAGAGAAGCAGCAGACTGGGGCAATGAGCAGGATGGATGCTCTGAAAAGACTCTGCCCTTCCTCACTGCCCCACCTTTCCCACATTACCATCACCTTTGTCTGGAGTGAGGCTGACTGCAGAAGCTGGCCCAGCTCTCTCTGCATGTGATGGTGTTCCTTCTAGTGTGCAGGGGAGAATGCTCCTCTCTGGGCTCTCTGACAGACCTGTTTCCCAAAGGCATGGTGTAGGGTGCAGACAGACAAGGTCTCTGTGCAGCTGGTGTGGAGAACAGGGCCATTCCGTATCCCTCTTCCTTTCCCCCCACATTCAGCTAGTGTTGGACAGTGTCTGTTTTGAGCAAAAGTCGCAGATTCAACATCTGAGCTGATTTTCCAAAGGGACATAAAAAACAAACAGCCTGCCATCTGCTCTATTGTTCTGAAATAGCAGCTTGAAGGAGGGGGGGAGAGGGAAGGAGGAGAATGAGGGGAATGAGAAATGGAGGTAGGGGGAGAGGGTGGGAAGGAGGGTGAGCAGAAGGGAGGAAAAGGCAGAAAGGGGAGGCAGGGAGATTGGGGGTGGGGACGAGGGTGAAGATGGAGTCTGAGGGGAGAGAGATAGAGAAGAATGTAAAGAAAAAGGGCAGCTGTGTGAAAGTAGGGATGTGGTGAGGGGAGAGGACCAGAGACAGGTATGGGGGAAAATAGGGCTTGCTTGGGATCACCCTGGCTGGATCCCCATCAGTGCTGTGAGCCACAGAGGCAGGCACTTCCAGCACCCCTGTCCTTGCTGAGCCAGAGCGTGACTGCAAAGGAAACAAACCGGACTTAGTGGCCTAGATAATCACTCCCCTTCCACCCACACAGCCCTGCCTGCTTGCCTGCCATACACCCCCACCTCTGCGTTGGCTTTTATTGAATGCCGCAGGGCAGGGATTGAACTCCAGGTTTGGCAGCAGAGTAAATAACAGCAACGTTGGCCTCTCTGGCCCGGGAGGGAGGAGGGCTGGTTTTAATCAAAGGTAAATAACAGTCGGTATTCTGTGACCCTTAATCCAATTTCCTAGAACTGGAGAATAATGTTCCAACTTAGACACGTGGCTCTGGCCCACGGGAGAGGGATGGCTACTCAGCCAGCCAGCTGCTGGGCACAGCCCAACCAAGGAGAGCAGGAATGTGGGAGATGCCACAAGGCAGGCTGGCCTGGGTCTGTGCTCTTCTGTTCTGACTTTTCCCGGTGCATTTCCCTTGCTTCAATCATCCCAAAAGATGGGGCTGGCTTGCTGGTAAGCAGCACATCCCCATGAAATGTGGGCCCAGTTGATTAAAGGCTCCCTGACTTGCTATGTTGAGAGGAGAGTTGGAATCCAGCTGATGCCCCACACCTGTAGCCCTGAGGGGCATTTGGCCTTCCATGGTGACCTGGAGAATGGTGATTATGAAGTCATGCTTGCTGTTACATGGTCGTGGCAGTAATCAATATGGGTTCCTGCTACATGTTAAGTGTGAGCAAGGTTTCAGTGTTGGAAAGAAATGTTTATGTTGTTATTATTCTGGTAACACAAAGGTCTGTGTGACCGGAGAGTTTGCTGTCTGACTTGGTCACATATTAGAGTCACAGAGTTAAGGAGGTGGTGTTATTGAGCTATCAGGAGGTTACTTAGTCCTGCAGCAGGGCCAGCCACCTTACACCCCTTCTGTCAGATCTGTTTCCAACTGACTCTTAAAACATGTTGTTCTGGTCCAGACTATTGGTGTCAGATTGGAACACCATGTCACTGGTAACAAAGCACTGGTACCAGATTGATCTCAGAAGGATAAGTTTGTCCTGCAGCTCTGTGCCAACACTGATTTGTAGATGCCCAGGGGGCAACTCTGTCAGGCTCTTGGGCACTGCTTTTTCCTCTGTGGGGAAGCTGATTTGTAATTCTCTGGGGAAAAAAATGGCCTGTTGAGTCCAGGATGTGTTTGGAAAGAGGCAGAGACATATATCAGAGCTGAGGGCAGAGGAGGCCAGCCCTTTCATCTTGCAAAATGCCCTGGCATTCCACGGTAGGGGCTTCAGCTGCTGTGGAGACAGAGCACCTGTCCACCCTGTAGGTGGACCATGGTTTTAAGACCACTTTTCAGAGTAAGCCTTTTGCAAACCTCAAGGCCATGAAGGGAGACTTTCACCAAAAGCTCCCTGGTGGTGGACGTGGCCCAACACACACAGCACTTGTGTGACTGCAAATTCCTGGTCATACAATCTGGAGAAATCAGGTGCAGGTGGGATAGCCAAGCCCATCCTCCCATCTCAATCTCTGCTCCTCCAGTGTGGCTGCTGAGAGCCTGGGATCCAGCAGCAATGAGGACAGAGAGCAGCCAGACACATCCAGAGCAACACAGGCTAGGAGCACCGAGAGCCTAGCTCGAGAAGCAAGGTCTGTCCTTTGCAGAAAGACTAAGAGGATAGCTGATCCCTACAATGACCAGACAGGTCAGAAATGCAGCTCCACAGATGCCTTATGTTCATTCAGCTCCCCAGCCATGGGCACACACTTCACTGCCAGCCACCCATTCCTGCCCTTAGAGAGTGCAGCCCTGCTGCTAAAATTATTGGCAGGAGAGAGGATGGGGAAAAATGTATTTTACCTGTAGCTGTAAAAAAACCCGTGTGTTTTGTTTTCCCTGGCTCAGCTCACTCCGGGATGCACAGTGCATTAACTATTTGAAGCCCCTGGATGGCCCCTGCCCGCTGTGCCGGGGTGGGGGGAGCGGGCGGAGAGGGGCCGTGGGGCTGGGGTGGGCATGCCGGCGGGTCAGCACCCTGGAGAGGGACGGGCCCGCCGCGCCCCTGCCCCTGCCCCTGCCCCTGCCCCTGCCCCGCCTCGTCTCCCCTTCCCTTCCCTTCCCTTCCCTTCCCTTCCCTTCCCTTCCCTTCCCTTCCCTTCCCTTCCCTTCCCTTCCCTTCCCTTCCCTTCCCTTCCCTTCCCTTCCCTTCCCTTCCCTTCCCTTCCCTTCCCTTCCCTTCCCTTCCCTTCCCTTCCCTTCCCTTCCCTTCCCTTCCCTTCCCTTCCCTTCCCTTCCCTTCCCTTCCCCATGGTCCGGGCTGGAGGGCAGCCTCCTGCTGTGGCACGACCCCGCTTTGGCTTGCAACCTGCACCAGCCCCTTCTTGCTCATGCTTAAGAACAAATACACAGTGCTGTGGATCTGTACACAGCTGCTCCGAAGCTGTGGCTTAGATCTGGGTTATTTTTTGCAGATAAATCCTCTTTTCTATCAGATTTGACATCAGGCAATCCCTCCAGATCCCTCCCTTTCTCCCTGTCTGGCTTCCCCCTTCTCTTCCCTGCCCTGTGTTCTCTTTCCTTGCATCTGTGCTCTTCCCTCCATATGCGTCCCTCCCCTTTTTCTTTCCCTATAGCCAGCTTTCTGTGATTATCATTTCATCTGCTCACTTTCTGCTGCTCTGCATCTCCACATCACTCTTCGTGTCCCCACTGCCCTCAAATGTATGTATTTTACTGCTTTCCTCTTTGTATCCCTTTTTTCTCACTCCCTCTCCTGGTTGTTTCTCTGTGGTCATTTCCATAGTGCTGTAAGATTATCAGAGTCCTCTCTGCCCTGGAGTTCTGCATGTTGAGATCAGGTGCAAAATACCTAGTATGTGCTTGGTTTTGGGACCTGCTACAGCTGGTGGACCTTGACATCCTCTGCAGGGAACTGTTTCACACACTGCCCCTTGCCTTCCAGCTGATCTGGGGAGGAACCTCCAGGGTGCTGGAGGCAGAAAGCAATCACAGAGAAGGAATTAAAGATACAGGGAGCCTGGGAGACAGCTGGAATCACTGACTGATGGATGGGTGGATTGGGTAGGGCTCTGATAAAAAACATTTCCTATATCTCTGGAGAACTCTGGTCTTTGTTTCCCTCATGATCTGTGCCTATACAGAACAATGAGCCTAAGAATGGGGCAGAAGGCTATACAGACCTGGAGGAAAAGCATCAGCTTGCAGAGAGTGGTAGTCAAGGCTCATTCCAGGAATCCAGCGTGAATTTCTGTCTCTCCACTCTTCTCCTCAGAGTCCAGTCTGGGTATCACAGGAATCATCCCTGGCTTTCCTTGGGGAGCTTTGCAGACCTTGGGATGGTGTCCCTGAAGCAGGTCTCCAACACTGCTGCAGGACATCAATAATGTGCATTGACTTACTTGGTAGGAGCCAGTACCTAGTGGGCAAGGAAACAGGATGAGAGCTTCAGTGCTATCTGGAATTGATTCAGTTTGGGATAATGGGTTCTCAACTTCAATTGCAGAAAATAATTTTCATTTACAAGAGACCATGGAATGCCCAGCCTGACACCACTTTGGTTGGGATTTAGCCAGGGGACCATGGAGAATGGCATCTATGACAACACCTTAGGCATCTGGATTTGAGCAGTGAGGAGAAAGGAAGGAGATCTTGGCTGCCTTTCACTTTTTTGGTGCTTTTTAAAATGGAAGCCCTTGTGGCAGTGACAGGCCCATCCACATGTAAATGGACTGCAGCAGCTGGAGATTGAGTAGATGGGTCTGGAAAAATAGCAGTTGTATACCACCTTGCTTGCTCAACAAGCCACAGCATGGCATCCAGAAGAGCTCACAGTCTGTTTGGAAGAGGCAGTGGATTTTCTGTCAAGCTGAAGTTGTCCTCTGTAAAGTGACATTTACATTTTTACCAGACAAAGTTTTTCTGGCCTGTGATTCTTCCAGCACTTTGGATTAATAGAAGCAGAGGCTGGCTCCACATTGTCTGTGGCTCGACATTTAGATGACTGTCAGAGGCAGGGAGAGGGCAGTGGTTTCAGCAGTGCTTAATAAAAAGGTGAGGGAAAGGAAAGTTGTTACTCCACCTTGGATGCTATCAGCTTACTTTCTAAGTTACTCTAGGCCAGGGAAGGCCAGAGAAGAATAATAATGACTTGTAGCTCCCTCCCTGGCAGAGAACTGCCATGCTTGGCATTTCAAGGCCACAGCCAGTCCCAGTGAGGGTGGCTACACTATGTGTTAGTCCCATGCTGAAGTCTTGTGATGGGCTTTATATGTAAGCAATTTCAAGTCTTCTGCCAGCGCAGGACACAGCACTGTCCCACTTGCTGAGGCTGCAGGACACCTTAGTTTGCTCCTTTAAAATAAACCTCCTTCTCCTGTGGTTGGTTTTTGGTTTGTTTTTGGGTTTTGTTTTTTTTTTTTTTCCCTGTCACTGTTTTGTAACATTTACAAAAGGCAGTTCTTGATGGAAGTGCTCACAGGGCTCAGCTGCCTACCCATGACATGTGGGAGGAAGTTTCTCCTCAGGGACTATCCTCCAGGGCTCATCTGGGACTTCTCTCTGCCCCATCAGGTCCCCTGGTACTGGCATGTCCAGAACTTCACTGCATCTCTCCCTCACAGCCCCCAAATATCTCAACACATCATCCCAGTCTGAAATCCAAGCCATCTCCCTGGATAATCCAGTTTCCATTACCTCTTTCTGACTAACAGTTGCCCTGAACAGTAACCAGACCGAGTATTCAGCATTCCTGCAGCTCTTGAGCTTGGAAGGAGCTTGCTTGAAGAGAGTACTGCTAATTAGTTCACATCTTATCTGTCAGGTCAGCGTTATCCCCACTTGAATGACTTAGATACCAAAGCACAAAGTGACCAGCTCTACAGAGGGATCTGAACTCCTTGGATTGTGATCTCGCTGTCTACTTCTCTCCTCTGCTGATAGCAATAGGTCACCTCTGTAGTTCCGGAGCCCAGAATAGTGTGTCAAATTATATGCTGGTGTAAATCAGCATAGATCCACAGGGACTGCAGACCCCGACTGTGTGTGCACAGTCTTGGGAGATTTCTTAGCACAACCTGGGAATCCAGTGGTAGGTCTGAACCCGGGTGTCCTGGGTCCAGACAGAATGATCCCATGGTTTTGCCATGGCAGACTGGGACAGCCAAAACACAGGGAGGTATCTAGGGGAGCTCTGGAGGAAAATTTAAGGTGAAGAATGGAGGCATGAACTTCCCAGTGTGATGGAGGCTCTCAGCCACATACAGCTGGTGAATGGCCAGGATGTTTTGCTCTAGCTCTGTGGAGACTCATTCAAAGTGGCCAGACCACCGTCTTCCATCACAGGATCAACCATCTGAGTGGCACCAAGCCCAAGCAGAGTGTGCTCCTCCTCAGCCCATTTTACCACACTTCTGATTTTCTTGCCTTTTGGAGCAAAGCATCAGGGGATGGACTTTTCCTCCCACAGAATTGGGAACATATCCAAAAAGCCCGTGGGAGCCCCCCCACATCTCTTTAGTAACACTTGGTAAGCTTGAGAGCAATGCCTGCACTTTCACAGCCGCCCACCCACCCACGCAGAGCTGAATGCTGACTTACAATCGTTCCCATCCCGGCTTCTCCATCGCACTGGCTGCCCTGGGACTGTGACCCAGCGCTGACGGGACTCCATGGTGCTTGTGTTGCGGCTGGAGTGGTGTCCACCATGGCAGGGGTGTCAGGGCTTGGCTGGGGCAAGCCAAGACCCAACTTTCCAGGGGTACCGGGGCTGTGTAAGGCTTGGAATGTCCAAACAGTCCAGAAACGGGGCCAGCAGAGGGCACTCCGATACCACCGCTCACCCACCAGGCTGAGCCCTCAGATGGGGAACGGGGCCACCCCCAAAGCTCTACAGCCCTTCTCAGCCTTGCCCTGGCTGTAGGAGGCAACGAGGATCAAGGACAGCAGCCTGCAGCCCTGCTTTCTTCACTGCGGGAAGGGGAAGATGGGTGAGGGGGCTGCAAGGGAGGAATGTCCCAGGAATCTCCCTGCTACCTGTGTCGGCCTCCATCAGTTCACAGCAGTCCCACCACTCAGACACGGATGGTGGATACAGTGCACAGAGCCCAGGGTTTTCCCCTCTCAGGCGATGGGTGCAGCATGGCTCCAGCACAGGGCAGCTGAGGGAAGGAACTACCCTTCACTCCCTGGAAGGACTGTGGAACCTCAGCCTCAACAGCAGGACCCATCAGTTCCCTTCCCCAGCTGCCCATCCTGGTGGTGTCCCTGTCACTTGGATAGACCAGCTCTGGGCATTTCCCAGCCATCCCCACCTTGCAGACAGCATGCATGAGTGTCACCAGGACACTTGCAGGTGAGAGATGATTAAGACTGCTCCCTCCGAAGACAGAGGACTGCAGTCACTTCAGCACTGGTTCTTATGGCATGGGATGGCCATGGCAATGGAGAGGGGCCTGGTGAAGGCCTGATGGGTTGAGGCATCTCTGTGAGAGGCATCTGGCAGCAGACTCTTCTGGAGAAGAGTTTTGCGCTGGCCACAGTGCAGCAAAACCTTTCAGGAGACTTGCTGGCAAACCTTGCAGGGAGCCAAGGATTGCTGCCGTGAGCCCTCTCCTGTCTCCTTAACACCCAGAAGCTCTTTGTGAACAGCTTAAGGAGTGCCGCACGCCATGCAGGAGGGACTGCTAGTGCTGTGCTCACAGCAGAAGTGAGCAGCA
This sequence comes from Falco cherrug, assembly GCF_023634085.1. Classification (NCBI taxonomy): domain Eukaryota; kingdom Metazoa; phylum Chordata; class Aves; order Falconiformes; family Falconidae; genus Falco; species Falco cherrug. The sequence continues at coordinate 34,634,430 of NC_073701.1, read as the reverse complement.
CGATGCCTCACAGGTATCACTGGGCTGCAGCCACAAAATCAGAGGGACCTGAACTGGCCAGCCTGTTTCTGCCTGATCTCTGGACACCTTCTCCATCATAGTGTGACAGCTCCATGGGAAACCAGGATTCCCTGGAGCTCTTGGGGAGGGGGGGGGTCCTCCCTAGCTCCTCTGCAGAGGCAGCAGGAGCAGAGCACCTTCCTACGTGCTCTGAGAGCCTGAGCGCCTTGAGGTTTTGCTGCAATAAATCTGGAGCAGCTATAAATCTGGAGCAGCTGGCTTAAGTTCCTCCAGGGTTCAGAATAAAACACATCCAGCGTGATGTGTTTTGTTTGCCCACTCACTGTGTTTCTAATTGGAATGTTTGTAGCTTGGGAAATTGCTTCTTAGACTACAGTACCCACAGTCCTTCGCTGGCAGCTTAGCATAGCCTGTGGGTGCAAAGCAAAACCCAGACCTCTGAACTGGGTCTTTCCTTACCTGACCCAGGCAGGCAGCTGGAGGTCTTCAGTAAAGCCTGGCGTAGCAGCAGGTGCATGTACTCAGTTCATTGGGAAAAGACTGGTGAGATCAGTAAGTGAGGAATGCAGCTGTGATTCCTTACCTTCTCCCAGAGGCCATTTCCAGACTGTCGTCCTAGCAAGCAGGGTCTCCTGAGTCTATTTCTCCTCCACTTCTGCAAAGCCTCATCCAGAACTTCTTCTAAATGAACCCTGAAGTCCAGTTTGGGAGACATCACAAGGCAGAAACAACAAGCATAATGAACCATATTTAAAATGATATTTTTTCTGCCTTTGGAGTTTGGTTAATTTATAATCTATAAAAGTCTCTGCATAATTGTATCTTGATTAAAATGGTATAATTAGGCGCTCTGGATCTCTCTCCCCTTTCCCTAAGATTATTTCTGTCTAATTGCTTTAATCTGTGTTTTCATGCACCCACTAGAAAATCAAAGCATGCTCCCATGAGGACACGGGTGAGAGTGAATAAAGCTGACGACTCATTAAGTGCAGCAGAGAGAGGAAACTGCATCTAAATCACCACTGCATTAATGAGGTAAAATAAAAAATCAAAATGAATAAATAACAAAGAGATAGAGGATTAAAATAAAAAAAACCACCCCACAATAAAACAACCTGACATAGATTTTAATGTTAATTAAGAACATATTGAATAGCAAATTGTGTGTCATTAAAGTCAACTTCCTTCATTGTTGATGGAGAGCAAAAGGTTTGGGAATTTAAATTCTCAAAACCTAGAGGTGTTTTGTGAAGGGGACAATTTGTGCAGAATACAGCCCTGCTAGGGACAGAGTAAAGTTCACTGGGTAGAGATTGAAGGGCCTGGGTGGGAAGGGTGTCAGTCCAATCCAGCAGTTTAAGAGCAGCACCACAGTTAGCCTGGCCTTGAGTGAGAACTGAATCAGATTCTAGGAGGACCCAACACCTGGATTCATGCAAAAGGTACTGACTGGCTGTTTGTATTGCTAGGAAGGCTTAACAAGGCTTTGGAGAATTGACCAGGTCCATCCTGTGCCCTAAGACCAGAACAGCTTCATCTCTCCCTTCCAGGTGACTTTCTGTCATCTTATCAATGATGTTCAGGGTACAGACTCTGCCAGCTACCCCAGTAACCTACAAACAGGTTGCTTATTTCCCTCCAAATGAGAAATCAGGAGAACAAGATATTTTAAAAAAGCTCCTGGCTATGTGTATGGTTTGTTAACATCTGCTCTAGTCTCCTGAGGGGAAGACCAAGGTAGCACTGTCCTCTGGTCTCTCATTGCAGGGGACACTAACTGTGCTGTTTGCTATTTGCCTAGATCAAGTGCAAAATCCCACACATTGCAATGCAGAGGGGCTGATTTTTACCCCAGATGTGATTGAAAAACTTTGTCACCGAGCTGTGCACAGCACTGTTTGTTTTCAGCAATGCTAAGCAGCCCAGGCAGGGCAGTGTACTGGCGCAGCCACTCTGCTCTGGGGTCTGGAACTCTGCACTGCGTTGCACAGGCATGGTCCATGGCAGGGCTGGTGGTCTCACACCCCCGAACATGTGTGAGCACCATGATTTCATCTCCAGTCATCAGCGATGACATGATTTGCCCTTAACACATCCATTCCCTCTTCATCAGTATGGGATATCATGAAAATGTGCATTCACATGCAGTTCTGTAAAGGTGCTCAGCCAGTTGCCTTGGCCAAAAATTGGTCAATCTCTGTCCCTTTGTGACATTCATACTCATTACTATACTCCAGTTCACGTTTTTTCTTGCCATGGTACACATGTTTTAGGAAGCAAAGGCAAAAGGCATGTGAACATGGCAAGGAATGCCAGGAAGACCATTGCCTGACCAGTGAATAAGAGCTGTTGTCTCAGCAGAAGGCTCATCCCAGCTGCATCCCCTGGACCCTGGCTGCAGGGCAGGGTCTGAAGCTTCACCCTGACTGTGGGAACACTGCCCCTGCTCCATCAAGTGGGCACTTGAGTGCAGGGTTAGGGCACATGTTTAAATGCTCTGCTGGGTCACTGCCTGACAACAGCTCTTGGTCCCCCAGGGTTTCCCTGTCAGCATCCCATGAGGACCAAGCATGGAATAGGACTAAATTGTCAGATCAGCATGGCAGCTGACAGGGTAATACTGAAAAGGAAAGGAGAATTAGCTGCTTGCAGTCCTTGTGTTTAAGAAGAGCCTAATCTAATTAAGTGGAGACCACTATCAAATTACCAGCTCTCTTTTAATGTAGCCATTTTAAGTGCTTTGGTGTATTTATAGTAGGTGAGTTAGGGAGGGCTTTTCTCTCTTGAGGTTATGCTTGTGTGTAAGGGAGAGATGTATAACGTTAAGACTCCTGCTTTGGATTAGTTCCCATCCCCAGCCTGAAAAACATTTTGCACAAGATTTAAGACACCAAAATCTGGTCCCAGCTACCCTCTTCCTATGCCTGTGAAAGGAACATCTGTCTGGGTTGTTTCTGAATCTTGCCCCAAGTCAGCACACAGAAGTTTTGTTCTGGGATTAAGCTTTCCTTAAAGCAAATATATCTTGTACTACTATCTCAGGTCAGTCGATAGCCTTGAAAGGGCAGGAGGAGGGGCTGGCTTGCCATGGTCAGAAATCAGCAGCTGTTTTCTGCTGAACTTTGATGGGAGTGGGATGGATCCGTCACTCTCAGTGGTCAGAGAAAGAGTGCGGAGGGTCTCGGCCTCACAGCCCAGCATGGGTTGCTGGTTGATGGTAATGCCCCCAGTTTGCCTTCCCCCGATAATGCCTCTGGCAGCCTGCAGCCCTCTCTCTTACTCTCCCAGTAATTCCATCTCTGGGGGAGCTCCTGTGTGGCAGTATCTGTGTCAGATGATCCCCCAGGCTTGCAGGAGGGAGGAGGTGGGAAATGCTGGTTAGGAGCTGTTTCCATGCATAACAACAGAAATAATCCTTAGCCCTTTATCTAAAGCTTTTACAAATGTTAATTCATTAACCTCTCACAATCACCCTCTGAGGTGAGGATTATTATCCACAGGATTGGACAGATGGGGGAAGCTGAGACGTGGAGCGCCCAGCCTGAGACCATGGGGCAGGACGCAGTCAGTGCCACCAGATCCTCCCTTGCCCTCCAAAATCTTGTCTCTCCTGTCCTGATGAGGGGTGGGGTGGTTTCTTCTAGTCACCCTGTCTCTGACAAGAAGAAACCTCCCTGGCAATGTTTGCTGTTCATTTCTGGCTATGAAAGAGCCTTTCAATATGAGTTGGGACACTGAGCCTCGTGCCTCTGTGCCACCACTGCCTGTCACCATGGGAGGGCTCGACCTGCATTGCACAGAGGTCATGGTACTACCCTTTCTCCAGGTGCTGAGGCCCTCTGGGTGTTTCTGTCTGTCAGGTCATTACCTATATTACTGCTTGTAAGCAGAGAGGAAAAAGGAAGGCGGGGAGAGACACAGAGAAAGGGAACAAGGCAGAAGGCCTAGAAAAAAGAAACATTTTTGCCTCCTTCACCATCCCCATCTCTCTTCCAACTGGGATTTCTTATACTCTTAATGATGTGTCTCATTCCTGATGCTAAAGATTAAAACCCAAGAGATTAAGAGATTACACAAAGTGGATGAGATGGATTTTGCTGCCTCCCTGCCTCTTGCTGGGACAGACCTCTGGGAAACTTCTCTCTCCTGCTTTTCCCATCTTCCTTCCCCTCCCACCCCTTGATCTTTACAGATCAAAAGGCCCTTGCCTTCTGATGGTTTGAGCCATTCTGGCCTCTCTCTGATCTTTGCTCAGGGGCAGGTGGAGAGAGAAAGGATATGTGTGAGCTTGAGGGACCCACTGACATAATGTCCTAGCTGTCCATCTTCAGTAACTCCAGCATTTTTCCTCTGAAGAACCCTCCTTGTCCAGGCAATCTATATTGCTGGAGAACTCTGTGACAAGGCAGGAAAGAGCTCCAAGGCATCCTGAACCCGTTGCGATGAAGGTACCACCCATGGTGATGTGAAGCCCCTCTTGAGAAGTGAGTGCATGGGAAGAAGGCTGGAGCAAACCAAAATGGTGATGGGTTCCTTTGGCTATTCCTCCTCTTGCAGGGCAGGTGCCAGCACAGGTGAGGGACCCTCTGAGTAGATCTTCAGCTCTGAAAAAGGGATTTTTCAGCAGTCAGTATGACAGAGGAGAGATTTGCTCCCGTTCCCTCCTGAGGTGCTGGGGTTGTGAAGAGGAACATATTTGTTGCACTTTGGGTTGTTCCCTCCATTCTCTGCTCAGACAATCTGGACACCAGTTGCTCTAGACTGCCTTTTGCTAATGGGGCCTTTGGGGGCTTGAACTGTCCCATTGTAGTTCCAGACCAGGGCTGGAAAACCCAGCACCTTTCTGCCCTTTGATTTTGCTGCTCCTTCCTTGCTTAAGTTCACTGTTGCTGTTCTTGATGGCACAATAACCAACAGCGTCAGGACATGGCCTGGCTCTCCCTGGGCGATGTCTATAATATCCACAGCCAGGAGGGGGAAGAAGGTAAATTCCATGACTGGAGGTACATCCAAGAAAACATCCTAGCTATGGCATGCTCAGAAACCTCTCAGCCTGATGGAGACAGCAGAGTACTTGCCCCCTCCTCTAGGTCCACAGCTGTTAGGGTAGAACCTAGAAGCACTTCCACCCTGGAGATTGTAAGCAGGTTAATGTCCAATGCGCTCATGGGATGCTATTTCTGAACATGCTGCTCCTTGTAATGAAAAACTGGCCCCTCTCCATTCGGCAAAGAGCAAGGCATCAGCACAGCAGTGCGGGAACCATTCATGCTACGTAGTGCTTACGCAGTACTCGCTGTCTCCCACAGCCTTTGCAATGTGCAGCTACCCGTGTAGAAAGAGCCTCATGTCTTTATTCCTGACAGCTGTCAGTCCCTGGAAAACAATCCCTTCCCTCCCTCCTCCTGGAGTCCCAAAGCCAAGCTGGGAGGCTGGGAGCACACGGGCAGGGAAGGAAATCTGCCAACTTAATCTTTCTGCCTCTTGCTCTCTCTTTAGCTGCCTGTGAGGGAGGTTGCAGTAAAATAATGAAATAAAAGCCAAGGCCCAGAGAAAGCTGATTCATCCACAGTCCAGGGCCAGCGGCCGGCTCCAAGCAGAGCTGTAAAATCAATCTGTCACTGCTCACCGCAGTATAGATCAGTGGAGAGATTCTGACTGCAGTGAGGGCAGAGCCCAGCTTTCTCCTGGGGCCCGTTTTCCCCAGCCGTGGGACCCTGTTGTACCCCTGGGAGAGACAGGCAGTTGGGCAGGGGAAGAGGCAGAGAGGGAGAAGGGCTGATCTGCCGTCTCTGCGAGCTGGAAACGCTCCCAGTGAGACTCCCTTCCCTGGCAGCACACACCGAAGGCAGCGCAGGCAGACTGTGTGGCTGCCGTCTCTGCCTGACTTCCCTCCTTGTGCGGGCAAAAGGCACAAGGGCCAGGTGATGGGGGAGAGGGGCGTAATGCACTCCCAGTCCCTACTCCCTAGAGGTACTGTCCACGTTGAACATTACCTCCAGTGTTCCCCACCCTGAGCACAGTTAAAAAATCAGTTTTATCATCACCTTAGTGACTTCCAGATCCTGGGCTACCTGGGACTTAACAGCTCCCTGACATATGTTGGAATAATACTAGGGAATTGCTCTAATAAGGTCAGCTCCCTTGTTCACCCCTAACAGCATCTCCAGTCTTAGAGGATGCAGCAGCCCAACAGGGCAGCAGCTGAGCAGGAAGGTGTACATAACCCAAGGTGGTTCTCAGGGCTGTTTCCATCCCTGTTAAAAGGGCAGAGAGGTGAGGCCTGGCTGGAGGGTGGTGGTCCCAGGGACATCGGAACAGATGAATTAGAAGGTGATTCTTCTTCTGTAGTGCTGGACATAGAGAATGAGGTGCCTCTGCAGCTGACTAAAAGTATCTATGACGTCCTTAGGAGTTTTTTTTCCTTGGTGAAGTGTTGTGGTTTTGGTTTTTTTTAAACTTGTGAAGTAACAAAAAACAGAGTCTTTCCAGGGCTATTGACAGGGTCAGAGCCTCTGAAAAATAAACATGGAGGTGAGCTTCTGTACCCTCTGGACTGATTATTATCTACAATGGGATGAATAAGCATTGGGGGCCTGGCTTTGGATCAGATCGAGGACCCAAATGTCCCACCTCCCTGGGGATGCGGGGCTTGCTTCTGTTTGTCTCTCAGGGCAGTTCTGTTCTGCTGGATTGAAGTATTGTTCCTGGGTCAGTGGGAGTATGAGCAAGCACCGTTTGATCCCCACAGGCCCTGACAGCACAAGGATCCTGCCCCAGCACTTTTGAGTCCAGAATGATCTGTGCCAGCCGGATAGCCTCTGGGAGATTCCTCCTGAACAGACTGCAAGATGATCCTGGAGGAACTCAAGCAGGAGCAGATCCTGCATTAATTTGGAGTTGGAAACCTTTTCTCCTACTTCAACAACACCCAAGATTAGATAGTGTCTGTTCTTGGAGGAGGTAGAGAAAGATGGAAGCAAGTCTCTGTTCCTTTAGCTTTTAGCTTCAAAAGAGCTTGGAGGAAAACCCCCATGGTCATAAGCCCCCAAAGTGATAAAGACAAGGAAACTAGAACCTGTATCTTCTTTCTCATCCCAGGTGGAGTGAGTAGCTTTGACATTTAATCCACTGGAAACAGACATCTACAGATGGTCCAGGGAACATCCAGAAGTGTCCTCTGAGCTGCTCACCTCCTGTCTCTCTGAGGAGTTTGTGTGTGTGTCTGTGTATTTTTTCCCACTTGGGTTTGCAGGTTTAGAGTAAAAGAGGATATAAATTTTCAAAAGGGCTGATGACCTTGTATGTTTGCACCTGGTGGATCAACTTGTTTCTTCATGCCATCTAGGTGATGTGTGTGATGCTGGGGGCTAGTTTGGTAGATTGGCCCTTTGCACTTGTTGCCTGTACTTTGAGGGAGGCAACTCATTCCCGTAGGGCTACTGATTGTTTGCAGACACACACCCCACCACCACCACCCCCCTCTGTGCGTGTGCGTTTGGTGTCCTGTCCTTGAGGCTGTTGTGTGTACCTGAGAAGGCTAGGGGTGGTCCCGTACTTGCTGGGTTTCGATTTGCATGAGGTTATTCCTCTTTCACCAGAGGGAAAAATGTGCAGAGGAATCAAAGGAGCTCACCACCCCCCTATAGATCTGCAGGTGTGAGATAGATGGGGTAATGTCATGTTCTGTACTTCTACAGTAATTAGCAGGATGGGGAGCTGGGCCCACAGTTGAGCTTCTTTAAATTCAACTGGACATCACAGTATAACACATTTAACAATAATGTTGCTTGCAGTGGTGTGTGTGTGGCAGAGTAATTCCTCTGCAGTTCTTGGACTGCATGAAGAAAGTTGTTAGTTTCCCATCAGAGGTTACACGCGTTTGTATGTCTGTACCTGTGTGCATGTGAGTGCTGTGGGTGCCAGGGTTAGGCATCTATTTTCCTAGAAGCTGTTGCAAACATGTTGATATTTATGCTGAAGGGAATGTCTTCACCCAGCTGTTGTATGTGTGTATATTTGTGTGAGGCAGGGGTGCAGATGGTGTCTGTTCAGCTGCAAGTGGAGGTTTCAGAGCATTTCCACTTGTTCTTGTGATGTCTGTGTGTGCCATGTGAAGGATACAGCTGGCACAAGAAATGTGGGTGTGAATTGGTCATGAGTAAATGTAGGTGTTGGGGCAGGTTTCCAACACCAGAGCAGCCAGGGGCCAGAACAGCCTCCAAGCAGGGAGCAAATAGTCTCACAGCACTAGGATGGACCTCTGAGACGTTTCTGAGCAAGATTATATGATGTGGTTGCCTGGAATAGCAGGAGACTGGATTGCACATCCCAGGAAGCCAGCTCCCATCCAACGTCCTATGTTCCTAAGTTTCTATGCAGCTGTTGCATGTCTGCGTGTGTCCAAGTGAGACAGGCAGTCCCTCCACAGCTGCGGTGAGTTCAAGGGATGCATCATGTCCCTTCAGTTGTGGTCTGCGTGTCTGTGCAGGGATTATTTATGTCTAGGTGTCTTGTATGTTTGTGCTTTCTGTGAAGGGGCTGGGGAGTAATTTCTTAAGAGTCAGCCTGTGTTTGGTAAGGTGGTTTCCTAGCGGGTATTGCCTGTGTGCAGTATTTGGGGGCTGAGCTGTGGCTGGGTCCCCAGCACCTGGTGCACATGGATGATTGTTTCTGCCTGTGAGCAGGTTCTTCATCAGTGATGGCATGTGTGGGTTTGTGTGTAGGGAGGTGGAAGGTCTTCCAGTAAGCTGTTTTATGCATGTGAGGGTATGTGGTTGCAGGTGGTTTCTGAGGAGCTGTTGTATTTCTGTGTGTGGTGATTTGGGGAGGTGTGTGAAAGACACTCTCCCCCGAGCAGCTGCATGCATGTGTTTATACGTGGATGAAAGGTTTTCCTCACCTCCTGTTGCATTTTTATGTGTCAATTTTCTCAGCAAATACCGCAGGGGCACATATCGAGGTATAGTTTCCCACAGCTGTTGCACATACCTGTGTCAGTAGGTGTATAGCTGTTGCATGAATATGTGTGTGTATGTAGCTGCTCGGCTTGCTTGTTGCTTGTACCGATATTGTTCCTAGAAGCTGCTGTATTTTCATGTGTGTGTCCTGATTCTGAGAAGCTGTAGCCTCTGTGTGTGTGTGTGTGTGATTCCCCAGCAGCTCTCGCTTGTGTGTGTGTTCCTGGGAAGCTGTTCTATGTTGTGTGTAGCTCTTCAGCAGCTGTTGCAAGGAAATTGTGTCTGTGTGTGTGTGCGGTTCCCCAGCAGCTGTTGCATGTGTGCTCATGTCGCTGGTGGAGGCCCACCCCTTTCCGCCTGCACCCGAGCGGTGGCTGTGGCTGTGCAGGCAAGGAGAGCTCAGAGCTGGCTGCATGGGAGAGGGACCTTCGCCTGTCACAGCCTTCCCAGCTGGGAGAAGCAGTGCCGGCTCTGGTCCCAGAGTCCTATCAGCCGAGCCTGTGGCGAATTAATCACTCGCGTTTTAAATGCCAATACAGCCCTCTCTGCCTTCTTCCCCCAGTGATGCGGATGCGGCGAAGGCAGCAAATCCTCCGGCTGTGCGTGCTCTGCCTGGACTGCTGCTCCATCCCCGCCTGCCGTGCTCGCGTGTGTGCGTGGCTGGGAGTGCTGCCTAGGTGCAGCCGGGAATGAGACAGCTGTGGGGCAGGGGACAGCACAGCTCCAAGCGGTGACACAAGGTGGGGGATACCCCCCCCACACACACATCCGCAGGGCTGCAAGTTGCTTGAAGACAGGGGTCTTTTGTGCCTCCACTTCGCCTCTGTCATGCCCCGTATGGAAACAGGGAGCAGTCGCCCCTCCAGAAGCAGGTATGTGTGCATGTGTGTGCACGTGTGTGACACAATTTTGTGTGCAGTCCTTGTGCAGCTGCCTCGTGTGTCCTCGGCTCCCTGTTGTCATCCCTGTCGCCTCTCGGAGAAGCGGCTGAGATTGGAGGGGGAGGACCGGGGCGGGGGAAGGACAGGATGGATGGATTGCCTTTCTCTTCCAGCCCGTGCATGCACTCCCTGGGGGGTGGATGTCTCTGATCTGAGGATGAAGGCAAGGGGTGAGTGCAAGGGAGATGAGGAAGTGTCCGGGGGATGGGGGGTGGGGTGGGGGGGGATAATGCCCACATGGGGTGATGGGAGGGAGAGAGGCTTGGAGACAGGTCCCCCACTCAGAGTGTGTGTGTGTGTGTGTGTGTGTGTGTGTGTGTGTGCACGCGCGCGTGTGCACTCACTTAGGATCGGGATGCTGAATAAGTCCAGGGCTTGCTGCATGCAGCTGGGTTTGACTGGTCTGCTTCTATCCAGACCTTGCAAGAGGAGGGGATACATGTATGTGTATGTATATATATGTGTGTGTCTTTGTGTGTGTATACATACGTGTGTATAGGTATAGCTATATGTATATTCCGCCCCCCCCCATACATGCATGTGTATATAGAGCTATAGATACACAGACATATATGTATATTGCCTGTACTTATGGGAGGGAGAAGGAGACAGCCTCATCCCACAGCCCCCTGCTTCCTGCCTCTTTGCAAACTTTGTCGGGGAGCCTTTGCAGACAGTGATGTGTGTGTGTGTCTGGTGTGTGTGTGGTGTGTGAACATTCGCCTGGTTTGGATGCAGGGGAGTGAGTAAATCTCTGCTCTGCTTTTACACTGCTGTGCTGAGAGGCTGACTGGATGCAGAAAAGTCATTGCGTGGTGTCTGTCGGGTGTGTGAGTGTGCATGTGGTGGTGGTGGCTGGATATTTATGTAGGGGCCCAGGACAGCTACTTGAATGCATACGTAAGTGTATATGCATTGCTTGCAGGGTGTCTGCGTGCCCATTTATTCCACCAGAGAAAGCATGCCCACATATTTATGCATAAGGATCCTCCTGCTTTGGGGCATAGGATGGGGGGAGGAGAAGCTGAATGAATGAATGGGAGCAAGAGGAGGGGGAAGGAGGAGGCATGGGGGTGGGGGAAAGACATGAACAGACGCATCCTATTCTCATCCCAGGACAGGCAGGAGTGCACAGCTGCTGCTGTTCCCATTCCAGAGCCTGGATTTGGCTGGGGAAAGGCAGCATGAATCTGCTAATGCTGCAGCAGGCAGCGCATTTGGGAGCTGCTGTTTGCAATGCCGTCTCATATGTCTGCTGGTGTGGCTCCCCCCTAACTCTGTGTGCATGCATGTGAGCACATGTGTGTGTATTGCATGTGTGTATGTGTACGGAGGTGGGGGTGGCTGTGCACAAACAATATGCTTGCAAACATCCTTGCAAGCACCCAGGGAAGGAGGTGCTGGTGATGGGGAGGAGAGCATCGCTCGTGCGCTGCGGGTGTGTGCCTCTTGCAGCCGTGCACAGCCCACGGTCCATTGGCACCCACTCTGGGATCGTGCAAGCATCCGCTGCTGGGGGCCAGTGTGTGCACACACAGTGGGTGCATATATGCAGGCCAGACTTAGGAGCTGTTCCCCCTTCTTTCCCCTAAAGGCTGGAGAGCACAACCTTTCTCCCCACCCTGGAGGTAGGGAGCTATAAACCAAGCTATGGAGCTGGGAGATGATGGCTGAGACTGGGGGGAGGGAGATAAATATTATGTAGGGAGTGGGGAGGAGATGGGGGGTCCATGTCCCTGGAGAGGGCCTAGGGGACTGGGGAACCTGGCTGCATTGCATGCTGTGAGCCAAGGAATTTGTCATGCACTGGGAGGTGGGAGGGAGTGGGAGTGTGTGTGGTGTGGGGGAGCTGGGGTGCAGGGGGAGAAAGGGGGCTGTGCCAGGGTATGGGGGAATTTCTGGTGGCCTGCATCCCTGCCCCCCCCCTCCCCCCCCCCTCCCCCCCCTCCAGTTCCCACACACACCATCACTTCTGGGTCCCGGGAAGCGCAGCCTGACAGCATCACTAATGTAATATTCAAAGGAAGCTTCATTTGCATGGAGCATGCATTATTAATATATTTAAATACAGCCCCCCTCTTGCCTCCCCCCTCTGTGCAGACAGTACCAGCAGCAGTGAGGAAGCTGCAGGGAGTGGAGGGGTGCCGATGCAGTGCCGGGGGTGAGAAACAGCCACTTCAATCCCACCGATTTCCCAGCCTAAAAACCTTTCCCTCGCACCCAGCCCCTTCCCCACCTGCCATCCTCCTCACCCCATTATTTTCCTTTGGGAACTGGTTGGCTTTCAGGGCATCCAACCCACAAACATGCGGATTTGCTGGTACGAAGCAAGCTGCCTTCATTGCTCTTCCCCCGGCAAAAACTACGACACCAAGGGAAGAACTGTGGATGCGTGGCCTTTCCCTCTCTTCACCCAGCTCCAGGCAAAGTGGGTATTTGGGAATGTGCTGTCTGATCCGCTGCGCCAGTGCAAAGCTAAGCTGTGGAGCAGAAGCCGCTTGGAGGGTAGAGAGGGCGTTTGGGAAAGGGGGGCGAATGGAGGTGTAGTTTTTGCTGGGGGGCAGCTTGCGGTTAAAATAGAAAAGGTAAAAATCACAGGCAGAGGGGGAAGGCAGGAGAGAGGGAAGCATAGCTGTGATGGTGTCTGTGATGTTTGTTCCTACCTGGGTCATGTCAGAAGTCAGATGCAGCTCCAGGCAGAGTGCAGCTGGCTTACCTGACCCTGTTAAAGAGCAGTAGAGAGCACTGCTCACCTGGGAAAAAAGCTAGTGGTCACATCAGGGCCTGTTGTAACCTCCCAGTGCTGTCAGCAGCTGTGTCAGAAAATATCAGCACATTCGTTGAGAGAGAGAGAGGTCCGGCTGCTCTCTCCCTCATCCCAAATACTGTGGTTTTTCCCTTGGTCCCCTGTGTCAGCCTCGGCTAAGTTGTTTCTTCTGTTAGTGTAAGGAAGGGCAGAGGACGCGGAAGGAACACCTCTGTCCCCATGCTCTTGTGAGCTGATGAGAGGCACCCTGCTCTGGGAATGGGATGCAACGTCCCCCAAACACACTTGCAGCCCTCACCCATGCCCTGGCACTAGAGTAGGACAGGAGCAGCTTCAGTGCTAAGCAAATGTGCTCCAGGAAAATTGCCTTTCCTGGGAACAGAGGGGCTTTTGCTTTTCTCCTCCACAGAGGCCCAGAGCTGCCCTGAACAGTGAGGGATCCCAGGCTGCCAGCAGGTATGGGGAAAGCTGGAGCTTCCCAGATAGGACTGTGGGTTCTGCTGGTGGGGTTTGTCCAGGTGGGACCTGATGCTGAGTGGCAGTGGGTGTTTGAGCTCTCTTTGGGGTTCTGCAGGGGCAGAGCTGTGTCTTATGTGTTTCCATGTGGGAAAAGGGGTGAGGGAGGACATAGAGTTGAGCCACTGAAGGGAGGCAGGCTGAATGCACGGGAGCCACCTCCCGTGCCAGAGGAGATGAAGTCCTCTTTTTGAGCTGGAAGGGGAGACTGCAAAGCTCAGGGAGCAGACCAAAGTTCTGTGACCCACCTCCAGCCCTTTCTCTCAGTTTCCTGCAGCTGTGAACCAGGCGAAGGTTGTCTTTAAGGTCCCAGATGAATTAAGCTTGGCACTTTGGAGGTGACAATGGCTGTGGGACTGCTGCTGCATGTGCTTCAGTGGCGAGATGGTCTGGCAGCAGTACAGCTTCACTTTAATAGAGCTGCATTTGTGTCCTGGCTTTCCTGTGCTCCCTGGCCTGTGTTAGTTTTGTGGCTTGCTTTGCCGTTCCCTGACCTCCTTTTAAAAGGCTTATAGCAGTTCTTTGGGTCTCCTGGGAGCTCAGGGGTACCTTAGCCATTGCCTGAGATGAACTGCTTTCCACATGGAGAGGACTGACCAAATAATTTTCTGTCACCGAGGAGAAATGGCCTCATTTGCTCAACAGTTGTAAGCCAAGAGGAAACCCAGTTCCAGCTGACCAACTGAGGTACAGAAGGAGAGAAGGGCAGTTATCATGCTTCCCACAGTATTCTAAGGGGTGGGAAACAAGCTGCTAGGAGCCAGGTTGGTGTGAATGACTTGAAGGGCTGGGTTCCTAGATGTTGCCTCTTGCTGGGAGTCTTTCCCATGCAACCCTGGTTTGGGTAGACACAGTGGCTACATGGTGCCTTACAGCATAGCACCAGTTGCCATGGAGATAGGTGCAGGATCAAAACCCAGTAGAAGAGTCTGTCCTGCTGTTGATGGTGAGGCTCATCCATCCTCTGCTGACCCAGCTGATGTGCTGGGGCCATTCCTTCCCATCTGCAGTCACCTCAGGAGTGCCCACCACTCATGAACCTGCTGCTGCTTCTCCCTGGGGAGAGGTTCTGTGTGTTGAGTGTCTTGGGTTGTATCGGTGCCACATGTATGAATTGAGTTAGCTTTCCTGACATCTGTGTACTCAAGTACACTCAGAAACATCAAATCCTGAAGCACAAGGGAGGCCTGATTCATGTTATTTCCAAGGCTTTAGTGAGACCAGTCTGGAAAACCTGGCACTCAAACCTGGGTGCTACGCTAGCTGAAGGAAGGTGATAAATTGGAGGGAATTCAGAGAAGAGCAACAAAAATTATGAAAGGGCTGGAGGGACCCATTTGAGAGGGGAACTTAAAAGAACTAAATATGTAGAGCTTGACTAAATGATGATACGATAACAATTTACCAGTATTTGGGGACTGTAAACACCAAAGAAAGGAGGAGATTATTTAAGGTGGTGAAAGATGGGCAAAGTCAGAGGTATGGGATGAGGCTGAGCAAAGACAATATCATTTGACTGGCTCTGAGGATGCAGTCAAGCTTCCTGGTGTGAGTGATCAGACCAGCTATGAAATAGTCTGGCAGGTTTATGGAGATGCAACCGCTTACAGCAAGGAAACACATGGTAGTGAAAAGGGGTGGAGAGCACAAGCTAGACTCAGCCACTGGTGGAGGTGGAGTGATTTGCAAGACCTCTTCTGCATATGCAGCATTGCCAGGAAAATTTGGGAGACACGTTTGATTGTCTTTCATGTTTTATTGATTCCCTGTCTCACGGCTGGGGAGAACCTGCAGACACTGTTGCTGAGGGAGCAGAGAGGTGGTACAGGGTGAATGAGCAAACAGCCTGATGGAGGTGCAGGACATTATTGCTTCCATCTCCCCATCCTCTCTGGCTGGAGAAGCAATCCTGTAGGAAGTGCCTGTAGGTGAAAAGGGGCTTTGCCACAACAGCTTTCTGGGAGGCTACAGGCTGAACCTGCCAAAGTGAGTGGTTCCCTCTTTCCAGACAAAGATGGCTTGGCATGGGGAATGTGGGGTCAGGAGGATCTGACTTCCCTCCTCTGACTTCCTAGTCACAGATGGTCCAGAATTGGGACAACAAGGTCAGAAGGATTAATACCCCTCCTTTTTTTCCCCATTGCAGTCACAGGCCAGGAAAATTGAGTCAGATCATAATAAAAGGATTAGTGTGAAGAGGCTGCCATGAATAGTGTGATAGACAGGTCAGGGAAATGGAAGGGAAATCAAGGGGGCTGGGCCTATTACAGATGGTCTGCTGAAAGGGCTCTGTGTTTATCAACAGGAAAAGAGGATTTGGTCTTAAAAAGTGTGGAACAAGGTATCGAGGGGGCTAGCACTCAAGCACAGACGTTGTGCCCAGCAAGGATCTATACTGAGATGACTGATCGAAATAACCTCAGACCTCCTTCTAGCTTTAGGGCAGAGGGAAAAAAAATCGTTCTTGGAATGGGCTCTGTTTGCTTCCTTGTCCATCCGTCTTCAATATGACCTAATGCACCGAAGTGATATTGTTACTCACAGTCACTATTTGCTCATGACTTCTAGGTCAGCCTGGCTATGGAAAGCCATAGGAATATAAGATGGACCCTACTGAGCCAGGTCCAAGATCCTTCCAGTCCAGTATTTCCAACAATGGCTGAAAGAAGGAAGAGCATAAAGACAGGAAAGCTGCATAGGGGTGCTTCTCAACGCTCTTAGCTTATTTGTCCCATTGTAGATGTGACGTGTGGCTGAGTGACCTTGAGCTAGAAGATCTGTTGTATACTTACATAGGTCTCTATGGATTTGTGTCTTCCCTGAATTTGTCTAGCCAATTTTTGAAGTAAAGTTTTGGCATCCACAAAATCTCAGAGTAGGAAGTTCTGCAGCCTAAACATGCAGCATGCAATGCAAGGCCTCCTGTCATTTGTCTTGAATCTGTTACTTTCTGGTTTAATTTCCTGACCCTTGATTCTTGGGTCGGAAGAGACAGTTAACACCTGTCCCCTCTACCCTTCCTGTGTCATCCATGGTTTTATAGACCTGTCTAATTTTATGGTCTCTATTGTCTCTTTTCCAATAGCCTTCACCTTTCATTTTTCTGCATCCATCAGTTGCCTCTTTCCTGGCTACAGCAGTGCAGCTTTGTAGTGACAGAGGGACATGGGGCATTGCTAAGTGGGAAATGACATCGCAGAGATGAGCTGTGCCAGGTCACACACAGGTGAAGACTTTTGTGTCAACTGCAGGGATATGGTGTAGAAGGAGGCGAAGAAGCTGGGCAAAACCTCTGAAACCAGTTGAGGGTGCCCTTGGCCATCAAGACAGGACTGAGCAGGATCCTAGGAGGCTTGAAAAGATAGGAAGGGGAACTTTGAAGCAGACCTCAGGATGTGGGGATAGCTTCTCTGAGCGTGGGTAGTGGTGGTCAGCATAGGCAGGAATTGGGACTGGTCAATACAGAGGGAGTGAGGGAATTGAAAGGCCAGAGGTGATTGAGATCTGATTGGAGGTCTGACTCAGATAAGCAGATTGATGGTGGGTCAGTCTGTAGACATGAAGGTCTTGGGAAAATATGGCTTGGATATTCTACCGTTGTGATGGGCAGTAGAGGAGAAGGTAAGAGAACACAGGCTGCCTATGAGGAGGCTCTCAGGTCTAAGCACAGCACAGGGATGTCTTGACCCACTTGAAAGAGATACCCAAGAGTCAGCTCCCAGATCAGAACTAGGTTTTTCTATGGCAGACTGAGAGATTCATCAACAAAATTCTTGCTGAAAATAAAGTTTTCACATATTTCGTGGCCAGCTGAGACCCTCAGCAAAGTGATGGAGAAAAGATTATTGAAAAAGAAACATCAGCCATCTTGTGAGTGGTCTTCAAACAGAATAGGTTCAGAGGGAGGAAACAGGCTCATGCCAGGAAGAAAAAGGCCCTGGTGGGGTGCAACAACCTTGTGGTATTGGAGGGCACAGGGAAAGAAGAAGGTGCCTTCAGTAGCCCTTGTTATATTTCCTACAGGGAAAAACTGTTCTGAGTAACCTTTGAATTAAGGGCTGTAGGGGACTGAGGTAAGTGATGGAAAATTTTAGATGCTATCAAATGTGAGCTGGACCAGGACAGGCAGCAGTGGCAGTGAGGGACAGTACTGTCAGCAAGGGGAGGAGATGAAGGGAGATGTTAGGTGTGAAGGAAGGGTCAAGGGGTGAAGGCAGAAAGGCCTGAACAGCATCAGAAGGAGAGACAGTGGTGGCAAGATCTCTGTAGCAGCCATTTACGCCTCAAGATTTCAGTCTGTGCTCCCCACTGGGTACCTCTCATGGGGCAAGGAGCTGTTCTTCAGTTCCAGCAGCCTGTTCCCAGCCTGGTCACACCACGGGACAGTGCAGCTGCCTCGCTCTTCCTTACAAACCAAGGAAGGTCGTGGGATGTGTTGTATCACACCATGTGTGTATAAAGCTCTTCTTCCAGTAGTCAAGTGTGGAGATGGCCAAGGAGAAAGTATTTTTTCTGCCTTCCTTCTCACCTTCTGTCCTTTCCTTTCTTCTGTCTCCTCCCCCATGCTGGTTGTAACCTTTCTTCCCTTCCCTGTCTGCTTACCTAACACCAGCTGCATCCTGTGTATATTTGTTTTCCTTTAATCCATGCAATGGATCAGTGACAGACCCCCACTGTAATATTTTAAATCAAAGCCCTTTATCTTGAATTGAGCAAGGTCAGGAGAAGCTCCTTAAAGCATCAGTTGTATTTTCTATCTCTGCCTCAGAGCAACTTAAAGGATGGCTCAACAGGATTAGTAGAAAGTGCAAGATTGGACAAATGGATTTGGCAGGGGCTGGCTGGTGGGCCTGGGGGAGTGGGAGTTTGCTGTGCTGGGAAGTGGGAGAGCTGGGCTCTGCTCAGGGCCTCTGTTGTTGCCTGCTGCCCACGGTGCCTCTGGGCACGTGAAAGCAGCTGGGCTGATGCTGAGCAGAGTCCTGACACTGCCCTGGGAGAGAGCAGTCTCAGCCTGCAGCACTGTTCTTTGCTAAGCAAGGCTACTTAGCACTGGCTGGGTGCGTTAGGGCCAAGGCACAGGGGATGTCGTTCTGTGCTTCAGGGATCGTTGCCTCAGCACAAGCCGCTCTGCAAAGCCTAGAGGGACATACTGACCACAACAGAGCTATGTACAGCTGGAACAGCATGGGTCAGGCCTCAGGAGCAAGCCAGGACACCATTCCCTGCCGTCGCAGGTCCCTGTGGCAAGCTTCCCACTCCCTCCCCAGCCTGCTGGGTGCTGCCAGAGGTGTGAATTAGCAGTCCAGAGGTGCTGTCGTTAGACTCTGCTTCCTTGGCTTGGCTTCTGCTTCCCTCCTTCCCTGTTTTGTCTTATGCTTTTGCAAGTGTATGTTTTAGAAGAAAGTGTCAGGCTTGCGGGGTGACAGAGGGGCAGCTGGCCACACACAAGCTCTCCTCGCACAGCCTGGCTGGCACACTGTGTAGCCCCGACCAGGCTGCAGCCTTTGCTGCCCCAGCACCTCGCTGCTGCTGGCGGCATCAGTTCTCTCTCCCCTCCTCTCACCTGGGGTGTCTCCTCCTGGGGCATGGTTGGCTCTGTGTGGGATGGGAGAGGGTCTGCACCAGGCTGACCAAGCTGATTTGACCAGCCACCTGTGCACCCAGCCACCAGACTGTCCTGTTCCAAGAGGGACCGATCCCTTCCCCACCACACAGTGAATCTGCACCAAGCAGAAGCCCCAGTCCATTTGTTCTCTGCAAGTGACTGCTTCCCTCCCTCACCTGAACCCCCTCTGTCCCGTACTGTGTTCTCAGTGTACTGGTGTGCTCAGTGGTCAGAAAGGACATTCATGAAGAGCATCTTCCTCAGCTGCATCAGGCTACTACAGCCTCTTCCACATCAGGCAGACACCCCCTCCTTGCACATGGTGTTCACAGGCATACACCCATCATGTGTATGTGCACACATATGGCACCATGCATCGAGCTGTTGAGGGAACAGAAAGTCACACAACCATGACCTTGCTTTCCCAAGCCTCCCAGAAAGATGGTGTGGCTGGATTAACCAGGGACATGACACTCCTCCCCCAGTGCAAAGATTTCCCTCGCAGAACTTGCCATACCATCATCTTTTCATTAGCAGCCTTTCTTCTGAACAGATGAAGGGTCTCTCTGGCACCATCCTCCTGAACCAATCTGAATGTACACCCCAGGGCTCATCTTCAGCCTGGGGCACCCCAGCCCCTCAGCATGTGCTGCCCATGGGGGAAGCTCAGGCCGGTTCCTAACAGAAGAGGATTTGCATGCATGGTGGGGGAGACAGCCTGGCCTGTTTATTCTTAATGTTCCATATTATCTCCATTAATAATGCTACCTCTGCCTCACATGCTAATTAAGGCTCAAGATTGTTAATGTAACAGGGAATTTGGGCAGAGACCACACAAGACTGGCTGGATTAAGTTAACCTTATGGACTGTTAATGGATCTCCTGGAGGGGAATTTCTGCCTAATGAGAATCTAGCTTGAATGCTAATCAGGGGCTCGCTCTCTGCATGTCCAGCTCTCCGCATGTCCAGCGGAGTCAGGAAAGCTGGTGAGGCTGCAGGGCAGGACACGGGGGAGGCATCAGCAGGAGCTGCTGGTGAAGCCGAGAAGGAAAGAGAAGAGTGCAGGGCTGAAGGGAAAGACCTCGAGGAGAGGGAAGAACTGGGGTGAGTGAAGTAGTGATGCTGGTGGTGCTGCACAGGGGAGAGCCCCTAACAGGTGCTGAGGCTGGCCCCACACTCTTTGTGGTGAGCCTTTAAATATTAACAGAAAGGGCTATTTCCCCTGGTTGTGATTGCCAGCAGTGAAAAGGTCACCCAAACTGCTTTAGCCATGAGCAGGGCTCCTCTCTAGGGAAAAAAATCCTGGGACGATCCTGGCCTGGCTCCTGGAGACCTGCACCGTGGGTTGTGGCTGCTGCTGCCTTGCAGATCAGAGCACTGGATATGCCCAGCCTGTTTTGTTGTACGGTGTGGGGAAAATGTCGGGGAAGGGATCTAGCACTTTACACACTCTATGTGTAAAGAGTGCACTGCCTTGCTGGTGAGCAACAAGGTGAAAGGCTGGGTTTCTGTTCAGAAGAAACCTAGGGATAAGTTAAAGGGGACAAAATTGAGCTTAGAAGGTAGGCTTTCAGTGTATAGGGCTGGGTAAAGTTTGGGGGTATCAGGGATTCAGTACTGCAGTTGAGGCAAAACAGATGAAGCTCAAGTGTTAGGCTGCTTTTTCAAGGCAAAACTGTATGATGCTGGTCTGTATGAAACTGGGTCTTGCTGGGAGCCTGTGAAGCCTTCCAGGGAATGACTGCATATTTTCACATCAGGTTCCTGTGTGCTAGTTTTGCTCTCCAGAGGGAATAGGTGCGGAGTAGGATACAGGGCAAAAGCAAAGCCTGAAATGGAGGGCAGTTGTTTGCATTTCAGTCTGGGGAGTTGAGTAATTTAGATCAGCCCCAGAAAGGGTAGGGTGTCTGGGAGGAAGGTAGTGATCTTCAGAATTGGTTAAAGAAATAAAGAAATGGTTTTGGGGTTTTGTCTTGCTCAAGTCCCACTGCCCCAGAAGATGCTCCAACTGGGCAGGCTCTGTGCTTTGGATCTGAGCCTGAAGGTTACTCAGTACGTATGGGATCTGGCCTGAAGTTTAGCCTTCTGATGTGGGAGCAATGACAGAGCAGCTAAGTCGTGTTGCTTTGGCTCCAGAACTGTGAGTTTTAGCTGTGATAACTTCAAGCTGTGCGAAAGGTTTCTTACACCAAACCCAGCTGTAGGTGATTCTGGCCGGGGAACTGAAAGTCAGACAGGTATCACTGTAGCTGCAGGAGCCTCTGTATATCCCCGGCTATAGGGACAGCCGTCTCCTGTCTCCTAACTCTGTTACCTTGAGCTGCCTTACCTGAGCTGTGTCAGCTTTAGATGGTCCACAGCATGGATGTGAGCCATGAATCTGGTTTGTAGTTTGGGGTTGAGATTTGTGGATTTGGGTGAAATTTTGTGGGTTTGTGGTGCAGTTCCTGGGGTTTGGAAATGGGTGACAAGGACATGGAA
Organism: Falco cherrug; assembly: GCF_023634085.1. Taxonomy (NCBI): domain Eukaryota; kingdom Metazoa; phylum Chordata; class Aves; order Falconiformes; family Falconidae; genus Falco; species Falco cherrug. Next base: position 34,613,138 of record NC_073701.1, on the reverse strand, counting down.
TGGTAATAGATCCAGTTCAGGTTGTCCAGTGAGGTTTTTCTTCACTTTCTGGCTCTTGGTATGGGAAGATACCAGGGAACTGCAAGGAAAGGAGTTCCCTTGCTGTGTGGTGGTGTGTGGGAGTTGGTTCCCAGGGCAGAGTATGCTGCTGCCAGTAGCGAGGGGAACTGAGGGAAGGTGAGAAAGGAAAAGCAGAGACCAGGAGGAGAGGCAGTGCAGGAGCCAGACAGACTGTTCCACTCAGGTTGGGATCCTGTCCCTGCAAACCTGCATGCACCCAGGGGCACACGCAGCACCATAGTTTTGTGCTATACTCATAGCATTGCTTTCACAAGGATGCTCACGCTGCAGGTGTGCAGTAACACACTGGTGTCACACAGAGGCGTAAATGCTGCCACACAAGCAACAAGACAACTCACAGAGGACACATTGCTCCCTATGACACCTCACAAATGCACTGTTGTTTTCAGCAAAGAACAGATTTGTACACATATGCACTGTTCACCCTATAGTACAGCACTTGGATGCACAGATGTAACATACACATTTCCTACATTGATACTGGGAGTCCTCTACCCACAGCAGACATACACAACAGCAACACACAGATGCTCACCAGATGCCACACATTCCTGCACGCTCATGTGCACACATGACACACGTTGTCCATGTTGCCCCCTTTCAGCATTATCCTATGCAGAGGGACTCACTTGTGGCAACACTGAGAGACACATGTGTTTTTGTGTCTTCCAGGTGTCCTTGCTTGCCAGCACAAAACTGGCAGGTGAAGGTGAGGCAAAATGCATCACTTTGTGATGAACGAGGTGAACATTGCACCAATATACACATGTAAACATGCTTACACATTCCCCTTGGCTCCTGTTTGCCTTGCTTTCTCGCTCCCTTTTGCTTTGTTTAGCCAGTCCCATTCCCCTAAAGCACAGGGGGAGATAGTCTGGAGTTCAGTGTAGGATGATGGGTCCCTTTTCCACTAGTGGCTCTCTTCAGCTGCTTAGCTCAGTGCTAAGTGTGTCAGAGATGAAGATTCTCCTTGCCTATCCACACAAGACACCTCCGTGTTACTTCTCAGCACCTATTAGAAATCCTGAATCCAAAAGCCTCTTTAAATTGCCCTTATGACCGTATTTTAACCCACGTAGCACTTCAGGCCATGGTGGCTTTTCCAGGTTCAGCAGCATCTGTTAGCTTTGACCAAATGAGGCAACTGCACCTCCACTCTGCTCTGTACAAATGCTGCCGAGGTCCAAAAGACTCTCTCACTTGTCCCCTCTCAGCCTGCATTATTCATCTCCTGTAATGCAAAATGGATGTTTGTGGGAAGAGGCATGCAGGTACAATTGAGCATAGTGCCAAGGAACAGACGTTCCTAGCAAGCTGAAATTGCCTGGGTGCATGGGGAAGTTTAGCTGAGAGAGAGGAAATTTTTACTCCTTTAAAGTACTTCTGAAAAGTGAATGGTGGTGATGGTGGTGGTGGAGGGAGAGAGGAAGAGGGGGTAGTTTGGAGGGGTTGAGATGGTGGCAGGTGGAGCTTCCCCACATGTTTCTCCTGGCTCCTTTTGTACTGCCACACAAACGTGTGTGGTCCATGTGTGGGGAGTGGGAGTACTTGGGAGGAAGGTGTGGAGTAGGTGGCTTTGGGGAGTGGGAAGTCTGTGTGCCTGAGTAACGGTGGGGAAGGTGTACTTGCATGAACTAGGAAGGGGGTTGGGGGGTGTTTGGTGAAGAGCTGTGGAAGCCGGGTGCTGGGGCAGGCAATGTCTGGGAGGGCAGGGAGCTCCTGGATGAGGCTATTGCAATGTATGTTTCACTTGCACATGACTTAACACTGAGGTGTGGCTGTATGTGCTTGAAGCCCGTGGCCATCCAAAAGCACAGGACAAGAGCTTGCGGGACTCCCTCTGTTTTCCCTCCGTGTGGCTGGGGCTAGACCTGACCGCAACTCCAGCGCTCCCTGTGCCCAAGTCACCCCCATGCCAGCCCCTTTGTGTCTGTGGGCTCTTTTTGTACCTGTGCCAGTACCCACTGCTCCAGTGGTTCCAGTACAGACCCCTGCACCAAGTGCCTGCTGTTGCACCAACAGCACAGCTGCTCTTCCCCCCTGGAAACCCCATGCTTTCCCATCCATGCCTCTCCCATTTCTCTGGGGCATGAAGGTACATGTGCTTGCCCTGATGCCGAACCCTGATCACTCTCTGTCATCTGCTAGCAGTATCATGCTGTGACACTACAGAGCTTGTTAAACAAGTCTGGCACAGGGCTCACTGTGCCATCCCTGGTGCCGGGCCGATTTCCTCTCTTTCTTTCACCCCTTCTTACCCACCTCTTACATCTTGTCTCTCCTGGGGCCTGGGGAAGCTGGTACCTTCCTGCCCAAATCTCTGCTTCCTGAGGGTTTATGCACTTTGCTTAGGTTTTGCAGTCACATCCCCTGATGCCCCTATCAGCCAATTCCAGAGCACTTGGGGCTGGTGGGACCTTGCACTCTTTGTTGCATGCAAATTATGCACATCTAATACCAGAAGAAAGGAGGAAAGGGGAAGGGACGAGTGTGGATGCTTTTACAGGCTTTCTGCTCTGGAGACTTTGCCCTCAGAAGCTGCAATACGTGTCTGCAGACAGATATACGGGCTTTGCTGGAAGATGGTAGAATGGGCAGAACTAGAGAAAGTGCAAAAAAAGGGAAGATCTCAGAGATGGAGGCAGTTTAAGCAGCATTGGTGTGGCGGTGGTAGGTGTGTGTGTGTGTGTGTGCCCCCGTGTAGTTGCACAGAATAATACAGCTGTCTCCAAAGTGAGTTCCACCTTCATAACTTTCCAGAGCGGCATTTTTTTCTGTGAGTGATGCTGGCTGCCTGCATTTCATGTGTAGTTTGTTTGTCTGCCGGTGTTGGATGCTGATGAGTTTTGTGTTTTCCATGTGACAGAATATGGCTGGTATTTGATGATGCTGGGGCTAGCGTTTAGGATCCAGAAGGATGGTATGCCTCTGTGTGGGCTGAGTTAGGTAGGTAACAGTATCTGATGTGATCAGTTTGTATGCTGCAGGCAATTTGTAAGTACAGTATATTTATCTGTGATATGCAGCCAGTGGTGCTTGCTTGACTTATGTTCCTAAGTGCATGAGGATGTTTTATACGCTTTTGTTTTCTTATAGATCTTTGCTTTGTGATATGCTGGTGTGCTGTTTGCACTGATACAGGCGTGTGTGTGTGTGTGTATGTGGCACTTTTTCTGGTCTTTGATATGGAGGTAGGCTTATTAAATTATGTGCATTTGTGCAGTGACAGTTCTTATAACTAGTCAGGTGTTTGTGTGTGGTAGATACGTTCAGATATTCAGCATGCATTTGTGCAGTGGTCAGTATTCACTGTGCTGTATATAGACATTTTGGCTGTGTACTCATGAGTGGTGGAACAGGCTGGGTGGAGTTGATGTGGTTGTGTGATGGTTGTCTGAAATATCTTGTATGCATGTTAATACAGCTGTGCAGCCTCATGGGTGCAGGATGTATGTGATGAAGGGAAGCACTTCATCCTTTGGAAGGACTCTGAATTTTTAGGGGATGTATGCAAGGGCATGCACATGAGGGTATGAAAAGGCCAGGGGTGTGTGTGTGCATGTGTGTGTGTACAGCATTCTTGCAGGGGGGTGTGCCTGGGTGATGTGAGCAGGGCTGGGAGGCAGCATGTCTGGTGCGTGCGGCCGTGTGTGTAGGCGCACTTCACCTTCTCACAGCGCGGCTCTGTCAGCACCTTGCCCTGCACTGGGCCAGGTGCTGTCTCCTTTCTGTGTGCAGTGGTACAGCTAGGCTCTTAGCATACAGGCCATCCTCTTTCCATCCTTTAAGTCTCTTTCCATCCGTCCGTCTGTCTGCTCTGATGCCCGTGTCCAGTTGTCTGTTCCCATAATCGCCGATAAGCCCTGACTAGCTCACACCCCACACTGCCTGTGGACTCAGCAGCTGTGCATCTCTCCGTCCCTCCCACACACACACATTCACACACACACCCTGGATCTTCATCTGTGGTATATTCAGTTGCCATTGGAAACCTAAGAAAGAAGTGAATCTACCCTCCAAGTCTTAAGCTGGTGGTTTTTTTTCCTTTTTTTTTTTTTTTTTTGCCCTCCCCTTTCCTCCTTACAGAAGGCAAAGTCGCTCACAATGAATCCATGGCAGCTTCGATCGAACGGTGAGCTGGAGCACCTACTCACAGGCCACTCCTTGATGTGACTGAAGAGAGGCCTTTCCCAGCGCTCAGCAAGGAGAGCAAAGCCCTGGATATACCTCCCGCACCCGCGGGCACCCCCAGCACAGGCACCGCGAGGTAAGCCAACCTCGGCACCTATGTCCATGCACCTCTCTCCATCCCTCCCTCCCGCTCATTGCTTGTTCCCCAGAGGTGCGAGGGAGGGGAAAGGCAGGGGTTTCTGCTACGCTGTGAGCAAAATCTAGGCTTTTATCAGCTCCCCCCCCATAACGGAGAGCTGCTGCGTCCCCTCCAACCCCCTTTCCTTGCAGCTCTGCATACGTGTGCAGGGAGGGGTTGCTTGCAGAGCAGCAGGGGGAAGCGCTGCGGGTCCCCTGCTCACAATCCCTAGTGCGTTCCTCTCCTTTCCCATCCCTCCCTTGGCACCCACCTGTCTGCTCTTCTCCCTGTGGCATTCCCCCCCCCCCCCCCCCCCCCCCCCTGTTTCTCCGGAGAAGGGGCAGGCAGGCTGACGCTGCTGCAGCGGAGCAGCAGGCTGGCTTGGCCAGCAGCACGGCTGGGCTCTGCGGCCCTGGCCTGGGTCCCCTCGGGGATGCAGCTTCCAGCAGGCCAAGAGTGGACATCATGTTACTGGGAGTGGGGCATGCAGTGGGGGGCTTCCACACCCCGCCCCCTTTCCTCCTCTCACAGATATTTTGGGTATCCCGATTCCCCACGGAGGGTGCTGGCCTCTATTTCCTAGTCAGGTACCTCCTCTGAATGCCCAGCCCAGCCCGGCACAGCTTTTGGGGTGATGGGCAGGCTCTTTGTCACTGCTTATCTGCTGTCCCCTGGTGCTCCTGCCTGGCTGGAAGGGATGTTTTCCTGCCGGAGACAGTGTGTTTCATAAGCTCGGAACACCGTGTGCCCTGCACAGGCAGCGAAGGGGCCCGGTGCTAAGCCTGACCCATTTTGGGGCACAAAGCTCCTGGGAGCACCTGAAAGGGCCTCCCGCCGCCTGGGGCTGCCCTCCGTGCCCCTTTCCCCAGCTCCTCTGCAGGGAAGGCAGGAAGATCAGCTGAGCTGTTTCCATGCCATGTCTCTGTGCTGCTGAAGCTGCTGTAGCATGGGGATAGGAGGGAAGTGGGGAGCAGCTGTTTCTCCCATTGCCTGGGCAGGCCCAGATGTGCTGCTGGCCCTTGAGGAGCGTGAACGTGCCTGGAGGTGTTTTTTTCCTAGAACAAGACTCTAAAGCAATAAGCTGCTGGCAGGGCAGCAGTCAGAGGGCATCCTCAGAGGAGTGGATTTTAGAGGGGAGGTTTGGGGGTTTGCACCTGTCAGACTGTGGTTTCAGGCTCTGCACAGACTCTGGCAGACACTGAAGTTCTCTGAGTCAGGTTTTGGGGCTGCTGCATTTCTGTGAGGGGAAGTGGCTGGCAGGGCCTGTGCTTCTTTGCAGCCCTGGCAGTGGTGCTGGTGTGGTATCCCCTGAAGGAGGTGATGGGTTGCTCCCCTCCTGCCCAGGTCCCACCTGGTGAAGCTGGCAAGGAGGATACGCCTTCCGGTGCATCTCCCTGCTGCCACAGCAGGACCCTGCCATCAGTATTCCCTGGCTGCAGTTCCTCAGTCCCCTTTCTCTGCCTACCCCTGCACTTACCCTTCCACCTGAACTGCTGCCTTCAACTTCTGTCAGGTGATGCCGGATGGTTTTCTTCCTCTTTTGGGGTACCTCTGAGCCCTGCTTTTCCCCCTTTCAACAGCACCCCTTCCTCACTCCCTTTGCAGTGCTTCCCATCCCTTGTGACACCCCAGTGCATGCCATGCTGGGCAGGAACCGCTTTGGGCAGCCTCGGGAAGGGCTGACGTTCCCCGGCGGAATTATTTCTGGATGTTGCTGCCAGCTGACAATACTGCGAAGTGATCTTTTCCCCTGTGGTTTGCACCCTCTGGTGTGCGCGACCGCATGTGTGTTGCAGGTGTTGGAGTGACTGTAGCATTGTTGATGTGTCACTCTTCCTCTTGGCCAGGGCCTGGCAGGGAGTGTGACCATGCAGTTGCACTCAGTTTCATTACTAGGGAGTTTGCAGAAAGAAAGCTCTTCCTGGATGGAGCTTCTGAAGCCATTTGGCATTGCTTAAATTCCTCAGCCCTCTCAGGACATGGCCTTGGCACTTGCTCAGGGTGGACAAGACAATAAATTCAGCTCTAGGGAGCTTGGTACTGGGTCAAAACTGCTGTGGCTACATGGTAGAAAATGCTGATCCAGTATGAACTCACTCTGCTGCTTCAGATTTGTTTAGAAAACAATGTTGGCTTAACTCTGCACTGGCAATGTTTATGTTGCGTTGGGTATTATCTGTCTGCACAACTCTAGCTTGATGCTGGCTCAAGTGTTGTTTGTCCTTCCACATCTGGCACGCACTCCGGATCATGTGTGCTCTGGCTAATTTGACAGATGCAACTGTATGCTGCAGCCAGCCTGCTTCAGTCCCTCCTGTCAGGCAAGCTGGTTTGAAAGAAGGTTGAATTACAGTCTCAGCAGGGAGCAAGCCATGTCCCACACCAGGCAGCTGCCCTCCTCTTTCAGGAGTTATAACGACCGTGGTCTCTCAGGTGCCTTAAGAAGTGATGCATGGCAAGGCAGAAACCCAGCTCTCTGTAGCTCCATCTCTCCTAGTGCCCTCCCAGCTCTGGGGAGATCCTAGAGAGACAAGTATGTTCTCTGGCTGGTGGCCACCTCTCGGTCTGGCTCTCCTCAAGGGTTTTTGAGTGGTGTCTTGCACACTGCTTGCTGCCCTGGAGCGTGTGTGTGGGGGGATGAGAGGATGACACCAGCTGGGAGGAGGGCAGGCATTGCACTGAAGAGGGAGGGAAGGGTTGTCTCAGCAGGACAATGTTGCTCTCCAGCCCTGATCACTTCACGGCCCCATGGCTGTTGCAGAAGGCCCAGGAGAGTTACCATTCCTCATAGGCTCATGCTGGCAAAAAACTGGGTTGCACCATGGGTGGGAGCCAAGATAGCCCCATTGGAGGCGGGGGCTGATTTGGGACAGAGCAAGAATGCAAACCCTTACTTGCTGGACTGCAGGGACTGTTTCCAGATCTGTCACTCAGGTGCTTGTGTTGCTGAGGGAGGTAGTTCTGTTTGCATGGAGAGCGGAAAGAGCAGGAAGGTGGTTAAGGGTGGCTTGCCTTATGCTTGGGTGTGGACATGTGCAAGTCTCTGGTGGTAAGGAGGAGTGTTTGCTGTCTGGGTTTTGCAGACTTTACTTTAAAGCCCAGCAAGATGAACTTTTGGGTGTTGAAGCCAAGTGACACTGCCTACAAACCCTTGTTTCTAACATCTTCTGAATCTTAATCCCAGCAAGGCCCCCATGCTGTGCCTCGGTTTCCCCTACCTTTACAGGGGGCAGGCTGTAGCCACAAACACCGAGGGAGAGGAGGTGGAAGGGAAGGAGCTATGTGAAGGCATGCATACCGTTTGCACGGTGCTTCAGGCTGCACAGAGGGATGCTGTGGGGAAAGAGAGGTGCAGCCTGTGGACTCTGCTGTCATGGCTGTGTGCTGACGTTTGCAGTGGGCTGGATGCTGGAGGGGAATCCGTAATGACCAGGGTGCTGTGTGCCAGGGCTGAGGCAGTGTTTCACTCAAGCCTCTGTTTGTTTGCGAAGAGAAAGGGAGTTTGTGGCTTGTCACTTGGGAAACAGAGTGGGGATTCAGCAGCGGAGGGCAGGCTTCTTGGCTGGGCCTCCCCAAGCAGCCACACCATGTGTCTGTGTGTGTTTCAGGGGAGCAAAGGGGACCCTGGTACAGGCTATGACTGGTGAACGGCAATCCCAGTCCTCCGTCATTTCACCTCCCCCTTGTACCCTCTGCACAGCCACTGCTGAATGGCCAAGGACAGCCCTGAGATGCACATACGTCAGACCCATGCGTGTGAGGAGAGGGAGAGGAGTAAAAGCCTTGCTAGAAGAGCATCTGGGCTACCTCCCTACCTGGCTTAGCCCTCATGTGGTAGCACAGCATCTGTGTGGGTGTCCATGCTCCTTCATCCCAGCCCAAGTGGGCACCTTCAGCAGGGTTGTGCCTGGTGTGTGGGGCCAGGTCACAGGCTATGGAGTCATGCTGGGCTAACTTGAGGGATAACGACTTCTTCCTTCCTTGAGCTTCTCCCCTGCCTCACCCCTGCTGTGCATCTTCATGTGTGAGTCCTGCTTCGTTTCCTGGAAGTGGAGACCTGCAGGCAGTGGAGGGGAGGTGTTGCAGAGGAAAAGGGGACTGCAGGGCACATAGGGGTATGGAGGGGATGAAAACACTATGAAAGAGGGAAGACCTAAGAGAAAAAGGACAGAAGCAGCAAAGGAAGAGAGGAGTGGAGCGGGAGGCAGGAAGAGAGAAGCATGTCTCTGCAGTGCGAATGTGGTGTAGAAGTCTCTTGTATAGATATTACAGGCTAGAGTTCCACCTCACAACGTTTGTACTGGGTACAGATGTTGTCTGAGAAGCTGTGACAGGAGGACCAGCTCTGCACAGGGGGCTGCTCATCTCTCATCTACCTCCTTAACCCAGGGAATAACCAGTCAGATATTCCCTTCTGCTCTCAGCTGTCTTCTCCTGTGCATGTTCCTCTGCTCCTGATATGGAGGAGGGATCATGGCTGAGAAATGCCTCCCCATGTCCTCTGTCTTCCTGGCCCTGGCCCTGCGAAGCCAGAGGAGGTGAGTGCACTGCCCAGCACTGCTGGGAATTGCTTTGCTATGTACTGGAGGGATGTTGGTGAGGTCTTAAGAGGGAGCCACAGGCTTGCCTTTAGGACTGCTCCCCAGAAATACTTACAGCCACATTGCCTCACATAGGACGCGTCCACAGGGAATGAATTCAACATGCTACACGAGGCAGAATTTTCCCTACAATTGCCCCGTCGACACGTCCCAGAAGAACTGAATAGCAGCAATTAGAAAAAAGGGATTTATGGAAGTTTCTCTTCCTCTTTTACGAAATATACTTGAGTATGTATCCATCATATAAGGTAGGCATGCCAGGTCTGTCATAGGTTAGGTAGATGTCATACAGATGTTTTGAGTGTCATTTTTGATAGGAGGGTGGCAGTTTTCAGAAGCTGGAATGCCAGCGTTGGCTTGCAGGTCAACGTATACCCACAACCGGTCATGTGTTCACTGTGACACAAATCTGTGGATGTGTCTCGCCCATCTTGAGCATCCTCCCTCTTGCAGGACCAATGGGCCATGTGGCTTGGAGTCAGTGGCATATTAGGGCCATCAGGCCATGCCCTGATCTGAACTCACATGCCTTTTAAAGCCAGCCAGCATGGTGAGAGCTGTGCAGAACCAGCCCTGCACAAAGAGAGAAACACTCATATAATGGGGCTACTTGTTTGAGTTCTGCAGCATTTCCCATTGTGTTTCATGTCTTGAGGCTGATGCAGTTGAAAGGCAATCAATGGAGCTAACAGCCCAGCATTGTTCTGCTCACCTTCTGATTTACTTCTTTTCATCCACGCTGGGTTTCATCTCCTCCCAGGTTCATGCATCCCCTAGCACTGAGGTCACTTTCTTTTTATTGCACCTTAGGCTGGATATAATCAAGCTAGCTCCATTCCTGCCCTGGATCTTCTGGGGTCAAGATGGAAATCACTGTTCAGCAAGAGACCCAAACAAATGAGCAAAACTAGCCTGGTTGGTCAGAACAGGGTGGAAGTTATCCAAGAAAACTCGCACTGATCAATTCCAGTCACCTCCTGTGTTTAAAGTGACTCAGTATCTCCATTTTTAGGATGTTGCTGGGGAGCTGAATTTTCTTATGATTTCTGTTCTTCAGCCATCCTTACCAACGGTGTTTGTGAGATTCTTTTCCTATATCTGCTTAGATGAGGAACTGTTGGAAACCATGCTGGTAGAATAATGGGTGCTGGGACAAAGCCAATCATAAAACAACCAAAACCCACTGAAAAAAAATCACAAAACCGACCCCCCTGCCCCCCTTTCCCTGAACAATAAGTTATCAAGTCCAGATGGTTAAATCCCAGAGTTTGGAAGGAGCTTAAGTGATTGAGCTGCTAACAAAAATATGCAATCTCTTGTGGAAAAAAAAAAAAAAAAGCTACTGATTCAGGGAATTGGAGAAGACCAAATGTTGTACCTATATTTAAAAATGGGCTCCAGTGATGATCCAGGGAATTAAAGATCAGTAAGCTTTGCATCTGTATCTGGTAAACTGGTGGGAATTATAATTAAAAGGCAGTGCTTGAAGACATCTGGAAGATTGTGGTCTGATAGGGCCTAACCATCATGGGTTTGGCACAAAGAAAACTGCATCTTGCTGGTCTCCTACAACTCTTTGAATGTGTCAATAAAGCAGTGGATAAGGGAGAACCAATTAATGCTATGTATTTTGACTTCCCAAAGGCTTTTGAAAGATCCTGCACAAGAGCTACTAAAGAAGCTAAGTAGTCAGGGAAAGACAAAATATTGACATAGATCAAAAACTGAGTAGGAGACTGAAAGAATGAGGGGATTAAACAGTCAAGTTTCACCATGGCAAAAGGTTAACGTGGCCTCCAGGTTCTCTTCTAAATCCCATGTGGTTTATTGTATTGTTTAATGACTTGGAAAGGTGGGAGAAGTATGCTATATGAAAATCTGCAGATGAGACAAAGTTATTAAGTTGGCTGTGGCCAGAAAGGGCTGTGAGAAATGCTGAGGAAAGAGAGCTAAGCTAGATGAATGTGCTGCACTCTCATGAATGAAACTCAGCACTGATATGTGCAAATTCATGTGTGTTGCAGGGCAGGTTTGCAACCCCTTAGATACTCCAAGTGGTACTGAGCGAAGGGTATCAGCCAAATTTAAGTGTGGGCAGATATCAGGGACTCTTTGCAGAGCTCTGCCCTGTGTTGTGCTGCGGAGGCAGTGAGCATAGAGTACCCTGGAAGAGATGCGAGGCTCTTGTTACACCTGTGGTGCTGCCTCATTTGGAATTGCATGCTGAACCAGGGTCAGCCTGTTTCCAAAGGGATGATGGAGAATTAAAGGGGCTCTGAGATGAGACAGAAAGCCTGTGAACATACCCAAGTGAAGAGATGGAGGAGACAGGTGTTGCCAGTGTTAGACAGCAGACTGGGAGTGGATGTTGGAAATAGACTTACAAGACTTAGGAGTACATCTGTCCCTTCTTTCCTCACCACAAGGGATTGAGGGAAGGCACAGTAAAATTCAAATGCATGGGATTCAGGTTCATGAGGTTGGACTGTAGAGCTCTAAGTCATGAGATTTTGTCGGGATGAAGGATTTAGAAAGGTTCATTGCAGGCTTGTGTATTTTTGCGGAGAGCAGGAATACATAAATGAGCTATTCCTAGGAATGAGCCCAGTATTGTAGCCTGAACCTTCAGATTCTGTCTTCAGAGCCTATATTAACCTGCAACTCATAACAGCAAATAAGAAAATGAAGATAGGAGCACATTATTGTTCACCTGTCTGCTTTGAGGTTTTTCCACCTTTTCCCCCCAAAATCTGCCAATATCTTTCACAAGAGTCAGTGTGGACATCTCTCTGATCCGAAATGGTTGTTCCCCAGCATGAAGCTTACCTTAATAACACCTGCTGGGACATGAGCAGTGAAATTCTGGTCATGTCCCAATTCTTCCCAGCATCACCTGGGTTCAGGAGGATCTTGAAGCTTAGGAAAGAATGGGGCTAGATTCTCTTGTAACATCAACTGGCATAATCACGTTCAAGTCAATAGTAAGAAGCAGGGTTTTCAGCCTCTGAGTCTGAACTCAGTTCCAGTGAAAACCAAACAATACACACACACATACATATAAAAAATGCAAACCCACCTAAACCCTTGAAATTGTCTGAGATCAGAAACCTAACCTGGAAAGTTCCCAGACATTCCTGGGAAATTGCCCGTGCTTTCACATCCCGCCTGAGCTGTGGGAATCAGCGCCAGGATAACAGAATATTGCAGCCTTTCCATTTGCCAGGCCAAGCTGGAGCCCAGAATTAAAACCTGCTGGGGCTGAAGGGAGAAGAGAAATCCCTGAGCCTATAGAAACTCTGAAACCTTATTTGATTATTTCCTCCTCTCCTCAGTGTAAGGAGCTGAGTCTATAAACATCTACCCCCTGCCCTACAGTGTTCCCTACCCAGGAGCATGGTCCAGTTAGTTGTTTTTTTTTTTTTTTTTATTGAGTATATGATATATGGTCCTGAAGTCATTAACAGCTTGGCTAACTGAGTCTGTTCACAGAGTTTGATTTCTAGCTATCTGTGTGTAGTACACACAAATCTCAGACTCCTTGTAATTATGTCTCCTTCCTGGGCATCCCACGAGGTGTGAGTGGAGTGACTCTTTGCACAGGGAAATGTTTTTAAGCCAGGAAAACAAACACTGAGGATCATCTCTACATGCCACTCTGCTGGATCTCTGAGCTATCTTGTATTCTTAGAGCTGTGATTTGTTTTGGTGGGTAGCTCAGAGCTACACCCACTACAGCTGGTGTGGATAGAGTGGGAGCAGCCAGGCTCAGGCTCATGTGCCGGTGCCAGCGGACCTGGGGTCAGTATCACACCTTTCCACAGGGTTAAAAGCTCCTGTACGGCTGGAGGGATCTTTGGCAGTGTTTCAAAGCAGACATCATCACAGCCACTGCAAACCTCTGGGGTGGAAGCAACATCTCCAGCACCTCTCCTGGAATCCAGAGGCTGGGGACTGCGGGGGCTGAGAGACGCTGACGTCACCCCTGCTGCGTGCCAGCAACCCCAAGGCTTTGGAGATGGCTTGATCACCACTAGTCTATTATAGCACCTAAAAAGACCTCTGGGATCGAAAGATGATTGCATCTCTCTGCTCTATTACAGCAACCAATGAACCTCCAGGGCCAAAGGATAAATGCACCATCTCTGGAGTATTATAGCATTTAGAAACCTCGCTCACTGACTCACAGCTCTCTTCTCCCCTCCACCACCACCACCCTCAAGTCGTCTCGGCATCCAGCCACCTTATCTACTGAGGTGTAGCTGGATAATCCCTGTGCTTTTACACAGCTGGCTGTGTGCAGCGCTGAGATGAGACCACACTACCTTTTCACTTGTTACGGTACTGAGGAACATCAGTGTTGTGATGCATTTGCTGCACTTTGCACTATGAGTGCAGCAAGGGACCACTGCAATAGACCATTTCTACCCTTAATACAGCATCTGTGAACCTCTGGTGCTGCTCTGCTGTGGCAGATGATCTACTCTTGCCTATTACAGGGTGGGGGCTCTTCTCACACTGTTACAAATCTTTCGGAAGACAGCTGAGCATCTGGGAATGGCTGTGTCATATCAGCAACTGGAGCTTACTGATGGCAAGGGGGATACTTTGAGTGTCCGGTCAGTGATCCTGGCATTTAGAAAGCATAAATTAATTTCTTAGACACCCCAGAGAGGTGGAGTTCTGTCATGTTACAAACCTGACTTGTAGATTCTGGGGAAAATCCTAAAAGCTTTTGGTAATAGAGGTTTTAGTGAGTTTAATGCCGATGGAATTAAAAGTCTCTAGGCACTTGTCGTGAATGGATTTACATCAGGGAGATTAGGAAAGGGAAAACATTACTGGTGTCCAGGAAACTCAGGAGAGCAGCTGTCAGCTGGTTTAGATGGAAAGCTCCTCAGTGGGCAGCGCCCTGACAGCCAGGCAGCACACATGCACACCCTGCAGGGTCGGCTCGCACGCTCACGGGCTGGGAACATGACCCAGGGCCCACTGTGAGTCATGTCACATGTGAACATTCGCAATGGGATGTTTGTACCAGCCAGTTTTACAGACACATCAAACATAAGTGAATGCAGTAATGTACTCTCCATTTTGGCTGGCATGCTTTTACACAAAGACCCATATATACGCCTTACCCAAGTGCTGCTGGCCTTTCCCAGCATGTTCATTACTCTTCACGCCTACTTAGGAGAGTGGAGAGGGACCACCTGCCCTCCTCCCTGCCTACAGAGGCACACCGCATTGGAAGGACTGCAAAACAGTCTCTTCCTTCATGGATGGGCCTTTTACTGTCCCCTTTCTTCCCAGCAGAAATGTACCCGGCATGTAGCTGTGAAGTGTAGCTATGAAGTGCAGCTAAAGGGGACATGGGTAAGATCCTTACAGAAGAATTTTGTGAGGTTTAGTAAATTCGTGGTAAGTTTTGTCCAATTCACAAAATCCACCATCTTCAACTTGTCTGGGAGAGTGACCTAAGAAGGCATCACTGTATGTTGGCCAGGTTCTGCTCCTTTTTCCAAGGCCTTAGTGGTTGTCACAGCTGGAGAAAGCATCCTGGGGCCAGATGGCCCTTACCTGTGCTCTTAGATAAGAAAGGCACGATTCTGGAGGGTTTGGCCTTTCTTGGACTTCCCTGCTGGGGCTGGGTTGCCTAGGCTGTGCTCTTTGCTGAGGGATCATAGAGGCAACAGAAGAAAAGACACTAAGAGACCTACAGGGAGAGTGAGAAGGATTTTAGCCTTAAGTACATGAGCTGGTTATGCTCCTCTCAGGAAGGGTCTGAGAGCTGATTTGTCTGCTGTCCCTCTTGTTATTTCTCTCCAAAGTCCTCATCACTTGTTGGTGCATCCTGTTGAGAGCAGAGATCAGGGTTAATTCACGCTGGCTTACTCCTCAAGTGGGACGTGATCAAGCTGAGGACTCAATTCAAATCCTGCTTCAAAGATCTTTATCTCCTCTGCATCCTTGGAGAGCTGCCTGGGAGATCAGGCTTTGCTAAAGCAGGGAGCTCCCTGCCCCAGGGAAGATGGACTGGAGGGAAAGCAAGGTACCTTGCCAAGGCAGGCAGGTAATAACCTGGCTTTATCAACTAAGTGCTCACACACAAGCAAGCCAAGGGCAGAGTTACCCTTGCTTTGTAGGGTGAATATAGTGCCCTGTCCACAACACAGTGTGATGAGCTGGGATTCCTGCCATCCCTTTTCTTCCTACACACCATGGATCACTGCCTGTTGGCTCTGGGGGGCTGGGTGGGAGGGAAAGGCTGCTGGAGAGGTTGACAGTGCCCTCAAAACACGGTATTGTGTATTGAGTACCAGGGGCAGGGCAGGCATGATGTCTCTGATGGCCCTCCCAGTGAGTGGGTAGATGCCACCAGGGAGTCCACACAGGGAGAGGAGGAGATGGGAGAGAGGAAACAGCTGGGAACCAGGGTGAGCAGTCTCAGTGCCTCCCCAGGGGGCCTCTCATGTGCTGGCAGGAGGTGGTGGGAGTGCTGGGAGTCAGGGAGGGAAGGTGGGGAGGGGGCATGCTCTGTTGGCAGGCTGGCACCCCGTGTACCGGCAGGGGGCAAGCGGGCATTGTGGCACACAGCCCTTGTCCCTAGGCTCCCATTCATCTGCGGGCAGATGCAGCTTGGAGAGAAGAGGGGCTTTTTACGGCATGGGATTTGGAAGCAAAAATACTAATATGGTGACTGGGGGCATGGCAATGTACGGTGAACCATCAGCAGCGATGTCTGGGCAGGAACTGGAGCCACACCTGGAGGTGTGGGCCTAATCTGTGGTGGAGAAGGGAGTAGATCTATCACCTACCATGGGAAGGTGTCTGGCCCGGCACTGCTGAGGATATACTTGTCCTGCAAAGGTATTGCATCTGAGCTGTGGGGCATGCAGGGGCCTGCCTTTGGATGGGTACACAGCAAGACTGGGGCGTGCTCCTGCGTAGGTTACATCAGCACTGACAGAACGGGAGCCACTCCAGAAACGACTTTTCAACTGGCACTGCAAAAACTATTTTGTCCTTCCTGCATCCTGGGTGAGGGAGATTCCACCCCACCATTGTCTGTCATCTTTCTTGAGGTACCCCTGTTTCTGTCGGTCTCTCCACAAGTGCAAAGGGAACATCAGTGCAGGTGCCCCCCCTTGCCAGCCGTGCTGGCTGTTGTAATAAGCTTATTCAGGCAGGATGTGTTCAACCTCTGTAAACAGTAGTCATTGTCTGTTCCCAGGCAGAACTGTGCTTCTGGAGGACATCTAGCACAACTAACTCATCATGACAACCAGTAGCAACTTCAGGCATCTTTCACAGAGCTGTTTGTGGAATCACCTCAGCCCTTTAGCACAAGATGTACACTTGTAGGAAGCCCTGCCACTACAGAAGAGAGAGGCTTCTGCTTTCTGCAAGTTCTGGTCCATGGCTAATATGTTTGTCACTGACAGGGCAGCTATCAGAGCTGTAGCAATAGCAATGGGCAAGGCAACTTGTGCTGGTGTGAGCTTTCCTAGCAGGTGTGAGATGGGTGAAAGGGATTCTTCAGCTCCGTGGGACCACTGAGAGCACACAGGCTCTCCAGCTGTAAGGATGCTATGAAGTTGCCAGCTGCAAAAGACTGTGGTCTGCAGGCCTTGACTTAGATGAGGACAGGTTCATGAATGTGTCATGGGGCACATTCACCACTTTCCTGGAGACAGGAAAAGTTATCTGAGGGCAGCCCCTAGGATTTTCAGGACCTGTCAGTTGCTTTCTGGTGCTGAGGAAATCTGATGTTTTCCTATTGAGACTGACCAGAGATTCAAAGCCATCTCATTTGCATGACTAGCAGTGTTTATGCTCACTGTTTTTTCAGGGAATGTTCTGTGTGTGGAACTGTATCCTTACCACAGAGCGCTGGGCTGAAGAGAGTATAGTGGAGGCCAAGTGCACCTTTGATTTATTAGAAGATTACAACACTGCCTGCAAATCCACATGGATATCAGCATGGTTTATATTATCTGCACCATGGTGGCATGTTAGGTTCTCACAACACATGGGAAGGTGAGAAAGGGCAGACTCTTCTTGGGCAGCTACCCCTGGACATTGCTATTTTTACTGCATCCCTGGAGTTGGTGAGCCTGGTAGTGTTGCAGAGTGACATGTATGAGGAAACCTGCCACCAAGCTGGAGGACCCGTGAGGCTGTATCTCGATGCAGCCAACAAAGTGAGCTGCTTGTTGTTGCTTTGATGTGATCATATGACAGTTTGATGCTCACTGGTTACAACTTCCTTACTCTTCTTTCCCAAGCACTTTGAGGCCAACCACTGTATTAATAAATTAGACAGATTAAAATAAACAGTGCTTTGAAAATCATTAGGCATCCCAAATGCCTGGAAACAAACAGCAGTTGAAGTAAAAATACAAAATGCAAATAGGCTAAGAACTGGGCCATAAAATATTGTAGCCTAGCCTTGGGGCAGCTCTGGAAAGAAAAAATATGTTTATTTCCTTGTCTCTTTGTATTGGGACAGATGAAGTAGTACTGGGGTACCATGAATGAGGCATGGTCCCTGTCCCAGTTCCCACAGTGGTACAAAGACTGCCCCCCCAGTGGCTTTCCTGGCTGCAGAACAGCAATGTGGGGAGATGAGGCCACAAGAACCAGCCACGGGGCTGAAGCTAAGGCAAGATCTGAAGCCTACAGACTGGAGACCATCTGGGTGAGCAGCTGTCCTAGGCAGCTCCTTCTGTTGCTCTTGGTCCTGACCCTCACCCTCCAGGCACTGCATACCCAATTCTCTCCTCCTCTCAGCTCCTTGCTTTCTCACTCCAAGTCCAGCTCCTCCTTCCCTCTCTAAAGATCCAGGGATTGACACAGCCAATTCACACAGCATCCATTTAATTTTCCCTCAGTGGTACCAAAGCTGGTCCCCCAGCATTGGTAATCACATCAGCAGAAATTCTGGCTGGTGTCAGGGCTATGAGAAACCATGTTACTCCATGACAATTCCTCTTTCTGCATCCTGGCCAGGGTGATGCGTTTCTTGTTGTGAACTGCCTTTGTTTGTCAATCTGTGCCAGCTCACAGGCACACTGTAACAGCACTGTCCCAATGAGGAAACACAATCCCCAGGGACATTACAAGGAGTACAAGCAGTGGATGGCAGTGTGGTTGATGATTTGATTGCTATGATGTTTTGGATGGTGGTTATATGGGGATTACCTGAAACAGTAAATGTTTGAGAAATGCATCAGAGCAACACACGTATCTCTAATGTATTTAAAAATTGGTGGGGTCCTGCTTAAGAAGTGGAAGTAATGAGGCAATCAGTTTCAGCTCGGTGACCATTGGATGATTTTAGGCCGGAGAAGCACTATGGAATCACAACAGGCTGATGCCCCCAACCCAGCAGGGAATGGGGAGATCCAGTTTTCCAGGCAGTTTTTGGAGGTCCTATGTCAGTGAAGGAGATATTCACTGCCTGTGGACTAAGCAGCCTATCCGTACTTGGAGAAGACCATGTGTTCATGAGGAGGAGGAGGGGTTCATCTGTGAGAAGTCTGCCTGATTCAGGAATTGCCTGGACCATCTTGAGTTTCTCTTGCATGACAGAATTCTCAAGCATCACTGACCAGGGAGAAAGCAGTCAGACAATAAGAGAAAGCTGGCCTAGGAAAAGGCAGAGCCTGTCTGATAATTGAATACTTCTCCCTGCCTGGACAGCATGCTGCGAGTGGAAGGCATCATGAGGCCAAATGCCTGCCACTGCCAAGGGACTTTTCCCCTCCACAGAGCCACTGAGATTTCTAAT
The DNA here is from genome assembly GCF_023634085.1 of Falco cherrug. Classification (NCBI taxonomy): domain Eukaryota; kingdom Metazoa; phylum Chordata; class Aves; order Falconiformes; family Falconidae; genus Falco; species Falco cherrug. Next base: position 34,594,360 of record NC_073701.1, on the reverse strand, counting down.
CCAGGCTGGGTAGGACAATGCTGTCATGTTAGTAATGGTATAACTCTCTTAGCAGTCTACTGGTGTGACAGAGTCACAAAGAGAGCAGTGTAGGCTGAATATGCACTCATGCTTGCTAAGCCTGTAATCCCAGCTTTGATTTTCTCTCCCTCTCTTTTGATTTTTTTTTTTTAAATAATCAGTTCAAACTTAATAAGAGTGATTCAATAGTTTTCTGTTTATCCTTGGCACAGCGTCCAATTTGGATTGCACAGGGCAGAAGGATGGGGGAGAGAAGGAAGAATTGGGAAAGTGGAGGCTGGAGAGTGTCCCTGTTTCCTCCCTTCATGGTAACTAAGGCTGGTATCTTTCTGTGAACCTAAAGGTCTTGACTGTTTCCCCCATGGTCCAAAGAGGCTGGTGATCAGCTCTGTTCTCCCCTTTGATTTAGATCTTTTGTGGCTTTCTTATTAAAGTTTCAGCAGATGTTAGCAGCCGATGGGAAGTGTTTGGTGGTCTGTGGGATGGAAGGAGGCAGGGTCTTGGACTTGTCTGGGCTGTGTGTGGTTTTTTATGCTTGCATTAGACACCAGTCAGTACTGGAACTAAGACCTTCCAAGGCTGTGCCTTGCAATTGCATCTGAGCCTGTGTCTGCACTTCCTTGAGGCTGATCTCTTTTCTCTGCAGATCCTAGCAGACCCCAGATATTCTTCACAGCCCAAGCAGCTGCAAGACCTGCTGCAGGGCTGATTCCAGCACGTAATGTTTTTCTGCATTCAAACCCTTTTGACTCTGTCTGCCCAGCAAATTTGACCACCTCTTCTCAGAAACCTCTTGGGCTGGGCAGTGAGATGGTTGGGCAGTAGTAAGAACATAGACAGGGAATTGCTGGATATTCGTGTGAAGACTTTTGCCCAAGAGTTGGTGTTAAGAACTGCCTTGCACTGCTTTTCTTGCCCTGGGCAGTCATGGGCCTGAAGTAACGCCTCAGCCAGTCTTGCCTCAGGCGCTTCTCGTAGGGTGAGCCTCCTCCTTGTCTTCAGTGATAGGCACAGCTCTGCTGAACTGCTGTGGGCTGCAGGTGGCCGTGCTTTTGGCTGGGTGACACTGAACACGGGAGACATGGAGCAGGTCATCTGGAATAAGTAGTTAAGCGTGGACTGGTGCATAGGAGGATACTGAACAGGAGAGGGTAGAAAGGTCAGAAAAACTAAAGATCTGGACAGTTGTGGAGGGCCATTACAGGACTGCTGAAAGATGAGTTCAGCTAACCTTCTGCTTCACCTTGTTCAAATATTGTCTACACATGTCTCACTGTGGCAGGACTGGTCCTGACTCGCAAACACTGTGTCCAGGTGACTCATTTGTGGTGCTGAGATAGCCTGGTATAGAGAAAGCAGCTCCCTCTGAAGCTAAGAGGAGCTCTGGGGCACTCCGGCAGCTTGTGGGGTGGTGAGTGATGGCAGGGAGCATGCTGTTGTGCAGGATCAGTGAAGCACTGCTTATCTCTCAAGCTGTCTGCTTCTCTTGCTCTTTGTGAATCTCTTCTCACTTCTCCTTCTCATGTGCTCGTATCACCTCTCTTTTCTTTCCCTCACTTTCTCTCTGTGCTTGGTGCATGGCCCAGTGAATGTAATCCGTAGATAACCCTCTGTTCTCTCTTTTCTCTTCCTCACCATCTTTCTCACTCATCCTTTCTTCCTGTCTCTCACTAACGCTCTGTTGCTCTCGCTGCCAATTTATTCTTCTCTTTCCTCCCACATTCTGTCCCCGTTTAATCAATCTCAGCACAGGCCTGTTTTCCACCACAGCTGCTGTTTCATGCTTACTCCCATGGAGGGAGGGTGGGCAGTTGTGCTGTTAAGGTACCAGGTAGGAAGCAGAAGGGCTGAGCTGAGACTCTTTGGTGGCCATGGCTGAGTCACATCACCCATTCTGCAGCTTGGCTCCTTCCCTTTGACACGGGAACACTACAGCTATGAGTGAATCTGCAATGCTTCAGCATTGTAGGGTTAAGGTCTGTGAAGCTCCTAGAAGTGGGCTAGAGCTCTGTGGATGCCCATGCAGTGCTTGTTTGTCTTTGGTGCCCAGCTAAGCCTAGAGCCTTGTGCCCAGACTGACACATTGGAAGCACATTCTCAGCCTTGCCCATTGCCCTACTCACAAAGTTTACCCCATCCAGTCTTTCATGAGAAATAAGCCCATGGGATGTAGTTGACAAGACTCAGACATGGAGTTTTGACCTGTGGTGATCCAGAGCTTTATTCCCTGGAAACCCCTGGAGACTAAGGGCAACTCCTGTTCCTATAGGTGCTACATTTGCAAACCAATCACACTGAGATCCTGCCTCTTCCCTTCCAGCTTTCTCTTCTCTCTTTTGGCCATGCTGCTTGTCCACCTTTTCTTCTTTTCAGCATGGTGTCCCTCTACTTTCACTGGGAGCTTTCCCCTCCCCATAGCAGCACACACTCCGTACAGGAACCTGGCTTGCCTGCTAGCTGTTGAGGGCTTGCCTGGAGCTGCCAGATGCTTGCACCTTCTTAGCTCTCACGGGTAGGAGTTGCTATGGGAGACAGGGAGAAAGAAAAAGTGCCTTCCCCAGCAGCACAAGGAGCCAGAAGTCTTCCATTGAGTGGAGAACACCCCCCTCTTGTGCTCCTTCCTCCCCTCAGCCCCCCTTTAGAGAGCACTCTGCAGAAAGCCGCCTTTGAAGCCCCTTAATTAGTGTCCCGTGTGTCCTGAACGGAGCCCTTCATTACCACCAGCAAGAGGCACAAATTGGCATGTGTTTCAGGTTTGGGCTCAGTGCCAGAATTTTGTTCCAGTCCCCTCCCTCCAAACCTCTCCAGCTTCCCCCCTCCTCGGCACACATGCATGCACACACACACTCTCTCTCACCGAAAAACACTTACACACAAGGGATCCTGCTAGGAAAGAGACATCCCCTTTCCTGTATCCCAGATTTGCGAGAAAAAAAAACAAATGGCAAAAGTCGCTCTGCTCCCTGCCTCCCCCCTGGCTTGCTCTTGGCTCTGCTGACCCTTCAGCATATGCAGCTGCAGGTTGGGGGTCATTATCAGCCCCAGAGTATCTCTCACAGCCTGTGGATGTGCTCAGAGGGTGCTAATTAGTGAGAGAAGGGCTGATTAGGTTAGAAATTAAGTGTTTATTTTCTCTTCTATTTTGTGTATGTGTGTAAAAATAGTGGAGCCAGATGGAGTCTCAGGAATGATGGGAGAAAAGGCAGCCAGGAGTCAAAGGAGGAGAATCTGTGCCCCACCTCACCTCTCCTGCATGCACAGGGACCTGGGTGGCTGGGCACTTTGCAAACTCATAGCATTCTTGTAGCACACATCCAGCCACCACACATCCTGTGGTTGTCTTCTCCGTGTTGGGACTGAGCTGGACTTCTCTCTGCACAATGTTCTGCAGAAGCTTTTCATGCCTGCAGAGCTTCTCATCTTCATCACTTTGTCTTTTTCGGCTTAACCTTAACCCCCTTGTTTCCCCCCCTTTTTTTACCTCAATGTCCTTCAGGTCACTACGAGTAGCAACCAACAGGTTACAGACACCACTGGATTTTCAGTGCCACTCCTTGTCTTGGCAGTGTCTCAGCCCCATGTGCACTGTCCCCATAGAGACATCCCACCTCACAGGGCCTTGTCATGCCAGACTGAGGAAATGCAGGTTGTCGCTGTGATGGACTTTGCCTCTCCATTATGAAAATTCCAATGCGATAATCCCAAAGCTGATCGGGAGCCTGATTTCCAGAAACATCAAGACTTCTATGCCTGAGTAAATCCTGTTACTGCCCTGGCATCAGACCAGTTCTCCCCTGCACCTTGCTAGCCTCAGCCTGTTATGGACTGTGGGTTAAGGAAGAACAGATCATGTGACTGAATAGCAACTTTGCATTGGTATAAAGCTTCCAGCTTCCAGCTGTGCTTCCAGTTCTCCAGGGATCAGCTCTGAGGCTGTGAAGGGCAGTTGAAAAATCATCTCCTTCCTTCCACTTGACCCAAAGGAGTTCTCTGGGGCCAGTACTTTGGATGCGCTGGACACTGAGCCTTTCTCCAAAGGCCACAGTTTAGGTTGAGAATACTCAGGTCCCAGCAGGCTGGAGGAGAGGGAGGGAAAGAAGCTTTACTTTGTTTTACAACTTGATTTCTGGGATGGGAATTATGCTGGCAGACTCATAAAATGGTGGTGTCACAGCTGGAGGCTGGTGTCTGCAACAGGCCAATATATGTGACCTGAGGGCTCACTCTGATGTTAAAAACGGAGGCTCTCTTTCCTAGCTGGGGATATGAGTACTGAGACTGGGTTGTTTGTTTTGTTAATTGTGTCGGGAGGGTAAGAACTAGTCACTAGGATGTGCTGGAGGAGTATTTGCAAGGAGGAGTATTTGCTCAGCAGCCAATGGAGGGGGTTGTAATCCCTTAGCATCATGGCTAACTGGGATGTGTGGACCTGATGGCAGAGGAGATTTTCTTGCTGACACAAGCTGATAGGCCAGACTCTTAGTCATGCTTCAGAGCACTACTAGAAAGTTGCTGTTGCACAGGGGCTTTGTACTTGTGAAACAAGAAGTGTGCCTTTTCTTGGGATAGTGGGAGAGTAGCTAGGGAATCCCCAGCTCCAGAGGTGTGTATGTAGTGGGAAGATAGATGTGTATTTGCTGATGTTCCTCAGGCTGTGTGCTGTGAATATGACTGTATGCATGACTGTTCCTCTGTTGCATGAGAGGAGGGTGTATTTGTCTGGGTACAATTCGGACCCCATTCCCTTTCCATTGCGACAGTGCTTTTTTACCATGTGGCTCCTGCAAACAGCCAAACAAACAAACACACACATGGGAGCCCAAACTCCCTATTACCACCACATTGCAGATGCAGCCTGGTTTGGCCTGTATTTCTCCTGTTGCCACAGCAACCATAAGCCAGGGAGTAAATCAGAATATCCTCTCTGGTGCTCAACACCCCCATACGGCAAAATAATAGTGACAGTGTGGAAAGCCTGGTCTGTCTCCCCTGCCTCTCCATCCCAACTCCAGTTCAGCAGAGACCCTCCAGAGACCTGTCATATGCCTGTCAGAGCCCCAGAAAGATCACAAGCCTCCTCCACAGGGAGTGAGGGAACACCATCTTTACTGTGACCAGCAATTACCTTTATTCTCGGCTCCAATTGCTGGGTTTCCCATGGTGGGTGTTTAGGTCTGAATCAATGTTCAGTGTTCGTGGTCTCAGCTCAGCTGGCTTTTAACAAGACAAATCCCGTCAGCTCCACTAGAGACCAAACAGCATCCAAACCAGGCTTAGCAACATGCTTCTTGCTTCAGCAAACTCTGCTTACAGCTGGGAGATACAGAGCCTTTAGAGAGGAGCAAAGCAATCAAAGCACATTTAGGACCAAGACTCCTGTCCAGCTGAGCTCAGAAATATGCTCGCTGGGAGAGCTGCCAAAAGGGCTCCACCAGCTACGCTTTGTGTTGGCCTTGGGCACTTCCAAAGTCGGTGATGTGCTTAGGGGAGAGATGTCTGCCCAGAAAGAAGAGTCCTTGGGAGGAGAGGAGGGATGGCTGTCCTTGGAACAGGTGTGGGGCAGTTCCCTGGAAGGAGGGGAGATGCCGGACTTGCATTTTCTACAGCAGCTCTTCCTATGTACGTCCAAGTTCTGAGATGTCTAGGTGCTACTAAAGCACTGGTGCATGACCTGCACCCCCTTTTCTTCCAAGAGGAGATTATTGTGTGCCTCCCTCAGCTCTGGCTGTGACTACCTTCATTAGGAATATCACTGTGCTCTTTGGCTGGATTTCCCCCGAGAATCCAATTTTAAGGCTCCCCAGTGATTGCTAATGTGTAAATACAGCGTGCTTCAGTGTGGCAATGTGATTGCCCGAGTGGATTTGAGCTGTTAACTCTTCAGGAGCTGAAGATCCTCCCCCCATCCATGTATTGTGAGAGCCACCTTATTTCACAGGGAGAGGGGTCAGTGGGAGCCCAGCCTGGCTCTAGGCACGCTTACAGGTCCGTGTGGATGGGTGCACCAACAGGCCTCCTGATCCTTCTGTGGAGAGGAGGGGAAGAGAGAGGCGCGGCCCAAAGAAAAGGCAAAAAGGGCCATTTGATGATTAAATGCTAGAGCACAGCAGCGGTGTAAAAATATACATATATCACAAGCCTTAATTAACACAAGCGAAGGGAAAAGGAGGAAAAAAAGCCACTTTTTAAAGGTTTCACAGAGACTATAAACTGGCAGCAGAGAAAAAACCCGTAATACATGCAAATTAATGGCATAAATTTAGGGTTACTTAACTTCACAAATGTTAACAAGCTCATAAAAAAAAAAAGTTATTCTTTCCCAGTTTCCTGTCACTGTTTGTTTAATTCTCTCTCTCTCTCTCTTTTTCTCTGTTGAGAAGATTATGTTTTCAGTATATCCCTCCTAAATTAATTCTGGCTCTCTCTTTCTTCTCCCCCCCCCGCCCCTCCTTCGTCTCTGTCTCTTTCTCTGTGCCTGCCTCTGTTTGCCTTCCTTTTCTGACAATCTATCATATTCTTAATGTCCCTATCATCATAGTATCTAGTCCTGTATCTCTTACCATCTCATTTCTCTCCCTTTTTCCTTGCCTGGCTCTCCCCTGATCCCACTCCACCCTTTTTCTCCCCAGCTCTCAGCCTTCTCCCCTCCTCTCCTATGTTGTTACTTTTTGGGGGTTTTTTTGTTCGCTTTTTTTTTCAGCCCCTGTAGCAGTCAGTGTAACTCCAGCCCAGTAATGCTATACACAACACTGCCAATTTCCAAACATGCGCTTTTCCCTGCCACCGGCAGACAAAGAAGGCAAGGAACAAATTAAGTGGTCTCTGGCTGAACTGCTCGATTATCAACCAGCTGAATGGCTGTTTGCGGTTGCAGACTGTATAGCGAGAGGCAGAGGTAAGGGTGTGTGGGCAGGTTGAGTTGGTATGCCACAGTCCCCCTTTGGAACAGATGTCACAGTTCCCCCTGCACCGTCCCCTTTATTCCAGACTGCCTCTGCACAATGGTGGATAACAAAGGGCAGGATAGCTCCTCACTGAGCCCAGGAAGTCATGAGCCCCCTGAGGTCGTGGTGTCTCTGCTTCCCACATGTTTCTGGCTTTGCTTGCAGGTAAAACTAAGTTTAGAAAACTCAGGCAGTTGCTGGTTTAGCTCCACCAAAACTAATTTCTCTGGAATGAGGACATATGCCTTTTGTTCTGCTTTTTTTAAAGCCACCAAGGACACCCCAAGTTGTATTACTCGTGACGTAACCCGTCCTATCCGTGATGCTACAGCGTTCTGTTCTTAGACTCTTGTTCTCATTGCTTAAAGAGAGGATGGTTAAAAAAAAAATCTCATTTTGACTTATGGACCAGACTGAGTCATAGGAAGACATCGTTAAAAAAAAAAGAGGGGGTGGATATCATCATTTTTGGCCACAAGCCATCCCTGGAGCTTTCAAAGTAGCCTGTAAATATTACTGCCAGCTCTGTTTCGGTATCAGAGACAGTAGTCCTGGCCAATAGCTTTTCTCCTCAATGGCCCAGTTTGGTGTTTCAGAATACTGGAGAGCAGAGGGGGAAGTCAGTGTTTTATTCAACATAGCAGTCTTGGGAAAAGGGAGGTGAAATTACAAGCTGGAGTCCCCAGGCAGCAGTGAAAATAAGAAAATCCAAACAAGCAAAAGGAAAAAAAAGGAGAAGTCTGAATTTCTCAAAGCGAGAGAAAGGATGTTGGTGGGTGGGTAACAAAGAGGCTAGGAGAGGAAGCACAGAAGGAGAATCTGTTGTGTTTGGAAGATGTGGGAACCATCAACACAGATGTTGCAGAAGAAAGCAATTGAGAAACTGAATGGGGCTTGCATAGGTTTACAGTTGGGTGCATGGTTAAGTATGTTGCTAAATGGAGACCTGAATGAGTGAGAAGAGAACAAGAAATAATCATGGGGGAGTCCCCGTGCAATATCATTCTCTGTCCAGATTGACATCACAGGCTTTCCCACTGATTTAATTTGTTGCTTTTCCTGGATAGTAAATGAGTCAGGGTGACTACAGAGCTTAGGGTTTGGCCTATGCAGATTAAGAGGAGTAATAAGGAATAAATAAAATATGGCATATGCAAGGGTGACTAAGGACTGGAAAGGAAGCAAAGAACAGTGTGGGGGAAGGAATAAGGGCTACTGTGAGGAATTGAGGAGGGACTGCCAGATGAATTACTTGCTAGAGCTACCTGATGAAGCCTCTAGAGAGAGATTTAGAGGGATGTGGCATCAGTCCCTGGTCATGGAGTATATATTACCTGGGTTAGTGGGTAAGACATTTATGTGCTCCTATTAGCTGAGTAGGGCTCCTTTTTTAGATGTCCTTTCAGCTCAGAACCAGTCTGGAGCAAAGTTTGTTTCTCACTGAACATATTTAACAGCACCTAGGAAACCAGAAGCCCGATATCAATTGCAGCCTTCATGTACTCTGCTCCCAACAGCATCGAAAGAGGCAGAGCAGCAAACAGGTGGGAAAACGAAGACTGAAATCTGGACTAAGCAAGAACAAAGGAAAGGGTGGGGTGTGTTTAAAATTAAGTTATCCCCTATTTTTGATTGCTTCATAGATTGAATTAGCTTTGGCCTACATAATTAAAATGGAGGATGACAAGGTACCAGCAGAGACAATTATTTTGTTGAGTTATTTGCATGGATCATCTGTTTGCTGCACGGCTGCTGTAGGAAATGCAACACCATGAGTAGATATATATAATTGCAGAGAGGGGGAATGAATAAACGTGTTTCAAAGAACAAGGAGAATTCTAAATGTCAGCAAAGGGGTATATGACTCACTCATTGGGAAAATACTATTATTGGATACGTAAGTGGGACTGTACAAAGCATTCAGAGGAGGGATGCTACTAGAAAAAAGGAGAATTAATAAGTGAAGGTAGCATTTGGATAAGTGACAGTGAATGAATGAGGAGATGTGCTGTAAGTGCCACGAGCCAACACAGGGCCTGGAGTGAAAGCAGAGGGAGAATGAAGGCTGAGGGTGGCAAAGGATGAAAAGAGAGATATCGTGGACACCGAGGAGGAGCATTACCGGAGACTGCTGAAATACAATGGAACAGATGAGGGTTTGTTAGAAGACTCTACTAGGCTTTTGGCAGAATAATGGTGACAAAGTGTTTCTGTTCTACTGAGTCTGGATTAAGGAAATAAATGAGGTGGAACTCCATGGGTGGAAAGGAAATGGCTGTGCTGAGGAGGCAGGAAGAGGCCTAGGACTCAGCTGGAGCTAGCCGCTGCAGAGGTGGGTTAGGCTGTGATGGATGAGTGGTATGGAGGAATGCTGCCCTATTTTTCAAGAGGAAGCAGCAGTGTTTAATTGTAACAGGCGATGTGATATAGATCACAGAGATGGCTGAAATGAGCAGTGCAGGATCAAGGCATTTTGCATGAGTTCAAACCAGGCATTAAGAATAGTTAGCTGATGCTCCTGGTACAACTGACAAAGTTGCAGATTTCTTGAGTCCAGAGCATGTTGAATTTGAAACCTTTCAGTTGCTAAATCCAGAGCACCATCCCAACAGACTCATCCCACGTGTCTGGCTGGTCATCCTTGCAGCCTGAAACACTGTGTGCGGGCATGTTTGCCTAAGCAGAGGCTGAGGAGTCCAGACACTTTGGTGAATGGATCAGTCCAGTTCACAGCAGAGGCAAGGAGATCTCCAGTCCCAGAGGAGCAAATTTCCAGAGCCTTTAGTCTGAGTCCAGCTGGGAGCAGCATCAGTTCTTATTTTGGTTTTGAAACCCCGAATTCCAAGCAAGATGCTTTTTTGGCTGGCTTGGGTTGATTGAGTCGGTAGAGAGACAGATGTAGGTGGATAATGGGGAGAGGGGGTGGTAAGTGGCAGAGCTATTGCCTTAGAGAGAGGGAAAGGTGCCGTATAAGTACTGCCAGTCCCCATTCAGTGAGCAAGTGGTGAGTCAGGGGCAGATACTGAGTCAGCAAGAAGGCGGACGGGTGGGTAGGTGGGTGGGTAGAGCACCCTGGCTAGCTCAGTACAAACCACTCAGCCACACCATTGCGCTTGGCTCCCCGTGGGAAAGTTGCAGGCAGTGGTTCGGGCTACTGCATCCTAGTTTCTCCCCTTCTCACGGAATTCTGAGGCTGCCTTTCTGAGCCAGTGGGGCTTGTGAGAGGACCCCTGACCATCACCTTTGGTGGGCACCGTTTTTCCTGACATGTTTATGATCCTACTTGCAAACACTGCCTCTCTGTGATGTGTGGTAGTAAAAGAAGAGGAATGAAGGCTGAGGCTGAAGGTAGAGAGAGCCCTTCTGTCTGTCTGACCCCAAAGATATCACTCATACAGTCAGGGAGCTGGTCAAAGGCAGGAGGGGGGAGAGAGGGAAGAAAGAAGGAAAAAAAGAAATGAGGTAGAAATGAGAGCAAGAGAGAGAAAATATTTGAGAGATGAAAAGAAATTACCATACGGCAGGATCCTGTTATTCAACCTAATTTTCAAAGGACTGCAGCTGTCGCACTGAGATAATCTGTTAATTATAACAGTCATTGTGTTTTGGCAATGGAAGAAAAAAACAGGCACTAAACAAGGTAAGGTAGTGGGGAAAAGTGGTGGGGGGGGGAGGGGCACGGCTGTGTCAAAATGCATGTCAGATGTTAGCTTGAAAAATAGGTGGGTGAGCTGGCCGGGAGGAGGGTCCCTCCCCAGGGGGCTGAGCTGTGCCATTGCCTGGGGTTGGAAAATGGAGGGAAGTTGGAAGTAACCAAGTGGAAACATAATGTCCTGTCCAGCATGGGGCTACTCTCTTGCTGAATCCAGGCACACATTGACCAGAGTAAGAGTTTTAAGGGACTGAAGTGTCCCCATTAGCCCATGCTGCCACAGCATTTCACTCTTGAGTCACCTGAAACAGCTTCTTCATGTCCTCCCACACCTTTCCTTGCTTCTGCCCCACGTCAGGTCAGAACTGCATCTGCTATATTTGAACCACCATCTGTAACAGCTTCTGCTTCTGGTTGACTCTCCATTTGCAGGAAACCTGAGCACAGGGGCTGTCCATCTTCTGACATCTTGCAGACTAACAACTTGGGGTAACAACTGTCAGAGACACTCTGGCTGGGAAGGCTATGCAAGGGCAGCCTCTTCTTCTCATTGGAATGGTGGCTTGACCTCTGGAGTTTTCATGCTGAAGTTGTACCGGGGTGGCTGCTTGTCTTACTTGGAGAGAGGTCTCACTGCTAGTGAGGGAACCTCTTTCAGATGGCCACTCAGGAGAAGGTTGGCTGGAAGGCGAGAGTATGTTGAGGAATGTTGGAATGCCAGTGCTTGTGCCCCACAGGAGTTTGTAGGCCTGAAGGTATCCTCCACAGGATGGCTGGCTGCCAGTGCACCTTGTGAAGTGATTGCTACCCTTAGCGAGCCCAGGAGCTATGCGATTGCTCAGTCTCTGAGTCCCTCCAGCAAGAGACAGTAGTGAGTTGTAATGCAAGGACTAACCCCCTCCGTGCAGGGTAGCATGTTTGGTGGCACTCCAAACTGGTGCCAGTGCATTGCTGGGAATGTATTTAGCATCCAGAAATACTAGAGGTATGCTTGGTTTGAGTGAGGGCATCTTTCAAATAGCTTGTGGACCTGCCTTTCACAGCCAGCCTGGTGAAAGCCAGGAGCTGCTGTTGTAGGAAATTGGGCAGCAAGGCCAGCGCAGGACAGTGGAGGCATCACGGTGACCCTGAGGGGATGGGGGTCTTCACAGTGACATCACATACAGCCGAAGAATTGCTCCTGGCTTCATGCCAGACATGCTGTCCTCCCTTGCAGCAAAGCCCTGCACACAAACAGAGCCAACACTCCCACCCTGCTTCCCTACAGCAGCTCCCTTCCACCTACGCAGAGCCCCCACTCCTGGGCTGTTACCTGCAGCAGCTCACATGCATACTCATGCAGAGCTGCCACTCCTGTCCCTTTACTCCCCAACAGCTCGCAGAGAGCAGAGGTCATTCCCTGTCCCCTACAGCAACTCCTCGCATCCCGCTCCCTACAGTGATTCATGTCAGGGGACACATACAGATGGAGTGCTCCCACCCCTTTTCCTACAGCCCTTCTCCCATACACACATTCACATAACTGTGGTCGTCTCCCATGATCCACACACACCCACACACAGCCCACAACCTTACCCCATCCCCTATGGTGCCTCACACAGAGCTAACAACTCCCACCACTTTTTCCACAATGACTTCTTCATGCAAACATACGTGCGCGCACACACACACACACACACGCACGCGCACGCACGCACGCACACGCGCACACACACACACTCACAACCAGTGCTTTGCCTAGTTCCCCATGGCAATTCCTCCCCCTCCAGGAGTCAGCACTCATTCCCTGCTTTGCAGAGTGATTAACCCACATAGATACCCAGCCTGCACCTCCACCCCAACACCTATAGCAACTCCTCCACACATACTCCCCCACCGCCTCACACTCCTGGAGCCGACACTGCCACCCCTTTCTCTACAGTGACTCACACACATGCACACTCATACACGTGCACAGGCAGTGCCAGTCTTGCCGTTGCACTCCCTGTGGCAGGTCCCTACAGACAGTCACACAGAGCCCACGCTCCCTCCCCATCACCAACAGGAATTATTTCTAAGCCTTTCCACTGTCTTATGTCTGGGCTCATGGGATGACACCAAGGGGAGTGATGTTTCCCAGACCCCCGTCTCCCCTGGAAAGAGAGCAGTGAAGGCAGCTTTATTGCTGCTAGGTTTTTTTTAGGGAACCTGTAATCTCTTGACATCCTCTTTTACCTGAAGAAGGTTGTTCCCCCAGCCTACCCCCATGCACACACTCCTGTGGGCTGCTGCCGTGGGCTGTCTGGGTGGAGCTGGCTTGATGCAAATCCCACTTAATCTTCAGTAATCATATTAATATAAAAGGTAACCATTTCACTTTGGAAAACAAAGGTGGCCCTCTGGTCTGCCAGGGAACCACTGGCATATGAAGGACCTTTCTGGCGGTATTTATTACTCTAAAATAAGATTTATGCTTCTAAAGCTCTCTCTTTTCTTTCATGATTCTAGGCTGCTTCATTTTTCTCCCCTGAGCTTTCCCATTCTCTCTTTCTTGCTGTGTAACAAATTAGGCATCTAATTGCTGTTGGGGAGGCGTGATGGGAGAGCAGGGGTTTTATATACAGCATCGTGCTGGTTTTTTTCATGGTTGGTCTTTAAGCTGTTTGGCCCAGCAAAGGTTTAGAGCCAATGGCTGTAAGTTTGCTTGAGCCTGGGTGCATGTGTATAGCAGATGCTCAGTTCAGGTTAACACCTGAACTTGTCCTGTGCCCCAGACTGGCTAAAGGGCAGGACTGCAGAGCAGCATGTCCTGGGGGAAGTCCTACAGCCTTTATTTCAGACCCCTGCCCTACCTCTGTGCAAAGCCCCATTGTTGCTGGCTGGAATTTGAGTGCTGCAAGCATCCTTGCAGCAGTATCCAAGCATCCTTGCAGCAGTGTCCTGTGAGAAGCAGCTGAGATCCTGTGTGGTTTCGTGGGCTTCCTCACCGCAGTGTCCTTCTGGGATCCTAGTACTTTGGGATTCCTTGTGTCAGGGACAGCTGGAGTTTGGGAGCTGCAAGCTTTCTCCCTACTCATGGCAGGGCTATTCAGAGGAATGATTTTTCCCCAGCAGGCACTGTGCATTTGTAGATGGTAAAATGAACCTGCCCAGAGTTGAACCATAAGATTTCTTTTGGGGCAGCACTCTGCCAAAACTCACAGAGTTTCTAGCATTGAGTGGCCACCCTTCAGCAGGACACATTGATACCAGTTCAACCCCTGTAAGATATGAAAGCATGTCTCATTAGTAACATGAAAACACCTTTTGTTGCATGACTTTCTAGGCTGGCTTTACAACCTTTTCTTTTTTCTTTTTGTTTCTGCCTAAGCCAGCTCCTCTTTCCTCTAGATTTTTGAAACTACAGGGCCAATTTCAAATAATTGTAACATTGGGATGGATCTCAGAGATGCTGAGATCTTACATGCTTCATGAAAATAAAGGGATAAATTAGAGAAGAGAGAAAACAAGAGAAACCTTCACAGAACCCTATTAAAGCCAAGAGTGCCGTTTGAGCTCAACCCTTGGTGGACAACAGAGAAGCTGCAGCAGAAGACTTTAACTCTCTCTCTCAGATGTCTTCCACGTCACAAATCCACAGGTCATCATGCTTCCTGCTCCCTCTTCTCTTGGTCCCAAACTTCTCAGGGCTTCTGGAGCACCTCTGGGCACAGCAACAGGTTCTTTGCTGCATGTCTTGATGGTAATTCCTGCAATAAATCGGAGCATCCCTGGAAGCAGTGGCGTTGAGGGGAGGGGCTGTTGTTGTGTAAGTGCCACATCTGTGCTGCAAGCTTCTCCCACAGCACTGTCCTTCCAATATAACCAGGAGCAGAAGCAAGGAACATCTCTGTGTGGTGATATAAGCAGCTGCAGTGATGCCGAGACCAGTGTGTACTACAGAAACTATCCAGCAGGTGTGGAGAGTCCCTTCAAGTAAGGCACTAACTGACAGTACCAAACATCCCTGGGAAAGGCCTTTTTTGGAAAGTGGTTACAGAAATCCTGGAAGGACCCTGAAGCCAAGATGGGGGAGGCAGAACCAGTTGGAGATGGTGCCTGTGCCCTGAGGCTAGCCAGGAGCAAGCAGCACATTGAGCTGGGAAGAGGGCTGTTGCCCAGCTGCAGCACAAAGTATAAGAAAACAGCAGGAGCTTTGGCCTGGTTTCGGGGTGTCCCCAGAGGAGCCATGAATGTTTGGCAGGTTTTTAATGCATGCATTTCTAATGGGAGGCTCTTAGCACCGTTTAAGCAATGGTAGAATTAAGTGCTGGCTTTTCCAGTGCACTGGGCCCCAGGAGGACAAGGTTAACAAGGTCAGAATTTCAGGCCCAAATTGCTGCTGTATGTGGCTTTTCTGGTTGCCTTTTTACACTGTAGCCCCTAGAGCTTGTATCCTTTCTCACTTGTGGTCCTTCTACCCCCTCAGCCACAGCTTGTATATGTCTATATGTCTCTCCATACTTTCAGTGGTTGTATTTTAACTTGCCCTCATGCCTGTCCATCTAACTAGTGACTGTGCTCCTGTGTCACCCCCTGCACCACCTTAATGCTTAATCAAGAGTTGTCTATGGCTATCAGTACAGCAAGCTCCTGACTCAGATTTGGGGCTCTCCTCCCTCCATTTCACCCTTCCCGCTCTCTCCTCTGAAGAGGGGAACCATCCCTGTGACCTCCTGCTTTTCTCCAAACACTCTGGTGCAAAGATATGCCAATAACATCCAGGAATCCACTAGTAGGGAATAAACCAGAGGGAAATTATCAGGAGCTGGGAGCTGATGGGTTGACTTTGTGCCAGCCGAGGAGGGTACAGCCATTCATGCACAATGCCATTCGTGTTCCTTGATGCTCTTGCACACATGAGGATGGCCAGAAGCCAGGATGGCCAAGAGCCAGGGGCACATTGTAAGAGCCATCTTGAGTTACCCTGAAGAGTGTTGGGATCCTACAGCTGTGTAGGTCCAGCAGATGCAGGTGGTGACCCTGCATCTGCCATGTAAAACAGATCCCACGTCTCAAATCTTCCTCTTGCCTATAACCACAGCCTGTCTTGAAACCAGGCTCTCCACAACTTGTGTGTCCCCCTTCACTGGCTCTCCTTTGGGCTGGAGTTGCTTGCTCTTGCTCTCCCTGCCCACCCTTCCACTCTGTGTCTTCTTGCTCTCTTGCCTGAGAAGCAAGGAAGAGAATCAGCCAATTTCACTGTCAGCAGCTTTCAGGCCAGCAGAAAGGAGTGTTGCTTCCTTGTGATGCTGGATTCCAATGCTATCTGATTTGTGTTCATTTGGTTTTAGACAGTTTAGGGAGGGTATGCTGCTGACCCCCATCCCTGACCTCCCCTTGCCTGTGAATTGCCAGTGTCAGGGAGCAGCTGCTCCCTAAAGGGCAGGGCATGGCTGTGGTGGAGCTGGACACCAGCACTCCTGAGCTGAAACGGAGTCCTGGGCCATGTACAAGAGTGGAGGAGGCCACAGGCTAGGCTAGCCTCAGGACCCTTAAAACCAGTGCGATAGTGGGGAGACAGGAGCTGTTGGGGGAAGAATGGCAAGGTCTGCATATTTCTTGTATGTAGTCACCTTGGGGACCTGAGGGAACCAACAAGTTTGGCTTGAGGATTGGCTTGGCCCTTCCTTTGGCTGAGGCAAGGTTGCACAGCCAAGGTGGGTGATCGACAGGAAGCAAGTCTTCTCTGCACGGCCCCCTTCTTTTTGACACATACCAAGCATAAACACCACCTTCATTTCCATCCACCCCCTAACCTCTTTCTTTTTCAGGCTGCTAGGACATCTCCCCTTCCAAGCCCTCTCTGTGCTGCCTGAATGCATCTCCCTGGGTGGGATGGGGTGGCTTTTAGTGATTGCTGGGGCTGCTGCAGAAGAACGTGGTCCTGACCTCAGAGTTTCTCCCTGTGCACCATGAACAAGCTACAGCAGGCAGTGATGACTTCAGCACAGCATTTGGAGCAGCCTCCCCTACCAGAAGGGGTCAAAGCAAGGGGGATGGGATGTTTCTGTATGGAGTTGGATATTGTGCAGAGTATTTGGTGAGGTGAGACAGACAGGCCAAAGCATAATGCTCAGCGAAGGATGCTGGCTAAAATATGGGTTAAGCTTTTCATTGCTTGCTCAGGGGCTGCCCCTGGCCTCTCCTGGGGTTGACATACTTTGGACACCAATGTGCAAAAAGCCTGGTAGTATCTGTCACTCTTTTATTTAGTGCAAGAGACTGGGCAAAGTGAAGGGGCATTAAAGAGGAAGGTAGAGGGACAGAGATGGTGTGAGGGATTGGCTGTATCTCTGCATGGAGTCACCTCTGGAAAAGGTGGGACAGGGCAGGGGACCGGTGATCAGGAATATCAGAGGCTTGTGGGTCCCAGCCTGTGGAGAGCCAAATGTGCTTCTTATCTGATGCATCTGGGGAGACAGTGTCAGGAAATTATTTCTTATTGGATTATAAGGCTGAGAAACAAAGCAACAGAATGTAAAAACCTGTGCCTTCTGCTTCAGCGCTGGCTGATGCAAAGCTGGGGCAGCAGCTGGAGGCCATCATGACAACCATAAATGACATTTATGACATGAGTTTGTTGGCCTCAGATGATGAGCTCTGAGGACAGAGCTTTCTCTCTGTTTTTTCCATTGGTCTAGCTCTTCTCCCCCTCCCCTTCTCCATCTTGGCTTTACTGTTTGGATTATTGAATATTTAAGTGTTTCTCTGTGACACTATCTCTGATCCTTTAATCCAGCTGGCCTGGTAATTCCACAGACCCAAATCAGCTCAGATTTTTCCACAGACGTAAACCTTGTTCCTCAAGGGTTCACTCCTCCTCCATTTATCTTCCTTCATTTTATTTCTGCCCTTTGTGTCTCTCTGCTAGAAATTGGTTCAGCTTTTGCAGCAAAAGCTTCGGAGATATCTTTAGTGAGAAGCCTCCCACCAAAATACCAGGGGCAAAAGGGAATCTTTATTTTTCATTAACTAAGAATCCTTTTCTCTGTTTTTTATTGTTTTATTTCTTCTCAAAATTAAAAAAAAAAAGAGGGTGCAGTGCCCACATGTTTTATCTGCTATATGAAAATATTTCCTCTGCACTGCCTGAGGACACCCCTGCCAGGCTTCTGCCTCAGCACAGTGGGAGAAGGGTTGAAGCTGTGGCTGGAGGGAAGGGTGCTCCGGGCTGCCTTTCCCAATCAGGACCAGGAAGCCTGTCCTTTCCTGAGGTGTCCTTTCCCACAAAGGGGCGGTGTTCACGGCCTCCAAGGAGAGGTGGCAAAGTAGGAAGATGGAAGCTGTACATCTCTCTTTGATGGGGAGGTAGGTGGGTGGTGGGCTCCAGCTTAGGACTGCTGGCATTGCTGGGTGAGAGACTGGAGGCTGGTATTTGACACACTGCCTACAGCCTGCCCAACCCAGCAGGATCAAGCCAGGCTGGCTCACCTCAACAGCCTTATCCCTGCACTAAGAGGCAGTAACAATTTTTAGAGCACAAGTAGTTACATGTGGCTTGAATTATTTATCCCTCTTGCATCAAGGAAGAAAGGAAACAAACAAAAAAGTGTTGCTTTTTTTTTTTTTGGGGGGGGAGGCTTGTCTGCATTTTCCCTGCTTCATGCATTCTGTGTACATCATTTTCAGGCAGCTGAAAATCCATGGCTTTGGCGGTGTTTGGGGCTTGCCTTTGTTTACACTAGGAGGTTTGAGCTGCCTGCAATAACAGCCTTATGTTTCCCACCATCCCTCCCATTCCCCTTCTACCCCCAGGTGATGCCTTCCACCAGGTCCCTGGCTTTGATCACTTTACTTAAGGGAGTTTGGGTACCCTTCTGCATACACCTTATATGAGATCATATGTCGTAAGGCTTCCCTTCTCAAAGGCTTATCAGCATGGTAGGCAGTACCACTCCTCTCATGCTTGCACCTCCCCATAATGCCATCTCTTCCCCATCTCTCTCTTCTCATGAAACTTCTCATGAAACCTTGCTTTCTATACTGTTATCTCAAAGACTTCTCCAACTGATGCCTCTTCTTGTCTCCTGTGTGCTTTGTTTTTCAGGTTCCAGTGACAGATGGATCTCTTGTGCACACTTGCTCTTTCCCTCTCTGTAGTTTTGTTTTCGACATGTTTGATTTGAAGCTCTGAAGCTTCTCAGAGAGAACCCAGGAGAGAAGGAAGAGAAGGAGGAGGAACCAAGGGAGCGTGAGCGACAGAGGAGGCAGCCCTGCCTTGTTCTTCCAAATCACACCGTGGAAGGGCAGGGGAAGACTAGAGGCGGGGAGGACTTGGGTTTGTTTTGGGGTGGGTTAAGTGGGGGTGGGGGGTGGGGGGGAGGGAGAAAAGTGGAAAAAGTGGGTGAGTCACTCATGAACATCAAACAAGATTTGCTATCCTCAGTCTGATTTTTTGTTTAGAAAAGAAGCACAAGGTAGCTCCCAGACCAACCATCCATGGTCATAGCTTTTGGGTGTACTGCAAGCAGATTGCATGTGTTCCCCCTGCTCCATGCTCCTGGCTTGACCCAGAGGGCAAGAAGAAACAATGGTGATGACACCCAGTAGGACTGGGGTGCTCATGCCCTTCCATTGCTAAACCCCAGGTACTGGCCCTTTCTCTTCCCTCTGCCCCTTAGTTTCCTTTTGCTGTGGTCCTGAGATTTGAGGGTATTCTTTGTTGGTTTTTTTTTTTTTCTGTCCTGATGAGGGCACCACTGCAGACCATGATGTGCCTGGGGTTGTGGGCAGCTGCCCTGCTCTGCTTGTTTTCCCCTGGCACCGTGCGAGGTGACTGCTGGCTGATTGAGGGGGACAAAGGTTATGTGTGGCTGGCTATCTGCAGCCAGAACCAGCCCCCGTATGAGACCATCCCCCAGCACATCAACAGCACAGTGCACGACTTGCGTCTGAATGAGAATAAGCTCAAAGTGGTGCTGTACTCCTCCCTCAACCGCTTTGGCAACCTGACTGATTTGAACCTGACCAAGAATGAGATCTCCTATATCGAGGATGGGGCTTTCATGGGCCAGTCAAACCTCCAGGTCTTACAGCTGGGCTACAACAAACTCACCAACCTGACCGAGGGCATGTTGCGGGGCATGGCCCGTCTCCAGTTCCTTTTTGTGCAGCACAACCTAATTGAGCTGGTCACCCCTACTGCCTTCTCTGAGTGCCCCAGCTTGATTAGCATTGACCTGTCATCTAACCGTCTCAGCCGTCTGGAGGGGAACACTTTCACCAGCTTGAGCAATCTGATGGTGTGTGAGCTGGCTGGCAACCCCTTCAACTGCGACTGTAGCCTCTACAGCTTTCTTAACTGGCTGGCACTCTTCAACAATGTCACCAAGAACTACGACCGGCTCCAGTGTGAGACTCCACGGGAGTTTGCTGGGTACCCGCTCCTGGTACCTCGGCCTCACCACAACCGCAATGCCATCACCATCTTCCAGTCCATGTGCAGAGGTGGCACCATCCCCTCCCTCTCCAGGGTCAACCCTACCCCTTATACGCCTGACTCCCAGCGAGACCTGGATGAAGGCTCAGCCATCAGCCCTGGGGACTTCCTCTCGGTAAAGCCTCCAGCCTCTTCCACTACTGACTCCTCGTTCAGTCCCAGCATCAAGCTCCATGATGTCACCATCACCTCAGCCATCCTGATGGTAACCATCCCCATGCCCTACAGTAAGATGTATGTGCTGGTCCAGTACAACAACAGCTATGTTTCTGACATAGCAACACTGAAGAGCAAGAAGGAGTATGTCACTGTCAACAAGCTGAAGGCCCACACTGATTATACTTTCTGTGTGGCCTCCATCCGCAACAACAGGCGCTACAACCACACTTGCCTGACCTTTGCAACCCGGAGCAAAGGCAGGGAGGACCCTATTTCCAGTACTTCCACCACCACTCACTATATCATGACCACCTTGGGTTGCCTTTTTGGCATGGTCATTGTCCTAGGGGTGGTGTACTACTGCCTACGGAAGCGGAGGATGCAGGAAGAGAAACAGAAGTCCCTCAATGTCAAAAAAACCATTCTGGAAATGCGTTATGGATCAGATATTGATACCAGCACCATGGTCCATCCTTCCCAGAAGCTGGGTGAGCCACCAGTCATCCCTGTCTCACGGATGTCCTCCATCCCTTCCATGATTGGGGAGAAGTTGCCCCCATCAAAGTCAATGGAGGCTGGGATGGAGACTCCTAAAGTTACCACTAAAGGTAACTACATTGAGGTGCGAACTGGTGCTGGGGATGGGCTGGAGCGAACCCAGCGGGATGAGGACCTGAGGGAGCTTGACAATGGGCAAGGCTCAGCTGCTGAGATCTCTACCATAGCCAAGGAGGTAGACAAGGTCAACCAGATCATCAACAACTGCATTGATGCCCTCAAGCTGGACACAGCTTCCTTCCTGGGTGGTGGGAGTGGTGTTGACTCAGACATGGCCTTTGAGTGCCAGTCCATCCCAGCCAGTTCCTCGGGTGGACTAGAGCGGCCCAGCTTTCTTTCCCCACCCTACAAGGAAAGCTCCCACCACCCTTTGCAGCGCCAACTCAGTGCTGATGCTGCTGTGGCCAGAAAGACCTGCAGTGTCTCCTCTAGTGGCTCCATCAAGAGCGCCAAGGTCTTCAGCTTGGATGTGCCTGACCACCCACCACTCAGCAAGTCTGACTCCAAATACATTGAAAAGGGCAGCCCACTCAACAGCCCTTTGGATCGTCTTCCCTTGGTGTCCCCGGGCGCCATCCACCACTTGGAGGTCAAGCCTTCTTACCATTGCAGTGAGCACCGTCACTCCTTCCCGGCCCTGTACTATGAGGAAAGTGCTGACACCTTGAGCCAGCGGGTGTCATTTCTTAAGCCACTTTCCCGGTCCAAGCGAGACTCCACGTACTCCCAGCTCTCCCCCAGACACTACTTCTCGGGCTACTCCTCCAGCCCTGAGTACTCATCAGAGAGCACCCACAAGATCTGGGAACGATTCCGGCCTTACAAGAAGCACCACAGGGAGGAGGTGTACATGGCAGCTGGGCATGCCCTGCGGAAGAAAGTTCAGTTTGCCAAGGATGAGGATCTGCATGACATCCTGGATTACTGGAAAGGAGTCTCTGCTCAGCAGAAGCTGTGACTCTCCCTCACTCTTTCCAAGGAAACAATACAAAACAAGACCCCCCCCTCTCCCCAACAACCAGAAAAAAAATATGCCACTTGACTGTGAAAAATAAACCAACATCAAAATACTCTCGACAAATACAAAACTGACAAAATTGTTTCTTAAAGTTTACAACAACAGAAAACTCTCACACAGACACATACAGGCACACACACATGCCGAATTGTCTCTACTGTGTTATGGGGACCATTGTTCTGCCTGCAGATGATTGGGAGTAGCGTCACGCTCTGACACTGTGGTAACAACACTGGAGTGTTGGTGGGTGGGAATGGCCCAGGAGGGGGTGGCAGCGGTGGCAGGGGAAGGGCAGGGATGGACACTCACTGGGCATGAAACTCAGCTCTGAACTGTTGCTCTTTCTGTTCCTGTTGAGGGCTGAATTTTCTTTTGGGTGGGAAGGGAGGACTTTGGTTTAGAAAGCTTCTCTGCCCACCTGATATGCCTGCTTTTCCAAATCTTCCATCACTAATTTTCCTCTCATTTCCTTTGGCAGTGGGGGCTTTTGCCTCTCTCCTATCCCCTTCAAAGATAGGTGGGATTTGTTGGAAGAAGTTCTCTTGCTTCTTTTCCTTTGCCTTTCCCTACCTTTCTATGTTAAGGCTCCCTAGGCTTGCACTTTTTGTCTAGATACTTCATGAACCTCCGTCCTCAGAAGGAGAGGAGGTGTAGAGGACTAAGGGAGGTAGGACCTGCTGTACAACAGGCTCTGTGCCCTTGCTGCTCTTCCTCCTTCTCTTCTCCTGCCATGTTGTTGCTGATGAACACCAGCAATTCTGGAGTGACAGGCATCTGCCAGTTGGTAGAGGGGGTATGAATGTGCTCTTTGGCATGGCAAGCCAGGTCCTCAAGGAGTGGTGGAGGAAAAGGCAGGAAGGTCTGGTCTGTCAGAGGTGTAAAGGGTTCCCATCTCTCCATGAGTGCTACAGGTCAGAGATGCCCCCCACCACACACACCTATGCTCAGGCTGCCCTTGTGCAGTGGGTTTGATACTCTGTTCATGTCTCCCTTACTATGAGGAAGGGACCTGGAGAGGAACACGGCAGAATGAGTTCTACACCAAGCTAGCTTCTGCAGCTCTTCCCAATTGATTTGCACCATTGGGTGTGGGGGTGGGTGGGTGTGCGTGAGAAGAGCATCACTCAACCTCCTCACTTGAAAGTGGATGTGAAGAATAGGATTTCAGTTGCTCGTCTCACTGAGTTGACAGAAAAGCCAAGAAGTGGCTTCCTCTTGGATAGGCCATGGACATTCTGGCATGGATAGGAGACAGCCTAGGGGGAGGGCAGGAACACAGGAAACAAAAGGGATGTGAGCATGGATCCTGGGAGTAGGCCAGAAGGGATGGCTCCAGAAGAAGGTCCCTTTGAGTGTGCGGTCACACTGTGTATGCTGGGATAGAAGAAGATACCAGCCTCTGGATGGCAGTGTGCCTTTGAATACTTAGAGGCCCTCATGAGAGTCAGAGCAACATACCACCTCCTAAATCCTCCACCTCCTCGCAGTTAGTTGTGACAAACTTTTCTTAGGGTTCCTTTAATGTCTTGGCAAAAACCTGGTTTCACTCGCTAGGTCCCAACCTCTGTCCCTTGGACAGAAGATCTAGTGCAGAGTTGGGAATGAGCCTACTACCCTCTCCACTTCATCCCATTTCTGAGCAGCCCAACAAAGCACAATCTTGGCACTGTCTCCCCCAAAGTTTTCTGTCAGACAGGGGTGCTGCCTGCTGAGTGCATCTTTATGCAGCACAGTGGGTCTCCTTTCCATGAGCTGCACACCCCTATTCTTGACAATCATTCAACTTTATCAGGATGAGGGTGAGAGCCTGTGTTGTGTTGGCCTTTCCTAAGCGGCTGTTTCCTTTTGAGGTGCTCCTCAGAAGCCGCAGTGTTTCTGGGGGCCCTGGGAGAAGGATGAGGGTGTAGGAGCCTCTCTGGAAGGGATTTACATGCTGCCTGCAGACAACCTTATCTGTCAGGTAGCGCTGCCAGCTGTGAGAGCTCCTTTCTACGCCACAGGTGACATGACTTCACCCTCTGTAAGTGAGGAGCAGCAGTAGGCAGAGCCTGGTGTGTGAAAACTAGAGAAATCCCCAGGGTCTAAACCTGTGAAGATCCATGGGGTTCCTTCCTTGTAGGAAAGCTGATGGTAACAATCCTAAGCCAGGTCCTGATCCTACTGCCTCAGCCTCCTTCACTGTCAGCCTGCTTGTCCACAGTCAAAGTATTGTTTTGCCTTGAGTCCAGAGGTATTCATGGGACTGACTCCACACGGTAGGAGCCAGTCTAACCCAGAGGAAGAGGTGTGTGTGTGTGCACACGTGTGTCTGCGCATGTGTGTGTATGTGCAGGAGGATGAAGGGAAGTCACATCACTGCTGCCAGGTGTCCCTCCATGTTGGGGCAATGCAGCAAATCAAGACAGGTAAATGCTGTGAGAAATGCTTAGTGTAGCAGACACCTCTCCAGCTACCACATGGAGCATACCCAGCCATCTTCCAGCATGGCAACCATCCAAGCAGGAAAGGCTAATGACTGGGGCACAGAACTGGACAGGAAAAGGGGGATGACAGGCACAGGGGATAGAGTCCTGTTCCTCTCCCCACCTCTTCCCTCCCTGTGCTTCTCTGCTGCATAGTCTTGTAATAGGTTCCACTCAGCCTATACTTTCTGGGGGAGCATTAACCTGTAATGGTTTCTGCTCCCTTCCCCCTTCACCCCAACAAGGCAGAAAAGAAAGGTCAGGGATAGTTATCATCAGGCCCTTCTTTTGCTTGTGGTAGGGGTAAGGCTGGGTAGGAGGGATAAGCCATTTCTCTCCCAACTGTAGCCCCCCACTCCAAAACACTGGGTGAAGTTTGCACAAGATGGACTGTTCTGTGGGAGGAAGAGGGCAAGGAAGGGGAACTAAGTGTCTCACCTTCCTTCCTCCTCCCTTCTTCCTTGTCCTGCTCCCTCCCCAGGGATGAGGGCTCACAAAGTGACGCCAGCCCTGTTGGAGGAAAGCAGATTTAACGTTCTATTTGCATGATGATTTTACTGTATTTTTCTGAGCAAACACCTGTTGTGTATGTGCCAGTTTGTTGGAATTTAACCTCCTCCCTCAAAGTCTCTCCTGTCCTTGTTCCTGTTTTCCCTAGCCCTTTCATTCATCCCTGATGTGATTTATGAGAGACTTCTACCAGTTTGGGAGGGAACACACCCCAAAGAGAACCCAACCCAATCACCCTCATAAAATAATATTCCTTCCTCTTTCCAGTGTCCCCTGCCCCTTGCCCCAAATGCTGTCTCTCAGCTGCTTTTCCGGGTTGTGTGTGTGAAGGGGAACGTGTTATATACCAAAGGCCTGTTCTTTCTAGTGGTCATTGTTTCTCCTAATTATTTAGAAACAAGAGTGAGGCCCATCAAGATCGATCTGATAAGAGAAATGGTCACTACCATCCCCTTGCCCTGGTTGCTCTTTCCCAAATCTACGAGCAAGGCTATTCTTGGAGGAACAATGAGTGCTTCAGCTGCAGGGAAACCTTTGATACAGTGAAAGCTTGATGTGGAGCTTGCTGCAATCACTTAGAGGAGCTCCCAACACCTTCCTCTCATTGACTGAACAGAGCTCTGGATTAGGTCTGATCTACCCCTCCTCTCCCATGAGTGGCCCTGGCAGAGGGCAGGGCATGATGAAACATTTAAGGCCTCTGTGGTGGGAGCAAATGTGGAGAGACTGCCTGAAGTTTCTAAGCCCTGTATGTCTTGGCTTTGGCAAGAGTCCCCCACCGCTGCCTTCTCTCAGGGCAAAGTGGATCCATGGGGCGGAACTAGGACCAGCCCCTTTCACACTTTATTTCTGGGTTGGTGACTCTTGGAAGGGAAAATTGGTATAGTTGACCTCACTGGAAAGTGTGGAGGGTGAGGAATAAGGTTGGGTGCCAACCTGCCCTGTTTCCCCAGGAACAGACTCGAGGTAGGGGGAACCTGAGCTGTGTTCCTACAGCCAGAAGAGTGAAGGTTAGACCCTAGCTGTGCTGATCCTGTGGGGCAAAGCTCTTCCCCATCCCTGCCAGTGCTGCCCCAGCTTATGCTGCAGTGCTACGTTCCCCTCTCCCCTTCCCCAGTCTTCCATGCTGAATAAATCCCTCTCGAGGCAGGTGTGAAATATTCATGACTGACAAATGAAGATTTATGTTGGGCTGAGGAGGCCTTTGTGTGTTTGCAATGCTAATCAGCCTGCCTTCCTGGAGGAGGCTCCACCAGGCAGGCTTGCGGGAAGGAGGGGGAGATGCAGTAGAGAAGGGGGAAAAGGAGTTGCGGAAGAGAGAGTGGCACACACAGCAGGGGTGAGGAAGGTGTTGTGGGAACAAGGAATGGGGAGGCAAGAAGGGGACAGGTAGAGGGAGACAGAGAGGGTGGAGAAGAGGGACAGGCAGGAAAGACCAGGAGAGGAGATGGCCACAGTGAAATGAATGGGACGGTCAAGGGAGAATGGGATCAGGCAGAGAAAGGGTTGAGTGCAGGGGTGGAGGCTTTCTGAGAGGAGGTGGATAGTAAGTTAGCAACAGCTGGAAAAAAAAGAGCTGGGCAGACTTCATCATGAGCTGTGGCCCCTCTCTGTAGGGCAAAGCTCAGCACTACAGAGTGCGCAGCTGCCACGTGAGCAGGAGTTGGACCCAGGGCCCTGAAAGCACACTTGTCATGCTTGCTGCTGACCAGAAAGCTCAGCTGCATCTGGAAGGACACCGCCTCCGGGAGCCTGAAGAATGCCCCTTCCACTGCCACCACCTCCTACAGCACAAGCTTGCCCACAAGAAGCGCCTCATGGAGCCGCATCCTCTTGCTGGAACCAGCCTGCTGCTGTCCCACCATCTGAGCAGGAGGGAGCATCTTCAGGGTGGCTTGGTGTGGGATGGACGCTGGGCTATGGGGGTCTCTTGTAGGGCTGGCCGGAGCCTGTCCCACCTCAGCTGCCCCCTGCTCACCCTGGCAGGTGATTTTGGGTCTTTCCCTGAAGAAGGGGCAAAGGGGGGCATCTGTTGCATCCCCCTACACACGCACGCACTCCCACACCCTGTCCCTCCAGCCGCTTTGGCCTTGTACTGTGAGGGGTGTTCTCGGTCTGCCTCCCCTCATCTTCCCCTGCCACGCACTGTAGGGAGACGTCTCCATACCACTCCGTGCGCAGTCCCACCAGGGCAGCTCTCTGCAGGGCCGCCCCCACACACCCCCTGTCCCCGGGTGGAGAGAGGGCAATATGCCCAGCTTCTCCTTCTCCCACTGGGTGGGCACCTCCTCTCCTTCTTGCCCTGCCAGGAGGTAAATCACCCTCTCTTTCTCCCCCTTATGGTCCCCGCTCCGTCTGCCCCATCCTCGCACGTTTGGCTTGGCCTTTGCCTCCCCCATAACTACCATCGCCACTGTGAGGCCTTGCTCTTGGGTGGCCTGCCCCCACCACCTGCTCTCCACCTTCCCTGGGGGGAAGAGGAAGAGGCAGGCCGGGTCAGGCCAGACCCTCCAGGGCTGGTACGGCTGGTCCATCCACAAGCACAGCGCCTGGGGCGAGGGGGTGAGAAGGGGCGAGCAGCTGCCGGGCACAGAGCCCGGGTTATCAGCCCTTGAATGTAAGGAAGGGCCTGGGAGGCAGCTGCTGGGACTGGCTCCTTGTGGCCTCTTTGGTGTTCCTCCTTCCGTAACAACCCTGTGACCCCCCCTGGTTGTGTATGGACAAATTTGAGTTGGAATTGTGTTCTTTTCTTCTTTTTTTTCTTTTCTTTCTTTCTTGCTTTCTTTCTTCTTCTAGAGTTTTATTTCTTTCTCTTTCTTTTATTTATTTTTTTCTTTCTTTTCCTGTTTTAAAACTGAATGGCACGAAATCGTTTTTTCCTCAACTCGGAGATTCCTGTATGGAGAAAATCAATTTCTATATTTGCAATAAATTTCTTATTTAAAAAAAAAAACAACAAAAAAACCTAAAAAACAACAAACAAAAAGTATGAAAAGCTGCTTCTGAGTCCATTTGTCGCAGCCTTGTCTTGTAGAGGAGGCGGGATGGGAGGGAACAGGGTATGGGAGAAACTAAGAAAGCTAGGCCAGGGCACGGGAGAAGTATTTGGGATTCTCCCAGGCACCCAGTGGCCATCTACTGTCCCCAAACACACTGTTTCTCTGCCCTTGGATATTGCCTTGTTTGGACACATCCTCATTTTCACTAAGTCCTCAGTTCTGCCATGATACAAGTCCTTGCCTGCACTGACCAGCCTCCAGTTCATGCTCCATTCTGGGCAGGCACACAGCACTGCCTGGGTGTAGGGCAGCATTCCCTCGCCCATCACCTACACAACAAATCCTTGGCTGGCGGTGAGAGGCATCCTCTGCCCAAGCTCCAGAGCTCTCTGGAGGAAGGCAGTCCAAGCCAGGTGATTCGGCTGTGGGTAATGACTGAGCAATCTGTAGCCTAATCCACCAGCAGATATCCTGATCTCAGCTCTTCCTAACCATCAATATTTAAAATCGAGAATGCAGCCAGCAAAAATCCATGGCTATTGGTGCGTTATGCACATAATCAGGCCAATTTGTGTAAGGTGACATAGAAGCCATTCCCTTGTATGTCTTGCCTCTTTTCCACCTCCGGTTTTTTCTCATTTCTAGTTTTTCCCAAGAGTGGTACTGCTGCTTGGCTCAGAGGGTTTCTTCTTTTGCCCTTGCACATCCAGCTTTGATCAGACAGGTCTAACCATGGTTTTTGAGCTGTGTTCTTGGGTGTGCTGAGCAGACAGCTTCTGCTCCTACTGTAGGGAGGGGAAGGAATAAGGTCCTAGGGGGTTGTGATTGTGGACACAACAGTGACTTTCAGCTCCTGGATATATGTGCTGCAGTAGCTGATGACTCTTATTAATGCTTGAATTGATTTTAGAGCAGCCTTGGGGGCAGATGTTACCACAGGCAGATGGTTCATAGTCTGACACATTCTTCATTGGACTTGGGAAGAATGATTGAGTGTGGGGAGGAATGGTGCTGGGCTGTGCATCTCTGGGGGATGGACAATGGTGTGTAATAAAGAGGAGCTCTGCTGGGTAAATCAGAGCTTCGTGTGCTTGGTGTAAAGCTGGATCTTTGGGTCAAGGTGATGTTCCTGGCGTCTGCATCTCCGCAGTGCAGGGATATGGGC
The DNA here is from genome assembly GCF_023634085.1 of Falco cherrug. Classification (NCBI taxonomy): domain Eukaryota; kingdom Metazoa; phylum Chordata; class Aves; order Falconiformes; family Falconidae; genus Falco; species Falco cherrug. The sequence goes on along the minus strand of NC_073701.1, from coordinate 34,565,412 downwards.
CTTCTGTAACAGAGAATCTCAAACCTTATGAGGAATTAATGCGTACATTATAAAGAGGCATAATCTAATCAGTAGAGTGCCCCCATGCTGTTTATTTTGTTGCAAAATTTGATTTTGTCTCCACAGTCCCTGCATTTCATATGGTTGCTCTTCCACAGGGATAAGAAAGGACAAGATGTATTTGCAAATGCTCTCTAGGGGGAGCAGAAAGCTTTGGACAGGGAAGACTGTCAGGGCTGAAGTAATCACAGATATCCTGAAGGTGAGGACTGTTGGGCTGGGGGCACATGGAGGCACTGTAGTCAGCCCTCTGGGCCAAAATGATCTGTGATGAAAGAGTTAAGCTGTGCTTGTATTTAAGCAGCCTTTGGCTGATTCCGGTCAGAGACCTTGGGAATCCTCTGTTCTGCACAGGATTGTGTGAGCCAGTGTGTGTCCAGAGAAGGGATGAGGTGTGAGCTGCATCTGGAAATCTGTGTTGTTCTCTCAAGCACCTCTGGATATAACTGTCCAATGGACGCAGTCCCTGCAGCAAATCACACTGACCTCTGCCTCCAGAACCTGCTTGGTAGACCATGATGGTGGTCATGTAGTGGGAGAAAGGCCCAGCACTGTGTTACAAAGAGTGAAGTGGCTGCAGCATAGTGTGAGGGACAGTTACCAGGGTGGTTGGCATGAGCTGGCCTGCTAAGCAAACCCATCATGGAGAAGAAAAGTGCAGCTTTGCATAACCTCATGTTTTAGGCTGGGTGCAGACTCAGGAAGACCACTTTGTGTTGTCTTGTGCTTGCTTGATGCTGACACGGTTCTTTTTCACCGCCATGAAGTTCAGTAACTTATCCAAGCCATCAGTTGTTGCAGCAGCACAGGAAGAACTGACAGCCGCAGAGCTTTTTGCTGGAAGTCATACCAGGCAGTTGAGATCTCTTTGTGTGTGTGTGTGCATGTGCGTATGTGTTGTGAAAGGGACAGGCAAGTGGGCAACATTGCCCTCTTCTGGACTGACTGTCAGGACTGGAAAAGCATCTCTGGCGGAACTGCAGCCTGGCACATGAATCCTGTTTTCACTGCAAAGGTAACATCCTTTCTGAGCCTTGATTTCCTATCCAAATCCTGGTGACTTTTACCATACCCACGTCATATTAGCGGATGCTACTGCTCTCTGCATCTCCAGTGCCTGGGAACCTTGAGCAATCATGACTCCTCAGGGTCAGGCCAAGCCCAAGAGAGCAGAGTGAGGAATTTCTCTCCTGCAGATAATGTTGGCTTCAATGGAACTGGTAACCAACAGCTCTGAAGGGCAATGAGCAAATGGATGGGGTTGTGAGGGTCACACTGCTGACATTTGTCCCAAGGGTTGTCCTTCAAGGGGAGGAGAGCAGTGCACGCTAGGGAATGGTCAGGCCAACATCTTTCCCCAGGTCTTGGATGCACTCTCAATTAAAATGCAGAGGTGTCTGTCATGCAGAGCTGGAGGGCAGGCTCAGATCTACACAGAGCCCAGGGGGATTTGGGAGTGTAAGTGCACAGACCATGCCCATCATTAGCAGGGAGTGAGAGGATGTCACTGTACATCTGTATGTGTACACAATTGTACACATGTGTACATGTACACAACCCATACATCTCCCTTCTCATCCTTGGAGGAAACACAAAATGAAAGTAGGCAAACCTGAACAGCCCGAGTGTGAAATATTTAGGAGAGAAAGGATAAGGGAGATGGAATGAGGACTTGAAAACACAAGGAACAGGTTCACATACATAGTTAAGATGATGGATGGATTAGTATCACTGGTGCTGCAATATAGAGCCAAATTCAAGGTTCTGCCAAAGGCTTGGTGGGACTATGGTAGGGTGCAGAACAGCTCCATTCCTTGGCTTCCCAAGTATCCAACAGGGATCTGTGTCTTCCCTTACCTCATCAGGCTCCCTGGGACAGGGTCTCTCTCTCAAAACAGTGTTATATGATACTTCTGGTAGCAGCATTGCCAGTCTACTCAGGGACTGATAGTTAACATGCATCCTTGAAGGGTGAGGTAACAGCATTGAAAGTGAATCTGAGGAGCTGTATTGGTGACTGCTGCTAAGCAAGGCAGAAGTAAGCAGGGGGGCAGCCAATGCTACTGTGGAAAATGGATCAAAAGCTTCATCACTTTTTAAATAAGAAACATTTTAAAAAAGAAAAGCATTCAGCTCCATCTCTTTGTATATATTGCCAGAAAGGACATCATTAAGAATTCATTGCAACTTCTGCACCCAATTTTCCAGCCCAGTGCCTTGTCCCGCTTGTCTTGCTCCAGCTCCAAAGACAGTGGAGGCTCTGCCATGAGTATCGAGGGACAAACAGGACCTGAATAACAAGATGGAACTTGAAGAAAGGCTGGGGGTGCTGAGAACCTCTGGCATGAAGTGGCTGAAGGAGGGAGAAGCACAGCCAGGGAGGGAGCATGAGGAAGAGTCAGGCTTGCATGCAGACTTGTGAGCAAATAAGCACAAGCCTGCACCAGCTGCCTGCTGTTACATGCTCACACAGGCCTGGGGATTTCCTTCTACTCTGTTTTTTCCCTTCTTGAACATCTGGCATTTACCCAGGGGTGAGTTTCAGGGTGGGGAAGACTGGGGTTTCCTAACAGCCAAAAGTGGCTTGTGTGCTGTTGGACCAAGTTCCTGAGCTGCAGGACAGTGATATGGCTGACCAAAATGGCCAAGCCAAGGCAAACCATGTCATAGGGCAGATTCATCAGGGCAAGAAGGTGCTAGGCCTAGCAGGTTAAATCTATAAAGGCTGAAGTGGCTGTACCTATTGTGTATGAGTGCCTTCAGTTGAAGTAGGGTGGCTGCTTAGTGTCATGATATCTGCTCGCCTGGAGGAGGAAAAGGAGTTTCACTCTGGGCTTTGCTCAGATTAGACATTGGGCCAGAAGACACACGAGATCCCAGCTTCTCATCCCTTCCTGATAAGATGGGAAGAGAGCTGTTGCCTCTGTTTCTCTGCCATACATTTTCTGTCTCTGTCTTGTGTCACCATCATCTACCAGGCTTCCTGCCTGTGACACCCATTTCTCTTTCTCTCTGCTGCTCAAGTGGCAGCCAGGGAGATAATTGGTATTTTTGACACTATCTGTTGAGCACTTTGTGGCAGAAGCTGCCAGGATTAAGCTCTATATTAAATAATTAGGGTTAATTAGAGTCTTTTCAGGGCTGTTACCATACACCATGAGGACGGTGCCCTCTTTTCAGGGCCATTGTAGAGAATGGTGTCTTTAGGGGAGAGGAGTAAGGAGTTGCTGATGACATTGATGGTGGTTGTGGTGCCCAGGAAAAGGGTGTTCTGGCTACTCAGTGGCACTGATGGTGCTGGGGTGGAGCAAACATCTCAGAACAATGAGAAACAAGGTTGGACACAGACTGCGGTGGGGGGACATGATGGTGGAGAAAATGCAACTGAGGGCAGAGAGCCAGTTCTCAGCACCAGCTGATGGAAGTTCAGCTTTTTCTGCAGCAAAAGCAGTGCCTCTCAAAAACCCAGCAGGTAAAAAGAGGCCCTGAGGAGGCAGGTCAGACTAAGCTGCTCCTGAAGTTTAATGACTGACGTGGTGGAAGTGGAGGGTTTTTTAACTTCTGTGGAGCTGTGGTCTGATGTTGGGGGGGTAGCTGGGTGGCAGGTCCCTCACTGGTCCTCATTCCTCTCTCCACTGCTGCAGGGAGCTGAGTTGCAAGGTAGAACTTGCCAGGGCAACATCCATAGAACCTGAGGCTTAAGTGACCTCTGAAAGGCACTTGGGCACCCACAACCACCAGATGACAACTCTGATCTGGCATGTGTACGCTGCTTCTGTAAGAAGACATCATGGGCCCTTCCTGCTTCTTTAAGAAGGTCGGTCTGCCTGTGACTGAGTGTGCAGTGGAAGAGAGCACTAGTCCGGTGGTGGAGTGTGAGAGGGAGAGAGATGATTCTCCAGGTTTTGTTGTTCCCGTTGTCCCACAGCTGCTCTGTCTGCACCTGTCTCCACTCTGCCAGTGCTGAATTGTTTGGCTCTGGGGGTGATGAGGAGACACTGCTTCCTCACCCCCACCCAGATCTTTAATGGAGAAGGGGGCACTAATTTCTCCAGCCATGTTGTGCAGCCAGTGTGCCTGAAGGTGAAACTGCCTGAGGCAGGTGACCCAGTCTGTGAGGGAGGTTTATACGACAGCTGTCCTTCCTACTTGCAATTGTTGCTATGTAGGGACGCTCTGAAGAGGTCGCCTTTGCCAGCACAGACTTTCTACACCCTCATACCGTCCTAAAGGAATAAGAAACATCTTGTTGCTGGAGGGCCTCGGAGTGAACAACACTCCAGGACGTTACAGGATCTTTCTACAGAAGAGTATAAAGTACAAGGTTGCTACATCTGAATTTACAGTTACAGGCCTCCTCCAGTCTGAACGAACTGAAGAACTTCATTCTGGCTCCCAGGGAGTAATGGACTTCTCTGAGTCTCTTGGAAAGTCACATCCCTTATTCCCTAGATAGACTTAATGAAGTGTCTTTGGGAAATGGAAGACATTTGTCTCCTTCACTTTCTCTCCATATCACCAAGTCCCAAGTCTAATCCATGTGGCAGATGTAGGGAGTGACAACTTGCAACATGTGATGGCAACCAGTCCTCTGGGCCTCTTCTGCGTGGCTGCTTACCTGTGAGAAGCACTCAGTCACCTGAAGCACTGTCAGAACAGGACACAGGTTCTCCTCTCACCTCTACCTTATCTTCTAGGCCATCACCCCTCTCTTCCTTTCCTGCATGCTGTGTTTTCCTCACAATTCCCACTCCCTTCACACTTTATTTTTTCCTGTTTTCTCTGTTTTTCACCTTCCTTCACTGTCCTTCATCTCTTATTCTTTAGGGAATCATGAATTCCTCCACCTCTCCTTCACTTCCCTGATGCTTTCACTCACCACCTTCCATCTGTTGTCCTTCTTCCATTTCTCCATTTCTTTCCTTCCATTCAACCTCTTCTGTCTCCTCCCATGTCCACATATTTTCCTCTCCCATATAATATCTAATGTAATTCCTCACATCTTGAGTCATTTAAACCTGCAAAGAAGTGGTTTCCCGCAGGGAAAATGTCTTTGCTCACCAAAAATCAAATATTGACCATATGGGGTGGAAAAAACCTAACAAACTAGGCAAAAAATTGCTAGCTGATTGCTCAGAAAGGGATGAAGAAAGGCAAAACTTGTCTGAGCAAGTATTCACCACTGGGTTTTGAGCATTTCTGCATCAGTGTGCTGCTGAAAGTCCTGTTAAGGTTCTTAACTAGACATGCACTGCAGTGGGCCCAACCTAGCCTGCACTGGGGTTGACAGAAAGTGGAATCTGGGATGCAGCTGAGATACTGCCAGTGGGTGAAACAAACTTTGGATGTATCTCTGGACACGGACTCGTTTTATATTGAACAGGAGCTGGAATAAAGTGAAAGTACAGCCCTTCAAAAGGAAAGGAGGAAATGAAAAGGGAAATGCAGCCTACCAAGCAGCTGGGTATTCTCGACTTCAGTCGTTTTAGAGGTGATACCCCTGCCCAAATTACTCCAGCTGTGATGTTTCAAGAAATGGCCTTGATTGTGGAGTAGCAAGGGCAGGGGTAGGCCCATTCTAACATGGTGCTATACCATCAGAAATAAGAACATGGTGAAGACTCACAGCATCCCTGGGAACTACTTCCATGAGGGATCAGACACCTTCCCCTACAGACTACAGATGGTCCTGCCAGATCCTCAGGTCCCTCGTGATTCCATATTGAATGCTTTCAACTGTAACCAACTTCTTCCACACCGAGATCCCAGAGATGACCTACTGCAGTGTCTCGACATCACCCACAAGCTGGAATTTCTTAACAAAGACCATACTACAGAGGAAGTCCAATAGATTTGGGCAGGGGCATCACCTCAGAAATGACTGAAGCAGAGAAAGTAACACGCTGTTCTTGCAAGCAGGGGACAGACCCTGCATCGTTATAGATTCTAAGCAGGGCAAAGAAGAATTTCACCCAACACATAATAGCTCAATCAGCAGCTTTGGTGGGCAGAGAAAGAAAGTATCAATGAACCCCTCAGACCTCTGTGTGGCAGCAATCCGTTAAACAAACCATACCCTTATGTACAGCAAGCATAGGCTTAATCCCATGTGATTCTGGTATTTTTAGCAGTTTGTTCATGGATAGGGTAACTGGGACTTTTTCTTACTTCACTTACAGGAGCCCTGAAGCCAGACTCCAAAGATTCCTAGTAAACAGGAAGATTTTGGGTGAAAGTCAGGGTCTCTGAGTGCAGCAGTGAGAGTCATAAGGTGTCTGATTAAAAGAAAAATGTCTTCAGATCTAGCTGAACCAGCTGTTCTACAGCTGGGTCTTAGGCTAATTCACTGTGTGCCTCTCTTGGGATCCATCAAGCTGAACAGAGGGTAGAGAGGCAGGCATCTGCTTTGTCAGTGCTTGAGACAGCACATCGTGTAATGGTGGTGGGGCAGTGTTGGGCCTTGACGCAGAGTGAAGCTGCACACAGGTGAGAAGTTGGGGAAGGGACAATGGCAGAGTGGTAGCAATGGAGTGTGCCTTCTAGCAAGACCTTGTGAGTGTGTGGTCTTGCTCTGCAGTGCAACAGATCGCTCTTCTTTACCAGGATATCACAGGCCAAGCTGAGTGGTATGGTCTGGGACATACTCTCCAAGCAATGTAGAAGCTATAGAGGCTGTGATGGTGCTGCCAGCTTGTGATGTTCTGGAGTCAGATCCTACTATGACCAGGCTCTGTAGCTGCAGCAGGGTTCCTTTGGTGTGTGATGGGGAGTGTGTGTTCCCCACCTGCTCATATAAAAGAAGAGGGTTAGTGGGTGGGAAGGGATTCCCCTTATGGGTCAGCTCCTTCTCCCAGCTTCTGCTGACACCACCTGAAACAGTCTGGACAGAAGAGATTCCTTGGATCTGCACCAAAGTTCCTTGGACAGCACACACAGAGGAGGCTTTTGCCAGAAACATTCCCTGCAGAAAGCCATGATGTCAGGGTTTCTCATGCTCCAGACGGGGCAACCCTCATAGCTAACTGCTCCGTTGCTAGGGTCACAGGCAAGAAAAAGGCCCAGTGGAAGAAGGCGTATGTTTTTTGGTCTCTGTATGATCATCACCAGGTGACCACCAGGCAGATGGGGCCAATTTATCTGCTCATGAAACATGACCTTCCTTCCAAATGAAGGAAATATTTGGTGGAACAGCAGCAGAAAAATTGCCATATCAGCATGAATCAAAGCTGTCTCCATCTTCTCCACTGGGGATCCTGAAATGACAAATGTTCTGAAGAAGGCAAGCAGGGCAAAAATATCAGCTATTTCTCGCAATGTGAGAACAATGAGTATCCTTGAAGTGATCAGGTGTCAGGTTTAAGAAAATCCAAGTCATATTCATATCCATATCATGGTACAGAAATAACTTGTGAAACTCCTTGCCCAAGTGTTTAAATCAAATCTCTGTAAGTCTCTAAATGGCTGATGGCCAGTATCAGGAAAGAGAAAATGGGGAAAACTCATGCCTTGTTCTTGCCCAGCCATCCAGCTCTGGACATCATCAGAGGCAGAACACTGGGACAGATGGACATTCATGCTGATCCAGTACATCCATTCTGCATTTTTGCACGTCTTGCTCAGCCTGTGTCAGCCTTGCACCAAAGTCTACCCAGCAAGGCTGCTGCAGTGGTCTGAACTGCCAGATAACTCAGCCTGATGCTAAGATCATCTGACAGACCTGATGGGAAAATAGCTGCATCTGAAGTTTCTCAGCATTGCAGCATTGAGACTTACAGTTTCAGAACAGAGTTTCTGCAGCTGCTGTTGATGGTTCTCCCAGCACGCAGCAAGTGCTGGCATAAAATTCAGGCCTTGTAACTATTTGGCATGGGCTGAAAGGGCAAGTGGGATGCGCAGGTACAAAAAAGCTTAAATGTACACAGCAGCAATCAGACAAATGAACAGGAGAAAAAACTACATTTATCTCGGGCTTCTCATCAAATAAAACCATATGAGTCAGGACAGCCCTGGAGACATGCTTGCCTTGGGCACCAGAGTCTCTACAATTACTCTGGTCAGCACCTTGGCAGGTGTTGGGACCAAGGCCAGGCGCATCAGATGACATGGGAGAGGGAGAGTCATGGTACCAGGGCAGTGGAATCCTTGCAGCAAAATTTACCTCATGACAAGAATGCTGATGTCAGCAATTCCTGACACAGGAGTATATGTGGGGAGGGGTAAGACAGAAGAAATCAGGATTTTATTGGTGAAAATAAACAAGGAAGAAGCTGAAACATATGGTTTCATAATGTAAAGCCCCTTCTGAATCAGGATAGGTCCTGAGACAGGAAAGTCCCTGCAGGATTGATCCTGGGAGATGTAGGTCTATGCTAGATGTGCTAATGACCTTGTTTGCAGTCAGCTTCACATCCTCTCTTGAGCAGATGGTAGGTACGCTCTGCACTACTTGCCTGTGGGACACAGTACTGAGTGTCTCTAAGTAAGCCTCCAAGTGAGTTCCCCATGACCATCCAGAACCTTTAAACTGACAAAAATACAGAAGTATGTAAGTGGCAAATGGAAGACTTGGAAAAATGTGGGCCCACTACTCAATGGGGCAGGTGACTTGGTGAGACAGGACATGGAAAAGACTGAGGTATTGAATGTCTTCCTCAGCTTAGTCTTTACTAGCAAGACTGGTCTTCAGAAATGCCAGGCCCCAAAGACCAGGGGAAAATACAGAGAACCTAACCTTGGTCGAAGAGGATCAGAGAATACTTAAGCAAACTGGTCATATGTAAGTCCATGGGCCCTGATGGGGTGCACACAGCAGTCCTAAGGAAGCTGGCTGATGTCATTTCAAGGTCACTCTAAATAATCTTTGAACACTCATGGTGACTGAGACAAGTGTCTGAGGACTGGAGGAACGTAAATGTCACTGTGGAAGGTCTAAGTCTATATGAAGTCAATGGAAGGTTCATGCTGCCTAGGAAGGATGGCACTGAAATTCCTCTGTCTTCTTAGAGACATGCATCTCTAAGAGGGGTGATGCTGCCGTAAGGAATCCACATATTTCTGATTCCTGCCAAGTCGGAACAATGTTGGTGAGGCAAGTTTTATAGAAGGAGACCAATGTCATTTTCTGGACAAGCCAAATTAGAAATAAAAATGGACAAGCTCTTCTTCAAGCCTGCTGCATTTATCTCCTCCAGACCTATATGTGTGCCTGACACCCTGTCCACTTCTTTGCTTCTCTGCAAAACTTGCCACTCTTACAGACTTCAGATATCACACTTAGAACAGCACTGCTGTTAAAATATGAATTCTTATTTTCACAAAGACCCAGCTATAAAAACAACATACCCTATACTGATCGGTGAGCTGAGAAGAAAAGGAAGCAGAAGATTAAGGAATTGTTTGATGATCCATTTGCATATGGATACCCACTGTGATAATCCATGCTTGCAATAAGGAAGAAGAGGATCAGCTGTTCTTCCAGGTAGTTGAACTGCAGTTCAAAAGTTAGTCTTTCGGAGCTGATCTTTGCTACTCTATGGGTTGTTTTCACATTAAGCTCACCTGGTGTTCAGGTTGACTCATGTGAACCTGCCACATGCTGGAAGCATCACTTTCTGAGAGGTAATACAGCCAAACAAAGCAGGGTCTAAAGAAAAACCCTCATGGACTTGACAACGAAGGCATATCTGATGAATCCTAGGAACCAGGACATGTTTCTTGCTAAGCCATAAGGGTTTGAGCTCCTCCTTGAGGGGAAGGAACTGAGCCCTGAGAAAATAAAATAGTAGTAATACAGCAAAACAAGTCGTACAGACTAGCAGGGAGCAAGATACTGTGAACAGAGTGAATAAGACAGAACCTTGTTCCCTGAAACTCCCACCAATGCCAAAAGGAGAAAGAGACAGAAGAAGTGTGTGCAAGCACGAGTGTGAGGGAGAGAGACAGGCTGTGTGAAACAGACACTGTGTGAGGAAGAGGGATCCTATACAATGCGTGAGACACACATATTCTATAGCCTGTGTGTTTGTGTTTGAGCTTGTATGTGTGAGAGACAGACTGTGTGAGAGAGCCCAAGCCAGCTACAGTGTGCATGCAAGCGGGAGCATAAGAGCCCTGCAGAAAGAGAGGGGTGAGCTGAAGTGGAGCCTCTCCAACCTCCTTTCTGCCTGGGAGGCCACTCTGGGGACTTGGAGTTGCGGTGGGTTAGCACAATTCAGGTAGGGATGGGGAGTCCTAAGAACTGTGCACCGACCCTTCTGGCTCTAGTCAATGATGCCAGGGGGAGCTGGGAAGTTGCACCAACCTCCTGTCTGTACACATGCCTTCCCTGTTACGGTGCTTGTCCTCCATCCCCACCAAGCCTGAAATACCACCTGGCTGGTCTGTGGCAGTGAAGATGGAAGCAAGGGAGACTGGTCGAATAAGCCTCTTCCCTTCCACGTACACAGGGAAGCTGAAGAGGACTAGTCCAAAGACCTGACAGACAGAAGCTGCTGTCCTGCTCACACAGCCCATCCAGCTGCCGCTGTGTTTGTGCTGCCTGTAACTGGAGCAGGAGGCAGACGGCCTTCCTCTGGCTTGTGGGAGGCCCCTCTGCAGAGCCAATGGCCAGTGCAGCATAGCCAGATTCTGCAGCTGGCCGGACCCAGTCCTGTCTCACCACAAACTCTCAGTCTTGGGGAGATGGGAACATTGTGCCCCTTCCCAGCACCTGCTTGGCCTGAATGCATTAGCTATCCTGCTCCTGCTTCCTCTACAGAGGGGATTGACTGTCATCTGGTACTCAGAGACCCCTTAGTTTTGGTCAGGGCTCACTGACAGATCCTTTCCAAGTCCTGCAAGGGTGAGCAAAGTGTAAGTGTGGTGGCAAAACAAGGGTTTCTGCAGTGCTCATGCACCATGAAATGCAGCTCTACTCTGGCAGCTGAAGGGACAGCAGCGTGAACCAGGTGCTGGGAACATCCCTTCACCTTTGAGTGGCTGTCCTCAGAAGAGAGGAAAATCTGGAAGAAAGGCATCCCAGTAAGGCTCTGGAGATGGGGGATGACACCGTTGCTGCAGGCACTCAGAGACCTAAAGGGTGAGATTCTGGTTTTCAGAGTAATTTTTGGTGCCCTGGGTTACCCTAAACATTTGCTCAGTGCTGGCAAATACCGCACAGGACCTGCAGGAGATGTTCTGGAGCTGAAGACAGGTGTGTGACCTTGCACCGAACACCAGTATTTGAGCCTCTGACTCACTTCTGACTGACATCATTTGTGCTAACCCTTAAAATCAGGGACAGTATCAGCACTGCAGATTTTCAGAGGTACCATGTGACATCATCTGACAGAGCACTTCAAAGCCTGGGTGATGTCATCACTGCAAAGTCCTGGTGCAGGACTGATAAGCCTGTTCTTTCCTGGGGAGAGAGCAGGTCTTTCCAACACCTTTTAACTAGTTGCAAATTCACACATACCTTAACACTGCACAGCAATAACACAAAGTGAGAACATCATGTGGCTTTCAGTGCTGGTTGGGAATATGGTTTGTGAGCTGTATCTTTGATTTGAGATTGTGATGACATATGCAGAGACACTGGCCTGTGCCAGGGATATCTCTTGTGTTGCCCAGGTGCAGGTCTTTTGGGCTTACCAAGCATCTGTGATACGTCCCAGGCCCACAAGCTCTTGCAGGCTATATCCATTCCATGGGCTTTAGATCTCTTACTCTTGCTTTAGACAAAGCAGAGGTCATGTGTGGCAGCCCTGAGGATGACCATGAAGACAGACCATCAGCATGAGCTTTCTAAGGAAATGAAAACATTATGCTTTCATCCTACAACGACAGACTGTGAGTAACAACTTTTAACAAAAGGCAATGATATCACCCATGTGAGCCTCTAGAGACACTGAATGATGTCACTAACATGTGTAGCAATCAATTGCAAGGTCAGTTCTAGAGGCTAAACACTGGTGAACTACTTGAGCACAGTGTAATGCCCAGCTGACCACTCCTAATGAGTAGGATGTCCCTGCAGGCACTAATGAACACTTGTTGTGATTACTGAATCAGAGCTGGCTGGGGAATTTGAGCACATGCCTTCTCATTGTACTGTAGGGCAAGCATCTGAATACACTTACCAGCAGGAGTGCCTCAGGAGAGAGTTATGGTGCTAGATAAATGCCTGATTTTATGCCTTGCAGAAATCACTGTTCTGTGTTAGAGCCATGTGGCTGTAGCTCAGACCCAGAGATCCATATGTCCCTGGGGTTATGCCTCTTGCATCCAAATGTGCATATTGCTGTTGTCTGTGGAGTGAAGGAGTCTTTCCTCATCACTGCTCCCGCGAGAGAGGAAGCATATCCCTACCTGTAAGGCTGGGCTGTGGGTTAATTCAGCTGGGTTGAGATCTTGATGAGCCTCTAGGGATGTGCAAATGTGTCTGGAGTGAAAGCTATGCCCAAATCTTATGAACAAAAAGCAGGATAGCTGTCTGCATTCAATTCTGCATAGTGTGCACGTTTACACAAGGTGAGATGCTATTCTCACTCCCACCAGATTCCCCTTGGGCAGCCCAGCACTGCCTGGGGGGCTTGCTGTAGTAGTCTGCCCTTCTCAGCAGCTCTCTCTCTTCAGAGTCAAAAAGCGATGTGTGCCTCAAATGTTCCCTCTGTGCACTTGCTCTGTGGTTCCCTGCTCCCCTACTTCCTCAGTCCAGTGCCTCCTCCTTGGTCACATTCCCATGCCCGTGACCTCCACCAGTATTACCTGTCCATCCCCATCAGCCTCTGAGAATGGAGACAACAAACTGACAGGCACGAGCCATTCCTGATGGGAGGGAGAAGATAGTCCCCACAGCCCTCTCATCAACAGACCCTTCTAAAACCATCCTAATGAGATTCTCCTTAGGGCCCCTGTCAGCTCTGCCTTTCTTTGCAGGCTCCTTTGACAGATGGATGTCAGTTCAGAGAAAGCTGTTTGATGTTCTTCATCTTAATGAAACTGATCCTCGGGCAGGCGCTGCCTCCTTTGCCTCTAGGCACCTGTGGTCTAGCAGTGTCAAGCTACTCTGTGCTTTGTCATACTGGATCCTAATTAGTGGCTGGCTTCTGCTGCCTCTGAAGTCAACAGGGAAAACATCCCTCTGGCTGCAGTGAAGCAGGAGGTAGAGGATGGGAAAGTCAGTGTACAGACAAATGGCAAGGTGAGTTCCTTCCCATCCTGTCCAAATATTAATCTTCTTTTCTTTCCTCTGCTCATCCAAAGACAGGGATGGATACATAGGCAGCCTTGTGTCTTCTCCCTGGCTACTGCTGACCTGTTGTGCACACACATGCTGCTACTGGGGAGAAAGAGTAGAGCCCCCCCCCCCCCCCCCCCCCCCGCCATTCACTTGGGGCTAAGTGCTGAGAATGAGAAGAGGTGAACCTAATGGGAGATGTACCGTGGGGTGAGAAGGCATACATTACAGGATCCCTGCTCTAGACTTTTGCCCAGAGAATGTGTTTCATGTTTTTGATTCAAGTTGTTAGCTGAAGTTCAAGCTACTGTATATCATTTTCTTTTAAGGAGACAAATTAATGATTGATCTAGGAAGTTCTCTGGGGATACTCTCTGTTTCCTAGGGAAGTATAAAGCCCTACTTTGATAAGACAAAAACTAGAAGGCAATTTCTTTGCTGCCCAAAAACCTTTCTTTAGGCTGTTAGTTTTGTTGTTTTTTTTTTTTTACTTCCTGTCTGTTATCTCATCCGTTTATCAGACTGCACTGCTTTCTTTAGCCCTCTCTCAAATACAGCTCTTCTCTCACATACCTCTGTGGTGTATACCTATGTGTAGGTGATGACCACTAATGCTGCATAGAGGAGGTTAACTCTGTCCTGGAACCTTCTTAAAGAAAGGCGGCAGCTAAATCCACCTGATTAAAGGACATTCGATCAGTTTGTAGCAGAACTTCTTCAAAATTCAGTCAGATCCTCCATCCTTATCCACAAGCAAATACAGACTCCCTAGCAATCCTTAAACCTGCAGCATCTTTTTTATTCATCCCTGTCAGACACGTACAGCCCTGTCCTGGATTCCCCTCTGCCTTTTCAGTGGGGATGTGTGTATGACTGTACAGTCCAGCATCTCTCTGTGCTTGTGTGCTGGAGCTCTCTGAAGTGACTTATATTGCTAATGCAGCAGAATGAGTGAGTAGATTCTTTCCACATCTTTCACTGTTTCTCTGGGATACCTGACAAACCCTGGTCCCATTACAGCTTTGGAGGCAAGGTGTACAGGGAGCTGCCTCATCCTGCTGCCGCTGTCTGTCAGCTCACTTTGGGCACATACAGGCTGTAAGAAAGCCATACAGGCTGTAAGAAAGCCAGATCTGACTATGTTGTGGGTACGTGGTCAGTCAATCAACAGGGAAGGCACTGCTGGGGTTTGGTGCTTCAGGGCTGCAGCCTGGACCACTTGGAGGGGTTTGGTAGCACTGCTCTAAAAATAACCCAGATCTGTGGAAGCTACTGGAAGGCATAGATGGATAATCATCTTAGGAAGCATGTGACACCACAAATAATGTGGTATAATGGAAGGTCTTCGGGTTCATGCAACTGAGATATGGTTATCACAATGAATTTTAAATGATAATTGGAATACTTGATGGTTTTTTTTCTTTGAGCTGTGTTTGTATATGGGCTTCTTATTGTCAAACTTTTCTCAATCACTATTTTCCTTTTATTTTAGAGAAGCATATATACTTTTATACATGTCTCAAGAACTCAAAATTGTCCCCTCTTCATCTGACACCGATAACATATTCTTTAAAGGAGAATAGCCATTGAGAGATCCGGAAGCAAATTGCTAGGCTTAGCAAGGGTGGTAGATAAGGGAAGGGTAAAGAAGATTACAAAAAAAAATATCCATAGCTGTTATTTGGAGGAGGTGGAGTGGAGTAGGGAGAATAGAGAGGGAAAGGGTTGTCCTTAAGGAAGCATCAAGTCATGGAATAGGGAGCTGCTGACCCCCTCTCTGGAGGGCTCTGCTTGGCTGGGCAGCTTATTAACTGAAATGGAGAGAAAATGGAGAAGATTCAGGGCCGAGCAGCAGATAGAGGGGCAAAGGAAGGCCTGACTGATGAGGGAAGATTAAGCACTAAATTTGTTTAGCTTTGCTAAGTGATGACTAAGAGGATGTGTGATAACCACCTTCCCATCTGAGAGACATGAATAACTGTGTGCAAGTGTGTGTGTGTGGGCACGCTTTAAGGCAGTGATGGGGACAAGGCATTGTGAAGAGCCAGACAGCAGTGGCTACCTTGCCCCTGCACATGCTCAAGGGCAGGCAGAATCACCTCACAGCACCAAAGAGGGACCAGTCCTGCTGGGAGTCAGAAAAGATTAGGGTAGTGGGTTTGGATTAGGTAGGAGATGGGATGGGAAGGAGAATGAGGAAATCTCACTGCTCCATCTCCAGATGCAGTGATCTCACCTACCCTGCCCCTTCATTTTTCATCTTTTTATCTTTTCTTTTCTTCATTTTTTATCTTTTACCTTGTGGGGTTTAGTTGCTCTGCCTCACTTAGTCTCCTTATTGCAGCCTCTTTACTCTCTGTGCCCTGCCATGTTTCCTGTCTTCATTCTTGCTCACTTTGTTCGTGGTTTCTTCTCATTGTTTCACATGTCCTTTTTCTCCTTGCTTTTCCCTGCCCTTGCCTGTCTCTCTCTTCCCTCCTACCCTCTTCTTTCTCAGCAGGTAGATCTGCATCTGTGATTGAAGGTTAATTTTCCTTTCATTCTGTGGGTGACACATTCTGACTTTGATAATCACTTGTGAAAAATCAAGAGAGAAACAAACTGCTCCAGTGGCACAGAAACTGGCTGTGATGTTCATGAGGACCGATGGCAGGCAGGATGAGGGGTGGGAGGGTGCCTTGCAGGGTAGGGAGATGTTCTTTCACTTCACAGGATGGGAGGGTGAAAGGGGGATGACAAAGATGCTGAACAGTTTTGTGGCAAATGAGAAATCTTTTCCTCGGGGCAGATTTGGTCCAAACGATCAAAGTGTTTCCTGAGCTCTGGCCTCCTGGGGAAAACGGGTTTGACCTTCAAGTTGAGGGGGAAAGAAGTTTTACTGGTAGAGCCACATAGAGGTTTGACTGCACTGCAAGGTGCAGAGCAGGCCATGTCTGTCCATATTGCTGGCTCTAACTTAACGTACCCACAATGTGCTTAGGCAGAGCCCCGCTTTGGTGTTGCTGATACACCACGTTGAAGCAAGCATTCGGACAGGCCTTGCTCCATGCAGACTGTGTGACCATGGGCCTGCTAAGATGTCACCATGCAGGTGACATCCCTTCTACAGAGCACCAGCAACCTTTTAGTACTTGCTTGAGTAGTTCTGATATGGACAGTAAGTGAGTCTGGTTTGTGTTCGTTGGACAGACTTTGTCAGGGTTACCCTTCCACAGAGCTCATGATCGCTCTCTCTAAGGAAAAGCTTTATGTAGCATGATCCTTCCTTCTACATTGCAGGAGCTGAGTCAGTGCTGTTTACACAAAGTGGGAACCCTCTGTGTCTCACGGCACAGTGATGCTCACAAAAGCAGTCAAGTTGGTGACACAGGGACTCTCTGATGCTCCTCCCTCCCTAGAGAGAACTTCTGTCAGGCATCAGTGTCAGACAGGGGATCTAGGTTTGGTGGTATACCACAGCAAGCCTCAACATCATCAAATGGAAATACTTCTGCTTGCTTCCTTATCCGTGTAGCCCAGAAAGGCACAAAGTTCTCAGTGTGAATAAATTTGCTGCAGTAAAGTGCTCTTCTTCCTCCCATAGGGGCATCCCTTTTGCTTTTAGGCTCTGGGGCTTTCAAAGCCAGAGATTCACCATCTTGCTGTTGGTGAACAAGAAGAGTCAGGACTGTGGCATTAAGAGACCACAGCAGATCCAGATTGAAAGGGGCCACTGATCCACCCATCTGTCTTATTGTTCTTGGTAGATCAGTCCCTGGGGTCTCCAACCTGCAGGCCACAATGGCATGGCAGCACTTATATCTCAGTACTTTTATTTCTGTCTGAGAAGACATTCCCCTGTACTCTGGAGGAAGCTTTCTTCCTGGTACACAGGGGAATAAGGAGTGGGTAAAGACAGATGGTAGGAAAGGGCAGACCTTGGGGCTAATTTGCACTGCTCCACCTTGACTTTTCTAAGGCTCCTCTCCAGTGCCATGAAATTCAGTGTACAGAGAGGTGGGAGAAGAAGAAAGGTGTCAGGTAAAGAGAAAGAAGAATTTGAGAGAAGAAAGCAGCATGGCTAAAGGAGGTAGATGAAGGCAGATCTGATTTGAGCTAGAGGTAACTGGGACTTGGGCTGGCGTGCAGTGTGTGGAGCTGTGGCCAAGCAGAAAATAGAATTAAATGAAACATAGCCATGAGGAAGCATCAGGGGCAAAAGCTAGGGGAGTTAGAGACCAGCCTGTCCTGCAAGGGAGACCATAGTTCCCTTGATTTAAGAGATCATGCCCTTTGCTCCCCTACCTCCCTCTCACCTTAGCCTAGCCTGACTGCCTGTAGCTGCTAGACAGGTACTGCTCAGCTTTTCCAAGAGCAGCACACTTAATCAGGGCAAGTCTCTCCCGCCACTCTAGGACCAGATGGAAGGAGTGACGAGCTATGTTGTTAAGGAATACATTTGTGCATTAGCACCTGGGGCTGTAAGAACCCCAAGTCTGATGGATTCCTGGAGTCCTAATGAGAAGTGCCAGTGCACAAAGCAGACCCTATAGGAGGCAGAGGCTGGGGGGTAGCTGGGGAAAGGAGAACTAGCTGATTGCCATGGGTACCAGAGCTGTCCACACAGGGACCAGGGAGGAAGCTGGGGAGGTGGGATAGGGGAAGAGGCAAGACAGAAACAAACAAAAAAAAGGCTGTGTGTCTTTGCTCATTTTCCTTATTGGTTTACTAATGACAAACTAATGACTTAGTGCCCCTCTCCCAGTCCAGTTTGTTGACTGCCTAGCCCTCTGCTTGGCAGCCTCCGCTGCTGGGGTGAGACAACACGGCTGAGGGTGCCTGGGAAGGTGCTGGATGGGCTGCCCTGGCTGTGTTGTTTTCCTTCACTCCTTCAGCCTCCCTTTTTTCATTCACCAATATGGCATCGATCCAGCTCAGTGAGAATTTCCATTTATATTTCAGCCTTGCCTGTGACACCATCCCTGAGTCCCTGCAGCTCTGACGTGTGCTCATCCGCTCTCCCAAATGCTCTGCTTCACTCAGCCCCTCCTCCTCCTCAGCCTCTTTGCCATTCTTCACCCTTCCCATGCAATCTTCCTCTCTCCCTACGACCGTCCCCCCATGCTGCTGCTGATGTCTGCTCTCTCAGTCACTCCATCTTTCCCTGACACATCTCAGCCCCTCTCCCTGTGCTCCCAATTAGCAAGTCACCAGGTTTAGCCAGGCTGCTGGAACATCCAAGTCTGCGCAGTGAAAAGATGGGGTTTCTGCTTCAGAGCAAAGCTGTCTATGTCCAGGCTTTCTGGTACAAGGGCCCACTTTCACAAATGCTCAGCCTTTTGCCTTGCCTTGCAGTGAAGAAGTCATAGGCCAGGCTCCCAGGGATCGCCAACAGGCAGGAGTGGCTCCCCACATTCTTGTTCACAGCTCCCCCAAAAAAGCCTGCCCTACACAGCTAGAAGCTGACACATTGGGTGTCCCTTGCTTGGGCTGGCTGTCTAGGTAATTGGAGGAGCAAAGGATCCCCCAGAGAAGCCTTAAGAAGTGCAGATGGGGCATGTGTACTAAATCTGTGTTGCCCACATTAAATAGGCAGGCCTATGCTTCTGTGGGCTTTTGAAGTGCACAGACTATGAAATAACCTCTGGAGGGTTAATATGACAACCTGAGCATTAGATTCCAAACACCCAGGGATTTGGGGCCAGAATTCTGCAAGTTTTCTGCACAAGCAGCCCTAGTCCCACCCGTAGCCAAAGGAGCTGTTGCAGTGGTTCACCCTTCGTACTCAACATCTGGATGGGCAACCCATCCTTCACTGTGGCTACCTGCCCTTCCATCCCTTCACCAAGCTCCTGCTGCACTCGCTAAGGAAGATGCTCAGGGATTCAAATGAGGCTGGGAAGCAGGTGTTGCCCTCATTAGAAGGGAAAATGTAGCACACAGAAAAGGAGTGGAGGAGAGAGAGGGCAAGAGAGGTGGAAGCCAAATGTGCTTGCAGTCGACAGGGAAAATGATCTTGGTTCTGGGAAGGGGGGTGGTGTCTTCCTGCCCTGCCTCTCTCTTCGTCAGAATTGGGATGGTGAATGGTAGAGGCAGGCAGAGCCTTGAGACGAAGAGGAATGAAAAAGGTTGTGCCATCTGAACACAGCGCCGATTACACACAGCCAAAGGGGGTGGGGAGGCACCGACTTGGAAGGACTGAGTCCCACACACTGCAGTACGTGTAGGTCAAATGTGGCAGCTGTGGGGAGCTGGGGCGGGGCCCTGCATGGGGCCAACCGCTTGCAGTCTCTCCCCATCCACCCCTCTCAGGTAGCATTCCCACATGACCCCTGCAAGCTAGGGCTCCTGGCCTGTCCCTTACAGCAACTCCCTGATGCACACACTGAGGCAGTGTTCCCACCCTGCTCTCTGCACATCAGGAAGCGGAAAGCCATCTAAGGAGCCCTTGGGCAGTGCAAACGATGCATCAGGAGACTCTAGGAGTCCCTTTCTACTTAAGGATCAGGTGGGGCTCATGCTGATGCATGAGGGAGGGAGAATATCCAGCAAAAACAGAGCAAAAGGGATGACACTGGGGACCAACATAGGAAAGCTGGGGAGCTTGGAAGCTTTCAGAGAAGATGGAACATGGCATAGTGGCATACATTTGTCACAGATGGTTTATCCCTGTATGGGAAGGCTTCCTTTGCCTCAGGAAGCAGTCCCAGCTCTGAGAGGGAGACATTTGATTGACAACAGATCTGCTGATCTCACTACCTGCAGGGACCATGCATGGCATCGTGGCTCTGCCTCTGCCTGTTCCTCCATCCCTCAAAGCCGCCACCCAAGCAGAGGAGATTGAAGTTAGCAACATTTCAAACTCACTTTCTCTTCCTCCTGTCCCAAACCATGCTCCTACCTGCCTTTCCCCTGCCTGGCCCCACGTGCACTCTCTCCAGAGGGTAAGATCATTGCAGCAGCCCTGCTCATCAGCACAACCAGCATTTAGAAAATGACACAGATGAAATTACCCTGTCATCAGGTCCCTTTGTAGGAGGGCTGACATCACTGCATCTTCCAGCAGCCAAGCAGGGAAGGTGCCCTCCCCAGACACCCCTTCTACCTCCCTCACTGCTCCAGTTCTCCTCGCTCTGCCTTTTGGTATCTAGCACACCTCTGTGCTCTATTTAGCCTACCTATTGTGAGCTCTCTAGGAGTCTTAGATGTTCCCTGTTGCCTTTATTTCAGCAGACCTCCCTTGAGGCACCTGCGGTGCAAGTTATATTCCAGTGCTCCCCCCCCCAACACATTAGGGGTCTCCCTACCACCCTCGTGTTTGCATCCCAGTGGCTGTGCAGAGCAGCAGTTGTGGGATCTACATGGTAAAGATGCTGAACTCTGACTTTGTGTTGTCCCCAGAGAACATAAGAGGAAGCAGGATTGGCCACCCAGAGCTTCTGTTGCACAGGACAAGGCTTAGTAGGAGGCTGGAAACTAAAGGAGAGAGGACTGGTGGCCATGTTGGGACCTGGATACCTAAATCACAGCGGGCTTCCCTCTGTAACTCTGAAGGGGGCATTTGATTTACAGGTTTCTCCTTGATCACCTCATTTCCAAAGATTTAACAAGGTAGCAACATGAATTTTTTTTTTATTCCACATACGAAGTTCACCTGTCACCCTGCATCCTTACCCCAACTCCCTGATACTCGAGAGAAGGTTATACCTGAAAAATATGAAAGATGCAGAGTGTTATCGTGATGCAAACTGAAGAGCAGGTGACTGCATCACACATACTGGGGCACTGGAGGCTGAGGGGTGATGAGGGATTCCATCTGCACACACCAAAACTGGTGAACCACAATTAACTTGAAAAGCATGGCAATTATCAAGCAGGGCTCCAAAACCTCTAGACTCCCTGTGCTCCCACGCTCCAAGGCTACTCTTACACAAAAGAACTTGCACCTGCTTACTGCAGAAGTACAGAATGCCAAAGGTGTGTTCACCTATGCAGGTCACAGCTATCTAAACTAGGCATGCGGCTTTTCCAGCAGTTCTTGGGTAGATGTACTTTGACTCAATCCTCAGTTAAAGCTTGGCCTGGCTGCTATCCCTATGTTCTTCCTGACTGCTTGGGCTGAGATCTGCAGGGGCTGGATATACTCACCCCACAGCTGGGTGCCCCCAAGGAGCCTGTGTCCCCAGCCAACACATGCCCAGAAGAGGTAAGGAAGAAAACTTGACAACGAGTAAACTTGGTACTTAATAAGTCCTGCACCTGCAGGAAAACCAGTGCAAAGAACAAAAGGAGATTTCCCCGGGGAACATCAAGAGGAAAAAAAAAACAACAGTGAGAACAAACTGGGAAAACTACAGTGTCTGGCAGGGGAACCTGAGAAGGTTGGGAATGGAAGATAAAGGGGGAAGACAGCCATTGAGGAGCAGTGGTAGAGCAGGGGACAGGGTTCTGGGGTTCCAAGGAAAGGAGGATGAGGCAGGGGG
Source organism: Falco cherrug (assembly GCF_023634085.1). NCBI lineage: Eukaryota > Metazoa > Chordata > Aves > Falconiformes > Falconidae > Falco > Falco cherrug. The sequence goes on along the minus strand of NC_073701.1, from coordinate 34,543,671 downwards.
AAGGAGTGGAAGAGATAGGGTCAAAGTAACAGTGGGGGTGAGGCAACTCACACTTCTCATGCTTAGTATCGTGCAGACACAGGTAACAGGATAGACACTGAATGTCAAAGGATATGATTCCAGAATGGAAGTAAAAAATGTATTATCACAAGACTATGGGATGTTCTGCCATTGCTTTGTACTTAGATCACTACAGAATAGGAAATAAGACCAATCCAGGCAGATAACTTCAGAAACCCTTTCTCTTTTACATCAGCAAACAGGGATGAGAAAAGATGAAACCATGGAGCCAAAGAAAGGCTCTAAGAAAGCGTTAGCCTGAACCCAGTGATGTGACCTCCAGCACTAGCTGCAGTGAGGTCAGAGCTCTACCTTGGAAGGATCTCCCCTGGTCTCCACTGTGCTGCCCCAGGAGTCCCCTCCTCTCTCCTGGAGGAGAGAAGGTTCTTGCCCTGGACTTATCTTCATTCATTTTAAAGGTGGCCTTTTCTGAGAACTGCTATACTCATTATTCTTCTGGCCAAGTCTGGCTTGGCATTGAGCTTCTCCAACAACTTGATAGGCTGTTGTTAGTGCCACTGACAATGGAGGAAGCACAACCCTTCATGTGTGAATGCTCTGAACCTCATTGTCCTTTCCCTTCTTTTGTCTTCTTCTGACTGAAGAGTTTCCAAGCCAAGTGTTGCTGCTTCCAAGTCTCCCTGAAGAGTGTCTCTGAACATTTCAGGCAGTAACCTGGAGAACACTTACTTTCTGTTTAAAGAGATGAGGATGCATTAGTGGAGAGAGGGAGCAGAATGTGAGCAAGAGTGGGACACCTGCCATCAACAGGGTCCTTGTTCAGTGCTTTAGGCTGTCCCCTCTCTCTGTGCCATTCATCAATTTAACCCAATACGATGCCATGGTTTTAAGTGACTCCAGCATTAGAAACTCTGTCAGGCATGAGATTTATGGGGTGATGTGCAACAAAGCTGCTTTCTCTGCCAAGTCAGGTTTTGTGCTCTTTTTCTTTTCTTCCCAATCTTTATGGCACTAGAAAATTTGATCCATACTAGCTTTCCAGCTGGTTTGTGAGACTGGACAAAGGACCAACATTCCTGCAGTGGACTGAAAGAAAAGAGGGAAGCTGCAGAGAAGGGATCAGCATGGGGCATGAGGGGGCCGGAAAGACTCAGAGTAGACTTAGAATGGTTTTCAAGAGTAATCCAGAGCACTAGGTTTTCTGTGCTTGCTCTCAACCCCTCCTCCCTATTACCTGTACCTATCCACAAGGGCAAACTTTATACTGAAGCATCACAGCCCCTTTGGATTTCTTCAATAGGCTCAGAGCTGTTACTGTTTTTTCCCTTACTCATAGCATGAGGCTCACCAGTGCTGTCAGGAGCCTGTGGGGAAGCAGAAACCCAGCAGTTTTCTGTGATAGCTGGCAACCTGCCTGGCTCCGGGGCTCCCAGAGTGGCTAAGGCCAAGGATGCTGAACAAAGTGTGGCAACAGTAGGGGTTGACTGTAATTACCTCTCAGATTTCTTTGCCAAAAGATATCCAAAGGGCCAGTCCCAGCCACACCAGAAGCTTCAACTTTCACAGTATCCTGACTGGGTGCTCAATGGTGCCATGGAGGGAAGATGCTTGGGAAAAGGCAAGAAGGATGTGGTAGACGTGGGGAGGAAGAGGAGGAGCAATGGAACAGAAAGGAAGAGGCACTCTGAAAAAAGCAGCAAGCATGAGAGGAGTGTGTATCAGTAGCACATGAACCAAGAAGCATGCAGCTCTTGAATGCTTTGCTTTCCTGATGCTCTTCTGCTTAATGCACTCTGTGCTTGTCCCCTTAGATCCCGTTTCTGTCAGATTTAGCAGTGGCCCTGTTAGCCTCACACTAGGTAACCAGTTTGTGGTAAAAACAAGAAGAGAGAAGCCCCCAACCACCCCTGGCAGAGCAGCTGTCACAATGGATTGGCTTTCAGCCCCTTGCCAGCTGCCCCCAGCACCAGCTGTCTGTGCGTGTTAAGAGCCTTCTCCTGAGCTGCTGAGAACTGCCGCAGCTAGCCTGTATCATTCACAGCATCCATGAGCACCAAGCTGCTGTCCAGACATCATATGCCCTGCAGCTCCTTGGGCACTCAGCTGGTACAGAAGGGAAACGGGGCGCGCGCGCACACACACACACACACACACACAGACACACACACACACACAGAGACAGACAGACAGACACACACACACACACACAGACAGACAGACACACACACACACACACGCGCGCGCGCGCGCATACTTAGCTGCACAACTGTGCAATGGCAGCCTGGGCTAGCACCTTGCAGGCACAAATCCAAGCTGACACTTCGACTTTCATAGGTTCACACTGAGCAACTGGGCACACAGGGTGGGAGGACATGCACACACACACACACACACACACACACTTCGCCTGAGCACGTGGACAATGACAGATCTGTATGTGTAGGGGCACATGGCATGTGAGCACAAAGCAGGGTGCACACAGGGAACCAACATGCATAGGCACATCACAAAGTCTTTTCCACCCCTCCATCCAGTCACTGGAAGTAAGCTTGTTTTCTGTTGTATGACATTGCATCTCCCTCTGCTACATCATGCTTTTTGTCACCTACTCACTCAACTGTATGAAATGGGCTGATTGGCCTTCTCACACCAAAACCTCCTGCCACCTCTGTAAGCCCATGTACATGGCTCCATTCCCCTTCCACACTCCTCGTCCCCATCCTTTCACCTTCAGCCATGCATGTGCCCATGGATGCCAAGGCCTGCCTCCCCAGACCTGGAATGGCGTTGTTTATTTTGTGTCAACCAAAAACCTGAGTCCTGAATTCATCTGAAAGAATAAAAAATCCTTGTGTGCTCCACTCCGCTCCCCACCCCATGCCCCTGCATCTCTAACCACCCCTCATGGGGTCTGGCTGCTGCTGTGGGCTTTGAAGATATTATTAACATTGCTGAAAGGGCTGCCATTTCAAGCAGCCAGGTGAAAAACAAAAAGTCGCTGCAATTAGGAAGTTGTTAGCTAATCCAGGGGGATGCAGCACCCGCAGGGTGATTGAGAAGCAGTGGGCTGCCCTTACCGCACTGCCTTCCTTCCCTGTTCCCTCCTCTCCTGCCCTCCCTCTTCTTCCACTTAGCTCTCTGCTCTCTCCTCTTTCCATTCCTGGTCTGTTTGCCTCCCTGCTGACGTCCTGCCATGGCACTACCTGCCATGGCCAGCATCATTGCATGTTAATTAGGCCCTGCACAGTTCCGTGGATGAATGTCGCTGTCAGCTGGAGCATAGATCCAGCCTCCCCCACCTCCACAAACACAGGCTCCTGCTTCTTCCCCATCCCCTGGTAAACAGAGCTGCCAGGACATCATTTATCCATAATGGCCTCCTGCGATAATAAATTTTTGCTTATGGGGACATTGAGGAGGAAAAGGTAACAAAAATGAAGATGACCTGGTAGCAGTAGAAATACCAGCTGTGTACCACAGCAGGTGATGTCTGTAGTCAAGCCTGTAAAGAGGAAAAGCATGAGAGTAAGGGTGGGTGAAACACACAGAAGGCCCAAGGTTGATCTGCTGTGTCAAACCTTGACCGGCTTCACCAGGAAATGAAACCTTCTTTCCCCAGACCTGCTCTCACAGCCTGCTGGCATCTTCCACAGTGATGGAGGAGGGAGGTGACCATGCTGCACTGGTGGGAACAAGCAGGGTTGGGAGGCCGGGGGAGAATGCTGGGGGTAAGCAGGAGGCAAGGGGAAATTTCGGTTGTTGCTAGATGAGAGGGATGTATGGTGGATTGTGCAGGGACCAGACGTGAAAGGATCAGGAGCCTTTTCTGGCATCTTGGGCACCTACTGACTTTGCAAGGGAACAACACCTGCTTCTCCCCTGGTCTTTCAGCCTGGCAGCTGGTGAGGATACTCAGCAACATGGTGACATTGTGGTTAGTGTCTGGGGACTGTAGGGGCAATAACACATGGCCAGTACCATTTTTTTGGAAAAGGGTTATCCAGTGTGGAGAAACAGCCCCTTGTCAGTGCTTTGAGAGAAACAAGAAGCTGAGAAAAAAAACCAGAGGAGACAGTCATCTCCTGGAAGTATGAGAAGGGATGCTGGAACTGGAGGGGAGGGAAGGAAGGAAGGAAGGAAGGAAGGAAGGAAGGAAGGAAGGAAGGAAGGAGGTCTCAAGGCATGTCAGCTAAAAGCATGGGAGGCAGAGGGAAGGAAGCAATGCCCTGCACATGAAATGAGGCTGTCTTTTTTCTCTTCTCCTGTTCTTGGCGCCTGGGCCAAGCCTATCTGTTGCTGTGCAATTCCATGGTCTCTGGCTGCCCTGCCCTACCCTGGCATGGCAGAGCTGGCAGTGATCCACAAGAGGCTCCCTGGGCTGTGGCCTTCCCTCCCTGCCCTGGTCTCAGCTGCAGACCCACAAGGGCTGCTGCAACTCAAAGGAGGAGACAGGCAGAGCTACTGCAGTGCTGGTGCAGCAGCAGCCCAGTGGGACCCTGTCTACTCAGCAAGTGCTGGGGCAAGGGCAACACATCTCATCTTTAGCAAAAGCCACGGATGAGTCCAGCATCAGGTCATGACATTAGCCTGCTTGACATTGTGGGTGCTTGTTCTTGCTCACAGGGGAGGCAGTCTGGGAGGAAGGATTTAGCTCTCCTTGTCCTGTCACTTTTCCTTGCCTGCCCTGTTTTGACCCAGATACATTACAGTACAATGAATCTGTGACTCCCCTTGGGAATTCACAGTTGTTGCTGTGCTGCGTAGCACAACTGCTCACAATTTCATGGTGGTGACAAGGCTGGCGCTTGTGCCTTCCTCCCCTGGAAGAGCCCTTGGGGACAAAGAAAAAGCTCCTTTAGGCTACATTTGAGCTTCAGCACTCCAGAACACTTCTCAGCTACCTATGGTCACTGCTCTGCCAGGTACCCCTGTCCTGTGCTAAGCCCATGTGCAGTAAGACCACATTATCTTGCCTGCCTGATGTGGCAGTGCAGGGATGCAGGTGGGCAGGGAGCCATGGCATGCTGCAGTCTCCCGGGTTTCATCAGAACAGGTTGAGAATACCAAGGTATGCTGCAGCCTGTCTTTGCAGCCCAGTCTAGATGGAGCCTTTGCAGGAGCACAACTGAGTCTCACAGAAGAGACAAGCTTGAGCCTTCAGCAGAGGCTGGTAATGCACAAACACATCGAGCACGTTTGCAGACAGGAGGGGCCCTGTCCCCTGCCTTCATACTAAAACTTCTGTTCTATAAGTGGGACACAGCATGGATACCTTAATTTAGTGCAAGTGGGACAGTAAGATGATCCCCTAAGTATAACAAAGATGGCTTAGAGCTAAGCATGACCTAGCATAATTATGTGGGAGCACAACTTTTCTTTAGGGTTAGGAGACCCTACCTTGTGTCTTTTGCACTCCTTAGCCCCCGTTCATCTGCCAGAAAGGACCAGTTTCTCTTTTCAACTTTTCCATCCCGTCTTTGCCCAGTTCCACATCTCATCATGCTCCCTGCCTGCCTGGACCATGTTTTTGATATGAAGCAAGCTATGCTCTGAGACCCTCCCCTGCCTGCTGCCCTGGCCTGATAGCTGTTTATCACTGGCGGAGAACACCAGCCTCCAGAGCACAGGAGCACTTCCTCCTCATAAATTATTGACACAACCCTTTGCCTTTCCATAGCCATGGGCTCCCCACCCCTCTCCCTGCCTCTCCTCACACTGACTGTGTTTGTCAATTACCTCTTCATCTAGCCTTTCTTTTAAAAAATTCTTTTTCATCTTGCAGAAGCTTTTCATGTTTTCTTTTCTTCCTGGGGAGGGGAGTAGGGAGAGACAGCGTGCAGGGAGGGCACTACCTCAGCCACTGCTAGAAATACAAAGGCAGCTTGTGCATGGCATGGCTCTTAATTGGCAGCTCTCTGGGACTGTGGGCCTGTCCTCAGTGATGAAACAGAGATGTGCAGTTCCTTCACAGTGGAGAACATTGTGAGGACAGACAGTCCCATTTAAGGTCAGGGGGGAAGCAAGGTTTGAGACAAGTTCTCCAGAAGGCATAGAGTGACCCCAACCAAACCCAGCTCTCCTCTCTTCCTACTGCGCTGGAGCCAGCTGTTTGCCTTCCTGGGGCTTTTCCTCTCCCGCCCCATGCATCTGGTGAGCTCTCCCAGGAGGCATCATCATTAAGTGTCAATGTGGGAATAAACATAAGAGCTATTAATTGGCTTGCTCGTATAAATAGCCTGGTTTCAGCTGGCAGGGGAGGTTGGATGCTGCATCTAGAGCACCCAACCCTGGATTTTGGTGAAATATGGGGGGGGAAAGTGGGTCTGTGAGGCCCTGTTCCAGTTGTATCACTAGAGGGAGTCAAAGACCTGCCTTCTGCTGCAGCTCAGCTTGACCCAGAACCCTCTGGACAGGATTGCTCTGTTGCTAATGAATGGCAAGTACAGGGAACCTCCAACTCCCACAGAGGGCAGAGACCTGTGGCGGGGCAGGGTTTAAGACTCCCCCTTCCCTTGCCATAGGTCCTGGATAAAGACAGCTCTGATAATTGACCTGTGTGTACAGGAATGGATATAGCTCCCACTTGGCTGTGATGCCCTGGATCACAAGGTTATGCCAGCTTCCTTCCTGCCTGTGACAGACAGTTTCCCCTCACTCATATGAATCCTTCTTTATCTGCTATCCCAAATCCCAGTCAGGAATTCACTGTAGAAGAGAAGGAGCTGCAACATACCCCCAACCCTTCTTTTTAGCAGCACGTGCTACCCGATGGGTCCTATGTCCAGTGCCTCAGACCTGGCAGTTTCCCCATCCACCATGCAGCTTCCTCAAACCTTTAGCAAACACTTTTCAGGGAGACGACTCCAGCACAAGATGAGAGAGACAAAGTGCTCATCTGGGTCAACTGCACACATGAAATGGAAAAACATGTATTGGAAAGTATGGAGGATGCCTGCCAGCTAAGGACAAGGATGAGACAAGTTGTGGGGGTATTATCTCCCAGGGAAGATGAAGTTAATCTGTATGCCAACAAGGGGTGAGGGGATCTGCAGGTGGGGAAAGGGGGGTGTAGGGGTGTATATGGAGTATGCCGCAGGATGAGCTAGTTGGGATCAGTGAAAAAAAGGGTGCAAAAAGCAGGTGGGACTTCACACCTCATGGAATCGAGGCTGGGGTGTTTATATCAGCCCATCTTGCCTGGATTTTATTCTGGTGATGAACGTGTTCTGAAAACAAACAGAACATTGAGGAAGAAACTTGTGGAGCGAATGACTGTTTTTTTGGTTGCTAAGCCATCTGTTCTGCTCCAGCAGCTCACTGAGGGCTCTGCCGTTGCTCTCGATGTGCATGCGTGTGTTTTTGCGTGGGTGGCTGGTGCTGGCTGGCGTGGCAGGAGGGAGTATCAGGGCGGAGAGGAGGATGTGTGTATGCTGGGAAACTCAGATGCTTTGAGCAAATTTGCTTGGGAGTAGAGGAGGAAAGTTTGCTGCGGCAGTGTATGCAAACCTACATGGCTGAGGCCAAGCCTGGGAGTGTGTGTGCATGGCTGTGCTTTCTGTGTGCACGTAAGGTGTGTGTGCACGTGTCTAGGATCACAGGCACAGGTGGAGTTTACATCAGGATAAGGAAGCACAGCTCTGCAGCTGCAGGGTGGGTCAGTGCATTGCAAACCTGCCTCCGAGTGGGAGCAGAGATGTGTCTGTGCATGTCAAGGAGGAGCAGGGAAAATGACACTCCTGGAGAATGTCTGTAGGTGGCCAACAGCAGTGTGTTGCCCAGCAGGCTGAGAGGTAATATGGAGGTGTGAGCCAGTGGGAGGGGGATGCTGTGTGGCACACACTGCAAGCAATGTGGCCAGAGTGCAGAAGGAGATGAAGCCCATGCATGTCACTTTATGGCCAGCCCAACGATGTGTAGGAACCCAGCTTTCCCATCCTTACACCTGTTCACCCCACAGCAGTCCCTCCTCCTCCATGCAGGGCCTGCAGTGAGGAAGGATGGTGAAGGTTAATGACCTCTGCATATTTATTACCTTGAACCAGGCTGTGAAGATCATCTATCCCCACACCCTTTCCCGTCCCTGCCCTCACTCTCATCCTTCCTTGCTCCTTGCCAGACAAGGCAGTGTTGCCATAGCAGCTGACAATTTCCACTGTCCTAACTCTTAGGAGGACAGGCAGCAGCAGTAAAAAAGATGGGTCAAAGGAAGACACCTATGGCCTGTTTGTGTCCTTGTCTCTTGGGGTAAGCAGCTGGGACTCCTTTGGTAACTTTCTGAAGCTGGCGGTAATCACCTAAGAGCATCCAGGTGTTATACTGAGGGAGAACTGCTAGCGTACTGGGTGTGCACATTGTTCCTCACCCAGTCTTGCCCAGCTGCTGGGTTGGATTCAGTTGTGGCCCCATCTGAAAGCGTAACTGTGCTACAACAGCATTAAATAAAGAAGGGGTCTCCAGACCACCCCTAGCTTGCAGCGCAAACATCCTCCACACTGAATCAATCGTACCTTTTCAAGAATCCTCCTTCATCTCTCTCCCTATCACACAGACATGCTGTGGCACTGCAGAAGCAAATAAAGCATCAGGTTGCACCCCAGAAGCAGGTACATTAAAAAATGAGATGAATGCCATTCCTGTCTGCTCTAAGCATTTAGTGAATGTACTTGGACTGATAGCAATAAGAGAGCTGGTGTTGCTTTTTACGACAGTTGGTGTCCTCTGAAAAGATGGTGCTCCATTTTAGGGATAATATTTTATATTTATATATTTTTAAGCATGATCCACCCTGAGACAGCCATTCTTATATTTTTACTGTGTCGTTATGTCTTGGTGCACCCTCTCAAGCCTCTTTCACACAGACACTTAGTGTCCTTTATGTTTGTCTCAGGGCCTTTACACAGCACACCCCCACTGCACCCTGAAAACCTCAAACACCACAATCCTCACCTCCAACAACACCAACAACAAAAGATCTTCCCATTAAGCAGCATCACAGCCCTGTGGGATTTGGGAGATCTTGGCTCTGTCATAGACCTGTAGGGCAAACCACATGCTTCTCCTTTAGCTTTTCAGCTTTAAGACCATGGTGGTGATGCTGCCTCTCCCTCCACTACCCCCAGGGTCCCAGCCTTGTGGATGGGGTGCTATTGCATGCACTGAGCTCCTCCCTGCCTCCTTTGAATGGTGGTCTCTTGGTGCTGCTGGAGACAGCCAACAAAGAAATAAGCGTGGTGTCTAGCAACAGCACATCAGTGTTCAAGGCTGGGCTAACCTCTGTGGTTAGCAACTCAAAAAGGTGAGTGAAAACCTCCAGAGCCAAGGTGTCTGGCCAAAAGCCCATGCAGGAGAGCAGGCAGCTGGGCACGATCAACAGAGTCATGGTTACAGTGGCAAGAGAATCTCCTGCAGCCCTTTTTGCAACTAGCCTCAGATTAGATACTCCTTCCATTTTGAATGACCACAGAAGTTCTGCTTTCAGACAGCAGGTGCCTTTGCACGGTTGCATCACAAACATTCAGGCATGGAACTGCAGCCGATGTTGCAGGCAGAGCTGCCATTGGGACAGAGGCAACCCTCACCTGAAGGTTAGTAGAGTTCCTCATTTTCATACATTAGGACAGAGAAAGGAGGCCTTGTGGAGGGGGGATCTGTACCAGTCGTGAGCAGTGTTATTCTTGAGAATGCAGGCAGAGAAACAGGGGAGAACACAAATCGATAGTGTTAGTAGGTGGCCTTACTGACTTCACCACCAGAGACAGGGACATAGAATTAGATTTAGGAGAAAGCAGTATGGGAAGAAAATAAGAAAATGAACAGAGAGGAGGGGAAAATGGAAGAAGAGTTTGGAAGAAGGGAGGTCATGAGGAACAGAGGGAGGCAGGCATGTGAGTTTGATGGGTTCTTGGTTTAAATGGGAAGTGCAGTAATCTCCCCATGTTTAGGTGGTGTTTGAGAAAACCTGATTGGGATTTATTAGAAAATGAAAATGCTCTAATTGAAAGTGAGTGGAGGCAATTTGTATTAATAATGGGAGAAATCATCAAATAATGGAATTGTTTAAAATCTATTAGTTTGCTCCATGCAGTGAGAGGAAGGGGTTGATTATCTTGCAATAGAACATATTAAAAGGAGAGCCCAGCCTGCTGGTCCCCTATGCAGATTAAAGATGTAATTTATTGAAGCAATTTATTTTCTATTCGGAAGAAGGGGGAAAAAATGGAAAAATATGATAAGAGCTGCAATCAAGTCTTGGATTCTTAATTTGAAGACCTACCTCTTATCTACCTTCTCTCAATCATTAGAAAAAAATTACTCATTCCTTCATTGGGTTTAAAGCTGCAGAAGCTGACAGGGTAGCTGGGAGAAAAAAATATCTCAGGAGAAGGCCTGTTACTCACCTCTTGAGCTTTATATTCTTGACAGCAGTTGCCTCAAATCCAAGGCAAATCAACCTTGGGCTGCCTGGAGGAGCAGCAGGTAGAGCTTAGAGGTCAGCACCAAGGCACTATCTAATCCTTCCCGAGGATAAAAAGAACATGTTGCTAAACTGGAGATTAATTCAGAGCTGCTTCATTCGCTCTGTCTGTCTGTCTCTGTGCTAATCCAGCCCATAGAAACCAGGGTGAGGGAGTGACAAATGGCCCTAGTATTCACTGTTACAGTCCCTTCCAATGCAATGGGAATTTAGGTGCCTAAGTAGGCATCAGGCTCTTAGTGGTATGCCTGGTTCTGCAGCTCATCCTTGTCCTGAGATTTGCCTGGCATATCTGCTGAAAAGGCCTTGCAGTCTGGTGATTTTGCTCTTCTTTGGTTTTCTCAGAGAAAGGCCTAGATCCTGCTTTGCCCATTTGCTCCTGCCTGGCTCCGTTGTGACACCCTGACCCAGTACCATCACAGGGAGCTAGCAGGACTCCACAGCTCTTCCTGCCTCCTCCTTGTTGTGTCATCTGCTCATTCTCTTTGCATCACTGTATCCAGACATCTCTCACGTGTCACTTTGTACCCCAACACTGATCTTGGCTTGTAGGCAATAGGGCATGAAGTCCTGCCACTCTCAAGTACCCTTAAGCAATCCAGACCCAACTGTCTTTCCTTCCAACCTCACCATCAAAATCTGTCAGAAGAGTGCTGTTGTAAGGAGTGGAGTGAGGGAAGAGGACAGAGACAATGAGATGGTCTTGCAACAATCTCAGTACTAAGGACAAAACCAGAGGACAAAGAGGCAAGACAGCAACAGTTCTCACTCTACTCATCATCCTCTGTACTCCAGGTCTGAACTTACATGCTGTTCTTGAGCAGGCTGTGGCTTGGGAGAGGAAAATTTCTGGCCTGTCCCAGGGGACTTTAGCATATCCATATGCAGCAGAAGCAGTTCCAGGCTTTTTTGCAGTCCCAGGGATTTTTCTGCCTGGTGCCTGAACACTATGTTGATAGGAGACATTGCAAATACTATCTCATTCTGCTAAGATCAATAGCTGGCTTCTGCCTTGAAAAAAAATAGACAGGGTGAAAATGGAGATCTCAAATTGCAGTTTCAGATGTTCAAAACAAAAACCAAAACAAACTATCAGAAGATTCAAGATTAACTTAGACCACAGCTGAAAGTCTTGTCTGTGAGAATCCGTTACATCCTATAAAGAGGATAAAAACCATTAAAGAAGGTATAAAGATAATAGCTAGGGATATGGTTGGAGTGGGTCTAAAACAGGGAAGCCAAAACAAAACGTATGCTGCTAAGAGATCTATGCTGAAAGAAAGCTTGTGGTGCGAGTCAGCCGTGGGGTCTTAGGCCCAGCCTGAGCCAGAAAGCAAGGCTCATCACAAGAGAGAGCCTCGAGGTGCCATTGTGTTGGGGCTGGGATGGAGTTGCCAAAGCAACTTGTTATGCCAAGAGATCTGTGTGAAATAATGAGTTTTCACACACATGCTTTGCTATGGAATTATTTTTACATAGTAACACCTTTTAAAGACTTTGTCTGTCTAGGTGCTTTGAGGAACACTTATTTCCTTTATTTGAGCTTCCAATCAATTCTCCATCTGTGTCTATGGTCCTTTCAGACTTCTGCACGTGCCTCTGTACCTTAACACCTATTGATTTATTTTCTTTGGGTTTTGCATCTTTCTTTTACCTCTGATCTGCACAGGGACAATGTGATACAAAACAGTATCATTTACCTACAGAGAGGAAATTTTTATTTCCTCTCCTTCTCACTGTGAGGGGCTCCTTAGTATATCCCATTAAAGTGGTTCCCAGACAGACAGTATCTCACTATCTGCAAGAAAACCCAGTCTGGTTTTCCCACTTTCTAGTATAGCTACAAACTCTTTAACAAGCTGTCCAGTGACCTTCTAAACAGTGGTAACTCAAGCATAAATGCACATTCTGCTACTTCTCCAGGTAAAATGATTGACAGCCACTTGGATTCAAACTCAGTCAAATACAGCAGTTCAGAGACAAAGAAATTAAACAAACTTCAGGCTAAGACTTGTCTTTCTGAAAAGATTTTCCCATCATTAGTTTACCTGAACTGGAAGCAATAGCAAAAGTAAAAATAACTCACCCATACTTTTGAGACCAAACCAGGTTAGTGGGTGAATAGACAGAAGCAGCTCTGTCAGCTACATTTTTTTTTTTTTCCCCTTTGGATTCAGTAGCCATACAACTTAATACCAGTATGCTGGTAGATTGTACATATACAAACTTAATCATAAACACACCCTAGAATATAACTATATATATATATATACACCCACCCATCCTAGTCACAACTACAGTAACAAACATGTTCACAGTATGACATTGAGTGGTATTAATTAGTGTCAGGGCCCTGAGTGCACTAACGACCCTTAACTGCCTGATCAGTCTCACCTGTGGCTTTCCCCACATCTTCTGCCTACAGCCTCGGAGGTCTCTTGGAGCTCAGGCCAAGGCACCTACTGTTGGTGTATTGTAGTTGTGTTGCTCCTGAATGGATCTGAGATCTGTTTCATCATCTTGGTTTACCCAAGATCTTGTTGCTATCACTAACCCTGCTCAGGTAGTGTGATATCTCACCCCAGCCTGTGGGGTTAGTGCCTTGTACATGCTTATGTTACCCTTGGTTTTTTCATGGAGCAGTCCTGCTCTTATTGCTCCCTGACAATTGGTATTCATCTTTCTCTCCAGCCATAACAAACCCATATATGCCCCTCTTACCTGTTTGATGAAGACAGTATCACCTGAAAATAAGAGGAGAAAAAACTGTCAGTTACAGGGTGACCAGAAACATGTTTATGCTTGGTTTACTGCAAACAGGTGGCTATTTATTCTTTATGAACACAAACAAACATAAGTACACCATATTTTACTCCCACCAAATCCTTTCTTCATCATTAAGCACATGCTCACAAACGTGTTCCCCAATACTTTCCCACTGAGTTAACATAATGATTGTAGTATACTGTGCTGATCTTGACTTGCTACGTGTACTGGGTAACTATTGCCTTGTTTTTCCTTTTCTCTAAATCTCTGTGGGCGGGAGGGAAAAAGATGGATCCTGATATCAAGATTAGGAAGTAGATCAAAATGATTGTGGGTGAAGGCACATGGGTCTGTGGTAGCTTTTGACATTTCTTGGTTACACACATGCATTGCTGCTCATAGTCACCCAGCCAAAATGGGAATTCTGATATAATCTTCCTCCTGTCTCTGATGTTTGACAGCTGCACAGTCAAACAGTGCAGAACAAACTGCAGTGCTCCTAAAATAATTCTCTTTCTTTGCCTGAGTCATTTAAAATCATCTCCCCAGAAAGTCTTTTGCAGAAAGCACATCTCTTGCTTGTCCTTCTCTTCCCTTCCTTTTTCCCCAAAGACTCTTCAATGCTTAGAAGACTGAAGGCCCGTAAACACAGCCCTTTGGGGTTACATCTATATCAAACACATCCAGGACAGTCTGAGCACTGTTCTCAGGCTGTCCACACTTTAATTGTTAGCCCACTCCTGAGCGTGGCTGTGGCTTGTGCAAATCAGTAATCTGCTGTATGAGGTTCATGCCTGGTTTGAGGGAGAGCCAATGCCAAGGGTCATTATATCCCCCCCTGTTAGGGTAAATGAAAGTAGAATTTAACTTTTTGAGTATAAGCTTCTTCAGGCCACTTAGGTTTGGTAATTAACACGTTGAGTCTACGGCAGCTTGACCAATGCATAGAGGGCCAGCCCCACCTTCTAACCTGCTCACAGACGTCCAGGGCAAATCCTACTCCCTCTCTTCACCTCTGTTCATGCCCTGCAGAGGAGCACCGGCCGTCCTGCTTTCGGATGCTCAGTAGTCCAAGCTAGTGGAAGGATGGCAGGGATGGCTTTGATAACTCATTTGCACAGTGCCTCAGAAACAAATCTTGGCAGAGGATTCTGCTGACCCGTGCAATGCAGCCAAGAGGGAATGCCAGAGTCTGTATTTCAAACTTCCTCATTCCTTTGCTCCATTTAGTGCTTGTTGGAGGCAGAAGAAAGTCTTGCCTTCTGTCCTTTGCTAGGTCGTATCTGGGTGTGGGTCCATGTGCACTGTGTGGAGAGACCCATTCCTCAAGATACAAAAATCCTTGAAAAGGGGCAGAGTGAAAGATGGCAGTGACAGATTTGTTGAACAGGGAAGTTGACCCTGAGATAGGTGCTGTTGCCAGTACAGGGAACAGCAGTCAGGCTGAGCTGAGGTGACAAAAGGAGGGATGGTAGGGGCTGAGGCTAGAGATCAGGAAGGGAACAGTCCGTGTATCTCAGCTAATGCTCTCTGGCAGAGTAGCAACACTAATGGATATTAGAAGTGTCAGCTTCAAGATTTAGCAAAATGGTACCTCTCCTGATGCATCTCATCCTGGCACACAGAGCCCAGAGCAGAGGAGAAATTAGGGCCAACAGAATGTACGTGCTGAGTACGGGGTTGCCCTTTTCTCTTGTCAGGGACCTTACTCCTGTGACTCCACATCTCATGATGACAATCCTATGCAGTGCTCCTTGCTAACAGCAGGTGTATTTCCAGGTGAGAAGCCATTCTCTAACACCCATACAGATCTGCTCTCCTCCTCTGTGCCCAATGGTGCCTTTTCCTCGAGAAGCACAAAGGGGGACATGTTCATCCCTCAAAGGAAAAGAGGGATATCCCACTTCCCCATGGAGTGGAGTGAGGTGGAGACATGGCAGGAGTGGCTGACTGCTGGCTGGAGTCCTGGGGTTTGGGTCTTTCCAGCCTGTTCTGGTGGCAGTACCATCCTCAGCCAGGTATGACTTGCCTCTCTGCTCTGTGGCAGAGTACTGGCAAATGAGATACTGTCTTTCCCCAGCCCTTAGAGACCTTCTGGAAGAGATGGTGAAAGGAAGGGATTCACCTGCCTTTCCTCACTAAGCAGATGGGAGACCACTGCACATGGGGTACCAAAAGGAAAAAGGGAAAGAAAAGAGCATTTAGGGAGAAGTGGAGCAATGTACCCTTTACTAGTTCCATCCACTCCCCTTAATCTGCTCTGCCCTCCCCTTGTATACGTGGTAGGGTTTTTTGGCATAGAGGTGGGGACAACTGATGTCTGATTTGGGTGCTGGGAGGGAAGGTTAATGAAGGTGTAAGTATGATGCCCCAATGCTCTCCTGCTCTTAGTGACACTAGGTTTCACCCTCATCTATTCATACCCAGGTGTTACCCTCCAGGGTGCCAAAGAAGAGATCCAACTGAGATTTGTCCTTCTACTGCTAAGCAACCACAGCCTGGCTTGACAGAGTTACCTCCCTCCCAGGTTTTCCTTGGCTGTGTTACGATTTGATCCATGTTTTTGCCAAGTGGCTGGCTTCCACGCTGCCAGCACTGGAGATGGATGATCTTGTTACCCAGCCAGCTGGGGAGCGTTGGCCCTGGGGCTCTGGCCAGCCAAGTTGTCAGTGACCCAAGCAATGCGGTTTTCCTTGCAAGCTTACTCACAGCTGAAGAGCAAACCTTCAGGTACCTTCCTGGCTTCTGCTGGGCTAGAAAGGAACAGTGTGCACAGAAATGTTTCACATCTGCCTTGTGCTAATGCCCACTGTGTCAGAGGTGGCCACCCTAAATACTCCAAATTACTAAGTTGTTGACACCAACAAATCATCCCTTATTCACATCTCTTTCACTTCCACTCAGGCTTGTATGTTGGGTTGAGGGGGCTGGAGAGGGATGGAGGCTAGTTCCAACTCTGTCACAATGGCCAGGCCCTGGGGTCAGATGGGCTTTGGGGCATACATCTTGATGTCAGATAAACCAAATCAGTGTGGCAGAGAGGGTCCCCAGAGGCAGCCTGACAGTTCCTTCCTACTGTCCCTGCCTACCTTCTCATCGCAGTGAAGGAGAGCCACACTGGCCAGGAGCCAGCCAAGCACAAGCACACACTTAGGAGAGAGGTAAGGAGTAATCACAGAAAGAGGGAGTGGGCAAAATCTCGGAAGAGTGGAAACACAAGGGGGAAATAGGAAGGAAAGTACTTATGAGTAGGAGTCAGGTTCTCCAGAAAATGAATCAAATTGTGACTGTCATTATGATAAAGAAGATATATGTGAGTCTGCAGTCCACCCTCTCAGGTATGTGTATTAGGGTTATCCCCAGTAGCCCCAACAAGAATAGCAGGGTCATTGCACGCAGGCACTGCGGCTGTAGCACCTGCCTTACCCCAAAGAGCCTGCAGCTCAGTAGATGAGGCAACCCAGGGAGAAATGAAAGGGTTACTCCAGTATAATGTCCCACTTTATAAAGGCAACATAAGGAAAAGGTAAAGTTGAAATAGCTAACCCCCAGCAACACCGGGAGGTTTGAAGCTCAGCTCTTCACAGGTGAATTCATTGCCTCTAATTCAAGGTGAAGTCTTGGCCTTCAGGTGCTCAAGAGGTAAAGGAGTGAAAAATCCTTTTCTCTTTTAAGAGTGTTTCTGAAGGGGCTGTTGGGCCCTAGTTCCTCCTGGCAGTCAAAACCTCTCGATAATGAAGTGATTTCCTCCTGCCTCATACTCTATGCTCTGATGAATGGCCACTACATGTTCAGGCTAAAATGATCAGGCAAGGGGAGAGTCCACAGCAACACCACTGGATAAATGTGAACACAGGCTGCCCTGGTGCCTCTCTCTGAGGAACTACCTGCTTTCTTTTCACTTTTTCCTTCATTTGTTTATCCTTGCTAATCTCTTTTGGTTCTACTCTTGTCTGCATTCCTCTTTTCCATCCTGGGCTCTAAGCAGACCCATACTCCAGGTCTAAGCATGCTCCCCAACCCCTGAGCTGCACCCCAAAGTCAGCTCTGTGGGACAGATACACCTGCAGTGCCTGACGTCTCCTGAACCAAGACACACTGAGAGAGTAAGACAGAAAGAGATGTATTAATCAGGCTTGTCCTCAGTTGTGCAAGCCCTGCCACTACTTCTTGTCTCCCTGATGCATAGGGATCTTGGGCATTTGCCCTCTATGTTCCCCCTGCTGCAAAGTCTGGGTCTCACAAACAGATTTGGGTGCCTGTGAGCTAACCAGGCCACAGGCTTTGGGAGGGAGCCCCAGGTCTTCCTAGACCTCATCTCTTCTGGGCAGCTGCAGAGCTGGTCAGGTGGCATAGTCAGTCTAGGGTGAATGCACACAGCCTTGGAGTGTCATGCAAGATGGAAGGAGGGTTCACTCTTACATCAGCCCTTATTTCTCATCTTGTTTTCTTCCTTCTAGGTATTACAGACTGAACAGGGGAAGGAGGCACGGGGATTAGGGTCTCTCTGCGCAGTAGGGAAACAGTTTTGCTAAGTGTCTATCCCCCAGAAGGCACCTGACCTCCTCATCTCCTCCAGGGCAGAGGATTTAACAAGATGAACTCTCTTAAATGGTTTGCAGAGGGGAGGCAGAACCAGCAGAGCAAATCCCAGCTTCCTGATTACAAAGTGGCTTTTTGTAAGAGAAATTTACCCAGACTGTTTTGCAGATATCCCCCTCTAAATGCATACACACACCCCTGCACTCCCCTGGCCACAGACTGCAAACCTCTGTTCAGACCCAGTGCCTGCCCTGTCACAGCTCCATCCCCTACGTACTTCCTCCTGGACCCCTTTCCACACTCTCCTTATTCGGAAGGCATTCCTCCCCCAAACCCTTCCCAGCTTTTTCCCTGAGCACCCATCCTCCCAGTTTTCCTCTGTGCTCTTCGTTCATGTCACATTTGTCATTTGACCTGTCTCTTCCCAAGCCTCCTTTCCACATACATGACCCACCTCCCCAGAAGCTCACTTTCTTCCTCTTTCTTCCTAGGGAGCAATTCTGCTCTCTCCCCTTCGCTGCTGACATATTCCCGCCTATAAATGATGTTTATCACATTCCTAAAAGGAACAGAGGAAGAAGCCAACAAGGCTATGAGACTTGGGTGGGTCTGAGGGGTAAAGCCTCCCTTCCTCCTCTACAAATAGACATTCTTTTGAAGCCTTAGGGCTGGGACATGAACTACAGGTAGAGGGAGAGGGACTGGAGCAAGAAAGAGGTATTGAAAACATGCCCGATGAGGCAAGATGCTGAGCTGGTTTGGGTATTCTGGTCGCAGCAGCATGTAAAATCCCATTATGGCTTTTCTATGGTGCGTTTAATACACTGATCCCTTCGTTGCTCCAGCTGCCCCTGCCAGGCATCTCTGAAATTCACAGCAACAGGTTTTCAATCTCTTAGCAATTCCCAGCTCACAGAGGCAGTCTGCCTGCTCTGGGAAGGGGAGAGGAAATATGCAGTAGCTCCCAAACCTGCCTAGAAGACAAAGGTTTTCTTCCTCTCCTTCCTCCTCTACAGCAAAGACCCCATGGGTTTGCTGAAGGTTACCGGAATCTTGTGGTTTCACCTACAGCTTTGGGTGTTGGCTGCTCAGGCCAACAAGCCTGGCTCTGGAAGGAGGGGAGCTGCCCGGAGCATAACAGCGTAGCTGGACAGTATCCCACAGCTGAAGGGCTGGAGGGTTTTCAGAAGCAGGTTGAGCTGTGGGCTGCAGAAGTGCAGGGATTTGTTGTGAAAATGGTAGCCTTGCTTTCTCCTGATCAGACTGAATGACACAGGGTCTTTTAACAGCATGGTGAACACTTTTTAATACTTTCTGAGTTCTTGGTTGTCCTAAGGGTACATGCTACATCTGCTTCCTTGATGAATTTGGGAAACAGGCATGAGAAGGCATCATGGAGGAGTCTGGAGCAAAGCTGGGAATCATGGAGGTGTCTGTGGGAAAGCTGGGAAGAGGCTCTGTATCTTTCCCTGTGGCAAGATGAATATCTGCCTTCCTTAAAAAAATAAAACAAAAAGGTATTTTCTGTGTGTGATTGAAAAGGACTAAGCAGAGTTGCAGGGGGTACATAGATGTTTTGCTCAGGTGCTGGGGAACACAGGAGGGCAAGCATTTAGGAGGAGATGGAGTGTAAGAGCACACCTTACAGCCTGATGAAAGGAGTGCATGGAAATTATGCAGATTCTCACCATTTTGTCCTAAGCATCATGATACTTAGTAATTTCCTGAAAGCCTCAGCACCTAGAGTCAGGGGAATCAAAAGACAATTTCAATTCTCATATCAAACACAAAAAGGAAGGAGGGAAGCAAATTTCTTTCTTTTCTCCAGAGGGACAAAATATCCTCAAAATACAACTAGGCAAGTGTCTCTTGGACATTCAAAAAAAATCTTGTGATTTTTTTGAATTCCAGTCTTATGTTTAGGGAAATTGGTGATATTTTGGTCTAGCTTGGGAAAGGTGAGATGTGGTTGAATGGTAAATGGATATAAGAAGGTGCTGTAGTGGAAAGACTGTGTATGTATATGCATGTATTCAGAGAATCATAGAATGGTTTGGATTGGGAGTGACCTTTAAAGATCATCTGGTCCACCCTCCCTGCCATGCACAGGGACATCTTTCACTAGTTCAGGTTGCTCAAAGCCCTGTCCAACCTGATCTTGAACACTTCTAGTGATGGACTCTTCACAATTTCTTTGGGCAACCTGTGCCAATGTCTGACCACCCTCATTGTAAAAAACCTTCTTCCTTATGTCCAATCTGAATCTACCCTCTTTCAGTGTAAAACTACTGCCCCTTGTCCTGTCACTGCAGGCCTTGGTAAAAAGTCTTTCTCGGTCTTTCTTATAAACCCCCTTTAAGTATTGAAAGGCTGCAATTAGGTCTCCCCAGAGCCTTCTCCAGGCTGAGCAGCCACAACTCTCTCAACCTTTCTTCATAGCAGAGGTGTTCCAGCCCTTTGACCATTTTTGTGGGCCTCCTCTGGACCCACTTGAATGGGTCCGTGTCCTTCTTGTTCTCAGGGCCACAGAGCTGGACACTGCAGGTGAGGTCTCACAAGAGCAGAGAGGCAGAATCAGCTCCCCCAGCCTGCTGGCCACTCTTCTTTTTATGCAGCCCAGGATACGATTGGCTTCCTGGGCTGCAAGGTCACATTGCCAGCTCATGTTCAACTTTTCATCCACCAGTATCACCAAGTCCTTCTCTGCAGTGTGGTTCTTAAACCATTTACCCAGTCTGTATTGTTATTTGGGTTTGCTGCAACCCAGGTACAAGACCTTGCACTTGGCCTTGCTGAAATTCATGATGCTTACATGGGGCCACTTCTCAAGCCTGTCAAGGTCCCGCTGGATGGCATCCCTTCCCACTAGCATGTCAGCTGCACCACTCAGCTTGTTGTCATCCAGCAACTTGCTGCAGGTGTACTCAATCCCACTGTCTATGACATTAATGAAGATATTAAAGAATATTGGTACCAGGATAGGGACACCACTCATTACTGGTTGTCTACCATTGGTTAACTTCTGGCTGTCTACACACACCAATGTGTTGTCTACCATTACATGAACTGCATCAGAGTAAAGGCATCGCTATAGGGACACAAAGCCATGAGAGGTAAAGCTGTGCATGTCTGGGGTTTAGGGCCAGCTGGCATTTCCAGGAACCTCTCAGTGCACTTCTTCCCCATAGCACATGGCTCTGAGCTGCTTGCTCCCCCCTCTCCCTTTCCACTGCTTCCCTGAAAGTCCCTCTAGCCTCTTTGTGTGTGAAGCACTTTCTCCTGCTGAATGCCCTCTGGCGTGGAGGCCAAGCAGCCCATTAGCTCCTGGATATTGAAATCACAGCTCCAGAGCACGGTAGCGCAGCTGGTGAGGAAAGTCAAGGGCTGCAGCATGGAAAACAGAGCTCTGCACAACAGAGCCCTTGTACACCATGATCATGATTTCAGGCTTGCCAACCCTCCCTTCTCTTCCTTCCCCTGATAGCTTGCTGTTTATTCTGGGTCTATTATTGGCTCCCCATTTTGTATTTTCCCAGTCCTGTATCTTCTCAAGGCCAAGCATAATCACATGAGAGGAAAGGGATATATGTGGTGCAAATTCAGAAGATCTTACCTCACCCTGCCACCAAAAGCCACAGGATCCTTTCTGTGCAGAAAATGAAAACATGCAAAGCTGTCTCTGTCCCTCTCCCTCCACTGAGGGCTGGTCCTGGAAGCCCTGCTGGAATTTGGGGTGTTTTTACCAGTCAAAAGGCAGCAGGCAACTGGCAAATCACTGTTATCTGTGTCTCTTCGTTCTCAGGGAGGGCTGTGTATCTTTTTCATTTAGGTAATAACAGGCTTTTGGGAGCATTGCCAGCACAAACTTAAGCTGCAGGTGAGCAGCAGGAGCTGAAGAGAGGTTTAACAACTCACTTTCCACCAATAATAGGGTGTTTTCCCAGAGCTCTGCCAAAGCAGACTGAGTCTGTCCAGGGAGCAGGAGGGCAGGAAAGGCAGCATCCCCCATCAGGAAAAAGAAAAGGGGGATTTGTTGCAGGTGAGATGACAATGGCAAGTTTGTGGAGAGGAATGAGCAAAGCACAGAGGGCAGAAGGATGGGAAAGAGAAGCCAGAGACAGATGTGAGGTGAAAGGATTAGAGCAGGAGTGAAGTAAAGGGTGTGAATGGGGGATTTTGGAAAGGAGCATGAATTTGGGCAAAGTTGAGAAGCGTCACATTTCTGATGATGACAGAGAGTCCCCAAAATACTATTTCTTGAGGAAATGAGATACTAGCTTTATGCACACTTTATGCCACGTTGGGGGAAGGGTCAATTACAAGCTTCAAGAAATTCCTGACTGTTATGTAACTTTTCAAACAGTTTCAGGAGTTTATATTCCTCTCCCTTTTATTTTCTCTCCCATCTTGCAATAGAAGATAAACGAAAGAGCACACACACACACAAAAAATCCAACAAAGAAACAAGCTCAAACTCAGCCGTGGGTTAAGCTTGTTAATGTATCAGACTATTTCAAGGTGTCTCTTCTGAACACATCAATTTTAAAACCTCAGTTTTTTCTCCCCCCAAGAAGGATTGAATACAATTTTCTGCGTGCACATTACACATGTGCCTCCCATGTGCACCAGGACAGTTATACTTTTGCCCCAGTGGAAAGTCCGTGAACCCCAAAGGAGGCTCTGGTTTACCTGTGAATGGGATTCAAATCAGATGGGGCTTCACTGTCACTCAGGAGCTTGCTGACTAGCAATAAATATTCATAGAACTGATTAGACATTAATTGCACAAATCACCACCTCTTCAGCCAACCCCAGGAACCTTGCTGTCACCCACCATAGTTAAAGAGGCAGCACAAAATGTCTTTTCTGTAGGTCCCTTAAGGTCAGCCTAGTACCTCGGAAGGAAGAGGGGACTGTTAAATGCCTCACCTTGCAATGTCCCTTAACATAGCCACCACAGCCCTTCCTCAAATTCTGTCCCAGGTGAAGGGCTGTGTTTCCACTAGTGTAGCCCCCATGGGGCAGGAGTGGACCTCACTGCAGTCTGTCATGCCTCCTTCTCCCTGCACACTGATTGCTGTCCAGCCCTACAGGGACTGCCCTTCTCTGGTCTTCTGCAATCTCCTTTCTTCCCTTACAGACCATTTTGCCAGGGCCCATCTGCAAGAAGGCAAGGAGAGGCAGTGGGCTGGGAAGCATGTGGACTCTGTGTGCACCTGTGTATGTGCAGATGTGCTTAGGTATGTGTGACATGCAGAAAGGAGCATGTAACCCCACTTATTCAGCAAGGCAGAGGAGCAAAGACATGCTGTGCTAGCAGGGTATAGGGTCCTCTTCCTGCACTTGCTGTGGCCTTGAAGGCCCAGATGTAATGGCCACCTTACACCATCTCCACTCTCTCCCTAAAGTGTTGGGCTGGTGTGTCTAGTGACAAATACTCTTCAGCCCCACAGAAAGAGGAGAGCTGTGGTGGCATGGAGTGCCCCTTGGTGGTGTGACACGGTGACTGCAGTAAAGGTTGCAGGCTGTTCAAGGGATGTTGCACCTGTGCTGGTTTTGGCTAGGATAGTGTTAATTTTATTTATTTACGCACACCGAGTCAACCCTTTTCTGCCCCTCACCCTGCTCCACCAGCCAGCAGGCTGGGGATGCACAAGAAGTTGGGAGGGAACATGAGTTGGGACAGGTGACCCCAAGTGACCAAAGGGATATTCCATACCATATGACTTCTTGCTCAGCATAAAGACCTGGGGGAAGAAGAAGGAAGGGGTGGGGGTGGGGGCGGGGGGGGGGCGTTTGGACTTACTGTGTTTGTCTTCCCAAGTAACTGTTACGCATGCTGAAGCCCTGCTTTCCTGGAGATGGCTGAACACCTGCCTGCTGATGGGAACGTGGTGAATTAATTCCTTGTTTTGCTTTGCTTGCATGCGCAGATTTTGCTTTAGCTATTAAACTGTCTTTATCTCAACCCACATGTTTTCTCACTTTTACCCTTCTGATTCTCTCCCCCATCCCACTGGGGGGGAGTGAGCAAGCAGCTGTGTGGTGCTTAGCTGCCAGTTGGGGTTAAACCATGATGATACCTCACTTGTTCCTAGCATTTGTGCTGCTCCTGCTCTGGAGCTGAGGTGAAAACCCTGTCCTTGTCACCAAAAATCCTTCTTCATCAACAACACACACAAGACCCAGAGTCCTCCACCCTCCGTGACTCTTCCCTTGTAGTCCTCTCTGTCCAGCTATACACAACCTCCTTGCAGTTAGCCCAACAACATCAGCCTTCAGGAGCAAACTGTCTGTATACAGGCTCGCATACACAAGAATGTGGTAACTTGGGACAGGCCACATTCATCTTCATTGCAGGGAGGCGGCAGGATTGGAAATGGCATGGCAAGATGAGACTGCTGCATGCCTCTGTCGCAGGCACTTAGAGCAGAGCCTCTGCAGATGTGACACACACTCCAAGAAAGCCTGGTCAGATCTCAAACCCAGTCTGCCTGGGCTTCCCCCAGCCTCCCAGCCTGGCCTTCTGTCAGGCTGGAGACAGAAATGAGCCAGAAAAGGCTCAGCAGAGGGACCATGGTGTCTTTGAGAGCCATTGTGCCCTCTGGCTTTGTGCAATGGACTTTCTGCGTGAAATGCATATTCAAAGAAAGTTTTAAGAGGGAGCAAGTACCACAGTGGCTCCCCCCACTCCTACCCCACCCCGCCACCCCCCACCCCCACCCCCACCCCCCGCAGGAAATGAGCTGCTTTTCAGCCACCAAACTTACATAAGGGATGGGAGACAGGAGGAACTGCTCCTGTTGGACCCACAAATCTGACTGCACCATTCAAACCAGCTCCAATACAGCAGGACTGTGCTTCTTTCCACGCAAATGACCAGTCTCAGAGGGTATGAAGGCTGGCTCCCATCCCTCTGTGGCCCTTGTGATAGCCTTCTAGTCTTCCAGATTTATGTATGGTACAAACTGGCAAACTTGTCAACCCCGCTTGGTGGCAATCCCTGCACTGCTGTGGAGGGCTGAGGTGTGTACCACAGAGAGAGTTAAAGGCTAGCAGTCCCACTCCAGATAACCCCGTTTAGCTAGCAGAAAAGAGCTGCTTGATTTTCCCTTTGCGCTGAAAGGTGTGTGATAACCAGCTGAACAGTTTCAGGCTTGCCAGGAATGGACAGTATATCAGATGGGTGCTCCCACCCTGCCACCGAACACCACTCCCAGCCAACTTGCTTGCAGAGTCTTGCC
Organism: Falco cherrug; assembly: GCF_023634085.1. Classification (NCBI taxonomy): domain Eukaryota; kingdom Metazoa; phylum Chordata; class Aves; order Falconiformes; family Falconidae; genus Falco; species Falco cherrug. The sequence continues at coordinate 34,518,624 of NC_073701.1, read as the reverse complement.
TTCCTACAGGCTTCCATTTGTTCATGAGCTCCTATCACCAAGGGCATTCACCCCCTGGAAAAAGACAAGTTCAATTCATACCACCTGATCGGCTTTGAATCCATAATTCAGCCCAGTCTGTCTCCATTCATACACTGTGTTTCCCCTCCACCTCCCAGAGATTTTCTCTACCTTTTGCTAGATATCTAAGCTGTACTAAATGAGGCTGCTGGCTCTCCTCACAGCTGCTCCATCTCTGTCACTGCAAACAATTTCTAGAATGCCTTTTTAAAATGTATTAGCCTTCCAAAAAGGAGCTGATAAACAGGGGACAGAAGGAAGGGAAGAAGCGTGGAGGAGGCAGGATGCAGTGATGTGGTCTGTTCCACACATCTGTGGTATTCTCCTCCCAGCCCTTTTATGAAAATAGACAGACATTTATTATGAAAACGAATTACTGGGTGTGTGCAGGAGTCCTTAGGCAGGCAGGGAATAAGTGTCAGTCTTCTACATGTATGTCTGTGTGAGCCACATACACTGCCTATGATGAGAAAGAGGGACACATCTACCAGATAGATAGCAATCCGTCAGATTTATTACCTGAAGGGTTGTCTGTGTGTATGCATTCAGGTGTGTATGCATTCATGTGTGTGGTGCTGCAGTTGCCCTCAGCAAAGGCAATGTGTGACGGTGGCCAGAAACACATTCCCTGGTGGTGCCATTCTAGTTGCAGAAGTTGTTCCCATCATAAATTTGCAAGGGCTCCAAGCACAGCTATTAAAGCACATGAATATGGCTGGACGGTCAAGTTTTATAGACCTGTCCTGAGACACCCTGGCCAATGCCAAACACATTGGTATTCAGCAGGCATGAGGTCAAGGCTACTGCTTGGAGAGCGCACATGTTGCATTGCTGGTGGGGAACATCAGGTACCATTATGTTTGTGGCATTGAGGATATCGGGGCATGGTATAGCAAGGAGTTTGGAAGTGAATTTTCTGTACTGGAGTCAGGGAAAGGGTCCATCTCCTCCTGACTCTTGTAGTTAGTTTGATGGATGGAAATTACAAAATTGCCTGTCTCTGTGCATTGTTTTGCCTCTCAGAAGTTGTCCTTCCTACCATGTCCCTGCTAGGAATAGATCTACTCTGCAGTGCATGGGTATCTGAGGGAAAGAGGGAGGGGAAAGGACATAGGCAGCCTGAAAAGAATTGCAAGGATTTGGGATGAGCAAGGACTGAGAAGAGTTGGACAAACCCTGCTGTCATAGGAATGATCCAGGTAAACTCAAGGGAGGGCTTAGCCTGGATTTTCTCACCCAAGATCAGACTGTGTGTAGAAGAGAGACTCCAGGCTACATTTTGTTAGCTTGTGTCACACAGAGCATGAGCCTGAGAGGCACTAGAACAGATATTTCTCACCCAAATCCTAGGCTCTTTCTGGGACGCCTTTCACCAACCAAGTGCATATTTATATTTCTCTTACATATATTGGAGATACTGACAAGACAAGGGACCATATTCTGACTTCTCCTCCTGCCTCTGGACACAACCCTGCCTCCTTGCATTGAACCCAAAGCAAGAGTGAATGTGTGTGTGAGCATATGTACTCTACAGCAGCAGGCAGCAAACTCACCCTGTATCACACCAGCAACAAAAAGATTCAACACAGGAGACATTTGCAGACACAAGCAGAAGAAAACCTTCATGTTTCTTCTCCAGGGTAAGCACGTGCTTCAACTCTGAGATACACTCCCTGCCTCTTGAAATTAATTCAGCATTCCTGTGGCTTGGGCAAAAATAACTAGAATGAATAATTAGGCTGTGCTGGCCCTGCTGCAGATTGCCGGGTAGATACAGCCCTCTGCAGGAAGGAAAAATGCAAGAGACTGAGGCAGCACCAGTGCTTACTAGAAGAGATCCAAAAGGTGACAGAGGAAATAGCAATAGCTTACCACGTCCTTTAACCCTGCAGGTGTAATTGCCTCTGGAGCCCCCGGCATTGGCCTCCGTGCTGTTCCCAGTTTGCAGGGCTGCAGCTCCCTGCACCTTTACTCCTCTGTCCCGCACTGCCCAGCTTGTGCCAGCACTCAGCCCGCCTGCATTTTGGGTGCAGTGCAGAGCTGCGGTGGTGCCCAGGCTGCTTGGCTAGGCACAGGAACATGACACTTACCTCACTTCCTCTGCTTTTATCACTAAAACCATCATGTTACGCTGAGTTTTGGTTTATTTCAGGCACTTTTATTTCTTTCTTTACACAAGAGACAAAAAAACCCCCAGACTCCAGATGACCAGTCTGAAGGTGGGAATGTCTCTGTGTGTGTGTGTGTATGCACTTGCACTTGTGTGTGTGGTGTGTATGCACCTCCAGTTTTTCATGTCTTCTGGCTGCAGGCTTTTCAGATACACAGCCCAGGCCTCTGGGGCAGCACAAGGAAGCAACCTCTGTTGGGGAGCCATCAGCCAGGAGGAGAGCTAGTGTTTGGATTACTTCCCTAGGGAGACCTGTGGTGGTCCCTGGGTCTCAAAACAGAGAGACAAAAGACTCAGAGCTACTTCCCTGGTCCCACAGCCTCTCTACACTCATTTACCCCTTATCTCTCTATCCAACATCTTTAATGTTTTAAAACCTATGACTCAGTTACAGAGCAGGGACCTCCCAGGATTACAGCCCTCTCAGCTATAGGAAGAGGTAGGGAAGGCTCTCTTCCAGACAGGGGGCTTCTTATCTTCCCTTGGCCTCTGGTTTCACAGTGAGATCTTAGTATCAGTGGCCCCGTCTCCACAACCACTACACATCTCTGTTCATGGAAGAGAAACCATTGGTGCTTTTTCTGCTCTGCAACTGACTGAACCATGCTCTGAGAGCATCTACAGGGTTCCTCACAGCAAAATACCCAGGCCTGGTTTGATGGCAGGAGAGGCATTCTGGAGACATTCTTGTCTCCTCTCACATCCTGTCTTACATGCCTGGGGCTATATGGGAAAATCCAAAGGCCAGTTGCTGTTGAGCCTTTAAGTTTGGACATAAGAAACGCCATGCCCATGGTTCTGACAGTTCTCAGTGGATTGCACACTGTGCCTCTGCCTTCAGTTTGGAAAGGGAAGAAGCAAATCTGGCAAGTTGTCCTGTCAGTCATCTTCCTGCCAAGTGGGAGGCAGAGGGAACCAATGCTCCCAAATTTCTTCACTGGAAGAGCCCAGTGTGGGAGGGAAGCTGTCCAACAACTACATCTTCCTGCTGCCAGTGCCCAGGTCAGGGCTCAGTTTTTGCTGGCAATCTTTTTCTTACGGGCAGAGACCAGATCATAGAAAGGATCCTGTGTGATACTGGTCCTGGAAATAAGAGGAAATGGGAACAAAAGTAAGAGATTTAATGCTGGAGAACAGCAAAGGCAACTTAACTGAGGAAATGGGAACAAAAGTAAGAGATTTAATGCTGGAGAACAGCAAAGGCAACTTAACTGAACTTGCACAGAGATACCTCTCACCAAAATATAGGACTGGAGATCTGCATACCCACAGCAGAGAATTTAGCTGTGGCTAGAGATTCTCCAGAAAAGACCCTGAAACTCTGAAATCAAGAGGTACTACAGTTGGTAGACTGCAAACATTTTCTTCCACCCCCTTTTTCAAGCTGTGGTGGCTGAATAAACTGCACAACAATTTGTCCCTGGGACTGATCAAAGGCAAGCTCAGGCCTCCAGTTCTGGTTTTCTCACCTTATTGCCTCAATCCATTCATCACGTTCTGCTGGTGTGACTGCTGAGATCTTATAGGACTGATGCTTGCCTTCAACCACTTTCCCATCCGCATCTGTTTTGCAGGCTTTGATCTTCTGCCCTTTGCAGTTAGGATTGAAGAGCTCAAAGCAGTTCTGTGAGAAAGGGAATGAAATGGAGCAGTAGGGGAGGGCAGGTGGACCAAGGAGACTATGCTGCCTTCAACTATGGTTGACAGGCTCAGAGACCTTCCAAAGGGGAGGAGAGCGTTCTGTCTCTGAAGTGCAGAAGAGCCTTTCCTTCCCCACCCCAAGAACCCCCCTATAAGTTAGATCTCCAGGCCACCCCTCTTAGGTAAATACACCCCTCCTGTGGAGGGCTGGACACTAAAACAGGCTTTATAGATAGACCATCAACAGTTATCAGAAAACACTTTTTGGGATCTGTCACTCTGCTCCATAATGAAAATTTCTCCCCCTTTTAAGTAGATGCGTCCTCTCTTCTGCCTGCCAGCACACAGACAGAAGGCACTTTTCCCAGAGCCATACATGACACATAAAAGAGTGGGTATGAACAAAAGATGCACAGACAAAGAGTGTCACTTCCTGGGATAGTTTCCTAGCACCACAGCACTGTCTGGTCTGTATGTTCTGTAACTCATTATGGAGAATCCCGGGGAGAGAAACTGAACCCACATCTCCTGGTGCAAAATGAGGAGGGAGTCAGCTGTGTGCCCCCCTAAACACACACACACACACACACACACACATGAAAACATACAATACAGCCAGCCAAAGGACAGCTCTCTGTTCACACCAGATCTTCCCTGGTAAAATACAATCATGTTTAGAGACTGTCATGTTTAGATGGGGGCACAAGGCAATTTGGAATGGCAGCTGCCCTCTGAAAAGCATGGCAAAAGTAGGAGATGGGCACCCTTTCTTCCCTCTGACCATCTGAGAACCTGCACTGACAGAGTATCAAGCAATGGATGCTTACTGGCTTTTTAGGATCATCCACCTTCCGGACTGATAGATTCTCCAGGGGGATAATGCCCAGAGGCTCTTTGTCCTGAAGGCAAGGAAACATGAATTAACACCCAACATACTCCCCACAGCTACACTATTTAGAGCCTCTCTGATTTCCCAGACATGTACCTTAGTGGGGGTGACAAGTGCAGTGTGTGCCTGGGGAACCCCCCTCCATTTACACAATAAGAAGCTTAGTTTACAGGAGATCACAGCAACAGCTGCAGTGTCCAGCCTCTCTCCTCCTCAAGACCAGAGGTAAGGAAACAGCATAGCAGAGAAGAGAGGTCTGGCTGGCAGCACAGGGTAGAAGGGAAGAGTTGTCCCCCACCCTCTGCTTCTTCCTGGCCCCTCAGAGGCTCATAACCACCCACCACACAATTTCCCCACTGGGAGTTAAGCCTTTACCGTGGTATACTCAAAGTAGTACAGGCAATTATCAGTCAGAATGAACCAACGGCGTTTCCAGGTTTTCACACGTCCTCCTAAAGGCAGTAAGTCAAAGGCCCTTAGTCACACATCTTGCCGTCCTCCCCACCGCACCCCTCCAAGCTCCAGTCCTGCACACACAGCCATACCCTCCCAGCTCTCCCTGTAGATCAGCCCCAGGGAGGCAACCGTGGTGCTCACTGCTGATGTGATGCCATAGGGTGGACACGCAGACACAGGGAGCCAGTTTTGCTCTGATGGGGCTGGGAATGGGGAGGGTGAGGGCTATCTTTCCGCGACCCGTTTCGAGCAGACAGAGCCTGCCAGGAGCTGGGAGGAGAGGGCAGGCAGCTGCTTTCAACAGCAGGTGTCAGCCTCACCCCACCGCAGCAGAGGGGAGGGAAGGACCGCAGAGATGCTGGTGCGCTCCCGAGGGAGATGTGTGGTGGGAGGCAGGCAGGTGGGGAATTCGGAGGAGCTAGAGGAATCCTCACCCTTACCTAGTTTCAGGAGCCAGCCCTCACGGCTAGGGTTGAAGAAAGTATGTGTGAGGTCATTCCCGTCATCCTCTGGAATGGAGAATGGCTCATTCTTTATGCTCTCAAACAGATTCTGCCCCAGAACGTTGGAAGCGGAAAGAGAGAGGGAAAGAGAAAGAAAGATTTCTGACAAAGCTAGTACACAACTTTCCTAAGTCCATCTGGTTCATCACTCTGTCCCCACAGGGGAGGGCAGGTGAATGGGGAGGGGAGCACTGGGGCTACGACAGTCCTCAGTCTACATCTCACAGCATCTCAAGGGGGCTCACCAGCTCTTTTCTGCATCCTGTGTCAAAAAAAAAGGCACCCAGTTTGGGAAGTCACAGGCACAAAAGTGTGCATCCTTACCAAGAGAGGTCTCAGTGACTAAACCCAGCGTGTCACACAAGTGCCACTGTGGGTAGTACTGTGGCACTGGGGGACACACGACACAACATGACAGAGACTGCAGCCCCATTTAGGCTCTGGACTGGTGGTGCCAAACACTGTTGAGAACTTGTATGTAGAGACCAACACACACACTTACATGTCCACAAGGAGGCACATTTCATAGAACAAAGGCTTTTGCACTGAGGCACACAAAGGGTGGCTGACATTCATAACAGCAGAGTGACAGGGAGGCAGGTTACTAGCTTTCAAGGGATACAAAAATGTTGCTCACATCATTGGACTTGCCATCATTTATTACACAAATTCCAAGCCAAGAAAAAAACCAAACCTACAGGCTCCTGAAAGTTCCCTCAAATTGCGGGAAAGAAATGACACACTGGAGAAAAATCTAAAGCCTTTACCCTGAGGGGATGCTGCTCAGCAAACCCAAGTGTGGGATGTAGGCAGCCTCTTCGACACAAGACACAAGCTGTTTTCCCCAGGTTGGTTGGGTAAAATTAAACACATGTAGGCAGGCTGCCCACCTCTACCTGGCTTCATAGGGCAGGTCTGATGCCTGCTGAGCCTTTGGGAAAACGATAGCTTCAGCTTTGTTGATGGATGCATCCCCTGACTCTGTCTCCCCTGCTCTGAATCTTCATACTCTGGGATCAGAGACACATGAACCTGCTGAGAGCTTCACGGATGCTGGAAGAGATCCTGACACTCGTTTGGTGCTTGTTAGTTCTACTCACTCAAAGGCATATCTTGGTGTAAGAGAGGTCAGGCACTGGTGTCCTGACTGATGTGAATGAACACTGGGGTCAGCTGAGACATTTAGGTATGAACAACGGAAAGGAATTCATAATCTGGGCCAGGGTGACATTGCCTGACACACAGAGAGACACACAAGAAACAAGACAGTCCTCCTGAGGGCTAGGACTTTCAAAGCTGGCCAAAAGAGTCAGGCACCCAACAACCTCCCACAGATGTGGGTGCCCCGTTCACACAACCTATGTGACACACAGACACCCACAGCTCATGTCTTCCTCTCTCACACAGTTATAATACCTGTCCCTGTCTCACACGGACACACTTAAAAGCACAAACTTTCTTAAACCAATACTACTATTCCCTAAAAGCCTCCAGCCCCGTCTCTCTTGGTCCATGTCCTCACCAACAAGCACATATGCAGCACCTCTCCAAAGCAGTTTCCACATTTTCCAGCTTTGCTTTTCTACATACTGCCCTCTTTCCTCGTGTAGCCCTTCCCCTTGTATGGCAGAAGGTCAACAGACCTGTATTACACTGAGACCTGTGGACCTTTGCTTCTTGGTGGACCCCAAGCCAGAGAGAAAAAGAGGGACTGATGAGAAAATGGCAGGTCTTCTTACCTTTAAGAGCTCTTCTGGCAGGTCCCCCCCATTGTCAATGCCTCTGTTGATGGATACAAATGTTTCAAAGGGGGGTTTGTCTTTCACATTGGGGTTGTGCAGACTGGTGTTGAGCATGATGATAGAGAAGGAGAGTATATAACAGGTATCTGGCAATGAGAAAGAAAACCAGGGTAAGTGACGTGTTAGAGGGCAGATCAATCCATATCCTTACAGGTGGCTTGGTTTCCAGGCAGCAGAGAACAGTGTCATCCTCTCAGCTGTAGGAGGGAAAGGGAGATATTCTCTCTGCTAGGAGAAAGAGGGACAAGGGTTGATCTCCTGTGATGGAGGTGATGCCATCCTCTCAGGGTAATGGGGCAAGTTAGGTAGACCTGGTCTGATAATGGCTCTGCCAGCAGGAAAGTTTCTATGACCTATGTCTGCCAGTGCCATCCTTGCTGCAATGAGGTATAGGGGCTGGCAGCACTTCTCAAGTCCATTGCCTGTGGGGATGGACTGCAGCATAGTAGCAAAAGGAGAGCTGAAGACCCTCAGACTATTCAAAAGCTTCACAAAAGCTTCACAGGAGCTCGGCTGCCTCCTTCAGCTTAAGGGGAAACATCTGCACTTCCAAGTGATGTCCTCTGTGCTTTGTGAATGGAAAAGGAAGGCTCCTCTCCCTAGCAAACAGCAGTGCTCAGCTTGAAAGCCTGTCTTCTCCCTGTAACTACCTGTGGACTGGAACACTCCTGGATTACACTTGCAGTACCAGCTGGCAAAGGCCTCCATCATCCGGTCAATCTTCTGCGCTTCTCCAGGCAGGCGGAAGCTCCATAGGAACTGCCTATCAGGACCAGCATGCCAGAGAGTTAGTCAGATTGAGTGCAAGGGACATTTATCCTTTCCCTCAAACCATGGGACACCATGAAAATAAAAGTCATCCCATCACACTGGAGAGACAACTCAGCGCATGAAGCAGGAGCTCTGCTCCTCTCTCAAAAAATTGCCTGGGTTCATAAACCTCAAACACCCTAAACCCAGAAAGCATAACTGAGCGACATGGAAACCATGGCTCCTCTTCCCTAATGAGTGCCCTGAAAAGCAGCAGAGACCTCAAGAGAAAGAGCCCTGCCAGAAGGCTGGACTATAAGAAAACAGAGTGCCCTAAGACTAAGACTCACTTTGTCTCTGACATAACAGGCACTGTGGACAGACATGTTTTTTGGTGCAAAAATAACTTGCCCCACTCCCCAGTCATTGAAGCCCACTTTGCTTTTCCCGTCTTTTCTCTCTGCATGTGGCCAGTCCAGTCAAGGGACCACGGAAGAGTTCCCCCAGGAAGAGATGTTAACATCTCACAGAGCAACAGTCTTGGAGCCAACACATGCAGCAGGGCCTTGGGAAGCCCCATCTCAGCCCAGCAGGGCTACACAACCTTCCTGGGTGGTAAGACCCAAAGACTGAGCCGGCTTCTGCTCCATCACCTGTGTCCTGCATGCTTACTCACCTCAGCGCCTGCACCAGGTTGAGGTTGGCAAACTGGTGACACGCCACAAAAGCTTGGAGGATCTGAATGTTTGTGGGGTCCCTGGGAGAGGGTAGAAGGAAAAAAAGTCAGAAAAGAACCTTTACCCTACTCAGTTTGGATGCCCTTTCGTGTGACAACATGCAACCTGAGTCCATCCCAGCCTCCACTTCCTATGTGACCAAGAAGAAGCCAAGATGTACATTCTAGTCTGGGAATACTGACTCCATTACGGGCAGGAGGAAAAGTAGCCCATACAGCCAGCCTTAGCCACTCCAAAGGCCCCCCGCCCCAGGTGTACTGACCACCTAGCCCACTGCAGTTTGAGGTATCTTCAGTCTTGGCACCTGACTGAAGTCTGCCAGGGATCATCTAAAATGGTAGTTGAGAGGGCCCAGGCAGGACAGGGCCTCCAAAGGGCCTCCTCATCCAGGCTGAGTTGCTCACCTCCCACCCAGGTAGTCCCCAATGGCTGTCTTGTTCAGGCCTTCACCATTGTGGAGGAATTTGGCAATCTCCTGCAGGTTTGAGGACAATACCTTGTGCTCAATCAGGTACTGGATCCCCTGGGGGAGGAGAAGTGAGACAGTGAAGTAAGACAGCTCTGTGGGCTGATGAGAAAGTAGGACTCAAACACCCTGGTATCAGCCTTCCTTGGCTTTGATGATGTTGCCTTCTCTGTTACTCCCCAGATCTTTTATGGAAGAACCCAGCCATGTTCCCACCTGTATTCCTCTTCATTCACCATGGTGGGTCAGTCCCACTTCCATTTTAGCCCTAGATTTGGATAAATGTTTCACTGGGATGGAAAAATCAACCAAACAAAAAAAGGCAATGTAGGCTAAAAGTCCAAAAAGGCAAAGTCAAAATAGGTCATGTTAACATTTTCAGTCAAAATATCTTACTGTTCTCCTAAATGTCATTTTTTTTCTGAATTAACTTGACTTAAAAAAAATAAATGTTTGTTTAAAAGGAGACATAGTAAAAAAAATGTACTTGGACAGAAATATGGCCTTGAGATAAAATTACTTTTTCCTAAGTTTTCTTCTATGCCACAGAACAGAGAAGTCTGCAATCTCCTCAGATCCATCCTGCTCTGCCAGTAAGGATGGAATACATTTTGTAAGAAATATAAAGGGTCTGAGTTGGGCTGCACAAAGAGTCAACATCCTATTTTAGAGGGAATTCCATGATTTTCAAAGTCACAGAAAGTTAAGGGTTTTTTAAGATTCTTAATAATATCTAAAACCACTGCAAGTTTCCAGACCACATTGCAAGTCTCCTCACAAAATACAATAAAGAAATGAAAATTGGTTTAGATCCATCAAAATGTTCTACTTCAGCAGAACCAATTCACTTTGCCTTGTAATATATAAGAAACTATTTCTAAAATGCCCCAAAGAAAAAGCAGTTTCAAAAGAAGAAATTGAAATGTTTGTGAGATTTTTCCCCACTATTTTCTTTTCTTTATCCCCAGATGGAATTGGAAGATCAATTTAATTTTGCAAAGCATTGCAGTGATGATGTAGCTCCATTTTCCAGAAGAAAACGTTTCTCCCTAAAGGTTTCATTCAGCCAGATTCCTAATGCTTACCTCCTCTAGCCTCAGGAACTTGCCCTGAGATCTTGGAGGTAGGAACTCATTTAAAGTATCAGCATTGCATGGATGAAGTGCAACCTTAGCAATGAGGTGCGAAGAAAGTTCCTTGCATTGCAACACCACTCAGCCTATGGCATGTAGCAAAAGGGAAGCAATAAACAGAGATCTGCATAATATATGCACGTAGTATAACATTTCAACCAGGTTGATCAGCATTGAACTACTAAAGCTAAACTGGTTTGGAGTCAGAACGAGCTCAGGTATTTCCACAGAACATATATATTATATATGTAGATATACATAATATGTATATCCACACAGCATGGCACAGTGCCACAGACAGAAAAGCCTCTGGGGTCTCAAAAAAAAGGTCAGACAAAACCACAAAATGAAGCCTGCTCTCACGCAGGCTGTAAGTACTGATATTACTGTTCTGAGACAGCTTCCACTGGCAGAGGGATGTCCAGGGGACTGGCAAGCACTCCAGCTGTGGTGTGGGCACTGGGGAAGGCATCCTGAGGGTCTCAGGAGGGCAGAGGAGGAGACATGAGATGTTGTCACTCAGACCAGCAGCCACCCACGATACTAGCTGTGGTGGGTAGCTGGCAAGCAATCATTGAAGCTTGTGGTTTTCCTTACAGAGCTCAAAAAATGGTGCACCAGTGAGGAGGAAGCAAGACAAAGCTGTCTTTCTCACATCTTCTCTGCTTAATCATAATGATTTTAGAGCTTTCTGCAGAGGGCTGAAAGCTATGGAGTTTGGAGCACACTGGTCAGAGCCCCAGAAAGTAGAAAACTTGGATTCACACCACAGTCCAACCAATACTATCAAAACAAAAACTACTTCCAAAAGTACAGAAGCACTTTGTCTTCTGTTCTGAATTAGCTAAGCAATTTGACATTCAAAACTTCTCACCTTCTTACTTCATCCTCCTCCTTTACACTATGGCCAATTCTTAGCCTCTCACAGGCAAGAAGATCTGGGCTGGAGGAGATTTGGCTCTTCTGACACATTGGCAGTGTTAAACTGTTCTCCCTTTATTTCCCTTAGTTTTGGGTTGTACCTGATGGGGTGGCCTATAGGCACGTGATGGGGAGATGCAACACAGCTTGATCATATCAGGGGACCTTATTCAGGGACAGGGTGGAGGGTGCTACTAATTGGAGCCTTAGTGAGGTAGAAAACTAGCCCCACAGTACCATGCCATATGTAGTCCCTTTGACATTGGTGACTGCAAGTGGACCAGTAGCCAACAGGAGATCTTTCTCCTCGTAAGTGGAATGAGCAAATCCTACCTTCGCAGGGTCCACGTTGAATTTCTTCCGGCCCAGGGACAGAAGTTTATCCTTCTGTGATAGTTTGCTGCAAACACAAAGAAGGAGGAAAGTCAAGCTTAGAAAAAAGGTCCATGTTTCAATTCACTCACAAGGTAACTTACATGTCTCAAGAACAGTTGTCTGACTATTCAGGAATAAAGAGAAATCTTAGAGGAGGGAAGGGTATTCCTGTTCTCATTTCCCTGTCCTTGGTGTGATGCAAATTCCATAGATGTTTTTGTTTTCTCAACATCAAGAGAGAGACTTTGTAAACAAATGAATACTCATCTTGTCCCACTTGCCTGGTCTGCTCCCCAGGATTACTGTCTGCCTCTTGCCTCTCCTTTGCATTTTGGAAGCACTCAATCTCCGCAAACACTTCAGCAATCTCTTCTTTCAGCTTCTGCAAAAGAAATATGAGGATGAAGGGGATGGAGTGGAAAACAGCAGACGCATACAGAGCAAGTCTTAGTTCTTCCCTCAGTCATAGGAAAAGGACAGGTCAGATGGTCACAACTAGCCAAGGATGTCTATGAAATGGACACTGCTCTAGGGTCACCCTGACGGATTCCAGATGAAAACAATGGGACAGTGGGGCAGAAAGATGTTCCTATATCTGTTGTCAATCAAGACTGGAAAACTAAGCTTAGCCAGCATGGAGAATATCAGAGAACTCAGAATGGTGTTGATTTCAGTTCCTCAAACAATGTCAGATGTGAGGCTCCTTCCATTGTGCCCATTTCCTTCTAGCTTTTACTTTGCATAGCCTTGGTACACGTCCACGAAAGAGGAAGTGGAACCAGTAACTGTGAGGTCAATATGAACCTGAAGTGGCCACATTGTGAAACACGGAGGTTTTAACGTAGCTATCATTGAAATACCATTAAGCAGATGCCTGTCTTTAAGTGGAGAAAGAAAGGAGGAGGAGCAAAAGAAGAGTAATCACTGTCAAATTTTAAATCATCAATTGTAGAATTCAGTTCCCTTTAGGTCCATGACAGACCTTGGCCTTCTTGGCTGGATATTCTGTGTTGCCAAGGAAATGAAGATGTCTATATCTCCTTGCTTCCATCCTGTAGTTATGGCCCTCCTCAGAGCCACAGTGCATCACAGCTCTCTTGCAGGAATCACCCAAATTCTTCCTCATGCAAACCAGAATAAGCAGGGGAGGAAGCATTATTTTATGACAGATCTTGCCTCAACAAGGAGTAAGGATGTGGCCAAAGTATGCACCCAGATAGAGAAACTGAAGCTCTCCAGTATCCCATAATTTAAAAGGGCTTCTGGATTTCTGCTCTGGCCTTCATTCTGTTGTGCCTCATCAGTCTCCAGAGCTGGGAGTGTTCCTTACTAAGCTTTAGTTATTGTGCAAATGTAACAAAGCTGTGACCTTAGCTCCTGAATTTCAAATTATTATCAATTTTGTTATTTTATTCGCTGCTGTCTTTTGGCAGTGCAACTGGGAAGTCTTGACCCAAGCTCTCCCCTCCTCCCTACTCTCCCACCAGACATCCCCCCAACTCATTGTGTTAAAGGGTTTGCTAGATGCTCTCTGTAGAAATCCACCTGGGAAAATGTCTCTAGTTCCAAACACTCTCACCTAAGCTCATCTTGCTCCATTGGACAATGCATACCCCATTGGTTAATGGCTTTGGGATTTAGAGTAGGGGTCTGTGCAGTCTAGTAGCTTTTCTCTGTCCACAGTGGATAAAAAACATGGTATTCCTATTCAAATATCCTGCCTCCTACAGTGCACGTTGCCTATGCTGAAAACTGAAGAGATAAGAACCACACAGGCAAACCACACGCACATACATTCACAACCTGTTTTGCAAGAAGGGACAAGACACTACTCTGATTTGCAGCAGAGATGGTGACTCTGGAAGCCTAAGAAGTAATAGGTAGTTTTACTTAATCCTTTACTCTACACAAGGAGATATTGCACCTATTCCCCAGGCATCTGGATATCTTTATGTTGTGGGAAAAACAGTGCAAATCCAATGATTCAGTGCAATAAGCTCTCTCAAGTAGGAGACCCCATTCCATGGTGGTGGAGGCAGAACAGAATAGAAAGTGTACAGCACTATGCATGACCACAACATGATATTACTGACTGATTTTGAATCTGTCACTTTCAGACATTTTTGGAGTCTCTGGAGAAATGTTTGGGTCTCCTAAAAGAAAAGGAAAAACAAATTCAACCACAGAAACTTGTGTGGATGGTCCTGCCATCACACACCTCTGAAAGAGACAGGATCCATCATGGAGGACTTGTTAGAGGTCCACAAACCAAACAAAAGTTCAATGAACACAGCGAGATGCAGCAGGTAACTAGGACTGATATGTTATTAGCAGGTAATCAGTAATTAAAAATCATCATAAATGCTGAACCAGATCCCTGCCAGTATGACTTAGTAAAGTCATACTTATTTCCTTAATCCTAAATATGCAATCCCAGCTCATCATTGCTAATGAGCTGACCAACCTTTCTCAAATATCCCATTAGGGTAGTTGATGACTCCTGCAGCAGAGGGTACCACAGGTTGGATGTACCCTGGTAGCAAATACGCCAAGGCCACCTGAAGTTCAGAATTCAAGCTGGATCATGCCAGAGCAAATGTCTCCTGTGCAGGAGCACTTCTGCATGACCTGGACTATTACATGAAAACACTTTTTGATGAAGACAGTTTTGAGAAAGCTAGGGAGACAAGAGGAAGAGGATGGTCCTTACCTTAATGTCCTCCAAAAGCTCCTGTCTGTGCTGCCTGATTGTCTCTATTTCAGCCTCTTCAGCCTCACTCAAGTCAGTTGACCCTGAAAGAACAGAGTTGCCCATGAGAATATTACTGGGGCCAACATATCACAGGAAAAGCTGCCTTAGCCTCTCAGCCCCTATCCTCTCATAGGGTCATGCTACAGCAACTCTGATTTCTGTGTTTCAGCATCTATGTTACCTGCTGTTGCAGCCACTGCACCTCAGCTTTGCCCTGCAAATGTTTCTCAGTCCACAGCAAGCAGCACAGACCCATATAACCCTCCTAGCAGCCAGCCACTGCACTGGTAGCTCTCTGATCTAAGTCTGCAGCAACCCACCCCACCTACTCAATGGTTTTGCTCACTGTAAGCACAATGAAGAGGTCTTACCTCTTTGGCGGTTTTTATGTCTGTCATCTTTATATATGGAAAAGTGGTGATCTAATACTTCATCTACATCCAAACCTCCCATGAAGAGCCACTGGCTTCATGGACTGATCCACCACAGCTAGAGTCAGAAATGGCTTAAGAGACAGAATCAAGGTTTTTCAGGTCCGAGGGCAGGATCCAGGGGGATGAAAGCCTTGCTGAAGAAGAAGCATCTGTGGGTGGCATTGTTCTGTGGACTACAGACAATACAGAAACACAAGCAGGCTTCCTTGTAATGTACAGGAAGTTAAACAGATACCAGCAGAGCCAAAGCGACCACAAAATGATTCATAAAGGACTTAGAAGAATTGGGGTGACAGCACTGCTGCTAAATATAATCCAGGTGAAGCACAACCTCTTCAGCAAGGAGAAAGAGAAGGCTTCAGGCCTAGAGAGGCAAAACAGATGGTGAGCCCCAGGACAAAAATGGGACTCACACAAGGCTGAGAGCACTGGAGCTCCTATAAGGTCACTGCAGAACTTGCAGACAGGGACCTTGCTGCATCTAAACACTGCAAGACAAAGCTTCTCCAGGAAGCCAGGTCAGGTAACTGGATGCCCTGCTCCTTTGTTTCATAAGCCAAAATCCCCTGGGCCTTCTGTCTTCCTGGAAAAAGGGGAAGTGGCACCAGCTGCCTTGGAAATTCTCTTAGTGTGGATCTCACATGCAAAACAACTGCTATAAATATGACTGGGGATAAAAGGGGAAGGAACCAGCCAAGACAGACAGAAGGAAAAGGGGACAACGGGGACAAGGGCATTCATCTCATACTTCTTTCTTGTCACGGCCATAACAGCTCAGAGAAACCTTCCTTCCCTGATCCTAATCTTTCCCTCATCTTCCTGGCTGGTTGTGTTTCCATGTGCTAAGTCTGTCCTATTAATTTTCTGAGGCTGCAGCCTCTCTCCCATCACTTCTCCCCCTCTTTTCAAGCATTGCATTCCCTGAGGAGAGGCTGCTGAGCCTCTGGGAGGAAAGCACTGGGCAAGGAACCAGCACGAAGCCAGGACTGGGAAGGACCCGCATCCCCTCCACACTCTGCAAGCAGCCCTCACTAAGAGCTGAAAGAAGCTGGCTGCTGGAGCTGGTTGAGAGGAAAACCTGTGGCATCCAGCAGCTTGCAGCAGTCAAATCTGTATGAGGGGAAAACAAACAAACAAGTAAGCAAGCAAGAAAACAAACAAAAAGAAACAACAACAACAACAAAAAAACCCATGCAGTGGCTTTGCTGCTTGTTAGGTGGGTGGCTGACTTCCCCTTGAATGTCAGCTCTGTGCCTGTGAGTGGTGCCTGTGTCTTTCAGTTTACTTTATGTCTCCCACCATTCTGATGTCTGCAGGAGATGAGGCCAGCCTCTCAGCCTCCCCAGCTTTATCTCTTTCACCTCTACAGGGGCTGGTAATTGTGGAATCACTGGGGTGATTCCTGCACAAATTACTACTAAGACCCTTTGTCCTCTCTTTCTACAAAAGCTCTGTAGGACATACATGATGAACCTCCTCTTCCCCCACCCCCCAGCAAAGTCTGTAGTGTGGCTGATTGCTTTGCTTCAGTTGTTTTGTGTCTGCTGAAGCAGTCTAAAGCATCTCAAAGAGACATGAAGCTCCCAGAGGACACCATCCCACCCACACGACCCCAACCAAGACTGTAAATAACTTAGTCTCCCTTCCTTCTGAACATCTGAAAACCCCAGCTCCCAAGTGATTTACCTGTCCAGTTTGTCAGAACAAGAAAAGTGTGGGAAGGACTGCGTGTGTGGGGAGGACTGCATGTGTGGGGAGGACTGCGTGTGTGGGGAGGGCAGGGGAGAAAAAGCATATGAATCATGGAGAAGGGGAGGGAATCAAGGGATAAAAGAACAGGTAAGAGTGACATAGTAAGGAGAAAAATTAAGGGATCAAACTTTTAGAGCAATTTAGACTGAGCTGCAGGGAGGGTCCTTGGAAGGTCTCCTAAGTTTTCCTAAACAGCTTAAGTCCCTGATTGCCTTGGCAAATAATTCCAAGGGCAGTGCCTGCACATTACTCCACTTCCCAAACAGAAGGCCTAATGGTCTGCTAAAGGCTGTTTTGAGGCCTTTCATCAATGTTACAGCACACACTGGGGTCTACAGTTAGGGGAAGTGAACCCAAAAGTCTTGTTTGGGGAACTGTCCACAGAAAGGCAGCACAGACAGCAGAGGCAGCTGGGCAAGCAGCAGATGAGATAATTAGAGTAGGCTGCTTTGCCTTTCCTTCCCTCTCCATGTTGAGAACAAGCTGAACCAGCAGGAGAAGGACACTCCAAGTGAAGAGCCGCCTGGCTCGCTCCAGACACTTGGAATGGCAGAGGGACTTCATCCCTGCACCAGGGACTGAGGAATGGCTTCAGCTTCTTCAAAGTCCTCAGTATAATCAAGTTCCACTTCCCTCTAGGGCTAGGTCAGACACAGATGAAGCATAGCCCTAGTCAGGGTTCTCTGCATAGGGGGAAATTTCACCCCGATGAAGAACATGCCATGAAAACACCCACAGGTTTCAGGGGGATGCCTGTCAGCCAAACCAACGCTGAAGTCTTCCAGTTCAGACACAAGGCATAAAAACCTGGCTGGTGTCCTCTCCAGAGAGGACATGAAGTTCCTGCTTGATGTTTATTTTCAGAGAGAAAATGTTGAAAGGGAAGCACATCAGCATCGCATTTGTAGGGCTTACACTTGCTCTTGAAGTTCTTTTCCCACTCTCAGGGCAGACACAGATAGAAAGACCTGCCAGTTCTTCATGAATTGCCCAGGCTTGTATTTTCAGTGCTGTCACCCAAAACAGAACACAGACTTCAATTTCAGTTGTGGTGACTTATGCCCTCAGCCTCTCCACCTGGAGGCCAGGTCAAAGTTACCCAAAAGTCTGGGTGCAGTGGCCAGCAGAGTACTGTGTTTGCTTTTCCCATTTCCCATCACAACGGGCTGTGCAGAGCTGCACAGGTGCTAAGTGAAGCTTTCAACGCCAAGCAGAAGTATACAAATAAGAAGATACTTTGGAGCACAGAGGTAAGTGGGAAGTGACTGCCCAGGAAAGCTGGAAGGATGGACTGCAAAAACAGTAGGGCAAGGTTATGAAGAAGGACTGCATCTGTGGCACTGTGACAGATCATCCACGTGTTACCCACCCACAGTATAACAGCAGAGGTTCATCTGGCCCATTTGCAAGGCAATGTAGGGTTGTGAGTGTGCCTGCTAAAAGGTCTGGGCACCTCCACCCATGGCAACACACAAGCAGAGAAGCCTGATGGGCAACTTCTGCCTGGATGAGGCTGTCTGGTGGAAGAATTTCACCTGAAATCCTTTTCTTTTTTTATATGGCTGCTGTGCCATCTCCAGCACAGAGCACCACCTCCCTAGCCAGGTACCAGGCTGGTACTAGTTCCTCAATTCTTTTCAGCCCAATCTGTCTCTGTCATGTAGCCACTCCACAGTTCTCTTCCAGCTCGTGTCAGAAGAAGTTCAACATGGACCTCACACAGGTTTAATTTGCACATTCCAGCTACGAGGGGAAAGGTGTGAAGAAGTATATATGTCACCTTCTGGTCCCCTTATCCCATATGACAACTTAAAGTAATCAGGTTTGCATGTTACACACACACACATGTTACACACACACACGCACAGCCCTGACACAGGTCTCATCTGCATGCAGCTGTGGCAGAGAGGTGCCTGCCAGGACCATTGCATCTCCAGGTAGGAGTGGCTCCCAGAAAATCTGTATGTGCACCTCTGACCTTCAAGAAAATCATGTCACAACCAAGCAACTTTGAACTCATCCGGTGCTCTAAAGCTCACGGGGAAACTGCATCTGGCGGCAACCTTTGCTCCCAAGGTAGACCAGCGTCAAACAAGACCACTTTCCCACATAGCTGTGTAGTAACAGGTTGGGGCTGAGCAGACATCAGTTAGAACCAGAACATCTCTTCAGGCATTGCTTGCCTCCAAGCTCTGCCTCTAGCCAAAGCTGAGCAAACTTGCATTGTTCCTGAGCAGGACCTCTTTGTGCTGTTGCAGTGCATAACTTTTAAAACATAATTAACTCCGTAACACATAACTTGAGTGAATGACTGTGTCAGACCATCAGTTCTAAGAGCCTCAGTTTCTGTGGAAGGCACACTACAAGGCTACCTGCCTCATCCCATGCAGCTTGTCCTGCAGAAGCTTTGCCCACAGCTGCTTTAAGGTCTGGGTGATCTGAAAAGACCTATCTTCACCAACATTCATAGCCAGAGGCTGACAAGAGCTCAGCTGACATACATGCCACCAATTTCCCTGACAAGCAAGGCTGGTATGTGGTTTGAGCATGCCCTTTCCTTGGCTACCCACCTAGGAGCTAAAAGGTGCAGAACAGTTGAAACTTGGCATTGTTCTTTCCCTTCACTCTGTGCTTCATTTCCTATACGCAGAAGCTTGTGAAGACAGTCAGACACAGCAGGGCCATTGCATGATGATCCCTTTTCTTCCTGGCCCTTGTTCAGCCTATTCCCGTTCAGCTCTCCCTATCTGCTGCCTTTGCACAGACACACACTTCCTCAGCCAGAGGCTAGAAACATTCAGTCTGGCAGTGTGCCTTTCCCTGCTGAATCCCAACTACTTTTTCCATCACCTGCCAAAGTAGTAAATAAAACCTGAGATTTCTCTCAGCTCCTCAGATGTGGCTTATCTGCCCCCACCCACATCTGCCTTTTGCAATTATTTCAGGATCAGGCAGGCCTACCTGCATGTCACTTGGAGTTTGCAGGACCCTAATACAGTAATTTACCTTTAACATGGACATAAAAAAGAGAGGCCCCAGTACCAAAAACCTTGCAAGCATATTGCACTGGGTTACCCAGCTGCATGAGAGGCGCTGCAAAGTCAAGCCGGCTCCTGGGGGCTGTATGGAAACACCACTAAGGAGCTTGCAAGCCATGCCAGAGTTGCATGAAGAGAAGCCAAAGCCTATAGGTGCTCATCCCACGTGTCACATATACTCCTGATACTCCCGAGGCAGTCCCCAGCTCAGCTTAGGATCACCAGCACAAGGGATCACAGCAGCAGACATTCTCAGCACAAAGACCTTTCAGATCAGTGGGAAAATGTCTCCCAATGTGAAAGGAGTGGCTTACGGGAGAGCAAGCAAAAAGAAACCCATGCCTAATGCTGAAGGCTGACAAGCAATTAACTGCACCACCAGGGATCTTTCACCATCTCATTCCTGCAGCCACCAGCCGCAGCATCCACACTAGCTGCTGGGATCTCATGGTGTGCTCTGCCCTGTCAAACTGAGCGCACAGCCCTCACAGAAAACAAGGCAAAAGATGGTCAAGGCTTACCAGCAGGACAAAAGTCCATCCTGAAGAGTGCAATACTTTTCAACAAAAGTGTTGTTCCTCCTTGCCTTCTTCTGCTCATTCAGATCCTTCACAGAACTGAAACAACTTGGAGCCAGTGACCAAGACTGTAGCAGCATTAGGGGGGGCGGGTTGCCCCGTGACTCCGCCCTTCCTCACCTCGTCCCTCGACCACATCTCTTGAGCTTGCATCAGTGAAGGAAACTGTATATGCATACCGCTGTGAGCTAACAGGGGCTTCTTGGCTACTTCTGAAATGCAAATCCACAAGTGCATTTCCGTCCCTGCAGCTTTTGGGGGAATCTCTGAGCACATACCTCTGTTTGAGGGAGCAGTTTGAAATGAGCAGTGAGAGGCTGGTAGTACTCTGGGTTTTTGTTTGAGGTACTCGGTGGTGGAGGGGGAGAGGAACTTCTTTATTCAGAAACCCCATCTGTTTCGGGAAGTGGTTTCATTTTAAAGGAAAGATTCTTCCTGTGTTAATTCTGCAGCAGGTGGTGGAGGGATGAATGCTCCAAAATTGAAGGATTGTTATTGGAGGGGAGAAGAGGGTCTTTTTCTTTTCTTCCCTCCCACACTGCCCACTAAGTGGCTTGTACTTTCAGTCTTGTTCCTTTTTTTTCCAGTAACAAACTCTTTTTCTTGAAAAGCCTTGTAAGGATGGAGTAAACTGAGGAGGAATGGAGTCATTTCTCAGCTGGTGGGGGAGCTGGCATTAGCAGGACAGTTTTGAAGGGACTTCTGCTGCTCTGTCCACTTGCAAGGCAGAGGAATGCTCTTCCTCCATCCCCTGCACACAGCCCCAGAAGGCTGTACACTTCCCCTTGACTTGTATTGAGTTGCCATGTGATTTATGTGGTAGATCTCTGATGTAGGCAATATGGGAAAAAAGAAGCATGCAGGAGAGCACCATGTCAGATTGAATAAATAGGTCAAGCTAAAATTCAAACCAGGTGTGATGCCCAAACAGGGCTTGTGCCTCCTCTAGCAGGACTGAAACTGTAGACAAATGGCTCGTCTCCATGCACAAACACTTACCTCTGAAGCACTCTATATCCTTACCTCCTGACCTGTTGCTGTCCTTACACAGAAGGCCTTGAGCAGGACAGCAAAACAGGTCCAGGCTTCTGCCTACCATCTTTCAATGACATCTTTCCATGACAGCACAAGGTAGAGTTTGCAAGAGCATTGCATGTGTAGAAAAAAAAAAAAAAGACCCTCAGACTTGGTATGCAGTGGGAGCTAGCATCTATGTACACTTGCCACCATTTAGAACAGGTTGAACATCCTTGACTCAGTAGGAAAGGAAGAGCTATTACCTTCCCACATTCCCATTAGCTGAGTCTGGACTGAGATCCTCTGGAGGGAGTAACTGGCCTTTTAAAAGGTTTGATGCAAAAGGTAGGATCTGCCTGAACAGTCTGGCTAAAGTCCATTGATCTAGGGCCATTCACCCTCACAATGAAAGACACAGATTGCCCTCCTTTCCTATCAGCCTCTTCCATTTGCTCTAACCTGTGGTTATGCTATAGGTTCAGTGCTGTTACTGAAGATGACAAGCACTCTAATGAACCCCCAGTGAAGAGTGGGAGATATCCCAACCTTAAAGATGTCAAGGGGTAGCAGAAATCCAGAATGAATGCACACAGGCAGTGTAGGCAGGGTTAAAAATAACCTACAATCTTTAGGAAGAGTCAGTGGTAAACATTTAGCACCTGCTTTCCATTGTTAGTGTCAATATTTTCAAAGAACCAGCTAGGAGCTTATTTGGGAGGGGTAAAAGGAAGAAGGGAGCAAACTTTATTAATGCAACCTGCTTTCAAACCGTTACACCCATGTCTGCCCTGACCCTCATTATATCCAATGTCCATGCTTAAAATTTATCAGAATCTGCCTTTGGGTCACAAATTGCCAAAAGCCCACCCCTTGTAAACTCAATTTCTGTCTTGAGGTTCTGGGCCACATCAGAGGAGAATTCACTGCACCACAGTCTGGCCCAGTGTCCCCAGTTCCTGTACTGGGACTGGGTCCAGTGTATCACCTCCAGTCCTTCCATCATTGTTTTCTACAAAAAAAATTGTTTCAGCAATATTGCAGATGACATCAAGCAGACAGGCCAGCCTAAAACACTTCCTTGAAAGACCTGATCTTGCCTGCCTCAAAGGTAGGTGACATATATATAGACAGCTTCATCAGGGCTGTTCTTGTTCTTGTTTATGTGTCTGTGGCCAGGTCAAACCACAAACACCCTGCAAACACCAAAATGGATGCCTCTGTGCACTGCAGAAGCACTCTTAGTCACTCCAAAACAGAGAGCAATGGAAAATCTGTACCTGTGTCTCTAATCCATACTTGCTTCATTTCTCAACTCCTTGATGCTTCCTTCTTCTCACAGCTTTTCCTGCCTGTCTGTTGGAAACCCTGACTGCCCTGTTTTGAGACCTTACTTACTAATTCAGTTCAATGATCACTTCCACTACTTTTATTCTCCTGGTTCTGGTAGCCTTGCTTTTAACAGTGGTTGGCCTTGATGCACTTTAAATGCTTTCATTTCTTTCAGCCAGAGGTGTCTGAATGGGAAATGTACCACTAAAAAACTGCGTTAAGTCTATTTCATGTAAAAATGAAGCACCTGTTTCATGTGAAAATGTTTTCTTATGAGGGTACACAAGAAGTGAAACAGGATCATGCAACTAAACTAAGCCCAGAGCATCTCCCATTCTTTCCCAAGTGCGGGGTAAGTATGTGTCCCTCTCCAGGTACATAGTCCCCCATTCATTCACATGGTGCACAAACTAGTTTGGTCCCAGGCTTGCCCTGGGGAAAAACAACCAGTTCCTCTCTTGAGGAAACCTAGAACCAGGTGGAAGCTGAGTTTTCTTGATCATCCCAGACACATAATATGGATCTGTAGTGAACTCATGTGGATACCTACACTACCCCAGCGAGCAATGTGTCCAAAAATGCCCTTAAGGTAAGTAATGTGTGTTCTGCGGTCATGGCGTGAAAGGGCTACAACACAACCCTCCCATGATTTCAAGAGAAAAAGGCAGCAGAGAACCAAAGGGAAAAGCAAAGACAGAGAGAATGAGGAAGAACAAGGGAGAATGAGAGTAAGGAAGGAAGGAGAGGAAGAAAGCAGGAAACCTAACAAGCATGAAAGCACACCAGCAAGAACACATAAATATTAATTATGCCTCAGGGGCATAGAAACATCCAATGGATCCTAGGGCAGGTGAGATTTAAATGCTCTACAGTGTGGTCAGAGCTAGTCCATAGCCAGCAGCTCAGAGTACATGGATTCTCCCACTGGTGCTATCAACAAGGCCAATGTAGATACAGCCTAGCTCAAATACAGACTAAGAAAACAGAATTTGACATGCAGCAAAAATTTACTTAAGCTGAAAGATACCCACATCCAAGGGATTCACTCTTACACTGGGCACTGATTCTGGCATCTTCCTTCTTCCAGAGAAAGCTGTAACCTATACATTAAAAAAAACCCAACTATGATGACTGCAGCAACATCTGGGAAAAGATCAATGTGGATGAGATCAAGGAATGCACTCCTTGGAAAAGCAGGATATTGGAGAAAGAACCAAACAACATTTTTCAGGTGACAGAGATTCAACAAGGCAAGGAGTGGAGCTGGAAATGGACGCTCCTTGCTCCAAGACATACCTGGCTCAGAGGTGCAAATGAAGTTCTCTTAACTGTGCAAGAAGAGATGTCAAGGGCATGAGAGGGGGTGTTGAGGAGCCTGCATAATATCAGGGTAAGTGAAGGGGACTGGGCCAGGTCAGATATGTCTTGGGTTGGATTAAGGTGGGATTTGGCTCTTTTGGTCCCCTCCTATCACTCACGTTCACATCCACCACCCCACAGGTAATACAGTGCTTCTCCTGTGCCTCCAGAGCTGGCTGTTAGGAGCAGGGACAGGAAGAGCCAGATCCCTGGAAATCAGCGCTTCTGATACAGGACTGGGGTTAGATCCAGTGATTGCTTCTGCCAGTGCACATCCTTCCCAGCTGCGGTTCTCCCAGGCTGGGGCTGTGCAGGCAAGAGGTGGCAGCATGTGTAATGGGGGCCTCCAGGCTAGTCCAGCACTTCTCACCTCATCAGGCACGGGCAGGTTAGGCAGACTGCTGCAGATCAGTACTCCAGGCTGTTCCTTGTGCCTCCTATGCCACGAGCCATTTTTTCTCCCAGGATGCTCCCTGACTGTACACAGAGACTTAAAATGCAGTTGGAAATACCTGTTGTTCTGGTGGTCACAAAGGAAAATATCAAACCAACAGTGTGGGTGCACTTTCTTGCTACCTCGTATACTCTTCAAATGATTGTGCAATTAAAAAGGAAATACAAATATTTCCTACTATTTTCAAGCAAATAAAGACCGTGACAATGTACTATATATCTTTCTGTGCTGAACATGTCAACTGTATTCCCACGACTATCCACACAGAGACAAAGTACACATCTGTACAAATTCAATAGCCCCTTCAGGAAGTTTAGCTTGCCATTCAGGTTGGGCTTAGGGATTGCAGTATGTCAGGAGATAGTGTAGCACTTTTTACACAGTATTGTGGGAATTATGAACTGCACAGGCAGTATTTTGATGCAAAGTAAAACAGCACTGGAGCAAAGACAATAACAGGATTTTTCATAGAACAACTGGAATAAAATAATCCTTGTTCAGTGTAAGGAGCAACACAGTGACAGCCTGAGCAGTAGCTCAGGATGTAAATGTGCGGACAGTTAAGTAAAGCTACTAGTGCAGAGTACCTGGAATAGCTTGCCCTCAACTGCTTTTACTAATTCAAGGCACTGGATCTATTTTAAAGGTAGAAAGATGGTGATTATAAAAGGCCACAGGAAAAAAAACAATCTACCCTTTTCTAAGATTACAGGAGGATCACTTAGAGTCTGATAAACTTGAATGAAGAGCCAGAGGGATTTTTTTGTTGGACTCTGAAGGGCAGCAAGACTGAAGCTTTATGCCTTTAAAAAAAAACAACAACAAAACGGTAGAGGTCAAGCAAAAGATTTTACTTCGGTAGTTCAGGAAATACTAGTCTTGCAAAACAGAGTAGCTATAGTTTTCCTTAGTACTCTAAACAGCTCCTTTCACTTCCTTGATGCAGCCTTCCCAGAAGATATCATAGCTTACCAGTAAAGATATATATTAGATCTGGTTTTATAAAACATAGTATATCTAACATCTGATAATGTATGAAGAGTGCTAGCAGGCCGGGGAGTCAAGTCAAGTAGTTGACACTCAAGAATTTACACGTAATCTCTAGCCCCTGTTACCTCCCCTCTACAACAGGCAGGTGAAAAATATTGTTGAACTATCTGGGCACCTCGTGGGAAAGGATGCACAGTCAGATATTGATCTGTACTTATCACCGTTAAGTAACAGAGTGGAATCAGCAAGATGGGGGTTGTCACTGGCTGAGAATAAAATGTCTGTAAGAATGGAAACCCATATCAGAATCACTGGGAACTTGCAAAAGTTCAGAGAACCAGATAAGACCAAGCCATAAAAACCCAGTATGATTTAGAGTCTGTGAACAACTTCTCACTGAGGGAAGTGCAAGTGCGAAACAGCCATCACAAAGAACCTGATGCCCAAAGGTCTGTTCCATGGTATTTTGCTTACCCAGGTACAGATGAAGAAGAGGTGGAGGTGAACCTCTCTCAGTGCTCCAGGTCGGAGGATGGCAGTGGCCCTGCTATTTTGCCCTAAACTGGGAAGGCTGAGAACAGTCACACTTTGCAAATAGAGGAGTTTCCATAACATAATGCACCAGGAACGGACCACCTGTCCCTGACTGCAGCAGGACTGGTCTCCAGTAAAGGCCCCGAGTAAGACAGGTCCAAGACTCGGTAAACCCCATTTGCAAGTTAGTTGCTTATGAGTTACATTGTACATGTCGGTAGCTTGTGTTCAGTGAGGCTGGATTAGAAACCTTTTTTCCTAAACTTTTGGTTGACAGGGTAAACTTAGGCTAGAGAAGCCCTTGGTATGGCTGTGTTGGAAAACAGACCCTGTATGAAGCATCTCCACAACATCTCTAACAGGGACTGCAAAACATCATGGCCTGAGCTGCATTGCCCCACTTCAGTTACAACCTGAGCTTTGAATTCAGGGCAGGCTTTCCAAACCAGCCTGGCAGTCAGTGAGAAACCACAGCAGTGAGGGGAGAGGGGGGCAGCAACCATCAGGGGGTGGGAGTTTTGGAGAAACAGCAAAGCAAGAACTAAAAGCGGGAGGCAGGTGGTATGCGTGAATGGGGAAGTGGGAAGACGCAAAAGAGGAATATAGCAAGTAGGGACAGTTTGCAGCCCAGCCAGGCTGAAGTAAATTATTCTTTTTCCTGCCCAGCACACACAGAAGAGGTCTCACAGCCACTCGGGATTGCGTGAATGATAGCTTACAGAAAATAAATCCTATTAGGGCCCAGGGTAATAAGAATACCCACTTGGCTGTGCCGTGTGTGTGCAAAAAAATGAGCCTTGTGTTCCCCCAGGAAATGAAGGATTGTTCCTGCTACTCTATGCTGAAGGACAAGCCTCATGCTCAGCTCCTGCCCTCCTGTGCAGGGCTGTGAAGTGCAAACATCATTTCTGCAAGAGCCCCCTCACCTTTTTCCCACCCTCCCTAAGGGATCAGAAACCCACAGAAAGAGAGGGGGAGATGGAGTGGTTCTCGCTGCTTTGGATCCTTGTGGGGGGAAAAATGGTATCATGCATTTCCTCCCTTGCCTGCCATCTCTCATGGGTGCCATGCAAAACCAGCACAGATGGGTCACTCAGAGATGACCCAGCCCAGGGCCCTGGAAGTCTCTCACAGCAAAACTGTCTCGCTGAGCAATTCTTTTCCATCAGCATCTTCCTCAAACTCAGCAAAGGGAACAAGAGACCCCAGATGGGTGCTTGCCTTCCCTCAGCCTTGCTGCACATGCAGGAGGAAATTCATGCCAAGAGCACCTCTTGGTGGTGTGAGAGGACATCAAAGCAGCAACAGATCTTTATGTGCTCAGTTAAGGGTTATGGGTCAGTTTCCTGTAGTTGCTTTCCCGTTACTGCAGTATGTAACAACCGAGAGGTTTTAATGTAGCAGGCGCCAGCTGTTCTCAGAGTGATTACAATATATGTGTTATGTGAACGCAATATCCCATTTTTAATAATTTAAATATGATGGAAAAAACCACCCTAAAGCGTTTGTGTAGATCCTTATCATCACTTTACAGAGGCGCGGGTGGAGGAGGGGTGTTTATAGATTCACAGCACAGATCTCTGACTCAGATGGGAACTGACCATCCATAGCAGCAGCAGGCAATTATCTTCCAAAAGCAATTTGCCCAGAAGTGGGTTGGAGATATATCTTCTTGCCAGGGCTTCCACAGCTCATTGTTGGCTGTACAGAACTACAGTGTCTTTGACATGGGGCTCACTGGGACATGAGGTCTTCACAACAGTCCCTCCTCCCTGATCAATTTTAACCTGTTTTCTTCCCCAGTCCCTTCCATGCTGCCGGTCCCCCAAGCCCATAAGCCATACTACAAGGACAAAAGTGCACACTGGCATTCAGCAGGTCCTTGTTTGTCCCTGCCACCAGGTCCTGCTGTGGCACCAACCAGTTTTCCATCTAGTCTCCCTTAGACTGAATCCCATCCCTAGCCTCATTATCCTCACATGACTGTTACTGTCCCAGGTGAGACTCAATGTATTCTCCAGCTCTCCACAGCTCTTTTCCTTTCAGTCCCCATGTTTTCTACCCCAGGGTGTCCACTCTGTTTTTCTCACCCTGCTTCTCCCCAGGCACATAAGGGTTATTGGAAAGACCTGGTAAAAATGGAAATGTTCCTTTGGAGAAGTTGATTCCAAATGCCATTTCAACAGTGACCAGAAAGCGGTTAATTTCCTGCTTCATTGTCCCAGTCTGCCTGCCCAACCTAGAGCTCCCTGAATCCCTAAGGACTCCACCAGCACCAGCTCCCTGGGCCCTCACTTTCACCCAGATGTCTCCCACAGAGTCCTCTCAATGTGTCTGATTGCCCAGGAAGCTGCAGTGTTTTTTCTCCATCCACCAGTAGCACTCTCTAGAGCCAGATATACCTGCCTTCTCTTCTGACTGAATCCCTGTCTCCTGGCACACCATATTCTGCACCTGCCTGCCCTTTCCAGCTCCTCCCTGTAACAGCCTTTGTGACTCTCTCTTCTGTCCTCCTCTGACCTGTACTCCTATGGCCTGTTCCTGCTCTTGCCTGCAGAGGAGTCAGTGGGTTTCCTTTCTCCCGCTTCCCTACCACCCACAGAGGGAACACCTAGTACAGCTGGTCGCTTAGTGCTTCTGACATAGCCTCAGGACTTGGAAACGTTCCACAGTTGAGGGTTTCTGGGTCACGGCCAGCACTGAGTGGTGGATGGGAGAGCTCTTCTCCCAAGCAGGTCAGTTGCAGCAGCCTCCCATGGCTGCAGCAGCACAACAGTCACCAACCTTTGGAGAAATGCTTTCCCTCAGACTTCCCTCCTTCAGGAACAACCCAGCTGAAACCCCACTGTTCTTGGTCTAACTGGCCTTCTGACAAAGCCTGGAAATTCTAATTAATTCTGCATCACCACATCCCTCCTTCTATAAAATGCATCTCCTGCTCATCCACTCATCAGTTCAGGCTGGAGCACACAGTTGTGCACACATAATGCACTTTTTCAGGCTTAGTGTTGCATGGGAGGAGAAGGAAGGAAGAGGAGGCAGACCCTCATTTCAAGAAGAAAAAGGAAGGAGCAGAATCTCCTGAGATCTTTCTGATCCTTGTCTCTTCTTTCTTAGGGTGATTGCTTTCTTCTTGTCCTTGCTGCTTAGCTCTATAATTCTTTTATCTTCTGAGCACAATGAGTACAGGCTGAGAGAGCTGGGGTTGTTCAGCCTAGAGAAGAGAAGGATCTGGGGATGCCTTATTGTGGCCTTTCAATACATAAAGGGGGCTTACAAGAAAGATGAGGAGAGATTTTTTTAATAGGGCCTGTAGCAACAGGACAATGGGTTATGGTTTTAAACTAAAAAGGTAGATTCAGACTAGATATGAGGAAGAAATTTTTTACAATGAGGGTGGTGAAACACTGGAAGAGATTACCCAGAGAGGTGGTAGATGCCTCATCCCTGGAAACATTCAAGGTCAGGTTGGATGGGGCTCTGAGCAACCATCTAGTTGAAGACATCCCTGCTCATTGCACAGGGTTTGGACTAGGTGACCTTTAAAGGTCAATTCCAACTCAAACCATTCTGTGATTTTATGGTTCTATGACAAGATGGAAGAGATCTGGCAGCAGCTCCCACTGGCTGCTTTTGCACAGAAGTAGGGAAGAGGATAGATAGGGAGAAGCTGGTGTGCTGGAGCTCCTCTCGTCCACCAGTCTTGGCTTTCACAGTACTGGCAGGCGAGAGAAATTGCATCCCTTGATACATTTGCTCCACTTCATAGTGAACACACAGGTTCACACAGTATTTCTTTGCACTAGTAATCTGGGAAGGTGGGCAAGTGCAGCACCACAGGAGAGGGGGCGTAGAGCAGCCTTGGAAGCTGCTGCTTCCTAGAGGCTGCTTAACTTCCTTGTGCAGCCTTCACAGAAAGCATAGTTGCTTGTGATGTTTCACCATTGACACTCGGGCACTGGGAAGACCTGAAAAATCTTCATTGCCCCACATCACCCTACTACTCCCACTTCAGATTGCCTTCCCTGCTTACATCTCCTCCAAAGTTCGGATGATAAAGAAGGAAGAAATCTGCCCCTCCATTTCTCACCTTGCTTCTAACCCTTGTCCAGTTCCCCTGTAAAAGCAGTTTTTGGTTCCCCCAGCCATCCACTAGGATGGAGTGGGAAGGGAGTGGGTGAGACATGCAGGGAGAAAAAAATAAAATACAGCAGTCATCATCCCAACCATGAAGTCATACACGCCCCGCCTTCAGCTAACGGCTTTGGCCGCAGAACTGCTGCTGTGGTAGGAGGGGAGGAGAGACCGGAGGGTGACTGTCAAGTAAAGTTCCCTCTTCCACTTCCTCCTCCCTGCAACCTGCCGCTCACTGCAGCACAAGGACTGACACCCAGATTTGCCCGTGTCTCCCCACTGTTTGCCTCAGCTTGACTTTCCTTTGCCCCAGGTGCTGTCCTTTGCCACGGGTCCAGAGACATGCAAGCCATCAAGTGTGTCGTGGTGGGAGACGGGTAGGTACTCTGCTGATTTGCTGTGAATGCAGGGAAGGAGGGGTGGTGACAAGGGGCAAGAAAGAAGGTGGCTGCTTGGTGACACTTCCCTAGCTTTGCTTATGACCTCCTGCAGACTGCATTCCCTCTCCCACTTGGTCTTCACTCCCCAGGGCAAGGGACCTTCCTCTGGAGAGGGTGTGGAAGAGGGCATGTTGAAGGGCATCTGCAGAAGGAGCATGGAAAGTGGAGCAGGTCTGTCCCACACAGGGGAGGCGGTGGCGTTGCTGCCAGATTCAACCTGTAGGCAGGAGTCAGATTTAAAACCTGAGAGGTTTAAGTGTTGTCCTGCAGGTGAATGGCTCCTTGAAAGCCATCTGCTCACTGGGACTGACTGGGAGAGGGCATGGCACTATGGTCCTGATGAGACATCTGCCAGTATCTCTGCATTCAGCTTTTTTCGGCACGTTATCTCTGTATCAAGGTGAGGGGGAGACTGTTTGGCAAAGTGTTTCTGTGGGCACAAGGAGGAGGAGCACTTTTCACTGGGACAGGCACAAGCATGTGCCACTTTGCAAGTGGGAGGTAACAC
This sequence comes from Falco cherrug, assembly GCF_023634085.1. Taxonomy (NCBI): domain Eukaryota; kingdom Metazoa; phylum Chordata; class Aves; order Falconiformes; family Falconidae; genus Falco; species Falco cherrug. Next base: position 34,487,402 of record NC_073701.1, on the reverse strand, counting down.
AACCTTGCCTTCACAGCATGATGACATCACTGCCCATGTCCTGTGATCCCTGGAATTAGCATGATCTAAGCCATCAGTAACCGAAGCAGTCAGTAGTGCTAGGGGTGGGAGAGGTGGGGTGGACAGGGCCTCTTCTCGTGCTGTAGGATGAGTAGATGCAGGGGAGGGAGGGGAGGAAAATCCATGTTTGGCATGGAGTAGGTTAATTCATTTCCCAGCTAGGAGCTGGCCAGACTGTTATCTGGGGCAGCTATCAGGTAGCAGATGAAGAGACATTTGCAGCAGCCCCGCTCCCCACAGTCACTTCCTCCTTCAAAACTTGCCTGGGGAAGAAGGCATCTGCAAACGTAACAGTACATGTTAGGGGCTGGGGCAAGGCAGCGGGAAGAAGGAACAAGGTAGGACAGAGCCCCAAATAAAAACCGTTACCTCTAAGAAAAGTGCCCTGAAGGCTGCAAGCTAAAACTGGATGAACAAGTCTACTGGGCACTTATCTGTTGCCCTGTTAACCCCCCAGTTTCCCCCTCACACATTGCACTAATTCTGTAGCGACTCCTCAAGGCAGCATTCCCCTCATATCATGGCTAACCCCACAACATGTCCTGCTCTCAACCCCTCCAATGCAACTCATCTTAAGTATCTTCCGTCCTGTCATTTTGCTTCTCTGTGCACCTTACCTCACCATTTTACAACACAGCAGTCCATCTTTCCTGCATTGCCCTGAGCTCTTGGTTCACCACCTTTCACCTCCCTTCCAGCCATACCAGCCATGTCACCCTGCCTTGGCTCAACCTTACCCACCACAGGACCTTCTGCTGTCACTCAGCTAAGCCCCTCACATTGCTCCATAGATGTTCTGGCCCCACAGCCCCCTACATCACACATCACCAACCTCATAACAGTGCCTGAGTTCAGTTCTAGGAACCAGCAGGTGCCACTAACCTCACCTCTTTTCTTGGTAGCTTTGTTGCAATCTTCACCCCCTCAGTGACCCTTTGGGTTCCTCTCTTATTCAACCACACTAATTCAGAACTGTTTCCCTGCTTCCATGACTGACCCACTCACGGTGCCATCGATCTCCTGAGCTATTACCTTCAGGAAGCCTCCACGCCCTCCCTCAATATCTTTATGATAAGAAGGAAGTAGGAGAGATGGGGGGGGAAAGAAGGGACTGAGAGAGGAGGACCTAAGAAAGGGAGGTGTCAGAAGGAAGAAACAAGTGTCAGAGTGTGCCGAAGAGCTCAGTTTCCTCCTCAGCTGCCCCACAGGACAGTGACCAAGGCAGGTGCCTTGTGACGAGGGTGAAGATGTCAGCTGTGCTTATCAAGGGCACACAAAAGGCAGGGCTGCAGCTCTGTCTGCATCAGAGGACTTTGCAGGTATAGCTGAGATGGCTGGAGTATCCCCAGCGGCAGGATTCCAGCCTTTCCCTTAGGAAAGACATCTCCCTCATCCTGTGGCTGTGCTCGTAGGCTGAGGCGGCAAGTTACTTTCACCACCTCCATTTCACACATGCTTCAACTGCAAGATGGCCAGAGTTTTCAAGGCCACACAGACCTGAGGAAAGCAACCCAGGGGGAGGAGGACTCTCCTTCCCACACCTGTCCTGGCTGCTTTATCTTGCTCCGGCTTCTTTCCACTTCTTTCCCTCACCACAGGCTTCACCTTGCGCACCACACCTTCTCCTCCCCTTGATAGTCTCACTGTCCCCTCACCCATTACCCTCACACCGATGCTCCCACCCATTCTGGACCCTGCTACTACCCCAGCTTATCTGCACCCCACCCTGCTGCAACATGGCTGTGGGGGAGGCTGAGAAGAGAGGAAGCACCAGCTTCTAGCTCAGAAACACCACCAGCAGCCCCCGTCAGCCACAGGGAGAGGCACCTTGGTGGCTGCTTACAGCTCGCTCTGCGAGTGGTGCTGCAGATTACTGTAGCTTACCATAGACAGGCAAGACTGGGCATTGTGGCTGTCAAGAAGAGCTGCTATCAGCCCCTGGCCACTGCACCTGCTGAAGCAGGCAGGAGTTACTGCGTTCAGGGGCTGTAGCTGGCCGGGCAGCCCTGTCATGGTACTCCCAGTACACCTGTCTGGCTCTGAGCGTACAGCACTGTGCATGCACTGGAAAACAGGTTCTCACCACCAGCTCAGGGTGGATGGGTTTTAGCTGAGTGATCCCTGTACCAGACAGTAAAAAAACACTTTCGTGCTTGAAGACAACAAACACTTCTGGGTGACATCCTGTCTTTTTTCCTGCCGATTGTCTAACCTATTGTTATGCACAGTGTGGTCCTGTGAAGGTGTTTCTGCTTTCAGGGGTCTCCTGACAGGGTTAGCTTAGAGGTGTGGAAGGATTACCACATCCCCATCTCACCCTAGCAAGACTGCCTGCACTACCATGACTTGCTGCTATTTTTTTTCTTTTGCAGAGCTGTGGGGAAAACCTGTCTCCTTATCAGCTACACTACTAATGCTTTCCCAGGAGAATACATCCCCACTGTGTGAGTAATGCATAAAGAGGTCCTGGGGTGGGTGGGAGGCATGGAAAGCAGGATGCAAAGGGGGTGCAGAACCCCCTTGTTGTGCACTTTGAAGGCAGGGTTGCAATTTCCATGTCAGCAGAGGAAGGGCTGCCAAGCCAGTGAAGGTGCCTCTGCACTTCAGATCTGTCACCTTTCAGCAGAAGCACAAGTGGCCTTATAAACTCCTGGTACCAATGGGATATTTGGCCCACACAAATCAATCCAAAGGCCTATCTGCCAACTGAGTTTAGAAGTAGTAGATGGGGTCCTGCTAGGCAAAACAATGAGGCACCAGGACACAAATATTGGGCCAGACCCAAAAGAAGGCAGTTGGATGGACAAGGGTCTTCACTTCCTTCCTTGTCCAAGGCACCTGCTGTCATGGGAGTAGGCACTGATAACCCTGATGGTAGAAGTGCACGATTCAGCTCAGTGCCAGAGTAGAATTGCCCTATGCAATCAAATGAATGTACGTGCACGGCTGGAATAGACCTGCAGACTGTTGGAATAAGGAGCAAGCTTAGGAATTCTTTAATTTGAGCAGTCAGATGCATTTGTTTCCCCACAGTGCATGGGGATATGTTTGGGGATGCATACCACATGCGTTTCTACCACACCACTGGGATATGGAGTATGACTACATGCTCCCGGAGGTGGAAAAAGGAGCTAGGCACAGCATGTCAGACTGCCAGCTCAGGTTCAGATTCCTTGGGAAGGACAGGTGCAGGAAAACTCAGAGCCTCACTTTTTTCTCCAGACCAATTTGCAATGGCTATTGCAAAAAAAATGGCTGTGGCAGCAAGAACCCACCTTTTCTCGGAAGCTGGTTCGTGGAAGGGCACCATCCCTTCCTAGCATGTAGCCATGAAATGACTATGCATTGTGCACACATTCTCACACACTGTTTCTCCTGCTGTGTGAGGCTTGTGTCTGGAGATGTGAAAGGGAGGCCATTTTATTCTCTTGGACTGCATGGCTTATCTTACGACGGCAGTGTATGCCATAAGCACTTCACAATGTCTTTGTGTTGGTCCCTTCCTAACACTGGTTTCCCTCACCTTAGCCTGAAAAAAGTATACCAAAAGGAACAGGAAATAAAGTTTTCTAGGACAAGGGGAGGAAGATCTCTATTGATTTAATATCCTTTTTTTTCCATTAAGCCTTTGCCCTCAAGCATACAGTCCTGACAGCTGTTCTCAAATATTTCATGCTGGGTTGTCAAAGAGTTGAGGTGACACAACTTGGCTTATTGGCCTCAGATCCAGCAGGGGAGTTGGGGAGTGCAGGGCCCTGGGGGAGCTTCAGGGACATGGGTAGCTTTTTACATAAGACATTTCTTCACTTTTAAGAAGAAAGCTGGGGTTTAGAGCACAAAAGGTAGACAGGGAGTTGGCTACAACAGACACAGTTGCAGGAAGGATACTGGGGAAAAAAGTGGGAAACTGAAGGGTTTGTGGATCTGCATGCAAGGTGGCAAAGGTGGAGCTGGAGCCAGACACCTGTCCAGGACGGCTAGGTGGTGGGGAAGAGGTTGATGTTGAGTGGGAAGTCTGTAAGGTTCACAAGGAACCAGCATCACCCAAGTGAGCTGAGAAGAGAAATCATAACCCTTTGCTCCTGGGTGCACCTAGTGAATCCCACCTACACTACTGGAAGGGCTCCTTCTCCTGTTTGAGCTATGGCCTATGTCTGTGAATTTCAGGTTTGATAACTATTCCGCCAACGTGATGGTTGACAGCAAGCCTGTAAATCTGGGGCTATGGGATACTGCTGGACAAGAGGATTATGACAGGCTGAGGCCACTCTCTTACCCGCAGACGGTGGGTCACACTCCACACCCCTCCTCCCTTGTTCCTCCCTCAGATATGCCTCCACCCCCTGCTGCAAAAATCAACATTTGCCATAAAACAGTGATAGGACTATTCTTGACTCTCTCTGCTCTTTTCTGAGAATCCCTCTGTTAGTATACAAGTGCCTTGAAACCCTAAAGGTAAAAGACATCTGAGGGTATTTTGAAGTCTTTCTCTAAACTTCATTACTGGTGTAACTTAGAAAGAAAATTCAGATCTTCAAAGATACTTAGAAGCCCAGATCACATAGATTTCAGTGTGGGGCAGATGCCTTACACAGCCCTGGTAAAAAACCCTCCTTTTGTGAAGTTAAAGGGGCTCAGGGAATTAGGAGCTGAGGCAGAAGCTTCTCAGATTTTTTTGAACTCCACTATTTTGGCTTCTGCCTTTTAAAAGTGATCTAGTGTGTGGACAAATGTATATGATCTGCTGATGCCTCAGCTAAGCCCAAGACTAGCAGAACAAATGGATGCCTTAGTTACTGTGTTCACCAGCTTTTCACCATGTTGACAGAGTGATTTCAGGGTTTAAAGATCACCTTCACTGGAGGATGTTGTTCCAAGCAGTGTCTTGAAAAGCTCAGAAAGACCCTGCTGCCTCAGGTGTTGGTCTGAATGTTGCTGTTGCAACTGAAAGGGCTAGGAATTGAGGGCACTATTTGTTTCAGCTAGGTTCAGCCACCTAAAAGTTGGATGCCTGGTATAAGATGTTTACTCCCTCTGCAGTCAGTGCAAGCAGGCACATTTCTCAACAACATGCTTGCACCTGCCCCCAGACACATCCCAAGGATAGATGGGGGAATTGTTCTCCAAGGTTTTGCCTCTAATGGTTGCAGAAGTATAGAAATGGATAGGCTGGGCCTTACACCCTTGTTCTAGCTAGCTGAAGTTAGATAAAATAAATATAACCCTGAAGAGCTGGTTTTGTTTTGTTTTGTTTTGTTTTGTTTTATTTTGGTTTGGTTTGGTTTGGTTTGGTTTGGTTTGGCTTGGCTTGGTTTGGCTTGGCTTGGCTTGGTTTGGCTTGGTTTTGAATGGAAGTCTAAATTCTGCCATGCCCAGGGGAAGCACTTACATGGGTAACCAAAACTCCACCTCATCTGAGTCCTGCATGTGCACTTTTTGGGCTGAGCCTAACTCTGCCTCAACAGCACGCAAAATTGTTCTGGCCTGAAAGATCTCTGGTGTTCTGTGAGAAATGAGCAGGATGCTGTCAGGCCATTTCCCATGAGGATGAGTGTGCCTACCGCAAAAACCCCATCCTCATAGTTCAACATTTGGCTCCTCTGATAGTGGTGGCTATGGTTACCACGAGTCAGGGGAGCAAATATCCTTCTCTCCTCTAGAGGCAATTAGCAGCAGTCAGGACTGTGTTACATTGTGATACAGCTTTCCCTCGCATGACCCTTTGCTGCAGAGGGGGGATGCTGCACACCCAGCTCTTCTCTCCCCTCCCCGACTCCTGTCATGCAGCCCCATGTTCTCTTCCTAACTCTGCACCATGGTTGTATGCCTACAGGATGTCTTCCTGATCTGCTTCTCCCTTGTCAGCCCAGCATCTTATGAAAATGTCCGTGCTAAGGTGAGACACAATATTCTGGTCCATCAGGGTTTGAGGAGGGTGAGATTGGTGGTAATCTTGCAAGCAGAGTGCCTGTGGGTGGAGATTGCTAATAGGACAGCTAGATTCAGGGAGGTAGTAACTTTTTTTGTGTCAGTCAGAAGAAACTACAATATCGGCCTCCTTCAGAGGTCTTCTAGGTCATCTCAAAGAAGGTGGCCAACCCTATTAATGGGCTAGTACTCATCTTGCTAGGTTATTGAGCTGTGAGACAACAGGCTTATATTCTGATTGCATCTTTCAGCCAAGACTGTCACAGCACAGATGCAGGACCGTTCCATAGGACATGAGAAGCGGGTACCCACAGCCTTTGGATGGGAAGTGAGGGAAGAAGGGAGAGATTAAAGAAGAGAACAACGTAGTATTTCCTTCCTACCACTTCCAAATTCCTCCCTGGGTTTCAGGGAGCCATGAAGGGTGGAGAACAGCTTGTGCTTTTGCTTAACAGAATCTGAGCTCCATGTCAGGGTTTTTGCCTGAGTACTGAGCAACGAGGGCTGGTCTGGGCTAGGCTGTAGTGCCCAACACTGGATTGAAAGACTGTGAGAAAGAACAGGCTGTTAGCTATCTTGCTGACATCTTTTCAGGGGTTCCTCTTTGTTTCTTTTGTGCATGCCCATATACGTGACTTCTCACATCTTTTCTCCCTTGATAGTGGTTCCCTGAAGTGCGGCACCACTGCCCTAGCACTCCCATCATCCTTGTGGGCACAAAGCTGGACCTTCGTGATGACAAAGACACCATCGAGAAGCTGAAGGAGAAGAAGCTATCCCCAATTACATATCCTCAGGGCCTTGCTCTAGCCAAGGAAATCGGTATGTGCTTGGGGCAACATCTTGGACATACTGAAAGGAGAGAGGCAGAAGATAAGGGCTTCCCTTCAACCTAGTGAGGCTTTTCTAGAAGTATCTTACAGTGGTATTTCCAAGGGACACAGGGAGACACATCAAGGGTCATGGGACAAAATGCACTTCAGGAAACTCAGGAAGAAGATCTGCTCCTTGAGGAAGCCTCAACCCTCTGTTTTCTGCCTCTCTCTGGCCGCCATCCTACACACACAAACATACACTTGCACATTTTCCTCCCTTTTTACTCTGCTATTTCTCTCTGGGCCAATATTTTTCTGTGAAAGCTGCAGCTGCTGTGCTGGGGCCTCCCCTCCACATCCGGAGAGAGGCGGAAGAGTGAGTTTTCTAACATCTCGCAGGAAGAGTTGCAACTGCAGCTTCCTGTCCCTGCCTCTGACTGCTGGGGCTTATACATGCAACCCCAGGTATCTGCATCCTTCCCCACCACACATCTCAGGGGCATCACCTTCCTCCTGTATTCCAGGACATGCAGAAATGTGTGTTCCAGGTAACGTCTCTTCTCAGATGCAGCACGCACAGGCAGGAGAGAGTGTGGGGAACACAGCTGGAGGGAGTTTTCAACAAGGAGTTTGGAGGAGAGAGTGTCTGGCCAGGATAACATAGACAGCCTCATGCAATGGCTCTGCTCTGGCTACAAGGGTGGAGAATAGGCAAACCCTGGTCTTGTACAGCTGGCAGGCTTTGCCCTGAAATCAAGACTGCCTGAGTGAGTGCAGTGTGTCCTGACAATCTTTAATGGCTTTGATCACCTGAGCTGTGTTTATTCAATGCAGGCAAGAGCCAGGTGCCTTGCTTTCCTGCACAAGGGCTCTGAGAATTTGTGGATACAAAGTCCCAAAAGGGAGGTGCCATGTGACTTGAGATGCCACCAGAGGTGTTTGAAGCCAGGCAGTCTGAATGATACTTGAAGCCTGAGGAGATGTGAGACCTCATATCAAGACAAGACCCGGGGTGTTTAGGTGATGTGTATGTGCCTCAGGACAATGTAAAATGGGCACTGAGGGAGGAAGGTATTGTGGCTGTCAAGTGATGTGAGCCTCAAAAGGTGTTGGTGATATAGGCATGTGCATCTTTTTTTGCTTGATGTGATCTATAGTATTCATCCTGCATGTTTCTCTTCTGAGTACCCTTGGCAACAGACTCCTGGGTACCCCCCCGCCTACCCCCGTCACCTTCCTCCCCATCACAGCACCTGCTTTCCTCCTGACAGACTCTGTGAAATACCTCGAATGCTCAGCTTTGACGCAGCGTGGCCTCAAGACAGTGTTTGACGAGGCCATCCGAGCAGTCCTCTGCCCACAGCCCACACGGACGAAGAAACGTGCATGCAGCCTCCTCTAAGCGAGTAAGTCTGAAAGGGAACCCTGGGAGTGACACCAGGGGCACTTTCCTGCTCCTGAACCCAGATGGCCAGGGCCACTGGGTTCCTATGACCTGCTGTGCCTGGTGGCATGGGTACCCTCAGAGAGAGAGAGAGGGAGACAGCTGTCCTGCTTGGGGAAAGGACAGGACATAGTATGATATAGCACACAGACCCCTGAACTGTTTCCACTTCCTTGATGCTTGCCCATGGGCAGGTTTGCCCCATCTCCTGGTACAGGGTGGCCCAGGATTTTCCACCTCTGCCTTCACAGAGATCTGTCTGTCACCTTGTGCCACAGAGGGAACTGTATCCAGGCCACCCTGGGGATGACCTGCTGTGAGAGCCATGAAGTCACAGCCTCTGCCTACGGCAAAAAAAAAGAAAAAGCTGTTCCTTGTTCATGGCAGTTGCCCAATGGCCCTTCCTCTTACCAGGCCCTGCTCACCTCAAGGAGGGGTTTGTTTTGCTGTTCATTGGCAGGCAGCAGCTTCTCCCCCAGGACAACTCCTCACACTCCCCACCTGCCCTTCCCCTTCAACTCAAAGTGGCAGAGGCAGGAGACAGGCTTCGGGGTGAGAGGCAAAAACCTGAGGGGAGAGAAGAGTGAAAGCTTTCTAGTTGGGATCCTGCCCCTTCTTTCTCCCACTACCACCAGGGCAGCGGGAAGGAAAGCAGGAAAATAGCCAAGCTGGTTTCACGAAGTCTGTCATGTTTTTGGCTACAGATCCCGGCCCTGTCCTGATGCCAGGCTCTGCCCAGCACGCAGGAGAGCGATGGCTCCAGCATCCTGGAGCTCAGTACCTTGTGGCGGTCATTGCGCTTTTTACTTCCGCTGGCTTGAAAGACTGTTGTGGCTCTGTAGCACTGGTTTGTCCATTTGCACATCTCCCCCATATTCACCCCACCCCAGCTGCCCCTGCCCTTCCTCACTGACCTCCGAGGTTACAACATAGTGAATAAGACCCAATAAACAGACTGTACCTTCTTGCCATGTCAGTGATGTGTTACACCCCAGGGGGACACAGCCCTGAAGCAGTGAGCAACAGGGCGGATGGGGCAGAGGCACCTGCCAGCTGTGTCCCTCCTGCAGCAGTGACAACTCAGGCAGCGCCACACTGAGCTTGGTACCAGTGAGCCCCAGCCACTATCGGATGAAGGGATGAGGCCCAAATCATGCACCGAGTTGCTCAGTTCTCAGCTAGGCTCCCTGGATTCCTCAGTAAAGTGCAAATACCATGTGTTGGCCAAAAGTAGTGGGGCGATTACACCTCAGCTTTTGTCCTTCTTCTCAGCATCCATATGTTCAAGGGAAAAGTGGTCTCCTCTCCAAAACAGAGAATGAAATGCAGGCTTTTGGGAGAAGACATCCAGGCCCAGACTCCTTTCTGTGGGGACTGTCCCTGGAGGTTTCTGGGGAAACCCTTTCACCAAAACATTCCTGCCATAACGCTCCTAAGCTCATGTCACAGGCAGTCATATCGGTACCAGCACTGACTCACACTGCCAGGCACAGGCAGAGTGAGAACAGGAAGGGGGCGGGGGGGCGGGGGGGTGAGGGGAGCGGGGAGAACAAGGTATGAATCACCAGTCCAGACAAATTACCTCCAAGCCACTAAAATTAAACTGAAGAGAGTGGTCCCAGCAGTACTATGGATCCGGCAGCTGTGAGCACCTGCCTTCCTGATGCATTGCAGGGGCCTGGAAGTAATAAGTGCTACAGGGTGGCTGCTGCCGCCACTGCTTGCAGGAGAGAGGAAGGCTCAGGGTGCAATGATTTGCACTGCAATATCCTGCAGTCCTAAGAGAGCACAGAGAAACTGTGGAGTTGAGCCAGCTTACCACTCCTCGATGCAGCACCACTTCCGAGTTCCAAAGGCTGCTTCCTGCACTGAGGAGGTGCATGGGTAATGTCAGCAACAGCCCACCACAGTGTAGCCCCTGAGGTACCCTGCTGCCAGGGAAATTTCTGCAAATTCAATTCATGGTCGGATCTGACTAAGGCAGTTAATTCAGTGATGTAAAACATTATCCACTTATAATGTCCAGAGCAACCCTGGAGTACATGCTATCCACAAATGTCTGCATTGCACATGGGCTGCCAGATAAATTTCCCAAGCCCCATCCAAAGGTAAGGTTAATTGTGTCAACAGAAGTCCAGAAGAGCAGAAATGAAGTCTCTGGTGTGGGCATATACCTGTGGAAAGGCAAGGGACATGAAGCCCTTGAGAATGGGACCTAGCCTCCCTTAAACATCCTATATGTTATTCAAATCAATGAATTCCCAGTGGGTTATTACTTCCTTTCACTTTTCAAGCCTTGGGTTTTATCTTCTCAGTCTGCCTTGTCCCCTATCATGTACAGCAATGCAGAGAGGAGGACTCACCATGTGCATGAAACAAAATTCATGTATCTGACTACCTGTGGAGGTGCCTGGGTGGAGCTCTCCTTCCAACACGATACAAGCAGTTTGCACAACCCTTTTGGAGCTGAGGCAGGGAACGGGGCAGGACTCTGAGCATTGAGGAAGTGAGCTGGAGACCTGGAAGTTGTGATCCTATGACTGTGCTTTTCCTAACAAGTCCTACGAGAGGTAGAGCTTTGCTGTTGCATGGCTCTGTTTCTTCCAAGACACAAGCCTGGGGGCTCCCTCCCTGGTGCTGCAGATGCTTGCCCTGACAAAGATAGCCACGGGGTGCTGCCCATGCCATTCCTTCCCCAATGAGGTCTCATCTCTTCTTTGTGTCTCCAGACAGCGTTGTGGCCAAGATCTAAGCTAAGGCATCCTGACAGCTTTGAAGCCCTGTACTGCCTTCATCTGTTCACCTTTGAGCAGCACTGGCTGGAGCCAAAATTGCTCAAGCCAGTCTGGAAGGCCAAGTTTTAGACTCTGCCTATGTTCCGCTTGCAGAGATACTCCCTACTTCTTTTAAGGCTGGAACTGGCCCTAGGAGCTTAAATGCTTATAACAGCAGTGACAAATGTCAAGAGCTGGGTGACTGTGCAGCACATGGAGTCACTGATGTTGGCTGCAGGGCAGGGAAGAGTGTGAGGACTACAGGGAAGCATTTTGTGCAGGGAATGGGATGGAAAATGCTAATTTCCTTCCTCGGAGAGCTACTTACACAAAGGAGCTTAATTTCTTGCCCTGCCCCATTTCTTCTGGACCCACTCCTTGTAGCAGAAATTAAATCTTGTAGAGGAGTTTGAGGCTGTTGAACTGGAGATTTTTCCCCAAAGAGGTGCAAAAGATACAAGATTGTGCATGGAGCCAGGGGAGAGTTGAGAGATAGCTCCCCTATTTGCCCGTCTGCCCTCAGCTCCATCCACCTGGAGGTGCTTGTAGGGCAGAACAGAAGGGACAAGGGTTTGTGTGCTTAGCATCCACCTCGGTTCCTGAGCATCTTGCCAGCTGGAAGGCTTTGCCGTGTCCCTGCAGCTCCGAGCAGCACCGGTGCTGTCCGCAAGATCCACGGAACAGGGATCTCCTCTCCTGTGTGCCCGTGGGCATTCACAGGGCGCTTTGTACTGCCACAGCCCTCCCCCCCTCCTAGGGGAGCCGAGCCGAGTCCCCCCCTCCCGCCACGCCACTCTCCCGCCACAGAGCTGCTCTCTGCATCCCTCCCTTCCTCCTCTCCCTCTCCCTTCCACTGTCCCCAGCTTCTTTTCCCGTACTCGCCATTCCTCCATCCTCCCCTCCGCTGCACTCCCCCTCTCCCGCACCTGCCTCTCCCCCTTTTATTCTCCATCCTGGTCTCTCCCCCCGCTCCGCTCCGTCCATCCCCTCCTTCCTCTCCCGCTGCCGGTGCTCCCGTGCCCGGCGCCCATTGGCTGCCGGTACCCGTCCCCCGGCAGCCGCCGCTCCGCTCCCTCTGCCCGCGCCCGGCGGACGCGCCCCCTCCCGCGGGTGGCCGGGGCAGCGCGGCGGGGAGACCCGCCGGCCCGGGTGAGGGACCCCGCAGCGCCGGCCGCCGCCAGCGGGCGCGGCAGTGGGCCTCGGTGCCACCCCAGTGCCGCCCCAGTCACGGAGGGGGAGATGGGCAGGGCCAGGAAGGACTCGAGTCTCCGGTAGTGCTTGGTGGGACCCCCTCCCTCCAGGGACCGCTTGGCTCAGTTGCTTTTGAGAAAGGGGAAGGGGGAAAACGTGACACGGATTTTCCCGGTGAAGCAGAGGAAAATGTACCTCCCAACGACACGTAAGTACCAGGCGGCTCTGCCCGCTTTTCCCAGATGTCTCCCGCGGGCACGACTCCATGCAGAAGTTAACTCTGCAGTCCCAGAGAAGGAAACCTGCCGACCCCCCACCCCACCCTGACCCCCCAGCTCTGCCAGCCCAGCCCAGAGAGCTCAGCCCCGAGGTGAGGCAGGACGAGTCCTGAGCTAGAACAGGGCCCTGGGAAACCAGGTGGACAGGAGGGGATGGTGGCAAGAGGGACTGCAGGTTGTTGGACTCTGTGGTCCCTCCCAGCTTCTATTCCTGTTTTGTAACCAGGTCCAGGCTCAGCTTTTAGCATCCACCTCCTCTTCGCATTCAATGCAGAAATATTTTTTTTTCCCCCTAAAGAAAGCAGTAGCACCAATTTACTACCTATTCCTAGCTCTCTGCCTTCCTCCTGCTCTCCAGATATATGGACCAGGTATATTCTGGCAGCACCTGTTAGGGGATCCCAAGCCTTTTGCAACAGGTGCTATCTGCATCAGGGACAGACCCCAAGCAGATGCCAAGACATTATTAGTCAGAGCCCAAGGATCCTCATCAATTCCTACCTATGCAGGTGCTGCCAAAGCAGCCAGCAGAGTGGATCCAACCCAGCTGAGGCACTGGTGTCCGGTGTTTTTTCTGTCAAATTAACCAGAATGTGTGATGCAGCGGCATTTGAACTGGTAGATGGTACTCGACAAAGTTAGAATGGCACAAGACCACGCCTGCTTAAAGACAGAGCTCCTCCACTGCAGCTGTCTGAGCAGGAGAATGAGTTTATAGTGAATCAGTGCTTTGTGTTGCATGCCTTAGCATTTTGAGGGCTTTTGGAGCACTGAAGCTGGATTTACTGTATTGTTAAATCACAGCCTGAGCAATCAGCTTTGAGGTCTGGACCTCAGACACTTCCCCAAATGCTCTTCAGCCCCAGCATGAGTGTCCCCATCCATATTTGATATTCATGGGGCTCTGTCTTCAAATGCTTTTTTTGGGGGGGAAGTTCTTTTGCATGCAGGAGGAACATCCAAGAGGATTCCTAACTATGTCTCCACCTTTTAGAAGATCATCTTTTTATGAACATACTGTTCTGGTCTCTGCCACTCTTTGCAGGGATCTTTGCCCTCAGAGCAGCCACTGCCCTCCCCTTTCCTCCAACAAATGATTTGCGTCACTGGAACAGCACTGGAAAAAAATGTCAGAGTAAAGATCCTCGAGCTTAGAAATGTAATTTCAAACCACTTCCTACTCTGCCCGTTCATTGAAGCCACTCATGATGTGGGACAACACAGTACTGCAGGACTCCAAGAAATGCGCTTCCATCCGGACAGTGTGTCACCCCCCAAGGCACCTGCAAATAAAAAGAAGTCTAAACAATTCTAGTACTTTAAAGCTCATTTAAGTATAGCAGGAAACATGTATGCAATACCCTACAGAAATGGCCTTAAGACATAGTTGCCCAACTGTGTTTTTATGGGGCCTATCACACAAAGTTTTTTTAGCATGAGATGTGATACATTTGTGGATTCTGTTGGGTTTGCCGATCTGATATCCAGGGAATCCATCTAAAGCTCAAGTCTCCAAGTCTCCCCTAAGGTTTCCAGAAGCTGGAATGACATCTACAAAAAAAAAAAAAAAAAAAAAAAAAAGAAGAAAATCTGTAATATTAAGAAAGTTGTGATGGTACAGAGAACCCTGTCTGGGAGAAAAGTCTCCAGGGTGTTTCTGGCCTCCTGAAAGTCATTAATATACTTGCCTCTGAGACCCCCAGTTTTCATTTCAATAACAAAAGAGCTTCAGAGCCCTAAGAGATTTGTTGGGTTGGGTAAAGGTGAACCTCAGGGTCCTTGTTCTCTTCCATGAAGTCATCTTCCCTTCCAAGGAGCTAGTTTATCAAAAGGATGACCCTGTCACTCCACACCTCCAGAAAATTTTGCCAGAGCTGGAGTGATCCTGAAAGCATCACAGATCTCCCCTGCATAAGGTTTGTCAGGGTGTCTCTGGTCTGGAGTATGTCCTGGGCTCTGTATTTCACATATCTGGAGCCCTGACAAAAGACAGAAAGCATGTCCTTCCCTTATCTGTCTCTTCTCTCCCTGCAGCTTCTCACCCAGTGTCAGCAGAGAGCTGGTGGTGAACAGACAGTTTGTTTGTTCAAGGCTCTCTCTAGGTGAGCTGAGTGCTGTTTCCATGCCAAACCCTGATGTGACGGGCAATCGGGCACCTCAAATTAGGAAGGCTGGGACACTGTTTTGGTGTTGCAAGCAGCTGGGGCAGGCAGAGCCTCTTCCATTAGCGGTGTGTCAGAGGGTGCAGAAGGAGAGAGAGAGAAAACGAGAAAAAGACAAGAGAGATCTGCACTGATCCTTCTTGGTACCCGGAATAATCTGGCTTTTCCTTTACTCTCAAACTGACATAACACAAAACAGTTACCCTCCGGCTCAGGTGCTGAGCTCAACCTCCTGGCTTGGACTGAGAGTGGAAGTGCTTTCATTTCTGCTGGTGGGGCTAACAACCCCACAATAACCTGGCCAGTCCAAAAAGAGCTTCAGCAAGCAGGAGGACACTCAGTGAACGGGGAAGCCAGAGCTGGAATGGCACTTTGTCACTGGATGCTCTTCCCTCTTTTGTTCATGAGGCACCTGCCACTCATAAATGAGAACCAGGACCCTCATGACTATGTCCTCAGTATCGGTGCCAATAGCAGAAAGTTAGAAATATCCCTGTCCCTATCCTAGTCTGTGGTTCTTTCACAAAGGAGAGGATCCCTTGGCCCATGTTGAGCCATGGCCCTGTTTGTCCCTTCATGCCCACTGTGCCTTCCAGGAATAGATGAGGTCGACATTGTCCTACATCTTCCAGCAGCTGCCAGCATCCACAAACTCTTCTCGACTTCCCATGCCTGTCCACACTTACATGCAGTTCATGTGGTGATTTTATCTGTGCTTTGTTCAGCTCTCATGTCCTCAGTATCAATGGCTTTTTTCTCCTTTCACCTGCAGATTGCTAACTGATCCTGCAAGGACACTGCCCACTGCCCTTTTCCCTGCCTCTGCTATGGACACTTCTGCTTTCAGCCTCCCCACGCCGGCAGTGTCAGAGGAGGGGAATGCCTCTGGCAGCTGGGCAGGCTTCACCACCCCCAACAGCTCCACCACCGCCAGCCCTGGTGTGGTTGTCAGCGGTGTCCTCATCCCTCTGGTCTACCTCATTGTCTGTGTGGTGGGGCTGGCTGGAAATTCTCTGGTCATTTACGTGGTCCTGCGGCACTCTGTGAGTGAGTCGGTGACCAACGTCTACATTTTGAACCTGGCCCTAGCTGATGAGCTCTTCATGCTGGGCCTGCCATTCCTGGCTGCACAAAATGCCCTGTCCTACTGGCCATTTGGGTCTTTCATGTGTCGCCTGGTGATGGCTGTGGATGCCATCAACCAGTTCACCAGCATCTTCTGCCTGACAGTAATGAGTGTTGATCGCTACCTGGCCGTGGTCCACCCAGGGAAGTCCTCCAAATGGCGGACAGCACGAGTGGCCAAGGCCGTTAGTGCAACTGTGTGGGTGCTGTCTTCTGTAGTGGTGCTGCCCGTGGTCATCTTCTCGGACGTCCCTTTAGGAATGAGCACATGCCACATCCAGTGGCCAGAGCCTGCCTCGGTGTGGAGAGCTGGCTTCATTGTCTACACTGCCACCCTGGGCTTCTTTGGGCCATTGCTGGTGATTTGTCTCTGCTACCTTCTTATCGTTGTGAAGGTTCGTTCTTCTGGCAGGCGGGTGAGGGCTCTGTCTTCCAAGCACAAGCTTTCAGAGCGCAGAGTGACCCGCATGGTGGTGGCTGTTGTGGCCGTCTTTGTCCTTTGCTGGCTTCCCTTCTATGTTCTCAACATAATCAATGTCGTCTGCCCACTGCCAGAGGAGCCATCCCTCTTTGGCGTTTACTTCCTCGTGGTGGTGCTGCCATATGCCAACAGCTGTGCCAATCCTATCATCTATGGCTTCCTCTCTTACCGCTTCAAGCAGGGCTTCCGGAGGGCCATCCTCAGGCCATCCCGCCGGATCCAGAGCCAGGAGGTGCCAGCGTGCCCCCCAGAGAAGACTGATGATGAAGGGGAAGAGGGTGAGATCAGCAAGATCACCCAGAATGGTAATGACAGGCAGGAGCACCCTCTAAGCAGTAGGGAAGGAGAAAGCAATGAGCAAAAACCACTCCCTGAAGAGCCCATGGGATGTGAAAAGAGCAACAAGTTGCATGTCAGTTATTTATGATGAAAGGGACGGTGCAGGGGACAGACACACTGGGACATGGGACCCCCTTCACCCTCCGTGCTTTTCCACCTCAAAGGCAATAGGAGGTGTTGATACAAGGGAATATTAAAGTCCAAGACTGCTTAAAAATGAAGAGAGCTCCATAATCTTGTGGAAGACACAAGGCATTGTTCTTGGCTTTGGAAGGGACACCTGAGGTTTGGTAAAGGAAGGACTGCACCCAGGGAGAGCTGAAGAGATGATGGGCACTGACAGTATAGAGAAAGCAATGTCAGCACTAGACTGCATGATTTGTCCTTAGATGACCCAACTGTGAAGGTCATTATCTGCCATCTGACTGAGGCACCTCAAGGAAGTCCTTAAATGACATATACAACAAATAGGCATCCCAGTGCCTTGATTATCTTCCTTATAAACATGAGAAGTAGTTTACCCTGTAAGAAAAACAGGAAGGAACAATGTCTGCAGCAAAGACATACGAGCCAGTTACATGCACGGGTGACCCCTCTCTAGCTCTCCAGTAAGCCTTGGGGACAACTTTCCTACCCATGCTCATCGTGGCTGGAGACCACTCTGACTGCTCAAAGCCTCCTCTTTCTTTCCAGGGCTCTCATGGACTCTGGGTAGGGTGATGAGACTTACCTGGGAGAGCAAATGGGACATTTCTTTTCTGCATCTCAAATTCTTCAGGGTTTTCCTGGTGCCTCTGCATCCTGGTGGAAGGTGTAACAAGGGTAGAGGAGAAGACAACAGGGCATGGGTTGGAGGCAGGGTTTCCTACAAGCTGAAATGCCCTTTCCCCTTTCCTCTCCCTAAGCCTTATTGTAAATAAACAAACAGCCTTTGAACTTAAAAGGCCAACTGGGCAGAACAGTTCTGTGTGTTTAGGGAAGAGGGGTGCCATAGATTTGGCTCTCCTGAGAATACACAATGCCTCTGAAATGAGTTGATCTCTGCAGAGATTAATGTTTGGCTGGTGCAGGAGATCGAGGCATGTATCAGTAGCAGATGGCGGCAGGGAGCAGAGGGAGGTTGGGGGATCTCCAGCATGTGAGAGCTGTGTTTGCAGGAGTCTGGGCAATAGGAGGAACTGATTTGTCTTGTGGGAAATGTTAGAATATTTGGCCCAGGATGGAGAGAAATGGTGTGTCCGCATGCACACAAAGGTGGTTGTATGCAAGTTTGATCACTGGACTGCACATGTATGAGAATGGCCAAACAGGATCAGAGATCAAGGAGCCAGGGCTAGTGGAAGACATGCATGGGCTGAGCACTGATGCTAATCTGTGTGTGGCTGTGGGGTGCATATAAATGTGTACAAATGTACATGAAGGGGTAACCATGCGTGTAAGTGTATACAAACATAGATGAGGAAGTGTGGTTATGTAATTGTGGGATGTTTAAGTGCAGATATGGTTGTGTAGGCATGCAAGTATGTATGGAAATGTGTGCGTGTGCACGTGTGAATGCTTGGGTAAGAATGTGAGAGTATGTGTGCTGCTGTGAGTGCTGAATGAGTGCTTGTTTCTGTGCATCGGCTGTCGGAGGGAAGTTGTGGGTGGGCCCATCCAAGTGTGCAGGCTAGAGGGGCAGAAATGTACAAGGGTGAGTAGGTCTCTCCACTTTGACTTTGTTCCTGCAGGCTCTGCTGAATCTCCGTCCCTATACCTTGAACTTCTCCATGAATGCTGTTGCTAAGCTACAGCCACAAAGATGACTCTTATACTAGAGCCCTTGGTTGTATTCGGGCACTTTTCTCCACAAATAATTTTGAGAAATGGGAAGGAGGGACCCACTAGGAGGAGACATGCCTCCCTGAGGTCAGGAAATGTTGGAGGTGGCAGTCTGTGGAGGGTCAGTGACAAGAGCTGGTTGGGTGATGGAAAGGTTCCTCACAGGTCACTTGAGAGAAGACATGAGATGTGAAGGGATAGCATGGGATCAGTTGTGCTGGAACAGAAGACAAAAGCCCTGGACTGGGAAGCAGAACAAGCTGCAGCAGCTGAGGATGACAGGAACAGAACCACTTCATGAGGAAGCAGGAGACAAGGTCACCCAAAGGTGACATAAGAAGAAGCGAAGGCCTAGCAGGCATCAGGAGAACTGCAGTGTAGGGCACCCAAGTTCAGGAAAAGAGTGTCACAGGGCTTCAGGTAAGGAGACATGTCACAGCCAGGCCAGAGAGCAGAGGAAGGGTGGGAAGGACTGCAAACATGACCAAGCAAAAGACATTCAGCTGTGTTCTCAGCCACTGGTACAGCTGACAGAGAAAGATTGTCCCTACGAATGCTCCATCCTCTTGTTTCCTCTTTGAACCTGGATTGCTGGTGCCAAGCTGTCCATGCCTATAGGCTCAACCTCTGGAGCTGAGCTACCAGTGATACCACACAGCTATTGCTTAGCTCCTCTTACAAAGTGTGCTTGCTGCCCTGAGCATGGGCAGACACCCAGGAGTGCAGGCTCAACTCTTGGGGAAAAGAAAGTGCTTGGTAGCCAGTTTCTATCCTCTGCTACCTCTTCACATCTCCTCCTCCTTCCACCCATGCATCAGCTGCCCACACTCTAGGCCCCAGTGAGAAAAGCAGCCAAATTATTCATAAGCACGGGTTATACAGTCTTGTGGACTAAAAAAGCCTTTTTTTTTTTTGGTTTGGGGAGCTCCCACTGCATCTACTGGATGAGGCACAATCAAGAAATCCTAGCAGAATGAAGACAAACTGCCAAAGCTCCTGCCTGTACAAGGGGCAGCAAACAGCAGGGAATTTAAAAGGTGTGGCTATCAAGTGGTGAGATAGATGGACAACACAGCACTTTAAACGGGGGTCTGTGTTGCTCCTCTTGCAGTGAGGAGCAGGGCAAGGTGAATGCTGGGCACCACTGGCATAGCAATCACTGTAGGGCAGGGGAGAAATGGTATTAGGTGAGGAGCATGGAACACTTTTTGTGGTTGATGACCAGGCACTGAAGAAGGTATGAGACAGTGAATGAGGACCTTGCAGAAGGCAGCTCAAATGGGTGGTAGGCAGATCTAGGAAGGGTTTCCTTCTCTGCAGAGTGGCTGCCCAGCTGCTGTGGGGAGATGGGGGAGTTCCCTGGCTGCCAACAAGCTTAACAGAGATGCTCTCCTTCACCATTGAATGGAGCTGAGACTTCATTTTGCAAGCCTTTGCAGCTCCATCTGCTGCAAGTCACCACTCAAGAAACTCCACCAACTGGTTGGCTTCTTAAAATACCTGCATCTTTGAAAAGCCCAAGCACTGCAACGCCAGCACCAAGCAAGCGTGCCAAGGAGACATCATTTTGACACATGGAGTCTGAGCCCACTAGCAAGGCAGCTCTGCGGGGGAGCCTGCTGGGAAAAACAAAATGTGCTCTGGAGAGACCTGCAAAATAATGGGGGGTCTTTAGTTTAAACAGGAGTTTAAAAGAAAAGGGTCATAAGCATCATATTTTTCTGTCTTGTGTTTTCTTCTCCCCTGTATGCCGCATCCTATTTCTCAGTGACAAATCGGGGGAAGAAATGGAGACAAACTAAAAATGAGACTGAGGGAGGGAAAAGAAAAGGTATTTTTTGTCTGAAATTCATGAGGAGAAAACAAATGCTACAAAAACCTGCCAACTGTCACCACTGATTAAAAGGCTGTTTTTTATAGGAACAGACGTTTGGAACGACGGACAGTACCTTGCTGCCTCCTGACCCTTGCCCCTCTCCTCAGCTCTGTCTCCCTCCTGGTGAATCCTCAGCTTTGTCTGTGGTAGCAGCATTAATCTGACCACCCTTATGATCCCTCTCCTAATGATGGTGTGGTTGACTCCGGGCAACCCAGAGGCCATGAGGACCGTGCGCAGTGGCTAAGTGAAATTCTGGACATGTTCAGGGGGATTTGTTCCAGTCAGATATGGAAATGGATTTTTCTATTCTGGGTGCAGAGACGTGGAGATAAGGGCTCCATCAAGTCCTGCGCTGCACAAAAGGTTTTATTCTCATCACGTAGAGGTTGAAGCTGCAAGACTAGTTAGGGCCGCAGTGATTTCAGCAGCATTGTGCAGTGCCTCTTCCCAGCAAACGTTTGATCATAGACAGGGTGTTAGAGACACGGAGAGCCCGTTCTGCCAGCCGCTCAGGGAGTTTATACGCACATGACAAGAGTGCACAAGGGCAGATATAGAGGCATATGTATGTGATGTGTATACATGCATATAAATGAGTATTGATGTGGTTGCACGCGTGTGTGTGTGGGTACATGTGACTGTGTGAATGTGTATGAATATATATGCATATTCACGTCTCTGAGTGCTTTGATTCAAGTATATTTATGTGTGCATGAGACCATATGTGGCCACCCACACAGATGCACACATACCCAGACATGCACGTACCTCTTGGCCTAAGCATGAACAGAAGAACATAGCACATACACCTCCATACACAGTGCAGGCATGGGCTAAAACTGGGAGATGACAATGGGACCTTGAAAATGGGACCCACACACAGACCCACCATACATGCACACCCAAGCAGATTTCTGCCAGCCCAACAGTGGCCTGGGGCAGCTTTGAACCCACTCAATGTGACCCTTTTGCTCTGCACAGGAGAGAAACGGTAAGGGCAGCAAATGACGATTGGGGGTGGGTGGGTGGTGGTGTTCCAGCGGGGAGAGGCCAGGGTGCGTTTCCAGGCTGTTACTAACACAGCCCACATTTAATGTCATTTGAAGCTGTTGTTAGGGAGCTGCCGCATTTGTCATCAGCAGGGAAATGCTGCGGCTCAGCTCAGGCAAAAGAACTGCTCAGGCCGCGTTGTGCTTCAGTCATTGTACAGGACCTTGGAAGAAGGGGGTGTGGGGAGGGGGCAGCAAGCCGTCAATCTGTTGTTGAAATGGGGTAGCCAATGGATAAAGGAGACTGGGAGATACAAGAAAGGGAAACACCCTTGAAAGGACGTTCCTGGCTCTCCTGAGGATTCAACAGAGAATTGAAATGCTTTATCTGCTCAAACGAGTGGAAAATATGCAAATATTTGCTCATAAAAACTTGGTGTTCTTTGCCTTCCCAAGCATAAAATATGCAAACGCCACACACAACGCAGCCGGCGCACTCAGATCTCACACTTGGCACGTCCCGCACAATCACACACACACATATATACCCGGCAGGTCAATGCAGCCAGCTAGAGACACGTGCCTGGGCTGCAGCATGTCCTTCTACACGCGACCAACAGGGCCGTGCGGGAAGGAGGTGCGCACGCCTCGCCTCACACTGATGGCTCGGGCCGTGCGCCAGCACCGCTTCTCGGTGGTCTTCAACCTGAGCTGCTGCCGAGCTGCGGGCGGGAGCCTGCGGAGAGGACGAAGGACACCATGAGCCGCCCCGGTCGCGACCTGCCCTCGGCCGCAGATGTCCCCCGCCGGCAGGACACGCGGGCTGCCCGCCCTTCGCGGCCACCGTGCGGCACGGGGCGGGGCGCTGCTGGTCGGCAGGGGGCGCTCGGCAGCCGCCGGGCGGGCGGGAGCCGGGGGGGCTGCGGCGGGGCCGGGCAGGCTGTGGGGGAGCCGGGGGGCTGCCGGGGGAGGGCAGGCTGGGGGGGAGCCGGGGGGCTGCGGGGGGAGGGCAGGCTGGGGGGGAGCCGGGGGGCTGCGGGGGGCGGGCAGGCTGTGGGGGAGCCGGGGGGCTGCCGGGGGAGGGCAGGCTGTGGGGGAGCCGGGGGGCTGCCGGGGGAGGGCAGGCTGGGGGGGAGCCGGGGGCTGCGGGGGGGCCGGGCAGGCTGAGGGGAGGGGCAGGCAGGCTGGGGGGCAGCTGGGCGGGCGGGGCGGGGGGGCGGCCTGACTCGGGGGGGCGGGCAGGCTGTGGGGGAGCCGGGGGGCTGCCGGGGGAGGGCAGGCTGGGGGGGAGCCGGGGGGCTGCGGGGGGAGGGCAGGCTGTGGGGGAGCCGGGGGGCTGCGGGGGGCGGGCAGGCTGTGGGGGAGCCGGGGGGCTGCGGGGGGGGGGGCAGGCTGGGGGGGAGCCGGGGGGCTGCGGGGGGCGGGCCGGGGCCGGGGCAAGCAGTCCTGGGGGGAGCCGGGCGTGCTGCCTTCGAGCCGTGCCCGCTTGTCTTTTCTAACTGGAAACCTGCTCTTTTCTAACGTGGAAATGTGTGGGGTTTGGGGCAGGGCTGCGCCCTGCAAGTTTGCTGCAGGAGTGGCTGGTCCCAGCACCCTGCACACTCCGTGGTGTGCTGACTGCGGGAACGAGGGATATTGGCTGGACTTTCGTCGGGACCCCTCTCTGACAGCACTGTTCTTGGAAATCCCGCGTACTCGCCATGCAGGTTGTGGGCCTGGCAATCCATGCAGAGCCCTCTGTCACACCGTCCGATGCATTGTGGCAACCACAAGGCATCATACAGTTGCAGCAGAGATCTGTCGCTCTGAAAGCATCAAGGTTTGTTGCACAGGTATCAAACTACGCCTGTGCTGTGTGCCTTGAAGATGGAGTGATGAAGAAAATGCTCATGCTGGATCAAACGGCTAGAGAATGGGGCAGGACTCTTGCCTGTTCACTGGTTGTAAGGACCAGTCTCAGGACAGTGCTACCAAGTGGTGGTGGAACCTCTCTCTGTTTCAGACCCCCAGCCTGTGTCAGGGTGGTTCCCTTAGTGGGAAGTACCCCTCACAGATCCAAGAGCTTCTGTGAGCTCTTAAACACTGGCTTTCCCCCCTCTTGCCACAAAGTATTTGTTTCCTTGGTGAGAAACCTTTCTCCACACTCCTTGTGAGAGCTGAGGTGCCCCCAGTAGTGATCTGCTATTGATAACTGCTCGGGGCAGGGCTAGGAGCATGTGTAGGGAAGGACAGCACAGGGGTAAAAACTCCTGGGTCTACACAGGAGTGGATGGGAGGAGGAGGCATTCAGATGCGTAGAGGCAGAAGGCAGCATGCTTGGCTGAAGGTTATTTTTAAGGACTGGTTCAAACAGGCTGCAAATGTCACCTGGTAGCTCCCACCCAGCCAGGCTGTTGGGTCTAGATGCTTACAAGGCAGCAAAGTCTTGCTGATTGCAGAAGGGTTAGTGCTTGTAGCCACATGCCAGAGTTTGGGGTGGATACTGGCACAGTTTCTTGTCTCTGGTCTCGTGGGCAGGGTCACAAGGCGGGGTAAGAGATAGGACACTCAAGCTGGAAAAGCTGTCTGTGGGGAGAGGGGCAGCCTGGGTGATGCGCCCTTAGCTGCAAGGCATCTGCAACTGACACAACTTGTCAGCCGGTCTCTAATACACCGTTCAGCTGTGTCTGGCAGAGGTGCGGTGTCTCGGAGGCAGTGGGAAGTGGGAGACAAGCTCACACTGTCATGCTTAGTGCCAGAGACTGCCAGGTCTAGCAACAGCTTTGCTGTAGCGATGAGTACAGGTGAACAGCTCTTCCAGCTGCTCCTCAGCCACGTGGCGTTTCAGCAATGCACAGCAAAAAAATGTAGCGGCTTTGCCAGGCCTTGATCTCCATGTGAGATAGTCCAGGCTGCCGGGCAGCCCACAGCAGAAATTTCTGCTGGCAGAAGTGCCCTCAAATTCAGCAGCAGCCTGTGTAAAGCCAAGGAGCGTGTCATTCTTGGTTGGTCCAGGCCCATCGGCAGAAGTTACAAGAGAAATGTAGCCATGCATCTGACGTCCAGCCGGCCTGCCCACCCTCAGAGACATACTAAATATTCTAAGCCAGTAATTTCACACTGCGCTGGTGCTCTTGGGTAACAAGGGCTGGCTGTTATACAAGCCTTGTGCACAGTCATGGAGTTCACAAACTGGAAAATATTTGTGTTATCATAGAATCATAAATTCGTAGAATAGTTTGGGTTGGAAGGGACCTTTAAAAGTCATCCAGTCTTCCCAGCCTCTTCTGGAGCCTGGCCAGAGATGATCAGCAATCCTGATACGGCAAAAGGCCAGCTGCTATTACAAGGTAACCCAAGGGAACCCCGAAGTAACGAAGCACAAAAACACACTGCCACCTCTCTGTGTCTCAGGTGTCCCCCTCCCTGTTTGCAGGCACTATGGAAGGGCAAGGCAAAGGTACCCGGCATCAGTTGGGCAGTGATGGGCAGGAGGTGAGCACAGAGCAGTGCTGCTCATTGCTTCCCAGCTCTTGCAACATGTGAGCTCTCTTTCCAAGGGTAGCAATGGCAGTAGCCAAAAGCCTGAATTTTGCTTCCAGAAGGAATCAGCTGTTGAGCTGAGCAAATTGGGATATTGTGCAGAGTGGGTGGAAGGAGGGAGGGAGGGAAAGCCAAGCCTGACATGGGCCAGAGCAAGAGGGGAGGCACTCGCAAAGGCCTCGGAGGCAGGATGGAAAAGACAGTAATTACATAAGAGCACTTGGCGAGCATCTGGCTGGAGTCAGCTGGGCCCCACCAGCCCTCCCTCTCCGCGCTGCTAACCAGGAGCAGCTGAGGATACGGATAACCCAACGCAGGACTCTCCAGAGGGGAGCGGAGGTAAGAGGTCCTCTGCTTTCTCTCCCAGCTTGCGATGCTCTTGGAGAGTGGGGGAAGAGGGCTGGGGAAAAAGGGAAAGGGGAAGTGGCTGTGGTGGAGAAGAAGCAGCCAGGAAGGGGAAGAGAAGGAGCTGCTTCTCTGCCTCTTGGTGGGGATGATACCTTTGCTCCGGAGGTTTTGGTGAGGGAGGAGCTGTGCAGGGTGAGTGTGTGGGTCTTTGTGGGTGGATGTATGTTTGTATGTACAGCAGAGCAGGAGAGCTGAGCTGTACACAAGGGCTAGAAAG
Organism: Falco cherrug; assembly: GCF_023634085.1. Taxonomy (NCBI): domain Eukaryota; kingdom Metazoa; phylum Chordata; class Aves; order Falconiformes; family Falconidae; genus Falco; species Falco cherrug. The sequence continues at coordinate 34,461,969 of NC_073701.1, read as the reverse complement.
GGAAGAAAACATCAAAGTTATTTTCTTCCTTCTGTACCTGTGGTAGAGAGGGTTAATAAGATGGAGGCGGTCATCGGGGAGAGTCAGGCTTTAGCCCCCTACTTTTCCCGTGTTGGGGGGTTGCAGGAGAAGGGAGGAAATGCAGGAGGAGGAAGCAGCTGCTTTTGGGCAGGGATTGTTGCAGTCCAATCTGGCCAGAGCTTCCCTGGGCTGCCTCCAAGGCAGAGTATGTGATGAGGGAGAGGGAAGATTCTTGAGCACACAAGGTGCCTTCAGGCTTGGGTTACACTTAAAAGTGTGGCTGGCACAGGGTTATTGGATAGCATTCTCAGAACATGTATCTTGGAGCACTCAGCCATACAAACCAAAAGTTTCTGCAAATGTAGCTGCCCTGGCAAAATTTTGCTGGTTACAGCAAGTTCCTTTCATGGAGCAGGGTGATACTACCCTAGCAAAAGTGTCTTTACTTAGCATAAACTGCTGTCCATTTGGACATGCCACCAATGCAAGTCTTTGCCGGCTGCCTGCAAGTCCCTATTCAGCTCAGATGAGATGTTAAATACAAAGTCCTGCTCGCTGCCCACTGTGAGCTGTTCTTGCAGTCAGATGAGACAAAGGCAAAGGCCCCAGCTGATGAGGTCCTCCATGAAGAATGTTTGCTTGGTTGTGAGCAACTGAGGAGTGCAGATGGAAATGTGGGACAGAAATGAGGACAATGGCTTCCCTTGCTAGCTGTTCCTCTTGGAAAGGTAGAGGAGAGCAGACAAGGCTGAGAGCTGCAGAAGGGGGTAATGGCATTTTTGGAAATATGCCAGGCAGGAAAACCTGAGGGAGTGAGACGCCACAATAGCTTTGATGTGACAGAGAGGAACTTTTCCTTCAGTGTCAGTCTCTGAGTTTTCATGCACCCCAGAAAATGTATTGGCTTTCTATATTACCGTCAGCTGCCGAAATCCCCACCAGCAGCAGGCAGAAGTAGACAACACAACTGATCACAGAAACCTACTTCTGTCAGCTGGCAAGGCTCCATTAGGAAGAAGCGTTGCCCTAAACTTTCCCCCTTTTATTTTCCAAAATGGGAAAGCAAGGCACAGGCAGATGTGGGAGACTTGCAGTGTGTCTCATTACACATTGGTGCTGGAGCCTGGCTAAGAACTCAGGAGTACAGCCACAAATTTCTTGGTCCTCCTCCTGCCCTGGCTGGGAGGCATGTTCACTCCATGTTCATTGAGCTCAAGGCTGACAGGCAGCCTGAGAATATCTCCAGGCCTCCCAGCCCCCCTTCCTCCCTTCCCCCAGCTTGCAGCACATATTTTCCCAGAGTTTTCCGCTTGCTTCTGCAGTGGTGCTGGGGTCCTGCCAAACGCCAGCCACTCTCTGGGAAGCGGGGCCTCCCATTCCCAAACCAAGCAAATGGGAGAAGGAAAACAGAAAGAAAAAAAAAAAAAAAAAGTCCAAGCACACGTAGACACACACAAAACCCTTTCCTCCTCAGAAACCTTGGAGCCTTCTCCAGCTGCTCTTGGAAATTGCAGAAGGCACAGTGCTGACTTGGCCCTTCTGGCCCCCGCAAAAGAGAGCTACTGCCCATCCTTCTTCCTTCTACCTCCCACAGATATGTGCATCCCCCACAGGGTGTAAGTTCCTGAATCCAGGTTTTCTGCAGGATAGGATCCCCAAAATCCTCTTCCCAAGAGATTCTGCAGTATAAGAAAAGTCTCCTGCCCACCCCACCCCCGTGGCACTCTTCCCCCCCCCCCAAATGCCCTTCATTCCCAGGTCCTGGCGCAGCCACATAGCAGTCATCCTGACAGCACAAGCATACCAGCTCGACGCCAGGCTGGGTGCAAAGATCATGGCCAAGGTTTGCTCCAGATCCTCAGCTTTGCTGGCAGGCAGCTCCCCACAGCAGGGCTGTGCTTCAGGCCAGGCACACCCCTCCCGTGCGAACTGGTCAGCCCAGGACATAACCCAGGGACATGACCGGTAGATGACACGCCAGAGTGCAAGGCTTGGGACTGTGCCCAGGGAGAGGGGGTGATCAGAGAGGAAAAAACCTGATGTTTCTTCCAGTTGGCAGATGAGCCGTCTAGAAACATCACGCCTGTGGCAAGAGGCCGCAGTGGCGTGCAGAAGAAACAATGCAGGAGGGAATGAAAGATGAAGTTTGGGGACTGTGAGTGGGACACGCACAGCTGGGGAGAGCATCGCCAGCCAAGTGAAGGGCCAGGACAAGGGACTAATGCAGAGGAGTGGGGGCAGAGTCCTGCACCGGCCCACCTGAAGGAAAGCCTGTCTCTTGCACTGACACACATCTTGCCCATCCTGAGATGCTCAAGGGTGGGACACTGCCCTGCTGCCCACCCACCCCTTGCACAGGGTGCAAACTGTGCTGCCTGCCTTTTGCTGACCAGGGCTAGGCTGCACGGAAGCAAAATGGTGGTGAAAAAACCCCAAACCATATATGAGGAAAAGGCGCTACCTAGGAAAGAGTTAAAAGGCTCCGAAACCCAAGCCGGTTTGCAATGGAGAGCGCCCAAAGCCAGGGAGGGAAAGGGAGGGAGAGGGGAGGGAGCAGGTCCAAGCCCAGCTTGCGCGCCCAGCCAGCGCAGAGCAGCGCCGGTGCCAAGAGCCCGCTCGCTTAAAGCCATGGGCCGGGGGGCGGCTCTGCCGGGGGAGCGCAGCCCGCGGAGGGGAGCGCGGAGCGGAGCTCTCGGCCTCGGGGGTGAGCTGCCACGCTGCGCTGGGGGGCAGGCAGAGGGAAGGGGGGGCAGAGGCTGGGAGAGGGGCTTTCTCAGCTTGCTTGCGTGTCTGTCTGCCGTAAGCATACTTCTCTGCAGGCTGCCTGCCCCGAGCTTTGCTTCCTTCACCCTGCGCGGCGAAGCAGCTCCCCCCGGCCTGGCTGCCCTCGGAGGAGCCGGCCATCCCCTCGGGAAGGTGCTGGGGTCTGGCCGAGAGCACAGCTGAGCACTGGTGGGAGGGGGCCGAGGCACTGAGAGGGATGGGGTTTGGTGGGGGGAAGGAGGGGGCTGAAGTCTGGTTCCCAGCCCAGAGGAGAAAGGATGTGGGTCAGACTGCCTGGGACAGAGGGGTGGTTGGGTTAGACTCCCCTAAAAAGTTGGTATCTAGTGACTGGTGGGCTGAAGAAGTTTTTCACAGCCCTCTTCCCAGGTTCAGTAGCCCACAGGAGCATGCTTTTGCTAAAGGGGCTGTGTGGTTTGCCACGTCTCCTTCCTCTATTCCAGCCTGGGGACTGAATCTTCTAGTGGCTCCAGTGGTTTGCCTAGTGAGGGTCAAGTCTTCTTCCAGGGTTAGGACCTAGTCTCCAGTGGTCTGCGCAGAAGGGCGTGGGCATCCTCTTGGGCCGTGCGGTTGCTACTCAGATTGCAGCCTTGAACCTTCAGGGACTTCAAGCATGTAAACTCACTCTGCAGGACAGCGCCATTTCCTCCCACCCCTGGCTCCAGCCACAGGAAGATGCTTTGTGGTTATCTCTTCTCCATCCCACGTGTCCCCCCGTTCTTATACCTCACTCTGGTGCTTCCTTGTATCTTCCCAGGTCACCATGGACACAATGTACCTGCGCGCATCCCTGGCCTTCCTTCTCCTCCCTCTTTTTGTGCTTGGGGCACCCACCGATGAACCCAACCTCACAGAACAAGCCCCTGGTGCTTGCAAGCGCTGTTGTGACCCACCAGACTCTTCCACAGATGCCTTACCGCTCCCTCCCAGCCACCACCACTTGCCTTACCCAATGCCGGAGGTCCGTCCCTATATCAACATCACCATACTGAAGGGTAAGTGTCTGTCTGGGCCCCGGGATGCCAAGGCCTGCTCAGGGACTGGTGGCATTTCGATGGAGGTGACAGCTGGATTGCTGGCATGCTGGTTATGCTAACAGACTGTCAGATGCCATACTGAATGGTATGTGCCCACACACACTGTGCCCAGGGTTTAGATTTTTTGTGCTGAGTCTTGTAGTGCCTGAGGGAAGGAGCAGTCTATCCAGCTGCAAAATAAGGATGTTTGGAGGGTAAGCATTGGCACCCAGGAAGGCTGTGGGGAAACATTCTCCAGCTCCGTGGGTCACGTGCATTTTGGAGTGGGGGGAGGGCAAAGGGAGGCGGCAGCTATCTGCAAGCACCTCCAGGCTAACTGGCAGTAAATCCCAGCTCATTCCACCCTGCTGTGGCTGGCTTGGCTAATGGGAAAAGGCTCCCTATTTTAGATCAGCTCCTCCCTTCAGGGCTCCCCTTTTAGCTTTTGCTGCGGGCAAAAGCCTGTTCCCAGCTGGATCCTGCTCCACTCGCTTATTGTTGTTCTGTGGTTCCTGTAGGCTAGCTGGGCAGATGCTCCCCCTTCCCTGCCCATCCTGGAAATAGCTGCAAGCCATCAAAGCTCAGAAGTGTGTCTGGGTTAGATAGAGGCCTGGGCTAAAGTGGGATGTTGCAGGGGGACCTACAATACTGTGCAGGGGATGGAGGGGCAGAAAAGAACAAGACACAAATCTGGGGCACTCACTTGTGCTGGAGGCTGCGCTGACTCCTATCTCTTCTCTCTGTACATAGTGTACGTTCTGGTGCAGCTCACTGTCTGTATTGATGCCTGCCCAAGTGTGTGACAGGCAATGCACAAACTCCAGGGTAGAACTGCAGTATTACTTATACTAATATACAGGATGCACAGGGGATGCCGGTATTGTCCAGAGTACCAGCCCTTTAACTTGCACCGCACCATCCACCAAGTCCAGCTTGAACCTTTTCCCTCTTACCCACCCTATTGTACCTCTCCAGTCATATTCACCCACAGGCTTTACCTCTTCTTCCCTTCTCCAGCCTACACTAAGAACAGTGTGCACCCTACATGGATAATTGGGTCATAGGAGAGGTGTGTAGGAAGGCAGGGGCTGTGGTGGAGGTAAAGTGTGGAGGAAGAAGAAGAGGTCAAGAGCCCCACTGGTACTTTGCACTGCTGGGCTCCCTTTCAGGCTGAAGTCTCCTAAGGACAGGCCCTAGTGCCTCCAGCAAGGTCATATCATGTGGTGATAAGGTTTTTTAAAAGAAGAAACCCCAGTTGCACCCAGAGCTCTGCTAGCTCCTTTCCCATGAAGCACAATGATATTTTGACCCTCAGGAGTGTTCCTTCTTCTGGCATTGCCCCATTCTTGAGCAATCCTCTGCCTCCTCATCAGGCATTCTCACTGCCACTTCCACCTCTCCATCTGGTATCACACAGGAGTGTGTTCTCTGCTTCCTCTTGTAGGAGAGAAAGGAGACCGAGGAGAGCCTGGGATGCCAGGGAAATGGGGTAAAGAAGGACCACGAGGTGAGCGGGGTGCCCAGGGCCAGAAAGGCAGTAAAGGACAGATGGGCACAGCGGGAGACCCCTGCAAGCATCAGTATGCTGCATTCTCTGTTGGTCGCAAGAAAGCACTGCACAGCAGCGAAGGCTTCCAGGTCTTGATCTTTGACACCGTCTTTGTCAACCTCTACAGCCACTTTGATATGTTCAATGGCAAATTCTACTGCTATGTAGGGGGACTTTACTATTTCAGCCTCAACGTCCACACCTGGAACTTCAAGGAGACCTACATGCACATCATGCACAACGAAGAAGAGGCAGTCATCTTGTATGCCCAACCCAGCGACCGCAGCATCATGCAGAGCCAGAGCCTTATGCTGGAGCTTCAGGAAAATGATGAGATCTGGGTGAGGCTCTACAAGCGGGAGCGGGAAAATGCCATTTACAGTGATGATGTTGATGTGTACATCACCTTCAATGGGTACCTGGTCAAGCCCAGCCTTGACTAACTGTCTCTCCTCCTCCTTGGGGCCTCTTCGGCCTTTTCCTTCTTCCTCTCTCTCTTTCTCTCTCTCTCTCTCAATCTCTCTCCTGCCCGCAGCCACTGCAAATCACTTGGAAATGGGCCTGTGAAGTCTCAGGCACTGAGTGTGAAACTTGCCACACTGGCTTCCACCTCACGCTCTCTTGTAGCCAGGCCTGTAGCTGTCCACTTACAGCGAGACACTACCATCTCTCGCCCCCTCACCTCATGATCCCAACTTAGGTTATCAGCATCTTCTAAATCTGCCAGTGAGCTGTGTCTGGCATTTAGGGTCCTGGAGCAGGAGGAAAGCTAAAATGCTGCTCCTGGGGATGTGTCCCTCTTGCAGCTTCATACACAAAGGACTCCTGTATAAAGGGCTAAAAAGTCCCCGCTGCCCAGGTGCACCCTGGCTCGTCTCCATCACAACTAGACACACTAGTTTTGCAGCCTGAAACGTGGTCTTAATGTCACCTCTCACACCTGTAGTCTGGAGAGCTGACTGGGGTCTGATGGCCTCCTGTATCAGATGTAAGACCAGTGAGAAACAATACTGGTTTTCCAAAAAGGGGACTGTTGGTCTTCTGAAGTAAGTCACTGGCTTTCCTTAGATGCTCTTCTGGGTCACAGAGTCCAGGCTGGCTGTAAAATCTAGGCCTGGTGGGGCTGTTCCCTGCTGTGCTAGCTCTAGCCCTTCAAACAGGTGAAGGGCCAGACTCTTCAGAGCTATCTGCTGTTGAATCAGTAGAGCCCACCACTCGATTCCCAGTAAGGATCATAGAACAAGAGAGAGAGAGACCACCCTACCAAGCCTGCCTCCCCAAACTTCCCTGGGGTGCTACTTGGTCTCGGTTCCCCAGCTGTGGGAAGCTAGTCCAGACAGAGAACCTGAATCTGCTCCCTTCTTTGGCAGAGGTGCACCCATGGCCTTCCATTGGTATCAGCAGTATTTTTAACACTTGCTGATGTGAGGGGAGAGTCAGGCCCTGGTTACTGTGTGCCATTACATTGTCCTCCTGAAGGTGGTTCTCCCACACTGGTATTGAGGCACCGCTGTTTCAGGACCTGAGATAGCTGGAGGCTGTGAGAGCTATTGCAGTTACATCAGTTCCAAACCTGGGCAGGCTGGCTCCTCTTTGCCTCTGGGATGGAAAAGAGAGAGAGGTGAGACTACAACAGCTCACCCCAGGGTTAAAAGCTTCCCTGCCCCATGCTCCGTGCCCTTTTCTGGCAATCTCATCAGAACAACTGAGAAAAGCATGTGGCTAAAACAAATCCTTGCTCTTCTTGTCATGTTGGAGATGTTGCAGTGGGAAAGGAATGTCAGCAGCAGGGTTTTCTAGTACCATTTGTACTGGTCTCACACTGCTCTCACTCAAGTCCCTCCGGGATTGCTGTGGTCCTGGTGGGGGGCAGGTGAGGCTGACTCAGCACTTTGGGAAACCTACTTCCACATGTTGTGATGCTCCTGTAAACAGCGGTGCCAAGAGTTGTCTCTTTTTTGAGTTTCAGGACAGGACAAGCAGGAGGAGAAACTATTTCTCCTCTGCCCATCACTGGTAATGAAGTCTTCCGAGTTACATAGCTTCTGTGCTCTCATGATTAGCCGTGGTCTCTGCCTATAGCACCTGGGACTGCCAGAGCTCTGCCATAGGAGATATGCATCCTTATACAGGACTAGGTCTGGTACACTCAGCCCAGGATGGCAAGGGCACAGGGACCCAGGATAAATATTAAAAATGAACCTCAGAAAATCGCAGGACATTTTCTCTCTTGTCCTGTTTGCTTACCCTCCCTGCTTTGCTAAGGAAGATGTACAGACTGGAATGAGTTTCAGGCACTTTCTGTCCTGGATCCTCCCCACCACTGTCACTGAGGCAATGGGTATAAAAACAAGGTTTCACTGAGGCAAAGCTGGGTTTTTCCCAGGGAAGCATGTAATGATGGGATCATGGGAACTAAAGGAGACTGTGAGTTTCTTCCCCTCCCTAAGCAGGTCAAGTGTGTGGAATTGCTCAGAGACAGGATTTCAGACAGTAGAGAGGAAGCAGCATGTTGGAGATGATGCTCAGGACTGAATCCTTTTCTCTCTTCCTCAATAGACTGCAAACCCAGATATTGTCTATTTACAGTGTATAGTGCCCCTGTGTCTCCCTAAAGAAAATCAAGCCTCTCTAACACTTAATACCTCCAGAAACAAGCTTTCTTCTTCCTCCTTTTCTATTTGATGTTTGAATGCCAGTGATATGTCTCATGCGCCTATCCATGAGCAGTCAAACAGTGCCTGATCTGTATGAGAGGGGAGGGCAGGGGGACCAAAGGGTGTGTTTAACAGGCTTCTTGGTGCTAAACAAGATGGCAATCCCTTGGTGCTAATTAAGATTTCAGGAGTATTGGGTGCTTTCTGGAAGGTGTAGTAGGCCGAGTTGTAATGTACTGTGGAATTAATGGTGCTTTATGTTACAAAACCAAACAAACTCCAAGTTTTGTATATATATATGTATATTATTTTTTTTCCAGTGGTATTAAACTTTTTTTCCTTGGTTGTTTTGCACTTAGATCCGCTTTTCCCTCCCAACCTATTCCTTCTAGCTCTGATTGTCGCCAAATAGTGTGATGGAAAAGACACTGACCTAAAGTCAGGTACGAAGTCTAACTCGGCTCTAGAAACTTCCCTGGGCAATCCTTGGCAATCTTCTGTCTGTTTCCTTTGTGGAGAGCCATTCATTACCCTAAAGATATTTATTACTTGAACACTTATAATTGTGACAGTCCTCTCCTCTTCTGGGAAAGCATTAAGCAAATTCAAGGAAGGATTCTTTGGAAATTATCAAAAAAACCCAGGACAATACAATGGCTTGTAGGCTTAAGCTTCAAGTACTTAATTATATTAAGGAAGGCTGGGCTAATGCTGGAGTTCTTTTAAGGGGGATCAGACCCTTTATCTGGTGAAATTTTTAGCAGATCCTTCTATCAAGTACTTAGTAAGCATGTGTGTTTTCTGTTTTCCCTGTGGTGTTTCTCTTTTCTCTGCCAAGAGGTGAAAGCCAGAGGTACAGATATAAGAGGTACATTAAATTGTTGACTAGACACTTGTGCTTGCTAACAGTCGGGAGAGTGGCAGTTCCAGAGTTAAGCTGCACACACGTTTTTGGAAGACCTGTGTGTGATGAGAAAGGCTTGAGGTTCATGTCAGAGGTGGAAAGACAAGAGGCGATTGCCCATAAAATTGGGGAAAAGGGGGAGACACAAGGGGGGAGTGGAGACTCAGAGGCTTGAGTGGAAGATCTAGGAGGGATAGAGGCCTACGGACAGGGAGATGCTTTTTAGAGGTCTCAGTGCAAGTCAAAGAGGTAAGTGGGGGGTTATTTAACATCTTTGGGGTTTGGACTGAGGGGACTTCTGCTGAAGTGGAGGAATGGACAACAAAACAAGAGGAGATGCCCATATAGGATCATCTGTTTTGAGTTTAAATCATCTTCACATAGCTTCTCCTGTGGTTTGACATGTACCAGATGCTATGTTTGGCAAGGGGTGGAAAACATTATCATACACATCCTTACAGGCTTGCTTCACATTTTTTATTTACTTCTGAGGAAGCAGATAGAAACTTGTCCTCAGGAAATGCAGGGGCTGTACTTGTGCAACCTGGCCCCTTGAGGTGAGATCCTGGTAAACTGGAGGTGACTTAGTCACACTTACAGAAGGTGAGGAGTGAGGGAGGAGTGGAAATGTGTAGCCAGACCTTCTAGGATTTTTTTCTATGATTCAATTCTTCAGCCTGCCCACTTGGAGAGGAAAGTGTCACCTGAAGAGTCTCTTCAGCCAAATCCCTTGGGGCCAAGATGCACAGTGACAGGCAGGATCTGTAGCTGGTGCCACCCATCACACCATGGATGCCTGACTGGGGAGCTGCTGTAGGTGAGACTCAGCTCAGGCAAGACAGACCCTGCAATGCTGTTGAAGGAATGCGTGCCAGGCTGGGTCAGCCCAGCCCAGCTGCCCTGCCAGTGGGTGCAGCCATGCCCTGAAGGCCATGAGACTTCCATTCACTTCATTCACCCCAGGGCTGGGTCCTTTTCCATGCAATGGGGCTGCACCGTGGCATGTGAGCCTGGGGTTGGTGACAGCCAGTACCTCTTTCCTGGGCAAACAAGAAGCGTGCCCTGGAGTGGGCAGCTACAGCACTACTCTGGAGCCACGCTTCTCTTTTCCCCTGAAAGACAGGTCTAAACTCTGCTACAAAAGGCTTTGTGGCCATGTCTCAGGCTTGTTCGAGGTATCTGCCAAGGGGACAGCTCTTTAAACTGGCTTCCTGCAGGTTTGTGGTTTTGCAGGCATGAAAGGTGGGGAGAGTGGGAGAGAGGAGGTAAAGGGCAGGATATGGTGCTGTCTCTGGGGAAAAAAGCATGTGTCAGGCCCAGCTCAGGAGAAGCTCAAGGCCCTGCAATAGCTCCTTGCCCTGTGATTGCTGTGGGAAAGGGGAAAAGAAAAGCAGGGCAAGAAAAGAAATATAAAAGGAGACCTTTGACCCCACTGGGGGCACTAGATGGGCACAGGTGGACATGCCTGCACCCAAAGCACCAGGTACAGCAGGGGCATAGCATAGCAGGACCTGTCTCTGAAGTTCCTCTGATCCCATGTCACAGGTGGGGCAGTCATGGGAAAGGTCTCTGGCAACCCCTCAAGCCTCGCCCCAGCTGCCAGCCATGGTGCACCCTCTGCCCCACATGAGGGATCTGTGCACCGTTCAGGGGGCTGCCACAGTGTAGCACAGCAGGTTTCCCCTCTGCTCCAGCTTGCTGTCCCTCCTCCCCTCCCAAACACCCAGACAACCTGCTTCGCTCACACATCAGCCACACCTCAGCCTTGTTTTACTTCCCAGAGTCCAGGGAGGGAGAGGAGGTATTGCAACGCCCCAGCCAGTACAGCCCAGTGCTGCAAGCAGAGCTGCTGCCTTGCTCCATCCAGTGCGTTGCAGCCAGATGCCAGCGATGGGTTGAACCTGCTGCACATCTCCTTTTTCTCACCTTGCTGGCTGGGACCTGCTGTTGGGCCCAAAGGGCTGGATGTGGACCCTGCCCATGGCTGCATGGATGGTGGGGCACAGCTGCTTTGCCAAGGGTGATCATTCCACTGCCTCACATGGTATGGCCCTCCTCTGACCACAGTGGAAACATGGGCATTTGCAGAGCCATGCTGGGCTTCAGAAGTCAGCTCGGTGTGCACTTTGCTATGACACCCACACACGTGTATACATGCATTTACCAGCCCAGTATGGACATATCTCACCTTCCTGCCAACGGAAACTGTTTGCAAACGGCCCTTTGCAAACCTGGCTCGCTCTGAAGATGCTATCAGGAGGTGGGTAGAGTGGGGCTGAAGCTCCAGGCCTTTTTGGTACAAGCATAGCAACCTCACCTCATTACATGCCTCCCCCTTCTCCCACCAGCCCTCTGTGATCTCTTTCCCTGCAGTTATACCATGACGAGTGCCATGGCAGAAGGTTTAAATCAAAGGCTTCTGAGAGTTTCTCAACCCACAGACTGGCCCATCTCTTGAGTTTGTGTCACTTACTTAACTCACAAATGGCCAGAGAATTATTGCAAAATCTCACACCTTTCCCACCCTGCTTGCAACAGCTAAAATGGGAGGGAGCAGGATGGAGAGCCCTTGGGTCGGAGAAGCTAAGGAGTAGGGGGTTCCCCGTCCACCTGGGAAGGCTGGGATTCCAGGTCAGGGTGAGTAAGAGGTGGGGGGCTGTGTTGTTTCTTGATTCACTTTAACCTATTGTATCCACGCCTTTGAGAAGTGACACTGACCTGCATCAACCTTACAGCTGCTGAGGTGCCTCGACTGCCAGGGAGCCCAGACAGTGCAAACTGCAGTGCACCTCTGAGGCAGGAGATGTGTCCAAGCCTCACTGGTTGCTACTGAGGACAGTTGCAGTGCTTCAAAGCAGCCAGGGGAAGAAAATACCCAGGGAGAGGAAGAAGGACAACAGGCTTCCTTGTCTAACTGATGCACTGCAGGCATCATTTTCACTCTTCTGGTCCCCTGCTCTGAAGTCTTGACTACCCTCCAGGTGTTTGACACAACAATGTCCTACAGCAGGACTCAGGCAAAGCATCTTCCATGGAGTACCTGAGACTCACTGCAGTCTCCTGTTTGCCCCACACATGCTTTTCTGGGCTCATGGCATTCTCCCATTCACCCCTACAGACACTGTTTTCTTCACACACACACCCATGTCCTCAGCTCTTCACGTGAAGTAGCGGAATGGGGCAAATCACTAGAAAGGACTTCCCAGGCAACGGAGCCCTGTCCACTGCCACTGCCATGGGCAGCAATTCAGCAGATCTTTTGCGTCGAGGGCCCACAGAATTACCATTCCACACATAGTCCAGAACACCTCCCAAGCCCTTGCTTCACTTCAACTACTGCTTCTCTCTTTGTGGTATGCTGGTGGCATTGTTTGACTCTTCAGAAGATTTATGCAGGCTTTTACAGCTGTACCGTGTTTCAAGCTTGGTCCTGCAAGGCTTTGAAATGTTTTTTTGAAATTCCATTTGTTCATGATATGCCAGAGTCTGAAGCACTCCCCTGACCCTAAGACAGGCTTGCTTCTCCTCCGTCATCCCCCGTCCTGCCAGCTGTGGAGGCAGAAGAGCTGTGCCTTCATTGCAATGGCTAAACCAGGCAGGGACAGTGGTGTGTTAGCTCAGCCCATGACTCTCTTGTCCTGCAGGGTGGCAACCTGAGCTCTGGGGAAATGGAGAGAGGATCAGCTCATTGCCTTCTCTTTGCTGCAGGATTTTGTTTGGATATTTTTTTTCCAGTCCCCCACTCCTTTAGATCCCTGTGCCAGCCCCCCTCACCACTGCAAAGCACTGTGCAGAGAGCTCTCGGTGCAAAGTGCAGGGGAAGCGGTGCGGGGGAAGGGGGGGTCAGGTGAGGACTGAGAAGGGCGAGAGGAAAAGGTCAGTGACGCAAGCCCAAAGCGATGGCTCTCAGCTGAGCTGCTCTGCTGTTTGTCCGTGGTGCACTATTTCTACTTGGCAACAATTCACACATCTGGGAACCACAACTCCTTCCACTGCCCACGCTTTTCCTCCCCCCTCATGGGGGCTGAGGCAGGGGAGGGGGCAAGGAGGGAGAGATACTACACCAGGCTGCCAGCATCATTTCCAAGACCAAAGAGGAAAAAAACCCCTGAGCTGCCATTTTCAACAGCCACCCTCCCTCTGGACACTGAGCATCTCTGATGAAGGAACCTGCTGCCTGCAAAGTGGGTGGGGAGAGTAGGAAGAAAGGGAGAATCCTTTCTTTTGGGGTTCAGGGGAGGTCAGCACTGGGGAAAGGTACTGACACTCTCATCCTTGAAATGTAAGAGCAGCAATGCAAGTTTCCCCTTGGAATTAAGGTCTCACCTGGGTGGACCGTGGCTAAGGGAAGGGACTCCGGTGCCTGTGGACATGCATTGTCCTCGGCCTGTTGCCAGGGTAAGCATTTGAGTGGAGCCAAAAGCTTGATCCCCTCAGTGTTTCCCCAGCTGGCTGCAACAGTGTGTGCGTGCTTGTGTGTGTGTTTGTGGTGCACGAATGTGTGCACAGGTGCAGGCAGAGGGCATGCCCCCCAGAACATCTCCACAGCCTGCTCCCAACTGTGGGGCACCAGCACTCTGCCTAAAAGAGCCCTCCTAGCCCCGTGCTGGCTGCGAGGGCTGCAATTGCTCTGCTGAGCTGCAGGGAGAAGGATGAAGGCGTGAATTGCTTCAGTACTCCATGCCCTTTCCTGCTTCTTATGTGGGAGGTACTGGACCAACAGGGAATGGTGATACTCAAAAGGGCACCACCCTCCTGTCCATGTATGCCACTCTCAGGAGCAGGAGAGGGGGAAAGTGACACCCCAGTCTTGTCTTTCTCTCAAGGAACCAAGTCTCATTTCCCCTGAGACCTCCATGTCCCGTTTCCCAAGTACAGGCACAGTCAACAGGGTAGATGTGGTGAAATATGGCTTGACCTTTGTGTTACAGCTGTGAACCTGAAACGTGTCACATGCAAAGGGCTCTGTGTTGCATCTCTCAAGGAGCACCTTCAAGGTCTTCAGACACCACAGTGGGGAAAACAGTAATTTCCACACTGGTTGTTTTTCCTCCAAGCGGAGGTCTTGCAGTGTTCGCCAGGATCTGGTTAGCAGTCTCCAATAACAAGCAGCCTTTCCTACTCCAGCCCCCATAGCCAGAAAACAGGCTCTTCAAGTGCATGCAGCTGCACCCAAAAGCCTCATCAAGCTGAAGAGCCACTTTGAAACAGGCAGTTCACCTCAGAGTAGGACTGCCAAGGAGGAAAAGTGCTCAGAGGAGCAAGCCCACAGCTGAAACCCTGACAGGGGTGGGCTCTCAAAAGGGATGAGGAGCTCTTTGGGTTGACCTATTTCACAAGGTCATCAGCTGGGGGAGTGAAGTGCCCTCAAGTCCTTGAGTCAGGTCGTGGACCTGGACTTCACCCTTCCCTTTCATACCTTCCATCCAGAAACACTGGTTGTGGCCATTGCCTTTCTCATTCTCCCAAGGTGGGAAAGGTAAAGTTCTCCCTCACATTAGAGGGACAAACGGTGGTGGGGGTGGGGGGAGTGTGGGGCTGAACCTGAGAAACCACAAAACAGGGGAAAAAATGGGTCGCCCGACTGAGCCCAGGGGAGAAACAGGAGCACAATTTCTGAGCACTGAGCTGTGGGGAGACAGCCAGCTGCCTCCAAACAAGTAATTTCTGTTTAGGTATTTGAACGACATAAAAGGTAATAATTGCCATAGTCACAAATCAGTAACCCCCAGAAGAGCTTAAAGGGGGAGGAGGGGGTTGGTCTTTGGATAAGAATGACATCATCAAGCATATTTTAAAAGAAAATCAACAATCTAATTAACTCCCTTTCTAGAAACTGCTCAGGCAAAGAGATGAAGAAAACAGAGAAAGAGCAAGGAGAGCTCTGAGCAGAATGGGGGTGGTTGTTGTAATGATTTTTTTTCCTCTAGAGAAGAAAGGGAAATGTGATTAATTTGGGAGCAAGCCTTGCTAATCAAAGTACCTGAGGGTTTATTCTTAAGAATCTCCTTACAGTATCATGTCTTGTCTTCAAGCAGTTTTGAATGTACAATAAATCTCTGAATTCTTCCCATTTTATTAGGTCTGGAAGCCATCATTGCTTCACATTAGGCTTGTCAAACATTTGCACACAAGCCCCTCTAACTTTGAATAGAGAGTTGTAACACATTGGCAGACTGCAAAAGAGAGCAGGGCTTTATCTTTCCAAGACCACCAGGTGACAAGGTAATAATTTCCCTCAAGGACAAGAGCACTCGCTGGTGCTGAATAGCAAATCAGACAGTGTTCAGCTCATTATCTTGCTCGGGCACAGTTCTGGTGCAAGGCTGGTGTCTGAATCCAATGCTGTCCTCTTGTAGATCATACAACTTGCACAGGCACTCCCTCTTCAATACAGGTCTGTGAGCAAGTTCAGTAGGCACTCCGTCCATGCATCTTCAGCATCCGATGCCAGGGGAACCCTTAGGGACTTGCACTGGCACATTTTCATACTAGAAGTCAGTGATGTCCCTACACACCCGGGCAGAGAACACTTGCATGCGATACAGGATCTGGTGCCTGGTGTGTGAATCTCAGTTCCTGAAGAAGACAGATGTCCTTTATGCCCCTTTCTCGGCTGTGGAAATTGAGATGCAGAGGGGATGCGAGAGCTGTAGAAATACGTCGATAGCCCCACGGGTACACCACCTTCATTCCAGTTCACACTGGTGAGTTTTCTATCACAGATGTGCCAGGCTAAGGCCATCTGCATACACAAACGTCATGATTCAGCCAACGGAGATCACTTGCCAGTCTGCTGTGTCTCAAACACCTGCTGTGCCTCACATGCTATATCCACAGGCTCACTCAAAGGCATGAGTACTGGCCTTCCTTCATGTTGCTGAGCCCAAGGAGGGACACAGAGTGCCAGGCCCAGGGTGACAGCCCAGGTCTCCATGAGTGTCTCTAGGGAGGGACTTTGGGTCTGAGCAGCCCTTGTGGAACCCAAGCACCCATCAGGGAGGCAGACACCCACACCTAGGAGCTCTCTTAAGCCTTGAGTCTGCTGCATGGGCTCCAGTCCTTCAGATCAAAGTCCTGACACTGTCTAGTTCAACCCAAACATCATGATGAGCCGGGGCTCAGGTCCTGACTGATGGCATCTCCTGACTGTCCTGTGTTCGTGCTCACAAGCTCATAGCTGTATGTTCACAGCCAGGCAGGCTGAGAGTGAAACTGATCAAAAGTAGTATGCTTTCCCTCCCACCCTTGTTTCCCCACTTCTCTGGGCCTGTGACCATCACCATCAGGGAGTGAAAGTGAACATCTCCTCCATCGCCTCCCACCTGTGGCCCCAGACATACCACAGGCAAGAGGGCCTGGAAATGCCTCAGCTTTCTAGCACTTTTATCCATGTTCTTCCTTAGTCTGCAGGGGCAGGGAATCCCTGAATTTGAACATTTTGTGTTTTCATGTGTATACTTGAAGTCTCCTGCTTTTATCAGGCAGATCTATCAGGACACTCTCTGTGGGACAGAAGTTGGAAGGGAAGAAACAGGAATATCACCTGCTGTGTAGGTGGGCTTAATGCTGCACAGCGTGGCTACTCCATTGTGGTTCCTGATCCCAGAACTTAAACTCCATTGCTTAAAAGGCTCTCCACTTAAACACGGTGATGGAGATTAGCCTGAGGGCAGTGTTTAGCCTACAGCAGCAATATCCCTAGGGATGCTGGAGAAGGGGGAAAAAGCCCACCTCTTTAACATCTGCCCGAGGTTGCCATTTTGATACAAAGCAAAACCTCTTTTAGACTGGTAATGTGAACAAATTCAATAAAGAGATCACTAATAGACTAAACAGTGTTCCTCGTGGGGCCGTTTTTGCAGACTTTTTTCGGAGTAGAACCACAATTTAAGAGGAAAATAATGGCAGATGTAGAACAACATTGTAGTTTTGAGAAGTGCACTTATATGAATGGCAGGAAGTTCAATGTAAAGGTTATAGTTAAAACAACATTATTTGGAAAGTACCAAATATAACCTACAGAGCATCTAGAGATCTTCACAGCGTATCCTGTCAGAAAGCAAACTTTGGTGGCCATCAGGGCATCTCTGCTCTCATCCCCTCATGTCCTGCTGTCTCTGCACCCTTATCGTTGCTCCACTCCAGAGCACCATGGGGACAGGACACGGGGATGGATCTACGGACCCCTCCACTAAACTCGCCCCTGGTGAGCTGGGTGGTTTGTAAACCACAGGCAAAGCATCCCAGTAAGCCTGGGACTCCAGTCCCAGTTGAGAGCCAGCAGAGGGAAGAGATGTGCCTAGCCTAACCACAGCTGATGAATTGATGAATTGTGGGATAATCTGACACCATGCAATACTTTTGCACTTTACGCTTCTTCACTCTCTTTGTTCTCGTGTTCACCTCCACCATTCTGTGGAGACTCTCTCTGCGGAGTGGACACGCAACTGAAAAAGGAAAGTTTCAGCAGCATTGCTCTTCTTTAATGAAAGCCGAGCAAGGAGGAAAAGATGAGCCTGTGCATAAGCACCTGCCACAGCCCTGACGATTTTTAAAACTTACATTACTCCTGAAACACCAGCCTGGCCCAAACAGGGCCTTTAACCAAACCTCCAACACCACACTTACCTGCTGCTTTAACACTGAACTACAACACTGACTAGTGAGTTCACTCATCTCAGTCACCATTATGGGGACAGGAAGGTAATCGCAAGAACACCTCGCATGTGTTGCTGATAATGTGGTTTTGTTTGGCTTGTCACATTACAAATGGCACCATTCCTAACTACGTCAGAGTACAAAAGTTAAAAAGTGCCACATTCTCAGTAGCACAACAACCTGGGCAATCAAGTCTGAAAACCATGCTGAAAGTGTATTTATCTGTAGCAGATGGGATCTGGACACCATCATGGTGTCACACCTGCGCAGAAAACCCTTTCTTACTTATGCCATGCAGTTGTTGCTTAGTACATTTTTAAACTGTTTCCAATGGAAATTAAACATGCTGAGGAGTCTGTGTCTCTACACATCAGTGTTTGGTTGTCTGTTAGCTGATCCATCAGATCATTCCCCCTCCCTCCATGATTTCAGGAAAGTCAATCTAAGCCAGTCACACTTGACAAAGTACTACTGGTAAGCAAAGGTGGCTGGACAGAGGGGAGCTGGGTCTCCGTTAGGACCCTCATTGGGAAAGTCTTTGATGTAACATCAGTCCTTACTAGATATCAAAAACTCTGCACGAGAATCTGTCACAGAGACCCAACTATAGAAAAAACAGTCTCCAATGAACTGGTTAATGAGATAAATCCTTGTTTTCAATGGCAGCGGCTACTTACCTTCTCTAGGGTCTAATCTACATGTTAAGTTTTCTTCTTACACTATTTCAGATACCACAGTGTACAGCCAACCTCATCTGATTCTTACACATTAAAAACAATAAGAAAAAAAAAAAGAATCAGTGGGGTTTCTTTTTTCCTTTGATAAGCTGAACCATTTAAAAATGGGTGCTTTGTGCTCTTGCTTTCCCAAAGTGATCTCTGGTCTGAAGGAGGGCACAGATTTCTCAGTCTGAAGGACAAACAGGAAAAATGATGGTTAACATGAGTACTCCATTGCAGCTGCAGAGTTGGTGCTAGTTACCAAGTTAGTTAGACCAAGAAGTTACTCACAGAGAACTTCACTGCTTCAGTCAAGGACTTCTGTGCCAGAATAAGCTGCATTCATTTTAAGAGTTCCTGGGAAAGGCGGGCTGTGGCCTGAGGATAATGCTATTACAGCTCCACCCTGGTGGGAGCCCCTAAGGTGCAACTACCACAGCCAATGATTACCAGAGCAGAAGAACATGCAAGCCCATCCCCTCTGCTGCTTCTCTTTCAGTGAGACTGGCTGGTCAGATTCCCCTGTTGCCCTCACAAAGGGTGGCCATAACAAGAGTCTTCAGATGACTAGCAAGAGCATCCAAGTGACAACTCTCAGACTCCTGGTCCATGTCATGCATGTTGAGGAAAGAGGTGTTGCACCCCAGACCGCTGGCTGAGTGCTTGATGCTGGATTAACTGCAATGGTCTCCCAGAAATGGCTGTGTGGATCCACTATTGCAACTTCCTTCAAAATGGTTCAGCCCATGCCTTCAAATCACTCTTTTGCTCTAACACTATTTCTTTTTGTGATCTAATATCTTCTGAGATCCAGACTGTGGGGTGGTCTGCCTGTGACTAAAAACTGATCTTCCTCCCACACCCTTTTTCCATTACCTGAAACCAAGATCCCTTTGTTGCTAAAGGAGGCCCTATCCTCCAGGTTTGATAAAGTTCTCATAAAGGAATTGCCTGCAGACTTGAGATTAGCTTCTGACAATATTTGGTCAGCAAAACCTGCTTGCTGGACCTGAGCTTGGGCCTTGAGTTGCTCTAGGGAAGAAAAGCAAGGAGCACAGGGCATGATGACCACCGTGTGTATAAAAGGAGATTCTCATCATCTGGCCCCACACCACTTGCCATCTTTGCGCCGTCCACACCAAACAGGAAACGTAATGTGCTGTACTTCAGAGAATTGTATTTGTGCATGGGAAAAGAGAGGTGAGCAGGGACCACATGCATATGTATGGCTATCTGTGAACAAGGCAGCCACTGGGCCGTGGATTTGCATTTGTGTGTCTGTCTTGTCTTGGGATGTGAAGACAAAGTGTTCTGGGGGAGACCTTTGTGGTGAAAGGATCTTCTAAAACTGAACATGCCCTGCAGGGCCTGTGAGGGGCTATCCATCTGTGGAGGTGATGGCACATGAAGCTTTGGAAGAAAGTGGACACCCCTGTATGGCCTGTTGAATGGACAAGTCATGCCAAAGAGGCACTGCAGCTACCGCAGGGCAGTGTTGCTTATCCAGACTAGCTGCAAGGCTCTGGTTGAAGCAGGTGATTCTTCCTCTGTGAAGCCAGTGGGGTGCTCAGCCGGGTAGGGAGGCCGTGGGACACGTGTTCTTGTGGTGTCACACCATCTGCAAGTGTGAAGGCTGTGCCTCAAGCTTGCTCACACTCAGCACTGCCCTCGTTCCGCTCCTGCTCTGACCCAGGATGGATCCTCTGAAACTGGGGCAGTGATGTGGAGGCTGGTTTCATTCTGGTGTTGCTTAGGTCAATGACTCAAGTTATTTTCCACAAAGTGGTCCACGGTATTTCTACTGCAGTTTGACTCCTACCCCTGGTTTCAAAGTGATCTGTGCACGTGTGCAGACCCTGAGAGTGATATGAGTTTTCTGTTTGGGTTATTGAAAGAGGAAGCGATGGGTCTCTTGCCAGTGCCCCAAGAGGACAGGTCCTTCTCTCTCTCTCTTTTGCTTCCCAGCAATAGTTACAAACTGGTCCCCGTATATCTGAGCACTGTAAGCTAACACCTGATCCCTCCACCCTTGTTTCTGCACCTATTGCTTTACCAGCAGGAAGTAGGACGTGGTTTGGGGCTTTTTATTCTCGGCCTCACTAGCCCTTTCGATACTTCAGGGCCTCGTCTCAGTCTGACAAGGCAAGCAAGCAGCAGCTTCCTGTGCAAAGGTGAGAGGGAGAAGACAGAGACCACGCACGTACGAGAGGAACGGCTCTGCAGCAGAACTGCTGGGCTGGAAGCACCTCTCCTCTCATGCCAGCAGCGCTGGCTGACACCTGGACATGCATTGAACTAGGATATCCACCTCCCTCCCTGTTGCTTTTCCCCCTCCCTGTTCCCCTCTCTGTTTGGCGTCCAGCACCTGCTTCCATCCAACCCCACAACCTGGTCCTTGGGGACTCCCTTCATCTGGATCGCCGGGTGCCTGGAGCTGGAAGGTAAAGGGGGCGATGCCAGCTCTCTCCTACATGGGGGTGGCTGATCTGAAAAGCGTCTTGGAAGGAGTTTCAGTCTGACAAACTGAATCTCACCATTGGGGAGGGCTGAGCACGTATTTATCTGTCTCTCCACAGTCCTCTCAAATCATACCCCACATCTCACAACCATGCCGCCTGCTTTCTTTCTCTCTCTTTCTCTCCCCTTTGTCTGTTAATGTGTTGTCATCATGTTTTTTTTTCCTCTGAACCTAATCTTTTATCACAAGGGGAATCAGTAATATGCCTCATGCCAGATCTTTATAAACCCTCTTTTCCCACTCCCCTGGCAGTCCCAGCAGAGTCCAGCAGGACTCTGTCTTGGTTTGCTCAGCTCTGCAGGGGCTGTGGGCTTGCTGAGAGGTGAGGATGATCCCTTCTCCTCTGGGAAGAGGCAGACCTTGAGGTATGGATGTCCAGGTGGGTGGGGAGAGGGGGAGGCTTGGATGAGAAGCCCATAAGCTCAGTCTGTCTGATATGGAGCATGGTTGTACAGGCTTTGTTAGACAAGGAGTCTCCCTGGGTACCACAGATGGATGAGAGATGCTGCAGAGTTTCCTAATTGCAAAGCTCAACTTTTCTGCTACACCTAAAAGCACAGCTCCTTCCAAGGCAGTGCAAGGTCTACTTGGCAAGGATGGTGCACGGTTTGTGTATGACTATGTAATACTTTGTGATACGGTAAAGCCTTGACTTTCCAGAACCTGGTAAACTCCTTCTTCTCCCTATTTCCCCTCCTCTCCCAAACAAGCCATTCAAAATGTACCTCCTAAGCCATGAGCTGTGCACCTAACTTTTGTCAGTTACAGCTAGAGACTTCTCTTACTCAGCAAGCACCTAGTTATTTCAGACCTAGGGCTTACCAAAAAAAGAAGCTCTTCGAAGCACAAGCTGTATTCAACCGAGGCAGCACTCTCTACCTGAGTCAGCAAGCAGCCTGAAACAACACATGCGGACTGCTGTGCACTCACACACACATTTCCAGAAGGCATTACTCCTGTGCTGCACTGCAAATGGCTTCAGTGTTGAGCAAAGCAACCAAGGCAGGAAAACAATGAGGTGCTGAGGAAAAAGCACAGACTCCAGAGTGGCAGAAGTGTAAGCTTCTGGCTCTGGAAGATTGGCCCTGGCATTGAGCCCTGCCCTAGGACAGTGGATGCCTCCTACGAGATGACTTCTTCCTAATTTGCATTGCTGAGCTATGCTGGGGGGCGTCTTCTCTCTTTCAGCGTGTCACCAGTACAGATGAAGCCCTCTCTGCTGCTTCTGTGTTACCTCTGGCTGTCCAGCTTCATGCCTCCCTCATGGACATCAGACTCAGCACAAGGTGAGAAGTGATTCCTTTCACCCAAGCCAGCTGGGCAAGCAGGGAGAGGGGTGACCCAGAGGGGGGGTGCACCACAATGTGTTGCTGCACAATGCTAGTGTTGTAACACACAGCCAGAGGAGGCTGCAATAGTTACAGGTCTCCTATGAGCACATCAACCTCCAATGACATAGAGAAGCAAGTGGCTCTGCTTTTCTTTCTTGGAGACAGCTATCCAGCAGAGGAGTCTGTAGTTTGGGATGGGACAGAATTGTCTGGGGTGATGGTTAATGCCAAACATCATTACTAATCCAGCCACATTGCTGTCCATCTCTTCTCTGCTGACAGGCACCTCCAGCCTAACTTGCTGGTATGACTCACGAGCAGCTCTCTTTTGTGACTGGAACCCAGGCAGGGACCTGGTTGAAGCACCATGCCAGCTGGAGATTTTATCAAAGTTAGCTTTTTGTGACAGGTGGGTGACTGGAGTGGCTGAGGAAAGCCAATGTTTTGAATGAAAAGTCTCCCGGGAAGTTTATCACTTAACAAAATCGTAGGGTCCCCATCCCCAGGCCAAGTATAGTGGAGTCACAGAACCAAGGGGCTTTGTCTTGAACTTAGCCTCCAACCCCATGTGGGCTTCTCACAGGTGCTGGCCACCATGCAGTGTTTGTCATCTGGTGGTCACCAACTGTCTAGCACAGCCCACCTTCCATCTCCATAGCTCTGCCTGTGCTTCGTTTTCCAAAAAGTCCCTTTTCCTTGGTAGCCAGCCTCTGGACTGAAAGGCATCTTCAATGGAAAAGGAGGATGTATAGAGATGGGATGGGGGAAGAGGAGGGTGGAATTAAAGTTATACAGAGGCCATTTGCTCATTGCCAGGATGAACTGGGATGTTGCACCCTGAGTAGCAAGAAACGGAGGAAAATATTGTTCCACTTTTCTCCCCTGGCCCTTTCATCTCTCCCAGTTCATGATGTTTTCCTCTCCACATGTCTCCCAGCAGAGGGGTAGGTGTGTGGCCAGTACTGCAGTGGAGGCTGGCTGAGTCTCTGTGGTCTCCCAGGATGACATCTCCAGCCTACCCCAGGGCCTTACTGGGTTCCTGTCATAAGGAGAGGCTCGGTGTGATTCTGGCAGTGGGTGGGTTGCTCCTGACTGTCACAGAGACACCTTCAATGCGGTGAGATGGGTAAATATATTCTGGGGCCTGGTGCATGGATCTAGAAACCCAAAAGGTTTATGTTGCTCCATGCATGTGAATCACAGAGACTGGGGCTGAAATCTGGGCTGGGTTTGGATCTGTGCTATTTCTTGGCCAGGGCTCTAGGACACCACCTCTCCCCAGCATCAGCAAGTCCCAGGCTTGATCTGACCTTACAGCTGGAGCAGGCAGCTCAGTCTGATACCCCTTAAGCTGCAACCCCATGGATGTTCTCCCACCCTGTCACCCCCTGTGCCATAGCTCAGCTTAGACTGTCTAGCCATACTTGTCAGAGGAGAAAAGAAGTCATGGCGTAGTGCTGCCAAATGTGACATATGGTCCTGGCTGACTGGGATGTGATCTGGCTCAGAGGATACATCTCACTCAGTACTTGAGATCCTACAGGACTGACAGTGGCTAGAAGGAGACCTGTAAACCCTAATGGGGCTGAAACAGGCACCTGTCTTCTAGGGCTACATTGGCACAGTTGCAGGCAGCAGGTGTGTTTGGGCTTTGCATGCCCTCTGATATCAACAGGAAGCAGAGGAGGTAGTTTTGTGAAGACTTGGAAACTGGAAACCTGCTGTTATCTTTGGCTTGAAATAACTGGGATGCATTGAGACATTGATGCATTATGTGCCAGTACGTAAAAATTGTCTGAGTGATGCAGTGGGGAGAGAAAGTGGGATTACATCATTGCTGTAACCTGTGCAGCAAATATGGTAGGATGCAAAATGTTTTGAAAGGCCTTTAGTGTTACATATAGTTTGACTAAATACAAAACAGGATCCCCATCTCACGGAAGTTCTCCTGCTTAAAACCCAGGTTATTTCCCTTTCCTGAAAAATTCAAGGAGCACTGTGAATTGCCCAAGGCAGAACACATGACAGGACTGAGGAGATGCATCAAGACCTTCGGCAAAAACAGTAATGTGAGTAATTAATCTGCAACGTCCGCACTAATGACCAGGAGGAAAGAATTTGTATGTGAATTTGGGGTGTATGAATGTGTGACATCGAGAAGCAATGTAAAAAGCCCAAACCTAGTCCCTGACTCCAGTTCTGGAGTTGGACTTGATGTGTGCTGTCAATAGGCATTGCCCCTGTGGGTTCCTCTGTGGGAGGGTTTGGCTTCATTGGAACTAGGGAAATAATGGTCCCCCTGGTTTGGGCCCCTACAAAGGAAGACATTGAGATGCTGGAGCATGTCCAAAAAAGGGCAACAAAGCTGATGAAGGGTCTGGAGCACAAGTCTTATGAGGAGTGGCTGAGGGAACTGGCGTTGTTTAGTCTGGAGAAAAGGAGACTCAGGGTACCTTATTGCTCTTAACACCTATCTGAAAGGAGGTTTTAGACAGGTGGCAGTAGGTCTCTTCTCCCATGTAACAAGCGATAGGACAAAAGGAAACAGCCTGAAGTTGCACCAGGGGAGGTTTAGATGGGATATTAGGAAAAAATTCTTCACTGGAAGGGTGGTCAAGCATTGGAACATGCTGCCCAGGAAAGTGGTAGAATCACTATCCCTGGAAGCTTTCAAAAAACATATGGATATGGTGCTTAGAGGCATGGTTTACTGGTGAACTTGTCAGTCCTGGGTTGATGATCTTAAAGGTCTTTTCCAACCTAAATGATTCTATGCTTCTATGATTCTATGCTTCTATGATTCTATGATTCTGTGACTGTGAGCTGGCCCAGGCTGTTCTGACATGTGCAGAAGAGGTGCAGGACACACAGATCACATGCACTGTCCCATGTCTCAGTTACCTGGGTTTGGCCCTAATCCCTTCCTCTGAGGAGGGATGGACACCATCAGCTCTGAGGTCACCTCTTGACCTCATTTTCCTTTAAGAGGTCAGTACTGTTTTCCTGATCATTAACTACTGTGAAGTCTGGTTAGATGTGTCAAATGCAAGATGCAACAGCAACACATCACTGGAGAAAATGGTGATGCAAACCCTCTAGCTATTATTCTTTATTTAAATCATTCCTTTCTTAGATTCATTATGTACTTCTTTCAGTCATACCCAGAGTTACTGTAGTCCTTGTGTTTTCAAAAAAAGCCCCACCCAAATATGAGCTAATTCTCCTTACTGATAAAGTCACAACCAGTTCTAACAGTTCTAACAACAGACAAGCCTTCTTACATTTTGCTTATCATGTGCAAAGACAAATTGAAGGGTTCGTAAACTTCTCCAGAATCTTTTCTTTCTAATCAAGCTAATTTCCCTATTGCTTATTTAATACTATATGATGTATGTGGCCCTCTGGTATCATTGCATTTCAAGAGTAATATTTAATACTGATGTCATCTCAGTCTCACCAATGAACACAAAATGTTTTAGTATAAATATATTTTCTTAATAAATAACACTCATAGAAAGTAATTTTTCCTGCTTAGTCAGCATATATAGCAATACTAGCAAACTAGCATATCATCATATTTTGTGCCCTTCTCCCCAATGAACAAAAAACCATCCAACCACATGAAGTATAAATCTTTGGTTCCTCAGTCACCACTGAGGATTATGCCTTTCAGCCACAAATATTGTCCATGTTTATTGTCAAGTATTCCTAAACCTCTTATACATAGGCAATGCTTAGAAATATGAATGCTTAGTGATGAACTTCGGTGTCACTAATGGTAAATTTTCCTTGCAGTCTCAGTGCTTCACCACTGCAGATCGTCTTACCATGTCTGTCCATTGCCAGATTGGAGAGAATAGGTCTATGCCTGCGCAAATAGAAGATTTCAATCCGCTTGCAAATAGTGAGTACTCCTCTGTCTTGCAGCCTCTGAAGCTTCCCCACAAAATAATAGCTAATTTCTCTTCCTCATCCACCCCTGTGCAACACCCACAGCTGATTTTAGACTTGTGTCTTTTCCTTGTCCCCTCTACAACTAAGACTGATGAACCATATTGACTCCTGACACTTGCACCTCTAAAATGCAGTGTCATGCCAACCAATTCCCATCCTGTCCTGTACCTGGGACACTGTTAAATAAGAGTACTTTGCTAGGAGTCTTCAAACAGGCAATGACAGTTCATCTGACCTCCTGAAAAATGCATGCTGCAAGGAGGGAAAGTCTTGCTGCTTTTCCCCTGCCCCTCCTACCAGATATGTGCTTCCACCCTCCTTTAAGCCAGCTTTGGTATGCATCAGTCTTTGCTGAAAGGGTTCAATCACTAATCCAGCAGAAAAACATCTGCTTGAGTAATTTTTTTGCTGGATGTGTGAGTTTACCTGGCTCAAGAAGACATCTGATAGAGCTGCTGCAAGGCATAACAAGGCATAGCTGGAGTCAGGGATTGGGAAGGATCAGCCTAGACAGTCTGTGTTAACTCCATCCCCTGTGGCTGCAGCTCTCTGAAAGAGCAGGCGGGAAGCAGCTGTCTGCCCAGCCGTGCTCCATTCCTGCCCACACAGTTGCCTTGTGGGTCACCCCTACAAGGTAGGATGCATGGCCATGTGGGATTGATTGCCCTGACCGCAGGGGCCACTCTCACAGGCTCACAGGAGGAGCTGACTGTAACATAGCCCAGAGACAACAGACCTTTTGCCATCTGACAGTGGGGAAGAAGGGGGAACAGAGCTCACTACACATTTCACGTGGCTGTGACTGGCTGGAATCTGTAAGCCCAGCCAAGACGCCAACCCTGCTGCAGTGGGGTTTGTCATAGAGTCCTGTTACGGACAGATAGTGTGGAGGTATCAGCCCTGCTCCTTCTTTCTTTCCAGTAAAGCTGAGGCCTCCAGGAAATCTTCAGCTGGTTAACAAAACTGAAAACATGTACAACTTAACGTGGAGCCTGGATATTTCCTCTCACTATTTGGATGGGGAGCGGGAATACCAAGTGCGGTATCGAACCACGAGTCAGTCCTGGGAGGTGAGTTCAGAGGGGGTACTGGGAGCTGTCACTGTGCAAATCCTGGTCTTCTTTATGTCACCCAGGATTTGCTCCTGAGCCTCCCCTCAGGATGAAACCAGCTTTGGTGAAGCTGGAGAGCAGATGACACCCCCGAACCCTTTTATCTGTGTCACCTGATGCCAGTGTTTGGTGATGACATGGAGGCAGATGGGAATCCTATTTTACTTAGTGATGTCAAAAAGAAATCCAGACAGTTCCAGGACAGACCTGAAAGGGAAAAAAAAAGCAAAGCAGAGAAGAATTTTCCTCCAGGCTGAACAAGCAGCACACGAGGTGTAGGGACCTGAGACAGGTCCTCTCTGAGGAAGAGATGGGGATGTAAGGCTGTAAGACAGGATGTTGATGATGTTCTAATTTTGCCCTACTCCCAGGAGGCCAGGAACTTCACCATTGTGCAGGACCAGATGTGGGTGGTGTTTGAGAGCCTCTCACCCAACTTGAAATATGAGGCAGCTGTGCGTGCAAGGCCAAGTGCTTCAAGTACCTACAAAGGCGTGTGGAGCGACTGGAGCAAGACAATACTGTGGAGGACACATGCTGACCGTAAGGATCAGAGTCAGGCAGTCTGACTTGGAGGGGAAAATAGGGACTCAGGGGAAACAAAGAGAAGGGCCAAAGCAGGCTGAGAAACTGGAAGAAGATGAGTAGGGAGGATTGTGTTGACTGAAGAGCAATAGAAAGGTTGGAAACAATCTGTCCCTCCTAATCTGTTAGGTCACACTGGCTCAACAGGGCTTAAAAGCAAAGACTCCCTCACCCCAGCAGAACCCCTCTGACTTCCAGAAGCCAGGCAAAATCCACAAGATTTAAATCAGGGACTGCTTCCCCAGAGCAGTAAGGCCAGATGTCTGACCTGCAGAAGCAGTGCCCATGTTTCCCTTCTGCTGGGACTGGCATTTCCCAGGTGCTAATGTGGCCTGAGAACATAAATCAGGCTTTATAAAATGGCCCAGTTCATTGGAGCCATTGATCAGTGAAACACAGTGAAGGAGAGCGCTGAGCTCCTGAACACCTGAGCCTAGGAAGCAAAGTCGTGGGGAGAATGGAAGAGACATACACACATGTGAAGTCTCTTCCAAAAATGCCCACTGAGACTCACATCAGTCATTGCCATGAACCACAGCATGGAGGACACCTCCAGCACTGAGAGACAGTGCCCTGAGCCAGTCTCTTCGGTGAGTCATTGGCTGCGGTCTCTGTCATTTCTTTTCCAAAAAATAAGCAGTTAGAGGTTATTCCTTCTCATGTCGCCCCCACTCTGGCTCCGCTCAGCCCCTCCCTGTTGTGCCTGGTGCTGGTATAAACACAAGAGCTATGTTTAGAAAGGGCAGTGTGTTGCCGTGGCGATCAAATTTTGACAGTGTGTGATGTCAGTGAATAGGATACAGCCGCAACCAGTTGTCATAGCAACCAAGACCCAAAGATAACCAGTGTACCAGAGGCAGAGGAGACAAAGTGATCTGAGTAGCATCTCAAGGACAGGCAAAGAAAGTATGTCCTAAAAATGTCTCCTCCTCCTTTTATTTTTTCTCTGCTCCCTCACGACTACTCCAGAGATGCTGTGCAGGCCCAGACTAAGGGACATTAGGGGTGGAGAGAGATGAGGCAGCAGGCAGAGGAGACAGGCACCAGAATAGTAAGACCAAGCTAAGGTGCACTGGGAGATGTGTGTGAAAGAGACAGATTAAGAAAAGTTTGAGATGATGCCAGACAAGACTGATGAATGCTGGCAGCGCTGGCAATATGGGAACTCAGTCTCTTTCTCTTAATCCTACAAACCAAATAGTAAAATACGGTGGAAAGCTGTAACCTTCTTAGCTTCCTAAATCTTTCCTACACCTCTCCAGAGAAAGAAGCCCGCCCCTTGACCCCTAACCTTCTCCATCCTTGGTCCTCCTGCCTTCTCAAAGACCCATGAACCCCATGACTCTGTCTCCCCCTCTGACTCATAATGCTGTTTCAAGTCTCCAAACCCACTTAATCTGCTTTTAGGACTCCCTGATTTCCTTTGCAATGAGACAGACAGATTGATGGACACTTCAACCAGCAGGCTGTGGCACCTCATCTGTGGCAACCCCCAGCTGTGGTGCCATTATGCACAGGGATTTCAAGCTGTTCAGCACAAGCTATCTATTAAGCAATGCCAAGCGGACTCTGAAACTCCTATCAGCTCAAAGGCATCCTACATGAGACAGCAGAACTCATTTTCCTGACCTGTATATTATAATTTTCTATAATATTATAATATTTAGAAAATTATAATAAAGGCTTTGTGTATTATAATTGTATATAATTGTATAATATTGTTTAAAATTATAATAAATGCCCACTTTTATCATCTTGAACAGCCATGGAAGGGCTGCAACTCCTGCCTCCAGAATCCTGGTTAAATTTTCACTGCAACTCCCTTGCTCTCTCTCATCTTGCAGAAACATCCCAGCCTTTCCTGCCAGCAATTATAGTGAGCACTTGCATCTTCGTGATCATTGGGACTGCCTGCCTTATTAACTTACGGACCCTGAAATGGTAAACGAGAATCAAGTTTTCCTCTCTGTTCCTCTCCTGTATCTTGTGTGTCTTCTCAAAACCTGAGTTATTTTTCACTTGGCATGAGTAGGATAGAGACTGACTTAAAAATATGGTTTATAGCCCAACCTGTTGAGGCTGACATCTGTCTGGGTATATGTATCACCACCCAAGATGATGTGGTTTCACCACTATCATAGTATTGTGCTGTGCTTCTGTGACCTGGTGCCATGCCCTGGCTGAATTAAAAGCAGCCACCTCAGCGCTTCTGTTGCTCAGGGTTACAGTGGTGTTCCCTGGAAGAGATGCACCAAAATTGCCTCTTAAAAAGCAGGCCACTGGGTTGAGCACTCCATCAGCAGAGAGGACCAAGCAAGCCCAGGTACTGCTGCCTTCTCATTTAAACATTCCAGTGAGAGCTCAGGCAGGACGTGGTGACATTTGGTCTGTGAGCAAAATTCCTGAGTAAGGAGTATAATTCTTCTTTTCCCTGGTCTGTGCAGTCCTGAAGTGTCTTATCACATGCTGGTAAACATCTACATGATGCTTTAAAGATCTCTTTGCCAGCATTCCTACCCAGACACTGCGTTTATTCAGGACTGAAAGCATCTCACAAGGTGACCCCATGCAATAATACAGAGTGACTTGTCAGCACAGTGAGGTTAGAAATGGCCACAGGTTCTCTCATCTCAGGACAGGAGTAAAGAAGCAGGGTGCTGATGTTCATGGCAGGGAGCAAGGAGATGTTCATTCTTAGGGATGAGGCAGCAGAGACTGGATCAGCTCTGTAAGGAAAGAAGGAGAAGCATGTTGAAGCAAGATGGATACTGAGAAAGTCACTGGTCACTGTGTTTCACCTTGAGTCATAACACAAAGGTGAGAAAGTGCTAGCTATATAGCACAGAGAGAGATAAAAAGGCCTGCTTTCTCCACAGAGTATAATTAACCCGGGGGAACTGGATGGAGGATAATGCTGAGGTAAGATCCAAGGAAGGATTAGACATGCATGAATAAAAATAGCATCTGCAGTGATGTAAGGTAGTTTATATGCAAGAACTAGCAAATTCTGGTGCTTTAGAGAGTACATTGATTGCCTCCAGAAGTCAGGAGGGTCTTTCCTCAGAGCACTCTACAGCAAAGCTTCAGCAAAGAGCCGACAAGGTCAGCCAACCTCTCTGAGGGACTGAGAAGATTAGATCACTTCAGGGTGCCTCAGGATGACAACACACTGATTCCAGTGAAGTAGAGGCCTCCAGGCTGATGCAAGGTGTACTCAGATGGCTTGCACAGCCAGTGTATCATAGCTATACCATGCAGCATCCTGCTAAGAGGGCAGAGCTGTGGCACAGCTTTGCCAGTGATGGTCCCGCTCAGGCCATGTGGTCCTCTGAGTCACTGTGTTGGCAGCAAAGCAAAGAGGGGGCAGCTCACAGCAGCTGAAGACCAAGAGGGAACAGCGGAGACCTGCCCAGCTTGTCAGCATAACAGGGGCTAAGGGGCAGGTGGAGAAGTTAAGGTGACTGGCCGAGGCAGGGAAGAAACCATTGAACTCTTGGTTGGGCTTCCCCAGGGAAAAGGCTGAGGGCAGTGTGTTTTCCAATGCCAGGTTTAACTATCTCATCTCTGTATGTCTCATTCCTCACCTACTGTATTTCAGGCCACTCAAGTGCAAGGAGACCCCTCAGGCTTGTTTTTATTCTACCTGTCCTCCACACAGTGTTGTACCCGTGAGCTACAATGCTCTCTCCTACCCCCACCACAGTGCCAGATGGGTCAGGATCAGTCCCTGCTTCATTCCTTCTTCTCATTCTCTTTTGTCAAGGTTTAAGAAAGTCCTGAAGATTCACATCCCAGACCCTGAGAAGTTCTTTCCCCCACTTGTTTCAGTTCACGGAGGTGACATTCAGGTATGGGACTGGGGATGAAGCCATGTGGTTATGAGGGAGAAATGAGGGAAAGGAGGGTGCAGCAGCACATGCCCAGGACAGATAGCCAGTTGTCAGACCTACATGTGCACACATGACACGTGCCTGTAGCACCAGCTGCTGGGTTCTGCGCTTGAGTTTTATTTTCTGACCTAAAACCTGACATTCGACTGAGGCATGTCTAATTACAGAACCGAGAAACAGCAAACCACACAAACCTCAGCACCCTGCTCCCCTAACGGGGAGCCTGAAAGAAAACAAGGGACCTATGGGAGGGATCTTGGCCTCTCAGATCCCCTTCCACCCCACTTTGGTCCCATCCTACCTGCCCTAGTCTGCCCAGCTCTTCCCCTGATTTCTTGCTGTGTTCCCCTCCTCCTGGCTGCGAGCCTTTCCTCTGCTCCTAATGTGAATTGCCATCACGCTGGATGGCACTTAGCTGTTTTCTCTGTTCTTGTTGTCTCTTTTCCTTCTTTCTCCACCTCCACTTTCTCCCTTCCCCTAATCTCTCTGTGAGCATGGGCAGCTGCAAGAAGACAATTACCATTCAATGCAGTATTAAAGGGAGCATCAGATGCAAGACGTGGGAGGTGATCTCAAGGGGCATCTGGCTTCAAGAAGGATGGAAACAAACTGCAGAGGGTCCAGAGGACAGCAGAGCCTGCGAAAAAGCCTAAATGTAAAAAACCTTAGAAAGCTTAAACTACAGGAGGAGAGGGGTGTGCAGCAGGCACTGAAGACACTTTCTCAGTGCAGAAGGAACTAGAAAAACTGGTTTACTGGCCATAAAGGCAATGAAGTTAGATGTTATTAAAATAAGTTAATTTTTAAGGATAATGATGCACTGAAGGATGTCACTCATGGTGAGTGTGGAAATCTAGGCACAAAGGACCTGGAAGAGCACTTTAGACAGGAAATCTGCATAGGGCCATGTAGATATCACAAACTGGGTAGCACCTAGGAATAGATTGCATGAGACACATCTCAGTATTGCTTTTCATATTTCCACCTTCATATCATCTTATGGTCTTGTATTTTATTTTTCTTCCTTTCTCTTTAATCCTCCATCTTCCATTCCCCACTCCAGAAATCTCAAAGCATAGGCTTCCAAGATCCACTCTTGATTTCAAATGACAGAAATGTATACTCTTCCTGAAAATCCTGCAGATGAGACATCATGAATGTGAATTTCCCTACCCACCATCTCCAGCTGCTCTTGCTTGGACAGTGAAAAGGTCACTTGATTGCTGCAGGCACTCAGGAGAAGAAAGCTTTGGTTCCTCACTGAGTGTTATACTATGGGCATAACAGTCTCTCTCCTGTGTTTTTTTCCTCACCAGAAATGGCTCTCCTCCCCATTCTCCACATCTTCCTACTGTGTGAACAGCATAACCCCAGACATCTCCATGCTTGAGGTGATGCAGAAGAATGACCAGGATTCCCAGTCTCTACTTTCCAAGGGCACCCTGACTCCTGACCCTCCCTTAGAAACCAGTGGGCACTCTGTATCCAGCTGCTTCACCAACCAAGGCTACTTCTTCTTCCACCTTCCCAACTCCTTTGAGATTGAACCCTGTCAGGTCTACTTCACCTATGAGCCTTTCACCCAAGAGGGCAGTGGCACTGAGGACAGTGAGTCTTACCATGGTCTCCCCTCCCCAGACCTCTGCACACTGGCAGAGAACATGCCTATGTTGTCACACAACTTCTTTCACTGCATCAAGGAAGCTTGGGGCTTCCAAAACAGCTCCTTTGTGGGAGAGGCAGAAGGTGAAGCTCAGCATGCCATGGCTATTTCTGGGGCACTCCAGTCAAGTGAAGGCACCTCACCACCAACGGTTCTGAAAAAGGATGAGAAGATGATGGACAAGGTAGCTTTACAACCTGCTGAGGCTCTGTGCCAGCTGGAGACTGAATTTCCTGACCCACTGGACCTGCTTGACAGCAATACTACCGATGTAACAGAGGGGAGTGGGAAGGCAGGCCCTCCAACTGATCCCTGTACGCCAGCAGCACACGCTACCTCTTCTTTCTCTCAGCCTCCACCTCTAAGGCAAAGCCAGGATGAGGATCCATGCAGAACAGCTTTCTCCAACCAAGTCCCAAACACTGGTGCCTACCTTTCTCTGAGGGACCTCCAAAGCCAGTACAGCCATTGCTCTGTCTAGGATCTGCCTGGAGGAAACCCACAGGTGGGAAAGGTCTTCTCTGCAGGGAAGGCTAGACGGACCGTTTTTCTGTTCAGGACACGAATGTGACTTCAGCATCAAACCCATTGGGACTGTTCTTTAATGAGGCTGGAGACCACAGTTACCCTAGAGAGCTGCAAAACCAGAAAAGGGATAGGATAGACAAGGTGGAAATTCATGGATGGCTACACAGATAGCACTAGTTCCCAAGGTAAGGCATTAGTGAAACAGATCACTGGAAATGAGAGGGCATTTTGCATGGAGAATTGGGCTAGTGGACAGTAAAGCAACACAGATAGACACATTAAAGCTGTTCAGTGGCCACACAGCTAATGGAGATGTAGAAGCCTGATTCTTTGCTGTACAGGCCAACAGGGACTCACCTTCATAACTGAACCTGTTTCTCTGCTATTACTGGATCCTATGGCACAGAAACCCCTTCCCACAGTGCTCAAGTGCCATCCCAAACCTCACCAGCTTGTTTTTTCCTTCCCAGTTCCTAGTGGATGCTGTGCCAGCACTTTCATGCTCTGCATCTTGGTGTAAAGTAGCACTCAGCTTTAAGGCCGAGCAGGGAGATGGTCTGTTTGCCTCATCCCAGCTTAAAAACCTCTAATGGGAGAGAGTCCTGAAGAGGTAGACATGAGATTTTGTGCAGGGGACAGTAGCACTGCCAGTCAGTGCTGCGGCTGGTGATGAAATAGATGAAGACATCTCCTCCTGATTGACCAAGGGTGTTTTTTCCTGTGATGTCCCCACTTCAGGTTTTAATCAGAGATTACATTCTGAGCTACTCAGTCCAGCTTCAGACTCGAGTCTGTAAGGTCAGCTCAGAGCTACAACTGTCAGCTGTCTAAGCAGTGCAGTGTAAAAAGAAATCCCCATTACTGGGTTAAAAATAGTGGGGAAATCCCCTCCCTCCCCCTTCTTTCCCCCAGGTCTGATGATGGCAGTAAAAAGAACGCACACAATTTCCCATTCTTGCTGCAATATTTTTCATGAAATTGAAAACCTGTCTGCCCTACTGGCAAAATAGTTATTTGACTATGGTAACCTATTGCAGAATAGTTCATCCCACATCCTGTATTAGTGGAAAACATCGCAACGGTGCTGCCTATTCCTTCCATTGCTCAAGGGAAACCATTGCCTAATTAGCAGCAAAGATGTGGTGAATGAGCCCAGAAAACTAACCCACGAATCAGCACTCTTGATGAAAAGAAAATCTCAATCCCCTCACAAAGAATGGGGATAGTAAAGACTACTTCCCCTCCCCCCCCCCCCCCCCCCCATTTGCCAATCTGGGTTGAGAAAAAGCAGCACATCTCAGAAGAAAAGTGGCAAGGCAAAGGAAGACAAGCTGTTCTGGTTACATCCATCCCTGCATTTGACATTTGTACTGTCTGTCTGCTTTCCTGCCATATTTCGGGACTATTCAGATGTGGGAAAATACCAGCCCTGTGCTAAAGATTTTTCTTCTAAGGGTTTTTATATCAAAAAGGTCAAGGATGTTGACCTTGTTGGTACTTCTGTCATCCCTGTGAGTATCATCCAGAACTAATTCTTCCCTGCCGCTGTCTGTACAAGTGTCAGACTTCCCCTTTGTCCTGGTCCCACACTGTTACCTGACCTTGCATTGCGCAGCCTGAATGCCATTATGAATCCCAGCTATGGGGTCACCCTCTGGCTTGTATTTCACCTCAAAAAAGCTGCTGAAAGTAGTTGAGCCTGCCTGAAGCTGAGAGGGCTGGGGGAGCTATACCTCTCCTCTCATCAGCTTCTTCACCACCTGCATCAAGATGTGGACTGCTCCATTGTCTCCAGGAGTCCACAGGTGAAGACCCTACAGCTTCCCAGATAAGGAAGCACAAGGCTTGCCCAGCTGTTTATTATATTTTGAGAATCTTCCCAGATGGACTTAAAAAAGAGACACTGAATCCCTGATGGGCAATTTGCTATCTTACACAGGCCAAGGATCCTTGTTGTACTGATGGTTATCCTGTCCCAGTGTAGATCTTCATGAGCTTTTCAATTATCCTTGCTGCTAACATGAATACAAAAGAAAAACTTTGCCTCTTTGTAAATAAAAGACATATTAAGGAATGTACGGTGGTTTTATGTCCTTTGGAGTGGGGGAAAGGGATTAACAGCGTTTCTAAATAGGGTCCTAGGGAAAGTTTTGCTTGGACCAATGTACCTTTGGCCCTTGTTCCTACTCCCTTCCCCAAACGACTCAGGTACCTAAAACAGAAAGCCGAGTTGGAGGTGATCCTGCTGCAGGACCCTGAGGACCATCCTGGTGGGTCAGTATTTTTCCACTCCCTTGTGAAAATGATGACAGCTTTCAAGCTGTCAAGCTGCTAGCACTCAGCCATGCTGGGCGTGAATGTGTGACACACTGCGGCAGGAAGTGCTCAACATCAGATCTGTCGATAACCGGACCTTTCTTCCAGGAAGACAAGGTCATGTGGCCTTGTATGTGAGTAACTCAGGTTGTGACTACCAAAGGCATAACACTCTCAGAGATATGGGGCCCTTTCTCCACTAGGTCCCCCAAGAGCTCTTTGGAAATGTCACATGTGGAGCGGTCCCCTCTCAAGCTAACATGAACGCACAGTGTGTAGTTCGCAAAACGACAAAAAGATGCTATGATGGTGTCCATCGGTACCAGAGGCAAACCAAAGCTGAATGCCAGCACTGTGTGGAAAATATTAACAGCCACAGCCACAGGTCCTCTCTTTATCTTAAGCCCCGAGACAGCAAAGATAGCTGTCATTTCTCATCTCCCTCTTTCCAAAATACCTTCTTCTTAAATAGACAGCATCACTCTCAGCCCCCTCCCACATCCCTTCGTTTCTTTTCTGTGGAGAAGCAGAAAGTAAAGGGTACTTGCAGTAAAGGAATTCCTCTGAAGTCAGATCTGATCAAGGTTTTTGGTCCTTGTTTGATTCAAAAGTCTGCACTGATAGATGTGGTATGCTTGCCTAGATCAATCAGATTGAGATTCTATATTTTTTGTTCTGCTGAAAACACCAGAGAATGAAGATGCTTCTTTCCAGGAAATTTGGATACAAAAAAGTAAGGTCTCTGATACTGGGAAATACCCTCAGCTGGTTTCTGACCCACTGTGGCAAGCCTTCATATGTAACCTTGGGAATGCTATGTATGAATACAGATATGCCTAAAGATGCAGCTAGTCCTCAGTTATCTGGGGAAATTTTGGCTCAACGTAACTTCTAAAATCAAAATCTGCTGTCTTAAATCTCTTGAGCCTTTCTGGAAGCATTTCTTACATTGCATGCCTCAGTTTCCCATACATACAGCAATGAATTAAGATAAGCACACTGCCACATTCCCAGTCAAACACTGCAGCTTTTCATCCACATTTAATGTTTATCTACTAAAATCCATCATGAGGCAACTACATCAATGGCTTTTGCTCTTTATGCAGTCCCAGACTAAACCTGAACCAGTGGCAAAGCTGGAAACAGCTATCCCTGCCCAGCTGCCAAAATGAGCCCAAATGAGCTCAGCCCCAGGTCAATGCCACTGGCTGGAGCTCAGCCCCAGGTCAAGAGTCGTCCATGTTCCCATCTCCTCCACCCATTTGTTGACAGAATAACTCTATTTACTCTTCTCTAGTTGGAGTGCGGTTGTTTTTCATGAAAAACAAAGGGGCACGTACAGAGCTGCAGGGCTGTAAGCAGAAGGTAGTGCAGGCAAGGTAGGTGAGGAGGACCTGGGGCTAGAAGAAAAGCAGATGTTGCAGGGAGGAGGGAGCAGCAGTGCAACAGCGTGCAGGGAGCCCAGCGTCAGGAGACTGGGCAGCAAGAAGTGCAAGAAGACCAGAGGCAGTCTTGTTGGTGGGGATTGAGAGACATCGTGCTGTGCTTTCATCTGCAAGACCACTGTGATAACTGGACCCGCTGGCTACTCCTGTCTTCCCTCCTTCAAGTGTTCTACACCTGCCAGCCAGCATCTGCTTCATCTTTGTGCTAGGAAGCACACACCCTGCATTTTGCCTCTCCCTCCAATGGGACCAAGGAGGATAGCTAAGAAATACAGCAGTTGCTCAGCAACTCCCTGTCCCCCAAGGAGGACAACATAAGCTATCCGCACCAGCCTTCTGGGTTGCTTGTCTCTGCACAGCTGGAGGTGCTCCTGCTCTACCCTGACATTCTTCAGGCTTGACCTGCTCAGACTGCAGATCTTCTTGCCCTGCAAGCCTCCAAAAACTCCATTTCGGAAAAGAAAAAAACATTGCACAGGGTGCACTGACCCATCGTGGCAGGACGGTGCAGGACAAAGGCCGAGCTGAAGGGACATGGCATCAGGTTATTGATCGCTGAGGAGACCTTGAGCTTGGGTAAATAGATGTCCTCCTTTCTCCCCCATTCCATGTGTGTGTAAGCTGTCTTGCATAGGGGTATGGGCCAGGCCTCACAGGCAGTAGCAGGCTTCAAAGGTAGGTCTGCAGCTCTGGGGAAACCCCGGTGCCTATCACCAAATCTAACAAAGTGGTTCTGCTGCTGTTGCTTCCTGCCCTCCTCCCCCCCACCCCTCCATCTGTGGTTCTTTGCTTGTGCCCGCTGTTTCTGAAGGGATACTGTGATAGCAGAGAATTGCCCTTGCTCTCCTGCTCCACCCAGCTTGGTTCGCTGAGGAGGAGATCCTCACCAGGGCTTGCCCAGAAAGGTGACCCATGAGAAGCAAGGGAGGGCAGCCTTTGCTGGGCCTGTTTGTACCATGTACCTCTCTGGAAGGGTGTATTAGAGGAAGCAGATGTGCAGCTGATTGTCCGAGTGCTGATGTTCACCAAGCTGGGTTTAAAGTGAGTTATTTGGTGCTTACGTTCCACAAGTGTGTTCCCATGTTGGAAGGCAGCCTAGAGGGCTTGGCACTCAGTAACTAGGGGAAAGCAAGGAGACGAAGAAGCCCACTCATCCTTATCGTGGGAACATTCCATGGCATCCGTGCAGGCTAAAATGTGCGTGAGGCCAACCATCTCTTCTCACATCTGCAGCAAGTCCCTCCCATGCACTCATGCCCCCACGCTCATACGCACCACGGGGCACAAAGACAACTCACAGACACGTAGACAGGGCACTGGCATTCCCCAAGACCTCTGTGCCCTCCCACACGAATGCATTCACATCCCTTGCCAGCCGCAGAAACACAGGAAGCCTTTGGGGGCGATAGCAGAGGAAAGGAGAAGGAAGGCAGGTGAGATAATGAAGATTAACATGGTTCTCTTGGGCGATGGCATTTCTTACCCTCAGAGTCTGGGGCTGACGGAAGGGGAGAAAGAAAAAGAAGCAGCCTGAGGGAGATGAGGGGCAAAGGAAGACAGAAGGTGTCTCCTGGCACAAGCAGAATGTGGTGGAGGGCTGGGTGTTACTCAGGTGCTCTTTCCTCGCTAGCTCAGCTGGTGAGTCAGTGTCAGCATGGGCTTAGCCCTGAGACAGCCTGGTGAGAATGGCAAGGTTGGCTCACTTTTAGGGACTGAGAGCAAAATGGCACAGCAAGCAAAGTGCAGCTTCAGGCTTCCAGGCTGTGACTGGTTTGTGCAACTTCTGTGTGCATTTGAGGGCACGAATTTCCTTTTGCATTGATTTCTAGGTCAATAAAATACCAGGTTTTAAATAATTCTCAGCGGGGGAGGACCACACGTTTGTCTCCAGAGAAATTCGTTATTGTACTCATTGGTGGTTTTGGCAGAAGCAAAACCCAGCAAATACCTTTGAAAATTAAGGGATTACCAGGAGGCACGGACAGGACACTGTCCTGGAGGCCTGCCTCCCACCGAATTAGGAGTTTTACTCACATTCACACTGAGCGAAGTCTTTGATAGTCAGCACACAGATCTGTTGAGACTATAGATCTCATGGCATAGCACCCCCGGAGACAGATGTAAAGGGAAGCAGAAAACCCAGCCTGACCATGGTGTGCTGTGTCACTAGATATACCTGATGGAGACTGAGGAACAGGAGGAAGATGCCAGCTCCCTCTCAAAGGACAAATCAGAGATTAACTCACGTGACTGCCTTCGCTATGTGCCCCTTGGGATAGCCTTTCTTTTGCTGGCTGGAGCTGCTGCAGCAACCTGGTATTTCCTAGGTAAAAATTCAACACGTTTTGTCCCCATGCAGGAGGTGGGTGGGGTGTAGTCAAGGCAATGCTGAGCGTAAAGCATAGTAGTGACTCTGGGTGATCTTTACAGACTCATATATACGGGTAAACCCCTCTCTCCTACCCCTATCTCTACCTTATCAGCAAGATAATCCAGTAGTGTCTTCTGTTGGCAGACTACAGACCATGGCACCTGGAACCGGCCATCCTGCAGTTCTACTGTGGCAGCCTCCAGGTTCTCAACCGCCAATACTCCCCGGACCTTGGGCAGGTGGAGTCCAGAGCCTTTTGGTTGGAGTCAGCTAAGCTCCAGAAGATGGTGAGGGCAATTTCATGACCAGAGCTGGCCTTGAGGGAGTTCAGTGAGTAGAAAGAGGAAGGGGTCCGGTACCCTCCTCCAAGAGACAGTCTTGGTGGGTCTGTACAGCTAGAAGGGTGAAACACAGAGTTGGCCTTAGTTCCTTTGCCACTGTAACATTGCACAATAGTTATCAGACAACATTCTCATTGCAGCTGAAGGAACTGATTCGTGCCACAGAGCTGGGTCGATATTACAACTCGAGCACAGTGTATGCCTTTGGGTGAGTAGCACCCACAGCACATTTGCTTGTTTGTGTGTGAAAGCTTCCAGTCGATTGTACTCTGGTTTCACTGAATTCTGGCCATGACAAACTGCTGCAGTCCCCACCATGAGTTCTAGGCTGGGCTGGGCAGTCCAGATCCAGAATGGTTCCAGCATGACAGGGCTGGGGCTATTTTGATGTTCATGTTCATCTGAAGTCATAATAAATAACCAAAACGGAGAAATTTTCAGAGGCAAAAGTTCAAGAGAAAAAAAATCACTAGGAAGATCTGAAAAAAACCCACCCCTGGGCTTGGCATTCCCAGCAGAAACTAAGCATCTGGAAATTAATTTGTCTAATTCAATAAAGTGATTTTATGGCCTGATCCTAGGCACCAAAAGGGAGAGGCCAGAAAAGGTATTCCAGCCAAGAAGTATGGTCCACCTGGGAATAGGGTAACAGTGAAATGGGAAGATGTGGGACTACAGCTTTTCAGGTCATCACAGTAGATCAGGAAAGCAGGAATAACTTCCAAACTGATATATAAATTTGCTTCTGATTTTTTTTCCATGGAAAACTACACCTCTAAATTTTTCCTTCAACTAAGCAAAATTCCAATTGTGATGTAACTCGATTTTCAACTGGGAAAAGAAAAGTTTCACTTGCAATTCTTCCTCTAGCCTTTTACTGAACAAAGGTTTGTTTCAACATCTCTTCCCCCTCCCCCAGCCAATTTTCTCTGCCAGCTGGTTGAACAGAGCTTTCCCAGTCACAGCCTCCTGCAGCTTGAGCCTGCCCAGCATTAATGGCTTGTGGTAAGGTACTGAGTCATAAATCATCCACTTGTCACCACTGGGAGGTGAGACAATGAAGTCTTGAGTGTTTCTTTTTAACCCCTGGTCAGTAGTAACCAAAGGTCATTTCTACCTGAAATGAGACTACTCATTAGACCAGCCTTGATTAATTATCACAGTAATTTGACCACCTATGGTCATTACTAAAGACAGATGGCGTAAAATGTCTTCCTCTCCCAAAGGACAGAACGTTAAGCAGCACCATGGACATAGCAGCTCTCCTGCCCCACTCAGAGTGGTTCTTCTGGGTCACAGCAGCAAGCTGGGAAGCCTGCACAGATATGTCTGATTTGTGGAAAAACAGGGGGAGGTTAATCTCTGGGCTTTGTCTCTCCAGTGATTCTGGAGAAGAAGAGAGAGGATATTTAACATGCTATTTCTCTGTTAGGGAGGGTGCTCTGACCTTCTTCTTCTGGTTTGCCCTCCAAATCCCTGAGAGTCAGCAGAAGGAGGTGACTGCTGAAAGGGTAAACACAACGCTCCATCAAGAGCTCTCCACCAGCTTCAACAGCTCGGGCAGCCTGTCCTACCAGATGGAGTACAGGGTCAACCCAGACTCACTGGTTCTGCTGGGTAAGTACCAGCTGCTCAGCTGTGTCATGAGCAGTCAGAAATGCTCCAAGATTTATAAGTTGCTGAAAGGAGGTTAGGAGAAAAAACCAGAAGTCACTACTGAAGAGGATAAAGGAAACCTGAAGAGGATAGGGGGAAAGTGAGGATCAGGAGATACATGTATTTCTTCCTGATAAAGGACAACTGAAATCTGACAAAAAAAGCATCCTTCCTTTGAAGGATTAAAGATTATTGGAGATACAGCTGACCATGACCAGCTAGGTAATTTTTTTTTTCTCACATCAGTTTTGGCCTCTGTGGAGTAAGATCTTACACAGGTCATGACTTTGATCAGCTCAGCTCAAAAATAACAAGCAATTAGGCCTACTTTCCTTTGGGAGATTATTCCAGGCTACTTGATTGAGAGAAGACCAAAGGCAATGTAGCTGAGTCACCACTCATCTTTCTCTGACACAAAGCACTGTTGCCACTTTGGTTCTTGACATATAATTTTAAGGTTTATTTATTGTTGCCCACAGTGAAGATCACAGCCTGTTTAAAAAGCCATCCCTACAGGACTTCTTTAAAATAGGTGTTAGATAAAGAACTAGGGACCTGACTATATTAAATTCATCCAAGTCCAATGGAATTTGTGTTTGGTGTTTGCAATGGGACTTAACTTCTTAGCCTGAGCTGATCCCTCTTACAGAGCCCCAAACCTCAGAGGTTTTAAAATACGTTGTGTTTCTTCTCTCCCTTTGGGACTCTCATTTCCAAGTTTCTTCTTCCCACAAAATGTTACATTCCCAAGCCTTTTTCCCCAGATTTGTTGTCTTGCATTTATCTAAGGTGAATCTTACGTTAATATATCCCATCCATATTTTAATTTTTCCCTCCACTTCTTAATTGTTTTGTTTTGGGTGTCATATTTTGATGTCCCCAAAGAAAATTTGATTCCCTCAAAATTATTTTTTCTCCTTTATCTAGACCACCATGTTAGGATCTTGTTCCTAAGCTGCGTTAGCATCTCATAAAGACATCTCCTCCTCCAGTTACCATCAGTCACTTCTACTTACAACTTTTTTCCAGCAGACCAGACCTTATGCTCAGTCAGTTTAAATAAACTTAAGAAAGATACCATAAGATAATATGCTGAATGCTTCCAAGTCAGCCCATCTAGCATTTCCCCTTTCTTTACTCACTTCATAATGTAACTCATAAACACAAGTGATGGTGCTATTCTTTTGGCTGCTCCCAGTTACTTCTTATTCCCTTCACATCTGTTTCACTGTTTTATTCATTTCAGCAGACCACACTTCTATTTTGGCATTAACACACCCTCTGTAGTTTCTCCAGCTCCTTCTGATTTCCCTAGTCCTTTCTGCCTCCCTCTCCGGTCAGAAGCACAGTTTAGCAACTGAGCCAGAAACCTCTTCTACTGCTCGGCCAGGGTGACCTCAAGCCAGTGGCTTAACCTCTGCCTTCATTTGCTCTGTAAAACTGGAGGGAAAAAATAGATAGCTAATAGCAAGTCATTAGCACATCATTGCTTTCTGACAGACTCATTTGCTGACCTGCTTAGCTCTAAACACTAAGTCTGGCTGCAGCCTGCCTTAAGACACAGAGCTGCAAACCATGGACCAGCACAGGAACCTCTCCAGCCTCTCCAGTGCTTTGTTTTTACTAACTGCTACACTCAGCCCAGGACACTGGCTCCCCCTTTCCCCCAGC
The DNA here is from genome assembly GCF_023634085.1 of Falco cherrug. Lineage (NCBI taxonomy): Eukaryota > Metazoa > Chordata > Aves > Falconiformes > Falconidae > Falco > Falco cherrug. Next base: position 34,418,280 of record NC_073701.1, on the reverse strand, counting down.
GAGTTTCAGGGATTCCTCCTCCTCACAGAAAGTCAGTTTTATTACCTTCAGATAAAAGAGTACTTAACACCAGCTCAGCACACATCCTTCCCTACAGCACATGAGCTTCTCTAGGAGCCTGCCTTATGCCTACAGGATTGTCTTTCCACAACATCTGTTTTTCCTATGACAAAACTGCTCCACTCTCCCCACAGAATTGCAAACTCTGCTTAGGACCTACAGAAGACCAAAAGCCTTGACCTAGGCAAGCCCCCAATAACAATTCTCACACCCAACTGACCTCATGGTGTCTTTTATTTTGGCAATTACTCCCAGCAGCACCTGATCTCTGACCAGTTCCAGTTCAGCTGGGAGGCTGGAGCAAAGCCCAGCTCTCCTAAAAGTGTTGTGCACCCTGTGACTCTCTTTTCCACAGATTTATGGTCTTTGCTGGTGGTTTTCTCCATATCTCCCTTCTCCAGAGGTGGACTCTAAGTATGCTGAGTAGCTCATCAAACAGTGATCATCAAAAGACCTCTTTCCCCACCCTCAGTAACTCCCAAACTTTGCAGTGAGGGAGTGAGGATTATATCTATATATGTGTGTGTGTGTGTGTGTGTGTGTGTGTATGTATAAAACTGGGAGAACAGGGAAAGGGTCAGCAGGTGGTGAAGGCACTGGGAAGTAGGATTGGCTGGCAGAGGAAGGGAATGGCTGCCTGAAGCAATGCCCAGCCCTCCTGGGAAGGGGAAGAGGCACATGAAAACAGGCAAAGAAAAAAGGCAGAGAAGCCCATGGTGGGCTGGAAAGCACGAATTGGGGCTGTTGGATTCGGAGCAAAGGCTAGAGAGATTTCCCAGAGAGATGAGGTGGGGAAGGCATGACTGAAACAAGTCCCTGAGAGCAGACAGAGAAGTGCCTGGAGGATGTCCCATGCCAAAATTGTGAGTCACTTACATATGAAGGGAGGGAGCCCTCACCTGCCATGCTAGCATTCAGACACTACCAGTTTATCTTTTTGTTTATCTTCCTTTATATATTTTCTTTCTAACAGAATCCAGTGTGAAAGACATAGTAGTGCTGAAATCCACTCTGGGTAGGCTATCTTTTCCTTTCTTTTTGAGTTTGTGACTTTATGGGAGGGATTTTTACAGGGGACGGAAAGCTTGTTGGCTTCCTGGAGTTGTAAGTCCTGGGAAGGGGAGATGAGAACAGTAGCAAGGGAGCATCAGTGCTGCTGCTTGGCCAGATCCAAACTACATGATGCAGCTATGTGTTGAATGGCTCCGAGCATTCTGACACCTCTGCCCCAGTAGCACAACACTGTGCAGAGACACCAGCTCCCAGGGGCAGCGCAGCCACCTTAGTCTTGTCCCTGTCCTAATGAGTCCTGTCAAATAGCTTGGTGTACTGGTACAACAGTGCTATTTCCAGGCCCCATGAAACTGCTGAGTGGGGTGGGTGGGTTCCTACATGGCTCTGCACAGGATGTGCTGTCCGTCATTTTGGACTCTGTTGTCTTAGTGTTGTTTGAAGATGCTTCTAGTAATTTCAGGCAGTGTTGTAAGTGCTGTGGCTGGCAGCTTGCATTAGATATGCTATTAGAAACTTACCTTTAAACTGACTTTTACTCAAAAATCCTGGTCTGGAAGCCTGCTGAAACCTGGAAATCAGATGAGGGGGATGTAAAGCTGGGAAGAATATGAGGATGAGAGGAGAAAGAGGTGAAAAAGAAAATAAAGCCAGAGGAAGATAACTGTGCTGTGCTGATATTTAAAGCCTGAGGTAACACTAGCTTAACCAAGGAAGAGGCTTTCTTATAGAAAGAAACTGGGGCAACAGTATGAGGGGACCAGTGCCACCACAACATATGTAAAAGTAAACTGAGATCACTGGGATGAGTCAGCCTTACCCTGAAATAGAGCTCACACTATTTCCCTTACAACCACCCCTAAGTCCCCCTTTGCATCCATTCACATCACCCTGAGGTTTAAAGCCCTCTATCTTTCCCTCGGATCCAGGTTGCTACAGGTACAGCTACGTCCAAGAGGATGATGTTCTAAGGCTGGAGGGCCCTGACTACCTGGCCTCCAGTTGTCTCTGGCACCTCCACGGCCTCAAGGGCTATATGATCAAGCTACGCCTGGAGTGGACTCTCCCAGACTGCAGGGACCGCCTGGCCATGTATGACGCAGCTGGGCCACTAGAGAAACACCTCATCACCTCGTAGGTAGCTCCTGAGCAGGGCACGCACCACAGGGAAGCCGTGCAGGATGGCACAACACACCACAGCAGGGGAAGGTGTTAGACTACATCAGAGGAAATTCTCTTTGATGCAGAACCTGCCTCTTGCTGATCATCTAAAGTCACTGATGTGGGATATCACAAAGCCAGCCATGCAGCCTGAGAGATTACAGCAGCATGAGCTGTCTCTCTGCTGGTCTTTTATTTGATTGAGTTAGTGCCTCACAGCAGGCATGTGCTGAGGATAACACAGACCTCCATTGTCTCTTTCTCGTTCTTCTCTTCCATTAGTTTGTTGCTTGCTTCACTCCCATCTTTTTATCTTTTTCCTCTGAGGATCTATGGCTGCAGCCGGCAGGAGCCCGTCGTGGAAATCCTTTCATCTGGCCCTGTCATGTCCGTTGTGTGGAAGAAAGCCATGTACAGCTACTATGACCCCTTTATCCTCTCAGTGCAGGCAGTGCCCCTTGAAGGTGAGAAAGGCTAGAGGAGGGTGGCCATAGATACAGGAAGGACACAGGTTATCTCCTACAACATCACAACTTCTAGAGGTACTCCATCCCCATTAGGGGCAGAATTCACTCTAGATTGCAAGGGTAGAGGTGATCAGTAAAAAGCAGGTTAGATGTTGCTCTCTCACCTGGACTCATACATCAGCATCTGGCTCGAGTCTTTACAGCCCTGGCTCTGGCAAGCAGAATGAGTGATTGTGATACTTTAAGAGAAGGCCAAGCTCTCATGCATGGACAGACCAGGTTTGGCCTGGACATCGTGTCCAGATGCACTTGCAGATAAATGTCAATTCAACATAAGAATCTAAGACAGCAATATACGTTACCATTACCCTTCTCTGGACAAGAGGAGGAGGCTAAAAGTCTTGCCAAGTAGAAATGGCCCCTTGAAGGGGAATGGTGGAATGTCCTAGTCACCTTTAGCATCAGGTCTTGAAGCCCCATTTCTGCCTTCTTGCAATGGGATGAGTAAATGGCATGAGTCCAATGGGTTCGGCTGCCAGGTAGCAGAGCTTTGAACATCTGTATTTACAGCCTGCGAAGTGAATATAACTCTGCAGGAGGGCCTGGAGCTGCAGGGAAAGATTGGCACCCCACACTACCCCAGTTACTACTCACCCAACACGCAGTGCACTTGGCACATGACGGTAAGCCAGCTCTCACAAGAGCATCCACCCCATCCCTGAAACCCGTGCGGCACTCCCCGCATTAGGCGGGGAATACAACCAGTGCTCTGGCCTGCAATGTGTGAATCAGCGTCTCTCCCCTTCACACCTGCCCTGCTCATTTCTGTCATATGAGTGGGCTGCAGCATTCATAGGATCCATCTACAGTCTGCTCTGGACCCCCTTGCCTGCAGGTCCCATCTCTTGACTATGGGGTCACCCTGTGGTTCGATGCCTACGCACTCAGCAGACAGACGCACGACCTGCCCTGTACCCAAGGCCAGTGGATAATTCAGAACAGAAGGTGTGTGCTGGGGTCCTGATTTCTCTTACTAAACACTTGGGATTAAACTGGGATTGAATCTCTGTATGTTCCCTGCTCACTTCAGCCACCGGGTCTGAGGAAGGAGAGCCTATCACCACACTCAGTGGCCACAGTTTGTGCTGGTGCCTCTTGTTTTTCTACTTTTTTAACTTCTCTTATTCACAGGCTTCTCAATGAGCACATTTCTTACAAATTTGCTTTGAGCCACCAGCCTGCCTTCTCTGTCTTGCTGTTTGCATCAGGCTTCCTAGTTTTCTCTTGTCTGTGTAACCTTGGTGTCCTCCCACGTCTCCTGTGTTTGCAAATCTGCCTGTCACCACCTCTGCAATATTATCTGTGTGTGCCATTGCCTTGCATCCACCTCCATACAGATCTTCCGCCTAGCTCCATATCCTCCTGCTTTGACTACAGCCACTTCCCCCTGCAAGACTTCTCAAAATTAGCATCCATACACAGCTGGGGCTGCAGCCCACCCCTCCCCAGGCACAAAGGACTGGGAGATGCTGGGCTCCCACCTCCTCAAAGCAGGCTCTGAGATGGTTAGACCTATGGCTTTTGTTTTTCTCCCACTTACTGCAAAATTGCCCCTTTCCATCCAAGACTTCCCCCAGCCCATCTCATTAACTTTCTCTCCACTGCTCCTGTGGGGGGTAACTTCTTCTCCTCTGGAGTATCTGATCCAGAAGCTCTGTTCCCCTTGCTTAGGATTTCCACTTCTCCTCTCCCTGACATCCTCTCTTAAACTGTCAGCACCGCAGTTTCTACGACATGGAAGATAAACGTAAGAATGGAATTGCTTTGTGCCCTTGCCCAGAAAGTGGGAAATGTCCAAAGATAGTAGGGTCACTCTGAACTCTGGGTCTCATGCCATGTTGAAGGTATTTTGCCTTCCTGGCTTCCCCCCACACCCAGTCTGTGTGTCCCCCTTCCCACAGAGACCCCTTGCCCCACTTTGTTGTCTTCTCCTTCCTCCCTGCCCAAGACACCCCACCTGTGTTTGCTCCTCAGATTGTGTGGCCTGCGGACCCTGCAAGCCTACGCTGAGCGGATCCCAGTCACGTCCTCTGTTGACATTACCATCACCTTCACCTCACAGATCTCCTTAACCGGCCCTGGCGTACAGGCAGCTTACAGCCTGTACAACCAATCTGACTGTAAGTTCAGGCTCCTCCCTGCTCCTTAGTAGCTGGGTAGCAGCCCCTGTGCACTTGGCTTGTATTAGAAGAAACACATGACATGTCCCGTGAGCCCTAGGTGCCATCTGCCTATCAGGCACGTGTTCACAAATCAGTGATGCACACACCACTGATGTCTCAAAAAGAAGAGGCATTTACATGTAAAGCTGCTTCTGCACATGTGGCCACATGTTGCCAGAGCATCCATGCACCAAAACACCAGGTCAGAGAGTTGTCTACAGTCCCACCCCAATGCCCACATCATGGACTGCTCTTGAGAATTCAATGAGATACCACCTCCAGCTTGAAGTGACTTTTATTTCAATTACAAGAGCTCTTAGAGCTGTTTCCTGCTCACCTTGGAATCCATGCAAGCGAGAGACAAATGAAAACATACATAAATACACATATGCACATATGCACATATGCAAATGCACACCCACAGTCTGTCTTTCCAAGGTTTCTCCATCTCACTCCTAAAGGCGCCTGTAACGCACACCAACCCCTGAATACACGCACCTGCCAACACGTGTCTAACACCAACCTTTCAAGGCCCCAACCAAGTTTTAATAATAATTCCAAAGAACCTGTTTCAGCTTTCCTGCAGCATTAGGAGTCCTGAAACACTGTTAAACCAGACATACAGCATACCAGGCGGTGGTTGTCCTGGCTCTTGCCCATTGGTACAATGGGAAGCGGGGAAAAGCCCTCCTTTCTCTGGTGCATAGGCTGGCTCCATTTGCCCTTGTTCAGAGCAGATGACGTGGCAGGTTTTGGGGAGCACAGCAAGTGCCACAGCACACTGCTGCAGCACATATGCAGTCAGGAAGGTGTGCAGCTCCACACTCCATTTTCAAACCACAGGGCTCTGGTGCAAGAACATTTCCAGTCACTGGTGACTAACTACTCTTTGGTGGTTTCACAGCCTGTCCTGGGGAGTTCTTGTGTTTGGTGAACGGCTTGTGCGTCCCAGCCTGCGATGGGATCAAAGATTGCCCCAACGGGCTGGATGAGAGAAATTGTGGTGAGTGATTTCTTCTCCCTGCTGGTCCCTGGTCTCAGCAGCACGCAGCCCCTTGCTCCTTCAAGGGAAGACAGAGATGGTACGGATTCAGTTAGCCTAGGTACAGCCTCGTACCTCCCTCTAGAAGCTTAAAAGCCTCATCCCCACTGCTGTATGGCTTAAGCCTACTCGGGAAGGAACAGCAAGACTTCTTGCTCCTGTGCACAGCACAGCCTTCCTGGGACAACACCCTAGTACCCATGCACCGAGGGCTCCAGGCAGCCTGCAAGAAGCCCCCTGCCCAGGCTGTCCCCCATCTTGCCCTGCTTTGCCCCTACCCAGGCACGACAATCCGGCTCAGCCCTGGGCCACAGCCCCCTCTGCTGTCATACCTCTCAGCATCCTCCTCCAACCCTCCCACCCTGCCCACACCTCCCCAAACCCACCCGCTGCCCTGCTCTCTCCCTTTCCCCCCCAGGCCATTTGTGACACTTGATCTGTAGAGAGCCTTACCCATATATTTCGACCCATTTTGGGAGCATCCAAGTCCTAGATCAGCCATCGTGCCAACAGCAGTTAGTGCTGATGCGGACACCATCCCCAGCATCCCAGGACTCCTGCAAAGCCCCATTCTCATAGAAACAGCTATTCAGGCTCAGGCATGACACCTAATTCATCCATTCTCCCATCTCTGGTGGGGGGTGGGGGGCTCATCACATCGCTGCCACCACTAATTCTTCATTAGTTGTCCCCTACAGCTGTTTTTTCACAGACAGAAAGTTCCCTGAACCACTGGAGACAGTGGCCAATTCTGAAAGATTTAAAGGCAGTTATAGAAAAGCAGAAGGAAGGAAGGAAGGAAGGAAGGAAGGAAGGAAGGGAGGGAGGAAGGAAGGAAGGAAGGAAGGAAGGAAGGAAGGAAGGAAGGAAGGAAGGAAGGAAGGAAGGAAGGGAGGGAGGGAGGGAGGGAGGGAGGGGGGGAGGAAGGAGAAATCTTTCTCAAGGAAGTTTTAACTCAGTTCTGGAAATGTGAGAGCTCTCACAGCATTGCCAGTGTTGGGTTTTGTATTGACTGCAGTCTTGCCGACAGTGCACTCTGTCCAATCATCCAGCTGTCTGACATCAGGGCTTGCTTGCTTCCCTCATGTAGACACGGATACATATGCATCCTTATGAATAACTAATTCTTTCTTGAATCTTGTTATCATCTTGACCCCAGGGATATCGTGTATCACTCAGTTCCACAGGTTAACACAGACCACAGTGAACAAAATGCATTTTTGTTCCTCAGTGTTTTCCAACATCCCTTTATTTTTGAAAAAGAAAATAGAAACTTTGTGATTTCTTTCCTTTCTTGCACTCTTGCCGCTGTTGCATCTCTGCTTATTTCTCCGTGTCTGTATGCAACAGTCCCTGTCTTTAAAATCAGTGTTCACATTGCCTCAGACCTTCATCTGCCTTTAGCTATCTGGAAGCCTCATGCTAATTACTGAAAAAATTACAGCCATTGCAGTAAGAAAATGCCTGGGAGGTACTGGCCCATCATGTTTGGTACTGTACATAGATACACACAAACACAGAACAAGTTCCTGCTATGAAAATGTATAATCAGAAGTCAGACTCCATGATGGGAAGGCACCTTAGGCCCATCTCCATCCTGAGCAGCTATCAGAGCTCATGGACACTGAAGAATCCATTATTGTCCAGGACTCACCTACCCACGAGCAAGGAGAGCAGCTGCTCTGTAAGGGAAGGTGATCCATGAGCTGAAGGTGACGTCAGGGCAGGAAGAACAGTGACCTTACCAGAGAGAATGCAGTCCTACAGAACCTGAACAAGGCAAGCAGATCAGGTCTGCTGATGGCAATCTGGGGTCAACCAAGAGTCCAGTGACATCAAGGCAAGTCCATGGTGATGAGGCAGGTCTGAGGCCAAGCCAAGAAATCCAGGAAAGTTAAGCCAGCATCAGCAAAGTGTAAGACAGGGTGCAGGCAAAGACTCACAGCTCACTAGACTGCAGCTGGCCTTAAGAACACCTCATGAGGTCAGGGAAGAGGTTGCAGAGCTTACTGGTGCAGTTGGGAGCCTGATCTCACACCTGATGTCTTGTCTTTTGTGCCCAATTCCTGGGCGCTTCCCTCCCACACAGTGTGTCCTGCAAAGTTCCAGTGCCACGAGGACAGCACTTGCATCGAGTTCAGCAGGGTGTGCGACCAGCAGCTGGACTGCACCAACGGGAGCGATGAGGAGCAGTGCAGTGAAGGTAGGGAGGGGACAATGCTGGGCTGACAAATACCTTCCCCTACACTCGAGCCAGGGCTGTCAGTAGCATACTTCCCTCTCGTGAGCTAAGGGCACCAGCTAGGGGTCAATGTGCCCAACCTGTCCACATTTGCTCTGTTTGTAGCTAACCAAGCATGCTCAGGAAATTCCCCGTCATCATTTATGGAGCTCCCCCAAGCTCTCTGTTGCCTTTTTCCCTCCACTCAAAGGACTTCAGGCTGCATCTACAACCTCAGCCTCTACATCCCTCAGCCTTGGCTCCCCTTCCTCTTTGCAGGGGTCCCCTGCGGTCCTTTCACCTATCGCTGTGAAGATGGGACCTGTGTGAAGAAACCCAACCCCCTGTGTGACACCACTGCAGACTGCAATGACCTCTCCGATGAGAAGCGTTGTGGTGAGGAACACTCAGTCACACATCATCCAGGCAGGTTCAGGATGCCACGTAGCTGCAAGTCATCCCTTTTTCCCCCCACCACCCCAGCATAAGCACCCACCCTCCATCGTTCCATCACCTTCTCCCTACCCCAGCCCCACAGCAGCAGTGGCAGCAGCAATGAGCCAGCTCTGTGCTGAGCTGTAAGCAGGCGCTTACTCTTTGGACAGCTGCTCCCCATCTCCTTCAGGCCAGGTAGACATGTCTCACAGGCCAGGTCCTAACCCCAGGCTGCCTGTTGGACCACTATGCTGGTGTGTGTGAAGTAACGCTATCCTACAAAGCTCCAGTGAAATCACCCATGACTGCATGATCACAGGCAGGGAGAGAGCTTGTGTTCTGATTTCCCTGCTTGTTTTTTCTGGACCCTTGGTGGGGAGTGAAAGGAAATGACTGCAAGGGTTCCCCAGCAGCACAGCAGGTAGCACAGACAGCGTGCTGCTCCAAAGCATCCCCAGGCTGCAGCCGGAGGTGGGCTGAGGCTGTGCAGGCATCAGCGGGGGCACCACTGGGAGGGAGCGTGCACTAGACCTGTCCTGGACAGTAAATGAAGCATCTGCTGGCTGGGTTAGGCAAGGGATTAGAAGTCAAACTCTTCAGTCAATTAAGTAGGAAATGAAGGGCAGGCACAGCATATTATGCTCCCTTCCTCCCCTGAAGTACCTGCTGTGTCTCCTTCTCCTCAGACTGTGGGCTGCAAGCCCCTCTCAGCAGGATTGTGGGTGGTGTGAATTCTGTGGAAGGGGAATGGCCGTGGCAGGCCAGCCTGCAAGTTCGGGGACGCCACATTTGTGGGGGAACACTCGTTGCTGATCGCTGGGTGGTCTCAGCTGCGCACTGCTTCCAGGATGAGAGGTAAATGGAGAGGGGAGGGTACCTGACAGGAGGATTTGCATTGTTTTCCATGTCATGCATGATGGGAGGATCATGCAGCTTGTGAAGATGACATGGGGCAGCTGCACCTCTCATCTGGCACCTGTGCCATGCTTGTCTGTGGCTTGGAGCTGGAGAAAGGGGTATGGATACACACACTAGTATTTGGGTGTGCGTGCAGGGAAAAAGGGGCAGTGCTGAGATTCACAGAGCAGCTTTGGGAGGGCAATGGTAGTGGAAGACATTTCACACCTCCACCTTTGCTTTGGCTCTGGCTTGTCCCCATGCTGTGAAAACCTTGGAGGTGTCAGCATGTGCTAGGATGGAGCCAGGATAACATTACCTATGGGGGATGCTGTTTGGGTCTCATGCTGCCCACCCTTGGGGCGTGCTCTTTCAGGGGAAGCACAGTCTCTCCCCTAGTTCCTTCCACCAGTGTACATACCACAACAGCAGCAGTAACATACCAATCGGCGGTTCACTCACTCTTTCAAGCTAGGAAGAAGTGAGGGGGAGGAAGGTCCACAGCTCTGCTAGGTGACAGGGCTGGGCGGGGAAGGAATGTGCACCCTGAGACCCAGTCTCCACCTCCTCCAAACTCCACTTTTTCTCTACCAGTGAGCCAGTGGGGGTCCCCCACCTCCCAAGCTACTACTGCTGGACTTCCCCAGCTGCCCTTCCCTCCTGATGCTATGGAGCTTGGGGAGGAGGAGCTGCTGGTCATCCTCGGTATGGTGACACTAGCCTTGGTAGGACTGAGGTTGCTTTGCAGTTGCGCTTCTCACCTCACCTTGCTCCTGCCGTGCTCCTCCTACCTGTGTCCTACAACCCTGCAAGGAAGCCCCCCAGTACTGGAAGCAGGCCTTTCAAGTGGTCCATGTGGGCTGGATTTGGCCATTCCGGAGTGTCCCAGTGCAGGATGGATGGAGCCAGCACAGCCCTGTTAAATGGCATGTGTGTGCACCTGCCAGGGAGAGAAACTAAGTGGTGTGAGAGATAAGAAGTAAGGGAAAAGAGGAGCAGAAGAACAGCAGCAGCCTGGGGTGGACTGTGCTATGGGCATCTGCCTGTGCACACAATAGGCTAGAGATTGGTCCTGAAGGGGAGTTTGGAGCAAGAGAGATGGTCAAACCAGCCCAGGGAGTTCTTTGTACCCAGAGGCGCAGTGTGGGAGAAAACAGCATGTGTAAGGCAAAGGGTAGGCAGGACTCGGAGCCTAAAATCAGACATCTTCCTGCTTCCTCCTGATCTGGCCTAGGGTGAGCTCCTCTCTGCTCCTCAACCTCCTGCTGGGGACAGGGTCTCCCCTGGCTGTTAGCTCTTAGCTGTTCTCTTCTCAGAGGTGTCACCTTGTTAGGCCGTCCCCAGCTTTAGCCCCTGTTTCTGTAAAGGGCTGTCATGCCTTTTAATGCCTTCACTTCTGAGCTGCTTTTCTCACTTCACTCCCTCTTAGAAATTTCTCAGAGCTTGCACCTCCATGTCTCCTCCTTGCAGCTTTGCTTCACCAGCTCAGCTCTTGCTCTCTGTCCTGTCATAGTCACTTGCACATGACCAGCCCCACTTGCTTGCCTCATCTACATACACTTTTTAGCCTGCTTTGCTAAGGATAAGAAGCAAATATGAGCGAGTTGCCTGGGTGTATGAGTGTCTGCCCAAAGTTAGTCCCACTGTACACGTGTTCAAGGCATCAAAGAGATGTCCCACCTAGTCTGTTGAAATCAGTAGCCAAATAAAAAAAGACACCCCACTGAAGGAGTTGATCATCCATATCGGACTCCTCAAAAGACTGCAACAGAAACAGTCAGGTTCCACCCATCCTTTTCCGTTCGTGTGATGAGTTATCTTCTCTGCTGTGTCCTACAGACTGGCCTCTGCCTCCATCTGGACTGTTTACTTGGGCAAATATTTGCAAAATGCCACCAGTCACACAGAGGTGTCCTTCAAGGTGATCCGCCTCTTCCTCCACCCTTATTACGAGGAGGACAGCCATGATTATGATGTGGCCCTGCTCCAGCTGGACCATCCTGTGATCATCTCACCCTTAATCCAGCCCATCTGCTTGCCTGCTCCTTCTCACCTCTTTGAGCCTGGTCGTCATTGCTGGATCACTGGCTGGGGAGCCCTCAAGGAAGGTGGTAGGTGCAAGGTCTTTGCTGGTGGCCTATTGTAGCAGAGCCAAGGTGGAAACATAGGTTCAGATGTGGGGTAGGCTGACTAGGCTTCTGTTCACCTCAAAGCGTTATTATGCTTTTTGAATTTTTTTTATTATCACCTTCACACCCTTTGATTTTGGGTCACAGGTTGGCCAAAGTTACCTGTTGAGTGCTTTGAAACCTCATTTGGAGAGGCAGGCATGAAAGTCTGGTAATCTGTATGAGGACAGCATGTGTTCCTTCATCCAAAAACTAGAATAGCCCTTCAGGAATTAGGGGTCTGTCTAGTCGTTGTTGAACCATGGTCACAGCATGGAGCAGCCTCAGTCTCAAAGCTCAACCCTATGCTTACATAGACATGTGGGATCCTGTTGGGTCATTCCCCAGAGACAGTGCCCGAATGGAAAGAGCTGAGATAGAAACACTGCTCTTCATCAAACTGGGACTGGATCTCATGGGGACACCCATTTGTGGCCCCTGCAGCAACATTTTCCCAATGTAAAAGACTCTAGGACCTGGGTCCCCCCAGCAACACCAGTATATTCAATGGGAGCAGTGCAGGGTCCCCTGAGGATCACACTGTGTAATTATTAGTATGCGCCCTGGGACCATTTGACCATTTTGACCACATAGGACCCACACACTACTAGGGGACAGCATGGGCCAAGACCTGTTCCCATGGTGTGGTATGGATGAATCCCTTCTGTTTTGTCAGGAAGAGTTTAGCTGCATAGGTATGGAACCTTCATGTTCCCTCCCCACAGGACCAGCAAAACAAGCCATTTTCTAGTAGTGCATGGCACAGGAATATAGATGTGTTCACCCAGGTCAGCTGGGTGCCTTCACTCACTCACACACTTGCTCCAGCTGCTTCCTAAATGTATCTATCCAGAACTGGACACTCCTGGGTTGCACACTTAACTGGAAGGACTTAACATCCATGTCAATGAGAATCAAACCCAAAATTCTGACATCCCAGAGGTTTCCCCAAACCAGAATCCCCCTTGTCCCAAAAAGCTGAAGTGCTCACACTATGTTCCTGTAGGAAAAGGGACTGAAGGGGAATGTTACTTGTTCCATGCAGATGAAGTGCTCTGCTAGCAAAGTCAGAGACTGTGAGGCCAGTGGAGAGCAGAACAGAATTCAGATGGCAGCTTTCAGCATGCAGTGAGATGGGCATGGGCTGGGGGATCATGGTAAACGGTGGGAAGCTCCACCATTGCTTACCTGCACTACTTTTGGTGCTCTACCCCTCAGGGCACATCAGCAATGTTCTGCAGAAGGTGGACGTGCAGCTCATCCAGCAGGACATCTGCAGTGAGGCCTATCACTACATGATTTCTCCCAGGATGCTGTGTGCTGGGTACCACAAGGGCAAGAAAGATGCCTGCCAGGTGACTGAGGAGTTGTGGGATCAGGGTTGACTACCAGAGGTGGGGTGTGTCCCTAGTCTCCATAAATTAAAATGAGTGTGAAAAGACTTTAAAATGCCTGAATCCCCCAACACTTCCTCTGATCTAAGTGGCCAACCACAGCCCTCAGGACCACTTCTTCCCAGCACCTTTGCCTTAGGAAGGATCCAAAAACATTTAAGCTTCTTTTCTCATTTCAGCCCATTGTCCACTCTTTACCTCCCACTTTCAAGTCACATGTCTACATAAGCGTCTTACCCCATCAGCCTATTCAGCATCCGTCACACACAGTAACCTGTCTGTTCCTTCATTACTATCAATCTCAAGGAATTCCTCTGTCTCTCATCCTTCCGGGTATCCACTTAAATTCCACCAGCTTCCTTGCACTCCACACGTTTAGAAATGCCACACAGAGCATAAAGAAAAATAGAGCAGTCAGCTTCTTGGGACCCGGCTAGAGGGGAGGAATTTGCATGATGAAGGAATGCAACAATGGGTCAGATGTTTGCACTAGAGACTGGTTTTGACATCTGCTTAAGATACAAGAAGTGTTGCAGATGTCCCAGGCATGAGTTGAGGGGATACAGGAACCTGCATACAGAGGGACTCAGAGCTGGTATAATCGTTCAGCAGGAGAAGCTGGTTGATCACCATCACCCCATTGTTCTTTCCTTTTCTCTAGGGTGATTCTGGAGGTCCACTGGCCTGCAAGGAACCCAGTGGCAGGTGGTTTCTGGCTGGTTTGGTCAGCTGGGGAATGGGATGCGCACGTCCAAATCACTATGGAGTATACACCAGGATCACTCAAGTGCTGGGCTGGATGAACCAAACCATGAGCTGAGAAAAGTGCATCTCTGCCTTCTCCCCATCAGACCTACACTCACGTGGCACTTATTTCTAATCCTACTTGCCTGTCAGAGAAAGAGAGTTTCTGTGTGGGATGTTGTCAGACCCAGGATGGTCTTCTGAGCAGGGTAAAAAAAGCCTGCCGTGGGGATTGTAGAGAAAGGCAGGCAGACCCTCTTCCCTGTCAGTGCTTCCCAGGGAGATCCCGAGATGTTTTTAGGCCATCCATCCAAAACATCTGGGGGCAGGGGTAACATGACACACGGCAATGGTCCCATATTGCTCATTTCTGAGGAAAGGAACAAGGGGAGTTGAACTTTCCATGAACCATGTGATTCAGCCACACTCTTATGCTGGAACATTTGCTGAAAGAAAATGTGACTGATGTAGTTAGATTTCAGTAACCGTGAAATCAATCTGCTTCCCTCTTCCTTCCTGCTGCTTATCCTTCTTCCCCCTTCCCCTCCCATCACTCCTCCTCTTCCATCTCCCTAATTGCTTCTTTTCTTAGCTGGCATGTGCTGTTCAGGGTTGTTCAGCTCAGCCAGGCAACTCTTCACGTCTCACTGACTCCCAGGCATGAGACCAGCATCACACCCCCCAGGCGCGTGTCCTGCCTCCCTGCTGGCGCAGCACCCAGCCTCCGCTGCTGCACTTTCCTCAGGGACTGGCCCTGGCCCTCAGTGTAAAAACACTGGAGCAGCCTCCCATCCCGTCCCTCAGCCCTTCCAAATACCTTTAACATGAGGGTGTCTCAGCTGCTTCCATCTCCTAACTCAGATAATCCAGGAGGTGAAGGAGAAGGCTTCAGGGCACAGTGCTTAAACAGTGACTGCTATGGGTTTGGGTTTTTTACTAAAAATAGATATATATGTGTGTGTATGTGTGTGTGTGTGTGTATAAAATGGGCCACTCTCTGGAATTAGAAATAAAATTAATTTGAAGCCTTTTTTGGCTCTAGTTTGCCTTACTCTGTTAAAAATTATCTTGGGGTTTGTATCTTTTCGACCAAACTCCAATACTGAAACTGGCAATGGGAAAAGTTTCCACACCCCTGCCTCCCGCTCAGCTGTCCCCCAGGCACAGTGGGGTCAATATGCTAGCCAGATAGGTGGTCCTTGCCTGCTGTTATGACTTAGATACAGTGAGCAAACCTGCTCTGTAGTCCACCTGCCTACAGAGGGGATGCAGCAAGATGCAGTGGGAAGTACTTCCAGCCCCCAGAAAACAGGTGCAGGACAAGCAGCTTCTGGTGGCTCCAGGTGATGAATCTGAACTCTTCCAGCTCCCACCCCCTTCTTCCAGCACCAAATTTATGCCACTTGAAATGAGAGGCAGCAAGGAGGAACAGACTGTGAATTTTATTCAGGAGTTACAACGTGGTGTCCTCAGACACAGCAGTGAAGCAAATGCCTCACTCCCTGAGACAGGGAGATCCCGGTGCTAGCTGGAACGACATCAGGTGCCAGCATGCCCCCGGTACCTGGGCAGCACGGCTGCCTCCTCCTCACCCTGCCGACACAGGGGGGACAGGGAGGGAGGCACCAAGGAGCGTGAGACCCAGCACAGGGGCACCCCACGAGCAGTGCAGGTGGCCCAGAAAAGGGCAGTGGCTCTGCATTTTCCCTCTGGCCGCAAGCCCAGACCAGTTGCCTGGAACAGTGACAGGGCAAGCACCGGTCCTTCCGCAGGTGCCACCACCGCCGGGGCGCCAGTCGCATCCAGGAAGGGACCGCAGCCTGCAGCGGCTGATCACTGATGTCCCCAGCAGGGGACACTATGACATTAAGGAAACCCAGCCTGCCAGGCACGAGAGGGGGCCGTGGGCTCCAGCCCTACGGCAGCCCAGGGGCTCCGTGAAGCATCTGTCCTACTCCTCTAGGGCAGGAGGCTCAGGCCTCTGAGGCGAGTTTGTGAAAAGAATTGCTGCATGTGAAGAGTGAAGGGGGCTGGGGGGTGTCACTGGGAGGAAGGGGCCATCATCCACTGCAGTACAAAAGCAAAGATATGAACAAGAAATAAAAAGGCTGGAGTAGAGTGTTGGGATCACATCCTCAGACCTCTGGCTTGTAACAGCTAGAGAAGAAGGGAGAAAGAGAGAAAAAAATCAACGGCAAGAAAAAAAAATGAGTACGGAAGGGAGAGTGAGAAACAGGAAAAGGGAAATGAGAACAGAAGAAAGAGATGAGGATTGAGGGCGGGAGAACAGAGAAAAAGAAAGGAAAAGTCCACGTGATTAACATGCACTGCCTTTTAAGAGAATAACACTCAGGTCCCACAGCCATGGACAAGGAGGCTTTCAAAGCGAGGGAGTGAGAAATGTCAGCCAGCTGTCCACCAGGATGGAGAGTGGCACTGAGCACCTCCAGTTTAACAAGTCCCACAGTCTTCCAGTATCAGAGAGGAATCCTCCTCGTAAAGCTTTCTGTACCCAGCCCCATGCACGCCTTCCTGAGCAGGAGGCAGAGCACAGAGGCTCATTTCACATACAGCTGTGAGAACATCTGGATCCGGGACTGGCCGCTTCCGCTCTGCCTTCGCCACCCTCTCCCACTGCACTCTCACCCTGGCAGAGGTGGTGGGGGAAAAGCCCAGGGAAGCGAGAGCAGGGAGGGGAAAATAACAGGCTGCCTTCTGCAAACTGCTCTCGGGCTGGCAGGCAAAGGAGCTGCAGATGGCAGTCTGGAGAAGCGATCTGGCACGTGTGTCAGGCAGACACGTGGCAGACTTCCCCCCCCCTCCCCGTGCCACCCCTGCCTCCTTTCCATTCATTTCCACCCCTCTTCATTTCTCACAGCTGTGCTCTCCTTTCTGCTGCCAGAGCCTCTGGTCCAGAGCCGTAGGGGCTGCTTGGCAAGTAAAGGCACACACAGGATGAGAATCGGAAAAGCCACCTTAGGGATGAGTCAACCTCCCCTCCCTCCTTCCCCTCCCCAAGCACTACAAACCAGGGCCGTACCCACAAGAGGGAAGTGAGTCACTCATGCAGAGCTCAGGCTGGCGGGAGCTGAGAGTGCAGACAGGTAACATACCTGCAGAGGAGGAAAAGTGAGGAGCAGAGAGAGACAGAGTCCCTGGGCAGGGACCACTCAGCCCTGGGGGGCGAAGAAGGCAGAAGGAAGGATGCTGGAGAGTGGGGCAGGGTGGGAGGTAGGTGACAGGGCTGGGATGGACATGGAAGGGAGCGGGAGAGAGGGTCCGGAGGAAGGGTGAGTTTAGTGCAATCCCAAATAGATGGACAGTCTTCAAATAAAAAATATAACCAGAAATAAACCAAAGAGTTTAAAATGCAAAGCAGCAGCCACAGTAACAGCTCTCCCCTTGTCAGCTTTATCTCCAGAGAGACTCCTGCCCCTGGAGAGGACTGTCCCCACACCCCACACCTGCCCTAGTCCTACCCTGCTGCTAGCTGTGAGCTCTCACCAGAAAGGTGGACGGGTCTATACTTGGGGGGTTATTTTTATCATTTTCCTCAAGGAGTTGCTGCACCTTTCTCCTCTGCTTCTGCTTCTGCCTCTGCCTCCTCCTCCACATCCTGCTCTTCCTCCTCCAGGTCCTCCTCTGTGCTCTGTGGCCCAGCATGCAGGACAAAGGGAAGAAAGAGTGGAGATACTTGCAAGATGAGCCATGGCAGTTCTTTCTGACACACAAGGGAATAAAGCAAAGGTCACGACTCTGCAATAAAAAGGGACGTCTCCCCATGGCCAAGGCAGTTCTGTGTCAGGGAGCAAAGAGACTTGTCTTCTTCTGGAGCATCATGTCAGGGCTAACCAACCAACTTAAAAGTGCTGTGATCCCAACTGCCCAACAACTGCCATCAGTTGCTAGTGCTCCTTCCTGTACCCTACAGGATGTCATGCACTGCCACCCATTTCTGTCCTTCCTTCAAAAGCGGAGCAGGTTATCTCCTGCCCCTTAGGCTGGGACTCAGCAAAAGGAAAGAGAATGCTGCAAAACCTTCAGGGAAATCACACCTTAAAGGCAGAGCACCACACAGAGCATGGTCATGAGGAGGCATGAGGGGGATGTTAGAGTGGCAAGGGAAGTGCCAGGGGTCACTTGCTAAAGCCATTTGCCACTCACAGCCAGACACCACCACTCAACACACGCACTCCTCCTTTTGGGCGAGGGGTATAATGCCATGGTGCTGAATACCAGGACAAGTCCCTGCATTTCACCACTGAGGTGACCCACAGTCACAATGGAGAGAGGAAAGAAAGAGGGAGTGAACAAGAGCAAAGGATCTCATAGGCAATGGGAGGAGGGCCGTAGCAAAGCTGGACTCACCTTGGCTTTGTGGCTGGGCTCAGAGCTCAGGCCACTGGGGGAGTTGTACAGCTCTTTGGAGACCACGCACAGGAACTCTGTTTGATCCTCATTCCCATAGTTATAGGATGAGCCAATGTTCACAAGCTAGAAAAGACGAGAGCAAGAATCACAAGCAAGTTACTGGAAACATCCATTCCACCTGGGGAGCAGGGTAGAAAGCCCACCACGCAGCATGAAGTCTAATCCATTCCCCCAAAAGAAAGGCCCCATAACTAAGCTGAGGAGGCAGCACAGAGAACCAGGAGAGGAGTCAGCCAGGATGCAAAACAGCTTAACCCCACATAGTGATGTCTAAACCTCTAGAGAAGGGGTAAGAGAGAGCCAGTGTGATAGCACCATCAATGACTGGCCCAATATTCTCAGACAGGGAAGGTGCCTTGCCTGCAGACTGTATGGTATCCACGATTTTTTCCTCAAAAGCTAACTCCTTCCCACCTTCTTCTACCTTCTCCATACCTGCTCAAAGCACCATCCATCTGACATAGTGGAAACCATCTGAGTGAGCTCCTCTTCCTGGCACTGCAGCACACGGTAGACATGCTTAGGAGGCACCTGACAGCAAAATTGCAGAGCATGTTGACAATGGTCAGATGCTAAAAGCTGTTGCCCTCCTGCAGAATGAAGCAGTAGTACCCTGCCTTGACAGACCTGTCCGCTTCCCCATGTCCTAGGTTAAAGGGGAGTGGAAACCACAACCCAACTTTCTTATATGCTGTCGTGGGTAGCAAGAACAACGGTACCTCTCCTGAAGAGGAGGGACTGAGCTGAGTGCTTCCTACCTTGTCCCCAGATGATGCTGGGCTCTTTTGATGGGGAGTTTGCTTTTGCTGTTACAAAGTCATTTATGCAAACACCACAAATGTTGATGGGACTTTGCCAGCGCAAAGTGACTGTGTTGCTGGAGGTTTACAACCTGAGGCAGACATGATGAAAACTGAGATATCAGTCAACACTCCCCAAAGACAGATTTTAAAAGGTTATTGGGCAAGACAAGGTGTGGTTGTTTCACAGGATGGATTCCTTGTGCCTCGCATTTAACTCTTCCACAGACTTTTCTTCACCTGTTCCCTCCAGGTTTCTCTATAGATAGCCCCATGCTCTTCACTGTGATTACACTCCCAGGACTCCCCACAGCAGAGCCCTCCTCCCCATGACCTTCACTCTCCTCACAAACACTGCCATATCCCACAGCAACCAGCTGCCTTCCCCCAAAAGCTGGAGGAGCTGATTTGGTTTCAGGGGCTACATCCAGCATTACTTCTGGGGATGCAAAACCAGTCTGTAACTTGTTTATTGTAACTAAAATGGTGGTAGCCTGTCCCTTGCAAGATGTTGCTATGTAGACATCAGCACATAAACTCTAATTAGTTGCTTCTTTCCATTCCTTGCTGCTTCTCCCAAGTCTGCTCTCCCTCTAGATTCACCTCTCCCTTTCCACATTCCCTCCTTCACCCACCCCTCTCTATCTTTCCTAGTCATTTCTCTCCATACCTGAGTTACTGTGTAGTCCTTCTCCTCCAGTCGATCCTTGATTATTCGGATTAAAGGACCAATGTTATAGAACTCAGCTTCTTCTAGGACCCCTAAGAAAGAAAGACAGGAGGACAACAAAGACAGAAAGTTAACAGCTCATCTTTGTTTTTTAACTTGCAAAAGATCAATTCTGAGCTTCCCAAGGTCCATAGGGAGAAATGATGCTGCAGCCTCACTTTTTAACAGGTTTCTGTTCCTTGAAACTCTTACTGCAGAGAACTGAACCCTGGCACTCTGCATTGCGTTTCTAATGCTCACCCCAATCACCTTATGTCGCCACAGAAACAGGCACTGCCAATGAAGGCTTGTGTCGAGCACTGCTAATACCTTTCCCAGATAACTGGCCAGGGAGAATAAACGCAGGCTCCAGCCTCTCTCAATAACCACTAGTTATCACCTTGTTTTGTTCAGGTCCTCTTCTTAAGGCAGAGAACCGCAATTTCTTCTGACCTTATCACCGAAAGACCCTAGAAAATCCCAACTTTCCTCCTGGGCCAGTTGGAATTGCACCCACCTTGCAGCCCCATATGAGTTCACATGATCTCTGGCTCTCTCCCTCATGCTTCACCTCAAAGCAGGTAAACAGAGAAGTGTTTTATTTTTTCTTCTCTGTGGTGTCTGCATCCATTGCCTCTCCTAGGACTCACCTGTTTGCTAACAGGCCTTCAGGGAAAGGCAGGTGGTTTCCCAGAGGGCAGGTGAGGGAAAGGAAGGAAAGGCAGTTAGAAGCCAACACTCACATGTCCCCAGGACGGTACACAGACAGTGCAGGTGTGGAGTTTGATCCTTCACTGCCTGACACACTCAGACCTGTTTTGGGTCCCACAGTCAGCCATGAATCATCTAATGTACCGGTTCTATGCCAGCCTGAGTGTCTCCAGCAGAAACAAAAGGCAATTTTAAGCTATGAATGGGACTCCTGTTCATGCTTCAGATTTGATGTTAAAACCTGCAGATGAACTCCATCTGACCTCAGGATTACAAGAAATGTCAAGTAGGAAACACCTCAGAAATGTTTTCATTATAATTCTGTACCACTGCTTAGATGTATTTTTTTTAATTCTAACTCATAAGACCATTCTGAAGAAAATTTTGCTTGTGTTAGGTAAAAATACGTAATAGAGAAGGAAGACGACTAATGAACATGCAGAAACTGAGCTTGGCAAGGGCTGGACAGAACAGCCTGCCTTTGGAATTGGCTCCTTGTTAAACTCTAGCATCCAAAAAATAATGAGGTATTTGGGACTGCTGGCTGGTAACACTGTGACATTACTGAGTTATGCTATTGGACCCCCTGTCAACCTCAAATGAGGGACTGGTTCATCTGGCTTGCTCCACTGGCATTGCTGCAGTCCACAAGCCATCAGATCACTAGCAGCACACACTGCATGTCAATGATTAATGATGGTCTTTTTTACAGTCAGTAAAAGAGATGAGCTTGATTTTGTTTGGTCTTCTGGGTTTTCATTCCTAATTAGAAGCACTCAATCATTAACAGAAAACTCAGTCACAGAGCCTGGTTAGAAGTGGATCAGGAACAAGTAAAAAACAGTTTATTGAGGCTGAGAGATCATCCCTACTTCCATCTTGGTGACATCTCTCCTAAATGAACTGTTGTGAAGCCACAACACCTGTAGGATGCCTTCCTCACCTACTCTGAACCTCTTTAGTAAAGGAAACACCAGAATGCTTTCCAAGAGCTGCAAAGAAAGCCCTCTCAAATCCCCTCACATCAACCTCCAGGAGAACCAGACAACAAGGTAGACAACAGGTCCTACGGCATCCAGGCTACAGCAGCCATGTCAAGTGGGAAGTTTCTGAGCTCCAAAACTCACCCTCTTCAGCCATATCTTTATCCAGGACCAGTTTCCCATGACGGAGGAAATTCAGGATGGGTCCAAAGTAAGTGGGGTCCCGGTCTATTAGGTATGCACCAGTCTCATCCTAGCAACAGAGACAGACCACAAGGAGAAAAACCCCATGGAACCAACCCTCAAATGCTCCAGACTATAAGAAAATACAAACCTAAGCAAAAATGTCCACTATTTCTAAGACTCCTTGGAAACCATGGGCCTCTGAGAGTCCCTAGCCAAGGCAGCCCAGCTTGGATTTTAACTCGTGCATTAGTATGCTCAGCATGCATGGACCAATCCAGCTGAGAAAGCAAAAAAAAATAGGCCTGTCTCCTTCTGCAACTGTGCACACAGGCCTGGTGTGAGAGAGCAGAGAGCCCCCTTACAGGGACAAGGCTGAGTCAGGCAGATACAGCTGGGAGGTAGAACCAAGGGATGTGGGGTGATGGAGAGGCAAGAGAGCAGGGGTGGAGGCGAGAGGGTCTCTCTTTTTCCCAGCTTGGGAAGACGGGTGCCAGGCTATGGCACAGCAAGGCGAGATCGGGCAAGGGAAGATCCTTCCTGGGATAGGGAGAAGGAGCAGACATTTTTCAATTACTCCTGCAGCTGTCAGGGTCTGGCTCTACCCCTGCATCCCTCCAGCCCTCCCCATGCTCGGTGGGGCACAGTGCGGGAGGCAACCCAGCTGCCTTACCCGGTCCGACTGCAGCTCCTCGCCCTGGCACAAGCGACACAGGAAAGATTTCTGCTCCCGACACAGGGTCTGCCTGGTGGTGAGGAAGACGGTGCCCCCCACATTGAGCCTCACCCACTTGGCCTGGGTGCCAGTAGGTGGTGGAATGTCCCAGGTACAGTCTAGCCCTACAGCACCCTGCTTCTCCTCTCCGACCTCCATCCTCATCTTCACCCTCCAGGGACTGCCGCAGGTGCTGCCTGCCAGAGAATGCTGGGATCTGTAGTTTATCTGCCTCTCCCTCCGCAGCAGCGGAGTCCTCCTTGTGACCGCCGAGCAAGTCCGGAGAGGACGAAAGATGCTCTGTGCTGGAGGATATCGCTGTGGCTATTAGCGGTGGGCAAAACCACAGCTCCACAGTGCTGATGCTCTCTGGCTTTTCCCCTGTTCCCGTTTCCACTAACCAAGGGCCAGCCAGCACTTCGGCGGTGGTGCAGGCTGTTATGCAAAAATCGTCCGCATTTCTTTGCATAGACAGACTCTCTGGCTCGTTAAAAGGTTCTGGGAATTGTAGTTTGCAGGGACATGCACAAAAGGGTGCTGGGAACTGTAGTTTCCCCAGCCCGCAGTCCCTGCAATGAGGATGCTGTAATGGAAGGGGGACTGCGCTGTACTACACGACCCCAGCCCTGCGGCTGGTAGTTTGCCTGCTTCCAGTCCGGAGCTCGCCTGCAAGCTCCCTCGGAGTCAGGAAGAACAACCTGCTCCCTGGCAGTCAGCAGATTAAGCCTGTCAGCGCTGTACTCCACAGCTTTCCCTTCAGGAAATCCATTACTCCAGGGTCACAGCTCCGTGCTGCATCAGTTGCCGTGCTGTTCTCGCTGCAAAACGTGCGGACAGTTGTATTCCTGCTAACATATGTAGGGACACTTCTGGGAACTGTAACCTGGATCTGCATGAAGTGCTGGCAGCGGGCAGGAATAGCTTGGAAGAGTCGCTGAGTCAGCAGACTCCCCCCTGTGCTGCCCTACCAGCACAAAGCACGCCAGACAGAGAGACCCCCTGTGCTCCTGCCATCCCTGTTTGTGCCTGGGCAACTGAGAGCAAAGATTTTAACTTAGCTCTGTGTGGAGTTTTACCTCTGCCCCAGGCACATACCACCCGCCGAGGCCAATGTGCCAATCCTGCTGCACCGAATCTAACCCTGCTTCTGTCACTTGCTCCTGCCAGGCCTAGCCTGGAGCTCAGCAATCCATGCCCCGTGGGATTCTGTTCAAATGCACTCCTTGGCACAGACACAACCTGAACGAGCTCTCCCTCCAGCAGCTCTGCTTTTCCCACTCCCATCTTAAGCACAGCCATGCTTGCCAACAGCTCGAGCGTATTAGGAATGGAAAGGAAAGGCTGATGTTTCACCTGAATGTGGCCCAAAGCCTTCCTTCACCTAAGCAACTTTCTGGCTCTTCCTTGCCAGGGCAATGCAGCACTGCAGAGCCACCATGGTACCTTGCAGACACTTCACTGTGCTTGCACCTAGATCCTTGTGGTTTTTGAGGTAGGGGTTTATTGGCAGAAGAGGGTGAATAAAGAGAAACATTATGTTTTACTCATATTCCTTTTCTTCTCATCCTTCCCTCTTCTTCTACTTAAAATCACTCCCTTTTATCATTACAGGATGTGAAGACAGTGTCACCCTTCCCCCAGATCACCCAGGACTTCCTTCAAAAAGACTGTCTAAGTGTGTACTTTGCTCCATCGTGGAGGACTGCAAAGGGAAGGAGGGGATGACAGGGTAATGGAAAGGTTTCAAGATTGCTGACCCCCAGCTAATTTATAAGCACAGGACCAATTCAGCTGCTGCAGGGTGTAAATTCAAGGAACTCTGGATCTCCTTGAAGTTATATCACGAGCTAGCCAGCACTAGAGTGACCAGTAACAGGGAGGATGAAAAATTATTTTTGCCTGCCTATATGAAGCAGACTTTGGCCCAAATGCCCAGCCCTTGGGCCAGTCTCCACCAAACAGTGGTGTGCACGGAAGATGCTCAGCCCAACTGACCCAAGTTGAAGCATCACAGTGCAACACAACTCTGGGCTGTGGGACTGTTGCCCTCCTACTTCTGGCTCTGAATCAAACCATGGCAAATCTGAGAGCTGTACTCTGCACTCCGGTATGCAAGGGATGCAGGACCCTGTCTGTGCTGGCTGCAGCTCCAGCAGAGCATTAGGGTGAGGACTGTGGCTCTCTGATACGAATACAGTAGTTGGGTGGCTGCCTATAGTCCCTTATCTCCCTCTCCAAGAAATTTGCCCTGCCTTAGTTTTCTTCTTTCTTCTATCAAGTGCACACTCTGTCTCCCTTTTCTCACAGCCCCTCAACCTCTTACTCCTTTTTGGGTCTGTTTCTTGTTCTCAATGCCTTCTTCCCCAACCTCTCCCATGCCAATGATGCTTACAGGTCAGGGATGGTCTGTATTCAGAGCACACCTTCCATCAGCACCAGCCTCTGTCTATGGCCAGCACTTAAAGTCTTGCTCACCCCAGGGCCGTGGTGTGAAATGTCAGTTGGTAAATCTAAAGAGGTGGATTATGAGCAAGGGAAGAGGTCAAAGTACACCACTCCCAGAGACTTCTTTTCTGCTTCATACAGCACACAAAATTTATTGGAAATTCCCCAAGCCAGGGCGTTCCCCATAGTACATGAAAATCCTTTTTAGGAAGAAGTCAGCCCAGGGTGAGTTACCAACTTAAATGCTCTGACGACTCAGTGGTGTGGGCTAAATACAGGCCTGATTTGCACACCATCACCAGACATAGTTCTAAGATGCAACTGGCATGCCCTTGATAAGCTCCCTTAAAACCAAGCAATAGAACAGAGGATAAAAAAACTTAAATAATCCAATGGCTGTTCCTCCTACTTAGATGATAACTACATATAAACCACATGCACAGAAACAGAGACAAGAGCAAGCAAGGGCTTTACACAAGGCAGTGTGATGGTGCAAAGCCATACAGCTCTGCTGAGTACCTAGTTAAATCCCAGGGACAATTGCACAGGCAGGAAAAACTGGATAGGCACTGGGTAGATAGGTGATGGGACTGAACAAGAGTTGAGGAAAACAGCAGGAAGTAAACTGAGAGTTTCTTAGTTCAGCAGCCAGCAGGCTTGCAGTGCAAACCTGCAGAAAGCTACACACGCTGCAGTGCTCTGTACATACGTTGCAGCCTGACAAGTCAGCTGGGTACGTGACATACAATGCACCACTGACATTGCAGAGCTGCTCTTAGGGAATCGTTGCATTGTGGAGTGGCAGTGGAAGCAGCAATCACCATGTGTTGGCACAGACAGTGCGACCACTCTGGCAGGCTGAGAACATGTCTGGGATTAAACCTATGCAATCATTTAGTTAATGAACACATTGTGGCAAGAGGCACCACAGAAGAAACCGTCTCCTCTCCCTTCCCTATAGGAAGTGGGGAGGGGAGGACAAGTAATGCTCTGACGTTTTGCCATTAATCCAACAGTGAACCGGGCAAAGAAACTCCTTGCGCTGGACTTGGGGGTGAGAAGACGACAGTTCTCTTGTAGCCAGCAGAGGCCCCAGCTTGACTGCCAGCTGAGCCAGCCATACTGGAGTAGTAAGAGAAAGGCCCCATGGCATGCAAGTGAGCTAATCTCTCTCCAGCTCTTTGTGCTTCATGTGGTCCATAGGCAATGTACTTGCATTCACAATAGTGTGTAAAGTCTGTGTGTGTACGTGCTTCACTCCGGATCTCTGCTGGATGAATGCTGGGAGGAGAGAGAACAGTCACGTAGCATTCAGTTGTAAGCTGGAACCAGGCCAGATGAGAGGCACAAGAAAAGCCCCTGTGGGTAACAGCAATTACCATTGCTCATGCAGTGGTCATCAATGCAAAGGGGCAGTGGTGCTGGCAGAAGAAAGGCTGCTTTAGTATTTGGGAAAGTTTGCAGGGGAACAAAAAGTTTGCTGGGAAGTGTGAGATAGTGCAACCTGACTGCTAGGCAGCAGTAGGGAAGGAAGAAGGCGGCAGGGGACAAAGAAGACATGTGAGGAACAAGGGACTGTGGCATTACTTTTGGAGAAACACTGACCACACCGTTTTCACGGAGTCCAAAACTGTTTCAGGACCCAAGTATTGTAGATGGTGAAGTATACCAGTAAAGAGTTTACATGCTGGCCTGAGATTCTCAAATTTTTATAGAGAGCTGTAAAAGCTCCAGTCTCAAGTTAGCCACAGGTCAATGTGACCCTCTTCCTACATCAGGGCTGGTTTTTAGACTAATTTTTGGCCACCGTGAGCCCTATCCCACCAAAGATATGTTATTCCCCTTTCCCCATGGCAAATTTTTCACAGGAGTCATGAACATTTGCATTCATATCCACTTCTCCCCTTCCCAGTTTCCAGTTCCCATAGAAAACCCACCCACTGAGTCAGGGACATAAAGATCTGCAGAACATTTATAGACCTTGTGCAGGTCTCCTCAGTTGTTCCATATGTCCAGCATCTGTTATGACTCAAAATAGGTCTTTGCAGTCTCCAGGCTTTGAAAACATTGTCTCAGTCTCCACAATGTTCCCAGTGCTTTGCCTGCAGTGTAATAACAGATCTCAACTAAAAGGAGGAAGAATATCAGAAGACACTCTTGGACAGATTTTTGATATGTGATGTAACAGGGCATACCCCAGAAAGACAAAGTATCTTGTCATGGGGAGGAAGTTCTCAGTTTCTCCTCTGCAGAGAAATCAAGGCAAAGCTAAGCATCTGGTAAAATATTTGCCAAAAGCTGGGAAAATGAAGAACCACTGAGATTTTGTGGTTTAAAACCTGACCAGGAGCAGGGCAGTTGAGTACTGCCAACCTTGGCACACATACCGGAGGGAGGAAAGGGCCCTGCTAGGTGTCATCGGGCCACATAGTCAAAATGTAGAGCAAGGGGAGAGTTTCATGTAGTTTGCGATCTCCAGGTGGATGGCTGGGCTGCACCAGAACCTCCCTGCGACATGCAAGTCAGAGAAAAGCAGCTTAGTCTCAAGAGGAAGCAGATTCCCACTGACCCCAGGGACTGCTGGGGTCAGTGGGAAAAAAGAAACACAGGACTTTAAGCTGCATTGCCTAATGTTGTGGAAGAACAAGAGCAAAAGCCAGCCCCCTGCATTCATTGAAAATTATTTACAAAGTCTGAAAGAAATGAAAGAAAATGTCCATTTTCTCTAATAACTAAATTTTCCTGGAGAAATAGAGCAGGCACAGCACTCCTGTTTGTACACAGGGGCCTCACCACACGCTCACAAAATCAGCCTCACCTCCCAGACACACCCAGAGCACTAAACCTTAATGACCCATCAGGTGAAAGCCTCTTAGCTTGGCTGATGTTGGGAGAAGCTAGAAATCTTGAACTGAAAAGATGTCACAAGCCAGATCCTGCTATAAGATCCCATACTACACAACACTGTTCATGCAAGTATCTTCCTTAAGTGTCTTAAAAAGCAGCAACCATGTCGCTCAGATTGGGAAGCCCCTCCACAGAGAGTTTAGCAGCACTTGCTGTTCCTAGCCAGTCACCTGAGCCAGTGCTTATCCTTTTGTTTTCAGGTCACCACCATACTTCAGCTTAGAAAGTTTGTTTTAAAGTGCTCTCACTTAAAATTGCAATCAAATGTCCTACATGACATGCTGTCTAGTTCTTCCCTTTCCCCTGCAGGAAGCAGTTGCTAGAAAGCTACGTCGCTTAGGATAAAGCGAGGTGTTGCTACCAGCCTCTAAAAGCACAGTGATTACCTGGGTGGGGAAATTCATAAAGCACAGGAGTAGAAAAAAAAACTTCACTAGCAGGAAAAAGAAAATTAATTGAACTGCCAGTTAGATCTAGAACTGAAAGTCTTAAAAATTTTCAGGGCATGCTGTAACCTGCAAAGGAAGCCCTTTTGGGAAGTCTAAGCCCAAAGAACTAAATAGAAACTGGCAAATATAAAGGCTTATTTTTTATTTTTTATCCAGATCTGTGTCTTGCACTGCATACTAAAGTACCAATCATTTCAGACCCCTGCACACTCTGTACACTCAGCACTTGCTGTATCACCAGCCCCAAGTCCCTCAAGAACTAGGGTGTTAGACTGGATCTAAGTAGAGAAATTGAGTGCTTTCAGTCACTGGACATGGGTGACAATAAGGGTCATGCTGTATGCGTGAGTCGGGAGGACAGAGAAAAAAAATCATGTGGACAGTGAAACTAGCTCCACGGGAGGTGCACAGAAATGGAGCTTGGGTGCATGCAAGCCAAGCCCAGGAATGAGCCAGGGCTGCAGCCAACAGAGGCCAAAGGAAATGCAAAGAATAAACACTCCCCAACGGGAAAGGATCCAGCCCTTGCATTCCGTGGCTAGGAGGGGACCCTGCAAATCCGCAACCATAAGCATCCATAGCATCCCCTAGAAAGGATGACCCTCAGATGTCCACAGGTACCTGCAAGCCTAAGAGCAGAAACTGCCTCATTAACTTTCTAAGTTACCGCGAGCCAGAACATTTCCATGTATACCCAGGGGGTATTTCAGCCTCCAGATACAGGACAACAGTCTTGGGGAAAAGTGTGTACCATTGTGGGCTATTCCTCTGTAGGCCTCGGTTCCCCTAAGTTTTTTAAGGTTACACGCTAAGTCTCATGGAAAGAATGGAAACACCCATACAGTCCAATTTTCACCATGTGAGCTGACATCCAGTCTTTGATGGACAGAGCTGTGACTGATCAACATGGAGCTTTAGGTCAAAAAGCAAAGGGACAAGGACCAAAAGGAGGAAGATTGTGAAAAGTCCCAAGAGAGAGGCATGCCATTTTCTTTCCTGGGCCAAATAGCTTGTTGAGGGTAAGAGACATAGTTCTACTCATGGAGAAAAGGAAACATCTCATTTGAATCATCAAGACAAAGGGATCCCATAAAAACAGAGTTCCTGAAAAGGAACTACCCACGCAACACTCATATAAGTTTGATTCAGCAGAAAGACCTTGAAACACATGTTTATTTACCCTTTTTTAATCCCAGAATCTTCTCTTTTTCTCAAGAGGAATTTTGGACTACGGGGGTACAAAACTGGCTAAGTACACACTTCAGGTAAGAGTCCAAGTGCAAGAAGAAATCCAAACCAAGTCTCTAACCCAAGTGCCAACCTGGAAACCATATTTGCTCCTTTAACAGCTATGTCTTTCCCCAAAGTTTTACACTCAAAATGTCCATAAAGTGCACGGATGGCTTGTAGGACAGAGGCAGAGAGCAGGATCATGAGGCACAGTTGTACAAGTACGACCATCCTATGAGTGAACATGGTGAAATGTCTCAAGTCATGAGCTTGGCTTGGTTCAACTACTTCCCCATGCTGCCACCAGCACTCTCTCCCATCTGATTTCATAAAAAGGCCACAGAATCATAGAATGGCTGAGGTTGGAAGCAACCTTGGGAGGATATCTGGTTCACGCCACTTGCTCAAGCAAGGTCACCTAGAGCTGGCTGCCCAGGTCATCTTTATGCTCCTAAGCAGGAGCAGTAGGGTAAGGAAAAAGTGTCAAAGCACCACGTGCCCACACTTGTTACCCAACCCCTTGACCTCAAGACACTTAACCAGGAATGCTAAACCCATCTTTTCCAAATCCTGTTTCAAGGCAAATTATCTGCACAATGGGAGACGAAGCAGCTCATTACACTGTCTTCCCCTTTCCCTCAGAAATAATATTTTCAGGCTGTGCCCGCATGTACCATTCCACCCAGGCCCCATCATACACAGCAACATCTGGTTTGCCACAGAGGTATGCCCCCAGAGCCACGTGGCAGGCAGTGACCCCAGAGCCACATGTGGCTACCACCGGCTTTAAGAGGTCCACCTTCTTCTCCTGGAACAGACTGCGGATCTGTTCAGGGGTCTTCTCTAAGCCAGCCTCTGTGAGAAAATCGGAGAAGGGGATATTCATCGACCCAGGGACATGACCAGGCTCGATTCCTGGAGGAAAAGCAATACAGATAGGAATTAACCTCTGCTGTCTAGGACAAATCTATTTCAAAACCCGTTCTCTGTTTCACTGGGAAGAATATTTATTGTTTAGTGTATTTTTTAAAAACAAATATATTTATTTTTGTTAAACTTTGCTTTACTAGGTTATTGATTACTCAGGAATGATGGCTCTAACCTTCAGGTTACCACATGGACACCATGCTGTCAAGTTCTGTTCTTCCTCCCAGTTCCCTCCATGCTGCCCATATGTGAGCAACCCTCTCTGATGAGGCACTGACTGAAGCACCTCCACAGGCCCTTCTGAGGAGGAGGGTAGCACCAGTACACGAAGAGACCAATGACTATCTTTGAGGTGTATGAAAGCTATGCTTCTCAACCCAGCTCCTCACAAGAGCAAAAAATACACAGCTGCCCCACTCCTGAATTTTCAAAGAGCAGCACTTGCTAGTCAAAAGGAGGGGAGGACAGGTGGATACACTGCCTCTGGTCCCATCCCATAAAGGACAACCATATTTCCCTTCATCACCTCTACTGAAGTCAAACTGATCGGCACCTTAAATGAAGCACATTACCATCTCGGGGCTCTGGCTCTACTCCCCGGAACCGTCCTGCAGCGCGCGCATCCACTAGCTGGAAGCGGTGGGAATCCAAGTTATCTAAGACATCTTCGTATGTTTTCACCAGGGACTTGTCCAGGGAGGCGTGGAACTCTGAGGGAGATATCTGGCTTTTCCCAGAGCTCACTGCATTCCCTTCTCGCTGCCAGTTCTTCAGGCCACCATCCAGAAGGGAGACGGCTTCATGTCCGAAGGCCCGGAACATCCACCACACCCGGGGTGCTGAGAAGAGACCTTGGTCGCTGCCATCATACACCACAACATGGGAATCATTCCCCACACCCAGCTTCCCCACATACTCAGCAAAGTCATCAGCCTTGGGCAGCATGTGATCGTAAGGTGAAGTACGATCACTGCACTGATCGATGTCGAAGAAAACTGCTCCAGGGATATGGCGCTCCTCAAATTCCCGCTTTGGGTCACGCTTCATCTTTGGCAAATACCATGATGCATCCACGATTCTCAAGGCGAGACCAGCCTGCTGGGACTTGATGGCTTCCGAAAGCCATTTGGCAGACACAAGCGCACGGTAGAGGAGTTGTTGTGACATTGTTCCCGAGTCCTGGATGAAATTACCCGATTCCTGGGATCTGCCTGAATCCACCTGACTGCAAAAGGAAGAAAGTCACAAAATACGAGACCAGCTTACAAAAAGCAAATGGATGAAGATGCATTTTAGGACCAAAGACCTGCGTCTGCACTGAGGTGCTGGCTAAGCCTACACTGAGGGGGCTGAAATGCTCCAGCCCTGGAAACGGTTTCAGAGAGCTCAGCCCAAACCCTGCCCCGGGCGGGACAGCCACGGCACGGCCCTGCCCTGCGCCCAGACTCCCGAAGGCCACCCGGTCTCCGCACCTCCAGCGACCACCGGCCACGCTGACAGCAGCGGCTGCCCCGGGGACCCTGCGCTGCGGGGACCGAGCGCCCGCGGCCAGGCACGGCCCCGCGACGAGGGGGGCTCTGCCCCACCGCTCTCACCGCCCCGGAGCACGTCTCCAGCCGAGGCCTCACCGGGGCCCTGGCGCCCCTCACGCAGCCTGAGCCCCCGCCGCCTCCCGCTGCGACCCCTCCCGCCCCGGACGCCCCCAGCCCCGGCGGGGCCGCGGCTCCCTCCGCGCAGCAGCGGGGGGAGGAGCGGGGCCGTCCTGCCGCGACGCCCCGTACCTCCGTGCCGGGCCTCAGCCGAGCAGCACCCGCCCTCGGTCCCCGCCAGCCATGGCCGCCGCCGGGGGGCGGGAACCGGGGTCCTCCCAGGGGGCCGGTCCCGGGCGGTGCGACCCGGCCCCGCGCCGCCCCCTCGGGCCGCCCCCCGGCCAGCGGCCGCCCGCCGCCGCCATTTTGTGTGTGTGTGTCCGTGTCCCCGGCGGCGGCGGCGCCCCCTCCCGGCCTCGGCCCTCCGGGATGGCGCGGCAGGTGCTGAGCAGGCCGCTGGTCACCGCCAAATGGCTCTCGGAGGCCGTGCGGGCCGGGCGGGTGGGACCGGGCCTGCGGGTTCTGGACGCCTCCTGGTACCCGCCACAGGAGCGGAATGCCCGGCAGGAGTTCAAGGAGAGGCACATCCCCGGCGCGTCCTTCTTCGACATCGAGGAGTGCCGGGACCAGGCCTCCCCCTACGACTTCATGCTGCCCAGCGAGTCCCACTTCGCCGACTATGTGGGGCGCCTGGGGGTCAGCAACGACACCCACGTGGTGGTGTACGACGGGGACGAGCTGGGCACCTTCTACGCGCCCCGCGCCTGGTGGATGTTCCGGGCCTTCGGGCACAAGGAGGTCTCTGTGCTGAACGGTGGCTTCAAGAACTGGGTGAAGGAGGGCCACCCTGTCACGGCGGAGGTCAGCCAGCCCGCCCCAGCTGTCTTTAAGGCCAAGCTGAACATGGCTCTGCTGAAGACCTTCGAGGAGATGATCCAGAATGTGGTATCCCTGCAGTTCCAGGTGGTGGATTCCCGCCCCGAGGGCCGGTTCCAGGGCACAGAGCTGGACCAAGGTAATGGAGGTGGGAATGGCACCTGCCCCCCTGCACCAGAGCGGGATGAGTGTTGATATGGCTCTGGGCGAAACAACTCCTCCCCACCAGCAAACATTTTCCTTATGCCCAGGCGTGCCTCTGCCTAACTCGGCAATTTACCTTAAAGGATCCACAGTTGAGCATTTGGATCCCGGTGCCCTCACAGAATGATTTTTTTGTAGTTGGTTGTAAAGCTGCAGGAGGAAATAGCAGGAAAGGTCTGCAGTCAGTTGGTTCCAGGATCCCCCATCCCACACTCTGCAGAAGTTAATCAGACAGAATGCAAACGCAGGAGGTAAGAACTCCCAGTGGTTTGCTCACGGTCCTATCTAACACTAGCAGACACGCACAAACTATCAGTATTCATACAGGCAACCCTCACCATAATGAATGCACGAGCAAAAGCCCAGGTTTTAGGCAGCACAGTAACCCGAGAGACATTTTCCTTCTCACTCTGGTTTCCAGCAAATAGAGAACTTGCTTAACCTGATCTTTGTCCTTCGTAAGAAAAGCCCCAAACCCTTCGTGAATGTATTGGCTGTCAGCTTCTCTCTTTTGGATGCCCCAAGTAATAGGAACAAAAATTAATTTTGTTACCTCAGTCAAATACTGGACGTGCAATCAGCAGGGGTGGAAGAAGTCCTGTGCAGTAGGGACAGCTAGTAGCGCAATGTGCCTGGAATGAAATTTAAGGTGGTTGGTAGAGGTGGCCCTTACTGTGTAATTTAAGCCTTGGTGTATCCCAGAATAACCTCTTCTCTGAAAGGGAATCACAGAAGTGATTTAGAAAGAATTGCAGAGTTTCAAAAAAGCAAACAAAAGCTCAGCAACAGTTTTTGGGTCTGAGTTGAGCTCCACACTGCAGGAGCGGGTGTGCAGCCAGCCTCTGTGGTCCTGAGGCAAGTACTGCGCTGCTGCTTTGCAGGTCAGTTGTCATTCTGTTCTGGCTGTTTTCATACGCTGCTGTACGGTCATTGTGTGTAACTCCTGAAAGAAATTACCACGTCCAAACCTCAGTAGCGTTTGGCTGTAGCACGTGGTTTGCCTAAGTGTCTGCAGTGGGCACCCCCCATCAAACACACTTGACCTGTGCAAGACAATGCAGAAGGCGAGAAAGGTAACGGGAGCGACAGAGGCGACTGTTGCAGAGAGAGAGGGGCAGTTAGGCTTATCGCTTTTTCTGTTCCTTCACCTACTGCAGCCCTACTGCACTTTGACATTGACAGTTGAATTTTAACCTCAAGATGTGAATAAAACACTCCTTGCTGGGAGCTGGTGGATTTTGTGTTCTCTTTCCCAAAGTGGGAGTTGTTACCAGGTGACAAATGCCACAACCCCTGACAGTGTTTTAAAACCAGATTTTTTCTTTTGAAATGAGTCAGCATGGAACAGTTTATTTGTGGTGGTCCAGTTTTGCTTCCCACAGCAGATCCAGCAGGGTAAGCACTCCAGCTGCAGCTGCTCGTTCCGCAGGAGCTTGACAGCCTTCTGAACCAGGCTAGCCAGTAGCTGTACCCAGCAGTGGGTAAAAGGCAACACTTACACCTAAAAGAGCAATTTGAAATCAATGCTGATTAATTACAGAGGTGATCCAATCAGGGAGGAGAAATGTTGCCTGCAATTTAGAGAAGAAGAATGATCTTGAGGTTAAGGAACTTGCTGCATTCTCAGGTGATTTCAGTTTAATTATTGCCTCAGCTCTTGACTTCCTAATTAAGTCAATTAATCTCTCCAGTTCCATGAACTCCATCTCTAGAAGAAGCTAATTTCAGCTCCCTCTTTTGCCTCTTTAGTTTTTCAGTTCCTTGTGGTAAGAATTAGCTGTCCCTGTTTTATTTTAATGCAGCAGCTACCTTGCTGGGATTTAGACCTGTGAAGTGTTTAAGATAAGCCATAATATGTGGTTAATTTTTAGTTGCTGGGAGAGGTTTACCCAGGTTGCCAGGGTGGAGAAAAAAGGATGGTGTTTCTATAAGCCAGGTCTCGTAGGTCTTAAATGCAGGTATTGCTTTGGATGAACAAGATTGGATGTTCATGTGTGATGTGCAGCATAAGCCTGTCAGATGTGCAGCTCTGAACTATGCACCGAGTGTTTAAAGGTGTCCCTGCACAGTGCTGTGTTTCTGGAGGAGCTAGTACCTCAGGCCTGCTGACTAGCTGTGATTCAGCAATGGCCCAGCTAGGTTCTGAATGGGCCTGCTTACTCAGGTGCTGTAGGGTGCAGGTCTATGCAACCAGCCTGAACTGAGACAATCCCAGGCAATCCAGGGGCAGATGATAAAAGTAATTGCATGATGGTTATCAGTGCTGACGAGTACTGGGCACTGAAAACTGAGGAACAAGAATTACAGCTGAACAAATGCATACAGAAAAGTTGCAATTGCTGAATTATTTTGCAGACACCTGAGAAAAGAGGGGAAAGTTGCCAGACAACAAACCCATCATCTAAAAAATAAAGCAAATCCAAAGTAATTTCTTGAACTTCCAGTTATTTTTCTTCTTCTCAGCCCTTGGGTAGTCCTTGTCTCCCTTGTGCATTAACAACTCTTCAGGTTTTGCCTGTTTTCCCAGCTTTCAGTCCTCCCTGCCCCAAACATAAAGCTTTTGTTCGGCTTGAATGTTCAGTGGCAATGAAAGTGAGAATGAAAAGAAGCTGCTGCTTCTCTCTCTTGTCCAAGTGGAGTCTGCAGCTGGGAGTAGGCTGGCTCTATTTTGACCAGGAAGTCATATTCAAGGTACAACATAGTGAGAGACTGTATCATTTCAGCCCACAGGAACCTACAGTCCAAAGCTGTCCGTTCCTGTGACAAAGCTGATAAACATCAGCTGCCAGAATTAGGGCTGCGGCCCTTCTGATTCTTAGAATTGACTCTTCTGGCTGACACACACACAGTATTTTGACATTGGTGGGAAAGACCTATTGATCTGACTGCGAGGACTCGCAGGGAGGTGGCCAGGACCAATCTTGAAAGTGTTCCTTCCAGTGAGTTCGTGGTACATTAGGTGAGATCACTAATGGTCCCTTCCAAGGCATACAATTTGAATGGAAGAGAGAGATAAAAAAGGAGGCAACAGAGGAGGCATTTGGAAAGGAAAAGCTATCTGCAGCCAGCCAACTCCAAGACCGGGGGAGTTAAATGTGGGCAAGGCACATCTTTTATCTTTTTGACTTTAAGAAATTCCATCTGGAGGTTTCATCGCAAAGGGAAAGGTTAGAGAGAAGGGGCTAGGTAAATAGCCGACAAAATATATACATATTTAAGCAGAGAATCTTAACAGATGTGGAAAAGAGGATTAAGCAGTGAAGAAGTTAACATACCACAGGTTACAAATTGTGAGGGAGAATTGCCAGATGCCAAGCTGAGTGAGACCTGGCAAAAGGAATTAAAACAAATAACAAAAACTGCTGGAGCAAAGTGAATAAAAAGAGAACAAGGAGCGAAAGAGTAAATAGGGTTGCTATGCAGTTAGCAGGGGTTCCAAATGAAAGATTATTTGTGTACAGCCTCAGAATTATACTGAGTCTGTGCTGCTGTGTGTGTTTTTTCCTCCCCCCTGAGGCTAAGTCTGCAGAGTAGGGGGAGGGGTAGCAAGAAGAAGGGGAAAGAAGTGGAAAACGAACATTTCTAGAGAGGGAGTATAACCAAAAGAGATGTGTGAAGCAGGCGATCTTCACCCCAAATACGTGTTGAAAATCAGTCATGTGACATTGCAACTCCATGAGGCAAGAATTTAATAAATTTAATCAGAGCATGGTTCCATGGGACAGAAACACTAGCAAAGTTTGTATTTAGCACGGGAGGTACAGCACAATACAACAACTGTTGATCCATTATAACATGGATAGACTGGGAAGGCTTTCAAAAAACTCTTCAAGAAAAGTTATCTGAAGTGAAGGCAAAATTACATAAAATACCTTGGCAAATTTGCACTGCAGCCAAAGGCTCTATTTCCTTGCCAACAGAATTGATTTGCCAGATAAGGGAAATGGGAACCTGCATGCCTGGAAGTTATGTCTGATCTGTTCTTCCATCACTGGAAGCACCTATGAGGTAGACTTGTTCCATTTGGACTTCATTAATACTTTGGACATAATATTAGAGGGGCAATCATTAGTTCATCACGAGAAGGGGGCAAATAGCACAAGTACTGTTAGATTCCTAAAAAAATGACTGAAAGGGAGATAAGGAAAATAACAGTAGCTTGTGCTGAAAGCAGATCTGTGGGGCTGGAAGCTGCCAGCACGGTCCCATCGTTATGCTTCTATGTTCTATTTAATATTTTTCTGAATTATTGAGCCACTGAAAATAGGTAGTTTTTACTGAAATGTGTTGCTGGCACAGTCTTGGGAAGGTTTAAATGATCATGTAGGGAGTATTATGTGAGGTACCGCCTGCAGTGATAGAGTGACAGGAGGTATAAGGCTAGAGAGAGCGGGGTTGGATGCTTAGTAGCCCAAAACACTTAATTGCTTGTAGTTTCTCTTACAAGCTGAAGACACACATTTGGAAGCAATAGAAGAGTGTAAGACTTGAGTGAATTAGTTGGGTGCAAGAACCTCAGATGCAGTTTAGCCTTGAAAACAGCAATTATTAACCTCCTGTGTACCAGTCGAGATGCTAGGAAATGCCACTTCCTTACCTAGAAGCCTGGTGGTCACTTAGAACTGTTCCTAGATGGCCAAGACAGTGAAAAGTGTATCTAAAGAGCTCTTACTAGGTTTAGGCTAAGGCCATGAGGCTGTTAGGAATGCTGAATGCTCACCCTCAGTATGTCGGAGCAATAGCAGAAAAGGAGAAAAACTATTTCAGCCGCAGGGCAATGTTAGCTCAGGGATAAATGCTGTATGGACTGACTGTGACAAGTTTAACATTGGAAATGAAATTCCTCCATGAGCAAGGAGGTGTTTCAGCAGGAAGTTTTGTGGCAGGAATCCAAACTGGTTCTGAGATGGATGCTTTTATGAGAGAGACCCTATAAAGAAATCTCTGTAGTAGCTGGCAGCTAGGCTTTGTAATCCTAGGGTTCCTTCCTGGACTTTCTAAGGGTGACTGCATGAATCTGGCGTGGAGTATGCTCAGTGTCATACGAGGCAGGAGCAGATGTATCCTCTCCCCATTTCAGATCCCAGCTGTGTCCAGCCTCGCCTTCCAGTCCTGTGTTTCTCTGCTCTTGTCCTAGCAGACAGAGACATGATAAAACATCCTCAGTCACTCAAGAGCGCTTCTTAGGCAGTCCAAGGGATTGTGGTTGTGCAATGTCAGCTCTTTCTTTCAGCTGAACACCCACATGCATCAGTAAATGCAGTTTTTACAGGTTTCCCCATCTTTTACTCACAGAGTGCAAGCACTGGTCTCCGACTCCAACAGACTCTTGAATCTCTGGATCAAGAAAGTCTCCCGACAGATCAAAGTAAAAAATGCTCTAAAATGAGACTGTTCTCTTCAGACCCGCTCAGCTCCTAACTGAAGAGTTATTTAAGGGTGGTGAGTGTATGTCATGCCAGTCTCCATAAGACTGGGGTACAAACCTCTACCTATTTTAAGATGTGTGAACAGTCTAGAAAAGTGATCAATAAGAATTGAATCAGTGGCCCAGCAAGCTTTTTTGAGCAAGACCTGGCCCTTCTAGTTCAGCTCCCAGGACTTCTTGATCTCAGTACACTTCCCAGTGCCCTAGGATGGTGTGACAGCGCTGTTCTGCAGCTCACAGACTTGCCTGGTGATCACCAGTACTGCAGCAGAGCCTTGCAGAAATCGCTTGCCAAAGGACAGGGTCAGGACCATTCACTCTGTGGAAAAGCAGCAGCCTAACCCAGGCATGTAACTCTCCAGTAAGAAGCTCTGCAGTCTGAGAACTACAAGCAAGGTTTTCTCACACTCATTTTTTGTATTGTTTTTATTTCCTCTCTGTCATACAGACACTATATTAATAAGCATGGGGTTTGCAGTTCTCTGTACTGAAGCGATGAACTGTTGTTTTCTGGAACTGGAAAAAATGTGGTGAAAGCAACAGTCCAAAATACTGTCTTTTTTTGTT
Source organism: Falco cherrug (assembly GCF_023634085.1). Taxonomy (NCBI): domain Eukaryota; kingdom Metazoa; phylum Chordata; class Aves; order Falconiformes; family Falconidae; genus Falco; species Falco cherrug. Next base: position 34,379,304 of record NC_073701.1, on the reverse strand, counting down.
TGGTTGGTTTTGTTGTTTGTTTTTTTGTTTTTTTTTTTAAATATTGGTTCCTCCAGAAGTCAGCAGTTATTCTCCTGACTTCTCCCTGTAATGCTAAACACTTCTGAAGGATTCATGAGGTGATTGGTAGACAACAGTGCCAGATTACTAAGGCACTCTGGGGGTGCTGACAAAGAGGGTCCATCTGGAACAGGGAGAGATCTTGTGAAGCTGGCTCAGCAATTTTGGTTGTCTTTAGGCTCTCAGTCTTTGCCCAGCAGAGAAAAAATCCCCTCCTCAGTACCTCACCAAAACCCTGTTTTCCCCTTATGACATATGTCATGACATCACTCTGCATGAGTGATGAAACTGCAGTGTCATTATAATGTGTGATGTCAGTCTCTGACTAGATATAATTTAATCATTTGACTGTAACAGAGGTTCCCCACCCCAATCTGTCCCATCTCCTGAGATCAGTTACCCTGATAACTTAGGCAGGTGGACAGCTGTCAGTGAAACATTACTATTCATGTGACTTTCCCAGGGCTGTCCCATTAGAAGTCCAGACCTAGCAAGGAACCATTCCCTGAAATGCATTTCTAACATAATATGTAATGTTTCCTGCTCCAATAAGGCTCAATCAAAAGCCTCTTGAAGTCAGTGGAAAAGCTTCCACGGAGTGTAATGGACTTTGCTAAGCCTATAGTGACAGAGTTTGAATTTCAAGAGCGCAATGAAAACTCTCTAAAGACCTTGTACTTGAGATGCAACTTTCAACTTCCCTGAAGTGGTTGTTTATACCAGTAAAAAAACCAGAACCCATGCTGATTTCATCCATGGAGCAGATAAAAAGTGATACAAAATCTAAATTCTTACTTCTCTGACCCCATTGTCTCAGGATAGCTACCTCAACAGTAATGTGGCTGACTTTGAGGTTGCTTTACTTTCCTGAAATATGATTTCAAGGTGACAGAAGAATAAACTGTGAACATAACTTTTCACAAATTCCACATACAAGTCACACTTCTGCTTCTGAAAGCTGTGTCATTGCACGCTGCTGGCATACTTGGGGGAGGTCAGAAATGCACTGCTGCATTCCTCTTTACACAGATCCCCTTAATGTCTTTGTTACAATCTTTTCTGTGGTAGTTGATTATTGTCATGTCTAGGGCTTCTTCAGATTTCTATCTCTTACTGCTTTCAGGAGGGGAAAGAGTTTGCTAAAAATTCAGGAATTTTTGACCAGCAAAGTTGAATAATCTTTGTCCTCCTCTTTTTAGCCTCATACTGCTTTGCATCTTCATTATCATCTGAAACAAATTAGCATCTTGGAGACAGTGGGAGTATTTGCAGTGATGTCTCTTTAATGTCTCTTTTGCAGGTGTCTTTCATCACCTAGGTTAATGTCTCCTTGCTCAAGTTTCTTTCTGTTGTTCACTCTTGCAGGGCTGGAATCTGGTCACATCCCTGGTGCCGTGAACATACCCTTCCGCTCATTCCTAACAGAAACTGGCCATGAGAAGAGTATTGAGGAGATACAACAAATATTCCGGGAGAAGAAAGTGGATCTCTCAAAGCCGCTGACAGCCACGTGCCGCAAAGGTGTCACAGCATGTCACATTGCCTTGGCAGCCTACCTGTGTGGCAAGCGTGATGTGGCTGTTTATGATGGTTCCTGGTCAGAGTGGTTCCACCGTGCCCCACCTCGCTACAAGGTCTCTGAGTTGAAGCGCAACAAGGCCTAGGAGAGTTTCTCTTGGGCAATGAGATCTAGCAGCTGTCTCCAGTCCAGGATACAGGGAAAGGGAGCAGGTGAAAATAAAGCAAGAGCATGCTGATTTATATTTTGCCAGTTTTTCTAAGAATGATCAGCAGATTCCTATTGATCTTTCAGTTTCTCACAATGAATAAAATCTACTTCTAAGAGATTTATCTGTGAATATTTCTAATTCTTCTCTGTTGCCTGTGACCTGCTTGTGCTGGGTGGGAAAAACAGCTTTGCAACATGAAGGAGAGTTGTGGTCTTCCCTCGAGACTTGCAGAAATTCCAGTGGCCTGGTGAGAGCTCAGGTCCCTGGCAGAGCAGAATGGATGAAAACCCTGGGGCTAAATTACAGCACTGGGTGCTGAACAGAGGAGGGCCAAGCTGTGGTTCTGTCATTGACTCAACGTAAGACCTTTTGCCTGCCCACCATCTCCCCTTTTCCAGCGTGGAAAATGGGGGCATCTTCCCCCTCCTCTCTGATGGGGGTCAGTGAGTTCATGTGAAACATTCAGGGGTGACAGGAGATCCAGTTCTGCTGCAATACGGTCTTGTTGATTATCACAACTGTGTTAATGAGTCTCCAAGAAATCCTGTGTATGTGATGAGAACTTCTGGGCACAGGTGATTGATGAGATACGAGCCTTTTACTCTCCTCCTTATTTGTTTTTTCAATCAGTAAGGATGACCCTGATCTCGGCCATGTTTCTTCTGGTTCCCATGGAGACCACAGCTCATAAAGGGAGGGATGTTCCCTAGCAACCATATCTGCTCTTCAGCCTTCATTCCACCTCCATAGCTGGACTTCAGCCGGACGTGCCTGCTTTGTACTAACCACTGTAGCACCATGTCAGGGATCATGGACCAGGTGAGAGAGGTAGTTATAGAAGAGGCTTTGCCTCTTGTTAAATTCTGGATCTTTTTTTTAAAACAAAAAGACAAAAAAAAAAAAACCCAAACCAAAAAAACGCACCAAAACCAAAAAAAGATCCAATGTCAGTTTAATGCCTGTGGGGTTTCTCAGGTCTGGAAGGTCACCAAAATCTTGTATTTTGGAGGCCTGGCTGTATTTTGGAGGCAGGCATATGAGACCATTCTTGACCACATCTGGTGGCTGGTGAGAATGGTGTACCAATTCCTACACCTGCCTGAGGAGGTTAATATTCTGCCTGGGAAAGACAGTTCCATCTTTCCTCGACAGCTGCATGTCAGGAAAGCCAGAGTGTTAGGCTATGCTAAATGTACATTTTTGGGACTTTTTTAATTCAGAAAGAAAGATCAAGTTTAATCATTTTTAGCTCTTTGATCAAAATATGTCTTCTCTGGTATGTCATCTGTTGTCCCTCACAGAATTGGCCTAGCAGAGGAATAAGTAGGCATAGGTCTGTGTCTTCTGTTATCCAGGAGGATGGTAGAAGGGCTTAAAGTCTTTCTTGGCATCAAGGTGTAAGAGTCTCAGAGTGGTGCTTTGACTTTGGACCTTCAGGCTTAGAAGTAAAATGAAAATAAGGAATAACAATAACATCATATACTGTTACAAACTAGAATAGTAATAGTTGGCTTCAGTGTAATAGGCTTCGGTGTCATTTTGTCCAGGAGGAACTGGGGAAATGAAAGTTATCAATGAATGGGATTTGGGAAATGAGCACATTGCCTCATTACACAGAAATTCTGTTTCTTTGGAAGAAATAGGAGAGGAGGAGCTTTTACACAACAGACTGGAAAGTTCTTTCCGCTGAATATAGTAATAATAACAAACAGACATGGTTTTGTTTTAAGTAGGAGGTGGGAGGTAACACAGGAGTTTATTTAGCAACACAGATTCCTGCAGTTTGATCATGTGTAAATGTTTGGCTCTTCTTTAAAAAGAATGAAAAGCGATACAGAAAAGAAGCAGCTTGTGCCCTGTGAGCCAGGACTAGCTTCCTCTCGTCATCTCTTGTGGCCGCCCTGTTCTTTTTGTGGGAGAGGTTCTGTCTCAATACATTTGCAGAGTGCACAGCACTGATTCCTGGGGTCTGATTGATACAGTAACTTCAGCTTCAAGATCCCAATGTTGTACTAGACGTGCTGCTGCAAAGTACTGGCATAGTATAAAACAGAAGCTGCTGGTTCAAGTCAGCCCTGGTGAGTTGACTTTGAACTGGTAGGCTTCCTACACGTGGTGTCTTCATTCCAATAACTAGCTCAGGAGCAGAAGGTAAGCATATATGTCATGTCATGAGCTAATTTGACAAATGCAGCCATATATCCCTACCTGATCCAGATCCCATTTGTACTGATGCTAGTGCCAGCAGGCTCACAATTACCATATTCACCACTGTGGGCCATGGCTTCAGTTGTAACCTGTCACAGGTTGCACATGGGCTAAGCCTCTAGGATCCTGCTGAGATGAGAAACAGACCATCAGCAGGACATGACTGAGGGGTTCACAGACATTCCCTCTGCAGGAAAGGCATGAGCTTCCTCCTATTGCAGGAGGCAGTTTGCAAAGGCTGGGAGTTGGATCAATCACATCAGCAGGACTAGCAAACAAACGGGATGGTCTGTGCCAGAATCAGGGAAGAAACCCTGTCTCCAGCCTGTCTCTCTTCCTTTGCATAGACAGCATTGCACAGGCATTTTATATTTATCACCTCCTCTCCCCATTTTTTGTGGCCTTTGATACACTAAGAGAAGGAACTGTTGTAATTGTACAGTACATGACAGATCTGACAACTCTGGGTGCTATAGAATAAAAAAAATATCACATTTTCACTGAGTTTATTTCCATTTTGGCTTCTATCTGCACGACTGCATGCGAAAACTTTAGCAGCTCAGTATTCCCCAGAAGCACTGGTTGGCCGTGTCCTAGGCAGGCTGTCCCATGAGTTGTTAATGTGAAATCCTGCAGGACTTCTGTGCTTGTTTAACCTGAGAGGATTGTGGGTTGTAGGAACAACCGTGCAGGCAGGGACAGCTCTGTCTTGATCTAGGATGGTGTATAATACATTTGTGTGAGAATAACCTAGGTCATCTAAAGATAAGCAGGACGACTGTCCCTTTCCTTCCTGTCTCTGAGCCTGACACAGCCTTTGTTTCTGTTCCAAGGGTGTGCTAGAAGTTCCAACTTCCCCTACACCTGATGTGGCAGAAAGTGACTTTTTGCTGGCCAACAGTAGTTTAGGTAAGCAGGATGGCAGAGAAGCTCTCCCTCCTTCAGAGCTTGCTTTGCAGTACAGCTTGTGAGGCTGTGTTTCATTCCCTCCCTCTCTTCATGCCATTCAGATTTACATGTACCTCTGTGGGTGAAAACTTCTCAAACAGGGATCCTGTTGATCCAGGCTGATGGGTTAAAATCCACTTGCCCCAAGTGTGTCTTCCTTCACTGGTGGATTTGTCTCACTGTCTTGTTGCACAAGGACAGTAAGCCACTGATGTACTGTAAACTCATCAGCAAATACCCATGAGCCACAGAGACTGTAAGAGCGTGTTCGTGTTCATGAGAGTGATCCTGTCTTGGAGCGGCCTTTACACATAAAAAAACACAGACCTTTGTGTGCATGTTTGACCACAAGATTTTTACTTCCACAATTCTGTGAATGTTCATCTCTCAAGAGCATTTAAGACTCCTCAGGAGCCTTCACCTGGTTCAGCAGGAAGATTGGTATAATGCTGCTAGGTTGTTGGGTTTTTTCTCTTTTCTCTCCCTGTTTGGGATCTTTAATGTTTCTGGTTTTGTCTGACAATGACACCATGACATGTCCAGTTGTTTCGAGCTCCATTTATGGCACCATCTGTCATTAAAACAATATCAAATTCACTGAGTTAATGTTTTTGTCTTTAAGTGGAACCTGAGAAAGGGAAAAAGGAGCATCTTCCAGAAAGTTTAGGTCCCAGCAGAGAGAGAATGTCCCAAAGGAGCTCCAGCAGAGCCTCCTGGAAGATCTCCAAGGGCCCAGTGGCTCAGGGAACAGCACAGAATTCCACATCTGTTAAATCCCAGGCATCTCCTTTTGCAAAGTGCATTCAGACTGAAAAAGGGAGCAAACAGAGTCTGCAGGCCAAAACTCCCCCCACACAGAGTGCTCATTCAAGAAGCCTTGAAGACAAAAGAGAAGATAGTTCTGCCACTGAAGACCTAATAGTGGGGCATAAGCCAAGAGAGAGGAGCAGCACTTACCACCTGTCTGCAACGTCCAGGCAGCGGGAAGCAAAAGACACCAAATCTGTCTCAAATGCCAAAGAACCAGTAGCAGGCCAGCAGCAAACACTGAGGTCTAGAGGGCCTGGATCTTCCCAGAAGACCATCACAGCCAAGAAGATCTGCAGCAGATTAAGTGCCAAAGAGTCCTTAGCATCATTAAAGCCAGATATGAAAGCAGAATGGAAGCTCCTGGAGAACAGAAGCAGTTTAATCCGTGCTAATAACAAATATAAATTTGCCAGTGCAGCTGAACTTACCAGCAATGACGAGGTATTGGAGGAAGCCATTTCATGTATCCTTTGTGGCAGGTTGAAGGCTGGTTTTATGGTGTAGCAGGGTGCTGAGCAGGTGGGATATTAGCAGTATGTTAAAGCAGTTTTCTAGAAGACATGTAAAGGGATGGGTTTGGGCTTCACACTACAGGGTAGCGACACGTTCTGCAGACAGCCTGTCTCATGTCTTTTTTAATTTTGTTTTTCCATCCCGCTTTCATTTATAAGGTTGCTGCAGCCATACAGAGTCCCAACCCAGCAAGGCAAAACAGTGTGGTACCAGGACCCAGTCCAGGGCCCAACACCACCATGCCTTTCTAATTCCCCTGCTTTTTACCAGTCCTACTTGTCCCATGCAGTTTCAGTGCCTACAGAAGCCACTGAGGGAGACTCGAGGACAGACCCGGGTATGCAGGGGTGGAGATGCCAGGAGTTTGCTGCACTTAAGGAGTGTAGACTGACAGTGGCTCCTTGTTCTTCCTGTTTTCAGGAACAGGGAGCTCTGTGCAAGGCAGCATTGATCGTGGGACAGAAGAGAATCAGTGAGCGTACTGAAATGCTAAAAAACTCCTTGAACTCTACATCTTCTGCTGATTACAACCAGCTGGGTTTTAACCTGAGGTCAAATATTTTCCAAGGTGAGGGGACACGCTTAGATATGCCTGACCTTCAAAGCTGTTTCTGTCTACACTTTGCCAGGGCTCAGGTCAGCCACACTACTTTGGGTAGGGATCTGACTGTTGGTGACCCTTACTTTCTCCTCTTATCCCTTCTGTCCTTAGTCACTGCTTTTCCAGGCTGCAGTGCTTGAGGAAATGAAAGCTAGAGCCTCCCTTTCTATATATTCTAGCCCTCTCTTCTCTCATCTTTCACCCTTTTTTTTTTTCAAGGTGTGAAAAATGAAGGTGGATCATGACCACTGTTCTCCATGTTCAGAGATGTCCAAATGGGCACTATTTGCCATTCAATGTCCCCTGTCATCTCCAGTCCCAAGTTACCTCTGATTCCAATACTGACATTATTTCAAGACCTTTAGAGATGTGGGGCTCTGAAATGTCTTCACCAAAGCTCTGTTTCCAAGGTCCCCAGGCATCCCTCCAACTAAACACATATTGGGAATTAAGCATTCATCTCATTCTTGTTACCATCATGTCCAAGATACTCCAGAATAATTGTCTCTGATTCCAGTTTCTCATGTACCAGCATGAGACATTCACTTCCCTTATACAGTACATTCCATTACGAGACCTTGTGGGATATTGAAAACTGCATTGTCCTGGGTTTGTGCAGTCACACAGAAAGGAAGAACATCTTTCCCCAGGGAGCTCAAAATCATTATTATCAAAGAAAGAGTACAATAAAAAGGAAGATGATGAGGAAAGGATAAGAGATTAAAATAAAGCCCCCTCAAATGGCTAAAAGTCAAGAGGGGATAAAAGAAGTCACAGTTGGGAGCTATTTGTTACATATTATGGCAGAAAAAAAGCTCAGGAAGGCCTGGAGTGGTAAGATGGTGCTTTTCATGGAGCTGTGCTGCTGAATAGGAAGTTACTCGAATGAATGAGTGGGTTCAACAGGAGGTAAGTGGCACTTGACTAAAGAAAGGGCACTGGGATACGGATAAAAATGATACCTTGTGGCACCCTCTGTGTTGTGTCCCATACTTGAGGATGAAAAGCTGGTAAATTGACAAACACAAACTCCCCCCGGGACATTCTGAAGCTAGCACCTAGCCACACACCTGATCAGAGGTACTGCAGTCAACACATGCCTTTTCTTGAGCCCTTGGAACTGCTGGTGTTGCTCCCCTGCTCAGTTCAAGGACTGCAGTAGGGTGGTTTCTGTGTACAGTTCCTTATTTGCTGTTCCTTGTAGGTGGCCCACTGGAGAGCCGAAGCTTGATGAAAGATTCCTACACCCCTGATATAATTCAGAAGGCAATCAGGGATCCCAAGAATTGGCACGGAAGGAGGACTGATGAGCTAGGTATGGCTTCTGCCAGGAAAAATAGATCGCTGACTTCCTGAGATGGGTGCTGCTTCTGCCAAGGACAATGGATGGGTTTGGACAAAGGTGCAGGGGGACTAGAAAATGCCATTTTCACAAGAGAGGAGCTCTACAGCTAGAAGAATCCTTGACGGATGATAGCATTAGAACAGAGGCTGTAACTGTACTACGATTTGCCTTTACAGGAAAATGGCATCAGAAAAATGCCCTAAATCTCAACATGCAGAAAACATTGGAGGACAAATACGGGAAGAAAAAAAGGCAAGCCTAAGAAGATGGAGGTTGAGGATTGGAGTGCATTCAGCAAGAGATCTTTTTCCTCAGCCATCTAATAAACCTCCACCTAAAGCACGAACCCATTGCTTGCTAGTTGTCTGTGTTGCCATTGCTCTCTTCCCCTCTCAGTTAGGGTGTCTTTGGGGAGAGTAATGCAAGATAAATCTGAATGTGAATGCAAAACAAATCCCTTTCTTGGTCACTGTAAGGCGGGGCTGATCAGTGTGTGAGGCACACACCCTCACAGAGGGATGTGCTGGTGAAAGGAGGCCGTATAGAAATTCATCTGCTAAGCACGTAAGGTGGAGCAGGACCTGTGAGCAGTGTAAAAGGGTGATGGCGGGAGGTGGAAGGAGGTGTGCGGGTGCGTGTGTATGTGCAAACTCATGTTTGCCAGAAGGTTCACAGTACTTTGACAGCTGCCCCAGCAGTCCAGAGAGAAGTACAGAGGATGCACTGGGAATGAACCAGGCTTGCCCAAGGACCTGAATGCTGCCTCTCTCTCCCCACACTGAAGGCTGTGAAACTCCCACACATGGAAGCTTCAGGGCTGTATATGGATAGCAGCTAGACACACCAAGCACAGGACCAGCTCCCTATTGGTGTTTCCAAGGTGAATTCAGGGACTCTTGCCAGAAAGGCACAAACCAGCATCCACGCAATAACCTGGGCACAACTCTGTATGATTGGTACCAGATGTCCACATGGGGTAGGAAAGGAAGGTTCTCTGCCCACCACTCTAGTTTTGTTGTTTTATCTGCCACATGGAGGATTTCAGGGAAAGCTCTTACCCTGGCAGGGAGCAGCACAAATGGGCAAAACCAAATGGAACCTCACCTGAGGAGGCATCAGGGTATTCACTAAAGCCCGCACTATTTGTAGGTCAAGCCAATGCAAAAAAACACAGCTTATCCCACCTAAAGGGAACAGGAAAGCTACAAGAAGCCCCAGGACTTCTCCAATTTGCAAATCGCCCCACAATGTGAATGGACCCTTACCAAAGCTCTCATAAGCCCTTTCCCTTGGTCAAAGGTAAATAAATGTCTTTCAGAGAGAAGCATGTGCTTCCAGCACACAGTCTGCACAATCTGAAGTTCAGGGACTGTACCTGGACAGTAAGCAAGGACCGCCCAAGGGCTTGAATGATGCAAGACACGTAGGGTCTTCAGGGCTTCCTGATGTGTTTTTCTTACAGTATTTAATGGGCCTTATTGCAGGATCCTGCCTTCCATCTCCAAAGCACAGCAGTTTGGAGCAGCAATCACAAAGTACATGTCTGGGAATGGTGGTGCCCTGATCTTTCCTGTCTGGTCCCAAGCTTTCAGTATTTTAAAAGATTGTTGCCTGCTCCCTCATATGAACTGTTTTGGGGCAGAATTGGGGTTGTTACTTCACTCTTCATCAGCTGGGGATTAGATAACAATATGCTGACTTCATAAAATAGTGAAGGAAGTTAAAATGTAACTAATGATAATCATTTTCCACCACCAATAATTAACTGTTTGGAATTCAGATGTTTCTGGGCACATGTCCAAGTCATTCAGATTAATGAGACCGGCCAAATGGCAGCTTGTAGAATCTTCCCTGTGGGTTTTCCTTGTACATCAGCACCAAGTGGCTCCTGCCTGACCACACATCACTCTAGCTTCAGCTGAACAGCACAGCTCTGTAGGAACACCCTGTTCCCAGTGTTGCATCCAGCAGTGATGACCAGCATGACTCCAAGTACATAATAAATGCTGTCTTCAGAGACTGCAGCAGCTCCTAGTCCAGAAAACATAGAACTGAACAGAAATCTACTGACATTGTTTGGCATTCTGAAAGCGAGCAGTTCAGGGCACAGTTAGCTAATACACAAAACATAATGTGGGCTGAATCAGCACATAGATTTACAGGTCTATTTCTAATAGACATTAGGGCAGGCAGGCTGCAGGATTATGGTACAGCTTGCAGCAAATGCCCTTTGCTATCCATGAAAGGCTTATTAAGAGGCTACATCAGAAGGGAAACAGACTGAAAGGGCTTGTTGGTGCATCACTACACTTTGCCACAAACTGTGTTGTTTGCCTCCTGCAGTGGAGCAGAGTCACTTTGTACACTTTTTACAAATCAAAATATTTTCATAAGCACTTCAGTGGTACAAAACAGTTGGCATTGTCTAATGCACTCAAGTGGGTGACAGCTGTTTGATGCTAAATGAACATACATGTGGCAATCCCCCTTCATCTTCTTTGCTTTGCCAAATGTTACAGCTCAGCCAGGGGCAAAGACTTTCTGATAGGTGACACACAGAAAGCTGCGGAGATCACTGAGGTGATAGCTTTCAGTGAGGCAGTGAAGCTCCTGGGAAGAATCAATACCTGAACTCTCTGCGTGCTGAACGGGCTAGCCAGCACCTTGGCAAGGAGCATTACCCTGCGTGGCCCTCTGTTGGCTACAGTGCTTTGGGTATCCAAACATGCGTATTTAAAGCCAGCTTTGGAATCTTCGTAGCATGTCAGATGCAGTTAGACAAGAACAGGGCTGAAAGAAACACTTGCTGCAGCTGAAACCTCCCTTCTACCCATTCCTCTGGTCTCAGCAGTTCATTCCTTCTTGCTTGTTTTGTGCTGGTGCTGACACTTCCCTGCCCAACTCTGAACTGACTCAACTTGAAAAACCAGCAGAAAAATCAATACAGAAAAGCAAAGTTTAACAGGTTAACAAATTAAATTTTCTAAGCAAGCGATCTTGTTGCAGGCAAGGCAATGAGTGATGGGGTATGCAGATGTTGAGGAAGAGGAGTGGAAAGGGAGTGGAGGGGGAAATGGCCTTTCACTGCCTTTTTCACGCAGTGAGAAATCAGTTGGCCTCCGCTGTATTGTCTCACAGAACTCAGCAACACAGGTAGCCTGTATTTAAGTGATTTTACAAGGTCTGGTCATTGGGTGGCAGCTCTGAGCCAATGTTTTTACCTGACAGGACAGAACTTGGAAAAAAAATGGGTTCTTCTCTGGTTTAGCTAAACCGTTCACCGAAATAGCTGTGTAAGGACTGTTTCAGTCATCTATAAACAGTCAATGCACTTGAAATAAAGATAATCATTAGCATTTTGAAATAAAAGAGACCAATTACATCCAAGCTTCTGCAGCACTCTCCTCATACCTTCTGGTTATCCTTGCAGTAATGGGTATTTCCCAGCTGAGGCTTACACATCCCTGCAGTTGAGGCACAGATCATTTTGCAGGATATCAGTTTTACTAAAGATTTCCTGTTCTCTAGCCAATCTTTTCTTTTTTTTTTTTCTTTTCATTTAACCCTCTGACTTCTGCCTGTCATCTCATGCTGTCCTGAATGATTCCAACCTTTGGTATCACCACTACAAATGATTTTGAATGGTTCATTAAAGAAATAGAAATAGTAACAACTGCAAGAACAGGAGGTAGTCACTGCAAAAACCTTTTCCAGAGTCTTCAGCCTGCTGTTAAATTCAATCCTTTATGCTGTAAAGCTTACACTGAAATAAAACTTAAATTGAGAGCTACATTTATCCTGAAGTAAGCCCAGTACTCCTAAAATAATGGAGTACTTGCAGCAGTAAGTATCCTGCCTGTAATGGGATAAAAGAGAATTCCAGCCTGCTTGGAGTAGCTAGAGATCACAACAAAGAGGGAACAAGTGAACTGACCAGGGGATTTCACTCTTGGGCACTAGGGTTGAAATACAATTGTGTCTTAAGTTTAAAGGTATTTAAAACCCTTATCCATCAAGAGAGAATAGTGTTCTGAGGGGTAGGAATTACCTGTGGTGTGTTCCCCTTGACAGCGATAGAGCAAAAGAGCCCTGGAGCAAGAAAGTAAAAAACCTAAAAACCAAACCAAAACCCAAATGACATGTTCCCCAGGGTTCCCTTTGGGTTGTGTTTGTCACAGACTCCCCTCCAACAGCACCAAGGCTTCGTGGGCTGGAGCTGCCAAGAGCAGCGACCCCGTATCAGAGCTGGGATCATGCACTTGGAAACAGCAGGAGAGGTTTCAGAGCAACATCTCCTTACAGATGGGCAATGGCCTCTCTCAGCTCTGGGCAAAACTGGCATGGGCTCCATTACCAAGAAGCTTTCAAGTTCTATGGCCGATTTTAGTCAACAGACCTACCAGTGTTTATCTGAGTTGCCATTTTATCCCTTTTAATAAAATTCCTTTTCTTTTAAACCATTGGATTCATTGCTCTTGAGCAGAAAAACTGATTATCCAAGCTCATTAAGTGCCCAAGAAAAAATAATTCTCTTTTCCTATAACCTCAGAGGCTTGAACTGAAATTGATTACCTATTTTTAGAAAGGAGCCCTAGCTAAATCTGGCTTCTTACTCTGCCAATCATACCTATCAGGGGAATGCGAAGCAAATCTATCTAAATGCAGGTACATGGGAATTATGGCCTGTCCCTTTTACCAAATACATTAATGTAACTAAGAAAGGGGAAGTGTTGCTTGAGGTCTTTTGCCATGTTGGACTAGAGGCTGGAGAGGAGAGGTAGCCTTTGCAGAAAGAAAATGGGATTATAAGGGTGTCATTTTTCAAATTTTTGTCTAAGACCCCTACAACTACAGCAGGCTTTTCTGAATCTCAAAGCCGGCTTCTTTCCTTTCCACAACAGCTTTCTTTAGTAGTCCGAAGATCTGAATGACCTCAATGTTCTGTGCATTGTCTTGCTTGCCACCGATGGGTCCATCATCATGTGCAGACTATCTGATCATTTTAATGGATCTCCAAAACTTATTTACTTGGTGGGGGGGGGTTGAGCTTGTCTCGCTGCCAGGTGCCCACCAAGCTGCTATATCACTCCCCATCCTGGACACAGCCTAATCTGGTACAGTCATGTCCATGCTGCCCACTGGGAATGGTTGCTACCCTGTGCTATCTCCCAAACTGTGCCAGGTTGTTATTTTGGAGAGCACTAGTTGGCACAGGCCAAACCATGGAAGGGACAGTGCGGACAACAAAGCAGTGCAAGCAGTTACAAGGCAGTGCTTGCTACTACAGCTTGGCCCTAATTTATTTAGCAGTATAGACTCAGGCAACGTGACTGCTAGCATCAGCATTTGTGCAGCTCTTGAGCTTTCAGTGATATTTTGCAGTTAGGTCTTCAAAGAGCGCCTGTCTCTTATAAGCACTGAATGTGAAGCTAGACAAAGGGAGAAAACAAAGATTTCAAAGAAGTAACAAACATCTTTCCTTCACATGTCTTACAAAAGTGTATATTAGAGCTGATCCTCTCTCTAAGAGGCAGGTAATTATCATGAAACCCAAGAGTCAATTTAATTTGTGTCAGCCTTCTCATCTGGTCTGCAACCTAGGATAGTTTCCTAACAGAACACTATGGTCACCTGCTCACTCTGAAGACCTGACACAAATTTGAGGTTGTATGGACAGTTTGGAGCTATTTCTGATCAGCTGCACTCTGGCCAGGACCACTGCAGCTCTTCTTTGTTCTCATTCTGTTTTCAAAGTCGGACTTTGCTTCAAGGAGCAGGAGTATGTAACTTCCAGCGGATGAAGAGGTAAGGGAGTATGTGTATGTTCATGAGTCAGGTGGGCTGGGAGGAATTCAGCCAACAAGATTTCCACCCGGTTAGGCCAATGCCTTTTTCCAAAGGAAATACAGAGGAAGAAAGGAAGCAGGTTTCTATCCTCAGATTTCCAGCCGGTAAAGTCAAGATCTGCAGCTGCAGCGATTAATTACGATTTCCATAGATGCTTGGAAGGTATACACAGATTTAGGAGATACACAGGTGAAAATGCTTTGTTCCTCCCCATCGCAATGGGTGATATCCATTCACAGCCTGCTCTTACCCCGTGGTTAGTAAGGAATCTTTCCAGAGAAGAGTAGGGAGTGGGCTGCTTGCTGACCCATCCAGCACATGAAAGCAGCTAACTGCTCCACCTCCTCAGAAGTGTTCTGCCCAGTGAAGCCTACCTGGCTGCCCAGCCACGGTCTGACAGCTTCCTGAAGAGAGAGAATAGAGATTGTAACACTTCTGAGAAAAGGGAGATCACGTTAAAGCCAGGAAGAACCAGGAGCCATGGGCACAAGAACACTAGTAGCACATTTTGTGATAGATGCTTAGGACAAGAATGAGCTTCCAGACATTCCATTGTATAATTAGTTTTACCACTTTATCAACCTGTATTTTAGAAGTAATCTTTTCTAAATAACTTTTATCCAAATAACCTTGCTGTTCTTATTTTTAGGGCCATGCTGTTTCCCTACATAGACACAGTAGAAACATTGCTACAGGCAATGTTTAATAGATTGATGCAGGTTAAAAAACTGTCAATCTTCAAGTATTCCTGGCAGCTTCATACCTTTGGTTTACTCTAACATTTTCAATCATCTTTTCTCTCCTTTGTCCTTGCTCCTCTTCACATTTCAATACTTCACATTCTCTAGTCAGAACAAGTTGAGATCCTTTTTGATCTTCACGAGCATTGCTGCTGTGCTGCAAGGGTGCAGGTGGGACAGCTACCTTGTTAGGTGACCCCAGCTAGCTCGTGGCTGGACCTAACTTCAACCCAGCTAGAGAACATATCTTTCTACAGAGGCATTTCAGCCATTAACAGTCCGCAAAACCCTACAGAAGGAGCCTGCATGAAAAGTACCATTCTCAGTCTCCCAGGTGAACTCCTCACTCCATTCACTCCAAGGCCCCTTATAATCCAGAGGCGTATTCACCCTTGCACGCATTTTCCCCCTATATGCTGTAGATGATGCCAGCATCTGCAGGGTGAGGATGAAGGGAGGTTCATCATTGCTGATAATTAACTTCTGGGGAGCCTGGGGAGAAGAAAGAAGCACAAACGATGAAGGTGAGAGGAACCATCTCTCCCATTTGCCCAGCAAAGAGAAATCCAGGACTGCTGCACTTTCTTAGAGTCACCTTGTCATATTGGTTGCTTTTCCAGTACTCAACTTCGTATCTCTGTTTTATGAAGCCATATCGCAACTTGTGTTTTATCCACCTCAGTTCGTACTCCCCGTTCTCCGTCACTGTTACTGACACATTTGTAGGCGGCAGCACCTTGACTGGAACACACGGAATGTCTCAGAGCACTTATCAACACACTGGCCCAGCACTCCCTTCCACCACCGGGGATAGCTTCCAGGGAATGAAAACAACATTGTTTTATGCAATGTAAGAAGTCTCAGCTTTTTAACACTTTTTAATTCTCTGCATCTTCATTTTCTAGTCAAATACAATAAACCACTAGACCATTAAGTAACAGAAAATCCATATCCATTAATATTGACGGCACTCCCTGTGTACAGACAAGCACTACAGCAATATTTGAAACATCTCTACCGCTCCAACACATTTCCAGAGATTTTCAGCTCTCTTGGAGCTACCACCTGATATTTTCACCCACTGCAGGAGTTCTCCCAGCTGTGCTTTGGGCAAAGCAGCACCAGTACCTCCAGATACACACAGATGGAGATGTTTCACCTGGAGCACCTCACTCAGCAGAAGAGTCCTACCTCAGCCGGTGCTCCAAGGGCCGCTGCACAAACCCACATGTGCTCCACTGGTGTTGATGGCAACGCTTGGTGGTGGAGAGCAAGAGCGAGGCAGCCTTCTGTTGTTGGAGGAAAGGAGGGAGAGCAGGGAGGGAGGAAACTGGGGAGTTTGGAATATGCACACTTAAACATTTTATTTCAAAATAAGTGTATCCTCCTGGAAGGGGAAGCAGCTTCAAATCTATTTTGCCCTTTTCCCACAGGCTCCCGTGAGAACGTGATTCATTTGGGAGGGATTCAGGGCAAAATCAATTCCAACTCAAAACCCAAGCGCAGCGCTTTCTGTTCATTGAAGAATAAATCTTTGCATTCCATTTCGCACAAATGATATTTCACTGGGCAAGTCACTTGCAAACAGAAAGAGACCCACTTCTGCCTCACCCAAAACAACATTTGTTGCACCTCCTCATAGCACCCGAGAAGGGAAAGGCCGTTCATTTGCACAACCTTTACCACAGGCTTTACACATTCATTTGCACAACCAATCCAGGGCAGCTCAGCCCCTCTGCTCTTACCTCCCAGGACTCCCACTCCCGCTTGTAAGTGACTTCATAGTCCAGTGCCTTTCCCAGCCCTTGGATTCCATCAGCTGCTCTCCAGGTCAACAAGAAGCCTCTTGATCTCGTCAAGCTGACTGAGAGGTTTTGAGGTGGGAGGGTCTGAACTGAAAGGTGAAGGCACAACCCAGTAGATGAGATAGTGAGGACAGGGACGTGAAGAGGGGAAGAAAATTCCTAGCTGATGTTCTCTGACTGAAAGAATCTGGATATTTAACAATTTTCCTGACTTGTTACAAATAACCCATGGGGTTTTTGACCACAAAGTGCAAACTCTACAAGGCCTAGGATGAACAGAAGGTGAAAGTAGAGAAAGTGGTGATGTTGTGCAGCTTTATAGCAGCTTTGTGAAAGAATATGCTGTAATGCATGCAAAGCATGTTGCTGAAACAGAAAGGTTTTTTGATGTCTTCACCCAATCCCAATTAAGACACTAGTTAGCTGGCAGGTCTACCCCATTTTTTTCTATTGTAGTCACTGAAGGTGGACTCAATGCAGGTTTTGAATGTGGTAGTATGTCCTTAAAGCCATTTAACTTCATTCTTACTTATGCTTCAGGTTTCGGGGCTGACCCTAGATATTCAATACACTAATCTAAGAAACAAATACTCAAAAATAGAGACAAGACTTAGTGGTTTGTCTCCACCATTCTGAAACAAGTAGAGATTTAGCTTTACCTGCAGTGTGAAGTCAAATCTGAAGTTGTAGTTTTCTTGATCATGTGCATGGATGTGACACATCCAGTGCATCATGAAGTTCTGGCAGTGAGCGTGGTTTCCAGCTTTGTGGAACCTGCAGGTCATTTCTTTGTTCCTGGTTACACAGAAAAAAAGCATGACTATCTGAATAGGGTGTTGCTAGATGGCCCAAAGAATGGTTTGTGAAACCCTCCCTACATGCTATTTTATTCTGTTTCTAAAGCAGTTTACCACTGTGTTATGTCAGTATACTCCTGTATTTCATTAAATGACATGAATAAGTTCTCTAATACCAAGCACATCTGCTTTATTTTCTGTTCCTTTTCTCAAAGGAAGATGCACTCACCGTAACTGTCTTTGATTGGTAGGTATCTGGGCCCTGAGCACAACCTCTCTCACACACACCCTGCAAGGGGTTTGGTTACCCATGCTCAAGGCTGTCTAAGCCAGAATCAGCCTGACTTGGGGCCTCCCCACCTTCGCTCAGAAGCTGCTTTTAATTTTAGGCTCTTGCCTTTGGTCCTTGCCTGTGCTATGATGCTGCCGTGTCTGTGCCTGGTGATACACGTTGCTGATTGTGATCCATGGAACTGACTTCCTAGCTTGACCTTAAATCTGCCAAGTGAACAGAGACTTCCTTGGTGATCTGGATGGGTCCTGATCCTGGTCACTCTCACTGTTCTGCTTTTCTTGTTACTGTGGGATTACACCATTGCCAATGAGGTCAATGCCTTGCTGTCACCCTCAGCTTCTAGCTCACCTTCCCTCAGCAAGCAAAGTTTGTCACTTCCATAACAGTAGGGTTGGCAGTGTACATGTGTACATATGTCTGTTATGCTGTGCTTACACTAGAGAAGTCAAAGAAGGCAAACCAAAGAAACAACTAAGAGTTGGGACAGAAGTTTTGTGAGGACTGTGGAACTGCAGTCCTCTTACAAAAAAAAAAAAATTCCATGCAGATGCTGTGCAGTCCTTTGTGTCACAGGAACACTTCTGTGGTTTGTAGACTTCAATCCACAGCAAACTGCTGTAGAGGAATGAAGGCAGTGTGTTGATTAACATTGATAATATGCAGCTGTGGCCTAGCTACGAAGGCAGTGGGTTGGTTGACATGGATGATGTGCAGCTGTAGTTCGTTCCTGCTACATGGTTAAATAGCTCTGAGGGGTGTGGGAGAGAGGGTTGGATGGAGGAGGGGTCTGGACTTAGAGACAAGAAGCAGTGTGGTCTGGCCTCTGGAGGATGGAGAAACAGCCTGGACAATAGAATGTGACCTGCAGTAAAGCCTTGTTGCAGCTTGCTAGTTTTGCTTGTGCTGTAACAATTGGTGCCCTGTGTGAGGAAAACTGATCTGGACTCTAGCTGTGACAAACTGCTAACATTTGGTATGTGATTCAGTACTATAGGGATTGTAAGGATCACCTTCTCTTTTGATTTCAACAGCTGTCAGGTTAACTCATGAATGAATCCTACAGCTCTTTCTGAAAAATAAAACCAAGATAACTTCTTCCTATTTTCATGTGTTTTTTTTCTCTCCCTCCAATCTCTTTGCTGTTTCCCACTTCATTTCCTGCTTCTATTATTCTTTTTCTCCTTCCCCTCTCTCTTCCTCCTTCTCTGTCCCTTCCTCTCCTTCATACTCTGCAGTTTGACTGTTCTGTTTTCTTCTGAAAGGAAGCAGAAGCAACAAAAAGATAGTGCAAGATGTAGCCTAGTATCTCTGAGAGGAAACCCACCAACTTCTGTTTTCTCACAGTTTGTTTTGCAGAAATTATTTCACCATAGCTATGCTTTTACCAGCATGAAGAAGAAGCAGTTGTCTTTGCCATTCTGATTAGTAGCTATCACTGCTGCAGCTAGTGCAACACATCCTTCTCCACTCTGGTCCAACAATTAACATGTCCTGGCACATTTTTGTGTGTGTGTGCTTTCACAGCAAAAGCAGGGGAAAGTGATTGAAAAGATAATGAAAACAAGCATGCCCTGCGTCCTGTTCTTCCTCGTCCTGTACAGATCCAACTTTCTGCTTAGTCTGGACATAACACTGGTGTTTGCAAGCTGTACTCTATGCTGGCTGCAAGCCCAGTCTTCTGTCCTGTTGCTTGGCTCCATCTCTTATGTTCAGCAGCCAACCCCCTTTAGACCCTTCACAGAACACCAGCCAGGCTTTTAGTTTTCACAGTAGTTGTTAGTCACGTTAATAAATTTATGAGCCTTTGAATATTTCATCTATGTGCAAGTTGTAGGAGACACATAGTCATTATAACACTGTAGGGTCTGCATTCGGATGCTCTCTGAAAAGAGGAAATAATCAGAAGATGGATGTGGATGAAGGAGATAGTGGGAAATAGTAAAATGAACACAAGCTCTGCTACTGTATTGGAGAAGACAGAGAAGTGAGAA
Organism: Falco cherrug; assembly: GCF_023634085.1. Classification (NCBI taxonomy): domain Eukaryota; kingdom Metazoa; phylum Chordata; class Aves; order Falconiformes; family Falconidae; genus Falco; species Falco cherrug. The sequence continues at coordinate 34,359,614 of NC_073701.1, read as the reverse complement.
GCTGGGTGATGAGATCTGCTGGGAATATCCCTGGTGTAGTTCAGCTCATACTATGTGGATTTCACAAATAAAATTTGGCTCTTCATAGGAGAGCCTGAAAGCAAGAAGTCTCCAACAGCAGCTGCTGCTCTTAGTGTAGGCTGGGTCATCATTATTTTGCCATTTATCAGAATTTTATCATGAGTCTTAGGACTGAGAAAGCCTCAACTTTATCACTCTGCTTGTTTGCACATCAAAATGACATGCAAGGAAAGGGAGATTCTGGCCTACGGCCTGTGAAGAAAAGCTGGAATTGTTTTGTAATAGGTAAAATTAACTTTGAAGAAATATTCTGATTCAAAAAAAGAGTTAAGCTTGGTGATTTTAAGCCTCATTGGACTTCATGCCTTTGAAGCAAAAGGGCCTCATCACATTGGCTTAAACCTCAAATACATCTTCTCCTCTCTGTTCCTCACTCATCCCCAGACAGGAATCACAGCCATTCTGATACAGTGAACTATGATCTAAAACTTGTTATTGTCCCTCTGTTTCTCTTCCTGAACTGCAGAGGCCTGATGGTCCATGAAACTCTGAAACAGATGGAAAGCTGGTAAAGCAAGTGTGAGTACAACACAGAAAGCCTAAAGGAGCAGCTGTCCCCAGTGAGAAACCTGTCTCCTATGAATGACCTTTTGATATTCCCAGTAGTGGGAAATGAGAGTACCAAGACCAGCTAGGCAGTGCTGAATAGGCATTTATTTAGCTGACCACTCACATCAGCATCAGAGTCCTAGGATCAGCATAATTCTGAGTCCTGGTAAATCTCTGCAAAGTTTTGCAATAAACAAGGGTCCAAGCTGAACGGGAGGACCCCAGGACCTAGGCAGTGTAGTGCTGACTTTTGTACTCCTTAACAACAGAAAGATTCTGGGAGACATGTAGAAAAACAACTTCTAAGAACATAATTATAGATTTTTAAAAAGCCAAACAAATGCTTTCACCAATTCACTGCTCTTCTAGCAGTCAAGAGATGTCTCAGTAGAAAGGCAGTAAGTGCAAGATATGAATGATTTATAGTTTCAAGGAAAAAACCAGATGCCTCATTAAGCAGGACATTTAGTTTTGCCTTTGTGGGTTGTTGTGGTGGTGAATACATTCACGTGCCCACTGAACAAGTCCACTTGCCTTAGCAAGAGTCAAGCCCCTAGGAAATCACATGCAAAAGTGAGGGGCACCCACTACTCTGCTTAGCTATGGTGACATTAAAGACACAGAAAGGAGAAAGCTTCCAGACAAGGATAACTTGTTTCAGAAATCTAGCAGCTGAAAAATTTGTGTCCCTCTGTCAGTTAACAAACATACCTCATAGGTGGATTTGCAGAGAACCTGGTTTTCCTTTTTCTTTTGTGAAAAAGCTCTGTGCAAGGAGGAGCAGTCTCTGTGTTGAGGAAGGGCCATTGTTAACCTGCCACCCTTCCCTGAGATTTCAAACTCCAAGAACAGGGGCTGGAGTTGTCTCTGCTATGATGAGAACTACTGATGTAGGATCAGCTTGGTTGATAGTTCTTCTTTCAGAAACAGCAGTCAAGAGATGGTGAGGAATCATTTTGCCATTCTTAGAAACCCTAAGGCAGCTGATGCCTAATTCTGCAAGAAACACCTGTGCCCAAGCCAAGTCACTTTCAGGTCCATAAAGTGAAATATGATGCAAAGACAAGGTTGTTTCAGTCATTGTAGGTGACCAACTGACCAAAGGGATATTCCATACTATATGGCATCATGCTCAGTGTATAAAACTGGGGGAAGAAGGGAAGCCCTGTTTGGCAGTGCCTGTTTGGCATAGCTCTGGTAACTACGTGTGTGTACCCTCACAGTCTCCTCTTTCTGTCACCAAGGTGAAAGAATAAAATAAAGGGAGGATGGAGAAATATCAGGCTAAAAGAAAAGGTACAATAACAGAAAAGAAAGGAGGAAAAAAAGAGAGGCAAATAGTCTGAAACTCACCTTGAATAGTTCCAACTCCCAAAACCAAGCATGGAGTCAGAAGAAGACTGATGAGCTCTCTCATCTTCAAACCTTTGCAACAAGCATGATCTTATGTCAGGCAACAACTCCCTGCACCACTGGCTGTTCTTCCTCAAATGCATATATGTAGATAGATATATATAGATATAAAGCGCCTATCACCATATTGTTAAATATGGTTTGACAGCCACTATTTTTCCTTCTTTGTCACCAGTTGTAGCTGAAATCAAAACTCATGTGGTTAGCTGGAAAAGTCTTGGGCCTTCTGTTAGCCCCAAACTGCCTTTTCATCAACACTGACATGATCTCTCAGAGTAGCTTCATATGAAGGTAATTTGTTAATGGGAAAACGTTCTGCCTCTTCACCAGAGGACAAGGACAAAGCTTGCTGTTTAGAACTAATGATAGGATTTTCCACTTCCTTCCTTCACAATGAGAGTAAGAATAGCCCCTAAGTTATGAGAAGGAATTAGTTATTTGTGTTGATCACCCATCTGATCCATACAAAGTACACTCGCTGTTCCAGTGAATCATGAACTGCTCCAAAAAGAAACATCTCCTTCCATTTCTTATCACTCCTACTCACAAAAATGTACTTCTGGTGGATTGGGAGATCCAATCCTCCTATTTCTTCACTTTAAGACCCGATTCACAGGGCTTTTAAGTCCTTGTTTGTCTGAGGAGAGAGGGCTCCTTTGCCAATTCTTTCCCCACAGTCACAACACTTTAGCCTCACCTGAACACCGAGTGGTCTTCCAGGTGCTTCACAGCAGGCGGTTATTTGACTTTCTCATTGATCACTCACATGGAGTCTGTGCAAATGCAACTGCCAGCGGGACACCCACAGCCCTACCCCTTCAAATGAGCCTGTGCTGTGTTTCCCCCTCAGTGGTGCTGTGGTAGTCATCAGCACCACAGGCATGTTTAATTTGTTCTCTCTGACCTTCCCATTTACAGCATAGGTCCAACAGCTATGTATGACATCAAATGTCATACAATTAAGGAGAAGAGGGAAGGAAGTACTTGTCATTATTATATTTTGTTAAACAGTTTCCAAGAAATGTGACTAGTTTTTCTGCAAGATGTGATGATCTCTTAACAGAGGCTGAGCTTTGCTGTTTGCTCTTTTTTCTGTTGATCTGCACTCAAAACCTGTCCTTTAAGTCATCGTCCTCCTTGTCTGCAATGTTCTCTGAAAGGGAAATTAATTGCCATAAACGGTCATTAGATAAAACATTAGTTTACATTGTGGATGTTGTCTTAAAGACACATTGCTGTTGCTAAGCCTTACCTGTATAAAACCATCTCCATCCAAATAGTAGCACTAGAATTGTGGATTCTGCTTAAACCAAATCCACAGTTAAGGGATTAAAATTCAAGCCACACTCTGATTACATATTGTAGTTTAAAGTGATAATATGACTCTGCATCAGTAGAAGTGAGGAAAATACACTCAAATGGAGACAGTGTAATTAACATATATTTAGATCTTGTTTTTAATGTTAGGAGAAAAAGGAACGGGAGTGGTGGCATCTGAAGAAGTGAGAGGTGGCAAAGTTTCTTACTGCTTTTTCTAATGTAGACTGCCATCTCTGTGAAGAGATTACTCTAGTTTTGGGCAGTACCTTTATCAGTTGAAAGTCCCAGAGTTCAGGCAACTTTGGATTACATCCTCCACAGCACACACAATTTCTTATGAATCAGTGGCAGCTGGAAGTGCATTAGAAAAAAAAAAAATTAAAAGCTGACAGAAAAGCAAAGTAAACCAAAGAGAGGAAGAAGAAGTGAAAACTACTTGGCAATGATTTCAGGACATGATGTAGAAGTGAACTTTGCATACTCACATGGACATGAGTTTGATGATGGAGTCTTTGTGTCTTCACAGTCCCCAAAGGGCACACATGCACTCTCCATGCTTCTTTCACAGATAAGAAGGAGGTGTAACCTTATCTTTTCAGTTTCTTCTCAACAGGCATAAGAATTATCCTACTTACTTGCAGAGACCTCAGTGGAGAAAAATGAGGATTGGTAGTGAATACCCATGCACTATGTCTCTTCAAACTTCAGTCATTCATAAGTAATTGCTTTTTCTTCTTTTCGTGCTTGTTAAGCACACTCACACTCTGTGTGATTCCAAGCAATACTCTGTTTCTCCTCTCACTTAATTTACTCCAATTAGGTTTTGGCATCCCTAGACAAAAAGAAACTACCTATCAGTCAGGAGTGCTTCTTCAACAGGGCAATGCTTGGTGAAGGTGAGATTAAAGTTCCCTTGGATGGAACTGGGGCATGCCTCTTCAGCAAAGCTGCTACAGTAGCTTGAGCTTGCGTGGGGTGTGACTTGATCAGCGACAGCAAATTCACTATGCTAGTCTCATAGCAGAGTCTGACACCATCAGTTACCTTGTTAGGTTGCACAGAAATCACTGTGCTATGAAGGCCTGAAGAGCTTTAGCTTCGAAAAGCTGAAAGGCAACTTCCTTCATATCATCAGGTTATGAAGTGATTGCCTTTCTTTTTAAAGACCTCACAAAGGGAGTTAACTGGCACATTAAATCCCTATCTCAAGTGAAATCCAGTAACAACCTTTAGCAGCAACCTAGGGTAGAGATTCAAGAACTTTTCTGACACAACAACCACATAGGAGGGGTGAGTCTAAATCCCTGGATTTCTCCTGCTGAGCTGTGGTGAAAGAAGTTTTCGTGGGTATATATAAAAAGTCATGAGTAGATTGCCATAAATTTGTGGTAATCTCTTCAGGACTTCTGGGATGGGCTCTTTGGCCAGAAAGGCTTTAATTAATCCTTTCAGAAAACACAGAATCATGAATTGACAAGACATCAAAAGGCCATTTGTTAGTGGAAATCTTTTACCCCAAAGTGAGATATAACTTGACTGAATGGGTGGACAAGTCAAGACTTTCAGGTCCAAAACAGTACATGAGGATGAAGCCAAATCATCCTTTGGACACTGTGGGTATTGTCATATCTGTACAGGCCACCCATAGCCTCTCTTGCACTCAGTGGAAGTTCTGTCTGGCATGTGATGTCACAGATTGATATCACAATAGCCAAATATCCCTGGGTGGACCGGGTGGACCTCATCTGCTGGACCTGGTCTTCACCACCAGGAGGAGGTCAACTCCCAGAAAGTGATCCTTGGTGACAGGGATGTTAGTCAACACTGTGCCATGAGTTATTCAACAGGTACCATGCGCACCAAAGACTAATAGATGTCTTAAGTAGGACGGGCTCCCTTCAGGAGCAGAAAAAAGGAGAATAAGTAGGATGGACTCCCTTCAGGAGCAGAAAAAGGAGAATATCTCCTTCATTTCTAAAAAAAAATAAGATCATGACCAAGTAAATAAAACCATGGACATTTTATGAGAAAAGATGCGTGCAGTTGAAAAGATGTCACGTACCACGAGGAATCTAGATATTCTTTTAGTAAGTGCTAAGAAAGACACAGTGGTTATGGCCCATATGCACACTGCCAATAACGAAACAGCAGGCGAGAGGTCCTGAAAGCAAGTTTGAACCAGGAGGCTATAAATGCAGCCCTACATAGTAGCATTCTTCAGTGGTCCTGGATTTATACACTGTGTCAGATAACAGAGGCTCAGTGCATGATTGATTAAATGGTGTAGGGGAAAGGGGATTATATTTGTCGGTATCAGGTAAATTTTTGAGGCAGATTAAGTTTATATAAGATGAGTTCCACCTAATCAAAACAGAATCACTGTTGCTGACATTTAAGATTAAAAATGCTATGAGGCAATTTTAAAATGAAAACCAAAGGAATTCATGCCAGATATGGAAAGTAAATTGTTCAGATTGATCTGTGTGGTCTGAAATCACAGAAAGCCTATATCCATATTTAAAAAATAGATAGAATAGAAGGTAAGAAAAAAACCAAAGAAAAACAATAACGCAGGTAAGCAGGATATGTAAAACTATTCAACCAAATCAAGACCAATGCTCAAATATGTCTATACAAATACTTCCCTTTTAAAATATGGTTTTAATGCCAGACTCATTGGCAAATGTCTTTTAAAAACAAAACAAAACAAAAACCCCAAAAAACCAACAAATGCAATAGGCATTATGGAAATTTGGTGAAAAGAAGATATTCAGTGAAACACCAACACCTAAATACACATTTTTTTAAAGAAGAATAATTTGCATTTATACATTAATGCTAAAGAAAGTGTAGTGTGAATATGTGTCAACAGTTGTGTTGCGCTATAGAATTTCAATGGCTGCAGAATTTCATTCCACGCTAAAGGTAATGGTATGCTGTTAGGGCTGTGCTACCAATCACCCGACCAAAAGGAAGGGAGTGAGATGCTGGAGATGACCAGAGATCCTGAAGGGCAGACGAACAGTAACAGTGGGACAGCCCAGTCACGCTAGCCTAGGCAAACATCACACTGACCCACGGTGAGGCTGTGTCTGCACTGGCAGACTGAACCAGGACAAGGCAAAGGTCTGAGCTCTGGAATGAGATCATAGACTCCACTCAAATGTTAGCGAATGCTTTGGTGTGGGTTTTGTCTGTGTCAGTGACCCAGCTGGGGACACTTTCCAATATGCAGTGTGGAAGAGGCCACCTTCTGCTGTCAGAGAAATTGCTTGGATACATGAATCTTTCACGGCTGCATGATGTCAGTTGCTTTTACAGCCAGAAGTGGACCTTGGTTTGGTTTATTTCCAGATCTAGTCACAGATTCTACTTTTTAGCCACTATAAATGATTGCTTCTTGGAGCTATTTGTGAGAGCATTTACAAGAAAAGAAACAAACTGATTTATCCTGAATAATATACAAGACCCAGAACAAGTGGAAACAGCAAGAGGCACAAGTTTACTGCAATAATGTTTTAAGGGCATACATAAAAATAACAAGACTGGCAAAAATAAGCCCAAGAAGCTGTTAAAAGGGTCAAATGTTTGCAGTGCCAAAGGGGCTGTTTAAAGAATCATTTAAAAACTCAGAAGTGAACTTAGGCCCTTTGTAAGTCTATCCACACTATAAAGGTAGGGTTACTGCAGCCTGAACATTCTGAAAAAGTAAATGAGGGAAGACATATAGAGAAAAATGATAACTTATAACAGGGGTCCTCAAACTTTTTAAACAGGGGGCTGGCACACAGATGAAGTGGCAGGCAGTCATCTGCGGCTGCTTGGTTTCCCCCCCCAACCCCTGGCGGGGGCGGGGGGGGCGGCAGGGGGTGTCTGTAAATACCGGGGGGTGGATTGAGGACCCTGGGGGGCCATATCCAGCCCACAGGCCGTAGTTTGAGGACCCCTGACTTATAATGATCTTTTCCAACTAAATCTTTCTTTACAAACCTTGCCTAACCTACCTTCTTACTCCATTGCTTTCTTGTATATAAAATCTGTAAAGGAACTTAAAAATTCAGTTGATGAACAAGTAATTGTGGTTGTCGTGGTTTAACCCCGGCTGGCAACCAGTCGCACACAGCCGCTTGCTTGCTCCCCCTGAAGTGGGGTGGGGGAAAGAATTGGAAGGGTAAAAGTGAGAAAACTCATGAGCTGAGCTAAAGGCAGTTTAGTAAGTAAAGCAAAAGCTGCTCACACAAGCAAGTCAAAACAAGGAATTCATTCACTACTTTGCATCGGCAGGGAGGTGAGCAGGGCTCCATCATGCATCATGGTTACCTGGGAAGACAAATGCCGTAACTCTGAATGCACCCTGCTTCTTTCTTCTCCCCCCAGCTTTATACGCTGAGCATGATGTCATATGGCACGGAATATCCCTTTGGTCAGTTGGGGTCACCTGTCCTGAGCCATGTTCCCTCCCAACTTTCTGTGCCCCCCCAGCCTGCTGGCTGGTGGGGTGGGGTGAGGGGCAGAAAAGGCCTTGGCTCTGTGTGAGCCCAGCTCAGCAGTAACAAGAACATCCCTGTGTATCAATGCTGTTCCCAGTACAAATCCAAAACATAGCCCCATACTAGCTACTATGAAGAAAATTAACCCTATTCCAGCCAAAACCGGTACAGTAATAAATAATCAAAGGCTCTCAGTATCAGAGAAAAAGAAATACCAAATGCAAGTTTTTGAGGAGTACTCAGGAGAAGAATCCAGGGAACTAGTGACCAATCAGGCTGGCTTTTGTACAGCATAGTTGGTACAAACTATAATGAAAAACAGAAATAGTAGAGAGAAATGTTCTGGGGAAGAGTTAACACAACTTTTGTAGATAGTCGTCGTGCCTCGTAAAACTAGTAGATTTCTTGGAAGAACTCCAGAAGCAAACAGATACAAGGTTATCCATTCAACCTATTACACCTAGATGTCTAAAAAGATTGATGAAGTACCTCAAAAATGCCATTCCAATAAACTAATAGATAAAAGAAAGGTTCTCATGTAGATTATAGTCAGTTTAAGACAGAAAACAAAGAAATAAATTAATGGTTAATTTTCATATTGGAGGAAAGCTTTGAGTTCACCCAGGAATTTATAATCTTCAACACAGTAATAAATGATCTGGAAGACTGAGTGATGAGAGGGCTGGGTGACTGAGAAAGACAAAATTTTATCTTGGGTACTTCAGTCTAGGGATGATGGAGAAAACACTAAGTTATTAGATATAAATGGGGTATGAAATTAGAATCATTGATGCATAGAATGGTTCGGGTTGGAAGGGTCCAAACCCCTGCCATGGGCAAGACACCTTTCACCAGTTCAGCTTGCCCAAAGCCCTCTCCAACCTGACTTTGAACACTCCCAACGATAGGTCATCCACAACTTCTCTGGGCAACCAGTTTCCATGTCTCACCAGACTCACTGTTAAAAATGTATTCGTTATATTCAATCTAAATCTATCCTCTTTCAGTTTAAAACCATTGTCCCTTGTCCTGTTACTACAGGCTTTGGTAAAAAGTCATTCTCTGTCTTTCTTGTAAGCCCCCTTTATATATTGAAAACCTGCTATAAGGTCTCCCTGCAGCCTTCTCTTCTCCGAGCTGAACAACCACAACTCTCTCAGCCTGTCTTCACAGTAGAGGTGTTCCAGCCCTCTGACTGTTTTTATGGACCTCCTCTGGACCCAGTCTAACAGGTCCATGTCTTTCTTGTACTGAGGACCCCAAAGCTGGATGACAGACAAACAATGAGGACCATATGCTCCTCTAACAACAAACTGGGAAGGACACAATGAATCCACTACAAAGCCTTTAATCTAAAGCCGACCCATGTTGAGCAAGTTTGCAGGGGAGCCTGGGTCCACCCACCGAATGCCACGGTGAAATATCCATCATGTAATATAAGGAGTTATTAGGATCAAGGCTGGGGCATATGGAAACCTGGCAGCCACTTGGAAGGATTTAAAAAGGGACAAAACAGGCATGAAGTCATTGCACTATTTATTCTCCACATACAGAACATGACATGCGAGGTTTCTTTTCATGAAAATTTCAGCTCTGTAGCAAGAGCAGAGGGGGCACGTAGGGCATGAGAAGAGAGAGATCCTTCATGGGAGTTGTAAGGGAACAAGACTGTGTGTACAAATGTGTTTGACTGAATCAACACAAAACTACACAGGCACTGGCAGGATGGGTTGGGTTTGTTTTCCATTACCCTGCAGAGATTCAGGATTCTCAGAAATTCTCCAGCTACTGTTCCCCGAGGTCTCAGGGGTCTTTCCAATGCAGGCGTCCTTTACTAGCAAAATCATTCGGCTTTGTTTTCCTTCTTTACATAAAAGACAACCCCCAGGCTAACACAGACAGTTCAGCATAGATCTTAATTAGAATTATTGAGGTCACAATATACTTACTACCCTAATCTCATGCAAATTCAGGTAATATGTTTCTGGTTGAGGAAGATTATGATAAGAGAATAACGAACTGATTACCTCAGAGCAACGAAGAGAAAAATGCCTGCTGTTAAAACATAGGCAGAATCTTTGACGTTTGAGCATACAGTAAGGAATGGGTTGCAATGATTTCATAACTGTATATTCAATGTAAATTGAAAGCTGTAAAATGTGATTTACAGCATTAATTGAGATGTGTACCTCTCCTTTTTTGACCATATATGGAACAATGGTGAATCATTACTCAAAAATACAGCCTGAGGGCCTGGAACTACTTAGTGAGAAGCACTACAGAAAGGGGTATGTCATAGTTGGCTCCCAAATCATCAGAATGATGATTCCTCTCCGGTATATGAGTACCTAGCACTGGGGAAGGTAGCAGCACTCTCCTTTCACACAGTATCTTTGTGGGTCAAGCTAATGATCAGGAAATTGAAGACCTGTGACTCACAACAGCTCCTTGAATCACCAGGCTACAGGATTGTAAAATGATTTTTACCACCCCTACTGCAGCTGGACCTCATGCGGAAGAGAATGGAAGATTCACAGGATCAGCAACAGATGAAGTTTATGGAAGTTTTGATTCTGTAACCCTGTAAGAAGTGGATTCCTCTGGTGAAGCGGAGCTGTATGTTGTGACCCTTGCTTCCAGTGTTCACTACATTATTTTATTTAATGATGCTTATGTGGATATTGAACAAGTACCTAGAGCAGAAACTCATTCTGCCCTAAAACAGTCATTATCGTTGCAGAAGAAAACCACTGCCCAGCTCCCCTAGCCTGACAATGGCATGTTACTCTGCAAGTTCCAGGCTCCTGAAGTGATCTTCAGATCATAGTATCTGCTCTGTGGGGTCATATCAAATGTTCTTTTATTTATAAACCCCATCTCTAAAGCAGGCTCTTCCAATGCCCCATGAAGTGCAGAAGGACAGGAGGAACAGGTAGTTGTTAAAGTACCAATCACAATGCAAATGGGCTTCATCCAAAAGCCACTGAGCTGAATAAAAGTTCCCCCACTCACTGTTCTTCTTGATTATTAAAACCACAGCAATGCAAGGCCCAGCAAAGTGATGCATATCTAAGATATGAATCCAGATACTGAATTTGGTCATGAATTTGGACATCTCATTTTAGAACATGCCTAGATAGAGCACGATCATACATGGAATTGTTTGTACTATGCATAAATGGCCAAAGAAGTGACTAACAAAAAACCCCATTGATTAGGAAAGGACTAAATTGAAAATCCCTTAGAATGTTCATCAATATTCTTTTTCAGAGGCTACAACTGCCTGCCTTTCACTGTCAAGAACACCAAACACCATTTGCACACCTTTCAGATTTAAAACAGGGTTTATAATGATTTAAATTCTGAAAAAAAACCCAATGCATTTCACTACAATTTCTAAATCAGCGCTGTCCCATTAACCCAGCAGGAGGAAACAGCTGGCACAACCAGAAAACTCCTTCTTATTATCGCTATTAAATAATATTGCAAAGTCAGGAGAAAACATCCCACCTCACAGGTGACATAGCAGAACCTACAGAATTTTTTGAGACCTGATCATATGAACTAATAGTAAAGTTATTGTAATCACAATGCTCTTAACATATAAAAGGAAAGGTTTACAGGAAGAAATATTTTTTTATTAGTACAAATTTTATATTTGAAAAAAGAAACGTGTTGGTTTGGAAGAGAAGCCCACCTTCAGGTCTGACACCAAAGCCTTTTACTGATCTTAAAGCGGCAGCTCTGAACAAATGCTCTTACATTACACCACTTTCTTCAGCAGAACTGGGAAAAAAAATGGCCCCTCTTTCTCAACACAGCTTATTACTCAGGAAAAAAAAAAGAATTAATTATATAGTTAAGAGTAATTATATCATGCATAAACAGCCAATGAACTTAAAAGAAAATCATGTAGTACTTTAACACTTAGAAACAGAAAAACTCCATCACATACAGGCTTATGCACCCTCACAACATTTCTTGCCCATCATTTTCTGTTACCTGCCCCACTCCCTCCCTCTCACTGCACCTTAAGAGTCCTTGGGTTTTCTTTCAGTGATGTATAATCCCTCCTTGCGGGTCTCCTTCTTACCCTTAGAATGAACTGCAATACACTGCACCTTGACACTAAGAAAGGTTTCCTGGACTTCAGCAATTTTTTCTCATTTTTTATTTACCCTCCTATTACTGTCTGGGTGGGTTTTTTCCACCTTAGATATCTATTTCATGCCAGTAGGAGAAAGGTAGAGATATGAAAGGTCCTTGGTGACTCTCAGATCTATTTTAAACACACACAAAAGTTCAACAAAATTGCTCTTAAGAATGCAAGTTCTCTTTCCAAGGCTTCCAAGCCTGTCTATTTCTGATAGCTATTCATGCTGTTAAGTCTGCATTTCCTGCCACGAGTTTTACCGCAGGCAAGCTGGTATTACTGAAAGATGACTGTGGTCTGTCACAGGATCATGAGGAAGATAAACTGTTCATTGTGGATAAGCCAAAAGTTTGAAAAACACCAAGAGGGAATATTTGGATTGTCTTTCATGCCAAATCTGTGAAGGCCATTAAGAAGGATATTGAGCTAACTCAAGTCTTTCAACATGTTGGATTGGAAGCTGGGAAAAGGAATTTTAGTTGCTTTATATGGCACTTATTTGTTCCTAGGTTAGAGGGTTCATTTTCATCAGATAGTTGCAACTTCTTCCAGTTACCTGTAGCTGTGGCATTCATTAATATTTGCCCATTTAACAGATTTCTGTGATCCTCAAAGATTGCTGCCAGGAAAAGTAATCATCTGATTTCAGGTTTTTGAATAGCTGAATAGCCTGCATTTTTGATACATCCTTCTCCTTGCCATTGATGGATTTATCATCAGATACAGGCTTCCCAGGTGTTGTCTTGCCTTCAGAAAGTTTCTTGACTTGGTGGTCGTCCTGGCTAACATCCATCTTCACATCGGATTTTAGGCTCTGGAAACAATAGTCACCAACCTGACAAAGGAAAACTGGCTCAGTGCTGTCAGGGTTTAACACCACCAAATTACCCTCTGGCAAAAACTGCTTCCTAGGAAGATCGTTTCCCTTCTCTAAGACAGGCAAAATAACCTTTGTGGGTTTTGAATGTCCATGGAGACCTAAAGGGACAGTAAGATAGTCTCCAAATGTATCCAGGGGCAATTCAGGAGAAGGGATGGGTGCTTGACCTGAATCTGGGACCACAACACCAGTTTGCCCAGGAAAAAGCTCACGGCCAGAGTGGTCACTGGAGGGCTGGGGCTCCTGCAAGTCACAAGGTAGCTCCCCAGCAGTGACAAGTGGCAGATGGCTGGAGTCGCTGGCTGATGGTGGTGACAGGCTGTCTGTGGTGATGTACTCCAAGGGACACTGCTGAGGAGACACGATACAGCTAAGAGCCTTTGGAGATTTCTGCTCTTCTATTCTCATGTTCATGCTATCCCCACAGGCTGGTGGGGCCAGTGAGGCTTCATTCTCATCCTCAAGGTGCAGCTTCTTTTCCTTCTGTTGTGGGAGCAGGAAGTGCTGTGGAGCACCTTCTCCTGGCTGCTTTTGCCTTTGTGGAGCCTGGGGACAGTCTTCCTTTGGGAGGGTCACATACTGAAGGGAAACTGATTTCTTACAGTCTCCCGCTGGGTCCGCTTCCAGGATCTGATGCATATTGGGCTGGGAGGACATCATTGGGCTATACAAGTATGGACCATTGAAAGCAAAGCAAGGGATTGCTGTCTGGGAAGCAATACTTGCATCAGCACTGTTTCTCCTTGAAACAGGAAAGGAATGACCAGCAATCTGTCTTGGGCAGACAACTGGGGCATGCTCTGGCTCATTTAGAGCATGGTATGAGTTCTGTAGGTCCAGTGTGACAGGAGAAACATCTGTCTTTTTAGGCTGCCCTTCAGGGGACTCTTCCAAAGTCTTCATCTGCCTGAATGCAGGAAAGTTAAAAGCTGCTCATGAGAAATGTTATTGTGGCAAACATTAAATATAAAACAAGCTTAGTTGAAACTACAAATAGAAAAACACTTTCTTAGTAAAGCAGGCTAACCTAGATAGACAAAAAAATTATCCTTTCCTCAAAAGCAACTTGTATAGGCTTTTTAGTGACAGAACATTTGATTATAACCTGCCGTGACTTAGGGAGCTCTTTGAAATTATCATCGACAGTGCTACTATAATGTGCTGTTCGCTCACCTGTCCACAACTTGAAGGAAGCTAGCCTGATCCATCTTGTCTGAAAAGCTGTATTTGTTGAAATCCAGCTGGCTGCTTGTTGGCCAGTTTCCTAAATGTACTTTCTGAAAATTAAAAAGCAGACATGACAAAAGAGCAGTGTCTTGCTGGCAGTGGAATCAAGAACCATACATTCCTCGTGGACAAAGAAAAGAAAATAGGAGAGACTACAGCATCTGGCAATAGGAATACAACTTCCTTAACATGACTAGAAGGTGTGTTCTGTTCTGCAGAAGATGGTTACTTCAGTCCCATGTTGCCTTACCACTGACGTAAGTACAAGTACTCAGTGAGCCAACTAGCAAACATGCCCTCCTAGACTTGTTATTTGTGAATAGGGAAGGACTCATGGGAGATGCGATGGTAGGGGCTGTCTTGGCCACAGTGATCATGACATGACTGAATTTAAAATTTTCAGGGTAATGAGAAAAAAGGGCAGTAGAGTTGCTACCCTGGGTTTTGAAAGAGCAAACTTTCAGGGAGCTACTTAAGAGTGTCCCCTGGGAATTCGGTCTAGAGGGCTTGGGAGTCCACAAATGCTGGTCAGTTTTTAAGAACCACCTTTTAAAAGCACAGGAGCAGGCAATTCCAGTGTATTGTAAGTCAATTAAGTGTGGCAGATGACCAGCCTGGCTGAATAGGGAATGAAGAAGGGCAAAAAGAAGCCAAACTTGCTCAAGAGCAAAAAGAAATTGTATGATTCTGGAAGCAAGGTCAGGCTCTATATGAAGACTGCAGAACTGGGGTTCATATGTGCAGGGAGAAGACAAAAAAGGCCAAAGCTCAATTAGAGTTGAAGCTGTCCAGTGTTGTATCAGACAACAAGAAGGGCTTTTTTAAGTACATTAATAGCAAGAGGAGGTCTAAAGAAAACATTAGACCAATACTTGCTGATGATGGGAACCTGATGAATAGGGATGAATAAAAAGCAGAGGCATTCAGTGTGGTTTTTACCTCAGTCTTTAATAATACTGATAAGACCTTGGGCTGCCCAGGCCTCTGAGTTGGAGGACCATGAGTGAGAGAACAATGATTTTCTGTTTGTGGACACTGAAGTTGTAAGGGAACAGCTGTATCAGCTAAATGTTCATGAGTCCATGGGGCCTGATGGGATTCATCCCAGAGTACTGAAGGAGCTGGTGGGTGTTACAGCAGGACCCCTCTTGATCACCTACCAAAATTCTTGGGAGGCTGGGGAGGTCCCTGCTGCCTGGAAGCTAGACAATGTTATTCCAGTTTACAAGAAGGGCATGAGGGAAGGCTCAAGAAAATACAGACCTATTAGTCTGACCTCAGTTCATGGGAAACTTATGAAGAAGATCCTACTGGCTGCTATCAAAAGGCATTTAAAGAGCAACACAATCATCAGGCACAGTCAACATGGGTTCACAAAGGGAAGTCCTTCTGCACCAGGGAAACAGAATTACTGAGATGTCTACAAAACTTGGAGTAAGGTAATTCAGTGCAGGGACTGAAACTTTCAAAACCATGAAACTAAGGCAGTGAGTGCTTGTGGATGGAGAAACAGCTAAGGAATAGGACATAAAGCTATTAAAGTGCTTCTTAGAGTGGGAAAAAATTTCCAGTTTTGACTGTAGAGATCAGGCAAAATAAACTAACTTGAGACTTTACTATAAGAATAAACCAGTTTGTCTTCTGGCACAACAGAACCCATGCCTTTGCTATCTATTTGAAAATTATGTATTAAACCAGGTCATTACAATGAAGGTCCATTTTACAGCAATGTAACAAATGTGCAGTGGTTAACAAACGTGTTAACTCCTTCACTCACACACAAATGTAGATACTGTAACTGCGCACTCACCTCACACAAAGGCCATGTTGTAAATTATACTCATTGGCTTTCCATGTATCTATAATTACTGTAACCCATCCTTTATGAACATAGAACAGAATCAACTATTATACAAAAATATGTCTATCTGTGTGTATGTGTTTATTGCAGTGGGTGAATTATTGAATTAGATATTCTTGCAAGATATATAGATATAAATATATTTTACCACAAAAATCTAGAGATGCCTCTACTACCCTTCCAGATGCTGGGGGTTTTTGGAAGGGAGGAAGAAGGGAGGAAGGTTCTACCTACACCGCTTTAACCAAATGCTGCCTTAGCATGTTCCTTGATTTCCAATAAGGAATGCTTGTCCTGGTAACATACAGGCATGTGGAAACATTTATACCAGAAAATCAGGCTCCTTAAAATAAAATTTTCTTTAATACAGCTACCACCCCATTCTAAAAAGCTCTGAATTAGTGTTGATTACTATTTGGAGATGAATGAAAGCACCAGCTGATGAAGTTTGCTAATGACACTAGCTAATGATTTCAGTCAGTTAATGACGCTAATTATTTCAGTCACTTAAAATGTTAAAGTACTGAAAATTTTCTACCTTGATTTTATAGCACAGCAATGCTGACAAACACAACACTAAAGAAGTCTCTAGTATAAATATAAGAACGCAGTTATGTTGAATATGACCAGAACTACTACTAAAAATAAGGCATAGACAAATAAAGATATTTGTTCATTGTGGACTAGGAAACAAGAAGAGCTCTTAAGATCATTTGAAGTCCTGAAAAAGAGAGAGAAATAATGAACACATCAAGGTACAGCTCCCTCTTACCCCCAGGTAGCTCTGGATCAGGAGACTCTTGCTGGGGTTTGGAATCTTTTCCTCCCACATTTTCTTCTTCCTGCAACAACACCACGGAGTTTTCAAGATTTGTTTCTCAGCGTGGCCGCAACCACAAAAGACTGCACCCTGCACACTGTGCTGCCCTGCACAGTGAGGCACCACGAAGGCCCTGACATGTCACCACCCAGTTCCCACCCTTGCACAGACACGCACAAGGCTGCCCGTTGCACACCAAGGGTTATCTCCACCCAGGGAAGATGGGGGACAAGAAGTGCCTCAGCCTTTTTGCCACCCACAGGGCCAACATGCTGCTAAATCTAGTCACAAGACAAGCCTACCTGAGGAAATACTTATAGCTGCAATAAGCAACTATTAGCAAAGTGATGATGAGAGCTGGGAGCATCACTGGGAGAACCACCGGTGGAAGAACTGAAACAGAGAAGAGGTTTTTCATTCTGGTCACTCTTCATGCAAGCAGATCAGGAAAATGTAGGTGGCGTGTCAACGGATAGGACCATGAGGCTTTCAAACTGTTGGGATACCCTCCAAAATAGGACAGATCAAACATGGCATGAACAGCTTACTGTCAGAAGGAGCTCCTCATCTCCTTTACTGATCCTTTTTTTATTTTTTACTGACATCAGAGCAAGCAGTTTATGCTAATAGAAAGACAGCTAGGTACCATGCTCCACCATGTAGAAGAGGCAGGTGTTCAGGCATCTTAGGTCTGCCCTACTTTGTACAGTCCGCAAGAGACAGGGTCTCAGAGATTCTTCGAAGAGATTTCCTCTGCTAATAGCCATAATGGATCATCAACAACATACCAATTTCTTCCTGAGACACTCATCAAAATTTACTTACTGTCTTACCACTAGAAGCTTCCTGAGGACAAATCATGTAAGATCATATCACTTTGGGCACAAGACCATATGATAGCAGACTTTCTGCCCCTAAAGGCCAGAAACAGCTGTATCTTTAAAGCAACCATATAGCCACTCATCAAATATAAAAGTCTGATGGCTTATATTCTGTCTTCTTGCAGTCTCAGGCTCTTCTGTCACTAATAGAAGAATGGAATACTAGAATCAGGAAACAAGAATGATCTTCTGGGCAGGATCTTTGCTTGATTATCCATGTGGAAAACTTCATGGCTGGTTGTACTCACCTTGTGAAAGGAAGTAGGAAAGAAGCTTAAAAGGTCATTTCTGCTCACTCCCTTCACGAGCATTGCTGCTGTGCTGCAAGGGTGCAGGTGGGACAGCTACCTTGTTAGGTGACCCCAGCTAGCTCGTGGCTGGACCTAACTTCAACCCAGCTAGAGAACGTATCTTTCTACAGAGGCATTTCAGCCATTAACAGTCCGCAAAACCCTACAGAAGGAGCCTGCATGAAAAGTACCATTCTCAGTCTCCCAGGTGAACTCCTCACTCCATTCACTCCAAGGCCCCTTATAATCCAGAGGCGTATTCACCCTTGCACGCATTTTCCCCCTATATGCTGTAGATGATGCCAGCATCTGCAGGGTGAGGATGAAGGGAGGTTCATCATTGCTGATAATTAACTTCTGGGGAGCCTGGGGAGAAGAAAGAAGCACAAACGATGAAGGTGAGAGGAACCATCTCTCCCATTTGCCCAGCAAAGAGAAATCCAGGACTGCTGCACTTTCTTAGAGTCACCTTGTCATATTGGTTGCTTTTCCAGTACTCAACTTCGTATCTCTGTTTTATGAAGCCATATCGCAACTTGTGTTTTATCCACCTCAGTTCGTACTCCCCGTTCTCCGTCACTGTTACTGACACATTTGTAGGCGGCAGCACCTTGACTGGAACACACGGAATGTCTCAGAGCACTTATCAACACACTGGCCCAGCACTCCCTTCCACCACCGTGGATAGCTTCCAGGGAATGAAAACAACATTGTTTTATGCAATGTAAGAAGTCTCAGCTTTTTAACACTTTTTAATTCTCTGCATCTTCATTTTCTAGTCAAATACAATAAACCACTAGACCATTAAGTAACAGAAAATCCATATCCATTAATATTGACGGCACTCCCTGTGTACAGACAAGCACTACAGCAATATTTGAAACATCTCTACCGCTCCAACACATTTCCAGAGATTTTCAGCTCTCTTGGAGCTACCACCTGATATTTTCACCCACTGCAGGAGTTCTCCCAGCTGTGCTTTGGGCAAAGCAGCACCAGTACCTCCAGATACACACAGATGGAGATGTTTCACCTGGAGCACCTCACTCAGCAGAAGAGTCCTACCTCAGCCGGTGCTCCAAGGGCCGCTGCACAAACAAAAGCTTCACTGGCTTCTTGAGAAATCACGTAGTGGCACACTCACCACAAACACCTCTCACCACTCCTCCCTGTCAGCAGGGACACCCATGAAGGTCAATCACAGAGAAGACAGCAGTGTGACCATTGCTCAGCAAGAAGCTCTGGGTCACAGCCCACATTTCTGCACAGCCGTTTCCACCGATGCCACCTTCCCCGCAGTAACGAGAGCCACCAAGGAGCTCCACACCTATGAGCCACTGCTCCCAGAGCTCTGACCTGACACAGCATCCAGTTCCTTTCTTCATCAGTCCCAGTCTCTCCCCCTTCCCACTCACTTTTCCTCACCACCGCTGTCCTCAGCCCCACTTGCCCAAACAGGCATCTCACTGAGAAGTGACCAGGAGAAGCAAGAAACAACACAGCAACTCACTGTTCTTGTAGCTTTCAATCAATTTCTCCTCCGTCTTGGCCCGAACAGACACATAGTACTGGCTCAGACCACTGGAGTTGCTAACACGGATCTCACAGCTCTGTACCACGTAGGGGACGTGGGGCAAAGCCTTCTCATCCACAGGAGAGCACTCCTCTTCTCTGAGGGGGGAAAAAGTGGTTGAGCTGAGATCAGAGGAATGGAACAGAGAAGAAACTCCACAGGAGAGGTGCAGGCACGCTGCCATGGGCAGAGCACATACACTGATGCCGGAGTGGCCCTGAAGAACAAGCCAAAGAGGACAGAAGTGGTCATCACTTTCTTCACTTCCCAGCTGCACGTCAGACGATCTGCACCGTTGAAGAGGCAGAAAAGGTTCCTGGGCTGAATGCCACCTTCGGAGAAGATGAGAGCAAGCTGAGCATCAGGAAAGGTCTTGCTTCTCAGCCAGTGCTTCCACCCTTGCACAGCCTCACTGCACCCCACGCTACCTTCAGGGGTCTCCCATGACACCTCCGTGCTCCAGTCGCTGAACTGCCCAGAGAAGCCACTGCCTCGCCCCGGTCTGGCTCGCACACGGGCAACATAGCTGCTTCCTGGGACAAGGTCCTCACGGCTGAGATGGCAACGCGTGGTGGTGGAGAGCAAGAGCGAGGCAGCCTTCTGTTGTTGGAGGAAAGGAGGGAGAGCAGGGAGGGAGGAAACTGGGGAGTTTGGAATATGCACACTTAAACATTTTATTTCAAAATAAGTGTATCCTCCTGGAACGGGAAGCAGCTTCAAATCTATTTTGCCCTTTTCCCACAGGCTCCCGTGAGAACGTGATTCATTTGGGAGGGATTCAGGGCAAAATCAATTCCAACTCAAAACCCAAGCGCAGCGCTTTCTGTTCATTGAAGAATAAATCTTTGCATTCCATTTCGCACAAATGGTATTTCACTGGGCAAGTCACTTGCAAACAGAAAGAGACCCACTTCTGCCTCACCCAAAACAACATTTGTTGCACCTCCTCATAGCACCCGAGAAGGGAAAGGCCGTTCATTTGCACAACCTTTACCACAGGCTTTACACATTCATTTGCACAACCAATCCAGGGCAGCTCAGCCCCTCTGCTCTTACCTCCCAGGACTCCCACTCCCGCTTGTAAGTGACTTCATAGTCCAGTGCCTTTCCCAGCCCTTGGATTCCATCAGCTGCTCTCCAGGTCAACAAGAAGCCTCCTGATCTCGTCAAGCTGACTGAGAGGTTTTGAGGTGGGAGGGTCTGAACTGAAAGGTGAAGGCACAACCCAGTAGATGAGATAGTGAGGACAGGGACGTGAAGAGGGGAAGAAAACAACTAGGTAAGCTTCCCAATTTCCAGAGTATTTTATCCTTGCCACACCAAGTCGCTCCTGCTTGAGTACCCCTTCCAGGTCCAGCTACTGCCAGAGACTTGCCCTCTCCCCTCCCTGTCCCATCCTCTCGGTGACAGTTTTCACAGTGGAAGTGGAATTCACTTCCTGACTGAACAACAAACACATTCTCAGAGATGCCTAATATTCATTGGAAAAGGAGAATCTGGTATGTAATCCTTACCATTTTGGAAAAGATCAACATTTAGTTCTGCTTGTAGCATCTTGTTAGGTTTGAAGCTGTAAATATTCTTTACCCCTATTGCCAAAATTTGTGTGGTGTTGCGACAAACCCAGTGCACATAGGAGTCTGGAGCTTCATGTACATCATTTTCTGCCTGGCGTTTGCAAAACATTTCCTGGTTTTCCCTGTGTATAGAGAAACGGATCTGTAAAGATCTGATTTGGAGACCTACAGTTAATGCAAATTTAAACTCCTGAAAACTATTCTATCCCATTCTGTTGTTATAATTTACTCAGGGACTTGTATCCTCTTCTCACTGTACCTACTAGTCCTGCTTTGCATCAGTTAATATGACAAACATTTCTAAGACCAGGATTTTTGTCAAATATCTTCCCATTTCAAAGTTGTGCAGCAGAGTGTTATATTTTGGTATTAGTCTATTTTTGTTAGTTTTTAGCCTAACTCTATGTAATTGCATATTTTTTATTATCGATTATTATGATGAAAAATAATGTCATGGAAATGCACTTTTTACTCAGAGCAAAAGGCAGTAAAGTTTCTGATGATTCTTAGCTTCTTCAAGACATTAATTTTGCAGTCCCAGAAAGACACTTAAAAAAATATATATCCATCTAAAATGTACTTCTGTATCCTTAGTAGTTCTTTTCTGCCAAGGGACCTTACGTATTCATTAAAGATTTCATCCAGAACGTTAATCATCCTTTTAGATAGCCTTTCTCCAAGCCAAGGAGCATCATGAAAATTAGAAACTATATTTTAAACTAGACAGGAGAAGATAAGCTTTGTGTGCTTGCAGTAGCATCCTGGGCTGCTAGAGAGATGTGTTGCTTCTTTCTGTATTTTGTTTGTGCTTATGGCTTCATGCCCAATATATTTTATTGTTCCAATTCAGATGAGAAATATCAAGTTGTGAATACCTAAGGCCAAATATTGTCTTCCAGGATAGGGTGGAGTCCCCTGGCCAACTACATGCCAGCAAGCATTATCCAGTATTATTGCTATTTTTAAAAATTGGGTGTTAGTAACGAAATCGGGCATATTCCTGAAGTATGGGTGGGTCTGACCATATATCAAAAGTCAGCTCAGGAGCTGTGAAGTCCTGAAGATATTGCTGTCCACTCACCAGCATTACCTTTTGGGTACCGTTTGGGATGTAGTCAACTATTCATCTGTGAGCTGGCCTTGTTTAGTCACTGGCCATTTTGATTTCAGCAGTGTAACTGTCCACACTTAATACCTGCTTGTCTAATTAGTTCCTTTCAGCCATGTTTCCTGGGTGATCCACACACTCCATCATGTAACAATGTGCCAGAGAACCCTCCAAAGATCCAAGTAGTTTTAGATCATCTTTTCCCAGAAGTATTAGCTCCAAGGTCCTGTTTCAAAGACCTTTCACTGATTTTGGCTGCTTTTACGTCTATTAATTCTCCCTTCTTTACAATAAAATGAGGAGTTCTTTCTCTTTCTTTTCTTTCCTGTATCCCCGGACTAATTAATTTTTTTCTCAGCTTTCCATCTTTGTCTTCCTCTCTTCCATGACTATTCCTCCTTCTCTGTCCTTTCTTATCCTCACAAACAATCCAGTCTGGTGATTCAGTTCCCTTTTCATAAGGAAACAGATGTAACAGAGAGATACTGTTATAAACAGACCAGTATCTCTGGGAGGAAAAGTGGTAGCACAGATGAACTTACCAGTCTTCTCTATCTCACAAACACACAGTCTACACATGTTTCTCAGGAGTGATAAAAACGATACTGTCAGTGGTGCTCCTTAATGGGCAAAATAACGGGGGGAATGTATCATCCCTTTGAGATTATAAACAACAGTCAGGCTCACACTTGTTCTGACAACACTTTCTCCATCCCATTAGCAGCAACCTATATGCCCCATTTTATTTCATATCTATGATTCCACAACAAAATAACAGGAAAATAAATGTAAACGTGATAAAAATAACTCCACTAGCACACTCTATTAATTCTTCCCTTCCTACAAGAGACCTCAGAAGCAGGCACAACTTTTACTTTAACCCAGTGGCAGAACGAGGTGGCCGTGCTTTCTGAACACCTGACTGCTGGTCCCTGGGATTCCAAGTTGTGGCCAATTTCCCTTTGGACTTTTATCCAGCACAGCACATATCAGGTACTTACATCATAATGTCATCCCTTTGATAAAGAGTCATACCAACGAGCGCATGAGCCTCTGAATGCTCCATCCATGTGCAGGTCACCTGTGAGTTGTAGTCATTGTAGCAGCTCAAGCTTTTCATAGGGATACTCTCTGAGAAAGGAATTCAAGCAAAAAACCACATAGTGATTAGAAATAGTGAGATATATCAGGAGGTACAGTGATTCTGCCAGCAGAACAGGGAAGGCACTGTTAACAATGTTCTCCTCATGGCACCAGAAAATTACTTTTCTTGAAAATATGTAGTTATGGCCCTCCTGTGCATTTCCACGATACACAAGTGCCCAAACCAAGCTACAACAATGAAGTGAGACTTTTGTGCCTGCAAGGCACATAATTCTAGCCAAGGTATCAATTCTCAAGCACTGATAGTTTCCAGGGATTAGTAGATACCTTGGTCAGCAGGCATATGGTGATCATCTCACCTTTGTGTGCTGCTGTATGGGACTTCTTTGCCACTAACCTCCTAGTAAAGGTTATGACAGTGGAAAGGTATATTTAGGAGTGAGATGCTCTGGGAAGAATCTTGTTATGACTCAGAAGAATGCCCGAACTAATTTGTTGGAATTAGATTTATGACCCAGAAATGGCCAGACCTCTCATCAGGGACAACTTTTTTTTTTTTTAACCTCACAACTGTGACGTGGGAAAATACATGCTGATCCTGGTACATACACTACAAAGCAAGTTGCTTCCTTCTCTTTTTTCATTTTCTCTGAAGGTAATATCTGTGCTGCAGGATTGGGATATGACCTTCAGACGACAGAGATGACTGTGCAAACATGAGTGTGCTCTCTCTAATTTTTCTTGATGAGCACTACTATCAGCTTGTTTGAGGGGGCTTTTCACAGGTAAAAAACACCAGAAAATTATCATGGTGCCTTAGCTAGCAAATATAACAGGGACCTTACTTTGATCTTCTACTGGAAAATCAGCGCAAAGTCAGTTCTACAGAGTTCCTTGCATAACCAGAAAATAGAGCATCCTGCATAGAAAGGGATGGTCTGAAGGTAAGCTAAGGCTCAAAATGTGAAGAGATCAGTCCGACCTACACTGTAATACATTTTCCTGCAGAGATCTCAAAGCAAGATGTCCTGCAGCTGACACTGGGCCAGGCAGCATAACTGCCCCAGCTACCACAGACATCAGGCATTGGCATCTGTCTTGGAAAAGGTAGATGTCCGTGAGGCACACCTTCTGACAGCTCTCTTACTGTGGTATGTTTAGGATGGCTACAGGAGCTACTTGTCTCTGCTCCTGTCCACTACCATCTGCATCATGTCTTGATGCAGACATGCTGCACTGGGTGATCCAAGGAGATACTTCCCATTCCCAGCTCTGATAAATCAAATTAGGGGGAGGGGAGGGGAGGAAGGGAAGGGAAGGGAAGGGAAGGGAAGGGAAGGGAAGGGAAGGGAAGGGAAGGGAAGGGAAGGGAAGGGAAGGGAAGGGAAGGGAAGGGAAGGGAAGGGAAGGGAAGGGAAGGGAAGGGAAGGGAAGGGAAGGGAAGGGAAGGGAAGGGAAGGGAAGGGAAGGGAAGGGAAGGGAAGGGAAGGGAAGGGAAGGGAAGGGAAGGGAAGGGAAGGGAAGGGAAGGGAAGGGAAGGGAAGGGAAGGGAAGGGAAGGGAAGGGAAGGGAAGGGAAGGGAAGAAAGAAAAGGAGCTGTCATTGCATCAGAAGAGGAAAGAGATTAAACTCAGAAACACAAGCAATGGATATGGCAGAGGGTCTTTTTTATCTGTCAGCAATTCCACAAGAGGAAAATCAGGGCATTTGGAAGCTGTTGTTGGTAGCCCCCCCCTCCTTGTGTCTGTCCACTTGTCTCTGCTCCTGTCCACTACCGTCTGCATCATGCAGCCTGTCATTTTCCTGTTTCTACTAACTATCACGCCCTATTCCTCCTTCCTATTCACTCATTAACCAGTCAGCTTGTTCTTCTCATCCATTTGTCCAGTATTTCACTTGTCCATACCACCAACATACAACTGATTCGTCTGCACATGCTTCTGCTACACACTGATTGTGATCAAGATGTCTGTTCTCCTACAGCATAGAAGATGGTGGCAGAAGGAAGCAGAAAAGCAAGCAGAAAATGAGGAAGAGCATTAGCTGAAAGAAGATGACAGACACAAAAAGAAAGGCAATAACGGAAGGATAAAAGAGAACATAGATTTGAAACTCACCTCGAATGGCTTGGACACTGAAGACCAAATACAGATTCAGCAGAAGGGTTAAAATCTCTTTCATGTTCATACAGTTCTTTGCACGCAAGCTTGATTCTAATTCAGACAACAATTGTTTTCATTGCCCACTGGCTACTCTCTTGCTCTGCTTAGGTGGAGCTTCTCGTTTTCATTTCCTATAAAAAGAAGTAAAACTGAATTAGGGAACTTCTTTAGGCTTTGTGTTGGCCTGCTATTCAGAAAGAACATCTACCAAATATTTATTGTAGGACAAAATCCATGTCTTCTTATTGTGTGAGCTTGCGATATGAGCAAAGAATGAAGAAGTAAACGCACATTTCCAAGGGAGTGCAGGGATTCTTCCAGCTGAGTAGCAACAAGAAACAATCCTAATCTGTGAAGATAACTCAGCCTTCAAATTCATTCAACCTTCTGCTCTTCATGCTCAAAGCCTTCCTAATGAATGGCAATAGTGTTCTGTTTTCACCTTTCCTTAAAACTATGATCTCCAACCCAGCAGCTCCTGGGAGCTACAGGCGTTGAATTTCTATATTCATTCACTTTCAGATTTCTCTTCAATGTGCTGCTTCACCAGATGCTCCCCAAACAAGTTGCAAATTGTAGAAATAATACTAGAGAAACTATTTCTTTTTGTGTGTGTGTGATTGCTGAAAATGAGAGTAGATTGAGTGGTTCAAAGACCATGGACCACATTGTTCAATACTGGTATTCAAGTCCTTTTGACCATCTCTCATTGCCCTCTCAAAAGTATAATAAATTCACCTACTCAAGTATGTTACAGAGCTGAGACTCTTTTCTACTTTAGGGGAGCATGGAAAAAACTTTTCAATTCCTACTGACTTTCAGATTTCTGAACACTTCCTTATACCAGAAAGAGCTGGCTGAGCCCCTGAATAAACATTTCAGTTAAGGAACACCTTAATGACTCACAAACCTTTGTATGAAGGCAGACTGTGCCATTTTGTTTTCCCCAAAGAGAAAGAAGTTTCCTTACCTGGATCCAGAGCTGTCTGTGAGGCAAATGACTTCAACTTGATGGGTGACCCTCCCTGTCCAGCCTCCCCCCACAGCATCAGAAACCACTGATACAAAACCCAGCAAAACCACACTTCCCTAGAGCTGGAGACAGAAGATATAAAACAAACACAGGATTTTCTTGGCGAGCAAGTCTTCAGAATAACTGCTATATCTTTTATGCACCCCAAATGGCACTTTCAAAGATGATAACCGCGCCCTTTCAAGGAAAGTCTGTGTAATTGCCTGTGAAATAGGAAGTCTGTACTTCCTATATTAGCCTCCAAAGCACCCACTTAGATGGGACTGGTTAACTGGGAAGACAGGAAAGAAGTTTGTCATTGCCAGTCTGCAGTGTTAACAATTACCAGATCATGCGACTAATGTATTTTCAGAAAAAAGAGGACTGACTGCAGCAGAAGTGAGAAAGACTAAGACAGACTTCTGTTTTTTACTCCAGTGATGTTTCTTGATTTACTCTAGGCTAGGCAATCTTCAAGGCAGGGATCATTTTGTACTTTATGTTTATTTGCACATATATGGGGGGCGGGGACAGACACAGGGGATGGGGGACAGACAGCGGGAGAACTACCTTTACCTGTGTAATCCTTTCAGTGGTATTCTAAAAAGTAAGTTTTATCTATTCAACAACAATTAATAATACATTATGAGTATTATAGTACATAGAGGGGGAAAAAAAGAAAACTGGTGGGAAGAGTTGATCTGAAATTATCCTACATCCAAGGCAGGTCACTGTTTTAAATCCAGCTTTAAAGCTTAACACAGTAGCCATCATTAGTAAGATCTATAGGAAAGTTAAGTAGCCATAAGGGAAAGACAAATTCAAGGTCTGCAGTCTCAGGAGTAAACTACAGGGGACTAAGATGAGTCCCCAGATACAGAATGTAACTGCCAGAGTCTGTCTGTCCTACACTGCTACTACACCTTCTCTAAATCCCTATAGTACTGACCTAAACCACAGGTAGCACAGTTGGGCTCTTACAAGAACCGCATCAATATACAAGGAACAAAATGTAGCTTATGAATAAGGGAAATGTGGAGAGCAAGCAGGAGAATATGAAAGTATCTGAAGAAATTGTGTGGGACAAATCATTGGGACTATCAGGAGGTGTGCATATCAAGCCTGCAGATGAGGGCAATATGCAGCTTTGCTGGATGGTCAGAATTTACTTTGCATTAAAGTATATGGGCAGAAAAGAATTCTCCTGCTTTGATTTCCAGAGGGCAGTAAGTTTATGTATCTTCTCCCCCTACCCTTAGAAAAGAGGTTTCTTGTTTCCCAGCAGACATTTTCCCTCCCTTGCTCACGCAAACAGCTCCTCCATCTTCAGACTGGCTGAGCTGCTGGTTACATACCTCATGGGATCTGGCAGTCAGCGAAAATCTTCAGATGTTATTTGCTCAGCTGAACTCCAGGAACAGGTAATGAGTAATCCTGCACACCAGGATCCTGCACACCAGAAGCTTTGCAGGCCGTGCATGCCACTTTTAGGTTTCAAATTTACAATGCACTCTCTAACATAGGACAAGGGGTCAGAATACCAACATTATCATTGCATATTGCTTCATCTCCTTCCCAAACTGCATTGCTACAATGACTTAGAAGTGGGAAGTTACATTTTGTAACATTTTAGTAAAACGACATCAACTAAAACCTTCCATAGTTGCGAAAAAGGAACACATAAAGTGTGTCTCTTCTGAATAAATGTTATCTACCTCTGCAATGTAATATGCATGGATTCTTCAGGTACCTGGACAGCAGATATGGCCTGTAGCACATCTTACAACTCTTTGGAGAGTGCATTTTTTCATACAAGTCTGCACAGGACTGGTATACTGCTAGAACTATGCACTTGAAGTGTCAAGGAAGAAATGATTTATGCATCCCAATATAGCAAACTATATGCTTATCTCTAAATATAAACCCTTTCCTTTATTTCCAATATACTTCTATGCATAAATGCAGGGCTACAAATAATAGAATATTATAGCTTATCTATATAAATAAGTTTATGTATACATAGCAGGAAGAAAAAAAAGTTTAAAGGGTAAGTCACCTTAAAAACTTTTGTTGCTGTTGAAGATCTTGTTACCTGACAGCATTACAGGTAACATCTAGGAAAAAGAGAAAACATTATTTTGCCAGTTTTGGGAGGGGCAGGTTAGTTATTCTTGTTAGTTAACTGTTTATTAGTACCTTCAGATGCTTGCTAATCTTCCCTTTTGCCTGTACAAATTTTAGCAGCAGGTCAAGGACAAAGATTTTTTTGAATGAGGAATTGTAGTTTAATGCCACAGAGACTAACAGCTGAATCCAAAGCATGATGTCTGAAAACTCTTCTAATTTTTTTTTTTTCTGGTTACATTTATACTTGGTGGCATCTTTTTAACACCATAACCACATGGTGGTTTTAAAATACAGTATTTTAGATATCAAACAATTTATGTAAAATATACATAACTGGTAATTTCTACAAGCTGCAGTAAATTTGTTCAAGAAGAAAATATTTTAATTGCATGATCATTAAATAAACTATTGCAAGACATGCTTTTCTTCAATAATGAATTCCGCCTTAAGGAAAGCTGAATAGGTAATATTCAAACTCTTCTTCAAAATTATCTCACTTTCACAAAAAAAAAAAAAAGAAAAGCACAGAATTATTTCATTCTCCCCCCCCGAAAAACCTTTTGAATAGAAACTGATAAAATAAACTCATTTGCAACTTTATTTCTTGAAGAATATGATACAGTAATTTTTTATTAGTTCTATCTTGCAATGAGGTATCAGAAAGCAGAAGATAGAGAAGAAATTGCTGTTTGAATAGGCATCATACACATTTTCCTAGAATGCAGAAATAAGTAGTCTGTACAACTACAAAAATATCTATGAGGAACACCATAGGTGTACTAGGTTCAATTCACAGAATTCAAAATATTGGTCAGTGAAAAGAAGAAAGCAAAGGTGGCCTGCAATTTCTTCATGGAAACATGAAAAAGTTTTCTTGGTGCTTCCAGAACAAACTCTGAATGCCCAGCCAGATGCAAATGTGACAGAAATAATTACGCATTCATAAGCACTGGCACACAAGCCTTCATATCAGCAAGTGACAAGAAAATTATGGCAGTCTAGGACAAAAGCTTATGAAGACAAATAATTAGCTCTGGGAGTAAGAATAGAGATTAGAGCAGGTCTTGGGGCTCAGGGCACTAAACCTCTACTGCAGGCTAACACTGACTTACTTTGTGAATATGGACAGTAATTTTATTTCTCTGTTCTTCACTTTCTCTGGTCTCTGTGTACATTTCTATTACAGAGCAATGCCAAAATGCTGAAGAAGCTAACTAAGTACAGATTTTACATTGAAAAGTAATATATTACTAAAAATTACTCTTTTCAAGCTTACTTCAAAGGCTTGTTCAAGGAAACTGTCTGCAGAGAGGGATTACGGAAGGACTGTATAGCTACCTATGGGAACATCTCTATACAGCACTTATGTTGCTCCTACTGTTTGCGTAGCACCTATTGCTGGACTAGTGCTGTAGACACCCAAGTCATCTTTGTGAGTGATGTGCAACTTCCAAGGGAAGAAACGCTGCTCAGAGGGCCTTCTCCTGCTCTGAGACACCATCAGTTCAACATCCTGATCAGAGAGCAACCGGATCAGATCACCGTCAAGGTCCCGGTAATTCAAAACAATGTCATCTTGGTCAAACTCACGCCTGTTAGAAAAGAAATTGATTGATCCCCAGAAATCAAGGAATGCCTAGGATGTTCTGCATTCTGAACAATATACTGGCAATATAATTCACTCTGCTAAAAGCCACACAAAGCCTTGGCTGTCCTGGCATTCTTGATACCACTAGTACTAGAAATCATACAGCCTCATTCATGCTTTGTTGTGTCTAAGCTAAGAAATCTGTCAGAACCAAGAACCACTTCCAGTGACATCACATGCATGGCACAGTTAATCTGTGAGTTTGATAAAATTCCCATACAGAGGAGCTGACAGTTGTTACTACCCACTTTTGGCTGTTTATGGCTGCTATTTTGAGGGGAGGACAGGTTAAGGAATGGAAGAATATTAGCACAGGTGTTCTGTTACTAATATTTGATATTCTAATGTTTTGGTGTTCAACACTAGATTAATCTCATTTAATACTGCTTTAACAGGTATTAGAAGGCAATGTCCTGCATCCTGAAGAAGTATATTAGACAAAAGATCCTTGTATGGGAGTATGGCTCTGAACTTAGAACAAGAAATGGAAACTTTTACCCAGCATAATCAAAGTGTGTGGCATTCCATACTTACTGACAACCCCAAGACAAACTAGTATCTGCACAGGTGGCCCTGTGACAAGTCAAAGTACAACTTCTTCAGGACACTTGAAAAGTATTTCCCAAGTAGAATGTGGAAAATCTAGGACTGAAAGGAACTTGACAAATCTTTAAATGATATATAACTACTTGCATTGTACCTCATCAATTCCATGAGATCTTTGAATGGTGGAATGCTGCTTAGATCCTCTTCCACTGAGATATCCCTGTAACAAGAACAAATCTTACCATTACATATCATGAAAAGAGAATTGTCAGCATTTCTTCAGTAGTAAACTGGAAGACTGTATTATTACCTGATAGTGGTCACAGTCTCATCATGGTAATAACAGCGAACTTTATTAACTGTGTCTTCCTGCTGTGGTAAATCTTTTATGATCTTCACAAAAGCACATGGGAAAATCCCAGTGGCATCATCAGCTGTTCCCTGGAATGACAGGAAGTGTTAGAATGAAGGATATCATGCCTTTTTGGCCACATACGGTAAGTTCTGGAATTCAATTAATTTCCATGGAATCAACAGTAAGAATTTTTCTACTATGATCAAGAAAAGAAAGGCTATGGAAGCGACCTGATGGCATCCCTACAAAAAGATTGTACAATTGCGTAGTCAAATACAAGTTGGGGGAGTGAAACTGTGTGTAAAAAATACAGTCAGATGGTTACCAAGGAAGGCTGTGGTGTTTGAGCAAGCAGAGATATCGTATCAGCAAATACACAGTATGTTCTCCTCATCCTTTTTCAGAAATATCCTTGCTGCATTGCCTGAATTCTCTTTAATCAGGCTGACCTGTGTTGTGGTATGAAGCAACTCACCCTGAGGCAAGAAACCAATTAAATGCTGAAACGGAGTTTCCATCTCCATTCTGTGGTCTTTTTGTGTTCTAATCTCTTCCAAAGAATTTTGAAACATTTCAGCAGAAGCAATTGCAAATGAAAACTGAAGTCTAGAGGGCATAAAATTTGTAAGCTAAAAACCATCAAGGAAAGAAACAATTTCAAACTTGGAGTCAAGGATTTATTCTCAACAGTAAGACCTGATTATGATACAGTTTCTCCTTGAAAGGAGGAGACAGGTCCCAAGGACTAGGAAAACCCTTTATGCTAATGCATTTCAGGGTATGCTAATAATTCAGTACTGCTATTGCAGTCTTACCTCCAACCAGTCTTTGTTTACCCTGCTGAGTAGATAGATCAAGTCTCCCTTCTTGAAGCTGAGTTCCAGTTTATTGGTTCCAGAAAAATCAAACAGTGCCTACGGAAAGTAATAACACTGAAATTATTAATTCACAGAATTATGAAAGTGGATCTTTCCTTCTGTTCTGTTCTTGAGGTGAGAGCATATATCAGCACAATAGTATGCACTTTGTCATCACAGATGTATTTCTGGAGTAAGGTCATATATATGACTGTAGTCTGCAGCTCTCACAATTTCTTCTACTCAGCACACACTAAAATGCTTTGAAGAAGTACTGAAAGCACTGGGATAAACTTGGCTCTCAGAAAGATACATGCTAGGATTCTTAAGTGACGGTACACTGAGCACCAGCGAAATAAAGAAGTTGAAAACACTTAAGAGCAAGTAAGTCAACAGAGCAGAAGACACTTGACAGCTTGAAAACTTGAAATCCTGAGAACTGAAAAAATATGTATTATTTCTGATTGTAGCTTTACAGCTTTCAGATTTGCTGCAAAGTATCACAGCCTCTAAAAACTGCAGAAGTAGTGTGTCCTAATTTGAGGGTAACTGTCACTTTCACATCTAGCTTTCAGGCCTGTATGCTGAACTGAGAGATTTGGGGAAGTCTGGGAAATTGATTTGTAGTTAAAATGCGACCTAGATGCCCCCTTCAGGTGAACAAAAAAGGAGGTAAGCACATGCTACCACCCTAACAAGCTGCTCTTGAATAACTGAAGTGGCCTAGTTATCAAAAATGTACAACTCCCTCATTGTCCTTAGAGAACACGGTAGCCATTTAAATGCTCTCAGAGGACCACAAATGAAAAGGTGTTCTTTATTCTGTGTTGCGATGGTTCTTCTGGTCTTGTTAATGCCAAGTTCTCCTAATAAAAAATAAAGACAATGACTACTGATGTGCTAGTAGTTCATATGTCTACTTAACAGTTTTTTCAAAGGCCTTTTTTCATCTATTGAAGTTTTCATAATTATATTCAATATTAATAAATTAATAGATAAAACCCAAGAGATATGACTGATCTAAGACCTGCCATACTTAGTGTAAAAAATAAAAACAAAAAACCTCAAAACTTGCTTTATTTTTTAATCTTACATGGCAAAGTCACATGTTCCAGGAAGAAAGACCATGCTCAGACAAGCAGTTCCATGTGCTTAATACCAAAACAATGCACAGCAAAAGACAAGAGTATAGGCACTTTTCAGTAGAACGCTTACGTTACAGAAAATAGTAAGATGCCTTACCTGCAAAGCTTTAAAACATATTCTGAAGTCAATGACATTGAAGCTTGTACTTGTTTTAAATTTAATCTATGGGTATCACTATGTAAATGTGGACCATTTGGCAGTAAGCTGCACATGTCTCTCAGTTTTGAACCTCCTTCCATTCTGAGTTCACAATGGACCTTCTTATTACTCAAGAAAGGAGGAACAGAACACTTCTTTCCATCCTTTGTTTCATTCCCTGTTGTGAAAATCAACTGCTTTCCCATGCCAGTTTTGCTTTTCCTCCTTTCCCCAAGCTCTAACTGGAAAAGATGACCTGATCAATGAGATACCAAAGTAAAACAGTCTTTAATCTCCTGTCCTATGACAGCTTGTGCAGAGTACTCACCTCTGCCCGTGGAGTTGCTGTGCGGTCAAAAATAGGCACTTGAGGTGAAATGCTTTTACTGCAAAGAAAGGAGACAACAGG
Organism: Falco cherrug; assembly: GCF_023634085.1. Lineage (NCBI taxonomy): Eukaryota > Metazoa > Chordata > Aves > Falconiformes > Falconidae > Falco > Falco cherrug. The sequence continues at coordinate 34,325,887 of NC_073701.1, read as the reverse complement.
GAGGACAATATGTCCTTCTAGTCATCAAAAATACTACATGATCAGTAGTACAATGTCTGCATTTTCATTACTTAAGAGGCAGGCAAGCCATAGATCACTGAAGAAACTGCATGAGAATCTGTGTTCAACCCTGAAGTAAATAAATATGGATGTTACAACATTGCCCTAGTCCTCTCAGTTTCAGTGCAGAGCAGCAGCCATCTGATGATGTCTGCTGCTGAGAACAGATGGAATTTTCAATACAGACAGTATTCTGGACCTCCCTTCCACAGCACTGCTCAGCTCCCCCACTCTGCCTTCTGGGCATCCCTGTTTCTAGCATTTATGGCGTTCAGTTCAAACTCTGCCATCATACACACATCCAGGAATGCACACACACATGCAGCTTTTGCACTGTTTGAGGTAAGTGAAAAGGAGGCAGGTCCATCTTTGCTTTGTTGAAAGGAGAATTAATTTGTCTGAAGGGTAATGAAGTATGGTGTCTATTTAGTAGTTTTCCAAAGGGGTGTCAATGCTACTGTGTAGGACAGGTCCCTGTTTAGACAAAGAACAGGAACAAATGAAGTATTCAGTTTCATTTAGTGTCTGAACCAGTTCTCACTGAATTCAGTGCCAGAACTCACATTGATCTCAGTGGTGCAAGCCTATGTCCTTAAGCTTGGCCTGTATATTCTGCGCATGATAACAGATACTACCATTAAAGAATTATCAACAGATACATCTGAGCAGCATTTTTCTAAAAGCAAGCTATACTCTTATTTTGGAATTTTCCTTTACTGTGAGTATCACATTCACTTTAAAAATTTGTGATTACTGAAGAAATACCCTCTGTTCACTCTGTGACAAAGATCCTCATATTAGGACTTCATGGATTCACTTGGGAAACACAGCGGTGATCCTCATCTCTCTCTCCCCCCAAATCTGGACAGCATCTCTTACATCCAGCAATGCTGAAAAAACATGTCAATCACTCACACTCGGCGTGTCCGTGGGCGAAGACGTCTCAGTCTGTGAGGTACCTGTTCACTGTCAAAGGTTGAGTGGTAGAAGAACAGCCGTACCTCTTCATCCATCAACACCCAAATGGGTAGGCAGAGCAGGTTCTGTGCCGAAAGCAAGCAGGAAGCAGAGCAGAACAGTGGGAGAGACCAATTCTCTATTTATTTACATGTAACCAATATGCATCTCTGACCTACAGGATCATGAAAGATATTCATCACTGCCAGAAATCTCCCTCCTCTCCCTTCTCGCTCAGCAGGACACAGCTGAACAGTTCTCTTGTTTACTCCTGGAACTGGCCAATGTATTGCTTCACTCTTTTTGGGCCTGATTTACTGCAGAATGAGTAAATTGTTCTTTTTGTTTCACTTCAGAACATGAATGACTGTAGAAAAAAGACAAGCTTAAGTATTGGAAGTCTTGGCCAGTGCTTCAGAGTTTTACTGATTTAAAGTTAGGTCTTCGGTTAACCTGCACACAAAGAATTTCTTTCCTTGATGTTACTGGCTGTGTCTTCACTGCAGAGCAAGTATACCCAGAAGCCCACCCCACTCTCCTAGTCCCTTAAGTGCAAGTACCAACTCCACATTCACACAACATCTGGAGATTCACCATTTCCTCATGCATCTTGGGTTGGTGTTTTTTTAAAGATATCTATCTATATATGAAGGCAAAGAGTAAGCCTTTATGAACTGTGTACTCCAGCAGATCCTACAGTCTGAACGATCTGGACTGCAGGTTGTCCCACAGTGTGGAAACTGCGTCTTTCAGAAAAAGAATACAGAGAGAAGCCGATACCTAAGACTTCAACAGTACGGTCTCTCTTAGCTGATTTCAAGGGGTAAGTATCTGCAGTGCTCAGTGCAATCTCTACCTTAAAATTAACTTTTACCTTCATGTAGACATTTAGGATAGGAATCCTGTTCTCAGCAATTTCCTTTTTGGCCCCAACATAAACTTTTCCTGGAAAATATAAAAATTGTGACAGTTACTGAAGAAAAAAAAAAAAAAAGGCTGTCAGAGAAATCAAGCAGTCCGGAAAAAGTAAGATCTCCAAGAAAATACATATTTCCTAAAGGATTTTAGGTTTCTAAATGAACATTACCACAAGTGGAGGGATTGCCAATGGAACTTGACTTCTCCAGCATCCACAGCTGGGAACTAGTTCCTTGTCACAACTGCATCCCTATGATGCACGCCTTAGGACAGCCTGAGGCTGAGAAAACTGCTAACCATGCACAGATTTGGTACTGACAGCTTACCTGGCAATATGGGGAGTGTGCAGGTAAAAGGGCTATTTTTGCTCTCTGCCCCATATCTCTCCTCTAGTTTGGCATGCAGGGCATAGAACTGACGATAGCGTCGGAAAATCAGGTATCTGCCACCACCTTTAACCTTTACTTCAATGACAAACATCTGAAACAGAGAAGGGGGATTCAGGCTGATGTTCATACTTATAAACACCTACCAAATGAAAGTGACACATACAATAGGAACATAAGATCAGTGCTCTGGTAGTGGGAATATTGTCTTAGGGGCAGAGTGGAAAGAAGGCCTTCAGTTAAGCATCTGCAGACTCGGGTACTAGAAAACAAGTTAGCACAAGACAGTGTCGGTCCAGCCTTCCCATGCGTCATGTCCTGTGGCTGCTTTATATTTCATAATCTTAAAAGGAAACCTGAAATGACTAGATGCTACTTTATGCTTACACAACATCCCTCAGTGAAAAAAAAAAAACCCCACCATACTAGCGAGGTAAATGCAAATATTTCACAGTAGGATGCTTTGGACATCTAAATCTATAGACAGACACCTAAATGAATTGCTTTTCAGAGTTGAAGGCATTCATACTTCTTTTTGACTTTAAAGTACAGACTTTCAGAAATTACGGCCTGACCTCTTCCAACCACTATCTTATTTCTTGTTTCTTCCCAAAATTGCTTTGCTCTAAAGGAGCCCACAATTTCCATGCACTGACCTCTGAGTCACATTGCAGCCAGATCTTTCAGCAAACATAAAGACAGAGCAACCAAACATCACTATACTCCAGAGTATCCCAGCTTCATCTGGGATAGAGTTAATGTTCTTCCTAGTAGCTGGTACAGCGCTGTGTTTTGGATTTAGTATGAGAATAATGTCAATAACAAGCTGATGGTTTAGTTGTTACTAAGCAGGGCTTACCCTAAGACAAGGACTTTTCACTTCCCCATGCTCTGACAGTGAGGAGGTGCACAAGAAACTGGGAGGGAGTAGAGCCAGGACAGCAGACCTGAGCTAGCCAAAGGGATATTCCATACCACAGAATGCCAAGCTGAGTATATAAACTGGGGACAGTTGGCCAGGAGTCACCATGTGCTGCTCAGGGACTGGCTGGGCATCGATCAGCGGGTGGTGAGCGATTGTATTGTGCATCACTTGGGTTTTATTCCTCTCTCTCTCTGTTACCTCCCGTTTCATTACTATTATTAGTAGCAGTGGTAGTAATAGTGGTATATGTTACTCTATTTCAATTACTAAACTGTTCTTATCTCAACCTACAAGTTTTACCTTTCTCTGATTCTTCTTCCCATCCTACAGGGCGGCAGGGGGGAGTACGTGAGCAAGCTGCTGTGTGGTACTTCGTTGCTGGTTGGGGTCAAACCACAACAGAGTAAAACCTGCATACTGCAGTGGGAAGGTTTTATAAGCAATGTCTCCAGCAAAAGCAGCATACTGAGTCAGACTGAGCTGGTCGTATCCAAAACCACTCTTCAGAAAACCTCATACTGCTTTTCCCTACTCTTCTATTCCTGTGTGCTCTTTCATGACTTATTAATATGCTACCTTCTGTGGAGATGGAGATGCTAACTTGCCAGTACCATGGAATAAGGAAGACAAGACCCTGCCCTTCTACCTTCTTTGCATTCCTTTCCCACTATCTTCACCAAAGGTACAGCACTTAACAGGAAATAGATCAGAAATCAGCTAAGAATTTAGAAAACAAGCAATGTTAGAGGATACCTCTGTCACATTTCACCCAGACAGTACATTTTTAGACTAAATCTGTGATAGACTAACCACCATTCCAGAAAAAGGAAGCACTGGAAAGTTCTCCACGCAGAATTCTTCATGCCAAAAAGCAGCTACCCAAGATTAACTGCATTTTGTTTCCCAAAACCAAACTAATCAAAGATAAGGGCATATAGAGACAGGATAGATCTCGCTTCTTACATAATAATTAGTAAAGCCTTTCTTCTCTTCAATATCTGCAATGTTTGCTGAAACAGGTACATCATCTGGAAGCTGGTCAAAATCACTGTGAAGCAAGAACAAAAGGTTTAGGTTACTCATACCAGCATTAGCCTTTGGAGGTCTCTATGCCATACAGAACAAAGACAGTTAGGCAAATCACATCATCTACTGTCAAAACTAAAAAGTTAGAAACTCGTGATGTCGTTCTTTTCCTCCAGATGTCTGATCTTGAGATGTCAAGTTTCTAGAAGTTCAGCACAAGTCAGTGACCTTTGTGAAGATTCAGCAAGCCTGAAAAACATCCCTATCATTCCCAGGCTTGTGAGAGTGGCAGGACTACAAAAGAAACAATTGAGCTAGTGAGCTTTCCCTGAGAAATGTGATCAACTCTGGGTGCATTCTTAATCCTTCCTAAAGCATCTGGTAGACTTACAATAATAACTCTATAGCAGCATCTCTTATTCAAAGGAGATCATTATATATCATGATTTATGCTGCTATTATTACTGCATTACTGTAGAGAATAAGAAACAGTTCTAAGAAAAGAGCTTGTGCTAGGTGCTGTAGAAACTGACAGCACAAAGTTAATTCCTAAAAACCTTACACTGTATGTGTAAGATGCATACTAAGTCCTTTACATTAAGATAAACCAACAGAAGAATAAGCACAAACAGAAAAAAAGGAAAGAAACAAAGACATAGTATTGTTCTATATCATGACTAGCGGTGCCACCACTTTTTTGTAAACATCACAGTAAAGCAGACTTTTAAAGAGGCTTTGAAAAAAGAATGAGTAGCCTAGCAAATATTTACAGAGAGACCTCCCAGTCAGATAACCTGAAGCAAGCACAAAGGTACTTGTTTGAAAATGTCAAAAATGTGTGAAGGAACACACAATAGTGGTCAAGGTTAGAATAAGCTTTGCAGATCCTAGAAAGTATCAGATTGGAAGAAAGAGAGAAGGAAGGACCCCTGTGGAACACCTAAAGAGCATCCATATGACCACACTCTCATGTTTCTTGTCTATATTGTCCACACAACAAAACAGCATGAATTGGCAGGTGCTTTTTCTTCTGGGACCTTCTCCTTGGTATAACATCTTTGACAAACAGAAGGCAAATTCACCTTTACGTCAATCTTAGAACTCGGTGTTGTTAGAGTGGTATTCATACTAACACTTAAGCAAAAAAAAGATCAATAGTGAGGAAAAAAGGATAACAAATGAGGTAGAGAAAAACTTAAAAAAGGATCATCTAAGAAATGCCAAGCTGATGTAATGTTAAATATTCTGACAATACAAAAAATATGGCAGTTGGCTCAGTTTATTCAGCTAGGAGAATATCCCAAGCAGGGACCTCCACAATGCGTAGCCCATCTGGAAAGCTGAAGTAATGATGCAAAGACTTGCAATAGCTTCCTGTATGAGGAGAATGACATGAATCAGCATCACCCACAACACTGTCAATACTACCACTTACAGTGAAGAGGGATGTGGTTATGGAGATCAAAAGATATCATTATTCACATCACAAACATTCATATCACAAATCCCAGTAAAAAGGAAACTGTTTACAGCTGTAAAGAGGACAATGACCCACTATTGCCCTAAGTGCTGAATATTCCCCACAAAAAGAAAGTCCACTCCAATTTAAGAAATGCTCTGCTCCACACTGAGCAACCTAATAGCTCTGATAACAAGAAGCCTTTTAGAATCTTCAAAGAAGCTTGCATCCAAAGCAAAATAACAGGTCGTTGCAGTTACATGGAGGCTTGTGGGGAGGCAGGGGGAGGGACAGACACATTACCTCTTTTCTCGCAGCTGTCGGGGAAGAGACATGGTTTTCAGCCTCTTAAATCCAGATGGCTGAGCTCTATTCCTCCACTTCTTGTGCAGTTCCTGCTTGAATATGATGAATACAGTCAAAGCAATTCTCCGTGTGTGAACCAAGACTCCTTTGCAAGGCCTCAAAGATCTTTTTTTTAATGTTTCAGTGTCCGACAATTTCTTCTGTACCTCCCCACCCCCATGAGATTGAGGAAGTGCTAGAGAAAAAACAGTCATAAAGAAAGACTGTTCTGTGTTGTCTGTCATGTATCGAAACTGCCACAGTTGAGAAACCAAAAGCCGAACAAAAAGCAGAAACTATAAACCACATATTCCATTTGTCCACCTCTTCACCAAAAAATCTGCCTCTATGGGAAACCAGTATGAGTGGTCTCAAAAAATTCTGTTTCGCCCCAGCTAGAATGTCCCCATATACACCTCTACGCTAACATTTGTAAACTAGGGTGAATACTGCTGATCCCTTCTTGAGGCTCTGTGATTCCTGAGAATCCTCCTTGCCATGGACCAAGAGCCAGGAGGTGGAGCTAAAGAATAAATTTTCAAGTGGAAGCAGAAAATATTGTCAGGATATTCAACCTTGTGAAACATAGAGGTGCCAGGGTATCAGGCACAGGAGATTAGGAAATGAGCTTTGAAGGATGGATCAATGCAAGTAAGACATGAGTCCTTGAAAGAGCAGAGATCTTTTCAGCTTTATGTGCTCAAAAAAAATCCACATTTGTCACCTACAAAGACAAGGTAATGGCTCACCCAAAGATAATCCTGTCTGTCCTGCCTTGTACACAAAGGAGGGTGACATAGTGTTTGTGTAACATCAGTTGACAATCTTTCAAGAAGAAAATAAAATTAAGAAAGTCACAAGGAAACTGTCATTTCCTAACACTGCAGATAAGTTGCAGCATAGCTTCTCTGCCTTCGTTAAAAGCTGTTATGTGTAGTATTTTTGCCTCCCTGTTTCAGTCTTTGACTCTTTCATTTTCATCTTCAGTATATATTTGGTTCCTTCTCCTCCTGCTGTCAAGCGTAACATTTCTTAACCAAATAGAGCAAAAGTCGACCAGCATCCTTCAAAATAAAACTCTGTTTACAACTGTAATCATCTAGCCTTGAGAGTAAACTGCATTTTACTGCATATTAATGAAGCAAATTTTTCACCCATCTATTTCCTGGGGATAATTGAAGGCACCACTATAGGAGAGGGGATACAGTGTCTCTTGCTCAAAAGGGACAGGAGAAGCTACAAAATTCTGAACTGTATCTTCTGAGTGATCTGCTACACTGTGCTGCCCGTGAAGATTTAGAAGAGTATTTTTAAGTGGCAATGTCGGATGTAAGTATTTCCCCAGACCTTCACATTCTGCTGTGTATTCCATTTTCTTGATTAGTCCTGCTAAGTGTACAGTCCTCATGTAACCTGAAATCAGGCTCATTATTCTCTTCCCTTTGCCTTGAGTGAGAGACAATTATCAAGTTTTCTAACTGCAATCCTTTTGCTTTCTCCTGACATTCAGAAGGAAGTAGAAACAAATCACCTTGACTAGAACTCTTAATCACAATATCAATGTACATGAACTCATGAAAATTCAGAGGACCCTTCCTGACACGTGCAAAAAGATTGTGGAAAGCACAAGAACCGTGCAAACTTTTAACGGAAGCGAAACAGAAAGGCTGGAGGGGTGCTTTTAAGCTAACTGCTTATATTTGATGCATATAATAGTTTTAACAAGAAATTCACAAAAATAATATTCTAATCTTTTCAGGTCTCTTGGAAGATAAACTAGATACAATGTAGGTACATCTTTTAAGAGTCAGAGGATATGATACAATGCTAAAATACTTGTTCATTGTTTACCTGGAGACATGGCGTTTACAAGAACAAGTCGACAGGCAACATCACAGACAAATTCTCTATGCAACTGCTTTGCTGTAAGATGAGTAAAACAAGGTGAGAGCAGCTCCTCAACTCCACTACTCTCTACAAGAGATTATAGCCAGTAATAATCCCAATCTGATGGAATAATGCTAAACCTGCTAAGAAAGTTTCTGATTCTGCAATAGTTTCTTGTTCTGAACTAAACCAAAATCAAGACCTTCTTTTCTGATGGATAGGCATATTCCTGCCTCAGAGGAGTGGATAGCTGATTGGTCAGAGGGCTCACCCAGGTCGTGAGATACTAAGATTTGAAACACTGCTTTGCCATGTTCTTCTGTGCCAAATCAGTGCCTCAACTACCAGGTGTTTTCTCTCAACTTCTCCTACTGTACTATAACAGTAAAAATAGCAATTGCTAATATTTGGGCTGAGGAAATGGACTGAATCTAGTCAAACCCACATTCTCTCTCTGCTCAAAAGATTGCTTTATTATTGATGAATGAATTAAATGCCCATTGCAAAACTGATACCATAATGACATACCCATGTCAAGAGATATGTCTGTACTAGGAAAGTATGCAATTTCATCAGCTGACATGGTCAGCTCTCAGTTTTGAGAAAACTCACCCATATGCCATGGGCCACACGGTCATTAAGGTGCTATGCACTGACTTTTGTTCATGTGCAAGAAATACTAATAAATCAATTCAAGGAGACTGCTAAGAAAATCCTCAGATGACTGAATCATGACCATGAGCTGACACCATTACATACCTTTTCGAGTTCACCATCTACTGTATTATTTTGGCCATGTACGCCTGTGAGCTGTGAAATTGTGGCCTTCTGTTTAATGCACATCTTGTTAGAAAATACTTGTATAAGGATACATAGCACCTTGGAAATCTGAGAGTATCAGCTATAACCAAACAGCCAGAGCAAGCATGAAAATTCAATGAAAAATGGGAATGTAATCCCAAATCACTAAAGAAACATGAACCACTAACAAAAGTTAAATCAAAGGAACACAGCAAAAATACTCAGTTAAGTCAATTCTGATGACACTCCTACATATGTGTAGTGTCTACCTACTGTCATGTCTACTATGGTGGCAGCTGCTACTGGATCATTTTGGCTGTGCATGTCTGTATGCTCTAGAATAACAGCTTCTCTCTGATGGACTTGATGTTGGAAAGTGCTGCATAGTTACGTTCAATCACCAACCATAGAATAAATTTAAGTGACAGAATAAAGTGAAGAATAATATTCTTAAAAGATGTCTTGTCTCATCACACATTAATCTGTAAAGGAAATAACATTTTAACAATCACTGCAAAGAAACTAAATATCCAATAGAAAAACATACAGCAGATCTGGCTTGCAAGATAGCTTCATTCAACCTATTGTTTGCAAAGAATACATGGAATACTTGTTTCTGTAGCATACACATCATTCCAGTTGAGTGCCTTTTCTCCTCTGACTGCTTGAGACTGAGCTGCAAGTAGTAACACTGATTTTGGAAAAGTGATTTGGGGCTATATTCCATTTTACATTCATATTACATACTTATACAGATTTTGCTTTTACGGTTACTATCAGCTTTACAGACTGCTTTAATACACTTTTATAATATTTATTTTCAAATACATTAATGTCTAAACTCCTTATCATTATTACAATAGCACATGAATAATGAATTACAGCTTTGCAAAATTTTTTGACAGAAATTACGTAAGATAAGCTACTCACATCTGCCTTGTAACTTTCAGTGCTCTTTTGCAGGTAGTGCTACAAAATCCTTAGAAGGCAGTTGGTCCAATGGTAAATGATGAGACCCTCAATACCTGCTTCAGGACAACTGAAAATGAAAACAAAGCACTCAAAAAAAACGTTGTTGAAGTTGTCCTATCTTTCTGAATTTCTTGGAAAAAAAACAAAGAGGAGGTAAGTTGAGCTGATTGGGTTTATATTCTTCATTAGATAATGGCTCTATTCATATTGGCTGAGTGCATGGATATTCTTCTGTCACACATTGTGTTGGGAGGAAAAAAAGGCGCAGGAGTATGAACAAATATACCTTTGGAAATTTGCTTTGATTTAAATCTGGACACAGTTTCCATGACTGCTTTCTTAGGGTGAAAGTAGTAGGCATTTGCAGAAAAAGACTATGATCATGCCCTGCTGATATAAACACAACTAAACAATCCATCATCAACTGAAGAAATTTAAAGGTCAGCATCTACCACTGTTCCTGACAATGAATTTGATGGTGTCATTGCTAGAATAAATTACCACTCAACATGACAGGGCATTACTGAGCCAAATATTAAAGAAACATCAGCCTAAACTAAAATCCCATAACCGAACCTTGGCTTTTGCACCTCAATTGCTTGAGCAAAACAAGAAATAAGTATTGCAGGAAAAAATTCCCCCCAAAGTGAGCTTTTTCTTTAGTCATTTTCAGCTGTTTTGGAAAGATGCATTCAACAGTATCGTTCTAGGTTTTGTTAGCTCATGTTGCCATAGCCAGATCTTACCAGCTTTTCTTATGCAGAGCAATACCAGAAGCAGTATTATGATGTCCCTCTCTGTGGAAAACAATTCTTCCTTTATCATAAAACTTCTGCCTTTAAAATCTTTTAACAAGACAACAGGATTTCTCTCTGATATGGTAGGATCACTCAAGATTGGAAGAGTTGGAAGAATTCTTACCAGAACAGTAGTAACTTCCCCTTGATGAGCAATAGGGCTTTTTGTTCTTGCAGAGGTTAGATGGGTATTGATGCCCAAGAGTAGGCTCAGCGAGAAAAATGGAAACTCGGAAACAGCAAGAGAACCTTTCTTCATCCAGATAGCATATCACTTCCAGAATAAAAGAGGCAAATAAGGAAGAAGTAGGGCAGTGCTTGCCACTGCTACTATGTATGACAGATGTGGGCTGGAGGTGGACCTGTATGCTCCAGTCAACACCAGTGTCAAAATCTGGTAACTGGCCATTGTAGACAAAGTAGGATAGCTCCATCCAAGAATTCCTGAGAGACCTATGGCTACAACCATTCCTCCAGAAGCTTAAAATCTAGTTTTAAGTGCATGACAGCAGTGAGCCTTTGTGGCAGGAGAGTGTTTTAGTCTCCTCATCATCTTGAGAATCAAAAATATGTCAGAGTTATTGCTACTCAAGACAAAGAAAAATCTGCTTCATCTGGTTAACAAGTTGAAAAGACCTGTCAAAATTACTCAAAATCAAATTTTCACTGAATTTTCCCAAATCTCAAAATAGGGTTGGGATTTGCTAAAATTTGTGCAGTGCTGCATTCAAACCATCCTGCGCTGCCCCTAACAGTTTAATTTCCCCATCCATTTGATGAAATTCTGTGACCAAATTCCTTTTACTTCATTTAGAAACTTTAGACAGGCATCTTTAGATAGATGGAAGTTGTCTGAACAGACAGTGAAAAGAGACAGGCACCACTGGCCAATAAATCGGACCTCAATTGGGCCAACTCCCCCTCTGAAGGTTTTCTCTGTCTCCTTGGAATATACATGAATTATCAAGTAACTATATTCCCAATTTTGTCACCTCAGGTTCCTAAAGTTAAGGAAACAAATCTGTGCCTTACTGTGGACCTAGTTATTACTGGCATAAAGATACCTTCGCATTCGGGACTCAGTTATATTTGGAAATGCACTTTTACGCTGGTATAATTGTCTTTACCCTAGGGGAGATGTACTACTTAAGCTACACTGGTATCATCAAAAAAGCACAATTTTCTGGTGCAGACACATCCAGTCTGCTCATTATAGAGTGTTTATGGCTCATTTTCTAATGGTTCATAAATTGGGACAATGTTCCTTAGTAAAACTGAGTGGCAAGGGGGCTAGAGATTACAATAGGCAGGCAAGTGGCAAATATAAAGTCAGTAAGTATCAAGATCCCGTAATTTTCAAAGTTCTGTTTTGTCAGTATTCCTCACGGTGTATACTTACAGCCTGTCTCACCTGCTGCCTCACCTACTGGCTGTTTGTCACTTAAGCCTTTATTCCTTGGAAGATAAACTTGTGGAATAAGCCCACCAATTACCGTATCAATAAGCCACCTGATCCCAAGACAGCTGCCAATCTGTCCATGTCAAGTGCAGAAGGCTGGAGTTTGTGTCTCCCATACCTCCGTAGACCGAGGCTGCCTCGTTACACAAAGCCGGGTCTAAATAAGAGACCTCTCAATTAACTGCATTCAGCTCAGCCAGTGGCTCGCATTGTGATTATTTATGCCTTTGCCATCTGTAAAATGGGGTTGGCAGTAATACTTTTCTCATGGGGGGAGAATGAGGAGTAAAAGTGCTCAACAGAGGTGTAATTCTTTGGGAAACAGGTGACAAGTGAGGAACCACAACCATTATCCTCAGCAACCCACCTGCACTCACAATCACCTACAGTGCAAGTTGAAAACAATATAAAAATGTGCTGGTAATGCTCTGATGCCAGGCCTTAGAACTGATTCCCAAACCCTTAGAAAAGAATGTAGTTGCTAAACTATCACATATGTTAAACAGCAATAGCCAGTGGGCCAGCCCTACTACGGACCGTAACAAGGAAATGAAACTGGGGCTCTCTAATCCAGGAATACACCGTCCTGCTTGCACATCGCTTCAGTAATCTGAGCCAGGCCAAGGTAATGGCAGGCTCTGAAGTTGTGGTTTCAAGAAATGAGTGTACGGCAATGGTATCAGCTCAGGAAATTCCCTGTCCTCACCTGCTCTTGCCTTTTCCTACCCCACAGGATGGCACATCCAAAGCTGTGCTGCAAAATATGTGCGCTCCCTAACCCAGCTGTAGAAACACTTTGTTAAGCCACGGATCAATTTCCCAGCCCAGCTCACAGCACAGGCATCAATATGGAGAACAAATGGGGAAGAATAAATTAAACCAGTGTTGCTGCTCGATAACTTTGTCTTACAAGAACATTCTGACAACACACTGAATGTATATGTGTACCATGTACACACCCAAACAATTCAGGCAACTGTACATTTATGTCTTTTGGCACTCCATCTCAGCATACAGATGCTAATGCAGCCTCTCTCGTGTATGCTTTAGAGTGATCTAACACTGGTGTGGCAAGGACTTTACTGCTTTTATGGTGTAAGGAAGAAGTGATAACACACCCTCAAACCATGACCTTTTCTGCAACAGTTTTTCTGAATGAGATAGCTGCTACTGAGATAGTATCTGAAGAATCCAGTCCTTGAATAGCTGCTTTAATGCCTTTGACCTGTCTGCCAGCAGTTTATTTTGTTTTCCAGATTTCACTACAAACAACTTGTATAAACTGTTGCACAAGCTGAATGTAGTGCCATTACAGTGGGTTTCTCACCAGCAATCAGGCCCCAGGAAGGTGGAAAGAAGGGCAGAAAACTGTATGTGTATAGCACTTCTTCAGGAGTTAAAAGTGATTTCCTTGTGAAAATATAAAAAGTAAGAAATCTTCAGAATAAAGGAAAAAGAGCAAGTGAAGGCGGGGCGGGGGGGGGGGGGGGGCGAGGGGAAGAAAAATCAAACATATCTGTTACTAAGACATGTTAAAAAATCTATAAATTACCCAAATAATCTTTGCTCCAAGCCAGCTGGCTATGACACTCAGATGTGTCTACTGCAAAACAGCAAAAGGTAGAGGGACTGATGTCCCGTTCCAGTTCTTTCTGTTCCACCTCTCGCCTCTGAGTTCTGCTGAATGTGACATTTTTCCCTGGCACCTAATACACAGAACTCTGCTGCTAATTTTATGCACAGAGTTCTCATGCTGTGTAATTTGAGGCCAGAGACTCCTCCAACAGCCTGCCAGACAGAGTACGCACCCTTCAACACTGCTTCTGCCGCAGAGAAATGGGGGAAGGGAGAAGGAAATGAGCCAAACAAGAAACAAGAAACAGCTTCCAAACTTGTCCAAGATGTTTGGCTGATTTCTGGCTCTCAGGTCTACCAGGGATCTGTCTCCAGCCCTCCCCATCCTGTTTGTCAACAAACCAGCCCAGTGGATTTGCCAGCAATTACAAGGGCTCAGTCACTTTGAGGTTTCACCTTTTTTTCCCATATTAGGTTCTATCTGGCTGCTCTAATACTACATTAGGCTGTTGGCCAAAAAGCTCTTTTAATACTACCCTAAGACAGAATAAAAAGTGATTTTTGCAAGGTTATAATCAAGGATTTAAAAGAGAAACTGGTGACTTTTTTCCCACCTTGGTTAACATCTCTGCATCTTACAGAGACAGTTTACTAAAATGAGAATGGACAAGTAACCTTCAAAACCTGGCCTGATCATACTCAAAAGGGGATTGAACCACATGTATGTATCCCCATTAACTCACTAGAAAAGCCTTTGTGTCAGACACCCCTCTTTGCTTCCAGCTAACGACCGATTTTTGCTGAAGCCTTTTAGAGGAATCATCACTCTCCACAGTAAAAAAAGTATGGAATCAGACCCATTTTTGATACTACTGACTTCTGCCCTGGTGCTGATAATGCCAAAAGGGGTACACTCTATACCACTCTCCTCTCTCAGTGCCAACTTTTCTTTCTCTTGAATGTATGAACCAATAGACAGTGAGGGAACTACAGGTTAAAAATTAAAAAAAAAAAGAACTTTGATAACAGAATTATATCAATAACGTCTCCTACTGCAAACACCTCATGCCAGAAGAAAATAAATTGCACTGCCTAAAGACTTCTTTGGTTGGTACAGCATCCACCTCACTAATGCTTTTTCTCTTATAATTATGTTGACCAGCGGTATTAAGTAAAGACCTGGTCTTAAAACAAATGGATCCCAGGCCTTGCTGTACAGCAAGTGCTATTATAGCCCACAGACTTATCTAAGAACAAATAAAATCTTTCTTGAGAATTTGAGAAGAGCTGGGACTTCTGCTGTTGTTCAGCTGCAACAGCATCACAAGCTTTGACATCCAGAGAACTTTCTTTGCAGTTCCTTTCATCATGAAGTAAGTGCCTACACAGAGAGAACAAGGAAGGAAAGACTGGGAAGAGGAACATAGTCCTTTATTCCTTATCTGGGGTGTGGGGTAGAAAAAAGATTAAGCATAAAAGTCAGGTAAGTTCATATACTGATCTGGTACAGCCATCAACATGCTCCACTGGAGAAAAAGAAGAGAATGAGAGGAAAAATAGGGACAATGGACAGCTGACAAGAAGAGGAATATAAAAGGAAATAATAGGGTTGTGTGGAAACAATCAAATGTAAAAAAAGGATTGGGAAGAACCCATCCTTCCTCTAAAGACATGCATCGCATTTCCAAACTTGACCCACATGTGTCTAGCTATCTAATTTATGACAGACGTGAAGCTGACCAGCCAGCAGGCTGGCCATAAATTATCTGTCTTAGATAAGCCAAGATGATTTACATTAGTGTCCTGGTTCCATCTGGGATAGAGTTAATGTTCTTCCTAGTAGCTGGTACAGCGCTGTGTTTTGGATTTAGTATGAGAATAATGTCAATAACAAGCTGATGGTTTAGTTGTTACTAAGCAGGGCTTACCCTAAGACAAGGACTTTTCACTTTCCCATGCTCTGACAGTGAGGAGGTGCACAAGAAACTGGGAGGGAGTAGAGCCAGGACAGCAGACCTGAGCTAGCCAAAGGGATATTCCATACCACAGAATGCCAAGCTGAGTATATAAACTGGGGACAGTTGGCCAGGAGTCACCATGTGCTGCTCAGGGACTGGCTGGGCATCGATCAGCGGGTGGTGAGCGATTGTATTGTGCATCACTTGTCTTTCTTGTGGTTTATTTCTCTCTTTCTTTTTGTTGTCTCCCTTGTCATTACTACTACTATTACTATTATTGTATTTTATTTCAATTAATAAGCTGTTCTTACCTCAACCTCCTCAATCCACAGGTTCTACTGTTTTTCTGATTCTCGTTCCCATCCCACAGAGAGGTGGGGGGGTATGTGAGCAAGCTGCTGTGTGGTACAGTGTCAGCTGGAGTTAAACCACAACAATTAGGAGTGATTGAAAAAACAAGAATCTTGCCCTTGCCCTCCAGGGCACTGCCTGGGATATACTACTCTGTTGGCACCTAAAAATCTGCAGGTGTCCTGAGGTGGCAATGTTCCTTGCCAAGACACCTCCATTATAAAAGCTAATAGATCAGAACCTTGTTTCCACTGCCTGACAACACAATTGCCTAGCACAACTACACTTTCAGATCCATGATACTTGCGTGATACTTGCAATTTTGCTGACCGAGCTTTGCTCAAATCCTTGCTTTTTCCTCTTTTTTTCAAATACCTTCATTGTTTATCTCCTTTATTTATATATATATGCACTCCTTTTCTTTTTTCTTTTTTTTTTCATTAGCAAAACAGTAGCCAGAAAGTCAAGACAAATTATTTTTCTTCTTAATTAAATGCTTATAAGGCTGTAACTGGAATACTATCAGTACTCTTAAAGCAAGAGAAATATTGACAACCTGGATAGAGTTCAACAGAGGACAAATAAGGCTGGAGCATAAGATATATGATGAAAGGCTGAAATAAATGGGTTTGTTTAGCTTAGAGAAGACTGGAAGGGCGATCAAATTGCTAATTGAACTGAACAAAGTGGGATTAAAGAGGAGACGTAGCTAGACTCTTCTCCTAGGTGGACAATGCAAGTACAGGAGACAAAAATCACAAGTTGCAACAAGGGAAAAATCTCCTTGGACATAAGAAAAAATATTACAATATGACACTGGAGCAAGGGACCAGAAAGGCTATGGGATCTCCACCTGGGGAGATTTGCACACTGTGACTAGACAAGCTTGATTTGTTATATTAGCCCAGCTTTCAGCAAGACATTGCATAGATGACATCCAGTGGCCCCTTCCAACCTTGTTCTATATTCAGATACCAGATGCTGTCCTCAGCTAACCAAAGTCTCCATCGGAGTTACTGGTCACCTTATGCAAGACAATCTGCTTGACCTAAATTAAAATCTTACATGTATTTGGCAACTGTGAGCGTTTCAGGCAGTTCATGGTACACTGGTACATAAAACAAAAGTTCCTGCATAAAAAGGGAAAAAAAACCAGGAATGGGAGGAAACAGATGGACTACCCAGTGGATAAGGAATTAGCTGGATGGTCACATTCAAGAAGTTGCTCTGCTTGATGTCCAAGTAGACACCAGTGACAAGTGGCGTTCCTCAGGAGCTGGTTACTGGGACCAGCACTGTTCAACATCTGTGTCAGTGACATGGACAGTGGGATCGAATGCACCCTCAGCAAGTTTGCCAATGACACTAATTTGTGTGGTGTGGTCAGTGTGCTGGAGGGAAGGGATGCAATCCAGAGGGACCTGGACAGGCCTGAAAGGTGGTCCTGTGCAAACTTCATGAAGTTCAACAAGACCAAGTGCAAGGTCCTGCATGTGGATCAGGGCAACCCCAAGCACAAATACAGGCTGGGCAGAGAATGGATAGAGAGCAGCTCTGAGGAGAAAGACTTGGGGCTGTTGCTAGATGAGAAGCTCACCATGGTGTGGTAAAGTGCACTTGCAGCCCACAAAGCCAACTGAATCCTGGGCTGCATCAGAAGCGTGGCCACCAGGTTGAGGGAGGTGATTCTTCCCCTCTACTCCACTCTTGTGAGACCCCACCTGGAGTACTGCATTCAGCTCTGGGTCCCCCAGCATAAGAAGGACATGGACCTGTTGGATTGAGTACAGAGGAGGGCCACAAAGATGATCAGAGGGCTGGAGCACCCATCCCATGAAGACAGGCTAAGAGAGCTGGGGTTGTTCAGTCTGGAAAAGGCTCCAGGGAGATCTTATAATGGTCTCTCAATATTTAAAGGGGGCTTATAAGAAAGATGAGGACAGACATTTTAGTAGGGTCTGTAGCGATAGGACAAAAAAGTAATGGTTTTAAACTAAAAGAGGGTAGATTTAGATTAGATATAAGGAAGAAATTCTTGACAATGAGGGTAGTGAGACACTGGAACAGGTTACCCAGAGAAGTCGTGGATGCCCCATCCCTGGAAGTATTCAAGGCCAGGTTGGATGGGGCTTTGAACAACGTGGTCTACTGGAAGATGTCCCCGTCCATGGCAGGGGGGTTGGAACTAGATGATCTTTAAGGTCTCTTCCAACCCAAACTACTCTATGATTCTATGATTCTATGAAATACAAGTTCTCCTAAAACCAAGACATCTAAACATTATCTTCAATAACTTCATAGCAAATCATATCAGTGGATATTCTCAGATTGGATTGCCAGTAAGAAACAATCAACTGATCTCTGTGCCTTGCTTATACTACCTACCTCCTGCACCTGCAAATTCTTTTCTCTTTGAACACCAACTTCTCCCTCCTCACCACTTTCTCCTTGTGGCACTCATCCCTCTGCAAGCCCATCTTCCCCCTCAGCCTGCTTTCCTCTCCACACCACCTTTTTTTGTCTTTTTTTGATCCTTATCTCACCCTTTATTCTTCTAGTCCTAAATCTCGAGTTGAAAAGTAATTCTTCATAGCACCTCCCCTAAAGAGCAACTATTTGGCTTTTGGCCTGCTCCTGCTTTGTCAGCTGTCTCTTGTCAACACATCTACTGAGCGTGTGGGGAAGCTTTGGAATGATGAAGAAACCCATAAGCTGGCCAGGTAATCCCAGGGAAAGCCTGGTCTGCATTAATGATTCTTGTAGAATAAACAGGAGAGTTTGATGCCTAAAGTAGCTTAGAGCAGCCTTCATGTAATGTTGCCTGACACATCAAATATTCAGTGCTTGAAATGGGGGAGGAGGGGAATATGGCTACCATGAAAATTAGGAGAGAGACTAAACTTATGCACCACAGAAGCACTATGCCTGCATTGATTTTATTGGCAATAAATATAGTTCTTCAGATTTTCTTTTGCCTTAGTAGCTTGGCTCCTGTTACCCTCAGACTCTTTATTGTTGTTAGCGCTGTGGCCTTTAGACACCAGAATTCTTACTGTAAGAAATAAAATGGTTATAGAAACTTAGGATGCCTGACTATATATCTGACACAGTGGGGAAAAAAAAGGATGAAGAAAAAATCACACAACTTGAAATTGGACTCTTAAGACTGTTTACTAGTGACCAGTCAGAAAGGCTGCAGTTTTACAAACGTCCGGTTCAGAAAACAAGAATCACAGAAGATAACACTTTCACCACATAACTATGTAAGTCCAATTGGTAGTTTTGAGACATAATTTTAAAATTCAGTGTAATTTTGCTCTCAGTTACAGAAAAGTCACTGTTGACATATGTTTGGATGCCAGACATAATGCTTACCAGTCCACCCATGCCATGATGTAACTATACAAAGTGTTTATGACCACCACAGATTTTTATACTAGAAAAATGGTTAGTTTTTCTCAATCTTGAATCCATATTTTCACTATGAGAAAACATGTATTCCTACTTTGAATACTTTCTAACAGTGCTTTCCATGTTGCAGAAAAAAAAATTTCAATACGAAACACACTTGCCTTGGCAAAATAGTTCACATACTTACTCCCACTGATGATTGTCTTATGCTTTCAAAGTCTATCAGATTTAGCCAGACTAACAGCAGATACTCTACTTTTACATATAACCCTTCTTCAAATCTCAATATACTCTTTGCTGAAATAATAGCTATCCAGCTGCTAATCCCACGAGACAATTAAACACTGTGTGAAAGGACATTTCTTTTTAAGCAGATTTAAATTTTATCAAATGATTACTCCATCTTAGTTTGAATACTAATTATTCAAATACTTTTTTCTTTTTAACCTTTTCTCACCCAAGTCCTTTCTTGGGCCCTTAGGCAACAGAAAAACTAAAACTGTAACTGTGAGATAGCAGAAGAAGGAAAGAAAAAGAAAGGCATGATATAGTTACTGGATTCTGATTTAGGCTCCAAATTTGGCTTCAGAGGGACTATTCATCATTTAAAAGTAAAGCCTAAAGCAAAAGGCTGTGCAAGATCACAGTGCCTTTGGCACAGTAATTGTTTCTCACTAGGAGACATGTAAGTACGATACTTATGAAAGGCCATAGTTACAGTTGGATCTACAAAATGTGATGCAGTATAAAAACAAGTGAGAAAGAACCGTCTAGGAAAAGAAACTTCTAGTAATTTTTAGTAAGTCTATTCTCCAAATATCTGACTGAGTTTTCTTGTATTGATTTGGTTTGAGTCTCCATTTCTGACTGCACACATGAAGTACTGCACAACACATCAACTTTACTATCCACAGTGTTAAGAAGATGTGGTAGCCATGCTCTAAGAATTCACACTTGAATTAATTCTGCCACAGAAGTGCAAAGACTTTATCTAAACATGACAGTCTATAAAAAAGATGTAATGGGGAAAAGGAGTTAACAATAGTTTTTTTATGGGCTAGCAAACTATCTAGAACTACAGGAGAAAAGTGTTTGCTACATGCTATTGATTCCAATCAGGATATCCTTTCCTTCACTTTGTAAAGGGAATAACTCCCTTAAATACTTACACATTTGGTTTTCTTTCTCCAAGTGTCTTTATCAACAAAAATCCTTTCTTGCCCAAAACCAACCTGTTTCTCTAAACTATGACTGCATGGTGTGCTACCATTCTAAGGGAGACTTTAGCAGATGTTTCTGTTTTGCTGTCTCATCTTCAGGCTCCTTTTAAGGAGCTATTAGTCTTTAAGGTTCCCTAATACCCCAACTAAATTTATCAGCAGTTGATTGCAGCCAAGAGTTAAGCTAAATTAAACTTTGAAATCCCCGTACAGTGTATCAGATGCACTTCTGGTAGGAGATGTGGAGCAGAAAGCTCCAAATGTTCCATTTACAAAGAGGTAGGAAAACCATGCTTTTCTCTGAAGGTTTCTCAAAGCTTCCACACATTTTTCAAGATCACCACAATTTCCCTGATTCGATAAGACCAAGAACTCAACTATTGAAACAATTTGTCATTTAACTCCATACCAGGTGTGTGCATGCATACACATGCATAAATTTGCATGCAGGTACATACTTCCTCTACAAATGTGTATATTATATATGGAGAAAGTGTGTGTACACACACACTTAGGTTAAGGCTGCATGCATGCTTGAGACATCTGTTCCAACTGACATACCTGATGAAAAGGTATTTATCTACATATATCTCTTTCTTACATACACACACATGTATGTGTGTGTATGTATATATGTGTCTGCTCCCCAGTCTTTGTCCTCACATAATGAATCATTCCCTTGTTTGCTTCTCTTAATCACTCATAAGTAATTATCAGAACAGATATCCCTCTTGCTCTCACTCCTGCTCTTAGTGAGTAGTAAAATACACAGTGTCTTAAATAATTTGCATGTCAACATCAATAGTTGGTTAGTTTTGATGTCGAAGTATGATAATTCCTTACTATTCCAGAACTGTGAATTTCTATGGTACTTCTATGTCAGAGGAGATAAAATTAGGTATTCTTACACACACACAAAAAAACCCCACAAAACCAACAAAAAAACCCACACAAGTTGAAACATAAAAAGAGACAGTCCAGTATGTACTCTTCCTTAAAAAGAAAAAAGAAGATAGAAAAAATACGGATGCTTAAGAGCAAATGGCATAAGATACAGATTTTTTACCTGAAAGCCAGTAATTGCAATCTAAAACATCAGTAGTTTTGAGAAGTCACATCTAATGAGAGCAGTACCCACACAGATTGATGGTGTCAGTCAAATTCCTAACAGATTGGCCTTCTCCCTACAAAGTAATTATTCAGTGGCACTACTTGATTCCTATCTCTCTGCTGTTTCTGTAAAAAGTTCTAAAAGAGGGGCCTAGTGAAATCTCCATTAAAAACACCAGAGAGTCCCGGTGACAACTGTGGAAGATGGCTGAGGTCCTAAAAAGACAACCAAGTTAAGACTACAGCTCTCTGGATGTAAAAGCAATTCTTGCAAACCAGGTTACAGTAAACTCGTGAAATAAAAACAAACTTTGTCTCTAAAGACTTCATACCATTTACTCTGAGGACACATCAAAGATCTGTTTCCAAAATAATTTGTCTGTCATTTTCACCAGCTTTTCTTTTTTTCTTCCAGGAGAGAAACTGTGTGTGAGAAGTGTGATTTCTGCTGTCTGTATCCCCATGGCTACTAGAAACAGCTAGAAAGGGAATTGGGCACAGCACAGCACACAAAATGTCAGGTTAACAAATTCCAACACAACAGCTCAGACAAACAGACGCTTGCTTTCTCCCACCTTCATCCTCCCATATCACACTAAAACAAAGGGGAAAAAAAGTCAACAGAAAACTAGCCAAAGTCATGTAAGGGAATCAAATATGTCCTTCAGAAAGGTAAACCTCTCTAAAAATAGGATGAAAGCCTAAGCAAGTCACTTGTTTTCACTCCTAGCAGTAATAAAGGGTCCTTGTAAGGGTTTCGCACAAGTCCTGTGCTGTTACAGTAGCATCTGTCTCCTCATTGCTAGAAAGAAATGGTGAAGAAGATTTAAAGAATGTGTAACCTGAGAGAGAAATCATCTGTCACTCCCTCACAGGGCAACAGCAAACCTTCCCTCTCCTGGGAGAAGGAACAGCCACTCTCCTTCACCTACCTCTTGTGATTACAGCTTTAAACATTATTATAATACACATGCTTATCACAAAGTTACAGAATGGTTGGGGTTGGAAGGGACCTCTGGAGATCAAGTAGTCCAACCCCTCTGTTAAAGCAGGTTCACCTACAGCAGGTTGCACAGGATTGCATCCAGGCAAGTTTTGAATGTCTCCAGGGAAGGAGACTGCACAGACTCTCTGGGCAGCCTGTTCCAGTGCTCTGTCACCCTCAAAGTAATATGAGTAATACTGATAATCAGAAAAAATCTACCTCTATTAAGAAAAGGTAAGAGAAGGCCGGCTGAAAAGCAAACATTCTGTGCAATCCACAGGGTGAACCCAGTAGCAAAGAAGAGGTCAAGCAACAAACAGATCCTCTCTGTGAAAGGGATGATCCCTTTGCTTCACCCAAGTAAAACTGCTATCACAAGCTATACTTCTCACAGTCAAGATATGGAGCAACAAAACAGAAAACAATGGTCCATTTTGGAAGATAATATCCCAGGAGAGGACATAGCATGCAATTTCTTGTGCCACTACTGCGCAGTCTTTGTTGGTGATTCAGTTATCCACCCTTGTGGTGATGCAAGTCGAGGCGGACTGAAAAACACTGTCTATGTGGCTGGGTTCTGACAAAATGGCAAAATGGCCTTTATTGTTTATACAAATTGCTTATATATCTTAGATAGTACATGTGTCAGACCCTGATAGGCTTTCTGTATTCTTCTTGTTTGCTATTTGCTGTTGCTGTAGGTGCCCGTATGCTGCAGTTCTAAGTTCTGGTTCTTCACATACTGTTTACATACCTGACAATTTATGGCTGTCTTAAAGGTACACAACTAAGTCTTTAAAGTCAACTAACTCATCTGCAGACCCACTGCAGACCCCAACACGCCCTTTAATGGGAGAAAGTGTGGTGGGAAAAATAAATCCCAAGACAGTCAGATGATACTAATGGACAACATGGAGGTACGCTACCTCAGAGATCAATGAGGTTTTTAGTATTCCCTGTTTCTTGTTTTTTCTTTCCCAGATGAGAAGGTAGAAATGTCAACATAAGTGCAGAAAAATAGCAAAGATGACCCATTTCAAAGAGGTAAAATGCTGCGAATCAGCACATCACTTGTATCTTGTGAGTCTCTGCTTCATCCAAAAGCAAGATATTAATGATCAGCTTATGAAATATCTCATTCATCTTCAAGACAGCAGCTTCTGTGTCCCACTAAGATCAAAACTCAAAGGGCCTGGAAGCTACTACCTCTTATAAATAACTGTCAAAATACCATAGCATGAGCTAAAAATGCTGTTGCACACATCTGTACCACATGATGCATTGATGCTCCACTTCTAGATTACAACCACTTCCAGATTACATCTCTTCTATGGACACAGAGAATGTTCACAAAGTTTTAAAAGGAGAGAAAGAAGGCCCTGCAAGAAGGTGATTTATGTAAGAGAGCACCATCATGAACCTTTTCAGGAAGGAGAAACAGTAAAAACGTCCAAGGAAAAAATATATGCTCATGATGAACATAAATTCAGATGTGCAGAATATTAAAAAAAATAATGTAAGTTTCTATAACATGGGTTAGTCCAATAAAACTATTTTTTTTGCAAATAATGTTTTAAATTATAGGAATAAACTTTTTCACATTACCATACGTAAGATTATGAACAAGGTCATAAGAAGGAATATCTAAAAGAGAATTGTAAGAAGTTGTGGTACACTGGTAATGGCAGGGAAAATCACTTCCCTTAGGAATATGCCAGTGAGTCTTTCTTTAGTAAAAAATCTCTCCAGAAGACAGAGGATACAAAAGATGATATTACAAAAGATAACCTCAAATTTTCAATCTGACATTTACCTAAGAGAAGCCCAGACACAGCAGAAGTGAATGCTTCTGGACAAGCTAAAACATCCATTCTCTTAAGAAGTTTAGCATAGGTAACAAGAGTAGAGGTTTCCTTCCTGCAGTCCTCCCTTCAGGCAACTAAAGAGAGAAAGAGAAAGTACAGGAGAATTCAGTATTTGGGTCTGATTCAGGCCACGAGCTACATGGAAATATTCATTTTAGTGCCAATAAATTTGTTTTGTGTATATCTGTTTATTAACAACTGGACTTGGGCTGTTAAACTCATTTCATCAGTGGGAAAACAGTACTACAGAATAATGACTTTTATTTACAGATATTCTCCTTGGCTGGATTCAGATCATGACCTAAACCTCAGAAGATATCTCATTTACCAATCATGTAAATGGAA
The DNA here is from genome assembly GCF_023634085.1 of Falco cherrug. Classification (NCBI taxonomy): domain Eukaryota; kingdom Metazoa; phylum Chordata; class Aves; order Falconiformes; family Falconidae; genus Falco; species Falco cherrug. The sequence goes on along the minus strand of NC_073701.1, from coordinate 34,301,075 downwards.
GAATTGTTTTCTAATGAAATATTGACAATAAACAGCTGACACAACCCTGCTCCTTTTCTGCTACTAGTTATGGACTTTCTCAGCCAGAAATTTCCATTTGGGAGGTTGGCAGGAAAAGACCTAACTTGCCATTTGAGCATCACTGCTATAAAATTCTTCCCACTCACTGTTTACCCAGAAATACATCACTCCTTTACAAACCTCTGACTTTTAAACCCATCTCACTGTGCACTAACAGCTCTGAAACAAATCCTAAGAGCATAAGAAAAAAAAAAAAACCCAACAGATTCATTAAAGAATAACTATCAAAATTTGTGTTACCACAGGATTCCAACTGCTAAAACTGAAGTCAAATTTCCCCAAAAGCTGTTTACTCTGATCTAAATGCTTTGACTGCTGTCCTACCAGCAGCCTAGTATAAATGGGAATAAGTAATGAAGTCATGTTTCTGCTGTGCTAGTTTTTCTGGAATATAACCCCTGTGGTAATAATTACATGGGTTTATCCATCCCAGTGTGAACAACACCAGAGTGTCAATTATGTGGGTACAAGTGTCTGTTGTAAAGAAAACCAGCTGTTTCCATTCTCTTAACCTTGGGGTCAGGCTTCCCACTGGGACTAACAGCTTTTTTTCCTGCTGTAAATATCCATTTGAGAGTTGCTAGGAGGTGTTATGATATACAGACCTACTCTTTCAGCACTAGTTTTTTTCTTGTTTGGTCATCTAAGCCTAACTCTCATCAGGGGTTTGCACAGAAACACCTATTGCTAGTTTTCATTTATATTAATTCCTTTGGGTGATACTGCTCAAGACACTTCACTTTCTTTTCCACACCATTTGCAACACAAGCTGGAGAGTCCCCAAAGCCCACTAGTAGCATGGACTATTAGTGACCTACTTCTAGTCTCTGGGGTATCTCTTGTAGCCATTCGCTATTTCCAGCTATTGAGCCAATTATCAGAGGAGTTGTACATAAAAATGGAACCACTAAGCTTTGATCCTAGGAATAAAGACTTCTTTCAGGCGAGCCAAAGAATTGTCCATTGCATGGATTGTGAAGAAGTAATGGAACCTAAAAGGCCTGAACCAGTCTGATATACTCCATCTGGCAGAGGGAAATGACAATTAGTATACACAAAACAACTGACGTTTTCAGCCACAGGGTAGTAGTGTAATATATATATATATATATCTCTGAACAAATATGCTCATATGCAGCCTAAAGAGGGCATATAGGAACTCAAGAGCAGCATATAAGCAAAGTGTCCCAGTAAACATGAAGTTTCCTGGTTTATATTAGCAAAAAATAATAATTAAAAAAATTAAATGGCTACTGTGAGTCACTCTTTTAACTGATTTATTTTTCATATACATTCCGTCCACCTGATCCTTCCACTTATAAACTACGCTGAGGAAAGTAAGTTATGAACCACCATACTGGATCAAATCAAGTTTCCTCTAGTCTTCTAACACAGTATCCTGTCCCCAACAGCGGACATAGACAGAAGCCTTTGGAAGAATGTAAGCACAAGGCAATCACATTATGACACTTTCCCCTAATCCTATTCCAAGTCCCAAATGCTTTAGCTCAGGAACTTCTCAGGCTGGATGTGGCCTGTATGATTTTGGTAACTTTCAATGGATTTCTCGACCATGAATTTGTCCATTCTCCTCTCCAACAAATAAAAGCTCTCAACATCACATTATCCTTGGCAGACTAATTTTAATAGGTGCTACATTCTTTACTAAGTAAATGTATATTTTGGAAAAGCTGCAAGCTGTACTCACCAGCATGAAAGGTTTAGTCATTCTTTTGCCAGGAGAGGTTTGTCCTAAAATTCTGGACAACTTCTACTGTGGGTATTGACATTTCATCTTCCTAATAATTCCCAGATGTGTTGTATTAATTAAAACTCATATTTACTCCTACTTCTCCAAAAGACTTTTGATATCCTGAACCACAGTATTGTAAGGTTTATGGTTACATGGAGCACCTCAGGCATCTCATTTCAGCAAAAGATAGCAATATGATATTTCTTGCTTTTTTAGAACTAAGATGAAAGAGGACAATACACCTAGGACCTTGTGTGAAGGGGCAGGTTTGATAGCAAGAGCAGGAGGAAGACATGTACGCTTACATTATAACTTACAGGGAAAATACCAAAGAAAATACTGCCATTGTAAGGATTCCTATCCTGCATCTAAACATAGGTGAGACCAGCACTGAGCTTTGCCTTAGAAGAAAATGAAGGAGTTTCTATATAATGAATATTGGCTATAAAATGCTTCAAGAAGTTTTAAACCAAAATACGCTGCAGGCATACAAAATATTTTTTTAAAGATTTTAAATTGTTTTGTGATTTCTTTCCAAATTTAAATGCAATGTGGGTGGGTGCTAGATTGTATACCTGTCTAGGACTCAGTAAACTCAACCTGTTTTATCGTTCTTGTCTTACGTAACAGGTTGGAGACAATATCAGATACTTTAGAATATTTTACAAGCTCAGACAGCAAAGTAACTCCATGTTATTCTGAGCACCACAACACCAGGAAGATGCCAACAAAACCAGAGGAATACCAAAACAAAGAAAAAATGATTGCAGGTCTAAAGAGGCTGATTTGTGAGAAAATACATAAAATAAATAGTTCTGTATAGCTTGGTTAACCCAAGGACTGAAGGATATTACAGCTTTGTAAAATCAAATGAAAGGCATAAGCACCAAGAAGACAGGGAGGAAGAAGGCTGATCCAGAGACTTATATGAGATATTGATGAGATAAAAACATGTAAGAGAAATTCTAACTGGCAACCAAGAAACATTTCTTGGTTTTTAAACCTCTACATTTTAGAATACTTTCAAATGAAGGAAGTCATATGGCTTCTGTAGCAAATAAGTAGGAAAAGAAATGCAGGGTGAGTGAAATGTGGCTGACTGGTATCCCTGCAGACTGAAGTTGCTTCTCACAAAACATGTACTAGACATGGGAGATAGCAACAGAACAAGCTTCCCTTTTAAAGTGCTATGCTAGCACTGTGATGATTACATCAAAAACTTTGGATACATTGGCTGATATGGACCTGGAGTCCCTTATTATTCAGATCACAGTTATTTATGTCTGGTGGGAAAGAGAAAAAGAAATTATAATGGATGACATGCATTAACTCTGCAGTGTACATGTATCCTAAAGGGGAAGCCTAGTTCTAATCTTTTCCTGAATGAACTCGATTGAGATGATAGTAAATATGTAACCACGTTACTGAAACTGATGAGTGCAGTTAACACAAACTTCCTCCCTAAATTCTACCATTTCACATAGGTGAACTCTCAGTGATCCTGTTGCCACAGTACTTCATGTCTTTCAGCTTCAGGCAGATTCCTATGAAAAACCTAGAATTGATTGCATTCTTCTTACCACAAAAAAAATTCCCAACACATACCTGACATGTTACAAAGACTTCACGATATGCCCAATGAGGTTACAGATCTGCTTCTCTCTTTGTAAACAAGCCTTAGTAGGAACTAACTAAAAGGATAAGAAAGGATTTCCACTGATCAGGATTGCTTTTGCATGGCTGAATTACACAGAGTAACCACAATGACTAGCCCTGCACTTGCTCTCCTTTCACCAGTGGACAAATGCACTCATTCCAATGGAGCAGACAGAAATGGAAGTCACACTCCAGCAACCAAAAAGAGTCCTTCACTCCTTATCCTCTCTAAACTGCCAAAAGAAGGTAAAAGAGAAACGTTGTTCTGCCACCTACCAAATGGAAATAGAGCATCCTGCTAACAACCATGAGATACTGGTATCTCTAAACCAAAATCTAATCTTGGTACTACATCAAGGGTATATAATATGTGAAAGTGTAATGGAAACGCCACATCACTCAATTCAGCAAACAGCAGCCCACAAATCGTACTGTTGCAAAGGCAACACACCAGTTGGTTGAAACATCTGGACCCACAAGAGTCAGCTATCTCACATGTAATTAAATACAAAGTCTCACCTGCTCTGAGCTAAGGCACAGACACAGTGTTTGTGAGAAATAAAGGAGGCTACCTGAAAAGTAAGATTACTTCCCCTACTACTGTAGCACACTGAAAATTCAAAAACCACTACAGAAAGTGTAATAAATAAGAGAAGATTAAAATGATTTAATTAACCTTTCTCATGTTTGATTCAATAAAGCTTCTGCTTTAGAAATTGTCTAAAGCTGCTGGAGAATTTCCAGTTTGTCACAAAACTCAGCATCAAAATGATAGTGAAATATTTTAAAATATTCTTATTCCATACATACTTCGATTCTCTTTCCTCCCTTCTAGGATCAATTAATCAAGCTAGAAAAATCAAATCTCATGTATGCAGCACCTGCCTTTCCCAAAAGATAATTTCAGTTGTATCACAACAGCCTTGGTTGCTTTTTAACCTGAGAACTGTTGGGTTTGAGTCCTGAAACATAAAAGATTTTTCTTTTACTCACAAATATACTCCAGATAAATGTGATTCCTAGTTCTTTATAAAATGTTTCCCCTTGCCAGAGAAACATTAAATACCAGGAAAAGTGTCCCCAGATGGATTACCAAATGGCAAATGGGTCTCAATGGCATATTTATTGTTGTTGTTATTGCTTGACCGAGTAAAAATAGAGGTGTCTTCAAGGGTGTCTCTCCCCAGAATGAGCAACTCAGCATAAAAAGAATTTATATGCTGAAAAAGTTACAGTCAGGGTATTATGACTGTATATGTAGTATCTCTTCATTTACAAAGCCCTGCCTCTGCTAAAAAAGCTCAGGTTGTAAATTTTTCAGACTACTACAGCACCTTGCCCAGTGGGGCCCAGAATGGAGATTTTGGATGCTCCTTTAAGTATGAGCAACCAGAACTACAGAATTGCATTTGCTATTGCCTTCAGGGAAAATCATTTCTGCCCTTCTTCAAGGCCCAGAGGTAAAGCTGAATGTGGCAGCTTTGGGTGCAGGGGGCAGTTTAGGGCTGTTCTCTCTTAGTACCTGCCACGGCTGAAGAGAGGAAAGGACAAGCTCCTGAGTATGTCTTTGCTTCCCCTCACTCTAAGGAGGTTGCATCTCCCTATTCCCTTCCTTCTGAGCAGAGTACCACCTCTCGAACTGAACCTCCTGATTCATCGTCACCTCCCCGGGGCCGCCCGGGCCAGATGAAAGGGAAGCCCACTTGCCCCCAGGCAGCTCACGCACACCGCCTGCCCCCCCTTGACAATGAAGTCTCAAGCGGACCGTCGGTTTGCCGAGGTAATGGGTTTTCACAGCCAAGGGAAGGTGAGCGCCAAGGATTATTAATAGTGTTCCTTGATTAGTTAAGGGAAAGATAAATGTGACACCGCCACCAAAATCCCTGAATATCTGATACCAGTGAGGAGTGGGTATCACCTGCCAAAAATAGAAAGAGCAGGAGAGATTATATAAGTGGGGTTCCTACCCCGGGTTCCATCTCTTTTTGATCACCTCCATATCTAACACCCCTTCCAAGCGTGCTTAGGAGAGATCCGAAAGGTAAGTAGCAAGAAAATGTTCAAACTTCCACAGCAAACATGGCTTCGCCCGTTCCCGGCGGGAACCCTGGGACCTCGCCCGAAGGAAAGCAGATAAGGGTCTCTCCCATCGCTCTGACCCCGGCCCCCTGCCACAAACAAAAGCCCAGAGACAGAGATGCAAATTTCCCAAATCCTGAGGAATGGCTTCCCGCAGAGAAGACTCCAAACGAGAAGAAAGGGCCATTAAAAGGCAAAAATAGGTGAAGTCATTGAGGGGAGATGAGGAGAAAAGGAGAAGAGAAAGTGAGAAAATGGAAATAACAAAAAAGGGAGGGGTGGGAGTGCACGAGAACGTGAGCAAGGGCTCAGTGAACAGAATTTACTGAAAAGCTCAGTCGTGAACCGAAGGCGAAAAACCCCTCCAAAAGACCCGGCAGAAATGACAGCTCTCTTTATGCACAGACGACCGTAAGCGAGGGGATGAAGTTGCTCTCTTTGGTGTGGTCATTAGGAAGATAAAGGAAATGTGTGAGCCTTTTTGCAAAGGACCCCCAGCTTTCTGCTTCAGCTTTTGGTGTGGGGGCTTCTTGCTGATCACTCAATTCTCCCTGAGTTGTTTGCTTTTGACAGGGGCGGGTTGGTTTCTATTTAACGTAAATAGTTTACCTAGCAAGAATATCACCATTCTGGAGCTGGTGGAAGGGGGAGTTGATCTATACAAAAGCTTCTATGCAGACAACTCGGAAATCCACGGTGTGGATTTTGCAAATAGTTCGGGCAGGAAAACTGGCAAAATCTCAGACATAAAGAAAAACGCGTCATTCAACTCGCAGGGCTGATGAGAAAAAGGTGAAGGGGTCGAGCGTGAAACTGCCAGCTCGTGAAACGCCTTTTATATGAGAATAACATAACAGTGTTGACTAAAGCTTCGTGGCTAAAAGCTTCTAGGAGTTTGCTAGCTGTCCTTAAAACGGATGCACTGATGAGATCAAAGACGGGCCTCCGCCACCCCTCCACGTTAGGTCTCCAACTGTCCGCTTCGTCAGCCTGCATGTCGCTGCTGTCACTTTCCTGGCCACGGCAGGTACGGCCCCTCGGCTCCGCAGGGCACGGGAAGCGGGGGGAAATGTTGTTTGCGCTGTACCAACGGCCCCACCTGACCCGAAGCCTCATTTTTCTGGCACCTCTCACGTTTCGCCTTCGCAGCAGGACGAGATCCGATGACGGCGGGGAGAGGGGCGGTCCGCGCACCGCCGGGGATGCGGGGGAGCCGCCGCGCTGCCGCCCCGGCGCACGGCACGGACCGCGCCCGGGCGGGCGGCGGGAGGCCCGTTAACCTGCCCGGCGGCCGCATCGCCCCTGCCAGCCACCGGCTTGAGTTACCTCCGAGGGCAGCCTTCCAAATGTGCTCTGCCTCGTCAGCAGAGAGGGGCTGACACCGAAACACGAGTCACCCGCAACGAGAGCATCCTCGCTGGCGGACGGTCAGGAGCGTTGCTGTTTGTAGGGACCTAAAAGGAGGCCCTGTGGCTCCAAGAACGAGGATACCACCACAACGGGTTTGCAAAAAGTTCGTGAGAAATGAAAGGAACTGTGGGGACTAAGGCCCAGCTCCTTTGCGGACTGCACCGATGCTGAATTTAGCCGAGCAGGGAAGCGGACGGGCGCACCCCGCCAGGCCGGAGGCGCCTGCGCTGGCAACACGGAGGGGCTCTCCTCTGCCTTTGGGGAAAAGTAACGGGGCGCCACTTGCATAAGATCAGGCACATCGATTTCTTTTGTAAACAGCTGTCTATCGATGGGTCCACATTCAACCCAAGCGTAAAACAGACCTAACGATCGGGTTTTCACCGATGCTACACAAGGCTTTTTTCAACTCCCTTCTGCAAGCTGAACTCCGCTACAGCCCGAGTAACCGCAGCACTGGCCCCACGGCGCCCCCCGCTCCCAGCTCCGAACGGGGGCAGCCGGGCCGGAGCCGCCCACGGGGGGTGCGCGGAGCCCCCTGCGGGGCTGCCTCGGGCCAGCGGCCGGCGCCCAGCCCCGCTCGCCCTGCGGGTCTGGGGAAGGTACGCTCAGCCTGGGGAGAGGGACTTGGCTCCCCCACCCGCCTTCTTACTTGTCCTTGGAGAAAACTAAGGCTCTCTTGTATCTCAGGAAATACGCGGAAACTGGGGGGATGGGGGTGGGGGAGTAACGACGAGGGAAAAACGACAGTCCCTCCTCCAACGACGAGTCGCTGTTTAAAAAAGAAAAGGAAAAGGGGACCCCAGTGTCACCTCCTCCTCCATCCTTCTGCGCTGTGGCATGCTAATGACTCACCCGTTACAGCTGAACTCGGGCCGCCGAGGGAGCCCGTACTTTTGGGACCGCCGAGGCACGGCTGAGGGAGCCCCCCGTGCCCGCAGCAGCCGCCTCCCCTCCAGGGCCGCACCGCGCCCGCGGGATCGGGCCGTACCCGACCGCAGCCCCTGCGTCCCCCGGCCACCGCTCCTGGCAGAGGTGCCAACACTCCTGCGGAGATCTGCCCTACTACTGGGCTCCAACCTTGGCTACCCAGCCTGGCTCCCGCCCAGCCTGCCAACACGTTGGATTGCTTGCCATATTTCATGTGAAAAATGGGCACAGTTTCTTGGAGAGAAAAAAACCCCAAACAACCAAGAACCTAAAAATTACAAATTACACTACTATTCCTAAATCTTTTTTTTTTTTTTTTTTTTTTTTTTTTTTTACGATGTCGGGAAGTGCCCGGTCCCGCCTGGGAAGCCCACCACTGCACAGGAGCTCCACACGAGCACGTTGTCACCTCGCATCCCGTTTCACCATATCATATCGCAGAAGATTCTGCAGCATATTGTGCATTACAAACGGAATCTGTGGGATTCGCAGGGATGTGATAATTAATTCAGCGATGATGATGCTTAATATGGATTGGCCCGAAAGAAACGAGGTCTAAAAGGAGTATGTGTGTGAACGGGGAGGGGGGGTGTGGGGGGGAGTGCGGAGGGAGAAGGGGAAGACATTTAAAGTGTTTGAACGGTAAGGCAAATGTTCCAAAGCTACATTATATTTGCTTCCCGACCTCAAGAGCCGCCTGAAGCGTGGCATATGCTGCAGCTCCTTCCTCATCACCGAATATAACTGGTAAAGCTCCTCCTGACTTACTAGAGGACAAGGCTCGTCCCTGCACCACTAGCTCTTCCACCGCACCCCAGAACTTGACCTTGGCACAACTCTTTCTCCAGCCGGTATCACGACAGACTCTGGCACTGTGCCAGTAAGGCTTAGGCTCCAACTTCCCAAGGGAGGGACCCCCCACTCACGCCCTCCCCCACGCCGGTCCCCGCAAAGGCACCCCCGTGCCCTCTCTTTAGCCGAACCTTCGCGTCTGTGGACCGACTGCTTGCTGCTCTGCAAACTGGAGAGCAGCAGCCCACGACACTTCTCCACGCAGAGCTAGAGAGCTGGCATGGGTCCAGCCTCTCCCGGTGTGCCATCCCCACACAGCACTGCAGCTTTGGTCATATGAGCAGAAATGATGAGAAAAGCACTTTTTAATCTTTTCGCACTTGCTTCCCTGTTCAAACAGTTGCAGGATGGCTATGACTGACGTGCTCAGCGCTGAGGATATCAAGAAGGCTGTGGGAGCCTTTTCAGGTGAGCGGTTTGGTTTTTTTTTTCTCCTTTCCCCTCTTTTCATCCCCTTTCGTCCTTTCATCTTAGAGTAGCAGTGCATTTATTTAAGCTCGGGGAAGATTAGAGGACCCGGCTAAACAAAATATCAAATGAGGATGTGTTTTCTGAAGTGTAGTGGAAGCCTGACAGGTTTATTAAGTACGGGGCTGCATCCTCAGCAAAGTTGCCCTGCATATTACAGAGGTGAAATATTTATTCTAAAGGAAAGCAAGCAGGAACTGCGGACAGACTTTGCTTCTACTGAGAGGATACATACTGTCAAAGGGAACAAACCCCTCGGAGACCAGACTGGATTGGATCTTGATGTGGGATAGGGAAGTCAGCCGCGGGTGTCGGCGGCTTCCCACTCACCCCGGAAATTCGGTTTCAGGTATTACAGAGCTGCTGTTGCTCGTTCCTAGGAGATAGGAAACGGCTCTTTCCTTACTTCCTATGCGGAATCCCCGGGTGGGCTTTGCTTTTCGGGACGGAGCAGAAGGCAACAGTAGAGCAAGCAGGTGCGCGGCTCCACTGCAGCAGCTTTCTGCAGGACTGCAGCGGTCCCTGCTTCCCTCTCAGACTCCTCCGGCTTTCAGACGCTCCCTACCCCTCTAATTCATCGCGATCCCTAAACTGACAGCAACCCCCGCTGCGCGTTTACCGAGGCTCAGGTGTTTAAGGTTGCTCTCAAAGAAACGCCAGAAACCGTGTTCCGGGGTGCACGTTATCTCGCCCCTTGCCCATTACCTCCCAGGGAGCAGCCCCCCGCTGCCCCCGGCTGTGCCGTGACCTTCGCGAACGGGCGGGAGCGCGAAACCTGCCGAACTCGGCTAAACCCAGCGGCCGGAGGGTCGACGAGACCGACAAACTGCTCAGCTCGATCCAGCAGCTGCTTTTTCTCATTAGCATCTATTGTTCTAGGGCCACCTCCAAGTCCCGGCGCAGATGCAATTAGCAGCAACTAATGGTAGATCTGTCAAGCAGATCTCGAAAGACTGAGCCTCCTTAATTTTATGTCATAGGAAAAGCTGCGGCGGGAATAAGGATGCGCGGGGAAACAACCAAAAAAAAAAAAAAAAGGTCCCAGCACGTTTTGGAGGTCACTATCGGATTACCAGCCCACACCACAGCCGTTAGGCTGCATGGGTGTGACAACAGCGGGTGAGGTTAAAGGACGGGAGAGGTGGAGCAGGTAAACTGTCTCGGCTCCGATCTCAGGGGCTCCAGGCTGTGGGGTTCCCCCCCGGCGATCGTGCCTCACAAGGTCCTGCAGGCAGCACAGCACAGCACTCCCTCGCAGTCTCTGAGCTTACAAACCACCACTGCACGTACCTTCAGCGGTCGAAATGCACCGCTGATTTCTAGGAAGCCTTCGGGAAAACCGAAACGGAACTGGAACAGCCATGTGCTCCAAAACATTTCTCGGCAGTGCTAGGCTCCGTGGTTGAGCAAGAGCGGGTTCTTGGGTTTTTTTCCCAGGGGTGGAAATGTGAGGAAGTGACAGCGATCTAATAGTCAAGAGTCCGCTCTCAGATGACTGTTTTAGTGGAAAACTTAGCAAAAAAAGGGTTTAAGGCAAAGGCACTGAAAAAGACCAGGCAGGTTAGACTTCAGCTCCCAACTCTGTCACTGACTTCCTGTGTGACCTTGGGCAAGTCTCCGTCCCTCTGTAGCTCAGCTCCTCATCTGCAAAACGGAGACACTGTCCCTTTCCCCTTGTGTTTATTCCAATTAACGCCTGTGAAGCGTGGACAATTACAGCACGTACATCAGCTCCTACCACAGCTGGACTCGACTGTGCCTCCCAGGGTAGATCACGCAGCAGGATGGAAGAAAACCATGGGGGTGGGTGTGTGGTGTGGTATATGTTGCAACGATTTTTCTAATCCTGGCTTTTCATCCCCTGTAGCGGCAGAATCTTTTAACTACAAGAAGTTTTTCGAGATGGTAGGGTTGAAGAAGAAAAGCCCGGAAGATGTGAAGAAGGTTTTCCATATTCTTGATAAAGATCGAAGTGGCTTCATCGAAGAGGAAGAATTAAAGTAAGTAAAGATACATCCTTTCTCAAATAACCTTGCCTTAAGAGTCTGCCTTCTTGTTTTCTTTTTTTACAAGACTAAATAATAGCATACAATTCAATCTCTTGGCTAGTATTTGGTGTGCAATAATCAGTTGTTTGCTGATTATATGATCTAAAGTGTGTTGGAGGCAGCTAGTTGTAACTTTTATTGCAGAATCCCCGAAACACATGAATGACCAATACCTTGCAGATACTTCTTCAGTCAAGTGCAGTTTCAGAATAAAGTGCTCCTGAATGTTAAAGAATGTCAACAACAGATGATACAACCTTGCATTCCAACTCATATCACATCTCAAATAAATATGAAGTGAAACTGTTCTGGGGAGAAAAAAAACAACTTTCCTTTTTTCCATGCCTCTTCTTTAGGTTTGTACTGAAGGGCTTTACCCCTGATGGAAGAGACCTCTCAGACAAGGAAACAAAGGCTCTTCTGGCTGCTGGTGATAAGGACGGTGATGGTAAAATTGGAGCTGATGGTATGTGATTAGAGGAGTAAACTTTGACAGTAACAGTCGAGTATTACTCTTACAAGAACTGAGGAAGTCTAGGAATCGCTGGGGGCTGTGACCTTCTGAAGGGCACGAGTCGGATTTAATGAAATGCAAAGTCCTGCTACATTTGCCATACCTTGCTTGCAGGCTTCAGGGGAAACAGGGGCCGAGTTCCAACACTAGAGGGGGCAAGAGCTGACTGAAACGGAGATGTAGTTAAGGCACACTACAGCACAGCACTAAGTACCCAGCCCACGTCTACCTCAACAGAAAAGTTATTGATTTCAGTGGAGTGAGAATCAGGACACTGAGAGTTCAGAGACTCAGGCTTGACTATAAAACTTAGAAAAGAGAAAGGAAAAAAAAGCTGAGTACCAGCATTTCTGCTTGATGTGTAGTAAACAGGAAAGTAATGCATGACTTAGCAAAGCAAGGCTCTTAAAATTCCAAGTACAGCCAGGTTGCTACAGAATTTCTATACAATAACTGCCTATTCAGGTTTTGCTAGTGTTATGTGGATCTTTGCAGCTAAGAAAGCCCGTCACTCCTTTTTGCTAAACATGAGAACTACAAGAAAAGAACAACTACTTCACAGCATTGCTTAAAAAAATACTGCCGTTTTCTGTTCCCCTCGGGATGAAATAAATTAGCCCACATACAAAACTTCTCCTTTTTCCTTTTTCTGTATCCCTGAGACAGACTGGAAGAGACATGAAGAGATACATTGCTGAATTAAATCTTTCCTCATTGTAGGAGACAGTAGTGGAAGTTTGTGGCCAGAGTAGTAAATCACCTAGGCAGCAGGCAATTGCTAAGTTTTCACCATATTGATAAGCCATATGATAGGTTGAAATCCAAAAAAAAATAAAAAAAAAAACCCTTCAACTCTTTCTGTATTACCTGATCTCTGGGATCTGTAAAAATGTTGTCTCCAAAAATAAAAAGCAATTTAAAAAGGAAAAAAAAGTAAAATACAGTTAACTAACATAGTTTCCTAATTAGGAAGCTGGAAAAAGTCACATACAAAATCAGCCACTGACATATTACCCAGGTTATATATCAGCTAAACTGCCTGTTCATAGCACACCGGAATATCAGTGACTGTGACCCTGTTTCTAGACTCAGGCCTTTTAACTTCTCAGATCATGATTATATTACGGTTGCAGAGGAGCAATTGTGAAGCATCTAGGGGAAGTTCCTGCTAAACTTCAGCAGTGCTACTGAACCTGATGAGTGTGTGGAATTATTTTAAATTTCATATGCCTTATTATATGGCTCCTCCTTATTCCCATCAAAATTAGTGGCAGTGGTACTAAAATCAGTGGGCAAGATTTTCAGAAGAAAACTTAATTCAGGTAAGTAAGCACAGTTGATCCACCAACCTCACATCAGATAAATTTTCAGTTATTCCTGTAAGGCTGCAAAACAAAAGCAGTAGCAATTGGAGTAAAAGAATCACATTGCAGAATGATTTTTGGCTTAAACATGAGAATACAGCATTAACTTTTTTTTTATTTAAGATTACCCATAACTTTAAAAAAAAAAAAAAGTTGAAAATGCCTGAAAGCCAGTACGTTGTAATTAAGCAATATGAAAGACCTCTTCTCCTTATCTCTTTCTTCTGCAGCTTTTACCCTTCCTTAACTTTGAACTGGAATTACTCTGAATTTATATTTGATAATGAGAAGAGATGAAGGGCTTTTTTCTTTTGCTTCTTCTGGCCATATCCCTACTGTAAAACGTTATCTGTTCCTTTTCCATTTCTTAAATTTGACTCCAACAGCAAATTGTTACACTGGAAAGGCTAGAAATACATGCAAAGTTAGCAGCTGGGACTGTGGCCAAAAGATGAGGATGACAATACTTTCCAGCTTTTCCTTTGGTTCATAAATCCACTTCCAGATTATAACTGTCTATGTAAATAAAATATACGGTCACAAATGTACATCACATTCATATTCAGTACTGCAATGCTGTATTTCTGTTGCATACCACTTGTTTGTTTCTCTGTAACTGAATTGTCAGGCATCACTTTTAGCCTTTGTTTCAAACATCAGCTTCATATGTCACTAAATGATCACAAACATACAGCCTTTCACAAGGCTTAATGTTAATTTACTAGAAAGCCCTTGAATGCTGTCCCTGTGGAGCCCATACAGCTGATCTTCAGTGATTTTTTAACACCACAGAGCCATCTTTCCCAGATGTATCATCACAAATGTTAATCCTAATCAGTCTTCTTCCAGTTAGGGTCTCACACCACAAATCTTATCTTAGGTCTCCTGCTTTAAACCTTTTATCATCCCCGCAAGACCATTCAGCTCAGAAACAGTTTCACCAGCTTGCCTCTTGTCCAATCAAGATTTGTAATTTGTGGCTGATCTGCCAGTTTCAAATAGTTGAAAACTTGCAGCCTATTCATACAAGACATGATCATCTTCTGTGTGATGTCAGGCCCCCTCCAATTTCCACGGATCTGAACAGAAGATGATGAATCTGAAAAAATCGCAGGTCAAGGCCAGGTTACCTAATAAAACTACAAGCATTAGCTTCCATATTGGATTGGGAAGTGATGGTGAAGCAGCTCTGTCAGCTTCAGGAGAACATTTATAAGAAAGAGGAGAAAAGAAAATGAAGATTTCTGCTCTCTGTTTTGTGTATTAGCATTGGACATGAACATCATGCTTTTAAGTTTCTTGATACTAATAGACTTGAGAAAGTACACAGAGAATTTTCAAAGATAATGCACTGTAGACAGGACAAACCCAAAATTTTTAACCAAGTAAATCAAAATCTTTTCCTTGATACAGCTCAGCTTCTGCAAGTATTTTAAAATGTTTCAATTATTTTCTTCAAGTGTTGTAAACACAAGACATCAAGCATTCAAAATTACAACTGATAAGTCATGACCTTGCCACAGGTAAAAGTCATGAAAAAAAAGAAAAATCTTTTGGAAGTCCTTCTTTTCTTATCCCTCTTTGTTCTCTTGCATCTTCTAAAAGAAACTAGTGTAAGTCATTACTTACAAAGTTTTCTAAGATTTGCTGTTGTACAGACAATGTAAAAAAACATGGTCTGATGAGAGAAATCATTAGCCTACAAGAGGTTCTCTGTAATTTTATCTGTCATTTCTGTAAAATACTACAGGGTATGCATTAGGCTGGTGTATACTGCTAAACTATACTGAGCACAGTGAAACCACCCCCTCCTTTTAAGTCAGAGCTTTGATTCAAGACAGCTAGTAAATTATTTCACATGACGAAATAGTCTAAATCCCTGTAATTTAAAACTATTATTTGTGCAAAGAAAGATATAATGTAATTTTGTCTGGGAAGAGAATTACAACTGGAAAAGAGGATGTAGTTAATCACAAGGATTCTCTCACTAACAGGCCAGTCAGAACGACCAACAGACGGGCTAATACACAGTTTTGCATGTATGAATACACTTTGCAACAGTGCCTCCACAAGCCAGCTGTGGTTGGGCTAATCTTGATACAAAAAGAAATAGTGAACTAGTTTACAAGATTATTCAACTGAAATGCCTTTGAAGTATATTGAAAACCCTGGGAAAGCGTATCCATGAAATATATTGCCCTTCAGTGATAATATCACAACGTATTATAGACAATATTCGGCTGCAAGTCTGAATAACCTTTCCCAAATATATTCCGTAGATACATGTAATTATATAAAAAAATTAATTTAGCAGTAGCAAGTATGATAACTTGTTCTGTTAGAATATGCATAGTTAGTTTTCCCTTTTGGAAGGGTTTAATTCATTGCAGTTCATGTTTCTCTTTGCAGAATTTATTCACACAGTGATTTAATAATCATAGCCTTTTCCCCTTTCTGCCCAGAATAGTCTGAGTTTCTACCACAAGCACTTTATGTTATCTCTTAAATTCAGTTTGCAACACTTTCAAACTATGTACCCACCATGTATTGGATTTATATATGTTTTGTGTTAAGTAATCAGCATCACTAATCCTAATTTGGATTTACATCTTTCAAAATGATGGATAAATTTGGATTTAATTTAAACTCTCTGACACTTTTATTTCTCAGTTTGATTTGTCAACATTTGGCGATATGTTTTTTGGACACATCATCAAAAGTCCTGTTTGCACACACCAGTCAGTGAAGATCTCCCAGTTTAGAGTTTAGCGTTTTTCAACTGAACATCAGAATGTTCTTTAAAATGCCTAATTTTCATCTTCTATCTTTTTCTTGTTGCAAGACATTACTCTTCATTATGTCAGACTTCAATAATTTCCTCTTGAGCCTTTACAGATGACTGCCTCCCCTATTTGCCATTTTCCTCTCAACTGATTATGTTAAACCTATAAACCACTCTCTCTGTATACCCTCTAATCCCTTTATCATCTTTGTTGCCCTTCTTGGGATTCCCTCCAGTCTGTCATTTTTAATGCTCTGAGGCACACACAACTGTGCAAGGTATTCTTATATGTAACTGTTCCAAGGTTAGATGGAGCTAGGAATTATAACCTCCTCGGGTAGTACAGTATTCAGAGTGCAGTATGCCAGGCAGCTATTCACCAGGATACAAGCGTGCCTTTCCCATGCTTTATCACCCTGCTGAAAGGGATTATATATACACCAAAGCATAAAATAACCCCAAACTGCAGACAGATACATGTATGTAAATATTACAGATGTAACACTAATAAAAGCCAAATGGTAAAATCCTGGCCTTCTGAGATCACAGAAATTTTTCTTGTTATCACCAGTGTGGTCAAGGTTGCTACACAGGTTGGTGTCAGCCTTCTGTTTTTGTGATCTGTCATTTTCAGTCAACTTGCCATTACAAAATAGAGTTTAAATGTAATATATTTATAATACAGGGACACAAATACTCTGATAGACTCATTAATGAGTCTTCGCCAAACTTTGCCTCCAAGTAAAGGAAATTTATCTCACTGAAAAATTAAATTTCTAGTTCTTGCCTTCATCCCACTGAGATTTACAAAGGAATAACAGGGAATTAATCAAGTTCTTCAGATGAATAGCAGTGGACAGTCTTGGCATTCTGGCATGTATAGCATTTCTCCCTTACCCTCAAAAAATACTTTCATTTCACTGGAAGATTTCCCAAGCCATACTTTCCCTTTAATTAATTCTGATTTCTTTGTTCTTCTGTTATTATGATGTTTCTGCTACACCAGTGAGTCTGTAATCATTGTAATATGCTTCCTCCTTCTTTCCATTTCTTAATATTTTAAAAAAATTTTTCCCTTCTCCAGAATTTGCAACTATGGTGGCTGAATCATAAAGGCTTTGACCAATGCAAACCCTTCACCCATCCTTCACTGCCCAATTCCAACCACCTCCTGCTGACTGCTTTGGCTCCTGTCTATTTATTTATGTTATTTTATACTCCAGCTCTGTTCTCTGCAATCCTGCAACTCTGTAATTGTGCTGAAAGACACTGTTAAAATAATAAAGGTCACATCAATCTGGGCTTTATTCTCTCTCACTATAGCTTGTTTTTATTTCATGTAGGCTTGGCACACGCTGAGAGAAAATGTTACTCTCTTTTGCTGACATCCCTGCTGCTTTATCCCTAGCTAGGGTAAAGTGGGAAGAAATTAAAAATATTATTTGGGATAAAACATGTCTATAATGAGTCATTCAGTCCCAGTTCTGAACTGCAGCAAAACCAACTACATTATTTTTAAGCCATCCCTGCTAAATGGATGCATACTCATAGCCTGAAAAATCTCTAGTGATGGCAAAACTCTAGTGATGGCAATTACCCAACTTCATTTGGCAGTTTGCTCTTTTGACTTAATCAGTGTTATAGCTAAAAAGTATTTCCTAATATTTAGCCTACATCTCCCTTGCTGCATTTTGGTGATCAGTAAATTGATCCTTGTCTGTATCATTCGTTAAATTTGCCTTGTGCAGGGGGATTTTTGGATAAAAGGTTTGACAGGAATATCAGTTGGTGCCAATCATGCATGGGGATAACTTTGTAAATATTAAAAAGCAGTCACTTCTGAAATACAGGATATTTTTACTAGCAATGTTACACAACTATCTGACTGGAAGAATGGAATACTCACAAGAAACAACAGTATGAATTTCAGGAAAGGGGACACCAAGATTCAGGTGTGATGCTGCTGTTGACACTCCCACTGTTAAAACGGTATATTAAAAAATCACATCAAAAACCATTTCTTCTAAAATTTTACTGGAGAAGTGAGTGTCTCTTCTTGAGTTACATACAGGAAGCTGAGACTCAAGCTAAGGAAATATTAGCCAACAGTAAGCCTATGACAGAGCCAAGAGCTAAACACTTGTTTCCCAAATCCTGTTTGGTAACTTTGGCACCAAGCTCATGCTTCTTATGTTTGGGGGTTTTTTTGGGTTTTTTTTGTTGGTGGTTTTTTTTTTAAAGCAAAGATTAAAGGGGGGACGGGGGCATCCTTTTAGGCAATATCTTCCCCCCATCTTGACAGAGCAGTGATTACTACTGCAATAAAAAGGAAGGATATTTGCCCTTTCTAGATTCCAAACTATTCCCTGCAGCAAGAACACCTTATTCCATTCAGATTTATTATCGCTGATTTAGTATAAACAAAAAGATAAGGCTGGAACCCTGTCAGCATCACATTATACAGAATACCGTTTCTCTGTCACAGCGGTTACTCAATGCTGCTCAGGAAGCCAATAAACACTCCCTAAAGCCATTCTAGATTTTCACTCTGCAGTAACTTACAAGGAGGACTTTTTGCTGAGCCTGCTGCGTGTTCAAAAGAAATGCTTTGATTTTGCACAATGTATATACGGATCTGAAGAATGTATTGATTTTTAAGTATTATAAATAAAGTAAATTAAAACAGATTGCAATGAAGCCAGTTTATTTTCCTCTTTTTCTCGGGAGCTGCTGACCTCAAGTGACAACGAAGTGTAATTACAAGAATATACAGGCCCTCAGAAAAAACATTAGGAACTCAGCTATTGAAGTATTATGAATGAAGAATCGAGGAATCAGAGAATCGACATAAAAACCCTACATAAACAAAGCCATTTATAGTCCTTCTCTATTTGTTGAACCTGCAAGGTTTTATATCTTTCACTCCATTTTTTTTCATACACGTTCTTTTTCATACCACACTCATTTTAACATCTTTAAGACTGTCACAGAAACTACTGTAAAGACTGAAGAAAGCAGAATTTGCAACAAAATTTAGTCAGGATTTCAGCTGAGTGTGGATTATAGTACGGTTGACAAAAACAAAAAATTCATATTACCCTGCAATATACTATTTCATGAAGAAAGATGTTTTAATTTTCACATGCATAAGAAAATGAGGAAAATTAAATTTCTCCATGAAACATTTATCTTACATTTTTTAATTGGCATCTTACATCATCTTTGTCCTGAACAGTAAGTGTTCCATAATTTTCTCCCCTGTCATAACACAGAAATAGTTATGAAAAAAAAAACACCCAAACAACTCCAGCCGTCATGTTGAAGACAAAATTTTAAATCATCAGTACACATCCTTTCCTTAGATCCATACAGTCAACAGTTTGTAACAAGACACAACTGGATGATTCAAGATACGTAAATTATGTTCACAAATACAAAAAAAGACTTGTTCACATTGGTGTTATATATTGCTAGGAAAGAAACACAGTTCACTCTCAGCTACAACTGAAAAGGAAGAGCCAGATCTTCAAGTTCTAGACAAACCATCATTTCCTGACAAATTACATTAGCATTTAACAAAATGGGTTTGTACCATCAGATCATCACCAACTCCTAAAATTTCTCCTATTACCATTTACCATTACCAAATCCTTAACCAACAAATTCATAATTGTTTATGCTTTAAGGGACCTGCCAAGCTTTTAATGGAGTTTCATGGATCAACAATTTTCCACATGTCTTATTTTGGGAATCAATGGACTGGAGGCCATAACACCTGTTCACTTTGCAGAAGCTGAGCTAGGATTTATATTTACAGTCTATCCACCAGTCCTGAGTTCAACACTGCCTAATGTCATATGATTGCTTCCACACTTTATTCACTTCATCAAAGCAAAGCTTGCTTGTTTGCTTCTTTTGCCTTTTCTGACTTGGCATCTTTGTGGGGGAAGTAAGGACACTTTTCCCTAGTTTCTAAGTACTTTCAAAGGCTGGAAATCCAGTTCATGTTCTCCCTTCCAGCAACACACACAAAGTTTTATCAAAGCCTCTGTGCTATAGTATCTAAACATTAACAATATTCTGTCCAAAGGAGAGTTAATATTGTTATGGAATTAAAAACTGCAGCATGGCACAGTTTTTGCAACAAGTTCTGCCTCAACAAGATAACATTAAAGATTATGAATCTATACAAAGTTAAGTGAAGACACAAATTGGCCCACAACATTTTTATTAATGAGCATAGAGCACAGAAGAACTTCATTTGACTCTAAAATCACAGATTGAGATTTAAGTGGTCAGTGGACAGAGAACATATTCTTTTATTTATAAATCAATTGCAAATTAAAGAGAAATTATATGGCATGCATTAACACCCCAAAATTCAGCTGTGATTAGAGTCCATGCTGATGTTCTTCTAACACCACCCAGGAATCACTGGTAACAGACACAAGAGCACAGGCTCTAGCACATGCCAGTAATTAAAACACCTCCTCTAGGTCCTGGACTCTCTCATTGCTAATCTCTGCTTGAACCTGAACTGCTGCACCTTCATTCTGAGCCAGTATTTTTGACAATTTTCTTTTCCAAAGAGACACAAATCCCAACACTCTCTAGAGCTCCAACATTTAAAACAACTTTTCTCCTAAACAAGAGAGTGTGAAGCCAAATGTGTCTACAGCGGGTTAGCTGTGCATGTGAGATCAACCATCAAAACTTGCCCAGACTGTAGGATCTCCTAATGCAGGATAGTTACTTCACAGTGGAGGAAGTATGTTTCTGGACTTCACGGTGGAGGAAGTATGTTTCTGGTTAGTGCTCCTCTGGTCAATAAAGTAACAAAGTTTAACAAAGGTTGATACAGTTTTAAAGATAGAAGTTAATATAAATACAAATACTTTCCTCCACCCACCAGAGAAACAGAAGGCACTGCATGAGCTACAACAATAAATGGATTAGAAGATCCAAATAAAAATACTGGAAGATATTTAATAAGCCTATGGAACATGCAATTAGAAAAGTCATTTTTTTCATAAACTCATTTGGTCTTCCACCTCAGAAAATCTAAGTAAAAGAATCTTTTAAGTGCCTGAATCAGAATGTCCAACTCTTATTGCAACTACAGTTTTTAATTCTAGGAGATGCTTATCTGAGCAATTAATGTTTATGTACAAAAAATACAGTTGGTTTCACTCATGTTACAGTGGCGTGACACTGGCATTACCAAATGGATACTCAGGCCTTCAGGTGGTAAGAACACGTAACTATTAATCCCAACTTTGCCACTAGAGCTTCTAGACAGGTCATAAGAAACACAGGACCAGAAGTCAAATGCTCAACCATTGATTACTGGAGGGAAGGTCAATGGGTTATGGAAAAGCCAAATAGCTCAGAGATATTTTCAGGTTTTGGAAACATTGCTTGGAAGGATTTTTTAATTCTAACATTTTAATTGTTAACAAACTCCACTTCCTGTATTTCCACAATGCAATGCAGTTTAAAAAAAATGTAGCACTAGAAAGATACTAAAACATACAGGTAATAGCAAATTATCAAGCATTTATTAGTGCTTTAATATAAAGAGGAATAAGAACTATGTGGCTGTGCTAATTTTATGCTTCCTTCTGCAGATGAATGAAGATTTTCAGTCTTAAAACATTTGCATTCCCCCTCTCCCCCCTTAAAGTAATTTTCAATTTTGCTGGATACAGCACAATTGCATCTACTTTCAGCTGCAATGGGTTGTTGAAATTGAGCTATTGCCCAGCACCTGCTCTTAGTCAGACAGCTGAAATCAGAGGTTAGGGGAAAAAATAAAGATTTTTTGTCATTGTAATGCAAGTCTCCTTTTAGCTTTGCTGCAGTCAGTGTTCAATTATGTTCTGTAACAATCTCCATTACCAGAGCCAGTGTTTTTCTGTTCCTCCTTGCATGTATTAACTTTCTTGTTCACACGTGACAGCCTTCTTAGCAAAGCAAAGGAGTCTTAAGAGATACTTGCCCATATATTTAATAAGTCTACATTCTTGTTTGGCCTGTTTAGGATCCTAGCATGTTCAAATGTATCTTTGTTTTCAGTGCTTCAAAGGAAGATAACTGATACAATAGAACTGAAATTATTTCTCACCAAAGGCAGCCTGATAGGTCAAAATTAACCTAAAATTTAATCTAGTCTATTGAATACAAAACACAGAACACATAACAATGAGGAATTCCCATGTAATTTTTTTCCTGGGTGTATCCTCTTTTTACAAGCTCAGGATCCTTCTCATTCAGAATTTTTATAAGTTCAGTATGTAGGCCAGATGTTTAAGACTTCATCAGAAGCAGGAACCAAGGCCCTATGTCTACAGGAACAAAGCCACAAAGCCTCTGACCAACAAGGCTCAGCAGTAAATGGGAAGGAATTAACTGGTGTAACAGCTACTGGGAGCACAGGAAAGGGAGTCTTGCTTTTGAAGTAGGAGAGAACAGCAATACACAGACAGCGAGCTCTGAGACAGAGGCCAGAGGGTGAACAACACAGAAATCTAGGGTCTGGGACTTGGGGAAAAGGAAAGCCAGAGCAGGAAGAATGGGAAATGATTAGAGGTAGGATTTGAAAAGCTAGAGCAGAGGAGGGTTTATTATAATATAAATACATTATAATAAATTGACCTTGAAAAGAAAGGACATTAATAATGTGGAAAAGTTTATGCCTAAAAATTAACATTAGACAAGTAAGCATGATAGAAACCAGAGTGCTGTAAACTCTCAAAAATTTAATTAGAAGCCTGAAATATTTCTCCTCTCCTTCCTCCATTAAACCTCCAGGTCCTGGAGTCACATGCCTGACTCAGTTTTCAGCAAGGGGAAAAGAAATCTAGCTGTCCTGCCTGCAGAGAAAACCTTGAACATTCAAACACTAAAACCATAAACAGAATATAAACCAAAACATAGTCTTTTATTTTGTAGTAAGCCTCATGATTTGAATGTAGTCAGTCTTACAGTTCTTAACATAAGATACAGCATTAGCTTAAACCTAGCAGCTGCTTTCTAAGCAGACAGCAGCTAGAGATCCAAAAAAAGATTCCCAGCTGCTATCATAGTCATCATCACCACATAATGACTGACATGCTGGAATTATGGGTAGCTTATTTAAAGATGTCATGTATTTGTACATTCTATATTCAACAGATTAACCCCTTCCCCATGATGCAGAAGCATACTCAACGCTCACTTACCAGCATCTAATCTCCCTATGCACGGGACTGTGCAAAACAGCGTGACAATGAGTGCTCCAATAATAGCATACTCACAGCTAAGAAAGCTTCAGGCCACACACAAGGCCACAGCAAGTCCTCAGTCTGTCATAGATATTCCCTCATGGAAAGATCTATACAACAGAAAGACCTTCTGTACGAAGTTCCAGATCCCTGATCAACTCTCCATGTCTAATGCTTTGGGATATATTATTAAAAACTAAATAAAGATTTAGGTTTTGTTCCCGGTGCTCTTCCTAGCTTACACGTACAGGAACAAACAAATAAAGATTCAAGCTGGAATTTTTTCAGACATGTGCAGAATAATTTTTCCCCCGAAATTCTCTTTATCTTTATCCTTGCGGATTCGAATGCATCCTTGAGAAACCTGCCCCTCATATCATATTCATCGGAAGAGAGGACAATTACAGTTACAATTAGCATACTCAAAGTTTACAGCCTTGTAGAGGTACCTACCCTACATCTAATAATTTATCACTTTTCATTGATCCCACAACCATCATTCATTTCTAACTTCTACTTTCCCAATGCCATAGTCGACAGATATGCCAGATCAGTCAGAAGTGCTGTTGTAACTGCCAACAAATCCTTTGGCTGATTCAACCATTTCATAATCATCTTACATTTCAGTGCACCAAGTCTCAGCCAAAAAGCCTTCATATCTGTGTCTCAGTGCCTACCACAAAAGAGCAAAATCTGAAGACCTGGAACTATAATGCCATTATCAACAGTGATATAGAAAGCATCCAAATTCATACTTCTGTGCTAATAGCCCCACTCTGAAGAGAAACAAAAGGCTATTTTGGGGGATGCCAAGTGAAGTAGCCCTCAAAATATATGAAGTCTCTATTTATTCTACTGCTTGGCGAAAGCATAAGGAACGGAAATCTACAATAAAATTTACACATCCGTTCTTGCAGTTTTCAAAGCTCTCCAGACATATCAGTAAACACTCAGTCAATTCTGTAAGAATCTATACAGATTTAAAAGTGGCATGAACTTTGAATATTCATCCATTTGCAAGATACTTCTGATGTTGTCACTGTTTCCTTTTAGTAATGTAAGATTTAAAAAAGAACTGATGAAACACTTTGTATTTAAGAGAATTTTTTTTACAGAAAGATCTGTTTCCTTTCCTCAACGTTAATGCTCTCCTGCGAAGCACTGCTTACTCCAGAGAAAGTAGCTCTTATTACAGAGAAAGTAGCTTTTATTAGGCAGCATGTTCAAGTTACAGGTTGTAACCTGCTCAACTCTGAACATATCCAGAACATTTGCATCTATACACAAGTAACTATAAAAACAAGTCCTAGGAATATTAGTGAATTCTGCCTCACAAAAATCACTTTTTAACAGGTATATGTTGTGAAGGAGAGAACTAAATGATCTGCACAGTGCCCAACAGAATCTGAAGCACAAGCCATACATCAATCTAAAAGACTGTATGAGCTCAGTTTAACCCTTATTGTAAAGCCTTACCTTGCTCCTGAAATTCATTGCCACTCCTACTGGGGCTGCAGTTCCACCATCGCTGCCTCCTGTAGCCCGATGAAATGCAAGCCGCACACAGACACGTGCAGTTTATCTGCTGTTTGTGACCACTGTTAGAGGAACATGACTTGAAATTTCAGGATCTTGTGGCTGTTGGGGCAATTTACCCTGCTCACATAAGAGAAGGGGTGCTTCCCACTCATAGGAATCTTGCTTCATTGGAGGACGAAATGAAATGAGTGAATAAAAAGAATACTCTATTTCTCCTTAGCTGGTAAACACAGGATTTAAGCTCATAAACACTTCTCTAGGGTAAGGACAACATCCTCTGTTGTTTTTTTTTGTTTAAATCCACAGGGTTTCTCTTCCCCTTGCTTTCCCACGTATTCAAGATGAGACAAGCGTCAGTGAGCACAGCTACCAGTATTCCAATTTATTCAGCAGCAACCCCTGTGGACTGCTAAGAGCAGACTGCAATTCTGCTTGGATTACAAGGTGTAGATAAGTAATTCCATCCTTAATCTATCACTGCCAATGCCAGTAAGGGAACAACTTTTACCTATGAGAAGTCAGGAAGAGGAAAAGACTGAGACTGGGGGTGGGGAAAGCATGGAGCAAAAGGACAGCTGAAATAAGAGAGGACACAAGAGCTCCATTAAGAGCTCTATGTGCAAGTGCATGCACATAGGGAATGAAGGACCAGGGTGCTAATAGGAATGTAACAAAGGAGATAGCCAAATTCCAAGCAGAATTTTTCAATAGCAATGAAAATCTCACTTCCAACATAATCTATTCCTTCTATTACACTGATCCCAGTGTAAAATGGTAGAGAACTGCAACCTCAGAAAATGCTGATGGATACTACCACATTACAGCTATGATCAATAAATCTCAAGTACATCATAATGGAACCTCAAAGCCTTCCTATATAGACCTGTCAGTAAACTGGGACAATATTACAAATAGACAACAAAGGATAATGCAAAGATTGCAAAAATGGAACAACACAGAGACAGGTGAATTTCTTGGAGGATGGAGTGGAGTGGAAGGCAGAAAAGATGAAAAAGGAGGTAAGTTATTTAGATGTAAGTGATGGAGAACATCAATAACCGCACACCTGTTTTAGGTGATAGAGGATTCAGGAATGGAAGAGAAAACAGTAAAAGCAATAATGAGACATGGGATTAATTTTTCTTTTCCTTTTTAATGGTACCCCTAGTAGTGTCTCCACCACTCTATTTCACTACAGTCATCATCTACAATTAAAGCCACTGCCCACTCAGGCTACAGAAGTCCCTTTCATTTTTTTTTAATCACAGAAACAATGCTTTTATCTGCATATAAAAGACTCCTTTGATTTTGCTATAGGTACTTATTATTTTTATGTTATTTGCTTGCCTGGTCAGATGTCTGGCAGATACGACATGTAGTCCCAAACATGTGAAATGGGTCACTCATACTAGGAAAAAAAAAAAAAAAAAGCAAAAAAAAAAGCAGCAGGGACTACCTTGAGATTAAAATAAAACTTAGAAAACATTATTTTCAATGTACTGTACTCTCGCAACATCCAATCGTATAACCCAAACATTGATGCATAATTGATTATTCTCTTCTTCCCAAGCTTACTTACTGCCTTTCACAGTAAGCAGATTCTGTGCTCCACAGTAAACAAACTAAGGTGTAGCCAAGCAAAGTTTATACCCTGAAAAAGTATTGTTTATTATTAACGGCATACTTTCTAACAGCATAAGATCTTTCGAAGAGATTGGAAGGAGGGGAAGACCCCCGAAGTTGCAGTCAGCTTTTTCAGCTCTAACCCAAACGCATTAAGTTTGCCTCGAACTGCTTAAGGAAGACAGAAGATCAGTATGAAGATTAAGAACAGGGCATAGAAATAGCTTAAGAGAAGTCAAGGCAGATATCAGGAAAAGTATTTGAAAAAAAAGAAGACAAATAATTGAAGGAACCAACCTACTGCTGTGTGAAAGACTACAAAAATAACAGTGGGAAAGGAGGAATAAAATTCTGAGATACTAAGAAAGCAACTAAGACACAGGTGAGCAAGGAACCCTCTCCCCAGGAGATCAGTAACATAGTCAAAAGCAAGACAAAGTACGAACTGGGAGAAAGGTCAACAGAGCAAGCGTTGGCTCAGGCCGAGAGGAAACGTTGCTCAGCGTCCACACTGGACACGCAGGCCTCCTCAGCCGGCTGCTTTAACCGAGCGGACCCGACCGACACGGGGTCGGTGCCCGAGTTACAAGCACACGGGGATGCGGGGCTGGCTCAGAAGCAGCCGCAGCGAAGCACAAAGCGGGGCGCGGTTCCCGCCTGAGCCCTGAGGGAAAAGCGACCCCAAACGCGCGGCGCTGCAGACGGTGACAGGCCTCGGCCCGCAGACGGTGACAGGCCTCGGCCGGCACCTTCCCCCTTTGCGGGCGCCCCCGCCGCTGCGTGACCGACACCCACCCGCCGGCAACGGGCCGAAGCACGCGCAACTCCCCCGCCGTTAACGGCCGGCGCACGCGCCGATCCGCGCGTCCCCGCCGGCCGGGGGTGGGGGGAGGGGGACGACACAGCTGAACGTGGCATCGCGCGCATGCGCAGGAAGGCGCCCAGCCGTGCCGGCGGAGGGGCGCTCCGAACGGAAGGTCGGACTCCGCGGGGGCACAGGCGGGAAATGGCGGCTGCTCTCCCTCGCGATCACTTGTCTTTTCCCGCCTTGGTGCTGCCGCACCCCTATCACGTAGCTCTTTGCCCGTAACTTTACTATTTTCTGCCCTGTCCCCGGTGGGTTAATGCGCCCCGTGGCACGGTCCCCTGCGTTCTGCCCAATGAGAAGCCGGCCCCTGACAGCGTACTTAGTTGCTGCGCGGAAACGACACCGTTGTCCCCGTAACACCACGGCCCCACCCGCTGAGCGCGCTGCCCACCTCGGCTACCCGAAGGGCCGGGGGGTCGGGTTTGAATGACAGCACGTTTGGTGGGCGGGAAAAGTCAAGTGACCCAATAACAACTCCGGGTAGCATTGATGAGCAGAGCTAACAGCCAACCGAGCTGGGCGGGCGGTCGCCTCCCCAAGGAGGCGGGGCGCTCGGTTGCTAGGGCCGCGCTGTTGCTAAGGCCGCGGCAGAGCGCGGCGACGGCAGCCGCTGCCCTCCTGTCGCGCTGGCGCCTTCCCCGGGCCGGGGCGATGGTGAAGCTGGCTGCCAAGTGCCTCCTGGCAGGTGAGTGCGGCCCGGGCGGTGCCATCGGCCCCGCTGGCCGCGGGGGCCCTGAGCGGGCTCCGTGGGGTGAGACGAGGCCGGCAGCGGGGCGGCGCTGGGGGCCCCGTCAGCGACGGGGGGAGCGGCGGGTGGTGGCGGCCGGGAGGCGGCCTGGCTGCGCTCGGCCCCGCGTCGAGGAGTCGCCCCGACGGAGAAGAGGTGGGGGAAGAGGCGACAGGAGAGAGGTGGGGACCTCGGCTCCCTCGGGAACGGTGGACATAGTGCTTGTTGTTAGCTACCCTGTGTCGTTCCCCTCCCACCACATGTGGAGAATCACGAGCTGCGTGGAGGGAGGGCGTGAAGCGGGGCTGGACCGGCTGAAATGCAAGGACAGGATCTGAAAGGAAGGCAGAAAGAAAGGAAAGAGTGTTTCTCCAGTGTGGAAAGGTGGGCATAACATGGGAGAAGTGTGAAGACAGCAGGATGGACAGCCGAGGCCTGCCTCAGACAGGAGGCTCCCTTTGTGCTAGAAGAAAAAATCACGTCAGAGGCTGGGGTGATTCTGAGAGTGTGATGGAAAGGTAGAGCTTTAGCAAAGAATAGAAGGGTGAAGCGTGTGCACTTCACAGAGGCATCTTTTTCCCCAAGCAAACTGAAGGTTAACCTGGAAAAAAAAAGTGAGGTGAAGACACAGGCTGTTTAGTCAGGATGAATTATGGAGGTGCTGAGCATAAGTACAGCTGACTGTTAACACTAGGGGAAGAAAACTTTTCTTTTTTTCCTCCCTCTGTCTATATTGAAGCTCTGTGCAGCCTCAGCTAGAAGCACAAATCCATAAAACCTTTCTGGGCAGACAACTCCCAGGTTTAACTCTGTTGCAATCCTCTTTTCTTTCATCCAGAATAAAATGTTTGCCTTTTTTTTTTTTTTTTTTAACCTCAGAAGCAGATAACTTGCACAAAGCCAGTGTGGTCTTTGGCAAATGCGCCAGAATGAATCTCCCTCGTGCCTCTGTTGACAGCTATCGTGGACAGCATGAGTATCTTGCCTGTCCTCCAGATCTGAAACTTACACATGGTTTCCAGTTTCAACGTTTTCAGGTCCCAATACACAGGCTTTGCTTAGATCTTTCCAGTTTTGCAGTTTAGTGTTAGGGAAGGCCAATTCCATGACTGTTCTAAATTCACATAGATTTTCTCTGGGTGACCTAGTTATGTGCTTAATCCTAATTGGGTCTGGAGCTGCCTTTTCAGTTCTGTTTGCAACACAACCAACAAGAAGGTCCTGTCCCATATGTAGTTCTCCTAAGTGCTACAATAATATCCATGTATTATTAAAAATAATAAATCAATGAAGCAGACCACGCAAAATACCTTCTTTCTTGCAGAAGAGACCAATATTGTGAAAGAGACATAAGGGATGAGTAACCACAACAACCTAAAGGGAACAAGAAAATGCAATTACATAGGTAGGAGAAAAACATCAGAAATAGAATAGGGAATTCTTGTGTACCTAAGGAAACGGTTATGAAGAACAGAGTGGCTCACAGGAGCTACACAAAGGTCAAAGAGAACAACAGGGGAAAAGGGCTTTTATTAGCAAAAGAGAGACTATTAACTTGACAATAGAAAGCGATTGCTGTGTTATCTCAAGGGTAATTTACAGACACACAGAAGATATTGTTGTTTGAACTTACTATGGAGACACTATGAAAAGGTTTTTGGTGTAGAAAGACAGTTGGCAGTAGCAGGCATTTTAGACACACTACAGATTCTGGCAGGATAACAGAAATATGGATGGAGTAAATACTGTGGGAGTACTGGCAGATGAGACCAAGCTAAATGAAAAGGGCAAGGAAACTTATTTTGAGAAAGTGTAGTGATCTAATGGGCTAAGAGGATGGCAAAGAATAATAAGAAGGCAAGAACAACTGGGGCTGTCAAATTGAAGAACGGCAACACATTAGTTAAGAATTTGCACTGGATGATGCGTTCACAGTTTAGAGCATGTATGCTTCTCTGTCTCATTTTACAAAGACAGATCTAATTGTCTATTGAAGTACAGAATAGCTTCCACTCAGAACAGACTGTTGTCTTCAGCACAAGTTGAACTGATCAGGGAACAAACAAGCTGGCTTACCAGATTTTCCTGTCTAAATATTATGAGCCCAGCTCAGCTCAAAGTAAGCAAGCATGCTGAAAATGTTTAAACAAGAGCTACATTTGGTTAATGCATCTAGGAGCAATTGTCACTATCCAAAACACCCTTCCTCCTCTATAATATTATGTGAGCAGATAGCTTCACCAATTTCCTTCAAAACAACATCTAGAAAGCTGTAATAGGGTCAATGTACTTCTCTCTGGGTTTATTTATTAACAACATAATGTAAAAGACTTGTATTCCAAGCTTAGCTGCCAGCAGTGTTCCTTTAAGGGTAAAGCTAGAACCGCTGCAGTATTTAATTCCTGGTTCCTGTCCTTTGTACTATCCAGGGTAGTGAGACAGTATGTGAAGAGAGAGTAAGCCCTTGGAGAACATTAAGTCTTTGTTTTGCAAGAATTATGATGTTATTCCTTGGAGTAATGTGGGCATATGTGAGTTCTGCAGTTCTCTGCCATTGCTTTGGATGTGATGGAGTTTTGTAACAGTAGGCCAAACCAGGCAGCTGCCAGGTTTGCCCAAAGTGTTGTGCAAGCCGTACCAGAAAGCCTTGGCTGTAGAAGAGCAAAAAGTAAAGCCCCTTGGTTCTCCTTCCATATAGGGATGAATCAGCAGGCTCTTTTTCTCCAGCTAAATGACATTTGCTTCTGTTTTGCCTAGGATGCAACTAATGAGCCACCAGCAGCTCTGAGTCAGCAAGAGTTACTCTCTTAGCAGGGTCAGCAAGAAGAGTTCATCGAGGAATGTTACCAACTTAAGCAGCTTTGTAGTAAATAAATTACCTGTCTCTTCCCTAAACTCAGTATGTAACAAGGATTTGAATCTGGGGAAACGAGTAATCTGAGAGGAAATAGCTTCCTATGTAGCCCAGTCTCCCTATCACATTGCGTTTTTCTCTACATGATAACATATCTGGGATTTTTTAATTTTTAGTTAAAGGCTATAGAGTAGAGATAGATTTTAGAGCTAACAGCAGTTCCACTCTGATCTGGGAGGCCTTCACTGTTGTTCACAGAGCAGAAATCTGATGTCATAATGGCAGTATTAATTTCCTCACGTGGATTTTAGATTGTTTTGTGCTTCTTGTGACAGTTATCTTGCCTGTATTCAGAGTTCGAGCATTCGAGCTCTTATGGCATGAAGTAAAAGAACTGAGGGAAAATAAGATTCTCTAAGATGAAACAAAAATCTTTTATGTTCTTGGTTTTGCAGGAGATCCAGCTGTGGGGAAGAGTGCTCTAGCCCAGATGTTCCGCAATGATGGGGCTCATTTTCAGAAGAACTACACACTGGTAAGCATACAACAGCCTCAAACTGGTATCCAACATTTTTCTAGTTTGCATGAGAAAACTAAGAAAGTCTAGAACAAAATAAATACTACGATTTTAAGTTGAGGCATTCAAGGTGGAGTCTTACAGGGTTTTCTTTCTCTTACACCCTAGATTCTGAATAGAAGCCATTTAACATTCTGTAAGTCTTTATATTATGTGGGTGCTGGTTTTGAAATTTAATGCAGAGTAATTTAGTTAATTTTGTAGTTTTCCTGCTGAACCAATGTTTTCACAAGGTTTTGTGGTGTTAGAGAGCTTCCTCCTTTAGGGAGTGCTCTGTGAAAAAGCATTGCTGAAGGAGAAAGCTTTTAATTCCAACTATTAAATGTGCGTGTGGACAGTGCGCTTATCACTATGCAAACACGAAGATGTGCTGCAGAGCCCCAAGATAATTATAATCTACAGAAACTGTTCCCAGATGAAGAGGATACAGTTTGCAGTCTTTCAGTGTGAGAATCAATGGTGATGACTAATCAGAAGCAGGATAAAAATAAAAGTAAATATAAGTAAAGTAAAAAAAGGAAAATATGAGTGTGGAGAAAAAAACCCTAAAATATGTTTATTCATTGAAATAAAGATGGAAACCAGAAGTTAAGGATAGAAATAGAACAAACAAACAAGCTACAAAGCAGAATGAGATAAAAGGTGGAAGAGGCACAAATAACTTCAGCCCCATATGTTAGTTGATCACATGGCTGGTGCTAAACATTCTAAGGTGTACTTTAGAGCAGCGTGATAGTGAACATAGCCCTGCAGATATCAGCTAAGAGTATTAGCTGTATATAAGCAAACCGATGGACATTGGTTCTTTTCTGTCTTTTTCCCTGCTCTGAGCAAATCTACGTGGCTTTGACATGTAGGTGGGAGTATGTTACCAGAACTATGAGGAGGACTGCAGAGTTCCCAGCAGTCTTATGTTTGATGGGATTGTAATGATTCACAAGAATTGCCTCAATCCAATGCACAGTTGGTATGCAGTCAGACAGGCTCTTAAAAACTCTTCTGATCCTTGTTTTCCTGATTCCTCTTGACAGACAACGGGCATAGAACTGTTGGTGAAGGCTGTATCGGTTCCAGAGACAAGTGATAGTGTGGTGAGTTTTTCTGTGACATAAACTGGGTCAGAAAGAGATATCCAGAGCTCAAACCTCATTTTAGTCTCATTCTGGTGGAAGATTGCTGTGCATGTTCATCAGGCCATTAAGTTGCATGAAGGAAATGAGGCTGATCATGTACAATCACTGATACTCCAGGGTTAGTTTAATTTTAAAAATATAAGTTTTACATACTTGTATCCAACACGATGTCTTAAACAAAAGCTGTTGCCAGCTTTTCGGATTCTGTTTTGTCCTTTAGGGCACTCAGGTTTAGTTCATGTTTCTTAGAACTACAGAAGCTGGAACTTACATGCTATTTTTCCTTAATGCCCTATACTCTCAGTAGTGGAATGTAGACCATATGTATAATGTTGTATAGATAGTGCAGGTTACTGTCCTGCTCCACGTATTCTGTTTCCAGCAGGGATGGAAACCAAACCTGGGGCTTTGGAGGTAACCCTTTTATTGGGTATACATGAAAATACCTATTTCTTTTCTCATACGATCTGAATTGGAGTATTCTCAGTGCAGGGAGCTTGCCCCTTAGTGATGCAACACTGCTGTACTGAACAAAATATAGGAGTTACAAGTTCCAGTATTTACTTACAAAATCTTGCCCTACACTGCATTTTTATGGCAAGAGCATTCTTTCTGCTTCCACTTTCAGGAATTCTTCATTTTTGACTCTGCAGGAAAAGATCTATTTTCTGAAATGCTAGAGAAACTGGTAAGTCTTATGTAACAGTCCTCTTCCTCCAAATAAGTGCTTTTGCTTTGAAGATCTGAACTCCCCAGTCTGGCAGATGTAGCATACTTTGTCTTTAGTGTAAATGGGAGCAATTACCTCAGTTGCCAATGCATCCTGTTCTATCTTTCTAAAACTTGTACAAGTACTAGAACTACTTTCTAGAGGAAGAAAAGCAGATAGTCATTCAGTTTTCTTACAGTAGAAATGGTGATGTTTAACTGAGAATTGCTGTCTACTGTCGGTTAAAGTTATTTTTATTCCTTAGAAAAACAGCTATTTTGCTGCTACTCCAACAGTGGGGTTTTTTTGTGTTATAGTGATGTGTTTGATCCAACAGGATTCGTTCTTGTCCTTGAGCATAATACTGCCCTTGTTTTTTTCCTTCACACATTTGTGTCCTTGCCTGTACAATTCTCCATTGTGTTATCTCATTTTGAGAGGTAGAATCAATTAATTGACATGAAATTTTTTAAGATGGTGTATTGGGTCTGGCTGAGCCCCACAGCATCCCTTATAGTGCTGTGCTTTGTATTGGTAGCTAGAAAGGTGGCATTTTGGCCACTGCTGAGCAGTGCTTACACAGCATCAGGGCTGTCTCTCCAACATTCCCACTCCCCTCACCAGTAGGCTGGGGATGGGCAAGATCCTGGAAGGGAACATAGCCAGGACAGCTGACCTAAACTGACCAAAGGGATATTCCATACCATATGACATCTGCTCAGGTATAAAAGCTAAGAGAAAGGAGGAGGAACTGGGGGCATTCGTTATTTACAACATTTGTCTTTCGGAGCAACTGCTGCGTGTACTGAAGCCCTGCTTCCTGGGAAGTGGCCAAACATCACCTGCTGATGGGAAGTAGAGAATTAATGTATTTTGTTTTCCTTTTCTTCCGTGCCCACAACCTTTGCTGTTGCTTCATTAAACTGCCTTTATCTTGACCCACAAGTTATATTTTTTCATCTTATTTTTTCCCTCCCTTCCTGTTCTGCTGAGGAGGGGAGTGATAGAGCAGCTTAGTGGGCACCTGGTGTCCAGCCAAGGTCAACCCACCACAGATGGCTAACTCAACCTAATGGTTCACTGCTCCACAAGAGGCAATACCACTTCTGTCCTTGCACTAGGTCTGATTTGCAAGGGGCCCCTCTAGAAACTGGCTCAAACTGGAAGAAAATCTTCCTACTTTTTTCTCTAGGATTAATTTTGTGCTGATTCAGCATGAAGAATCAGCTTCCCCAGGGATCAGATGATTGCCAGAGCCAGTGCAAGTAAAGGAGCAGGACTGTACAGACAGGAATGGGGAAAGAGAACAAGACCACCTCTCACAGTGCCAGCTACCCGTTTAGTCAGCTCAACTGAAATGTGAGACCTCAGCCAGGGCACAGGATTCCTGTGTGTTAGGCTTTTTATTTTTGTCTTAGCATCTGTGTATGCCTTGTTTACAGACTGGCTGTTGACCACATCAGTTTCATTAGAGCTGACAATGTTCCTTTCTTGCTGTGCAGTGGGAGCAACCCAACGTCCTGTGCCTTGTGTATGATGTCACTAATGAGCAATCTTTCAACAACTGTGCCAAGTGGTTGGACAAGCTGAGGGCTCACGCAGTTGGAATGCACATCCCAGGTAAGAAATAGGTGAGATTCTTGTTATCTGCTCTTCTCTTGTATGACAGCAGTTGTTCCCCTTAAGATGTGGCATAGAGCATTGCTTTTAAGCCAGGGGCAGGCATGGCTTCTTCCAACTCATTTGCTTTTATCACAAAGCAGATAAGGCATGAGTATGTTTCCTTTGTGGAACCTTTTCTAGGTAGTTGTAGACTGTTCTCCATGCCTCCAACTTTTTCAGCTACTTTTACAAATGTTCCAGCATTTATTGCTAACAAGTCAGCATTTCTGGGTTGTTGTTTTTCCTTTGTTTCAATCAAGGAAAATCAAAACGTTTTTGTTTTCCATTTGTTTCCTATGTTTTTTTCTGTAGGTGTCTTAGTGGGGAATAAAACAGACCTAGTTGGTCGTCGAGTTGTGGAGCAGAAACAAGCACAGGAGTGGGCTGAGAAACATGGCCTGGAATACTGTGAGATGTCAGTGGTGAGTGTCTGCTCCTTTCACCATCTGTGGAAGTGGGTGTTTGTGAAGTTATCTTCTCTTTCAGGTAGAGAAAGATAACTGGGGGCTCCCTTCCACTTGTCTGTCATCTAACTCGCCCTCAGTTGTAATCTGTCTTTTGTGAAGCAGTTAGAGCAGAAATAGTCAAATACTTATTCCATCTGTCATTCACAACTTTCTTGTTTCTTTACAGAAGGAGATGAAAAATTTTGAGGCCCCTTTCCACATCCTGGCAAAGTCATTCCAGCAACTGTACAAAGAGAAAGTGGAAACTTTTCACTCACTAGCTTGAGGGCTGTGACTGGCATGAGTTATTTATCTTCTAAGCTTCTTCAGGTGCCCAGAATCCTGCAGGATGGAATACAGTGAGAAGAAAAAAGATGAGCTATTTGCTTCTTCATGGTCATCTTCTGATAATTCAAAATTAACTAGAAATAAGCAAGTGGAAGGACTCTTCTGAAGTTGCTACCTCAGCATTCCTTTCATGTCCTCTAACTTGGTTCTCTGCTCGCTGGAAGTCTGCTAGGTTGGAGGAGGCAGGGAGTAAAAGGGGTGGGCAGAATGGAAACTGCCAGCTTTTTGCTTTGATATTGTCTTGTCTCTTGTCTGAGCAGACTTCCTGCTGCTACAAGCAAGTACTTAGAGGTTTGGAGAAGGTGAGAGGAAGCTGACAGAATGTTTTTCAACTTAAGCAACCCAACCTTGATACATATGTTGCAGGGCAGGACCGATTTGGCCTTGCTGCTAGAAAAGCATTTTCTGTAGGAGGCCTGTGCCCAAAAATCAACGTGTGGAGACTCAGTTGTGCAAGGACCAAGCTGGATTTAGGTGTGTTTCTAGGAGTGTCCAGAGTTTTAGACCTTTTTTAACAGTGTTACCCTTATCAGTTGTAGGACTGATATGCTGATGACTAATACATGTTTCTGACTTCTAGAATCTGGTTCTTTTCTTCAATGTGGCTCACTTTCACTGCCCGGTGGGAACTGTCTGGCGACTGTACTGTTGTCACTTGGTAATGCAGTGCCCTCTGCTGGTCCCAGGTCACAAGATTTCTCAAGAAGCTACCTCTTGAAGCAAGCAGGACTTCCTACAGGCACATCCAAATTGGCTTATCTGCAAAATGGGGTCAGATAGTAAGATACCTCTCTTATTCTAAACATGAGTCCAAATTTTAAAACAAATTATCTTTCCTTCTTCGTGTCTTTGTCATCTTAGGTGGTTTTATGTCAATTTTCTTTTTGTCAGCTGAACTTGGCAATACTATGTTCTCATTAGGTTCAATTCTCAGTCCCTTACTAGAATCAGAGTCCTCCTTCTTGTTAAACTTTCCCTGTTTGTCCTTGCATTTCATATTGAAGACCACAATTCTGATGTTGCTAGTGGAAACAGGACTAAGGAAATAAAAGACAGCTTGGCTAAGTTACTCTGACTCAGCTGTGTCTGGCTAGAAGTTTCATATCAGAAAGGGTAAAAGCCTAGAGAGAACTTCTCTTTTGTGTGGAGTACTGATGCTGCATGTGTAAGAGTCTATCTGCTAATGCATTATGTGAAAGCATCCACGGTAAGGTACTGCCTTGTTACTGAGTGCAACACCAAGAAGTTCAAAACTGTAACCTTTCTCTTCTCCCAGATTTTGTTAACCTCCTTTGGGCAGGGAAAGCTGAATTTTTTGGAGTGTAAGCACTGAGTGATTTTTCAGGCAGGCTTTTCAAGAATCTGTGTTTCAAGACTTTTATATGTGTGTTTTATAACCATTTTTATGCCCAATGCTAGGAAAAGTGCATCGGATTGAACGTAAGAAATATGGCTGCAGATGTTGTAGCAGATTTTATGAAGCACTTCAAGAATCTGGAGAAGCAGCTGGGCTCATTTCACTGGCAACAGTGTGTTGATAGGGAATTAGCCAGGGAGCATGAACAGAAGCTAAAGAGGTTAAGTAGGAGCTCAGCCCACAAGAAAAGCAAAGCAATAGGTTCTTTTGCTAGAAGCGACCTCAAAAAAATGACAGAAGAACTGGGAAGGCTCTTGCTTCCTCCAGAGAAGGAAGGACTCCTCTGTGGGCTTAGGGTAACTAGAAAACTCACTCTTTTGAACTGGATTAGCATTACTGGCATTTGTGTCTTTACAAGGGTTGTCTTGTTAATCCTGGCAAGTGTCTATTGATTCACAGGGGCTGGGTAGAGTTCTTGCCTGCAGGTGCTAGTACCTCTGACTATGAAGAATAAAAGTTATTTTGGATGCTGTGCTGATCTAGTTAAAGAACTAAAGAAGGTTTGTTTTGATTTGGTAGCTCATTTCCCCATAGTTCTATTCATGATGTGATTCCAACACAAGACAGATATTTTTTCATATTGAAAATAGCATGCCAGGTGTGTATGCCACCTGTGATGTATATAGAGGGGATGTACGCCTCGGGAATGGGCAATAAAATGAATTCTGTGCAATCTTTAACCAGGGAGTTCAATCTCTGCACCAGAAGGACCTCACCTTCAAATAAACAGTTTAAATGCACCAGTAAGATGAAGACTGGTGAACACTTTTTTATTAAATGAATGCAAAAGCTGGAGGATCTCATTAAGGGAATGCTTGCAGTGGTGATCTGTGATTTATGGGGAAGCTGCTTTTGAGAGGTTAGTGAAGAAAAATGCATCCCATGCAGGGAAAGATATATTGCCTGAGAGAGGAAATGTATGATCTAATTAGCTAGCAGTAGGGATTCACCCACTGCCCCTTTCCCTCTTTCCACAGGCCATGACTAGAATTAGAAAAGAGGTTGTGTCTAAAGCATGTTGTCCAATTTGCTTTTTAGAGGACTATTTCAAGCACTAATGTAGACACAATTTAATGTCCTTCAAAATGGTATGTTTGACAATAACCATCTCAGTCCTTCTGAATGTGTTTTAAAAGCACACTGTATTGTCCTTACTGGCTAATGTGCTATATAGTACCAGAATGAGGCAGGTGATGCTTGTTGCCATTTTCCTAGCTTATTTGTGACCTTGGTGGTAGAGGCTAGTAGTGAAGAGTAGATAGAGAACATGGGAGCCAGATAAGGGAAGGTTGTGGAAAATAGTTTTGTGTATGTGTGAATGAGTTTAGGGTGGTGAGTAGGTGAGCTGGACAAGCAGGATGAGTAAGAATCTGAAGCCATTATTGTTTCTCTTACTGTGTTCAGTAACTGTTGTGGTCACAGCTGTAGGGTGAGGATGCATGTTTGCTGCTTACAGCCGTAGCATTACTCTGAATTACAGACACTGTGGAGAACAGTGGGAGGAAGGCAGAAAGCCTGTCTGCTGACCGGGAAGCTTGTTGTCTTCTGACAGCTCCCTTACTTTGTCCAGCTGTGCAGTGCTGCAGGTGCTCAGCATGGGTGTTTACAACCCAGAAGAGACCCAGCTCAACCAGAACTGAAATTTCAAAAGAAGGGGGAGGAAACAAACAGGCCTTTAACTGTTTTTAAAATATACATGGTCCTTCTTTTTCCTGTTTGCTTGTTTGATGAGACAAAAACATTCTTTCCTCCTTGGGAGTCCCTCCTTCTTACCTTTCCTTTGGTCCTCATGGTTCTACTGCACAGAATCCCTGTTATACTTGTGCCCTGCTTTACTTAGCTTGATACATCACCAGCTGATTTTTTTTATCCTTCTAATTTCTGCATTATCTATTCCCAAGGCTGCAAGACATTTCTTCTTAGAGAGATTAATAGATGAAAGAAAACAAAAGTGGAATTTTTAGTCAAATTGTCTTGGAAGAAAGAACCTTAAGAACAGTTTCTGACATTCACAAATTTTACTGGAAATTTGTTTGTGTAAAGTTGTCATATTAAAGATGCTTTAATGGTTTTGTTTTGTCTTGCCAGACATATTCTACTGCAGAGTGAAATGCAGAATGTAAAATTCCAGAAAGATCAGGTTTTATTGTGGGAGTTAATAGTTTCAAAGGTGATCATACTGTGATAAGATCTGCTAACAATGATAAGTCTTAATAATGGAGTGGTCACTGCTGTTCATAATAAAGCATTAAATATACTGAAATGGGGCTGTCAGAACAGTTTCTTCTGGAGATTTGTTCATTTTAGAGAATTAAAACTTAAGAAAGGACATCTTTCAGAAAACTGATCTGATACATGACACCATTTGGACCAGGGTTATTTCTAATACAATTTCAGTGACTTAAAGGGCCGGATTTAGTCTTCTATGCCAACTGGCTCCCCTGGGTAAGCTTCATTTCTTTACCCACTATACATCTTGGACCAATCTGACCTGATAGCAAAAGACACATGATGTTGTTGAAAATGAAATACTGCCCTGGGGCAGAAGGATAAACTGTGTGGCATCCTGAGGTCCTCCCAGCAATACTTTCTATAATTCTATTAGATTAAGTGGGGAAAGAAGTAGCGTGGAAAGCACAAAACAGGCTAAGTCATAAACTAGCAATTAAACTGGGAGCTGGGCTGGGCTACAGCAGAAAACGTACAATCTATCCCAATTAAGAGCTGTATCTCAAGAGAAACCGGGAGCCTGACGCAGGTGCTGACAGCAGGGAAAACACTGCATTTCTGTTCTGGAGGCAGCAACTGCTTTCTACTGGTGCTTACACAGATCCACGGGGGTCCATACCCTGCTCGACACTGTGCTCTGCTTGTAATAATTACTGTATCTATGATGTTCAGGTGGCAGCTGCTTGCGGTTGTTGTCTCATCTGCCTGTATAAAGCCAGCAGTGTGATGGCAGATTATCTGCTAGTAGCAGGACGTTCCTGTTCTTGACACCTGCATGATGGGACTCCTCTCTCCCCATGCCTTCTCAGTCCTTCTTTTCCTATCTCATATCCACTTCTTGATGGAGAATATCCACCTCTGCTTGTTCTAAGCAAGTAATTTTTCCATCTTGCAGACGGTACTCCATGGAAGCTGTGGCTAAGGGACTTCTAGGACCTTCTGCAGCAGAGGTGGAGTCTGAACAGGATCTCTTCAAGGGCCACATTGGGCCCTGCAATGTCTCTCTTTGCCTAAGGGCACATCATCTCTCTGCTTCTCGCATCCTATTTCCTCCTCCTGCTGTCATCTTGCCTTGAGAACAATGTCTTCTGCGCCAGTTGCCCTTCGCTTTGTTGACCCGGAACAGCAATGCTTGGGGGAGGGAGAAAGAAGAGCGCTACACAATCTCAAGTCTTTTCAGGGCTCTTTAGCTGTTGTGACTCCCTGTCGAAGCCACCTGAGAGACGGGGATGTTGCTCAGTCTAGAGCACAATTTCCTGGCAGGAGACCCCCCGCTGAGACCTGGCAGCCTCGTCTTGGCTCCTCAGAGCTTGCCGCAGTGTAACTTTCACAGACACTGGCTGTTCTTATTCTGACTTGGAGTTGTTATTTTTTGTTTTGTTTTGTTTTACTCCTTGGGGGTCTTTCTCTCATTCTTCTGTCACAGCTTCACATATTTCCTCCCCTGGAGCTGTTTGTCAAGAGAAGCCTGGAATTGCTCTCTTTCTTGGTCTCTGAGATCAAATCCAAATCTGGCAATGTTTAAAAGGGAAATGTGACAGACCCTACATGTCAGGCTGGGGTCAGGGCTGGGGTCAGTTTGATGAGTTTCCCTCCAGCCAGATATGCATCAATTGGAGAAATGTGGAGCCTGTAATCTTTCTGCACAAGTACTGGAAAAATATGCGATATGAGGGCTTCATGTTAGGGACAGTGAGCAGAAAGGTACAAAGGCAGAAATGGTTGGCTGCTGTGTCCCAAATGGGACACGCAGGAGCAGTAGGGGAATAGGAATATGTAGGAAAAGAGTGGGGTCTACACCTCTTCAGGAAGAGCCCAAAGGATTTGCTGAGGCAGAGTGGGAGGGTGGGAATTAGGGGTGGGAAGACCTAAGGCTTTTCCTGGCTTGTAGAATGATGTATGGAAATAAAGTGGGAGGACGAGTAATTTTTGCATGAGCCATTGAGGGAAAATGAGGATAGGGTAGAGCTGGATGACACTGCAGGTGGGAGGGCAGGTGGTAAGAATAAATAACTGAACCGAGATCTTCAGGGCCAAGATGTCCGGCCAAGGTCGGTTTGGGGAGTTCAGAGCCATGATGAGTAAGGTCAGTGGTAGCCATTGGGTTAGGTTCAAGACATAGGGCTTGCATTAGAACAAGGCAGAATGAATTGAAGTCTGCATGACAGGGTTGACACTGGGATTTGATAGGGCAACTACGAGAATCCAGAATGATAAGCCTAGGAGTAGTGTGGAGAGATAATAACAGCAAGCTGTGATGCTGTGAGGAGCAGTGGCTGGAGCAGGTGAGACCAGAAAAAGATGGAGTAGGTAAGCTAAGGACACTACCAGACTATCAGGGTGGAAGAGTGTGAAGAGGTGTTGGAAATTCAGATCAAGTACAGTTCGTCCGAGGGGATTTCTGAGTGGAGGGAAATAGACGCCTACAGTTGTTACCCACATGTATTTGTATCATTTAAAACACAAATTAGTTCCAGCGCTATCTCTGTTTTCTTTTGCCAGAAAGTGGGGTGATCTATTTGCTTAAAACTCTTTTTTTTTTTTTTCCTTTGGTGAGGGGAGGGGGCAATGCATAAATTTATGCCTAATTGTGCTGCAGCATCCCGAGTATATTATGTTCATCTATGCAGGGAATGGACACAGAACCTGCACCTCACCTGACCAAGCAGAAGTGCCCTCTACAACTTGAGCATTAACATCTCACAACAAAAACTTCACAATCAGTTCATACAGCAGAAGGTCTCCTCAGGGTATCAGTATTTAACCTCAAAAAACAGAAAAACACTATTGTGTGAGGTCATTGTAAAACAGATAGAAATCACTCTGTTCATGAATAAAATTACCTACAATAAAAAATGCTTTTCGCTGTGCATGGGAGGAATCTCTTTTATGTGTTGGTTTCCCTTCTCTGCTTGTGCTAATTTATTTTGATTTTTGTGGAGCATCACTTTCTCTCAGTCTAAGAGTTGTGCGTGGCCAGTGTATGCTATTTCTAGGACTGTGGTTTTGTGAGGTTGGGTGGTTTCAGTCTGGGGACTGTGAAACTGGAAGTTCTGAAATTCAGGCTGCAGTTGAAGCATCAGGCATAAAATCAGCTTGTAAGGACAGCAGAACAGAGTATCCAGGAAAGACGTCTTATAGGGTTAAGATAATGTGTTTCAGTGCTGCTGTCAGCAGAGAGAGATCAGGCTACAGTGAATGTGAAAATGTTAGTTGGGGAAGGAATGCTGGTGCGTTTGGAAATGGGTAACAAGTGTGGGTTTCTTGTAACTGAGGTAAATGCAGAGGAAAGGATGCTGCAAGTCTCTGGATGCAGATGTCTGGAGAGGTGGTGGAGGAGGTAAATGAGTATTCTTGGGCAATGTCATGAAACTGGGTAAAGGCAGGAGGACAGTTCTGGTAAGAGCAAAAGCAGAGTAATGCAGACCCTATCCTCTAGTTTCTGCACCTATTGAGACCTGGGGATATTTCCCTCATGTGGAGTAAGTCAGTTGCCCTTGATGGCCCTCCCAGCTAAGACTGCCAGGAGGGTGGCTTTCCCTCTTCACCAAGGCAGAAGTGATCACTGGATGCCATCTCAGTCCCCAACCATTTTGATACCTGGTTCCTTTACACTGTCCACACCTCTTGCCTTTTTCCTCCTAACTGTCTCTGCACAGGGACATCTTGTAACTATACGTCCCCACAATTCTGCTACACCTCTCCATGCTAACAGCCCTCCTCATTACCTTAAGATCCCCCCACGTACTTTTCTTGCTGGGATTATAAACTGCTGTCAGAAAAACCCCATTGGTCTTTCTATGCACTACCACCCTCTCCTACCCCTCTCCTCTCCCAGAGCTTGTGCCTTGTTTGGCTGGCTACTTCTGGCACCGAAACTGGGTGGGTACAGGAGTGAGAGAGCTGTGCCCATGTTGGATGTGTGTCTCTGCACGGGTGAGGGGCATCCAAGGCAGGCACTCTTTCCTCCTTTTATCAGACTGCACTCATTTATTATACCATCTGTTTTCCCAGTGCCGGAGATGATGCTGGGGATATGTGACTTGGGGCACTCAGGCAGAAACTGGCCTGCACAAGGCCGGCCATGTGTTTGCCTCCTAGCAATGCAGCGGTCAGCAGCAAATTCTTTGCCTCCGCCTCCTCTCAGTATGGGAGAGAGAACAAGTGTGGACCTGGGTGTGGAGGAGACACAAAGAGATGAAATGTGTGGAGGGGGGGGAGAAGGAGAGAAGGAGCAACTGGGGTACATTTGTATCAGCTGGAGACAACTGTG
This sequence comes from Falco cherrug, assembly GCF_023634085.1. NCBI lineage: Eukaryota > Metazoa > Chordata > Aves > Falconiformes > Falconidae > Falco > Falco cherrug. The sequence goes on along the minus strand of NC_073701.1, from coordinate 34,257,471 downwards.
GGAAGGAGGAACAGGCAGACAGATGGGCAGAGTGGGGGAGAAGGAAAGAGGAATGGACTGTGGAGAGGGAAAGACAGACAGAAGAACTGGGGTGGGGGGAGACAAAGAAATGGACTGGGTGTGGGACAGTGAGAGAAGGGCTGAAAAGGAAGGAAAGAGGCAGATTTGGCAGGTGTGTGATGTGGAAATGGATGGATTGTGGGAGAGAGATGTGTGTCAGCTAGGTACTACAGTAATAGGTAAGTGGATAACTACAGATAGGTAAATGGGGCAGGGGGAGGGGTGTATGTAGGGGGGTATGTAAGGGGGAGGTGAACGAATGACAGTGAGGAAGAAGAGCCAAAGGGAAAGAGGAGAGAGATAAAGCAGAGGAACAAAATAGCAAGGCTGGAGATGAACCATGGTGAAAAGAGAGGCACGGGAAGGGAAGGCAGCCCCTGGAGTGCAGACAAGAACTGGGATCAGGCAGGGGGCTGGCAGGGGATTCGTATGAGGAGAAGGGAGACTAACAGCGCCCATGTGTCTGGGGCTGAGGTTTTCTTATGGGGACCGGAGAGAGGGCGCAGGGCAGAGATCAGAGCACGATTTCCCCATACTAGACAGAAGCATTTTTATGTATGCAGGGCTCATTGCCAGTGCCCGGAGAAACCCAGCAGACCTGGGAGTGTAAATGCCACCATGCTAACGCAGACTGTTTCCTGCCTGCTGAACTGCGATGTGTACCTGAGCATTTGCAACCTGTGGACCGCCTGTTTCCAGGGTACCTGCTTGACTGCTAGGAGCTGTTTAAGATGGCAGCTCAGGCATTTATTTATCCTTTTCTCCCCCCTCCTCTTGCCCTTTTCTTCACAGCGTATCCTCAGTGGAAAAGGAGACATGAAACAGAAGTGCCCAAATTCACAGGCACCTTCTTAATTCTTCTGCCTTGTGTCATAGACACCACCTTGCTTTGCTGCCTGACTCAACGTCCCCCCCTCCCCTCTGAACATTTGTTTTCTCTTCCGTTCTTTCCTCTGCCTTTTTTCATCTCCTCCTTTCTCTCTTCCTTCAACTTTCTATCATTTTAAATTGTTAGCCTTTCCTGTAACCCCATCCCCCTTTCTCTGTTGTGTTCTAGACTCCCAGTTTACATGCCTTCCCTTGTTGTTGCAGCTTATTCCTTCCAGTTGTCCTGTTCCCTTTCTTCTGCTCCTTTTTATCTCTCCCTGATTCCTCTGTCTCCTTCTGTCTGTGCCTGTCTGCCTGCTTTCTCTCACTCACTGTCTGTCTCTCTTGAACTGGGTTGTGAATTCTGTTGGCATCAGAGCGGGACAAACTGTAAAACCGAGGTTCCCGGAGGGCCAGGTTGTGATCATTTTATTTTTACAATGTCCTTGGATGTGTAAAGGTGTTTGTTTGAGGGGGAGGAGCAGTGCATGTGCTCCATGTGGGAGAAGAGAGAGGAGTGCAGGCCAGAACGAATGAAGCTTATAACTAATATAGGTCAGTTGCAGAGAAGAGTCCCAATGGTCTGTGAAATAGAGAAGTGCTTTGTCGCTTCAGACTGGCTACTGGGAAGATGGCAATGGAATAGTTTTATCTAACAGACACAAGCAACCTGGAAATGTGTCCTGTCAAAGAGTGCAGTAGTAGTGAGCGTGGGAGGAGGACCAGTTCTGCACAGGGGACTGCTCATCTCCCAGCCACCCCCTAACCCAGGGAATAACCAGCCTGAGATTCCCTTTTCCTGCTCTGAGCTGTCTTCTCCCGTGCATGTTCCTGTGCCCCTGACATGTAGTGGGGAGCATGGCTGAGATACGCTTGCCCATGCCCCCTGCCAGACTTGCTCACTGTGTCAGAGCAGACAACAACAGAGCAAAAAATTAGAGAACCACAAAGGAAAGCCATAACCCCACACCCTTGGAGGATGGCCTGGAGTGTTGGCCAGCCTCTGCTGAGGTCGGTGCTGCCAAGGAGACCCACATGGCCAGCAGAGAGGCATCATCAAGGCCCTGAGCTTGGACTGGTGGAGCTGCACGAGCCAAGTACTGCTGGGAATTGCTTTGCTCTGCAGTAGACTCCTCACTGCCCACGATTTGCCACTGTATGAGTAAATTCTGCTTTCAGACTGTTCCCAGAAATTTTCACAAGTGGTCAGTAGCTGCAGCGAATGACTGGAAGTGGCAAATCCTGATGAGCCCAGCATTTGGCCTTGGGACTTTTGATTTTGTTTCTACTAAAAATTTTGTTGTTATATGAGGTCATAGTTAATCTGCTAAATTGACATTAAGACATCAAAACAGACATTCAGATTTTCAGAGGTATTTGGAGCCTCTACACCTCTGCAAAATCAATGTGAGATGCTGACTGCTCAGCACAACTGAAAACCAGGGCAGTTCTTCGATGTCTAAATATGGAGTTAGAAGCCTAAATAGACATATGTGTTTTGCTTTCTTGTTAAAATAGGCCTCTATTACCAAGGCAGAGAATATCACCTCTCTACAATTTCTATCGATGGTATACTCTTCTGTGCATCACCATAATGCTCCAGTCTAGCATATGACTGCCTTAATCTGAGGTGTTTAACCTACTTCCTCTATAAGAATTCACATTGGGGATCCTAAACCATTACAATGGTAATGTAAAACCAAATCCTAGGAATTAATATAATAGCTCTGTGGACACAATATACCAGCTGGCTTTCTCTGAAACAGTGTCTAAAGTACATGTACATCTCATGGGATGCCTCCCTGATTATGTGAGACTACAGAAACAAGCCCTTCTCACATTAAAATTGGTAGTCTGTTACTGACATCAGTGGGACTTGGTGATTTTGAATTTTCTAAGATTTCCCACTCACTGAACTCCTGAATAGGTGTTGGGATACGTTCTTTTCTTCATTTGTCCCTATGCAAAGTCAGTAGGACTAAATAACCTATCCCAGAGAGTAGCCCTTTCTCTTGTTTTTCTCAGGATGTTCCTTCAAAAGTGTCTTTTAACCCTGATTTGTTACCAAGCATCAGAGAAATTAGAAGTGCAATATTTCTCCCCTGATACCCTAAACAGTCTGACAGAAGAAGAGCTAGGGATGTCTTAAAGAAGACAAAAGTGTGTATGGCTAGCTGGCTTTCCGAAGGGTTACCTGTGTCAGTACCACCAGACCTAGGAGAGTAATTCTGCCCCAGCCCCAGTGATGCTTCTGTGGCTGCTGAGGGCCAGATGGCAAAAGCTCATGTTTGGGCTGGATTTTGGCTTTAGATGATGATACTGAATAGATAAGGCTGCACAGGATCTTCTTCTCTGTCCCCATCTGTGCCCTTTACACTGGAAGAAAGCCTGATATCATGGAATATCAATCGGTGTCAACATAATCCATCCTCACTGTAGGCCTCACCTTTCCTTCAGCATTTATCATTGTACCAATGCTTCCGGAAGATTCTGAAAACCTCCTAGTTCAGAAAAAACCAAGGCTTTCCTCTTTCTTGCTTTATTCTTTCCAGTTCTCTGATTACTGCTATGTTTACATGCAAATAGGCTTTTTTCTTCTTTAAGAACCAAACCACAGCCAATGCACATTTCCTCACAGGAGTTTCATACACCAGTTTGTCAAGAAATTCTGGCTTTTTTAACTCATGGATCCTGAAGTTGACCAGGAGAGACCATCCATTCCATGAGAGGCAGATCAGGAGTGAGAATCTATTCTAGTTACAGTCAGTGGATGGATGGACAAAGGCTTTATTGGGAGCAAGACAGTTAGTTGTGCTCGTGTTTCATACACAATGGGCAGTGAGACCCATTGCTTCCTTGATCCATTCTGGAGACCCTTTCCCCATGCCTTGACCTTAGAGCAGATTCTGATTGCAAAACCTGTGCCATAATCTTTTCACCAACTTTTTGTTTCCTGGATTATGCTTCCAGGGTTGGGAGCATGTGGGTATCAGTGGGAACTATCTGTGCCGGGTTTTGGATATGAATGGGAACTAAAAAGAGGATTTCCATGAAGGATGTGGGGATATAGCAAAGGAGAAGGAATGGCTGTATGCTTGTGAGTAAGTGGGTCTCAAATTGAATTTCTAAGGTGTATAGTTTGTGTAGGGGTAAGGGTGTGTAGAGGCAAGTATTTATTTATACTGAAGATGATCCAGCATGAAGGTAGCCTGAGGTTATAGATCAAGTGCAGAAAAATGTGTGTTCAGGAGTGGGGAAGTATGAAGGATCGTATCTGGGGGTGTGTGGGTGGGCATAGTGTCTTTACCATAGCTAGGCAAATATGTGGGGATAGACATGCTGGTGGGAGGAGCGTGTTCTTACAACTTATTTTCTCTGCTAGTCTTATTCAGTAAGTTTGCATGTATATTTATGCATATATTCTCACTGAGGATATTTTACCAAATACTGGAATTCCAGCTAGAGTGGCTTGTTAGCAGCCTGCCCTCCGTTAGAGCTAATGGGTTTCAGGCATTGATTTTTTTTTTTCTATTCCTATTGATTAGGAGGCTGCTGTACATACAAACCTCAGCACAGCATGGAAAGAGAAAGGGAAGCAAAACAGTTCACATCCCAGAAATTCATCATGGTGGAAAATTCATCCTGGGAATCCCAGTCTTCTCCCACAATCTCTTTCAGGTAAAGAAGGAAGCCTTTCCCTTTTTGAAGTAAACAACCCGTAGGGCTCATGAGATGACACTTTTTTTTCCCAACCGTCTTCAAGTAACAAACATTTCAAAGGTTACCATTCAATGGAAGAAAAGGTTGCATAAGAAAAAAGGAGTCTTGCACGGAGAGCACAGGAGTTCTAGCTTCAAGACTTGATCTGGAACAGATTTCTTTGGTATCCATGAGTAACCAACTCATTTATAACAGCACCCAGATCCCACTAAAATCAGTGCAAAAACTTTCACTTCGGGGGGCTTTGTGATCATGTTCTGAATTTTTCAGTGCCTTATTGCCTTTGCAAACTAATGACCGTGTTACTTTATAAGAGTGTTATGAGGCTAAACGAATTGTTTGCACAACATTTAGCTTGGAAGAGGATATAGGTCAGAAACTGAGGGAGTTAACTGTTGGAGCCTTATAACCTCATATTTGGTCCCTGCCAGAGTTCCACTCCTGCCTGACACAGGATTTTTTTATGCATTCAGGGCAGCACCAGCACCACTTTTGCATGGAAACCTACTAATTTTAATTGTTAGACCTCTGTTACCTGTATCTCCCTTCTTCTTTCTTCATTTTTGGTCACAGTGTTATATTAGAGATGACTCTTCTGTAATATTTGAATATTCAATGCTTAAACTGTCTTTTATGTTGATCTTTAAGTTATATGAACCTGAAGATAAGAAGAGAGGACCATTGAGGCTTTTTCCATCTGTATTTATCTCCCTATCTCTATCTCATCTCCATCTCTATCATCTCCACCTGAAGTTCTCTGGCAAAACCAGAAATCTTCTTTCCTTAATTTTCTAGTTTAGTTTGTAAGTTGATCTTAGAAAACCAGCAGCATGCAGATATTATGTGAATAATGTTTCTAAAGTGCTTTGGGACCCTCAGCTTTGGATGCCAGTGATTACTGCTCTGATCACACCCTCTCATTGTCTAACCATAGTTATGCGACTTTTCCAACTTTCTCCAGTGAAATCTCTTAACTTTGATTTCTCTTTCTGCATCATATCTCACTTCTATCTTCTCTGCCCCGTTGTCTTCCAGTTCTATAATCATCACCCTAACCTCAATTTATTTTTCCTAACATCTCCTCTGCTGGTGCATCTGCCTATTAACACCTCTGCTCTGCCTGTGAATACAGCTGCACGAACTCCATCTCTTTTACATCTCATTACAGCAGCTCCTTCTGAGGTGGTCTCCCCTGGATGAAGATTCCCAGATACCAGTTTTCGTACACTATCGTGGTCTGATTTTCTCCTATGGACCGAAAAGCTCCACTGCAGCACTCAAACCACAAACACTCTATTCAGTTCCATTACCATCCCATGGAGTTGCTTCCGACTTTGTGCCCTTCATCTCCCTTCCTGCATCTTTCTTGTACCCCTTCTTTTCCTACAGCACTGCCCCTTCTCTCCACAAATAGCAGCACTCTTGGTTTGCCATTGGAAGCAGACTTCCTGCAGCTCCCTGTCTCATCAGCTTCTCATTTCAAGTAATTTAAAATGTAATTTAAAATCTCTCTATTTCCTCCAGACTATTAATTTCTCTCTCCTTACTCTTCTATAGATGTCATTCTGTGTTGCGCTGTTCAGTAAGATGCGCCTGTTGTAAAAACCTGCCACAGTGGTTTTATTCTGTACGCTTGTTTTGTATTACCATTTTTAATGATTCTTTGTAGGAAAGATGAAATCTCAGCACAGCATCTAGGCACAGCACAAGCAGTCACACAGGACATTCTGGCATTTGCATTGCCTTTGTTCCATTCTTCCTCTGTGGCATTTAGAACTGTAGAGGGATTATTGTGAATAGTCTAAGAGTATATAAGTAGGGTAGCAGGAAGAGAATTATTTCTGGAAATTGGGAAGTGTGAGGCAGGAAGCCGTGTTTAGTCCTGATCCTGAGATGACATGAGCCCTCACAGGCTGCACTCTTAGCCAGAGATGAAAAAGCTCACCACCCTGAAAAACTGCCCTTCTTACACTAGCAGTTTCTTTGGGGAGAATGTGCCCCTCTCCTGTTGCCATGGCACTTGAAACCAAACTTGTCAAAGCTGTAGAAATACATGATAAAGTCAACAGTTCTGGATCGGTTTGTGGGTCTCTGTTTTGGCCCAGCTGCTGCATCATCCTCTGGATCTCACCGGATTCGTTAAATATAAAGATATGTAATCCTGTGTTTCTTGTTATAGATGAAAGCTGTGATTCCTCACAGTGTTGGGGTCCTCTGCAAGCCCAAATCCACAACCACCGCAGTGACTGCTTGCTCACACTCCTAGTCTCACTAGGCACAGATACAAACAGAAGCAAGCTCCTCAGCCCAGAGCCAACCCCCTGTCTGTGCAGCCCAGCTTATGCTGAACCCAAAGCAGCACTACCATTTGTAACAGTAAAATAAACACACAATCACATGGGTGATACAGGTGAGCCCTAAGAGAAAACACACAGTATCAGCCCTTCTCTCCCTCTGCTCTTTGAATTACCCTGGCATGTAAGGACGGGTGAGCTTTCAGAGGGTCTAAGCCCTTTTTGCTTCCACTCACTCCAGCCAGGTTGCTTGTGTGGCATTGCTACAAGAGCTGTGCTACACTCTTTTGGGAGTACAGAGTAACTGAGGATCCCACCTTCCTTGGAGCTATGAGCTCCATGAATTTCCAGAGTGCCTTTCCCATCCACACATGTGATGGTGCCTGATGGATCTGAGTGTCAGAGTAACCAGCTGAAGTTTTTTCCTCTTCAGAGTCTTTCAGACTCCTGACCCAGCTTTTCTACCCTCCTTTGAAGAATGAGAAGACATGAACACAGGTTTGGGGTTGAGGAGGAACGGCCACCAACACAAAAAGAAAATGGCTTGGAGTCCCAACAATTACTACTCCCTTACGCCTTCCCTCATCAATGCTCCTTCCTTCCTTCGGTGGAAACATCTCAGAAGGAGAGGAGAGGTCCTCAGGTGATCTTCTTTAGCTTCCCCAACTAAAAGCCTCACAGAGCCTCCTTCTCAACACAGGCCATCCCTATAGAGCCATAATCTCCTGCCAGCTTAGGGGTCTTCTCTAAATCTCTGTCTCTCAGATTCCTTTGAATTCAGTACAACAGTTCAGAGAGCCTGTCCAGAGCTACCATCCTCCACACTCTTGCATCAGGCTGTACTCAGAGCGCTAAAGGTGTATTGGGGCCACCTCCCCCCTTGCCCATCCTCAGCCGTTTGGCAGCTCCACAAGTGCAGAAAGAGACCGCCAGATCCTGTGGCAGAGGGCAGGGCCAGGATTCCCCCAGGGGAGGCTAGGGACTGTGTTTGTCCCCCAGAAATGTGTCAGTTGTCCCAGCCTGCACTGTCTCCTACCACCCCTCCCTTCATCCCTTCTCCTGCCTCCCCTAGGGCCTTTCCCGTCTGCTAGTGGTGATCTGCATGCATATGGTTTTTGCCAGGCACCATGAGCGCTTGCTGGTAAACACCTCTGCCTTGGTCTCAGCTGTGAGGGAAGCCCGGTCTGTGCCCTACAAATGGGGGAAATGATTGGTGGTCTGTAGGGCAGCCAGTGGCCCCCCTGCCGCTTACTATAGAGCCCTTCATGTTCAACAGTCCTGGGGCAGCTTGTCCTGAAAGGGCAGTCCCGGTGTGCTCCCTGAGAGGGAGGAGAGAGAAATAGTTACAAAATTGCAACGTGGCTGAAGCCCTCCAAGTGGTTCAACTTGCCAGCACCCCCTTCCCTCCACCCTGCTCCCTGCTCCCCCGCACAGAGCAGCAGTGAACCTCAAGCAGCTCTTCTGGTCTCTTTTTCACCAAACAATGAATGTGATCAGAGAGAAACAAAATCACTAGCATCAAGAATTAGATTATTTCTTTTCTTTATGGTTGTTGCATTAATGAGCAGCTACATGTATAGAACCGGGAGGTGACTAATGTAATTAACCTGGTGTAATGATACTGCTGAGGAAGAGAGAGAGTATTATGACATACTTAGATGTCAGTATTGCACAATTTTGTATATGTTCCCGGTACTATCAGGTTGTGTCTGACACAGGGAACTTAAGCAGCGATAGATTTCAGTCTGCATCCATTCAGCTCCTGCATCTTTCTGTGTAAAACGAAGATGTGATGGGTAGATTGCTTTCTGGGGTTTGGGGGTGAGGGTGGGGGGAGGTATCCGGTTTTGGTGGTTCCTTTCCTCAACAAAATAATAGTAATAATAAATCGTCCTTTCTCATGAAGGATCTTCCCAAAATGTCTGCTTTTTGGAGCAGGCATCGGGATTTCACAGAAAGCTACAAAGACAAAGTCAGAGCGCAGGGATTCACACAACACTGGTCAGGGGGAGACAGAGGGACGGAAAATGAGCAACACCAAAACACAGGCAACTTGCAGCACACCCGGGAAGAGTGAAGAGCAAGCACTCGGAAATCGTAACAACGGCAGCAGTAACAGCGATAAACGCTGATTTTTAAATTACCCTTCCACGTTACATTTCACTCATCTCCCGGGGAGAGAAACGGCTGACCGAAGTTTCGTGCGGGTCTCACTGCGGTGTGCGGGTCGCGCTCGCAGCTCCGGCACGTACGGCGGGGACGCGAGGGAGGCTGAGCTGGGGGGCGGAGGAGGGGGGAAAGGCAGCAAGCGAGAGGGAAGGCGAGCCCGAGCCCCAGCTGCGCCTTCCCCCGGCTCCGCGGCCGCCGGCGGGGAGCGAGCCTGCCCGGGGCCGGCAGGGCGGGCGAGGCGCAGGGAGGGGGAGGCCGCCCCCGCCCCTCCCTGCCCGCCTGCCCGCGCAGCGCGGAGGAGGGCGGCCGCCGCCCGCGGATGCTGGGGCGCGGGCGGCGCGGGCAGGGCGGGCGGCGCGGGCAGGGGAGCTGTCCTTCAGCGCGGCGGGCCGCCGGGCGCCTCCCGCACCGCCGCCCGGCAGCGGTCCTGCAGCGCCGGGGGCCCGGCAGCGCGCCTCCCGCGCCGCCGCCCGGGAGCTGTCCTTCAGCACCGCCGCCCGCCGCCGCCGGGGAGCCGTCCAGCGCCGCGCCGCCGCCGCCGCCGCCTTGATGCAGTAGCGGGGCCCGGGAGCCGCCGGGGGCCGCCGCGGGGCAGGGGGTGCCGCAGCCGGGCTCCGCTCCGCGCCCCCCGCCCGGGAGGGGCGCCGCGCCCGTCCCCCTCCTCCCCCCACCCCCAGAAGCCCCCCTCTCTCCTCGCCCACCTCCGCCGGGAGCGAGCGCCGCGGCTGTGTGGAAAAGCCATGGGAGGCAAGACCTCGGCACCTGTTCAGCTGAAATCAAGGGCTTACAGTATACTGGGCAGTCTGGCTTGGTGGTAGGAGCGAGCGAAAGGAAGGAGAAGCGAGCGAGAAAAAGTGAGAGAGGATTGGAGCAACTGCCGCTGCCGGGAAAAAAAAAATAAAAACCCAAGGAAGATAACTGGGAAGGAAAAGGATTTTCATGGCGCAGGCTGCAGAGCTAAGCAAGAAGACTGAAGGTTGCATCTCTGCTCTTACAGTCTCTAACTGTCTAGGTCCAGATAATGAGAGATTGTGTTGAGGATGCTGCTGCTGCTCCCCTGTTCACTGTGGAAGCCATCTCCAAATTAGCCATTACATATGGAAACTGGAGACCAGAATTTTAGAAAAAGGGATTAAGGCGTCTCATTTTGGGGGGGGTTCTCTCTTTATTTGTTTGGTTTTTCTTGGTTCTTTTCTCTCTCTTTTTTTTTCTTTTTCCTTTTTCCTTTTTTTATATTTCAACCAGAACGTTTCCGATTTAAAAGGCAAGCCTCTTCCCGTGTGGTCTTTCTAATTTACACTCTTTTCCGTGGGCTTTCTTACCTCCCTTTTTTGATATCTATCTCTCTATATATACCCATTATATTATTAGTCGGAATTATTATTCTTTTATTTTATTAAACACACACACCCCAAGAATCAGAAGGCGGTTGGGTATTTGTATAATGAAGAATTATGGGGCTCTTTGACAGAGGTGTTCAGATGCTTTTAACCACCGTTGGTGCTTTCGCTGCCTTCAGCCTGATGACCATAGCTGTGGGGACCGACTACTGGCTTTACTCCAGAGGGGTTTGCAAGACTAAAACTGTCAGTGAGAACGAAACCAGCAAAAAGAACGAGGAAGTCATGACCCATTCTGGATTATGGAGAACCTGCTGCCTGGAAGGTATTTGATTCTGGATCTCCACACACACCCCCTTTCCTCTCCCACCACCCCACGTCTCTACCCCACCTCCCCACCCCCCCAAATAAATCCCTCCACATTCCACCATTTTCTCACTTCATTCCCTTCACCGTGGATCGAGAGTGGTGGGCTCAGTTACTTAGGGCACAGAGGCAAGAAGGCAGGCAAAACATTCTCTTCTCTGTTCCCTTCTCCCTTCCTCTTCCCCACCCTCCCCCCTACACTCCTTCCCAAAAATTCACTTCCCCCCTCTAACTGGAATGATGTGTGTGTGACAAAAACACTGAGAGACCCTTTCAAAAAGCAGCCGTGAGGTCTGCCTGTCTTCAGCTTGTTTGTATTGCCTGGGAAAGCAATGCCAAAATGCTGTATTATTGCTGTGCTCTGGCTGCAACCAGAGAGCGAAATAATTGCTCTCTTTGCAAACGGCTTATTTGCAAAGACAAGACTGGGAGTGAGGAGTGAGGTGGGGAGGGGGTGACTGCAAAGCGTTTTGGATGCAATTATTACTTCGCTTTAGGAGGGAAAAAGAAAGGGAAGCAACCCTGTTATGTCCAAAATGCCTCATACACTAAATCTAACAATTCCAGTCATCTCGAGCAGAGTTCAGAGCATTTCGTAATGTCTATAAGCAACCACATCTCTCTGGGCTGGGTGCAGGGGGGTCTAGTCGGTGGCTGATTGTTTTGGTTTGGGGCTGGGATTTTTCCCCTGTCTGTTTGTTGTTGGGGGGGTGGGTTTTTGTTTGGGGCGCTTTTTTTTTTTTTTCTTTTTTTTTTTTTTTTTTAAGGTTTATGGTAGAGGCTAAAAATAAACAAGTCTCTGAATGGAAAAATCAGCCTAAGTCTGATGTGGTGAAACTGAACAGCAACTCAGTGACATGTCTGATGGCAGAAGAGACACCGCTGCAGCCAACTTCTGGAATCAGACGTTCCTAAGGGAGGGGGAAAGAAAAGAGGGGCCAGTGATTCGCTTTTAAATATGTGTTGCTCAGTACTGCGATTGGCGTGCATGTGGGCTGGGGAGGTGGTCTTCAGCCTGTGCTGGAGGGACAGGGGCAACCGATGTAAATGCGTGGTTTATGTTACACACGTAGCGAGGAGAGTGAGAGCACAGGAGCGCACATTACAGCCCATTGTAAAAGCCCTGTTTATGAATCAGCTCCCAGCTGGAGGGTGGGCTGCCGGGGGTTTATGGACATCCAGGGATAATGTCTGTATCTGTCAGTGTCCACCAGAGCTGGGTGTGCCTGGAGCTCCCAGATGGGAGAGAACGGGGAGTGGGTACCGCAGAACTGATTTTCTAAGACCGGCACTGGGAGATAGAAGACAGGGGGGAGGGGGGAATAAACTATGTATGTACTGATGTCTCTCACCAAAGCAAGCTAAAGCTGCTGTTTGGAAATGGTTGTGTCCGGGAAGAAGCGCGAATTTCCCCCCCATTCTTGGTGCAAACGGTTGAGTGATGGCTGGACATGTTTTGAATAGCTAAGTGACTTCATTGAGCGATGGTCTATTTGACGCATACTGCATTTAGTGCCCTTTGTCAACCCAAACTGCTGCCTTTTAACATATCCTGCAGAGGAGCTCTATGCTGAATACTATATGCTGTCTCCACGCCAGAAAATCAATAGCGGTAAATTAATGGGGGATGTTTTAAACACACTCGCTCACACACACGCACACATTTCCTCTGAATAGATAAATATATAGAGGTATATATTAATAAAAAATGAAAAGCCTTTCACACAGCTATTCATTACAACCAGGGAAGGAGACATCTCCTTAATTAAAAATTAATGAGAGAGGGAAGGGGAGGAAAAAAAAAAAAAAGCCCAAATGCAAAGCCATGCGGGGAAGGGAGGCTGCAGGGAAGAACTCCCTTCCTGAGCCGTGTCCCCAAGCTGGAGGGCGGAGGGAGGCTGGGGTGGAGACAGGAGGTGTGAGGACCCCAGCCAGGAGAGGCAGTGAATTCAGATCATGTCTATCTGCCCACAGAGCCGTACCCAGAGGGACTCGGTCTGAGGGGGAGGAGGAAGAGGCGGGTGAGGTTTGTCAGATCGGAGGAGCTTGGGGCTCCTTCTCCTTTACATCTGACAGGACCCCACAGGCACTGTGGAGAAGTGGCTTGCACGGCCAAGGAATGTGCCAGGATGCTTCCAATTAAAAGCTCTGAGGTGCCCCCAGCCCCCCCAGTGCTGTGCTGCCAGCCCAGCCCCCTGCCCTCCCCGCTGATGCTCTCCAGTGTGCTCAAAACACAGCCCTGCACAAGGGGTGTGAAATGCAGCCTGAGCGCAAGCTGCATGGCCCTGGCAGGGTGCTCCCACTTGCCCCAGCCATGTGAGAGTTGGGCTGGCCAATTCCGCCATGCCCTGGACACTGGGCAGAACTGGTGAGCAGGGCAGGAGGGTGCAATGCACCACACAGGAGTGGAGCCCAGTGCCGAGTCTCTAGCCTGAGGACACAGGTTGCACCACAACTTGGATAAAGGCTCAGTAGCAAGAGCATCTCAGCAGCAGGCAAAACCAGCCCTATGGCCACATGCCGAGCAGGACCCAGGCATGGGTTTGCCTCGTGGGGTGGCACGGCACAGGTCTGGCACCGCCACTGCCGGGATGCCTCTGCTTGGCTTCGCTCAGCCCCACGACCTGCATGGGCTGGTGACTGGCTCTCTCTTGCTCCCAGGACAGCACAGCCAAATATCCCCAACAGCCCCTGAACAGCAGGCCTCTTACTGTGATGTCTGATAACCTAGCGGGGGTTATTTTCTTTCTCGGTAGAAGGAATCAGAAAGGTGTCCCTGGTTGACTCAGTCTCTGTGCTGAAAGCTTCCTGCTGGTGAGCAGGAGGGAGAAACGTGCAGCAAAGGCTCCTTTGCCCCATGATATGGAGAGTGGGAGATTTGTGGAGGAAAGGGCTTGGTCCTAGGAGGCTGTAAAAAGGGCAAAATCCTTGGACTGTGCTCACACCCTGCCCAAGGTGTGGCAAAGGCACCTGACAGGGTGTGGGACAGACTTGTTTCTACTGCCTGAGGTGCGTGTCAGGGCAGTCTATAGGGTGGGGGGAGGTAGTGGAGGGCAGGAGGCTTTGTAACAAGAAATAATCAAAGAAGGAGCCCAAACTGCCTCCTGCTACTGGTACAAAGCCTCTGATGAGGTTGCCTTCATTTCTGGGGATGTGGAGGAATGCTGGCATTAGTCAATGCTGTAGACTGTCAGAGATGGTGGACTTCTCGTGTTCTTGTTTTGTGCTAAACTGTCTTTTTGCTTCTTGGCCAAGATATCCAGTAGCAAAAATGGATGTGGGGACTTGGTCTCAGGCTGTACACACAGATACACTGTGGTCAGAATTGCAAGTTGTTCTTCTTGGAGAATTTGGTCCCCAGGCTTCCAATTTTCAGGTTCCCTTATTTTCAGTCATTCTGTTCCCCACTGCAGACTTTCAGTCAGCATTTTCAGATCTTTGTACTGCTCCAAAGAGAAGTGGGGTATTCCTCTTCTATCAGGATTTCTTTCCCCCCGTTCTTGTGTCCTACAATGAGCCCCTGCTCCATGGTAAGGCTAAAGCAGAAAGGTGATGTCAGTTCACATTACTGCAGATCACACGTCTGATTTTTTTCCTAATTTTCCTTGAGATAATTCTTTTTCAGACTTTGGGGTTGCCCAAACATGTCCCCAGTCCATTCAAAAATCTTTGCCCTTGAAGAAAAATGGCCTTTCTCAGCTCTTTAACTGTGTAGGCAGAAAACACACATGTGCACCAAGCAACTGAGATCTGCAAGCTCATGCCACACATGGATACTACACCTCTTACAACTTCGAAATGGCTGCAGATCTTCCAGCCTAATTCCTTCTTGGCACCAAATGCTTTAAAACCACTTTTTATTATGAGTGACGCCTTGTCTAATTCTTTCATTAGCTCCTGCAGATCTCCTACAGAATCTCAAAAAGTGAGCAACGATGTCTTATCAAGGTCTTATGAAGCAAGCAAATGAAATGTATTTTATATCTGTAGGTTATTGGTTTTGTCATGTTGTCATTATTATTAGGAAAGGGATAGGTCTGGGAGGCTTTTATGCTGAGAAGGAGGGAGAGAAGAGTCCAGGGCAGGCAGGCATGAGTGATGCACATGGGGTTAGACATCCCTGTAGATCTGACGGGTGTGAAGGCAAGTAATTGAACGGATGTTGGTGCAGAAAATAATTCCTGCCTAGAGACCCTTCCCAAGGAAAATTAATGAGCTGATCTGTTCCCTTTCCAGCTTGTTATATCTGAACAGTGCATGAGAGTTAAGTGCAGTTCCAGTGTTTGCAAAAATGAAAAGCTGACAGCAAAGTGAGGCAGGGCACAGGCAGTGGACATGCTTCTGCCAGACAATTCTGGCGCTGCGTTGCTTCCTTGCCCTGCCTTATCCCACTGCTGTTTGCTCCTGGGCCACCTTTCCTTTCACACTCATCTTATGAGTGTTTTTTTCCTTAACTTCCCTCTTACCTTTCCCAGTTTCTTTTCTTTTACCCTTCATTCCTGTCAGTGTCCCTAGTTTTGTGCTGCAAAATTGCCTGCTGTCGTTTCCGAGGATCCACAAATCTACTGGGGTCCATTCCCCTGACTCTTGCTGTCCTAATCCAGGGGCTTTTCTGAACACAGAATTAAAGTAGCAGTAGGTTATGTCAGGGTCTGCATGTCTTCGCGGTTCAGGACCAGGAGCAGCCTAGCACAGCCCTGAGATGCAGCAGGAGGCAATGTCCCGGCACATAGCTGATTGCTGCTGGTGTTGCATCTGCCGGGAAGAAGGACGCTGCAGAGCTGGACAGGCCTTGGATGAAGAGGAAGACAAAGGATCTTTAAAAGTGGGGTGGTGGATGGTGAGGGAGAATAACTCAGGGTCACAGACCTGGGTGGGTTTGGTTCTCCTCTCAGCTCAAATTCACACCTGGACTGTAAGATACCGTTCTCGGTATTGAGATCTGAGGCAGGGATCAATCTGAGAGGCTGAGACCAGCAAGCTCAGTTCCGTTGTAAGATTTCACAGGGAAATGCCGTTCCTCCTCACTGAGTTGCTAGCACCAATTTTCAAATTGCTTTTAAATTATAAATCTTCCTACTGATAGTGAAATAGGAATGGGTTAATATTGTCCTGAAATGCACCAGAAATTGCCTTGCTGAAGAGAGTGAGAGCGAAATGCAGTGGGAGGGACATGGAGATGCAGTGTGGCAGCAGTAATGTATAAAGAAATTACACAGAGATAGAACAAATGTCTCTTTGCCAGGGAGACCAGGAGCTATTCCTATCCAATGTTTTCTCTTTAACCCATCCCTTTCCCCACGCAGCCCACTGAGCCCCTGTCTCACTTCGCTGTGGTTTGGTACAATCTAAGCAAGAGTTCTGGGGAAGGAGGACCGCTGAGGTTTGACAGCAGAATCTCCTTATTTATTTAATTCCAAAGCAGTGTCGAGGAGGTTGCCGGGGGGAGCAGGGAACATTTCAGGCTCTCAGATGGCTCTGCCCCCTGCCCCTGTTTTAAGAGCAGATTCCCAATCAAGCATACCCGGTTTATCCCAGGGGGAGCCCTCGATGCTCCATTCTGCGCTGCTTCTCCCTTCCATATTGCACTCCCTGACAGGGGATGTGCTGCTGCCTTCCACGGCACGAAACCTTCCCCCTTGCAGGGGGCTCTCAGGGAGGGAAGGGGGCTGCTGCCTGGGGAATAGGTTAGCAGCGGGGCTCTCACCCCATCTCCTCCCCGCACAGACCCCATCACAGGGTGACAGCTGCCCAACAGGGGAAACAGAGCGCAGAACGGGTCAGGCATACCCAGACCGTGTTGTAAATACAATACACCTAAAAGTTAATTTCCCCTTGCCTGTATCCCCAGCTTTTTTCTTGCCCTCCATCTTTGACTCATTCTATCCATCCAAAAGAACAGGGCATGTTCTTTTTTCTCTCCACTGTTTTTCCTCTTTATTTTTCTCTTTCATCTTCATGTCTCTTCCCTGCTTTCTCTCAAATGCAGCTTCTCCTTCATTATTTCTCCCTGTTTCTCTCCAAGTTCTCTGAAGCCCATCCCCCCTTGCTCTTTCTTCTGTTACATTATCTTGTCCTTGCTCTTCTCTGTCTCCTTTGCTCCCGCCGTCTCATCTCTCTGTCCTCTTTCCCCTCCTCTCTGCCATCATTTCCCCCGGCTTTCCCCTGTCTCACACACAGTCACTCCCCCTGGCTTTCCCCCATCTCACGAACAGTCATTCCCGCCAGCTGAAGGACCCTATTGCTTTGGAGCTGTGTTGCCTTTATGCTCTAAAGCAACTCTTTTCCAACCCCTCTGTGGCTCTCCCTCTCCTCCTGTCTCCGGCCAGTGTCCCCCTTCCTTGAAGCAACGTATGACACCAGTTGCTGTCACTGTCTTCTTTTGCCCCCAGGGCAGCCTGGCTGCTTCTGAGGGGGGTGAGACCCAAGCCCCTCCTTCCGTTCCCCTCATTGCTTGTTGCCCGTGGTCAAGCCAACATCTCTCCACTTTGCTGCCTCCAACCTCCCATGGCCGGAGGGCTCACTGGCAGCTCAGCTGATGAGCTGGCTCATCTGCATGCAGCCAGCAACTGGGCTGGAAGGAGCTCGTGGCAGCCCTAAATACCCTCCCTGGCAACCCTCAGACATGGATCAGGCCAGGATCCAAATGGAAAATAAGGGTCTCTGTAGCCATAACCCTAGGGCAGTTGTTGTGCACTACAGTGAAGGATCTCTGGTTGTCAGGAAGAAGTGTCTCAGCAAGCAGCCATCCTTTTCAAACTGTTTACAGGGGGATGATTTTCTCTCAGATTCTCAGGAGCTCCTGAGGGGGTGAGGTGAATGGGGCTGGGGTCTCCAGGCCCAGTGGATCGTGATGATCAGCAGAATGAACCTCAGTGAGTCAGCTCAGAGGGTACTGCTGGCTGGTGGGAAAAGGGGGACTGTGTACCGTGCAGGGCTCTGCATGAACCATGGCAGCTCACTGAATGCCAGAAACAGGGATATTGCTGCTAGTGGCCCAGTGCAGCACATGGCTGTAGACAGAAAACCCACCACCAGCAAGTCCCCAGGCATAAGGATTAGAGTGAGGGGACAGCAGAGAGTTGAGGAGCAAGGGCCATCCAAGGTGGTGGGGCTGCAAAGTCAGAAGAGGGCTCATAAAAAGGGGACAGGGATGAGGAGGAGTAGGAAAGGCCGTGTGTATGAAGGCAGCCTGCAAGATTAGATGTGCTTGCCTGGAAAAGAAGGTGAATGAAAAGGAAAATGATTGGATTGTATTGAATAATGAATGGGCTAGAGAAGATGGATCAGTAGCTCTTGATTTCCCCATTTTGTAACACACAGACAAGAGGACCTGACGTGAGTCACCGGAGACCCAGTTAAAGCTTTCTCATTAGATGTGTATCAGGGCTGTGGAACTCATTGCCACTGGAGCTCCCATGGCCAAGATTTTAACAACATTTAGCAAGTAAGTGAGCATTTACGACAGAGTTCACGAAAATTAAGCGTCCTCCTAATGGATGTGAACAGCATTTTGGGTGTTTTGTAATTCAGCAATTAAGCCAGTCGCCATAAAAAACTAGGATAACATTTCACAAGGGCAGTCTATCCCCTATCTGACTGCCATGTGGTTGTTGCCTCTTCCCTGAAACATTTGTCAGGGATTAAACAGAGCTCAGATTTACTTAGTCTGGCATTTCTTTTGTTTCTAGGTGCTATGCTATGCAGATGCGATGTAAGATGCAAACTAGGCCTGTGTTTCTGCTGGTGTCAATGACTGCTCTAATTTGACAAATTACCAGTGAGTTTAGGTATTTCTATCATATTTTGCTAGGAAGGATCTGAGACAGAGAGCAATTAAGAGCATATGGAATTAAGTGGAGTCCTTCTTCTTCACATCCCAGGGTGTAAAGTAAGTACTTAGCGATGAAGGGGCTATATATGTGCAAAGAATTATTATTGTTGAAGTCCCTGCTTCCCAGAAAGCAATAGGCTTTGGGTCTCTTTGATGTTATCATGACTAAATTAGAAACAAGGTTGTCTCTTTCCTCTTGTATCTGTGGAAGTGATTACTGAACTGGCATCTGATGACGTACAGTACTGTAGTGTTTCTATGCACAAGAGATGAAGGCCCAATTCTCCCCTTGTTGGCACTAATGCAGCCTCACTGACTCGGATGGAGCCATGCTGCTTACGCTGTCGGTGCAGACAAGGGGAGAATGAGGCTGAGGAAGGGCTGTGCATGCTTTAAACAACCATGTCTCCAAAGCCACCGTGTGTCCCCACTTTGCCAGTGCCATACCCAACAAACCAGGGGCTAAATTCACTTCCAGTGTGGGGCAACAGCCCCAAAGTTAATGAGATTCTGCATTTATTTTTGCCAGCTGTTCATCCAGTCCAGCAGTTCCTTCTTTAACTACTTCCATTTTCATCATCTTTCACCCTCATTAGAAAAATTCAACCTGGCTGCCCTCCCTGTGGGGCAAAAATCCTCTTACGGGCTCCTCACCCTGGATCGGTGAGCGTGTAAAATGGCAGAGGTGATCATGAACCCCCGGTATTCATCTTTCTCTTTTTCTTCTTTCTGCATTTCTGTCTTTCATTGAATATTTTTTATTTTCTGACAGCTTTCTGTCTCCCAGCTCCGTTTTTCCTCTTGGTCTTACAGAAAAGCTCTCCCATAAAATTCCAAAGTACACCATCAGAGTTTTCATACCAAGCCCAGCAGGATAGGTGAAATCCAGTTCTGTTTCTGTGGCACAGGCTGCTGAAGTTTTTATACTAGCTTCCTATCAAATCTATAACTCCCCAGAGAAGCATATGGACTTTATCCTACACCTCCTATTCCCCCAGAGCATATACTCCTACCTGCTAGCTGTGAAAAACAGAAAATGAGGATGGTATACAAAAACTTGAGAAGGCAGAACCATGTTATCCATGGGTAGGAATTTCTCTGATGTGTGTTTTTGCTAGAAGCAAACAACTATAAATTTCCGATTTAGCTTGTTGTATAAAGTATACATTCTGTCAAATAAAGAATAACACTACCCACCTCCGTCCCCTGGATTTTCTATCCCTTTCTGATTTTTCTCTTCTTATTTCTCAGTTTTCATTCTCCTCCTGAACATGATTTTTTTTTTTAGTGTCTGTTTTCTTTTTCTCCTCCCACTGCTTCATAACTACATTTCATTCTTAAATTTGCTATCGCTCAGAGAACTCCTTTCTTCAGGTCTTGTTTATACCACCAGTGTGGCTGCAGTGCAATGGATCACAATTGAACACTGAATATTCTCCAGGTTTATGGTCATGCTCATTCAGTATCATAAACCAAGCACTGTCAATCAAATGACTTTTGATCCAGCCCTATTTGCTGCCTCCTGCAACCTTACTGTGACCTGTCCATTGTAACCAGTAAATTTCTAAGAGCCTGTTCCTGGAGCTTTATTTTCTCCTGAAGAGGTTGCCTCATACTTTTATTTCTTAATTTCAATTTTTCTTTTCATTCTTGATTTCAATTTTTCTCCATTTCCTCCATCATACCCTTTCAGAATTCATTGTTTCTTTTCTTACCTTTTTCTGCACATCATCTCTCATGTCTGCCATTTTCTCCCCTAGCCCTCACCCCTGATGATGTTTCTTCTCTTCCCTTTACATTTCTAGCCCATAGTCTTCCTGGGTAGGAGCTACTTACTCCCCTTGATCCCATCCCATTTAGCCTCTTTGGAGAGGTGGCGGAAAAGAACTGGCAACTAAGTGTGTTTCATGGGTGTGTCTGTGCACACGTGCACATGTGCATCTCCCTTCAGATAGAGTCGGTATGAAAGCTTGGTGGTTGAGATGAAGTGGCCTGGGTCTGACTTTTGCCTTTCAGGCAGCCATGAGGAGTCATTTCCAAAGGCAGATGCCCCACAGAACTGCCTTCAGAGTACAGGGTGTCAAGGGATCAATCATCAAGAATTTCTGCTGCTTCCTTTTAGATTCAAGCATTGCCCTTTTCCTTAGTCTGAGGGTCATGGATTTTTGAAGGGCAGTGGCAGAATCATGAAAGAACATTTTTCTCTTGCTCATTTTTGAGTGAGGGAGTGAATGAACTGTGATAAATATTTTTCTGTATATAGCTAGAACTGTCTCAAAGAAGTGGCAGAGGAAACAGATGGCAGAGGCCCTTTATAGGCAGCTGCTGTTGTCTCTTAAGGTGTCACCATCACAAGAAAAGTGGTTGTAATTGGGGAACTTCAAGATCAGCAGCGCCTGAAAGGACTCGAGGAGAAAAGAATGTCAACCTGCATGAAGACAGGGGGAAGGGAAACAGAAATCAAATATTCAGAGACTAAAGAATGGTGCTTGAGAGGTAAAATAAAGTACAGTGAATAGGTTGAAGCAACTATGAAGTTTTACTGAATGACATGACCACAGGATGGTTGGCTTTTCTGCATTTGGGAGTTCATACTTGACCACAGACAGTGGGAACATTGTAGGCAGGGTGAAAGAGTTGGTTTAGAGTATTTGGGGGAGAGCAAGATGGGCTGGTGTCCAGAGGGAACCACTGAGTGAGAGACAGAGATCCCAAACACACTATGGAAATGCAGCTGATGGGAGAGAAAAGGCCCAGGAATGGCTATCTCCAGGCTCCTATCCCCTCCAGCCTGCTTCAGGGCACCTCTGCAGTGTGCTTTTGGCATGGGGTGTGTGCGTATGTGCTAGAGTTTGGTGTAGAAGCTTCTGTCCCAGATATTCCTCAAATAATTTGCCTGCCTGGAGCCCTATCATCTCAGTGTATGCAGCACAAAGAGAAATTGTGTGTTGACCTGTAAAATAACAGAAGTGGAGACATGTTTGCTGCTCCCTCAAGAAATAACCAGGGCTAGGTTCCTTCATCTCTTCCAGGCTGGGAAGGAATGTACAGTGGGCTAGACCCCGAAAACTTCCAGTCATGGAGAGGAGCTGTTTAAATCTCTCCTGCTCCCCTTGTGTCTTCAAAAGTAGGAACTATGTATTCCTCCCAAGGAAGAGAAAATTCACATAAAATTTCAACAGGAGGGGAATTTGGGAAGAAATCAGGAGGATTACAGAGAAGTCACCTATCATGAAGTGCAGGGGTTTGGCGTAACGGAGCGGCTGTGAACAGGCTTGGTGTTGGAGATTAATTGGAGCTGAACGCTGCAGTGTGCTCTAGCTGAGACACCTCCATTGCAACCGTACTCAACAGTCTCAAAGGAAACTACTGCCAAGAGCAGAGCAGAGCAGTGCAGCTGTTTTGCTGTTGGGAAAGGGAGCAACAGAGAAACTAATATGTCTACCCTGCCGAGTCAACTGCAGCACAAACAGCAGCACAGCACACAGGAAAAGCATGGGATTGACAATTTTCCTAAATTTCAGGTGACCACCTAATCATTGCACCACTCTTGCCCAATCATCACTCCATTCTTCCCCTCCTCAATCATCGCTTTGTCCATGTGTTCACAGAAAAGCATAACACAGAAAGGCCAAGAACGGCTTTCGAGGAATTAATTCCAAGGGCTGTCTAAGATCACAGGAGAAAGGTGTTTTTTCTGTGTGCTGCATCATTACAGCTTGGCCCACATTTACAGGAACAGCGAGGGGGAAAGCATTCAGAGCAAGGCAAGACTGTGAGAAAGAGCATTGTGAGGATGTAAAGGCACTAGGGCCAGGGAGGATTTATGCTCTTCCGCAGAAACTGAAGGGATAGGTTGTTTCTGGGAGTAGACTGACTCAGCTGTAGAGCAGAGCACCTCTGCATGCTGGAAACAGGGGAATGGCTGGGGCTGGAAGGGTCTGTGGCAGCAGGAAAGCACAGCTGGCCAGAAGGAAACACTAGGCAAAGGGGACCCAGAACCTGGCCACAGCATGGCATGGAGAAGGGGTAATAGGAATGCAGTGTGAGTACTGGGAGGAGATAGTGGAGAAATAAGGTCTGAAAGAGAAGGATGAGTCAGGAGAAACCCTGGGACTCGGAGGCTCAAGAGGCTTGGATTGCTGAGAGAAGAAGGAATATCCGCTGGAGCTGATGGATGGAGAGACGGACCTCCTCATCCTTCTTCTCTGCCTTGTGGAATGGGACAGATTTTCACCTGTCTGATGCCAGCACCTGCCACCCCTAAAGGCCTTTTCTCCCTCCCTCCTGCTGCAGCCCATGTTTAGGGTTTAGACACACATAGACAGGGCAGGACCAATCACACCAACCAACAAATGATGGACCTGCAGCAGCTTGGAAAATGTGACTGGTGGTCACAGCTCCATGCAGTGAAGTGTGATAAAGGAAAGCTGGGGAGAGGAAGCATCAAATGAGCTGAGTATAACATTTTTGTCCCAACTTGGTGATGCCAAGAAATCTATCTATATAAGCAACTCAAGGCAGACATGGCCACCTCCTACACTGAGGCTCTCTGCTGGTCTCACAGCTGGTAAGAACATGAGTTAGTCTTTCTTCCGGAGGCCTGGGGTACAGTTTTCATGGCAGAGAACCCATGGTTTGGCCAGACTATCTTCGGTAAAGCAGGAGGACCAAAACTTAATGCTCCTCTCTGGCTGCTACTCTTTGGCAGAGGGTTTCTGAGTATTTCACCTTTTATTGCCGTTGTACCATTGGGGCTGCACCAAAACGTTTCATGTAAGGTGGAAACACCTTTATGCTAGACGCTGCGCATACACAAAAGTTGTTGTCCCTACATCAAAGAAGTGACAATCTAAGATGACAAATGACATATGAAAGGCAGCAAAGCAGAAGGCAGCAAAAATGTAGAACTGGTTTCTGCATTGTTGCTTTTGACATCAGTAAGTTACACCTATAACCGACCTCATCTCCTTCTCCAGGCAGAGCAGAATGCAGAACAGAGCACGTCTGCCCAGTGCCAGGCAGTGCTGGAAGGAGATACCCAAGTAACTCTGAGCAAGCTAGCTTCAGTATTTCAAGCCCTAATGGCTACTCAAGCATGGTGCTCTGCACAGGCAAATTAGCAGTGTGTCTGAGAGCTGTCAGGATGCAGCGCTTACTCAGGTGTGCTGCTTCCAAGCCCTGTGCAAGGTCACACCACATTGTGCCATGGAGACTTATAGTGAGAGCCCTTCTCAGCTCTCAGTCCAAATCTAATTCCTGTATCCCCATATGGACATCCCTATGTGATTGGAGGGGGTCTTCTCCGTACCTGGTAACCACAGGTGGTCTGAAAGGAATGAACGATCACATCTCATTCCATTCCAATAGGAGGGGTACCATATTACCTGGGGTTCTGGAAGGAAGCTTGGTCCCAGATGTGTCTCCAAGTGCTTGAGAAATCTGGAGCCAGAAGATGCCATCACAGCTGCATTTCTCTTTTGCAGTCTTAGCAGGCAGGGCTGAAGGACACAGACACTAATCTCCATGTGACCTGCGGATCCTGTCCTTTCACATGAGGGCTGAAGCTTGCTGAAGAGGCAATGCTGTAATGGTTTTGTCCATGTGGCATCTGCCCTGGGGATACATGGCCACTTCCGTCTCTAGGGTTGTCACTTACCAGTGAAAATTCATTGGATTCATGACAAAACTGCAGGATTTATCAGCAAAGAAATAGTTTGTTCTGAAAATAAATAAAATCTGATCTGGAGGTGGTAATTTACTCAGACACCCAAGAGATCACTTATTTTAAGTATCTTGTTCAATTCTCACTGAGACTGCTAGTTTTCTGTCATTCTTGATCTTAGTTTTCTTGGAAAAAGGTGTAATATGTTACATGGCTTCCTCCCTGTAACAAAAACAAAGGGAAGGACTCAAGGAGAGGAAAGCTCCATGGCCATCACTTCTCTGAGCTGCACCACAGCAGGGACAGAGGTTGAACCCACATCCAGACAGATTCTTAAGACCTAGATAAATCCCTGCTCTTCTTTGGGATCCACATGAAGAATTAGATCTCTGCAACAGATACACAGTCAGTAGCTTTTCCCAAATAATGAACTAATCAGAAATACTAAAAATAGGCTGCATTGGAACATCAGTTCAGCCATTTGGAATGTAGAGCAAACGGCACTGAATGTGTTTAATGAAGTGAAAGAGCTTTGTTTTTAATCACTGAGCTATTGATAAATTGTTGATAGGTGATCACATGTGGACTTTGCTTTCAAATTGTGTGGCTTTATGAACCTGCCAAGACCCTCTTGAGCCACCCTTGTTCTTTTCACTGCTAATGTAGTAGGACTTCCTGCCCTTTTCAGGACCTAAAATAAGAATAATTGTAACGTCATCCCTTTTTTTTCTGGATAACAAACATTTAGCCTCCGGGCCAGTGATCAATTTTCAAGAATAAACGTTCATAGTTGTACAAAACCGGACCCTGGGAACTGAGTTGGATATGTGAGGGAAGATGACAAGAAGGGAGGCAGATCAGTTCACATCTCTACATGCTGTTATGAGAATAACACCAGGGTATTAGCTTAGGAAGATGGTGAGAGGGAATGAGGGATAATCTGGGTTTTAATTGTACAGCAGCAAAATGAGTGGGGACTTGTGATAAAGCCTACAGCTGAGGAAAGATTTCATTTTCATGTAGGGAAGGAAGTGAGCTGGGACCTCATGGATGTTAGACCAAGGGACATGCTAAAGGTGTAAGGGAAACTGAGGCTCTAATAGGAAAAATTAAGTCTATTATGAGGATTGAGACAATACTATTGAACCAGTCTAGTTCATGACAGATGCTGTTGGCTGTCCTTCACATGTGGACTGCATCTTCCAGCATGTCTGGATTATACTCAGTCCACAATGACAGAGGAGGAGAAAAGAGTCTTAAACTACTGTCACATTCACATGTCCCTGAACTTATGTCATCCAGGATTTCCCCTACATACAGAATGTCTTCAGATGGAATTTAAGCAAAATTCTTTGCTGGTTTTTTTCTACTAATTGGGGTGAAACAACTGGAATGAATTTGAAGGTAGCCCTATATCTATGCTCTTGCTGACATACGCCAACACATTAGCGATCTTAGTGGGCAGTTTGCTATGCACCTTGAAGCTGTCTTTACTTTTCCTCCCAGTGGAGAAGAACCACAGTGTCTTTCTCATGGTCTGATATTTGAGATATATTTTACACATTTTGCAACAACGTTTTAACACGGGTTTGCTTAGTACACACAGTCCTTAAGAGTTCTCTCTTAATGTTATTGGGGTGGGGGACATCATCCAACTTGTGTGCTAAGCCAGTATAGTAGTTCATTAGGTGACTGAACAATTGTATTCTTATTATAAACACACAAATTATTCAATTCTATCCTATTAGAAACCAGGTTTTCCTTTTAACCTCAGCTGCAAACTAGCTGTCCATCAGTTCCGATGTGCTCATACCTTAGGGTGATGAGAGCAGCAGAAAAGCCTAAATGGGTTGCTAGAAAGTGCTACAAGTAAAATAGAGATGTATTTCATTAGTGTTAGGAGGATTGGCTGCTTTTTAATTGGATGAATCACCCAATGGGTGGTTTCCTGAAGCCAATCCGAGCATGCCAGTTCAGCAGAGCCACAGTGAGCAGCACTGCTGCATCATTCGGCATTCTCCAGCGAGTGATTAAATCCATGTCACTTGTAATAAATCAAATGTTGTCACAGGGTCAATCTTGTGGGTCATGCTAGGTTGTGGTGATTTTACACTGGTTATATCAGGTATTGCTGTGTCATACAGGTTTCTGCAGGGTCATGCTGGGTTCCTCGGATACCATCTCAAACTCACCAGGAGCCCTGCTGGAGCACATCAGGGAAATGATGAGAAGGGTTTGCACGTGGCCTTCTAGTGCACCTGGTTAAGGCCTCTTCTCATGACTGAAGTATCTCTTCCCTGGAAAATGTGCATTTGTCTCATTTATCAGTTTAAACAGATGTTGTGACTTTTGTGATTTATCCTCTCCAAAACAACACCTGCCCAAGGCCCAAAACAGGCGAGATCTAGTCTTGAGCCAGTGACTTCTTTTTTCAGAACAAAAGACATCATTTTATTATCAGTTATTATCAGTTAATTATATTGCTGCCTGACTCCATAGAGTCAGAAAGAGATCCTGTCCTCTGCTAACATTGCTGCACATCACTGGTTTAAGTTCCCTGTTATAAGGAAACCCCCGCATGGACAAGAAATGCATAAACCTCCCCTCAGTTAGGGGATGTGGCTAAAGGAGGAACAGTGCAAGTAACAAGTCATCATGTTCCAGGAGTCCCCTGCTTCACTGGTACCTTCTTTTGAGTTATGATTTGGTCAGGTATATGTTAGAACAGCCCTGATGTACTCTTGACTTGCATCAGAAACTAAGCCAATCTTTTCTGGTCTGATGGTCAGAAAACTACAGACACAGCACAAAGCCACCTTTAACCCCCACACCACCCATCCTGTTTCAGATACCACTAAGAAAGCTGGAAATCCACAACTTCCCTACGGAAGTCACTTTGCACAGCAAGAGTTTAAATTGTTGATTTTTATGCATAGAAAGACTGTTCTAGGAATTTTTTTTTTAGATTATTATGGCCTCTTGTGAGGTCTGTCTGGTTAGTTGAGTAGTAACTGATGCTTGCTTTTACAGAGGAGCATAAGAATAGTCTCAATAATATTTTTAAACCTCTCAAAATAGATTTATTTTCCATGACATACATGGCACCTCCAGAATAGACAGTGGCAGATTGTGGTATGCAAGTTTTACTGGTACCAATCAGGATGACATTCCCAACCCACTAGTGCCATCGCTGGTCAGGTAAACAAAGACTATCAGATGATTTACTGAAGGAAATGCCCCATTTTTCATCAGCAAAAACAATGCTGCTGGTGAGGTTTCAACTTGTGCTTTCAATGCATGCTATTGCTGTCCTCTGCTCACAGCAACAGAAGTCATTCTGCTAGTGCATGGTTTTTCACTCCTTGATGCATTTCATCACCCAGTGTCCCTGGAGCATAAGAAAATGCTCCCATGCCCATTCCATGTGTGGAAAATTTCAGGCGCAGGAAGGTTAAGTGGTTAGTCAAATATACACAAGGACTGCAGCAGAGCTGAACTCACTTTTTGCCAAGTCTTAAGTCCATACCCAGATCACTCCACCATCCCTCCAGAGCACTGTTTCCCTGGCCCTGCTGCCTATCACACTGTAGAAGGGTGTTGCCTGTCTTCCAAGTGTGAAGTACATAGATGATGCCTAAAGCACCATGGAAATGTCGTGGATTGCAATCAGCAATGTATTAGAGCTGATTCAAGCTCTGCAGTACTCCTTGCAAGCTCCCAGATTCTTTGAACATGGAAGGTCTCTGCAGGAGTCACATCAGATCTTGCTGGTCTTCTATTGGAGTCAGTGAGTGAGCCAGGAAAAAAGTTATTCCCTCTGCAATTGAAACTGAACTCATGTTTTCCTCTGCAGAACTGTTTTAAGTCATTCATTATTATCTTTTTCTCTCCAAAGCAAAGCCCGTTTGATACTCAGAGGTTGTTCGAACCAAAGGGGAAAGACAGAACTCTGGGGTATTGCTCTTGCTGCAATTGCAGGCTTACTTGGCACCTAAAAAGAATTTTATTAAAAAACAAACCAACTCTACAATGCTTTGAGTGAGAAGAAGAAAACAGCAAGGGAAAAAAGAAAAAGAAAATCCATGCTGTTGAAGTCTTGAGCAGTGTCAGGGAAGTAAGGCCTGAAGTTGACATATTGGGTCAAATCCATATATATATATGGATAAGCTACTACAAATGAACGTAAACGACTGATTCTTATGTTCAGTGATGATGCGTGTGAGGCTAAAATGCAGATTGTCTCATTTAACCTTTCTGATGTAAGAAGGCTCCAATACTGCATTCACTGTGTTCCTGTGTACATCTACAACAGATGGTGTTTAATAGCAACAACAGTCACGGTGGGTATGCCTTTCCATGTCTTGCTGAATTCCAGCTTTCTCCTCAGGCTTTCCATGTCAGTTGTAACTCACCTGGAGAAATTTTCAGGCGTGTTTTTCTACTGCAAAAGCAAGACATGGAAATGCATCCACGTTAACTTGCCAGCCCAGCACAGCCTCCTGTGTTGCCTTTGACGCAAGGCAAAGACACAGTTTGGCATCTCACGTTGCTTGCTTTCTTCCACACACCAGCACAAGGAATCATCTCACCATCCTCCATGTCTTTCTCCACCTGCTTCTCTGTGGGTTTTTTTCTTTCTCATTCATGTTCAGCAGGTGCCTTCAATTCCCAAACATGTTCCCAGATCTTTTCCAATGTCAGCTATGGAGCTAAAAAGGGATTTTCTGAATGTGATTGATCAGGTTGTCACAAACCTGGCTGGGAGCCATTTGTTGGACACTAATCATATTGCTGCTGCAGAGTCCAGCTGCTGAATTTCCAATGTGCTTTTAGCTTCTGGAGTGTAAAGAGAGACAAAAGCACTACACCTGACTGGGCATCTCCAGGGATGTTTGAGGGGCACGAAGCCTCTATCGACCATCCATCCAGAGAGTCTGACCCTGCTGAAGTTGACTCTCCCTGCAGGCTCACACAGCTTCCCCAGGTAGCTTAAGCACAGCCTTTCACAGAATCCTATCGCAGGGCATGAGCCGTCTGGTTTACACTTTAATTCATCAGGCACACTAGATGTTATACATGTGATAAAGATGAGCTTGGCACATAAAGTCTCTCAGAAAACACAGATCATGAGAAAGCAAACACAATGTCCCCACCCACTGCTCCCTCTACCCCTTTGGATTGCCAGCTCATAATTTGTCTTTTCTGAACATGGCTATTTCCTTTGCTAAACTAGGCTTTTTTCTTTCAAAAACTGTCCACTCCCCTCACTGCCGTCAATTCTCTCCTGCCTCTTGCTGATGTTTCTGGTTTTGTTCTTTGCCTAAGCCTTTCTGTAATCCTTTCCACCCTTACCTGGCTTTGTTCAGCTTTTTGTAATATGCATAGGGCTCAGCAATACCCCCACCCCATGTTCAATCTCAATCATCACCCACCAGGGTTCAAAGACCAGCTACTGTTAATGATGTACGAAGGACTCTTCTGCCTAATACTGAGCAGGCATCCACACTGAAGCTACTCTCATGGTTACAGCAGTGTAATAACACTGTGACATCAAGGAGAGTGCATAATTCAAGCAGAGGTCCCACATCAACGTGAGGCTCAGGACCAGCTGTTCAACAGCTAGCACCCAGGGAAGAGGCATTTAAACCTAGTGCTATTCTAGTAGCATTGCAGGCTCAATAAGTACAATGACTTTGAAAGAGGTAGAGATATCTATCTCAACAAGCGATTGGGGCCTTCAGCTGCTCATCTGGCAAGCGTTCAGAGCTGCTGGTTCTGCCCACCCGCTCACCCGGATCTTCTCCACCCATTCAAGTTCCCTGGAGCAGGAGCTCAGAGCAAAAAGACAAGATCAGGACACAGGTTGTCTTCCAAGTGTTACATGAGTCAGGGACCCAGTGCACAGCATAACCTGCATGTTTTTATAAAGGGGAATAGGTGGATGCATTACGTTAGCTGTGGCTGCAGCTCAGCAGATGCTCCATTTGCATACCACAGTTTATGAGCCGTGCTGAGGTATAATTTAGAGGACAGAGGACAGAGTGCTCTGGTTTCATCAGGGACATGGAGGGAAGGGAAGGCTTCCCATGAACGGGCTGTGAATACAGCTCAGGGTATGAGACAGAGTCTTCTCACGCTGACATGCCCACACACAGACCAATGCACAGATCACCCTTGGAGTAAGGATGACTCGATGGGCTCTTATTATAAATGATCCTTGGCTAACAACATAGACAAAGTAATTTATGGCTCTTCCTGCATTTCTGAATAATCTTTAGTAGGCTGAATTGTCCATAAATCTATTGCTGTTCTTTGGATACAGGTGTGAATCCAAGGACTCTCTGACTCTTAAAATGATGAAGTTTGGCAAGCAGAAATCGCTTTTAAAATCAAGGATTCACTCCTCTCTCATTTACATCCTGCAGGAAGTGGTGACACACTTACAGGAAGTAAGGTCTGATTCTGGTAAACTGGGCTGAAATAATGCCATTTTCAGAGAGGGATGGAACACATGGCAATTATAATGCAAGAAGCTTTATGAGGATGTAACTGTTTAAAAGCTGATTATGGAAAAGAGGGACTTGGCATCCAATCTGGAAGGGTAGTAGAGGGAGGGATGGCTGCATGGCAGGACCCCTGTTGGTGTATGAATGTCTGCACCATGGTGGCATTGTTATCCCCTTCTTGTCCTGACAATATACAGTCAATGGCACTTCAGGAGGTGGGTGGGGGACATCTGGTTAATGAGGAACAGATGGACATCATCGGACGTGCACTATACCTGCTCTTTCCTTCGCTGCTCCCTCACTCGCTCTCTGATTTTTCTATTCTCCCCTGCAGCTAAGCTCTTCCTTCTCCTTCCTTTTAAATGGGAGGGAATGTTTGTGTGTTCCTGAGAAAGAGCAATGAACAGCTCTGGTCACAGTCAAGTGCAATATCAGCAAATGCAGTTAGGAGATGTCTCAGCTGTAGCATGTGCCTTTCTCTGTGATCCCTACACGCTGTGCTGGTCCCCACTTACCATGTCCCCTTCCCACTCCAGTTCCTGGACCCATCATGACAGCGGGCAACAGAGGCCACTTTCTCATCTGTCATTTCTTTGATATGACCTGTTTAACAATTTGAGAAGGACTTTCTTTAAGTCCATCATTTTGGACTTGCCAGTTTATCCCCCTGCGAAAAAGTATTTGTTCATCCATCCTGGCTCTCCTCTCCTTAGCTGATGGGGGTGATTTTTAGAAGAGGTGCAGTGATTAGAGCTGGCAACCTGAATTTCCCTTCTATCCTTCTGGTTCCTTCACAGCACGTAGGTAGGATTTGTGCCTGTGCTCACATGTTCTCATCCAGTTAACGCATGCCAGTAAAGTGGGTTTGTTGGTCTCCCATAAAAATCTGAAAAGCTGAATAAAAACCAGATACGGAGAGAAATACAAATTCCCAAAGGCTTGTGCATCTCACAGCTCAGAGGAGACAGCATAGCATTCCTAGATATGCTTCTACAAAGGAAATCTTCCTAAATCCCTGTGTTCCAACCAATGCTGACAAAATAGCAAAATAATTCCTATCAAGTTCCAATTGGCTTTCATTAATACTGGTGGTTTTCATTGAGATTTTTCCCTGAGAAATATGACAGAAAAGTCAGTCCCTAACCCCCTTCTTACTCCTTCTCATAATAATTTTGCTTCACTACAGTTATTCCTGCTCACAGTTACAGAGTTGAACTGATCCCTCAGTTTAAGTTACACGATGTGCTCATGTAACACCAGGACAAGGTTTTCCACCATCACCTTCCTCTAACTCACCAAGTGTTTTAGTGTGGGTAGGTAAAGTCCTCTGAATCAGTCCCTTTCAAGGGCAGCAAGCAGAGGTACAGTCAGCAGTCCAGCCGTGCTACCTTCTTCTGCCTCTCTAGGCTGAGAGCTTTACAGTGTCCAAAAACGGGATTCATTTTCTGTGTAGGTCTGTTTTGGATAAAAGGCTTCTGTGTTCCTTCCATGGTTTCTACTCCAGTTGCTTTTGAGACACATTGGATTTTATATATAGGGCAGAAACATAGCACAAATGAGGATGGAGAACTTCAAAGGAGAATGCTTTAGCTTGGGTGAGGTGGAAACCAAGTTAATTCACTTGAGCTGATCATTTCAATGAGGAAAATGGACTGAGTCCCCATGGTATTCTCACCATAGGACACAAATGCTGAGTTAGCATCCAGATCCATTCTCTGCCAGGATCTTGACTTTATGGGCAACTCGGAAGTATTATTCAATATACATCCCAGCCAAAGCATTGTGACTATATCTGATTGTCCTTGGCTTTCCTTCCAAGATCTTTTCCATACTGCCTCTTTTTCTGCCTTTTCCCAAATGAGCTCTCGCTCCTCTCTTATATCCATGGGGAATTAACAAGCAGATTTTAACACAGTGAGCTAGCAATACATCAGCAGCTGTACAGAGTCAAATAGCAACTGGCAGGATGGGGCAACAACAGGGAAAGCCGGTTCACCCCTCTCCTTTCACCATTCATCAGAAGCTGAAGCATGCCTGTGTTAGATTTATTTTGTATGATCCCCCAGGACTCTTTTCCTGCCTGGGATATTTCCTTCATTACAGCAGAGGAGTCAAGATCCCAGCCCCTGCCAGAGTAACCTCTAAAGTCCAGAGTGGCAAGACTGTCTTTACACTATTCCTCTTCCACAAGCTACTGAGCATGGCAACCCAGTTTGGAACTGGTGTATGCTTCATTGAGTTCACAGGGAGATCCCAGTCTAAGGATCCCATCCAGATGTCCTCAGGGAGACAATGCGCTCAGCCATCCCTGGCAGCTCATCTCCAGGCTTCACCATGCACATACAAACAAGTCTGTCAAGCCAATCAGTGCTACCACTTCCCATCTGCTTGGATGGCTGTAGATTCTTTCCTTAGATACATCTCATATCTCTCCTTGGACACATTCCACAGGGACAAAAAGTTCTTTATGAAGCTCTCTACCCCCATAAAAGAAATATCTGCTCAAGGTCACTGATCATTCAGTCCTCCAGCTGCAATGGAGCTGGCATGGTCTGGGAGTTTCTTACCAGCATAACTCTCTGTTTGACAGCTCCCTTCCCTTCAACCCCAGGGTGCAAGTCTTGGCAATAATGCCATCTTCAGTGTTCCACCTCTAAATAGCCTTCCATCTGCTGAAGAGTGAAAATTGGTGTTGGTGCACCTGAACCTGTTCCCTCTCAGGGAGATTTTCTATGCACTGCCCCAGATTTGTCAAGTCCATTATGAAGAATCCTGTTGTGCAGAACTTCAATTCGGGACACACTGCTTTGCAAGATAAATGCAGGTTGAATGTGTGCAGCTGCATGCTTAGAGAAAAAGGCTACAATTCCCCAGAGACCCTTGAAGGTCCAAGGTAACTGCAGTCACAACCTCATTGCCTGCACCAGTCTCATCGGTGCAGTAATGGAATGAACTTGTACAAGCCCCACTGGAGAAGGGACAAAACTAATAATCCTGATTTTCTCTTCTGCAGCAAGTGTGTGCCCAGAAATGACCTGGTGTGCCTCTGAGGAAACCTTATGCCCAGGGCTAGAGAGGGAAGGAACTAGGGTTTGCTGGTGGTTTTAAGAGACAGTGGATTTTGGATTCTTGCTGTAATTTCTTGTGAACTACAAGCAGATTTTTAAATTTCCACCAGAATGCAGCAATATCCAGTGAAGTGCATTGCTTTTTGGCAGCTGAGACTGCTTCCCTGGGATTTCAGGATTCCAATTTTCCTGCTCTGTGCACAGCACTTCTCAAATGCTGACCCATGGTCACCTCAAGCCAAATAAAACACCCCTGGCCTGAGTCAGAGTTCAGTTTCAGTCCTATTTCTCTGAATCAGTTTCACTGGTAAGTTGGAAATAATAATGCATCACAAATCTTGGGTGAAGTCTGAGCTTCCATCCCAAAATGTTCTCAGAGGCTTACCAGTTAAGAAGAAAGTCATGACCAGCTAATGTGGTGTATCCGCTGGAGCACTCATCCTTCTCCTGTGTTTAGACTAGCACGGAAGTTTCTTTTTTTACTTTAATATATGATGCACTGACAGAAGTCTGTCAATATGTTGCCGGTTTGGGAAAGTCTGTTTTTCCCTGTATATGTTCTTCAATCTGATTCCTTGATTCCTTTCCTCCTTTTAAGTTCTAGTTATAACACAAGTTTCAACAGCTGGGTCCTGTGGTGGGTTGAAATTTTACAGTTGCTCCATAGGTATTTATAGTCTGGTCATTATCGTGCTGTGCATGCATTTTAGCACTGGCTTTCTAGGCTTTGCAATGACATAGCACTGACTTTCATCTCTGGTTGTGCTTGTTTATATACATCCTCCAGTTGCAGGGCAGGAGGTGTTGGTAAAGAAAAGGTCAGTCGGACAGTTGTGTTAGTTAAGTTTGAATCATAAGATAACTGAAGCATTCAGGTGGGAAGGGACCTCACAAAGTCCCTAGTCCAAAACTACTGCTCAAAGCAGGGCTGGCTGTGAAGTCAGGCCAGGTTGCTTAGGGCTTTATCCAGCCAGGGCCAGGTTTGATGTCATATCCCAACAGAACTTCAAATGAATGTGGTACATCACTGAAGAACAGCCCTGGTCAAACTTCCACAGGCACATAGCTTTTTAAAAAGTAATACTTTGGTCTTAGTGGTTTGTGCATCATGTCTTTGAAACTTATCCCAGCTCCTTGCTCTAGCAGTCCTCAGTAGGTACAGATCAAGAACTGAAAATAGCCCGTCTCAGATCTCAAATCAATATAAGCTGTAAGCCCTGCTTGGGCCACATACTTGTAAGAAAACTACAAAGGAAGCACCTTGTATGACTTTTCCTAGGTGGTGCACACAAGTAGAGAGAAAGCAGTCCTTCATCTACCATATCACAATAACTAGAGAGTAGCCAGAGAGTGAGTGATGTAGGAAAATGTGATCTGCAGTATCAGGCTCCCTGGGAGCTCACAGTGTGCATATTAGAGGCTGTGAACCCATGTGAACATCTCTGATGCCTCTGCAACAGTAGGTGAAATCCCACACACCCTGTTTCTCGTTCTGGTAGTCAGGTGCACATGGGGCTCCCCTCTGTCCTGGGGATGAGTGGACCCTTCTTACAGCCACATCTTACAGGCTTCTGCACATGGAATAGGAACTCATGCCTTTCTGTTGGCAAAGGGTTAGGCTGGAGGAATCACTGTATCATAACCCATCCCAGTCATCCTCAGAGTCCTGGGAGCAGGGGTGGGTGTATGAGTGCAGTGAAGTTGCCTTTGGTCAGCATGGATGCTACTGGATTTGGATTCCTGCACCAAGGTATAATACCTGGTCAGGAGGGACAAGGAGAAAAATATCCCTCTGAAATCCCATTTATTTGGCTCCTTATTCAGAAAATTGTACAACAGCTCAGAGACTATGCTACTGTCATCATGCAGTGCAAAGTAGACAGGAAAGTTTTAACAGCAACACCAACCAATGTGGCTGTTTCAGACTAAAACTTCTTTTTTTTCCCTAAATGTGACAAAGGATCATAGTCCCCATGTGCTAAGGATCTACTGCTGTAGGTCTCAGAGCTGCAAAACTGTGTCAGCCAGGGCTGCTCAATAGTTCAATGGTCTATTGGACAAACGAGAGGATAAGAGACACAGTAAAAGGCAATCTGAGACCACGCGAACATCCGCCAGCCCGTGCCACTGTTCTGGAAAACCCTAGGTTGTAATTAGAAACATTTCAGGATATCATCATAGAAAAGTATTTCATAAAGCAGTATCTCCTACTGTGATACATGTTAGATAAACACCAAAAAAAGGCTTTAGGCTGGCCCACAGGATCTAGCCCAGCCAGGGCACTCAAACCTGGAGCCAGAGAAGCCTTCCCAAACTCTGGGCTGCTGGGAGAGGCTGCATCTCTGGGTGGCACGGCACACTGATGCTCCAGAGACAGCAGCCATAGGGCTGCAAACAGTTTCATGCAGACCCCTGGTAACAGCTTGGGCCTCTCGCATGATCAGAAGCTTTCCCCTTTGCCATAGCAGTGGCTGCATTGGTCACAGGCATCTCCTCCTCACTGTCACCTCCAGTAATTCCTTGCACGCACACATATGGGTTACTGTCAGCTCCACTTTCCTGGAGCTGGTTGCCTAGGCCAGCTAGGAAATGCGGCTATGTTAGAGAGAGATACTCTGCTCCAAACCTAATTATGTGCAGCCAGAGGAACCCAGTCAAATGACTTTGCAAATGGCCCAGAATCTGCTTGCTTGTATTCACTAGCACGCCCCATGGCACCGAGTGTCACCGCGCTACGTATGGTAGATGAGCACTTGGTGTTTTGTTAGGTTTGAAATGTGTATGATTCCCAGGGCTGCTTATCGGTTTTATAGCTGGCTTATAATCTATATGTTAGGCATGTAATGGTGTACAGTAGCATCATTGATCCAGAGCTAGATGTGGTGACACTGTCATCTCTGTCATCTCTCTTTTGAACAGTTCATCAGATGTTTGCAATATAAGTCTCCAATACCAACTTTATTTACCCGCAGCCATTACTTTGCACTGCAGCCATTTCACTGCACACAACATCTGGGATTTAATTTCAGGACTTCTCCACTCAGGAGCAAAGGCCTTTCATCCAGTGAGCTACAAGAGCAGTTTCACTGGCTTGGATGAAGAAGATGGAAGTTTATAACTAATAAAAATGCCAGCAAATCATATACATTTGGCTACATTCACAGTTTGAGCTGAGAGAATTGGAGGCAGTGTGAGCTCTTGTAATGTGTCATTTTCTCTGTCCTGCCAGCACATAACTCACACAACTTAAACTATCTTAACTACCGCTGGACTCCCCCGCACTTGTCCCTTGCTGCCCAATAAACAGGATAGTGATGTGGTGCTCCTAATAGCACCTGTAAGACTGCCCTGTACTACAACAGTAGTGTTCCCGGAGCAGCCAAGAAAAGAAACAGCTTGGCAGACCAGTAATTGAGAAAGCTGATATATTTCCACCAGAAGAAGGTAGCAATTCATACCCTCTACCTATCATTATCCTTCAGTATTGATTCTCCAGTCACATTTTCTTTGTTAAATGGCTTATTTCATCAAGGAGGGATTCTGTGGTTGCAGTCAAACCTTGACTGAGCATATACGTGCATTTGGAGTGAAAAGTGCACGTGACCTGAATTTTGGACTAACCTCTAAAACTACCCTTTTAATGAAAACTCAGCATGCTACATCTCCCTGTTAACTCCCACCGTTTGAAGGGACAGGTTATGCTCTGATGGACCTGTTGTTAGGATGTTGTGTCTTACTTTGCAAAAATTGTGTGGTAGTTATCAGATCGGCAAGAAAATAGGTTGTAGTAAATAACACATAAAGTATTTGTGTGTGATCATTCAGTTTACTTTAAACAAATTTGCTTCACTTGTGTTCCCACTCCATTTGTCTGCCTTCTGTGGCTCTTCCAGCAACATATTTACTGGCACTGGATTTTCACTCAAACAGCAACGTTTAAGTGAACATGTTCGTAAAAAACAAATGTTGGATCTATAATCAAATAGTACTCACTCTGATAAGACACTACTATTAATGAGTTAAAGCCACTACGAAATTTTTGTCTGAGGGAAACTTAGAATTTACACACAATTACAAGAGATGCAAATATATCTGTTTTTCTAGGCATATTTTTGATATATTCTTTTTTTTGTGGAGGCAATGGAAACTATTTCATGTTGATGGTACAGGATAAAAGTCATTTAGTGTGCATGTCAGTCAGAAAAGAACTGAATTTTACATTGCATATATGTAAAATAGTGCTGGAAGAAATGGATTAGCAAACAAATCAGAAGCTGACTTGCCCTTATGTTGTCAAAAAATGTCAATCAACAAACAAATTATGGGAAATTATTATTATTTCCCTCCAAGATTTATCTGAAAACAGATGGGAGTGAGGGTTAATGGTGTTGAGGGAGTGGATATCTGCCAGGGTCTTTGAAAGAGAGAAGGGTTTTCTGTTGATCGTGCATGGAGTTGTACTTTTACATCGCCTTTCAATCCCATCTTTTGTAACATTTGTACTGTGTGCTAGAGGAACGCAGGCTGGCCCGGGTTCACAGTGGAAAAATACAAGACTAAAGTTTTTAAAAAACAACTGAAAACAAATATGAGATCAATTGAAATCAAGACAGAGAGGAAAAAGAAAATCCAAAAAGCAGAGAGATAGAAACACTAGTCCAGGCCAAGGAAGCAGTATTGGAAAAAGATATGTCAACAGCTGGAGCTGTGGGACACTGAGGAAGCCGGCGGTAGCAGAGAATTGTGAGTAATGGCACAGACTGGAGCAAATCAGCTCAGAAGATAAAGGAGAGGAATCTCAAAATTCACCCCAAAACAAGTGGGAAACTGAGAGTTTTAGATGAAAAGCAAAGACGCAATACCAGTTGTGTTTAGTTGCTCACACAAATTTGGGAAAGCCTTGAGTAAGAACATTTCAAAGGTCAGACCATACTGTAGACATTGTGACTGGTAGATTTGCTGTTGTGACATACCTAGCTAGAGAAGACGAGTTAAAAATTCACAGAAATGCCCAGGTTATGCCTAGCATATGCAGAATGGGTTTCAAAGAAGGACAGGAAAGAAATATACATTATTTGAAGCATTTTAGAGTATTCTACCTGTGAAGGAGTTACCTGAGAAAAGCTGATATAAATCCAGAAGTCTTCTTAGGCAGGAAAGGCTACAGGTAAGCAGGGAAGAGCCAGTGCAGTTATAAAAGGTGTGTGTATTTGAATACTGCTGACATTAAAGTGACTGCTAGAGCTCACAGGAATTTTTTACTGAAACACATCTTTTGTCTGTGAATGTCAGTTTGTTGAAGCTGACACTCTGCAGGAACATACTTCCCAGTCTCAGCGGAAAAGGTTGCTTAGATCTGAGATGGGACCACTGGTCAGAAGAAGAGAAAGGCAAGAGGCAATCAGAAGAGACAAATAATTAACTCACTCATCTAGAATACAGGAAAGCCAGGGTGAAGTCTTTGCTGGGTGAGAAGAAAGATTTTCAACCAGTTTCCACCATTTCAATATTAAGTCTAGCTCCTAGATCACTAATTCTTCTAGGGCAAGGTTGTTTCCTCCCTTCCTCACAGAAAAAAAACATCCAAGGAGGTATGGATATGTCACAGCACAAGCTGAAGATTTATTCTGAAAGCTTTAAAATACCCTGATGCTTTACACCATCACATCTCTCCGCCACTTAAGGCAGAAAGTTGACCCTGAAGCAGCAGTATCCTTATGAACAGAGGTCTCTGGCTCTGATGCCCAAAGTAACTGAGCTCTGTGTGGACTTGATCAGATGGTATACAACTACATTTTCATAGGTACTTATTTCTCAGTGCCTCATTTGAGACACTTTGCACCTACTGTTCTATTCTGTATTGTTCAAAGGTGCTGAAGACCTATTGCTCCCTTTCAAGTCCTACAGCAAAGCAATTAGGTTAAGTTATTTCAGATTGGGTTCCCAGAAATGCAGATGCATAAAATGAATGAACACATGAAAATATTGGCCCTAATATCTCTGTGACTCAGCTCTTCCATCTCTACAATGGAGAAAACAATGCTTACTGATTTTGCAAAATGCTTTGAGCTCTACAGATGAAAAGCAGTATGAATGTTAAGTATAATTACAATTTTTAGTAGAAAAAGATGTAAAGGATCATTTATCCCCAGAGAAGGGATCCCAGCACAGAGGGGGTATCTCTGTCTGGAGAACTTCTTGAAAGTTGAGCAGTTGCTAAGAAACCAGAGTACCTTCATTGCAATGAATACCCCTAGATGGATGGAGTGGGCAACCATTTCACAAGGCTGCAACGAGGTAAAAAAGAAATGGGACCAGGCGTCATTAGCAGAAAGGAGATCATTAGATTTCTGCACTACAGTCTGCATGAACCTACAGCAAAAATGGACGAGGACAGTCATGTAGGAGAGATAGGAGGGAGTGACTCTCTTAAGTGCTCTATGAAGAATAAGGAGGCTCTGGGTGCTTGTTAAATGGAACGGCGGTGTCGATGGAGGAGCCTGAGGACACAGCAGATAATGGCTTATTTTCAAAGAGCTGAGCAGAGTACCAGAAGCTAAGGAATTACTGGAAACAGGAGTGAAGTAAAAAGCTGGAGTAAGGAGATAGGCCTAAATGATGAGAGGTACCAGGGTCAAGAGAAGTAGTTGTTTTCTTGAGCGACTGAATTATGTCAGATGTTTCCAGGGCTGCAAAGAGAGTAGGAGGAGAGGCATGAGAAAGGCTCAGGAAAGGGGGGTGTTAAGTCTAAGTGAGATAAATCAGGGCAATCTGTGACTGAAGGATGAAAAAGGTATATTGTACTTTTCTGGAAAAGGGCTAGGAAGTGAGAACAACATGGAAGAAGCACATGGAAGTGCTTGGAAGAATCCCAGTGTCAGAGAAACAGGGAGGAAGGGCTAACAGCAGCTTGAGAAATGAAGAAGGAATAGGAACACTATCCATAATAAAATGCCCTAAGCCTCCTGCTGGATATGAAGAAGGGATTCATACTGTTGTTTCTGAAAATATAACCCAGACGATTGAAAATCAGAGACTGGAAAAAGCATCCTGAATATCTTGAAGTGGTGGATTTTGTTTGGTTTTGGTTTTTAATGCACACCGTGTTGGACAGAAATAGAGATTAACACAGCACTGCAGGTATTGCTATAAAGGACTGAGAGAGGGAAGGAGGGAGCCAGTCAGGCTGCAGATGTGCACTAAAAAGCATGTGGGGAGAATGCTTGAAGGGGATCAAAGGTTCAGTGCAATCCTGAGATGAAAAGACAACAGGGATTGGTGCAAATCAAGCAAGGCACCGCTGGGCAGGGAGGGAAAAGTTGGGCTCATTAGGACAGCGTCCCAGAGATCAGAAAGGTAGAGCTGAGAAACTGTGTGCCAATAGTTGGGAAAGACGAAGAATGAAGAAGGAGTAGCATGAAGAAAGAGTTACCGCAGCTGGAGTAATAAAGCAAAGACTGTAAGAAGTCTGAAAGATCACAGAAGGTAAGAAAATAGAAGAAATTCACATGCAGAAAATTGCTTCAGGATTGAAAAGAGAGATGAACTGTTAAAAAAAATAATACAACCAAGACATAGGATCTATTCAGAGTTTCAGAGAAGGAGGATGGGGCTTCTTCCAGGAGGGACCCAAAGGAACAGGGATGTTTCTTGCTCATGCTACAGTTCTGTCCTGCAAGGACTACCCCTGGTAGGACATGATCTAGGGAAGCTGCAATAAACAACAGAGACAGTGGTATTGATCTGCTTGGGAACCTGCTGAGTGTGGAAAATGCTCTAGTGCTGGGATTATCCCCTTGGTCACCTTCTGGCAAGGTCCTGAGGTTGGAGGCAATCCCACTGCTTTCCTCTCTATAGAAATGCTCTGCACCCTACAACCTGTGGGCTGGGCTGGGAGATCCTCAGCTCCTCAGTGTCCTGTTGTTCCGCTGCTGCGATGGCACCCATCCCACTGCTCATAGACAGCCCTTCCCTGTGACTGCCTTCCCTTACAAATTAACACTCCTGATGCATGGCTGATTGATTAGGCAAAAACAATATAGAGACAATGCTTTACCAAGCTATTTAGACCAGATCACGAAAGCACAAACCCACTCAATTCTCAGAGCCGGAGAGGCCCAGCAGGACTATAGGGGAGGCTTAATACTGACACTAAAACACCCAGCATGCAGCAACTACATTATCTCTTCCTTACCTGCTGTTCCACTTGTGTCACTCTCTTCTCAAATCCCTGTGCTGACTTCCAGTCTCCTTCTACATCAAAGTTCAGTTCCCCATTTCATCTTTAAGGCCTCACGTGGCTCTGTCAGAGCTTGCTCCCTCCTTCTTCTCCCACCCTACTCAGTGCTCAGTCAGCACATCTCCCCCTCCCCGGCCCCCCCTCCATCTCCCTGCAGCAATGACTCTGCTCCTTCTCTCTTGCTGCCCTCTCCCCTCACCGCACAACCTGGTTCACCTCCCTCGTGCCTGCCCTCAGGACTCATTTACTGCAGCTAGTCTTCCTGCATTAATGACTTCTACTTCTCCTATGCCTTTGGCAAGATTTGCCCCTTATGACTATTAACTTTGTTTACTATATTACATCTTTAGAATGGGGAATGATTCAGAGATACCCAGCCAAAGCCAGGAGCAAACAAGACACGAACATGCCATCGCTCAGCTCATGACCTTTCTCGGGCACTTCCTTCCCTCATTCCAGCCTGCACGTCTCAGACCTAATCTTGTCCCCACTGTTTTCCCACTGACCTCACCAGAAGCAAGATCCAGGCCTCACAGTTGCTGCCTAACAGCTGCTGAGAGCCTCTTCTGAAAGGTTGAGAAAGGCTGGGGTCTTTGTACTGTGAAATCCTGGGGGGCAAGATACTGCCTTTTTAGCTGCCAGTAAAACAGCATATACACATGATGGCATGTGGAAATACATAATAATGCTTAACACTACGAGCAGACAGCATTAGCAGGGAAAGGCTTTCCCCTCCCACTCACCCTTTGTCTATGCTTCTTTCCTGTTGTCAAAATTTAGCATCCTCCACTGAGAGACTCAGTTTTGCTCTGATGCTTGGAAGGCATCCAGTCCCAGCTCACTCGCTTTCCCTGCCAGTCTCCACAGGTATTCTGTACACAGGGCTTCCAGCTAGTCAAGAAATGCTCACTCTTCTCCCCCCCACAGGGGAGTCTCCGAGTGCCGGGGTTGTTACAGGATCCCAGTGGTTAGGCAAAGTCATTCATTCTTGCTCTGATGTTTTAATCGCCTCTGCTCCGCAGCGCACC
Organism: Falco cherrug; assembly: GCF_023634085.1. Classification (NCBI taxonomy): domain Eukaryota; kingdom Metazoa; phylum Chordata; class Aves; order Falconiformes; family Falconidae; genus Falco; species Falco cherrug. Next base: position 34,214,315 of record NC_073701.1, on the reverse strand, counting down.
ATGAAGTGCACTACAGGAGAAGAGGAGCCCTTCAGCAGGAATGGAGGGCAGCCCTGAAGAGGCGTTTACACAATGAATTGTTATGTCAGGTCACAGAAGAGGCGACAGGAAAACTCACACGGCTGTGGTTCTAGCTTGGCCAAAACTCATTTTGGTGTCCACTAAAAGTGACTCCAGGAGAGACAGTTTGGATCAGAGACTAATGCGTAGACGGAATTTCATGGTTTAGGTTGACATAAGTCTAACGCTGGCTTGGCAAAACCAAGGCCACAGCTTTCCCAGGCTGTGCTGATCAAGAGGGCCAAGAGGTTCTTGGTACACAAGGTATCTCAGAGATCAGTTGGGAAGAAGCAGACTGATAGACTGAGATGTGGCAACTGTGGGTAGAGTTAAGCCTAAGTCCCCAAGGGCCAGCTGTACTTTCAACAGCCACAGCTGTCCCAGCAGGACCCAGAGAGAAGCTGCAAACATATGCTAAATAAGGTGCACAGTAGCTGACATGAAGTCTGGTAGATGAAGAGACCAGGCTGAAAAAACATGAAGAACTATTTTCCTGCGCCACAAAACTCTGAAATTAGAAAGCTTCCTCTTCTGCACCGGGTTGGGACAAAGACGGTTTTTAAAGGCTTTTTTTTAGACCAAAACCGTGAGTTAGATGCACTGAAATTGTCAGTAAGCCAATAGTTCAGGTATTCACCTTATTCACCTGGGATTCAGATGGTCAGGTCAAAGTCTCTGTATCCCTCTGAGAAATTTTCATTGAAAAACTCTGACCAATTTCAAGAGACAAAGACTTTCAGCAGTGGCTGTAGCATGGGCAAAAAAAGGGATTTTATTCATGGAGGCAAACACACAGTGGAACTGAAGTGCTGCCGTTCTTTATCTTGGCACACTTCCTGACTGGCAGCTCCAGTTCAAAGGTAGGGTAATGAGGTTAAGATCTAAGGTGCGGCACAACATTTGTTGTTGCTTCACAGACTATAACTATAGCTATAGCAGTAAATTAGAAACTGAGGAAGGGGCTGGAATGTCAGACCAGCAATTCCAGTGCAGAACTGGTGATTTTTTTCCAGGGAAAAGTGGGCAAATATGGAAGGAGTTTGGGCCTTGGCAGTCTTTCAGAGACAAGTTCTTTTTTTACAGACTTAAGAGTTTCAGTTCTGAGACCTATGTTACTCTGTGTGGGGGGTAGGTGGGGAGGTACGGTTTGGTGTAAGAAGCTCTGATGGGCATGTCTCTAGGTAGTACAATCCTGGCCACAGAAGGTGGCTTGGTACCTGGCTTGGACTTGATCCAAAACCTTGAAACAGCCTTTCAGGTTTCTAACTGAGTGTAACTGGACCAGATCACATTAGAAATAATATTCCTTAGTCTAGTATTGCGAGTAAATTTTATCCCATTATGAATAGCCTCCTCCCCAGGACGCAAGAGTGATGTTATGTGTAGAGAGCAGCTGAAAACGCTTCAGAGATCAGCCCTAGCACATAGCTCACACCTACAGACTCTTCCGTAATAAATTAGCGTGCTCAATGGATGAAAAAATATTGGTGCAGTAGTGCGGCTTGCAGTCAAGCTTCAGAAGGGTTATTATGACTGAGCAACAGTACCTGCTCCCCTGTACGTCTTCTCTGGCTGCTCCACAGGTAGTTTCACACTCCTCCTTTTCAGCCTCCCCTTCAGCCTCCCCTTTCCAAATCATCCTTCCCTCACTGACCTCCTCTCATCTTTCTGGCACGCATCACCCTTAAATCTAGCACACTTCTCCCCTCCATGGTTTTCTTTTAAAAGCCAGCATAAACTAACAGGATACACACACACACACACACACAACCATAAATGTCTCATGATCCTGTGCTGCCATAAACCTCCCTCTTCCAAACACCCTGCTGGCACTGTTTGCTTGTTAAACAAGCCCAGTGCTGTGCTTAAGTCTAACTTTTGTTGTAATCACTTCAGGAGAGGGCCAAGTCACTATGTTTCCTTGTAAATCACTGGGGTAACAGCAACCCAGAGGAAATAACAATAATAAAATTATTAATGTTCTAATAGCAGCCTCTAAAAGCTAACACCACTCGCAAGGCTTGACATTTGTTTTTTGCTCAGCTGCATAAAAAGGAACCTAAAATCAAATCCATGCAATATCTACTTTAACACCCAATGTTTGATGTGGATTATGAGTAAAGCAGCAAGTTGGAACAGCAGCAGCTCATCTGGAGACATTGAGAGCCACAGCATAGCTGTGCTAAAGCAATTTGATCATACTCACACGGGCCAGCTACCCTGTTCAGCCTGGTGGGGTATAGACTGTGTTTACCAACACTTTCTGAACTCCAGCAACCCAAGTAAAAAGTAAGCGTAATTTTTCTTTCGTGTGTAAGATAGGAAGCTCTGTGTCCTGGCCCTTTTAGCACAGAGAGCACTGCTTTCCTACAGCTTTCACAGACCAGGCCAGTTGTTACTCCAGATACTTGCCCTGCCAGCAATTGCACCAAAATAATCCCAGGGAATCAGGAGCATAAAATTCTTTGGGACCCATACATGCAACCCATGCAAATCTTCAAATCCTGAATCTTAGCATAGCTGGGAAATGCATGAAACAATATTAAGCCGTATTTGGATTCAGTGTTCAGGCTGATTGGGAAGGGGCTGCAATGGAGGCTGTCCCCACCCTGGGGACATGGCCAAGGCAGGGAGCTCCCCTTTCTGGGATAGCTGGGGACACCAGTGGCTTCCTCCCCAGCTGTCTTCAAGAAGGGGTTTACTGTACATCAGATCAGCCATCCACTCCTCCTGCCCTGTCTTCCCCCCAGTTTCATATTCTTTATTAGTTGAGGAGTATTTGGGAGGCTTTGGATCGTTTTGTGAGTGAGGCCCAGGTCAGGAGTGGATTTACGGGAGGTGAGCATCCTGAAGAGGTTCGGCACACTCACATTCCCCTCATCCCGGGCTGCCCCCAGAGCACAGTGCTGGGCAGCCCTGGTCCGGCTGGGGAGCTTCTCTGGGTTGGCTTCTCCTGAAACACCAGTGCTGCAGGCCAAGATGTAGCGACTGCTAGAGGAAATTGCAAAATTAGAAAGTCCTGACCCCTTCCTCGAGGGTTTCAGTTTCTGATTTGAAGTGGTGCATTTCAGGGCATAAAGGGCACAGGGCAGAAAAGCTCCACGAGTGCATGGCCCTGCACATTGCAGCTCAACCCAAAGCACTGCAGTCAGCAGGGCTTTCTGCCAAGGAAATCCTATGCAGAGTTCCCTCCTGGCCATCTCTGGTGGGCTGCCTGAAGGGACAGCAAAAATTCCAGCATGCTTTCTGAACAGAGTAAGGGATAACCAATATTCCCTGCCTGGGTAAATCCGCCTCCACTCTCCGAGGGCAAGCGTGTGTGAGCTCAGTGAGCACGTAATGGCTGCCATGCTCCTCTGCAGAGCCACTGCGCTGGGGGATCTTTCTCAGTGTTGCATGAAGGGCTTTGGGTTCCCTGGGGTATAAAAAGTGCTAGAGAAAACCCAGCCCTTCCCTTGTTCTATTTCCTCGCCTAAAATAAACTTCACACTCACCTGCTGGGCTGGAATAGCCAAAACAGGTTGTGCATCGCCAGTGGAGCTGCTCACCCCAACTCAGGCAACCGGGCAACCGTGGCCAGACCCCGAATTCTTACCCAGAGGTCATTAAAGGAATCAGACAGAGCCTACCTGCCCAGTCCTTTTCCCAGGGGCAGGGAGAGCAATGAGGTGAAAGGTCCTGAGAACCACCAGGGCAGGGCTGCAGTTTTCCCATGGGAAGCAAGCTGAGGAATTCCCACGCCCCGCTATTCTCCAAAATTTCTACTGCTGACTGTCAATTACATTACAGATTTGACAATTCCTACTGCAGGCTGACGATGTTGTGTGGGAGAACACAGGAGACTTGCTGAGACTGCCAAATTGCTAAACACGTGATGGGGGTCTCTCCCTTCCTCCAAGTGTCTGAGCTGTGGAGGGGAAGGGAAGGAGGGTTTAAGTGGCACAGAAGAGGGAGGATGGAGTGAAAGCTGCCTCTGTTGTTTATTTGCTCCACTCTATGGATTATTTCCCTGGGGTTCTCATGTATTTTTATCATTAATAACTAATAATATTTTTTATATAGCGCTTTGCATCCTGAAGGACCCTAAAGCACAACCCATACTTCATAAACTAATTCCCAGCTGTGAGCCTATTTCCCCTCTTGGTTGTGACCGTATCTGCTGAAGGAGCAGCTCAGAGTCACACTAGATTTACTCCAGTCTAACTGAGGACAGTGTGTCCCTATAGATCTGGCTGGGTATGTCAGAGACATATGCAGCGTGGAGTTGCAGATGAAAGATTTGAGTTGCCTTTTCTCCTCCATATTTTAAAAACGACAAAGGAAATTGCATTCAAAAAGCCTTGTGAATGCAGCATTACAATTGCAAGGTTCAAGATCTGGAGTCTGGGAATAGCTAAACCCAGGTTCCTACTGGGGCAGGGGCTCAGCCGGCATCTGAACCAAGGCACTGTACGCCTCGTGGCTGTGTCCCAGGCTGTGCACATCACTTTTCGTGGTGTAAGGAGGGATGGTTTTCCTTCTTTTTTTGCCTGGTAAAGCCATGCCTAGTAAATACTGTGCACAATAACTTCCAGTCACCCCTAGAGTTACAGTCTCTGACCCAAAACACGACCTACTGTACAAGGTGAGCCTGTCTCTGTCCTCTGATACATGCTCACGGATCAGCAGCACAGTTATATCTGAGGAGAAAAATGTAACCCGATAGGATGAGATGAATTATAAATTTTCTGGCGCATGGATTTTCTCTACATACTTCTGGGGAGAGACTAATCCATCTGAGCTCTAGGTCTTTGAGTTCAAGTTGGAGATGGTTCAGCCCTTACGCCCCCATATGGCTAGGATGCTCTGATTTAGTTCTAAGAGTTTAATGTTGTAACCCTATATGCAAAACAATATTGTTGCTGTGATAGAAGGGGGGGAAAAAGAGAAGCAACAGCTCTTAAATACTCCCTTCATCCCATCCACCCCTTTCCCTCCAGGCTTACATTAGTATCTCCCTTCCTGTGACATCTGGATGTGCAGCCGTGGATTGGGATTGCCTGTGGTAGCTATGGAACATCTCCTCTCCTCCCACACCTTATGCACATCATTTCTCTCTCACTGCAGATAATTGCATCACCCTTCCTGTCACTCGGCTCACAGTTGTAGTGTCACATTTGACTCATTACACACATACACAAATGTTCTTGGTACAAATTGCCAGTTTTGGTTTGTTTTACTTTAATCCTTGTAATCTCTTGATTTATTTCACTTGCCCTTTCTGTTGTGCTTGGACTTCTCTCAATGTCCCGATCAACTTCTGCCTTTGCTTTTCCATCCTTCACTCCAGCAGCTCCATCCCTTAAGTTGCACTCCACGAGTTTAAAACCCAGCATCATGTTACAGCATATGAGCACAACTATTTTCAAACTCTTTTCAAGCTCATTTTCAAACTATTTTCAAGCTCATTTAAAGACCAGTTCTGCCTCTTCTTGCAAGGTGAAAGCAATAGCTTTTACCAACTCAGCTGATATACTTTGCAAGCTCTGCAACAGGGCTCGTATGCCAGAAAGTTCCTATGTTTTTCCTACCTACAGCGACACTAGTCACTCTAACAGCTGTAGAAATCGTTTCTAACCTCTTTGCTGAGGAATCAGAGATACTGTCAATGCTTTACACATTCACTGAATCACACAGGAAAACATCAGTTAGAAAAAACAAATTATTTCATTGACATAGATATGAAATCATAACATGCATTTGTTATATAAGTTTATATAAAGCTGTTTTCTATTTCAGAATGCCAGCACAGCAGGGAAATGTGAGAAATACAATATTAAGAGGAGCAAAGTTATCCACAGCTTTAGGTGATCTAGATGAGCCTAATACATTTTTGTGTTTAGCACTATTTTCAGAAGAAATTCAGCTCAGGTTTGATTCTGGCGAAGTCTAGAAAATAGAGGCCATTGTTTACTGGGGGAGATGTTTGTACTGGATGCATGCAAAAATTATTTTTTGAATTATTTTTATCATTGCTGTGTTGAGGTTTTTCATTTGTAACTTGGACAATTGTCTAGCAGTCCCTGAAAACCAGCCACCCGCAATGTTTCAGCTTGTAAAGCTCAAGCATGCTGGATTTGTGTTTGCACCAAAATGTGTTCCAGAGCCTTTGCCCAGTTTTCCCAGCCAATCTCACTCTCTGCCGGTGACAAAGCATGGGAAATTTCAAACCACAGTGAGGATATTTTTGAAAGTTACAACCCTGTAAAAAGAGGGTGTTTATAAATGGAAATCTTCATATAATCTTAATAATAGGTTTTGCTACCACTGCATCTCCACCCACGTACAAGGAATAGCTATAGCCAGCTCTAAGGCAGAATCTATCAGCTACTTAGCAGCATGCAGCAGTGTTACAGAGTGAGGTGGGAAGGCGAGGAGGCTGCCGCCTCCAAGGAAAAATGCAAAACAATTCAAGGCTGAGAGCAGGCGCAGGGTCCGGCCGTAATGCAGTGCAATCCCCGTTGCAGCTTCAGCTGCAGCGCCAGGCAGGCAGAGCGCTGCTGGGGCACCATGCGGGTGACGTTGGGATGTGATGGGGCTTTTCTGCACTCCCACGCTGTAAAGGCTCTATGGAGGGTATCCGAGCCGCCTCCAGTGGCACACGTGGTGTCTTCTGTCATTAGCCCCCTCTCCTTTGCCAGTGTCTCTCAGGGAGGGCTACAGAGAGCAAGCGAGGAGTAAGTGCTGAAAAAGGCAGAACAGGAGCTTTGTATTGGCTTGGATGGGACTTTTCTCCCCAGTGCTCGATGGCCATTCACAACACCTCTTTCCTTCCACCTTGTCATCTTCTCCTCAGTGCTACCCCATACTGGCTTTGTCCACTTTTTTCTCCCCTGCCCATCTATGTCTGTATTTCTTTTTCTATTTATTAACTATTTCCTGACTAAACTCATCTCCCCAGGATTGGTATTATCAGGCCGTTTTACTGATGTAGCCTTGGTCATTGCTAATGCGCTGTGATATACCCCTTCCTTCATGCCCGTCAAGGCAGCAATGGTCTATAAGGCAGTGTTTGTACCATATTTACTGCAGTAAACTCCCTTTATCATCTGATGCTTGGCAACAGCTGTAATAAACATGATTATTAATAATAAGGTGAGGAGAGCTGGTATAATGGTTCTACCTTGCAGGCAGCAGGGATATTCTTTCATAACCATAAGATTAATTTTTGTTTTCCATCAGTTCTTTTACAGGCTTCTTCATCACAATATCTGAATGATTTCCAGTGGCACACTAAGTGATGGGGCTTGATAACAGTCACATGTGGTTTGTTCTTTTATCCTCTCCCCAGGGAGAGAATTATGTATGCAACATACTGGTTATGTTGCTAGGGTTTTGTTTGGGTTTTTTAACATATGCACTGCTGCATGTTTGTGTTGGGGAAGACCGCATCAAAGCAGGTGCACTGCACTTAGACAGGAAGGTGGCAAGATTTCTGATGGTCCTTTGTTCACATGAGATCTCTGCTATCGTCCCAGGCTCATCCCTGCAGACCTCATTTGCTGCCCCACTGAGCTTTACCTTGTTCCTCTGCCCCTAAGGAGAGCTGCGAACTCTTTGGTCTTAAAACTAACTGCCTGAGTCAAAAGGTATTGCCACCAGCACAGCATCCCCAGCTGCTGTGCAGGGTCAGAGCTGTCAGAGCAGCACCTGCTCAAACCCCAGAATGACCATCCCTGGCAGCACAGTGGCTCTGTTTGCTGGTATAGCCCTACACCCTGTAGCCAAGGCCTTTAAATGCACTGAGGCACATAAAAAGATGGTCTCATTTTTGTAAGGTGCTTATCTATGGAGAGATTCCCCAAAAGGGATAATGAACACTTTTGAAAAGCCAGCCTTTCTTCTGGGCATGTCAACCAGGTGGGTAAAAGCAGATGCCCATGAGCCCTGTCTGTGCTCCCTGCTGCTGTGCTCTTCATCAGCTCCACATCCCCCAAAACAGTGAGTACTCTCAAGTGCTTCATTCTTGGAAGGGTGGAGAGCACTCAAAATGCCTTCAAAGGGCTTTTCCTGTGCTTCCCTTGACGCTTCATGAAACCTCGTGAAGTCATGTCAGGTTGGGCATTAATAACTCAGTGCCACTTGTGTCATTCTTTGACAGGGACAGCAGACCTCCTTTCCTGGTTTGGAAGCCCTTTGCCAATACATGTAACAAAGACATGCCAACAGTTTGCCATGTAGCTGTGGAATTTGTCTTCCAAGCCCAGAGGCTGGCTCTGAGCCCCACTTCACCACCTGGTACCACATGGGCTATGCTCAGGAGCAGGGTCCTGGACCAGAAAGGAATGTTTGTGTCTGACTGCCTGCCCTTCATGCGCCATTTCTCACATTTCTTTTGCGGCTAGATAGTAAATATTAGTCTAATCTGCAACGAAGATTACTTCTAAGGCAAGAATCACAAGTGTGAATTTGAGAGAGCTTTCACATGCATGCAGCCTTCACATTTATCTGAGAGAAGGTCACATCAAAGATGAGCACATCATGTTTGAACTGGAAGGTGGGGAGAATTATCTGGCCCAAATGATCCAGTGTCTGATCACTTCCATATTTTTAATATAAATATCCTCAGGCTATAGCCCTGAGGCAGGGAAATACCATTATTCTCATTTTGTGTGAAAGAAAAGGAGGGTTAAGTGACTTGCCTAAAATGATACAGGGAGTGTGTGGGAGAAAGAGGTACTGAATTCTTGGCCAACACCAAGCCATCTTTCCGAGCTTTCAGAGACAACAGCTATATCCAGCCCCCTTTATTTATTTCTCTAGAAGCCATCATGCCAAAACCTCTGCTAAATTAGAGAGTGAGACTGAAAGAAAGCTTTCAGTGGATTGCTTTTTTCCATAAATGGAAATATCACAAATCATTCTGGGAAAACAGGTCTTTCTGTTCTCATCCCTCTTTGTCTGCTTCTCTCCTTTTGGATGTCTTTTCCTCTGCCTCTGGCTCCCAGTTTTCAGATGTACAGTCCTGGCCATTTAAAAGTGTTCTTACCCCGCAGGAAGGGAGTAGCTTTTCATTCTTTGGAACTTACTATTTTGTGATGGATTGCACTCTGCAGGCAAGCGAGACCTCTGAAAGAGACAGGACTGCACAAAGCAGCACAAAAATAAACTGTATTACCAGCAATACCAAGCCAGGTTCTCATCGGGGGTAACTCAGTCTGACTCTCGCTGCAGCAGAGCTGACGGCTGCCAGCTGTCCTGGATAGACAGCCTGTACCCAAACGATGACCTGGCTGCATTGGAGAAGGGCTGATTTTCATGCATCTTAGACGTTCAGTCCCTCTTGGCAGCATGGCAGCTTGTCTCTGCTCTTATTGCCCCAGCTGGGCAACTTCTGTCCTGGTCCATGCACTGAGGGGATGCCTGTTGCACCAGTCCTAGCTCCTCCAGACTGCATTTTCCAAAGCTTGGGCAAGCAACAAGCAAAGAGTGAGGATCTTGTCTAAGGACTCCCAGTAATACCCAGGGCACTTGGGGGATGTTCTGTGATTTTCCATGGACCTGGGCATCCCCAGACTTTCTGTCCTGAAAAAAATCCAAGCTCCTCCCTGCCTCCTCTGCAGCCTGCACATCCCAAAGCAGGCTGCTCGAAGGATGCCCACACTGATATGCCAGGGAGAGGGAGGTGGCTGCAATGAATGAGAGAGACTGAGAAACAGGAGGAAGATCTGGTGGGTGAGCATGAGAAAGAGGATGAGAGGAAAGTCCAAACTGTGCTGGGAGAGCTGCAGGGAGGAGGTGGAAGCGCGTGGCTGAAGGTTCTCAGAGAGACATGCAGGAGAAGCCAGAGTGCTCAACACCAGCCTGTTCCAGGGTTTGCAGCATGAAATAGTTCAAGTTGGAAAGAATGGGAAGGGCAAAGGGACACAAATGCAGAGGAGACATTGCTCTCACTCCCTTGAGGGGCTCTCAGAGCCCTACTCGCCTTCCCAAATAATGATTTGCTTTTGCTCAGGCATTCAGGAATATTAACTATAGGGTGGAACATGGCTTTTCCCTCCCTGGCTCTGCAAACTGCGTGTGCAGCACGGGAAAAGGCTGTTATGTCAGATCTCGGCAGCACTGCTGAGCTGCTCCATCCCCCTCCCCGTGTGTGGCCACAGCGCTTCCACCAACACAGGTGCCAGGGAGGCTGCTGCACCATCTCAGCAGGCCACAGATGTCTGTCAGAGAATTGCCGAGTGACCTTGGCGCAAGAAGCGATATCGAGGCCTTCCCTACACCAAGAAGGTTTCTGAACTGCCACCATCCATCACCCACCTACTCCATGTGCTTGCACAGCTGCAGGCACCAGCACACCCACACCATGCCCTCTTTAACGCATCCCCGCTCGGCACAAGGCAGAGCAGTACGGTCACCCCCATTTCACAGGGTGGGACTCTAAGGCAGAGGGAAAAAGCGGTTTTAACAGCATGCCTGTGGCAGAGCAAAAACTGAATCTTGTTCTCTTCTATTCCCAGTTAGCACATTAATGACCTAAATTCTGCATCCTTTCCCCATCCATTCCCCAGAGGAGCTAGGAGGCATTGGATGAGAGGGTGTGGTAGCACAGGCAAATAGTCAGCATCCAGAGTCACGGTGCTCTGTGCTGAGCACAGACAAAGCAGGGACTAAAGTGGGACCCACGCTGCCCACCCTGCCCTCATGAACCTTGGCAGGGTTGAGCCAGGGAGGGGGATCAGCCTGGTGCAGCATATCAGGCTGTGGTGAAGGGCAGCTCCTCAATGCCATGGCATTTTAAGCAAGCCAAGGCTGGACGTCCCAGTGGCCAAGCACCTTGCTGAGCTAGATCAGCAAGGCTTTTTGGACACTCAGCATCAGGAGCAGATGAGCTTCTCACAAGTCCATATAAAAGACTGCACAAGATGCAGCATCTTTCCCAAGCAGCTCGATTCTTTACATAGGAATTAATCAGGCTCAAATACAGCAAGAAATGGAGCAGGGGAGCAGGGAAAGGATGGCACAGAGTGAGGGGGTTTCCAGGTGCAGTGCCTCTTCCCTCTCTGGCTGATTCCAACTGGGGGGCTCTGGCTGTGCGCTGGAAGCCTCACCTGGGAGGTGCATGCAGTCTCTACCTGCCCTCCCAGCATGTATGGGCAGGAGGCATTCAACGTTCAGGATCTGCTGGGCAAGGAGCTGAGATCTTAGGCTGGAGACTTCCCCAGTGCCTCGGAGAGTGGCAGTCTTCACGTGCACTGTAGAGCAGTGACCGCAGCCAAAGGACCAGGGTGACGAGCTGCTCGTCTGTCGCTGGCAGGTGGCCCCAGGCAGTCAGGGGCAAGCAAGGGATAGGGCCCCCTTCATGCCGTATTTAAACGGGCGCGTTGCAGGGTGGGAGTGTGCAAGGGAATTTTCTCGGCTCTGAAGCTTTTCTTTCAGAATAGCCATGGCTGAGATGCAGGCACTTCTTGAATGAGGCAACTGGATTGGGGATGGGTGGTTAATAAACTATTTTCATAACCCACAGTTTCAGTGTGGAAATATACTTCAGAGGTACAAGGAGAGGCTTTGTTCCTACCTTCTTCTGCTACTACTTACCTCTTACATGCACACACACTCCTCTCTACTGTTTCTAGCCTCTTCATGGAAGCTCATTGAACTAGTAGTTAAAGGCAATAGGTATCTCAGAAGCATCAGACACAAGCTGACTGGATGCAGAAGGAGCTGAGCTTGGGGGCTGACCCACCTGCCTTCTACAGCTATTTGCTCAGCACTGCCTCCCAAAGCATCCCAGACCTTGCTCCAGGAAGACTTGGTCTCAAGAAGAAAATCCTTTGAGCTTGGTCCTTCTCTCAGCCATTCCCAAATCCCTGAAAGATCACTGGAATTTATCTGGAATAAACTTTTCAAGACATGACTCAGGGACCTGATATGATACCTGCAGGTCTCAACCTGGGTAGGGTTGGCCTGGAAGAGCTCTGGGTTCCTCACGAGCAACCCTTCCCAGAAGCAACAACCACAAGTGTGGTGGCTTCACTGTCCCATCACCCTGCACATCCACCTGGTCCAGTGGCTGGGCTCAGGGCCTTCCCAGGTTGCCACAGCATTTGTCACTCTCCAGACTCAGGCTCCAAACTCTTCTGCTGACGGATCAGTCAGCCTGACCCACTTTGGTGGCTGACCTCTGGGGAGGGGGCCCATGGGATCACCATGCCTATCCATACACCTCATGTGGGCACTGCATTCCTCCTTTCTGGACAGATCATGCCCATCAGTTCTGTGCAAAAGTCCAGAGGGAAATATAAGGGAAGGCAGGATAAAAACTTTGGGGGAGCCCCAGAAGGTATAATGAAATTGCCTTCTGCATGATCACATCTGTTCAAGCATGAACAACCTGATCCTTTGAGATACTAATCAACTAGTGGTCGTGATGATGTGGCTTAAGGATTACCTGGAGTGGTATTCCTGATTTCAAGAGGGGAGAGACATGAATGATGAAAATAAGAGCCTGGTAGACATCCCAGATGGCAAAAGACTGGGAAGATGTCACTGGCTTCCTGCTGGGGTAGCTTTGCTGTCATGGAGTGTGTGAAAAAGGGTGGCCCATGAATAAAGCCAGCAGAAGGCCCTGTACATAAACCAGCCTGACGAAACTGAGGGTGAGCAGCCCAGCTTCCCTCACTTGTGGTGGAAGATTTTACTCCCCCATTGCAAAGGGTGTTTTGCTGCATACACACACTTGCACCAAGCTTCTTGTAGCCTTAGTCTTCAAATGGACACAAGAGGAGGCCTGACGAAGGTATGCAAAAACAAGCAGTCATACAGAGGAAGTAGATTAAGAGCTTTTGTTCTTCTCCTATGGGAGCAGAACAATAGCATGTATCCTGTCTGTGAAATGAATAGGCAGCAAATTCACAGCTGAGAGAAACACACGCTTTTCCACCCAAACCTGATCACCCCGCCGTACACAGCACTGCTGGGATCCACCAGGACCACACCAGCTGAAACACGAACACCCACAGTTATGCCGATTGATGCTGAGGGAAAGGCCCCCGAGCCTCATGCTTCACAGCCTGACCCAGACTCTGGCTTGTCTTCCCATCCCACCTCCCTCAGAGGTGGGCAGTGCTCTCCTGTCTGTTGGTGGCAGGAGTCACACCTGCTAGCCAAAGCCTCTGGTGCTCCCCACCGTTTGAAGCGAGGGGCATGGGGCTAGGAGGGCACCAGGCTTGATCTAGACAGCAAATCACATGTTCCTGTGCAATTAAGAGGGTATTTGGTGTATGAGTGTGCCAGGAGGGTACCTGGGCATTTAATGGGCATCCATACATGAGCGGGTGTGCTGCCTGGGAGGAAGGCAGAGCAGGCACAAAGGGCGACGCAGAAGGCAGCTGTTCTTGTGAGGCAGGTTTTGGTGTTCTCATTTGTTCTTTTTTTCTCTTGTTCCCTAGGGAATTTTAAAGGTCTGTGTAAGCAAATCGATCACTTCCCTGAGGATGCAGATTATGAAGCCGATACAGCAGAATATTTCCTCCGTAAGTCTGCAGGCTCTTCTCCTTGCAATGGCTTGTAGATGTTAGCATCGGGTGCCTTTTGCTTTCTGAAGGTAGGGTGGTGGCGACACTGGGATTTGTGAGGCTCACCAAGCCAGAGGAGGTGACCCCAGAGCCTTGCCACCACCCAAAACCAGCTCTGCTCACACCTCCCTGGGGCAATGCCCATAAGACAGTGCAAGTTTCAAACTCATAGTAACAACCAATAGTATAGTATATTTTTTAATAACACCAATTAATTACAATATAAATCCAGAGTCTTAATTCAAATCCATTGCAGAACTGCTGAGTGAGCTTCAGGTCAGGACTGGGCTAGCTGGGGCAGTGTGAATGTGTGTGTGTGTCCTCCTAAAGCAGAGGAAGGCCAGGTTGGATGTGGCTTTGAGCAACCTCATCCAAGTGGAAGGTATATCTGCCCATGGCAGGAGGGTTGGAACTAGATGATATTTAAGGTCCCTTCCAACGCAAACTATTCTGTGATGATATGATTTCCTTACCTGATATTCCAGTTGCATCAGATTTAAGAAATCAGCTGGACTGTGTCTGAAGAACACCTATTTCTGTCTTCACCTTTCCCCAAACACCACTAGAGGCTGTAAATCGGATCTTTGCTGGTTTTAGTGATTTTAGTGATGGGAATGGTAAGCAGGAATAAGGACAGCCAGAGCCCTTTGAAGAAAAGACCTGGTGCTCACTCAGGGCCCTGAGGACAGGTGCTGTATGCCAGGCACGTGGCGCCTCTGTAAGGAAACCTAACCTGAGCTCCAAGCCCAGCCTGTGATGTGCAGATGAAGCTCTCACTACTTTGTGCATGGGAACAGGGAAGGCAGCCTGGCCAGTGGGGCAGATCCACATCGTGTCATCACAAGTCAGCATTTTCACCTGCCCCAGAACAAGGACTTGCTCTTCCTTTAGCACAGCTGAACAGGGTTCACTCCTCCTCTTAGGTCCCTACCTTGCTACCCTACCCTCCCTCCACAAGCCCAATGCCTTTTGACATCACAAGAAGAGATCTTCTCCCTTCAGAAATCTGACATTTTGACCTCCCAAGGTTAAGTGTCCAAGGTCTCCAAAGGCTGGGACCCTTTCAGCATAAGGGTCCTTGTCACCCTGGTGTGCTCCAAGCCAGATGTGGAGACCCAGCCCTGCGGTAGAGAGATAATTTAGTCTCTGTGAAGCTCATTTGTATGTCAAAAGAGGCAGATCTTATGCTGCTTCCTCTTTGTTTCTCAAACAGTTCTTCATCCACTGTAAATAACCCAGGGAGACTGCTTCCTTCAGATGCCTTTCTGCAGCGCTGGTCTCTTAATCGCTGCATGGCCCCTGAACAGCAGAGCTGAAGACTGGGGTTTGATCCGGTTTGGCACAGTGACTGTGCAGGCTGCCTCTGAGGGCAAACCAGCTCTTGCAGAGTGCTTTGGGAGCAAGGACTCTGCTTGCAGCATCAGCAACACTTCAGAAAGAAGAGTTGGGGGGAGGGGGAGAACATCTTGAGAAGTCTCAAGGGTCTGTTCCCTCAGAGGGAACAAGATCTGAAGACAAAAATTGGCCCAGTGTCAGGACCTGACAGTATCCCCAGGGTAGAGCCCTTTTTAAGAAAGAAGCAGGTTCAAAGAGGGATTTGGCAAATCAATAAAGGACTGCTTGGGTGACTCTGGAGGGAAGTGGGATTTCTGCTGGCTTAGACCTGACTGGACAGGGACCCTACTGAACAGCTTCTTCCCAGGACTTCTGCCAAACCAGAGTCCCTGGGCACTCTGCATGGGCAATGCCTGGCAGTACTGGCAAGAACGGCTAGGAAGTTGTTTATTAGTATCAGCCCAGGCGATTTCCTCATTCAAGGGACCAGGATGATTGTGGGGCAGTGCCCATGGTCTGGCTAGAAGCGCTGAACTTTATTTCTGCCAGCCATCCACACATGTCTTTTTGAAATCAGGTGCCTGTTGTCAGAGAAGAAGCAGAAGCATCCCTGAATTTTTTTGCTAGAAGACACTTGAGTTAAGAGTAGATGGATGATACGAGGGAGCATCCAAACACCATCTGAGCCCCCTTCTCTATAAACCAAAGGCTCTGGACCCAGGAAGACTGGATAAGATTCTGCCCCTCTCTGGTATGGTCCCCCTGAGGGGCAGAAAGCAGGAGCTGAGCAAGGCTGCTGTCCTCCTACATCACATAATGCCCACAGCTCCCCATGTCAGCCAGCAACTTTGTGTCCTCCCAACAGATGTGAATTTCACAATTAAGACCCAGATAAAACTGATGTGGTCAGGGCCAGGTTGCGGGACTGACCAAGCATCCCTCTAGAAACCCCCTAAACAGTGGAAGTCTGCTTACTGCCATTTAAGCTTCACATTTGTCAAATTCTACCTCGCTTTCCAGAAGCTATTAAGATGGTTATTATCACTATCCTGTTCCCTGAAACACAGACCAGCAGAACTGGAAAGCAAGCAAGAGAGGTTTCTCCCTGCCTTTTGCACTCCCCATGTGTAGGCAGTGGGCTACAGCCCTCCTCAAAGAGCTGACTGCTTGTGCCTGGTAGGATCCTGATGCCAACAGGGTCTTTGAACCACAGTCTCTGCTCACTTAAGAAAAAGTCTTGCGATTGTTTCAGTTCATTCCTGCAGGCAAGGAGGGATTAGCTTTCATCCCCCCTTCCAGATCTTTGCTCCACAAGCAGAATTGCACCACAGCCCGTCTGATACCTTTGTTACCAAGCAAGGCTTCATTTCACACTTTAGCAGCTTATTTTCTTTTGGGAATGGAGGAGGGAAGGCCTTCCTAGTTAAAAAATATGAATATTGGCAACACAAACTCAGGCAGACTGTTGGTACCCACTGAACAGCCCACGAGCAGTGTGTGCATGCGTGCGTGTGTGGGGGTGTGTGTATACACAGTCCTGGCCTTTCACTGCTTGAGTACGAGAGAGTCCCCCCAGAAGCTCTGGGGTATGATTTGTGTGTGTGTGAGTATATACGTGCATCTATGCCATTGCCCTCTGCTGGCTGAGCTCTTCGCGTATCGACCGATGGAGAGCGTGCGTGTGTGGGAGCTGGCACATCCGAACCCATCACTGCCCTCTGGAAGGAGCCCAGGCATTTAATCACTAGGATAAGCCCCGTGTTTCAGCACGCAGGGCTGAGACTCGCTTCTCAGTCCTCACTGCAGCCACAGAGCAGTGCACAGCACCAGGAGCTCCTTCCCAGCCCTTAAAAAAAAAAAAAAAAATCTCTCTCCTTGAGATGCTCATGCCCTTTTGGGAGGATTCCAGATTGAGCAGCTCCACAGGAAGCATTTGGGTTGCTGCTCTTTGAAGAGTGGGCTTGAGAGGCAGCGCTCTGCAGGAGGAGAAGCCAGAGTGCCAGGGCTCCCCATGCAGCCCATAGTCCCCCCCAAAAGCAGAGGAAAAGACAGCACGAGGAGGGACAGGCAGCACAAGCAGGCTCCCAGCTCAGCCACTAGCCCCCTCTGCCTGCCCACACCAGGCCACTGGCTTCACGGCAGCGGCCAAAGCACAGGAGAGTTTCTTCGGACCACTCTCTTTTTCTGACACACTTTGTTTCTCTCTCCCTCCTTTTGTCCCCCAATGCCTTTATCCCTCCTTGAATTACTCCCTGCCTGCATGTTGCCCTCTGTCTCTCCCCTTTGCCCCCACCCACAAAATGTGCTCGCATCCCTCTGTCCCCCCACCCCGGCGCTGTTTCTGTGCCCCTTTTTCCTCGCTCTCACACTTGCACTGTTCTTTCTTCCCCTTTCCCTCGCTCCTCCACAGGGGCTGTTAGAGCCTCTAGTATTTTCCCGATCCTGAGTGTGATTCTGCTTTTCATGGGTGGACTCTGCATTGCAGCCAGCGAGTTCTACAAAACCCGACACAACATCATCCTTAGTGCCGGCATCTTCTTTGTGTCTGCAGGTAAAGGAATGCACAGGGCCTGACACCCCAGAGATGGGCTTGCGGCGGGAGGGTAGGGGGACTGCCCAGCCAGGGCATCCTGCAGGGGCACGGTTACCTAGGCTGAAGTGTGTGTGTTCCCCAGCCCTGATGAGCCTTTTTCGGGGTGAAAGCAGCATCCCAAGGATGCCTCTCCACCCTGCCTGCTTGCCTGGCAGGGGCAGGCAGCAGCACCCTGCAGGTAGGGGCTTTCCTGCTGCTTGGGAGCTGCTGGAGGGAGAGGGTTTCCTTACACCCAGCATCTCAGGGACCAGCTGGGAATGCAGTCCAGGGATGTGGCAGGCACGCAAGGAGGGTCTTGCCTGGGTTTCCCAAGGAAAGCTTCCCACCAGGAGGGGATGGGTGGCTGGGGACCGTCCCGTCCTCACCTCCCAGGGACAGGGGCTCAACCCCACAGCCCCCACCACTGCCATGTGTGACCCTTCTGACATCTCCCTCTCTCTCCCCCACTGGCTGGCTGGCAGGTCTGAGTAATATAATTGGCATCATCGTATACATATCAGCCAATGCTGGAGACCCCTCCAAGAGCGACTCTAAGAAGAACAGCTACTCCTATGGCTGGTCCTTCTACTTCGGGGCCCTGTCCTTCATTATAGCTGAGATGGTGGGAGTGCTGGCTGTCCACATGTTCATAGACCGGCACAAACAGCTGCGTGCCAACGCTCGTGCCACGGACTACCTCCAGTCCTCCGCCATCACCCGCATCCCCAGCTACCGGTACCGCTATCAGAGACGCAGCCGCTCCAGCTCCCGCTCCACCGAGCCTTCACACTCCAGGGATGCCTCTCCTGTTGGGATCAAAGGGTTCAACACCCTCCCATCAACAGAGATCTCGATGTACACCTTGACCAGGGACCCGCTGAAGGCAACCACCACCCCCACCGCCACCTACAACTCCGACAGGGATAACAGTTTCCTCCAGGTTCACAACTGTATCCAGAAAGAGAACAAGGACTCTATCCACACCAACACAGCCAACCGCCGGACCACCCCGGTATGAAGCCGTCACCAGGAGCTGAAAATGGGGCAGGAGCAGGCAGGAGGAGACGGGGTGGGCTGTGGGGTGGGGAGGGTGGAAGGGGTCAGGGGGCAGAAGAGGAGTGGGAAGGAGGAGGTGGAAGCACCCCTTGGGGGGGTGGGGACCTTCCCAACGCGCAAAAAAAAAAAAATCCACAAAAAGCAACAAAAACAAAAATGACAAAAAAAAAACAAAAACAAAAAAAAAACAACGAACAAGCAGATAAGCAGACAAACAAGCGAGCAAACAAAAAACAAACAAACAAATGAAAAGGAAATGTGAGGAAAGAGACAACAGTGAAAAAAAATTCTTTAAAAAAAAAAGAAAAAGAAAAAAGGAAAAAAAAGAAAAACTTTAAAACTGAAAGAGATTTAAAAAATAGAAATAAATTTAAAAGAAAATGCATGATTTCCCATGTACCATTATTTTAACATTTAATAAAAACAGACTTAAAAAAAATAAAAGGGAACCAAGAAACAACAAATGACAATAAATCAAGTGGGAGGAGGAGGAGAAGGAGGCAGCTCTTTGGATTTTCGGGGGTTTTATTCTTTAATTTTACAGTTCGTTTCCCACTTACCTTTAACCCAGCATGGGCTCCTCGGGGGACAGGGGATGGGACTTCGCCTGGCAGCAGCTTCAGTGTCCTTGGGCCAATTACGGAGGATCCTGGGGTGCTGGGGTCAACTGCGACCCACTCCATTGCCCCAGGATCCATGGGGATCTGCTCCATGCCCCCAGGATCCAGGGGGATCTGCTCATCCCCTACAAGTCCGTAGGGGTTAAGAGTGACTCCTGTCCCTAGGGAGGGTGGGAGCCAATGCTGAGTCACCCCTCCGCAGAGTCCCCAGAGGGGGCCCACTCCCCTGGCCCTGGGGACCCTGAGGTTAATGGTGACAGTGCAAAAAGCAAACAGACACAGTAAACAAAAACACACACACACAGAGACAAAAAAAAGGACAAAAAAAGGTTTCTTAAAAAAAAAAAAAGTGGCAATTTTTTTAATAAAACAACAGCTATAAATAAATGTAAATATAATAAGTGGATTTACTTGCAAGAAAAGCAGATAGTATTTTTTTCTTTTCATTTTGTTTTCTCAAGCTTTAAACTGTGAAAAAAAAAAGAAAAAAGACAGTGGGGAGCAGGATGGGAGGCACAGGGAAAAGGTGGGGGCTGGTGGAGGGGAACTGGGGCTCCCATCCTTTCAGGATGATGTTGCTGGGGGTGGGGGGGAGGCCCGGGAGGCCAAAGCCGAGGGCAGCGTGCTGATGCCAGGGGTGGCACTCGTGAATGCCTGTGAATGCTCCGGAGGGTCCCCAGGGCAGCCACATGCTCCCTACAGCTGCCCGGATGCCCTTAGGTCCTGCCTGTGGGGGCACGGCAAGACCCACCCAGCCACCCCGAGATCATTCCTGTCCTCCCCTGGGCACAGCCAGCCCGCCCTGACCCAAAGCTGGCTGCCAGCTGTTCGGTCTTCACACGTCCCCCCCCGGCCCCCATCCCAGGAAGCCCCCGGCTCTGGGCTTGAGCCCCCCAAGTCCCAACGGCCATGCCAGGGACAGGTGTGAAGCTGTCGGGCATCTCCATGCCTGCTGGGTTTTGTCCTCGTCCCCCTGTCGCTGGGGGTCCCAGCCTGCTGTGGTCTCATCCGCAGCAGTGAGCTGAGCTGAGCCCCCACCATCTACGCTGGGACCCCTGGCCTGGCCGCAGCCCCCTCCCTCCCTGCCGTGGCGGGGGAACAGGGCACCGGCGGTGCCAGGAACAACTTTTAACCCAGCTCACCCTCTGAGGACACAGGCAGGAGGGGAGGCAGTGGCAGGGGAGCGCGGGGCTCTCTGTGACACCCCGAAAGCGCCAGCCTGGGGCAAGGACAGGGCCCTTGCGGGTCTGTGCCCTGAGCCAGCGCAGGGCCGAGGTTTTGCAGGATGGGGCCGCCAAGCCCTTCGGCAGCTCAGACCCACTTTTTGACTTTTTTTTCCGTCCCCGTTCCTGCTGCTCCAGTTTTAGGAGCTGCACAGTCCCCCGCTTCGGGTCCCAGCGGGATTTCTGCTTTAAAGCAGCCTGATCCTCCCTGCACCTACCCCCCCTCGCTGCTTTAACCCCCCTCCCCGCTCCAGGGCAGGGCAGGGGGCAGAAGTGGGAGGGAGTCACCCCCAAAAAACAGCATTACAGGGCAAGAGGAGGATGCAAGCGGCTTGGCCGGGTGTTCAGACGCACCCCTCACCCTCCACCGCTGAAATCCCCTCCTGTGACCCCCTAGCCCTTTAAAAAAGATTCACAGGGAACCCCCTCCCCGCAGTGGCCCCCAAGGAATAAGTTAAGTCAGTTTTGCAGACCCCAGCATAGAGGGAGGGCAGCGTTGGGGTGTCCATCCCCAGCTGCCCTCGCCCGCCGACCCCTGCCGTGGGGCTGGGGAGCATTCACAGGGCCGAGGGCCCCCCCAGGGCCAGGCAGGATGGGGGGGCTGCGGCAGCGTGCCAGAGAGCACATGCGGGAGGCGAGGGCTGGCTGAAAAGCTTTTTTCTGAGGGTGTTGCTCATGTCCAGCTGAAACCAGTACAAGAAACCGACCTCCATTTTCTTTATTTTTTGGTTTTTTTCAGACTGTTAAAAAGAAAAAAATTTTAAAAAGAGAAAATGACAAAAAAAAATCCTGGTACATGAAATAAAGATTTTTTTTTTATAACTTGGTCCTCGTTTATGTGGCTTTATTGGGGCGGATTTATTGTCCCACTGTGCCAGAGGAGTACCTCAAAACCCAGCAAAAAAGTCAACTTTTCCAAACACTTTTGTCCCCTTTGGCGATTCAGCAGACAGGCTGCCTTCAGCTGCTCTTCTCAAGCCAGTCTTCAAGATAGAAGGAGGAAGGATGAGGTAAGAGGAGAGGGCTTTGCCACAACTTTTTTTAAACAAGAGTGGGTAAGCTCAAGTCACGCATGTGGGCTTTCCTTGCTGCCCTCCAAAACGTCTGCTCCAGCCCCCACTTAGCCCCCAGTGCCACCCCTCCAGCCCCATTCCTCCCAGGGTGGTGTTACCACAGGGGATGATGCTTCAACTCCCACCCGAAGACAGCAGCTCTCATGGCAGCAAGCCAAGGACCGCCGGCGAGCTCAGAATTTGCACAGGCTCGAGGGCTCAACAAGGAAAAAGAAAAGGAAGCAGGCCTAACATTGTTTCAGGGCTTTGTTCAGCCACTCATGCAGTTTCTGGTGATTTCCTCAGCAGCTGGGTTGGCAGTGGCTGTCTGGTGGAAATGCTCAGTGTCAGAGCCCAGAGCAGGGGCTGGCTTACAGCTGGAGCTGCAGACCCAGAAACGGGTGAGGCGGCAGCAGGGCAGGGAAGCGAGAGTACTGCAAAAGGCCCGGCCTCCCGGCATGTCCCCTCACCCCCCACCCCACCAGCAGCAGCAGGTGTGCCAGCAACACGCTGAGACCCCCTTGCCCACCACTGGGCTCCTGCTTGCCATGGGACCGGCCATGGCTTTCCGAAGCAGATGAGGATCCCCACCAGACACCACCACCAGCAGCTCAGAGAGGTGACAGGGAAGGGCAGCCACCTGAGTAAAAAAGCCCCTCCAAAATGCAGCCAGGGTTTGACCCATGGAGGGCAAGCAGGACCACGAGCTGAACAAGCAGGTGGGACCAGAGGGTTTAATTCAGTGGTGGCAGGGGGGCAGTGGGGTGAAGGCACACCTGGTATCCCCATTGGTCACAGTGCAATCCCAGCACCGCAGTCCTTCCCACCGCCTGATGCACCCTGTGCAGGCTGATACCAGTACTCAGCATCCAGATCCCCCGGCTGGCACCTCTGAATCCCCACCTTGGCCCTCCCCAGCCCCCAGCCTCCAGCCCACCCCCCTCCAGCTCACCCTTCTCCTTTGGGCCCCTGGCAGCACCTCACACCTCACACTCACCCCGTGCCCCCCCAGCGAGCCTCTCAGCACACACATTTCGTGGGCCGGTGGGACGCTTCAGCACTGAGGTAATTGGGGGCACCCGCCGCCCTATTTCTGCTCTTCCTCAGGGACCCTTCCCGGGAGCAGCTTCGGCAAGAAGGAGGGCATGAGGAGGGAAGAGGCCACAAAGCAGGCCAGGCACCGGCTCCAGGGGACGTGGGGAGCTCCTGGCCCTGCCCTGAACACGTCTAGGACGCAGCTGCCTCCCCGCTCCGTCTAGCTCACAGACCCCAAAACTTTCTCACCCCTTTCTCATCCTCTTTCCTGGCTCTGAAGCCACCACCAGCGCTGAGTACCCCCACCCAGACATGGGTGGGATGAGCTGGAGAACCCCCCCCGCATATCCTCCATCCTCCCTGCAATGCTGTTAACACCGGCCCACCACAGAACTGGGGGCGAGGGGGTGTTCCCTCATCCCCAGCCATGCCAGTGGGGCACTGGGGAGATGTGTCTCCACTTCCCATGCGATGGCCCACCTGGGGGTGCATGCATGGCTCAGCCCCCCTACACAACTCCATGAGGTGCTCCTTTCTTGCAGGGTGCAGATGGGCTTACTTTTCCCTCTCTGCTTCTTCCCATCTCCTTCTGGCTTTTACAGGTTGGGGCAACAGAGGGGGAGAGGCAGGGAAACTGCAGCACCCTGAAATTAGGCATGGGGAATGCTGCTCAAACAGGGCCAGCCTCCAGGCCATAATAATTAATAGTAATACTCAGCACTTATACAGCACTTTTCATGTTCAAAGCACTTTACAAACATTAACTAAATAAAGCTGTCATATTAAGTGATGTCTTAAAGGGGTGTCACTGAAAGCAAAAGGCTTGCGCACAGGTGGGAGCCCTCATTCCCCCTCTCTCCGAGGGTGCATTAACACTTGGTGGGTGCAAGATCCTAAAATGTTACCCTGTGTCCCTCCTGGGTCTTAGTGCTCCCTGTGCCACTTGCTTGCTTCTCCTGGTGATGGCTGGTGCTCTGGCAGG
Organism: Falco cherrug; assembly: GCF_023634085.1. NCBI lineage: Eukaryota > Metazoa > Chordata > Aves > Falconiformes > Falconidae > Falco > Falco cherrug. Next base: position 34,190,824 of record NC_073701.1, on the reverse strand, counting down.
CCCTGGTTATACCAGGGGTGAACAGGGCACCAGGGTCTTCTCCACAGCAGTGAGCCATTGAGGTCCTGGAGATGCCGGACACTTGTGACTGAGAGGTCAGTTAAAACATTTGGGTTGGAAAAGTCCCCCTGCCTCAGTCCCAAGATCCAGCAGTGGAGGAGGAGAGCCACCAGGCCCTTTGCAGTGGAGCAGGAGAAGAGATGCAGCAGGAAAAGCCTGGCCTGATGCCTTCAGCCAGGTTCCCATTGCACTGCAGTCCTGGGAGCTCTGTTGGGGCAATGGCTATTCCCTGCTTTCAGGTGCGGGAGGAAAGCAGCTCCCAGCCCTGCATGGGGCTTATTTCTGACAGCCCCCCCCTCTCCCCCCGCCCCCCCCCCAAAATCTGAGGACATACTTTCAAATGCTGGCCATGGATGGGTGGAAGGCAGGCAGGGCATCTGCCAGGGAGAGTGCTGTCCCAGTCAGATGGAGCAATCCCCTAGGACAGCTCTGGCAGAGGATCTGAGCTTGAGAGGGCACACTCTGCCCACAGGATGCTGGCCAGTGCTGGCAGCAGTGCCAGGTCTTCTCTTTCTGTGGAGGCAGCATGGCTGAAGAGGGGGCTCCCTTTGGGAGATGGTATGGGGTGAGGGAGTGCTTCCTGCTGAGTAATGCTCAGGTCCTGGCACTGGTGGGTCTGACATTAACTTATGCTCACTGCTCCCCTGCTGCCTCTCTCGTATGGACCACAGCCAGGGCTGGCTGGGTCTGTGGGAGACGCTCTGAGAGTTCTTCATGTGGGGAAACCCAGATACTTGGCCATTAAATTAATGTCGGGCATTTAACAGCATTATTGAAATGGTTTAAACACCTAGAAGTGGTAATTAGTAATAACGGTTTGGTGAGGGAGGAAATTAAGACCGAGGGTTGGAGCCCAGTACTTTTCTCTGCAGATAATTTTTAGTGCCAAATGACTACAGAGAGGCCAAGTGTCAGAAACACAAGCCTGCCGTCTCGCTTACGTGTGAGGATTGACACAAGGGGAGGAAGACAACTACATATCTCACCTTTCCAAAGCCAAGCACCAAGGCCAAGGATGGAGAGACGCTCAAGGAGAGCTGATGGAGAAAGGGGGCCTGTAAGGAGGTACAGTCAACATAATGAAAGCTGCTAGGTAAGCAAGGCTCTCAAAGGGCAGGACAGCTGAATGTTGTGGAGGTCTGTCCAAGGGGTAGAGGTGGCTCCAGATGACTCAGCATCCGCTCCCCGCGTGCCTTCCAGCTGCTGGGGACTTCCCCCCCTCCTCTAGACACCCCTGAAGAGAGAGAAAGAAGAGGAAGCAGGTTTTGTAGGGAAGGGAGACAGAGGGAGGGTAAATTTTAAAAGTAGCCAAGGACCTATACAGATTAAGGGGATATGAATTAAATGTCGTCACCAGCCTGAGTTTCCCCTCCAAGAGTAGAGAAGACATCATCCCTCTCGCTAAGCCAAGGCATGGAACTGGACCCCACAGGGGCTGCTGCACCCAGGCAGGACATTTACAAGAAGTCCTAAACAAACTGAGTGCATCTGCACCACAGTTTGGTGGCTCCACAGAGATCCAGAGCAGCTGTGCAGCCAAAATACCCTACAGAGAGAAGAAACTCCCCTCCAGCCCAGGAGATAGGACAGGGACCTGTCCCCAGGACATGGGACAGGTCCTAGAAAGACCTTTTCTTGAGGATCTGTGCCCACAAGGGTAGAGCGGATATCTGTAATGTCCCAGTGTCCACAGTGGATACTCCATCCTAAAGCCATCAACCACCAGCCGGTAGAGGGGTGCTGAGGACCTGCCAGGCATGGAGCTGCAGTGAGGAGCCCATCAGAGGAGCCAAGATCCCCGTGGACCATGCTGCTTCACGCAGGAGCAGAAGCAGGAGAGTGGCGGCTGGGCACTCACCCAGCCCGCAACTTCCTGGGCTGCAAATCCCAGCTTTGACCTGGCTCCAGCAGAGCCAATACAGGCATGAACCATTCTGGCAGGGTATTGTCATTTGTGCCAGTTTTACACCGTAGAGAGGAGTAATGTGTGAATGACGCTAAACCCTGCTGGCCTAATTTCGCTTGCCCTTTATTGAAACCTCCAGGCCTTGCACCCCAGGCACAGAATGACAAGGGTGGAACAGCTTGTGCGTGCAGTCAGGGCTGGGATGAGATGGCCTTGGCATCCTCTGCAGAGGTTGGCTCTTGACATTGCAGAAAGTCCGCAGTGAAGGAGCCGGCTGGCCCGGTACTGACAGCTTCAGCAAAGGGGTCAAGATATACGGGTATGGGCTGAGTCCCAGAAACAGATCTGCAAGGGCAAAGCACTAGGCTTGGGAAAGGGTTTTCTCTGCTGCTGCTCTTCCTGCTGCTCCTGATCCCCGCAGGGATGGAGAAAACAAGGGACTTTGCTCTCTAGGGACCTGTCAATCAGAATCTGCCACTGCCGTTTAATTTGCTGAATTTATGCCTGCCAGGAGCGCCGGCCTGGCTGCCCGTTCCTGAGCAGGCAGTGCCATCCCGTGGGACAAGCTTGGCACAGCAGCAGAGTCGCAAAGCCGCACAGTGTGGGAGCCGGAGCAGCCACACAGCTTCCACAGGAGACGCGGCAGTGGGACCCTCGCCCAGTAGTCCCACTGGTGCACAGACGTGGCGAGGGCCCACTTCCAGTCTGCCAGGGCTCCTCATGACCTGCTTCCCCTCATTCCCTCTTTCCTTCCAGCTGGAAAGCTCAGAGGGGCCACAACAACGTAACTCACCTGGACATGGGGGTTTGGCTCACTCCCACCTGCGACAGGCTCCAGCCAGCCCAGAGGCAGGTATGATTTTAAGTGGGGAAGGCAGACAACAAAGCTTTTACCCGGAGCTTGGTGTGGCCGTGAGGCTTGAGTCAGCATGTCCCAGCAAGCTGCCTGCCATCAGCAAGCCTCCCCATCTTTCCTCCCCTAAATTTTGCAGCGCCTCTTGTCTCCAGCTGGTGCGGGGCTAGTGATCATCCAGGAGTGTTTAGCAGGGAAATACTTCACGCATGCAGAAAACAGAGCGATCCCACAGAGCAGTTCCCAGGTCAGGGAGCCCCATGGCTGCCCCATGTCTCCTCCTGCCCTTGCTGCTCTCCCCCAAGGGCTTGGTGCTGCTTCTGGGCCCTTTTAGGGAGTGAGCAGTACAGGGAGGGTCCCTTCTCAGCCCCAGCCCCTTCCCATCCCCTCCTGCAGAGGCCACAGCAAAGCCTGAACCTGACCTTGGGAATCAGCTGCGACCTTGGGAAGTGCCTCATCCAGAAGGACAGGCTGCAGACAGAGAAGAGGAAAGGAAGAAAGACCTTGGGCTGCTGCAGTGGAAGCTTTCTGGAGCAAGGCTGAGAGTGCACATCCTTCCCAGCTGCCTCAGGCTGCCTGACACCCTATGGGGGACATACGCAGCATGGCTTTGCCGGAAGGGACAAAAGCGCCCTGATGACTCCTGCAAAGACAGAAGAGAGCAGATGGCACTGAAATCTGCTCAAGAGGAGAGGAAGGAATAGCCCCGAGGCTCTGCACTCCCTGTACCCCGACAGGCACATTTGTCCCCAGCCAAGCGTGTCAGCCAGACCCATCTTTGACTTACTGAGGGGCAGGGAAGGGGATGGCAACTGCAGGCTCGCGGGGCTCCTGCACGTCCCTTGCCACTATTGTCTTTAGCAGAGACTTTTCTGAGAGTCCCTGGGAGGGGAACAGCATGCTATACATAGGTAGCATCTGCATTCTGCTCCTTACTTTCTTGATAACTAGGTCTTGCACAAATGGGGTTCAATTCCCTAGCAGAAATCGCTTGAACTCTTTCTGCCTCTTGATGTCCTGTTAGACATCTTTGCCTGGCTGGCATAAACAGTAAGCCTTCCAGAGGAGGGACCAGTGAGGCAGGAGCATTTGCAGAGCACGTTTAGCCCCAGAAGATTCTGATTTTTCACTGAGGATAACTTAACACTGATGATGTTCAAGGAAATAACTGAGGGCGCTTCTGTGCTGGGCAAAAGCCCTTGTATAGGAAGCCTGTGTTGCCTGCGGTTCTGCTCACACACACTAGGATCCTTTTCAGGGCAGCGCTGAATATAACTCAGGCATTGCAGAACTGCAGGGCATGGAGCGGGGCTCCTGCAGCTGAAAAGCAAACTGCTAACTCAGTGGTGAGAAGGCACAGCATGCCTTGCACCCTCCATCACCCAGGGCCCTATCCTCTTGCCTGCTGTCGATCTGGCTGGATCTACACAGCATTTCCCAGATGCAGCAGCCGTGACCTGCTTCTGCCTCTGTTGACACAGTTCCCCATCACCAGGATAGCTTGTATCGCTAATGCATTTCTCCTCCAGTGAGGCAGGGAAATGTCTCTCCCTGTGCAGCATGGAGGTGTCAAGCTCCCACTGGGGAGGCTTACCAGGGTGGCCTGGAGGACAGCCACAGAGCAGGGACTTGTAGCTCAGCCTGCGGACTCCCAGGCTCATACCCCAGCCACTGCACCAGCCTTCCGCTCCTTCTGCAGGCTCAGAGCCAGTAGGGACACTGCCAGTGCCAGCTGCTCTAATTGAGCTTTGTAGAATAAACTTGTAGAATTAGCCTGTTGGCTGCCGGGTTAAAATCCAGCCCTGAGTGCAGATCAAAGGAGGCAATCTTGCTGACAGTTTGCAGGGAGACAGCTGGACCCAGGCTCCTTCTACAGCTCTGGAAAGGGCAGTGTTCAGCAGCGGAGGATGAGGACAGAGCATGATACGCGCTGCCTCTTCGCAATACATGTGGCCCAGGCCCTGATGGTCAACGCTACAGAAGCCTTGGGAGACATCTGACACTGGTGATAAATTTCTGGCTTATCCTGGTAGCATGGAAGATGCAGACAACACAAGGCCAGGCTCTGAGCCCAGCCTACAAAAGCAACATGGGAAGGCCTACCCTTGTCAGGTTTCTGTCTGTCCTTGAGGGCAAGACGGTATGGCCCAGCAGTCATAGGGAAAGCTCAGCATGACAGGAGGAGGAGGAGGGAGAAAGCTTGCAATGAAAACAGTCTCTGATACCAAGAATAATAAACTCAGCACATTCCCTGCATGGACCTTACTGTATGGACATGGCTGGTATGAACACATGCAGCAAATCTGCCAGGTGCCACCTGCTCCCAGCCCCACTAAATTGCACAGGCAGCAAATTAAAAAATCAAATTTGCAGCACGTGCACAGTAAAGTTGCTTTACAGTCATTTTTCCAGGGTTCCTGAAAATCCAGTCAAGCATTTCACCCCAAAAGTGGCAAGCAACTGCCACGCAAGGAGGGCAGGTTTATAGTTCAGCCTCCAGGGCACCCGGGAGAGGGATGAAGGCACTGGAAAGGAGGCCATGCATCGCAGCGAAGCACCTGGCCTGGGAGAACAGCGGGCTGAGAAGGCAGATAAAAGTGCAATGGAAAAGATGGGATGCAAAGAGGAAGGCCAGGGAAGGACGGAGGGCTTCCCAGCCTGTGAACCCTGGCTGCCCTGTGCCAGGAGCCCCAGTTCACTCACAGCCAAGGTCAGTTGCAAGGAGAGCCTAGGAGCCAGCAGTGCATTTTGCTGTTGTAAAGACAACAACGATGACTTCAGAAGAAGAGTCTGACCTGAAGAGGTGTGTAAACATCAGGCTTCTCCACAGTGAGAAGGCGTTAAGGCTAAAGACTATTTCCCTTGGTTTCTGGGTTTGTGAAGAAGCGTGGGGAAGTGGAGACTAAGCATATGGCACAGGCATACGGTGTGTTTGTTGTTTAGTGAGGAACAAAAAACCAGCTGGCTATTTTTGATGCATTTAGTATAAGAATGAGAAAAGGAACTACTGGAAAATAGTGGTTTAATGTGAACATTAGTCTTCCAATCCTCAGCTGCCTCTTTAAGTGGAAGTATAGTCATCCAAGCCAGAAAGCAATCCCTGTCTTAAGGCTTTCTGAGGCATAATCAGTCAAGGCAGATGTGATCTATTTTCTAGAAAAGGACCCTAACGGGCTGGGCGCTTCAACTTGCTTTCCTTCATTTAAACCTGGCAAACCTCTGGTAACAGTGCCCAAGCTGCACGTTGTCCCCGCTAAGCAGGAGGAGGCTGCTGCTCAATGCAGAGCCAGCTCAAATTGCAACAGCCCTCCAACAAGCCTCAAACTGTGCTGGAGGCTGATGGTGGTGAAGGTTTTGGTGCTGGAATGCCCAGGGTGCTGGAACAAGCCCTTTTTTTTTACAGATCTGCTAATACCAGCACACAGCCCAAAACCGGAGAAGTGGGAGACACGAACAGAAAACCAGATGGGAGCAATTTATCCTGGCTGTTCTTATGACCGTCTTCCAGGGAAGAGTGATTACCCTTATTAACTGATTAAGTGATTAATTAACTGATGAACTGAAATTATGGATCTAGGATCAAATGATTGCAAGAAAGTGTATTTTAAGTACTTTTCCGGGAAATGACATATCTCACGTGCCTTTAACGAAAGCTAGAGTAGAGGCTGGGTGGCGAACCATTTGCAGCCATGATGCTCAGGGTCAGCAAGACAGGACAAGAAGTGCAGGCAGTTGTGGGGCACTGGCTGCAGCATGGCATGGAACACAAGAGGTGCAGTGCCTGGTGTGAAGCAGAAAGTGAGACAGACCTGCTCCCTCCCCTCTTCTAGTAAATTTGACCTAAATGTGGCAGCAAGTCTCACCCACTTCAAGACTATTTTTTTTTCTCATAACCTTTCTTCCCTTTGATAAGAAACTAGAAGGTTATGTCTGTGCCCAAAGGAGCATATATCCCACGCTGCTCCCTCCTCTGACCCACACCTGTACCCAACTGTATCCCCAGTAAAGGTAGCTTGATGGGCTAAGCCTCAACTGCACATGATCTCTCATCTCTGGGAGACAGCAGCAGTGTTACATTCTCTTGTACACTCCTCACGCAGGCTCAGGAGCAGAGGTGAAGCCGTGGAAGGAAGGGATTTTCATTTATCAGTCTATTTGTCATTGCTTCTCTTCAATCATTCCTTAGTCCACTTTTTCCTTCAGAACTTTGTGCTTTTTTCTGAGCCCATTCAGCCCATTGCCCTGGCTCAGGCAGGGTGAAGGACAGGCACCGTGGGGTTTACCCGGAGCTGGGATTGCAAAGAGCCACTGCCAGAGACCCACAAGGCAGTTCCAACACTAATTATGTTTATCTCCAAAAAGGCTGCTTAGGTGAGACAGTTACAAATTGTATTTTATAAAGTGTATTTCTATAAGTGGATCTTTTTCGCTAGCAGGGAAAAGTGCTTTAATAATCCCACTTCTGATTAATGGCGGGGTGTCTTGGCAAAGCAAAGATTGCTGCAGCTTCGGTTCTTTCTCAAGGAGGAATTATAAGCGGTAAATAAAGAAGAAAACGCACATCTCTGCCTGGAAAATATTGATCTAGGCTCTTCTTAGCTAAAAGATACCCGGTAAAATTCTCTGAAGAGGAAGAGTTAGTTTTTAGCCTGTGTGCTGAACAGATCTGTAAACTGGATCCTGCTCTTTTTAGGGATAGAGGAAATTACAATCATTTTGGCATGTGAACATCAGAGATTTCATGATTTATTGCCCTCACTCCCTGAGAAGAAATACTATGCCAGTCACAGAGACAGGGATCTGAGGCACATGCTGTATTAAATCACTGGTTCATGGTCTCCTAGAGAGGCTGTAGGGCTGAATCCTAGCTTCCAGGCCTCCCCTCCAGGTCAAGGAAAACTATCAGGGACAACGAAAACCTTGAATACCTCATTGCAAATACAGCAAGGGCAACATGAATTCCAATTCTTCGCATATCTTTACCTCTCAAAGCCAAGTGCTTTGTAACAGCCTCTAAAACACAAAGTCAGTTTAATAATCATACAACCACAACCTGAGAAGTACTTGCTTTTCTATAAAACCATTGCATAGTTTGGGATACATTTTTATTTCAAGAGGCTGTGTGTAGGAGAAAATCAAGAAGCACAGAATTAAGTCGTTTCCTCTCCTGACACATGGCTTTATTGATACACTTCATGCCCAGAGCCCTGTAAGTCTGTTCTCTATCAAAGTCATAAATCTCTCACTTTATCTCATTCTATCTCCACTTTCATCTGTGAAAACAGAAATTTACCTACCAGACTTTACAGCTCTGTCTCACATCTATAGAGCAACCTGGCACAACCAGACTGGGACCGAATGCTAGTAGTTGAAATCTTAATTTGACTAAGCTGAAGATCAATATTCTCCCAATGCGTTGTTTTAGGACAGCTAATTTTAATTCAAGTTCTTCCAAAGGAGAAAAAAAAATACTAATCTTGAGATTGGGCAGTCCTTTGTGGGGCCATGAAGCCCAAGATATCTTCATGAGTAGAGGACAGCCAGGAGGCGGCAATCTGTTAAACCTACCCCACTGTGCTGCTACTGGGCGAGTCATTTACACCAAAACCATTCCCAACAGACATTCGCCTACCCTAGGCTTAAATACTTCTGCTAAGAGATGTTCTGTATTTCTAGTAAGTTTAATCATCATTACCGCTGGAGGAGATGTTTCTGACACCTTATCATTGCTTGTTTGAGCTGCAGGCCTTTCAGCAGACACAGAAAACAATGTTTTCTTCCTCTTTGTGACAGCTGGGTACAAACCAAATGGTTTTGTCATCTGTCACCCCCGGCTTTTCTGCTTAAAAGCCAAACCCAAGCTTTTTAATCAATAGGGTGAATTTACTGTCATTAATGTCACTCTCTTCCCTCTCCTACGCGTTTCTGTTATTAAGCAGCAATTAAGAGGGAGCGAAATTTCGGTAAATGATACTGTAGTGACAGAAGGCACAACAAAGCGGGAGAGGCAGAGCGGCCCGGGCGGGCACACCTCCCACGGGAGGCAGCTCCACGGCGTGCGGGGGCCCCCGCGCCCCCCGCTCCGCGCCAGCACCCCGCGGCCCGCAGCGCCGGCCACAGGCAGCTCCAGCGCCCCCGACCACGAACCCGGCCACGGAGGGAGCAGGAGACAGGGCCGCCACCCGCCGTCCCCCGCCGCCGCCGTCCCCCGCCGCCCGCCTCGGCCCAGCCCCAACGGATCGTAGAGACTCGCATCTGCCGGCCGCGCGCCGCGGCTTTTCTAGCCCGGCCCTCCAGCAGCTCTATGGCCTTGGCGTACTGCGTGCGCTAAGGGAGGCGCTTTACGGCAGCCGCGCTCGGCTCCTTCACGGTTGGGTGGGTGGTTTTTTTTAATTTTACGACAGCCCTGTCGCGCGGCGCTGACGCGGAAAGGAAGGGCCCGGGCTGCGCGCGGCCTCTTTCCTTCCCCGCCGCTGCCGCCGCCTCCGCCATCCGCTGCCATCGGGGCCGTGACGGGGCCGCGCAGGTGAGGGGGGCGCTGGGGCTGCCCTGGGACAGGCCTCCTGCCCTACCGACACCTTCCTGCCAGCATCGGGACCCCCGGCCCCGCCCCGGCGTTGCCACCGGTTCCGGTGGGGGCCGGGTCCCCGCCCCTACCCCGACACTTACAGTGACAGCGGCGATCGGGGGTCCCCGGCCCACCCCGGCCGCTCCGCTGGGTGCGGACCCGGCTGGCGAAGGCGGCTCCGCGCCCTCCGCTCCCCTCGCGGCCGCGCCGGGGCCTGCACCGGGACAAGGCCGCGGGCCCCCGTGCCCCACTGCCGCGGGCGTCGGGGCGGGCGCGGGGCTCGCCATGCGGCGGCCGAGGGTTTAGGGGTTATTCGTGGGTTTTCTCCCCTCTAGAAGTTTGAAAAATGGCGAAGTTTGTGACACCCGTGATCCAGGACAACCCCTCCGGCTGGGGCCCGTGCGCTGTGCCCGAGCAGTTCAGGGATATGCCCTATCAGCCCTTCAGTAAAGGAGACCGCCTGGGAAAGGTAACGCAGTCGTGCCATGGCATGTTGGGCTGCTGCTGAGCAAGCCCCGTGTGCCTTCTGGCACCCCACCCCTGCACACTGCCCCCGGTCTTACTACTGCGGTTGCTCTTCTGACACCCTTTGCAGCACATCCTAGCATGTAACACACTTGTGAACAGTCAGCAGGGCTGGCAGGCAGAGGCGGGAAGTGAAAGGATTAGTTCTGGACCATGCAGTGGTGTTTGCTGCTTGAAGTCCTGCATATATGAAGTCAGAGGTTGAGGAGGAGGATGCCTAACACTAACTTATTTTGACTGTTTATGCTTGTCCTTAGGTGGCTGATTGGACAGGAGCCACGTATCAGGATAAAAGATATACAAGTACGTGTTGTCTGATGGCTGCTCCTGTGGTTTGTTTCCTGCCGAGTTTTCTCCAAGTGGCGTTCCTGCTTTCATGTCTCACACCCTCTCTGGTGGTTGCCTGCACACCTCAGCAAGAGAGGCTTCTTAAATTAGGAAGCACGCGTCACCCAAGGGAGGGCTCTGTGGGGCTCTCCCTGTCCTTAGGGCTTACTCATTATTTTTGTGCTGCCTCATAACTGGGGCTTCTCAGGGAGGCTTGGAGGGGTGGGAAGCATGCTGGTGTAAGGCAGGAGTCCCTATTTGTGCATCAGACTTGGGTGAAGGCAGTTGGAGGGAATTCTGGGGGAAAATGGGCAAAGTGTCAGAGGGGTTTTCTAGAAGCTTGGTGTCAAGGTGCTTTGTTTTATTTCCAGACAAGTACTCGTCACAGTTTGGTGGTGGAAGTCAATATGCATATTTCCACGAGGAGGATGAGACAAGCTTCCAGCTGGTGGACACAGCACGAACACAGAAAACAGCATACCAGAGGAATCGTATGCGATTTGCACAGGTAGAATGTTTTCAGAAATGGGCCCAAAGGAGAGCTTCAGCAGCACAGAATTACGTTTGCAATGCAAATGTTTTGGTTTTTTCCTTTGTTTCATTTCTGCAGAGGAACCTTCGGAGAGACAAGGACCGTCGGAACATGCTGCAGTTCAGCATGCAGACACTGCCAAAGAGTGCCAAGCAGAAAGAGAGGTGAGGCTGCAAATGTGAACATACCATTAACTGGGTTGGACTGTGTGAACATACTGTTGATACATTTATGAAGTTACTGTGACAGAACCCACTAGGGTGAACAGTCACAGCCAAGAAGAATTTCAGGATATAGGAGAATTTTTGAATCGTATTTGAAAAGCAAACATGGTGTTTTAAAGCAGAGCTTACCCTTTCTTAAAACTTTGTTGCAGTCTTTAGAGATGAAAATACTTAAAGAGCCGCTCAGAGTAAAGAACAGAGCTTTTAATGCTTCAGGTATCTTGATGAGCAGACAGCTCAGCAAATGTTTCAGCAGCTTGATGCCTAAAAGTATTGCTCCTCTGGTGGTAATCTAGAAGCACAGGAACGGTTGTGGCATGTAGGAGTTAATTTCTCTTAATGGCTTTGCTCATATTTGTCATTTTAGAGATCGTTTGCGTCTACAAAAGAAGTTTCAGAAGCAGTTTGGAGTGAGGCAGAAATGGGACCAAAAGTCACAGGTAAACTAAGAAGCTTTCTGCCCGCTGCGATGATTTGGTTCTCTGGTGATGCTCACGGGGCCCCTCCTCTTGCACAAATCCTGATGTGCTGTGTCTCTGTTTCTCTCTCCCTATCTGTCCTCCCTCTGGCTGCACAGCAGAAGCCTCGTGACTCCTCAGTTGAAGTTCGCAGTGATTGGGAGGTGAAAGAAGAGATGGATTTCCCTCGGCTGATGAAGATGCGCTACCTGGAGGTGTCAGAGCCACAGGACATGTGAGTTCACAAAACAGCCATTTGCTTGCTTCCTGAACTGTTCAAAAATGAACACATTTTGGGAAAGCAGCAGGGCAAGGGTTTCCTGGCCTGGTCGCAATGTTCTTTCTCACTGAGGTACCAAAGCAGTGGGAGGTAATGGAACACCCAGCGGGCCCCTCAGTCCTGGGCAGTTCATGGGTGGTGTTACATGTAGTGGGTGTATCAATGTGGTGCTCCTCTTCCCTCTGCAGAGAGTGCTGTGGAGCTCTAGAGTACTATGACAAAGCCTTTGACCGCATTACAACAAGGAATGAGAAGCTACTGAGGAGCATTAAGCGCATCTTTCACACCGTCACTACTACTGATGACCCAGTTATCCGAAAGGTGTGTTTCCTGCTTTGTAAAACGCAGTAGTGTGTTTCTCAGTGCCTGCTGTTAGAGACCAGCTGTCACCGTCAGACCAAAGTTAAGAGAAGGGCAGAAGAATTCTGGATCCCTAAGCTTGCAAAGAAGCATTAGCTGGTATCGTTATTTTTCTTGGGTCCAAGGCAGAGCTAGAATAATGCAAAATGAGGAATACTGGCAAAGGAACAGCTGTAATTCTGGAAGGGCAAGCAGACCGGTACTTGAGATCTGTTGGGAGAGAAACTTCCATATAAGAGACCTGGTTCTTGAGGTTTCTGCTTTTGGAGATGGGGAAAGCTTGAACATTTTTCTGTGTGACCCAGTCGGCAATAAGGAGCCATGCCTTTTCCCAACAGAATTATTTCATAATGCGTTTCTTGCTTTTTCCTTGTTTGGGTGAGGGTGGGCCTGGATTTCTGGGTAGTACCAAATGTTTTGTCTAGCTGTTGGTGGTGTACCTACCAACCCAGCTTCCTCAGCCTAGGAGAAGATATTAATCATCTGATTTGCTAACACTTTTCATCCTGGTTGGGGAAGGGAAGGGGTGTCTGTTCTGGTTGCTGAAACACAGTTTTCTCCTCCTCCTGTGTCCATAGCTGGCCAAGACCCAAGGGAATGTGTTTGCCACAGATGCCATCCTGGCCACCCTGATGAGCTGCACTCGCTCAGTCTATTCCTGGGACATCATTGTCCAGAGAGTTGGATCCAAGCTTTTCTTTGACAAGAGGGATAATTCAGATTTTGGTGAGGAAAAGCCCTGAAAGAAATTTCTGTTACAGTAGCTAAAGGTTATGCTTTTTTGAGTTCATTCTGTGTCTCAGTGTCCAGACTGATACCCCTGGAACAAACTGATTGCTGCAGTACAGTTGCTGGCTACAAGGATAACTTCAGTATTGATTTGCTCCCGCTTGGGGCTGGAGACTCGCTGAAGCTGATGTATTTACTCCCCCCGAGTATAACCACTTGTGCCTGGTTTTCTTCCCAGACCTCCTGACAGTGAGTGAAACAGCCAACGAACCACCACAGGAAGAGGGCAACTCCTTTAATTCTCCACGCAACCTTGCCATGGAAGCTACCTACATCAATCATAATTTCTCCCAGCAGTGTCTGAGGATGGTAAGGTTGAGCAGTGTTGGCTAGTAGGGTCTGTGTTTCAGAGTCTTGAGACTTCGTTAAGGCTGCTATAATAATGCAGCACAGGAGTCGTTTAATTGACAGAGGTTATACACTGTTACACACTGATTTTCCTTTACTTTTGAAGGAGGTGGGATTACTTCTGGTGAGGAGTGTGACTCTGTTGTAGGAAGTTTTTCACCTTTTTTCCACAAAGAAGAACTCACACTCCCATCAGTGAAGCAAGCAGGTTTCTGAGTACACCTAGTAAAGCTGAAGTGCCAGTAGAAGTACTGCTTACAGGGAAGTGACTGATGTGAAGATGGGGCTTCTTATCTGTCTTAATATTTTAGCATTTTTCTATATAAGGAAAATAATCTACTGTTGCTATAAGAGAATATTTAACCCATAGGGGAGAGCTGCCACAGGATTTTTCTTCTGACATGCCCTTCTGTTTCCTTCTGCAGGGAAAGGAGAAATACAAGTTTCCCAACCCAAACCCCTTCGTGGAGGATGACATGGATAAAAACGAAGTAGCCTCTGTTGCATACAGGTATGTTGATCTCTGTCATGCCCGGGTTTGGCAAGGGGTCAGGATGTCAGCACGGTAACGGAAACAAAACAAGTTAGGAGTGTTAGTGATAGAAGCTTTACCATGAGAGGGACGCCTGGACATCCTCACAGTGAACAGATAAGAGGGAGAGAGGATTTTGCTGTGTGCCTGCATGGATCTGAAAGAGAGCAAGGGTCAGAAATAACCAGGTGGATTGTTTCTTGGCAGATACCGAAGGTGGAAGCTGGGAGATGATATAGATCTCATTGTCCGCTGTGAACATGATGGAGTAATGACGGGAGCAAATGGAGAAGTGTCGTTCATCAACATCAAAACACTGAACGAGTGGGATTCCAGGGTGAGGAAGAACGGGATCCCAAAGCTAGCTCTAACAGCTTCACTGCTGCCTGACATGCCAGGTACAGCAGGCAAAATGAGACAAACATCTGGTGGTGTTCCCTGGGTGGTTACGTTCCACTAAAGGAGTATAACTTTGGTGGACAAGCAGTGCTGATGGGATTCACCCCCAGATGTCAGGTAGCTGGTTTTGAACCCTCTTGTCCCCAGGTGCTGAGCACAGCAGCCAGCCTGTTCCCATGCTTCCCTAGTGAACTCTTCCCTCACAAACTTCCCTTCCTAACCAGTGCTGCAAATGTTGGCCAGTCCCTGCTGTTTGCGTTTCTCCCTTTCCAGTGCAAGGGCTTTCCCTGTAGGTTACTATTTGCATTCCCTCATACAGTACCATAAGGTAAACAGAAGAAACTACCTTATGTGATGTCAGGATGGCTGAAGAGATGAATGCTGCTGGCTTGTTAGGTTGACCCTAGTTCTGATTCTCCTGTCAGTATTGCAATGGAGTGGACTGGCGCCAGAAGCTTGACTCTCAGAGAGGAGCTGTGATTGCCACAGAGTTGAAAAACAACAGCTACAAATTGGCCCGCTGGACATGCTGTGCACTGCTGGCTGGATCAGAGTATCTTAAACTCGGGTAAGCCAGGGTTTCAACACCAAACTTCCTTTAGGTGAATTTTCCAGTATTTAAGTTGGTGTACATAAAATTGAACTATTTGTAGAATGAGTAATCATAAAATCACCACATGTTTTGAGTGGCCAAGAGGGGAAAGTTTGTGCTGAGTGCACGAGTCCTGGTGTAAGCCGCTTCCCCTCAGTGCGTGGCTGATGTGCCCCTGCTGTGACTGACCTAGTGAGACCTGACATGTGTGATGGGCAGGTGGCCTCTGCAGCTCTCAGCCTGTTTGCCAAGATTGTCAGCGAGGGAAATAAGTGCAGTGACTATGCTGTCTGTCAGGAATTTGATTGAGATCCTCAAGTGCTCTATTACTGAGAAATTGGACGGAGGGGAGGATTGTCACATCCCTGTTGGAACTGTTGGCTTAAAACCAGTTGAGTCTGTGCTGTGGATAACGAACAGGAGGTATTTGCTAACTCTGTTCTGGGGTTCTGCAATCCTAGGTTCCACACTCAGGTATGGGACTGATGCATTTGTATCTGTTTAATTGTAAACTCCCAGCTAATCATGCATTGCTTAATTTTTGTCTGTGGGACTAATTTTTCTGTATCTTTTGTACCATCTCATTTGATTTGAGGTGGTGGAAGGATTCCAGTTACATTACTGATTGACAGCATGTAGCCAGGAGATCCTCTTAGCTTTTAGTGTGGGAGTATTAGGGTTTTTCAGCCCAGAAAACAAAACTAAGATGATCATGCTGCTTTTCTTGGTGTCATTCTTCTGCTGGTTGAGTGTAATGTCCCGATGCCCCTCTGGTTTCTTCCTGCCCCTCCTAGGTATGTATCCCGTTACCATGTGAAGGACTCTGCCCGCCATGTGATCCTGGGCACCCAGCAGTTCAAGCCAAATGAGTTTGCCAGCCAGATTAACCTGAGCATAGAAAATGCCTGGGGCATTCTGCGATGCGTCATCGACATCTGCATGAAGCTGGATGAGGGGAAGTACCTCATTCTCAAGGACCCCAACAAGCAGGTGATACGGATCTACAGCTTGCCCGATGGCACCTTCAGCTCTGATGAAGATGAGGAGGATGAGGAGGAAGAAGAGGAGGAAGAAGGTTCGTAGCATACTTGGTGATTTATGCTTTTAATGTACTGGTCTGGATGAAAAGGGGTGACCTGTGAGAAAGACCAGATCTGAAGGGTGAGATCTGAGTTCAGCAAGGCTGAAGAATACATGGTCTTGAGGATGGGACTCGGTGGTGGAAGTGGTGAGAGTGATATTGGGAGTACTCAACCAGAAGCACACAGAACTTGAGAGCTGGAAATGCAGATGATGTGCCTTTGTGGATACAGAGCGAGGAATGATTTAACTGGGGGTGGGGTGGGGTAAGGCCCCAGGTCCAGAGCACCGACTGGGAAAGTGAAGCTTGCCAAGGAGCCCTTCATTCAGCAGCCGCAGGATTTGGGGGTGTGGGTGGGTGCTGATTCCTCTTGGTACCAGGATATTTTTTTAATGCAGTTTTAGAAATGGAAGTAACTATGGCACATTTAAAACACGTGGTGACCTAGCCTCATTGAGGTAGCTCAGTGAAGGCTTCTATAAAGTGACTGTTGAAGCTGACAGTCGCTGCCTGTGGGAGTACAACTGCTGTCCCTCCTTCGGTGCCTAAAACTGTCTGTGAACCCTGACACGTGATCTGAATGCACTCTTGTCAACAACGGGAAACCATTTCACCTAAAGCTTTTGTTTCAGTGATACGGAAAATGTCTTCTAGCTTTACCCTCTTTTTCCTCCCTGACCCCCCCCACCCCACCCCCTTCCCTTTATTTTGTTAGACGGTAAACTTAACCTGGCTGCTCTGGTCTTTTATTATAGAAATTTCAGGTCGCTGTGTAATTTGCTCAGGAATGTAAGTTGTGTAATTCCAAATGACGCATGTGTGGCCTGGGCTGATGTAGGGGGTGCGGGAGGGGGGTGACAGGGACACTGAGGTGCGGTGATTGTCCCTGAAGTGGGATATTCTGCTTCTTTGTGGCATTTCCTTGGCAGAAGGGGTGTATGTGGGGGGCTGTGTGCCAGCCTTTCGCCAGCTCCATATGCTCCATGACTGTTTCTCTTCTCTTTCAGAGGAAGAGAGCTGAAGCCCGCGGCCAGCTCGGGGGGCCTGGGGCCCAGGCAGTGTGTCCCCCCGGCGCCCTCTCCCCGATGCTGCTGGAGGGGTGGGCGGCAGCTGCACCCTGGCGCCCGGCTGCTCCGCGGATACACCACCCGGGGTGGGAGCGGAATAAAGCTGCTGTTGCTCAGTGACGCCGTGTTGCGTGTGCCTGGGGCCGGGGAAGGGGGTGTCACCGACGGGGCGGGCGGGCCGGGGCGGTACCGGCGGGCCCCGGGGCGGGGCGGGGCGGCTGGCGGGCCGCGCTCCCGCCCGCGGCTGCCCCTTTAAACGCCCCTCCCCGCCCCCGGACACGTGGTGCGCGCGCGGCGGCGCCATGGTGCCAGCGGCGGGAAGCGGCGGTGTCACGTGACGCGCCGCGCGCCTTCCCCCCCCGCCCCCCCCCCCCCCGTCACTCGCCCCTCAGCGCGCGGCAGCGCTGCCCCCGCCCCCTCCCTCCCCCTCCCTTCCCCCCCCTCGGCGCGGCGGCCGCGGCGCGGGAGGAGGGGAGCGGCGCGAGCTCTGCGGTGCAGGTGCGGCCGTTCGCGGGACGGGTCCGGCCGGCTCGCGGCAGCAAGGTGCGCCGCGCGTCACGTGCGGCGCTTCGCGGGTGGTGGCCACGCCCCGCACGCCATTGGACGGGGGCGGGGAGGGCATCGGGGCCGAGGCCAGTCCCTATTGGCGGGGGAGCGAGGGCAGTGCGGGGCACCCCATCTCCCATTGGCTGATGGGTTTGCACCTCCCTTTTCCATTGGCCGTTGGGGCTCAGAGGCGCGGCGGGGGCTTGCGGCCCACAAGTGCTGCCACACCTTTCTGCCTGCTCACCCCATGCTGTCAGCTATTGGCTGGGGCAGGGGGCCCTGTGTGCCCATTGGCTGGAAGGCCTGGGACCCCTTTTGCTATTGGCTGGCAGGGAGCAGGACCCCACCCCAACACCCCTACCTCAGCTTGGGGCCCTGAGGGGCGGTCGTGGTACCACTGCGGCTAGGCCTAGGCAGGGGGTGAGCACGCATGGGCCAGGCCAGGAGCCTTATGCAGGGAGGCCTGCGCCCACTGGAGCGCTCAACCCCTCAGTGATGCCTCCCTGGTTCTCTCCCCCGCAGGGGTAGCAGTCCTGGCCCCACCATGGCCCTGGCCCTGGCAGTCTGTGAGACACTCCTGGGGCTGGCCTTGTATGCCAGCAGCCTGCATGTGGTGAGCGGCACCACTTTCCTCTACCATGACTACTGCGTCATTGGGGCTGGCCCCTCAGGCTTGCAGGCAGCCTATTTCCTCCAGCGAGCCGGCCGGGACTACGTCGTCTTTGAGCGGAGCCATGCTCCTGGCAGCTTCTTTGCCCTCTACCCTCGCCACCGCAAGCTCATCAGCATCAACAAGCAGTACACCGGCAAATCCAACAGTGAGTTCAACCTCCGCCATGACTGGAACTCACTCCTCAGCCACAACAGCCAGCTGCTTTTCCGACGCTACTCCCATGACTTCTTCCCTGATGCTGACACGATGGTGCATTACCTGGAGGACTTTGCTTCCCGGCTGAAGCTGCGGATTCAGTACAACACAGCTATCATCCACGTGACACTGGAGAAGGATGAGCTGGCATGGAATGGCCACTACTTCCTCCTAACTGACCAGGACAGGCAGAACTACAAGTGCAGGTAAAGGGCAAACCCAGGGCTAGGCATACCACCCTTCACGGGTGTCTTTGAAGTTACAAAATTGCAGAATAATTTAGGTTGGAGGAGACTCATAAAGATCATTTTGTCCAAGCGCCCTGCCCAAAGCAGGACCAGCAACATCAGGTTACTCACAGCCTTGGCCTGTTGAGGCATGAGTATCTCCAAGGATGGAGATTTCACAGCCTTTTAGAGCCTTAACCACTATCACAAGGGGAAAACATTTTGCTGAGATTGGAGGTGCAGATGGGTGGAATAACTGCTCCTGGAAAGGTGTTGCCTTTTGCGAGCGATGTTACGCCTCAGACAGCTGAGAGCTGGCAGACAAACTGGCTGAGATTTCCATCTTTGATAGATATGGTTGAAATCACTTTTGTTTTATCACTAAATAATTATTCTCTGAAAAAAATAATTTGGTCGTACTTCTTGTAGCCACTGGTGCCTTTATTACAAATCTGAGTGAGTCAATGTGAGGACACTTCACTTCCATTAACCCATATGTGTTCAGAAGTACACCCCAGCCAAATGAAGCCCTGGGCTAGCACAGAGCTGGCAGGGGGAAAACACTAAAATGTGGCTGTTGCTGTAGAGAAGTAACTGGTGGTCCCTGAATTCCCCTTCTCTTTGTCATAATTACACGTGTGTATCCCATACCACCACTGAGCTACATTACTAAAAACCTAGAAGTAACTAGTGTGAACATATGGAGTATATTTCTCACCTCTCCTGAGAACCTCAGCTCCACGACAGCAGGTTGTGCTGGCTGTCGCTTGGAGGTGCGCTGGCTGGCAAGCTCAGAGGGGACAGAAGGCAATCCCAGACACTTACACACCACAAGCAAATTGTTCTTGGGAGCTGCGTGAGCAAGGCTGGGACAGCAGACAGTGCTGCTAGCTTTGGCTACCTGTTGGTTCCATCTTAAGTCACAAAACTTTTGCTCAGATTTAAGTAAGAGCTCTTATGGAGAGAGATAAAAAGATTATTGTACTTAATTTTAGTGTTAAAAATTAGTGAGGTTGCCAACATGCTTTTATGACCAGGAGTTACGTTTTTGAAATACTGAAACCGTTTTCTATCCCTCTTAAAAATTACTCTTGTTCTGCTGTACTAAAAGGCAACACAAATTTTAAACCAAAGTAATTTTTTGTGCGACTTATAATCAACCTGTGAAACTTCAGTATTATGTGTATTGTCGGTGGGTACATATGAGTAGTACTCGCACATTCATAAACAATGGAGGGAGACATATATGTGCAGGATCCGTGCTGACTTTTCCTAGATGTAGTGATGTTCCTAATAATTTTTTTTGGCCTGAGGATAGGGAAGAGAAGAGAGGGTCATTAAGTGAAGCTGAGGAGAGGTTTGTTTTGAAACCATGACCTGTGCAGCTGATCCAGCATGGCTGCAGGGGCCCCATCAAAGCTGTCTTCTGTGGACTGTGCAGGAGAAGGAAGGAGTGATGAGATGGAGCGATGCCTCCACTCCTGTAATTCCTGCATTCCCTGTTGCTTACCCTGTTTTTGCAGCTCTTTGTTGGTCGCCACTGGGATGTGGGTCCCCAACGTGGTAAACTTTCCTGGTTCAGAATACGTTGAAGGTTACGAGACTGTGTCCATCAACCCAGAGGATTTTGCTGGACAGACCGTGTTGATCTTGGGCCGAGGGAACTCTGCCTTTGAGACAGCGGAGAACATTCTGGGTGTCACAAATTTCATCCACATGGTGAGCCGGTCCCGTGTGCGCCTCTCATGGGCCACCCACTACGTCGGGGATCTGAGGTAGGAAACCACTCCTGTTCCTCTTTCTAACACAGCTGGAGTACAAACAAGGAGAATCGATTCTTGCCCAGGTGACAAGCCAGACTGGCACAGGAGGTGCTGTGGTCCTGGGGGTTGCAGAGGAAGCGTGGGGCCTTCTGTCTTTACGGTTTTTGTTTAAAGCAGTCCAGGTTGCAATTGCTGGACACAGGACCTTGAAGAGAGCTCTTTGAGGCCTGTGCGATTAGGAAAACGTCCCGTTGGAAACTATATTATTAAAAAGTGCTGGCTCCCAATTAGTTACCTTGCTTGCAGTCTCAGAGGAGAGATAAGAGGTTGACTACATCCTGCAAGGGCAGTGAGGCAGTGTTATCTGTGCTGTTCCTGTGAGCCCTGAGGCTCTGGCAGTAACCTTTGCACTAAAGGAGAGTGTGGGATGCCTGGTAAAGATGTCCTATTTTCAGCAGCTGAGACAGAAGTGTGGATCCCACGTCTCTTCCCTTCTTTTAGCCCTTCTTACATTCTCCTTTTCTTTTTTGCAGAGCAATTAACAATGGCCTGCTAGACACCTACCAGCTGAAATCTCTGGATGGGCTTCTGGAGGGCAACCTGGAAGATCTGGCTATCGTGAAGGACAAGAAAGGGAAGCTGCACATCACGCTCCGGTTCTACTTGGAGAACAGGAACATCAGCGCAGGCATCGACTCCATCACCCTCCCTCAGGATGAACTGGATAATTTTGCTACCCGTGCACCTTACGACCGTGTTATCCGCTGCCTAGGCTGGAAGTTTGACTTCTCTATCTACAACAGGTGAGGGAGAACCAGGATCTCCAGGGAAGCTGGTGTTTAGAGTGAAGGGCCTGAGTAGGGAGAAGCGGGGAGAGCAAGTCCTCTCCTGGCAGCACTGCCCAGACGTCCACATGCTCTGAGCTACCTGGTGCTGTACAGACATCTGTTTACTCTGCAGCTATGGCCTTGTCCCTGTGGGAGTGTGTGTGCCACTGCCGTCTGACTGACAGGCTCTAAGGCTGAGCAGTTGGCAGTGGTGGGACCTGGGTGACACAGAAACATTTGTGCCTTTAGAACTTTAACAGCCTGACCTGCCAGATCACATGGAGAAGGCTAGCAATGTTTTATGTGTTGGGTTTTCTTTGCAATGAGGATGGTACAGGTACAGATTGCTACAGAAAGATTTTTTTTTTCTGCTTTTTTACCCTGAGGATGCAACCTTCACTCTACCTTGGTTTGTCTCCTAGTACATCCTGCAGTTGAAAATGGTACTGCTAACTTCCAAAATTCACTGTCAATGGCTCAGGCTAGAATTTGGTCTTGTCCAGAGCTACCTTGAGATAAGCATCCTTGTCTTCTGGAAGATCCTTGTTGTAGGAGCGAATCGCACTGAAGGCAGCGGGGGCATGAAGCAGTGTCTTGCAGTGGCTGCATTATAGTGTGTGCCTTATGAGAAATCAGTTCTATTTTTCCACCCCATCCTTCTTGACAGCCTGCTCTTCTCTTTTGCACATCAGATCTCTTAAAATGATGCCAGGAAAAGGGAGTAAAAAGAAATATCCTCAGATCAAACCCAGCTATGAGTCCAGAAGCACTCGGGGGCTCTTTGTTCTCGGCACTGCTAGCCATTCTGTTGATTTCAGGAAATCTGCTGGGGGCTTCATCCATGGATTCCGGTATACAAGTGAGTACTGGGCTGAGGAAAGGCAGAGCTGGGAATTGTTCTTCCCTTCAAAGGAACAGTTCATAGCTTACTGCTGGAAAGATATCACCCTTAGTCTTCTGCTGGCAATAAGAATGACAAAACACAGCCCAGCTGCAGCTGTGTCATCTGAAGTGGAGAAGAAGTGACTTGGGGTCATATCTGAAGTTTTTGGTTGTCTGTCTTTGTTTTGTCTTGTGTCTCTCTTGCCCATTGCCTCTTATTTATGTAACACAATAGATTTCTGCCTGCCAGATGCTCTGCCTCGTGACAGGCTGTGGGTGAGAGGTCTGTGCTGTGGAGTTAAAACCCAGCGGTTTTGGACAGCAGAGAGAATTTCTGTCTTTATTTGTGTGTGCCCATCCTTATCATTAAAGGACTGCTCAGAAGTAATAAAATATCCCTGAGGACCCCCCGCCCCCTCACCAACCACTTAGCATCACATCAGCTTTCGGAGGGCATCTCCACTGCAGTTAGCAGCGATTGGGGTGGGAGATCTTGAGCACGGATGAGCTGTAAAGCTTATTCATTGTGTCCTGCCAGTATCTGTGTGCTGCAGCAGAGCAATCAGAATTCTTAAAAGCATAAGCTTGGATTTTTAAATGAGCTGTCTTTGTTTCCCTCAATGACTTAGCTCGTGCAGTCCACCGCCTATTGGAAAATCGTCACCATGGTGTCCCCTGGCCATCCACAGTCCACCCTGTTACACAGCTGACCAATTCCATCATCAAGCGGGTGAATGAGGCCTCGGGCCTCTACCAGATGTTCAGTGTCCTGGCTGACATCATACTGCTGAGAGAGTGAGTGAGTAATTATTCCCAGCACTGCACTGCATCGTTTCATTCCTTTCTCTTTACCATTGCTTCTTGTGGTGCCACCACACAGATTGCTCTGTTGCTGATATTACCATCTAGTAGGCAGCCACCTCAAAACCTGTACCGCTGCCACAACTGGTGCCACTATGCCCAATTCTGCCACTTACTTAATCTCTCTTAAAGGGCTGAAATGGTCCAGACCTTCCCTCCGGGCTCAGAGGCGTATTGCGCTTTTACTGTACCCAGAGAAAAGCTTTCCTTGAGCAGTGCTAATGTAGAGAGGAATCCCATAATCTGTGAAAATAATGGAGTCTTCTAACAGTATCTGCAGCCTTCATAAGCTTTGCCTGTGGTCCAGCCCAGATCTGTAATGACCAAAATAATTACTATCCGATGGCTTTTTGGCCTTAGCCTCGACCAGCTGAGGGGGTGTTGGATCCCAGCTGGCTTTTCTTTGGTGGAAAAGTCTGATGGTTGTGGTTGTAATTCACAGGAATGCAACGACATTTGAATACCTGGAAGAGTACCCAGTTGGAGTCCTGGCTGAGCTGGAAATGCAGACGGGGAGAAAGGCTCCCGATGGGCTCTTTGTCGTCATCATGGAGTATGGGAGGAATTTCTCTGGGGCTGACAAGGATGTATTCTACTACAACCGAGCCGTGGGAGAGGCACAGCATGCCTGGCAGTCTAACTTTTTGCACCCTGTTGTTTACTATTACAAACACCTCCCAACAGGTAAGCTTTCCTGCTAATTATCTGATACAGGCAAAACGGAGAGGGATGAAGATACTTCAGAGCCAAAGTGGGGAGGGGGGTGGGGACCTGAAGGCACTGCACACCCTTCTCCTCCACTTCTTTCATGTCCATCCTCTGAGGCACCCACTCCGACTGTGAGCTGAAAAAAAAGCTGGGAGTTAGGCAAGAAGTTTTCATCAGACGAACCAATACAGGGAGGGAGGTGAGGGCTGTACCAGAGACTTCACATTTGAGAACAGGAAAAAAAGAGGAACATTGCTTTCCTTTAGCTGGTACCCTGCATGTGTTATGGCAGTCCTGGCAGACGAGGCTGGGCTGTTCAGTGTTACTGCCAAAAGAAAGCTGCTCTCTGTGGCTGGCCCAGGTCTGACAGGTCATGCAGTGACAGGGACAGCCAAAGGCTGAGAGTTATATCCAGCAAACACACATGCCTGGAATAGCTTTCCTTGGGAAGTAAGTGTGCTGAATCTTTGGCTCCAGAAACCTAGGGTCAGGGTCCAGCCTGCCTTACACGGAGCAGAGTGATGGGTAGCGGTATTAAAGCTTGCACGCAGCTCAGCTCATCTGGCAGTCCCTACCCAGGGGGAACAGGAGTGAAATGACGGGAATACTGTGGGCAGGAAAAAGGGGCAGCTGTGCAGTGGCAGGGTGGTTGAGGACAGAGCTAGCAGAGGGGATTGCAAATTAAAGTAAGGTAGGGATTAAAAGGTCGGGACAAAAGCTGAAACAGCTGTCATAGCTGCTTTCCACTCTCCAAGCTCTTTTTAATGCCATTTTGATTCCAAGAGATTCCCTTAATGTTCTCTTGGCAGAGCATGAGATGAGACTTCGGCCCCCAGACTGGCCTCTCCCCCGCCCAGATGCTGTCCATCACATTGTGGAGGACTTCCTGACAGACTGGACAGCCCCGAATGCTCACATCCTGCCTCTGAGGCGTTTTTTGGAGAACTGCCTCAGCACTGACCTGCGCAATTTTTTTGCAGGTAATTTGAGCACAGGGTTGAGGTGGCAGGAGGAGGAGGAGGGAGGTGAGGGACAAGCGACAGGAGCGATCTCTTCTGTAAATAGCTGAGATCTCCCTGTGGCACTCTGGTGGTCTCACTGTCAGTCACACCTCTTTGATGCACTTCACAGACAATAAAAAGTGCCTGTGCTGTGTGTATGTTCCCAGATAGCCTTTGCTTTTGCTCACCACTAGAAAGAGACCACCCCAGGCACACCTAGATTTGGGGAAAGGTGTATGAAGTTGGGTTCAATCCCTTTTCTAGCTGTAGCTTTCCTTTCTCCTCCATTATCTGAACATTCCTTTGTACCATTGGGTACCAGATCTCTTTTCATGTACCAATGATGGTATTGCTTTCCCATGGGAAAGGGGAGTGCTGGGATGTGAGAGCTGGAGAGCATCTGCTGCCTCTGTCCCTCCCTGGTCTGGGAACCTTCTGCAGGAACCCCACATGGCATGCAGAGGGAAGCAATCCTGTGGTATGAAGAAGATGCCAGAAGGCTGCAAGCTCAAATCCAGCTCCTTTTCCCCTCAGAGCGCAGAGTGGAGATCCCACCCTGCATCTCCTGAGCTCTGCAGAATTAAGTGGATTGATTACTCTGCTGCCATGCAGGGCAAGGTGCTGGCTGGGAAATCCCAGTCAGCTTCCCTCATCCTCTCTGCCTTTTGTTTTGAGTGAGTCCTCAAGAGTTTACGGGAATTTTTCTCTACAGGTTATCATCTCTCCTGAGCCTGATTTTTGATTCTTTCCCTTGCAGAGTCCTGTTTCATGTTTGCCTTCACCCATCAGAAGCTGCCTCCCTTCTGTCAGCAGGGGTATGTGAGAATGCAAGGGCTCATGGGGAGCGAGGGGCTCCGGCGCCACGCAGTAGAAGCTGGCCTGCTGGAGGATTATGCTCTCACAGACTTTTCAGGTGACAGACCCCCTGACAGCCATGAAGGGTCACAGGACCAGCTGCTGAGAGATCATGCAATACCGGTTCGCCCACTGCAGCATCTTGTTAATGCCAAGGATGAGCTTTAACCTTTCTCGCTCCACATTGAAACCCATTGGTGCTGTTGTGACAGTATTGTAACAGAGATCCACAGCAGGATTCTGCTCTTTCCCATACACCTTTTCCATCCTAATGCCTTCCACTGATCATGAGTTGCCAAAGACCTGCTCGGATCTTCCTGTTACAAAGAGGACCAACGTGTTCTGAAGGATAAGTGAGGGGCCGAAATCCAGTGATGCAGAGGCTCCCGTATTGTCCTTGTGGAGTTCAGAGTTGCCTGGAGGTGTTGTTTGTGTTTATCTCGCATACCAGAATCTGCAGCAACATACAGAGGTCACAGGAGAGATACAGGAATGCCTGGGTAACTTAAAACATCACATCCCTCTTTGGAGGTGACCTGCCTGCACCCTGTGGCAGCCCGGTTCAGGCTCTCTGGTCCCCAGATGCCGTACGCTGTGCACACTTGAAGATTTGTTTCTGCACCGAATCCCGAAGTGGTACTCCAGGCAAACTTCCCGTTGTTTTTCCTGCATTTGAGTTAGGCCAGTTGTGTAGCTTGAGTGGAGAAGGGTGGTTTTTAGTTACCATATAGGTCAGATAATTTGTCATTTTCCGGAGAGCACACCAAGGGTACCAGAATGAAGTACGAGTAGCTTGACTGGAATGCCTGGGACACAGAGACTTACGCTGAGTTCGGCTTTGGTGTCATCACAGTTTTCTTCCCCCACACCAAGGAGCCTGAAAGGTTAGCCCCTGTCTTTTATAGAGCATGACCAATATTTCTCCTATTTGCACTACGTCCCATCAAGAAAGTTTTGGGTGGACTTTGATGTTGTTAAAATGCTTGTTCTCTTCTCTGGTCACTTTGAGGTCTTACCAGTGCTGACTGGGAGGCTGTCTGCGCTTTATTGCTGCCTCTGTCAGCCACATGCACTTGTCTGTCCCCTCCCTGTGGGTTCCTTCCACGTCCCTGGGGTTGCAAAGCAAGAGCAGTGTTGAACTTGACCTTACAATGTCCCTATGATTTCTAGGAAATGGAGGAGGGGTGAGAGGGAACAGGCTTTGACCTCCCCACACATTTTCCAGCCCCTTAGCATCTAGAAGAATATACCCCCCTGCACCTGTGCTTCCTGATACCCTGAACTGGGGGGGGCTAAAACCTAAAATGCTCCCAGCCCTCCAAATTCAGCTGCTGTTTCTGTAAAGCCCTGCCACTGCTTTGTGCTGGGGAGAGGCTGGGGAGCAGAAGAGATGAAGGAGATGACAAATGAATTCTTCCTTATTTTTGGGGAATGCTGGGCTATGCTAGTGCTACTGCTGCTAGAAGATCCTATATTTACGCACAGCTGGAAAGGGGAAACAATCACCTCAGCTGGCACCGATCAGCATCCTTCCGAGGGCTTAACGTCCCATTGCCCCAGCTCCAAGGCCAGTCCGGGAATGGCTGTCATGGCCAGTAGATGCTGAGGTGGTGCCACTACTTCCTACACCCTTGGCACTGTAGGCTTTTTATTTTGGGATTGTCCAGGGGAAGAAAAGGGCTTGTGACTGAATTGGGTTGGCTGGCTGTCACCAAGCGCCAGTTTAATTTGTTCCCTGTACATGCTGGCATGGAGCAAAGCCCCGTTGTACCCACAGAAGCGCACGTTCTCCAGATGTTTCCTCTTCCATCCTTAAATGCCTACAAGGGACCCACAGGCTGCACGTCCACAGTGTATGTGTCGCTTTAAACTGTGACTCCCCTTAGAAAAGCAACAACCTGAAAAAATGGCACCCACAGCCAGCGTGCGCTGCGCCTGCCGCCTGGGTTGGACCTGGTGACTTCCAGGGGTGCTGGGGCATGAGGATCTGAGTCCCCTCACTTTGGGTGCCGCCAAGCGAGCAGCGCCTTCCAGCCTTGCTTCTGCTGGGCCCGACGCCGTCGGAGCTGGCAGCGGGAAGGAGACCGGCTCCGGTGCCGTTGGGCATTGGCTGCAGGCTCCGCGGGGGACAGTAAGACACGCGGGTCTGCCCGGGGCAGCAGGGTGGCAGGCTGGTGCTGCTGCCCGGCCCGGGCGCGCCGTGCGGGAGGGAGTTACCCGCGGGCCGGGGGCGCTGCAGGGCTGCGCTCTCCCAGGGCGGATCAGAGACACGGGCGGTCCCCGGGCCCGGCCGCGGCCGAGAGCCGCCGCGGGGGGGCGGGGCGGGGCCCGCGCCACGTGCGGAAGGCGCGCCACACCCCAGGCTGCGTGCCATTGGAAGGCGTCGTCGCCAATCAGCACTCAAGGCTCGCCCCGCGTGACACAGCCCGCCGGCCCCTATGGGGCTGTGGGAAAGGACTTTGAAGGACGACCGCCGCGGCCAGTCAGACGGGGGGGCGGGGCTTGGGGCGGCGGCCAATCGATTGTGAGGGTGGCCGTTCCGTCGTTGGCCTTCCTGTGTCAGCGGCGAATCAGTACCTGGGTGGGCGGGGCATTAACCGGAAGTTCAGTTGGGTGTGGGTCACCTCCGGGCCCGGGAAGGTGCGGGGCGGGGGCTGCGGCTTAGGGGGGTTCCGGGGGGGGGGCGGGGACGGGGACGGGGACCGGGACCGGGACCGGGACCCTGTCCGTGTGGCCTTCTTGGCTAGGGCGGCTTGCTTTCAGGGGCTGGAGGAGGGAGCTGGGCCCCCTTAGCGGGAGTATCCTGCCTTCTGGGGCTGGAGGAGCAATGAGGCCTCCCGTGACTTAGGAGTGGCCTTCCCTACCGGGCTGGGGGGCTGAGGGAGGAACTGTGCCCTATTCCACTGGTGGGAGCTGCTGGGA
Source organism: Falco cherrug (assembly GCF_023634085.1). NCBI lineage: Eukaryota > Metazoa > Chordata > Aves > Falconiformes > Falconidae > Falco > Falco cherrug. The sequence goes on along the minus strand of NC_073701.1, from coordinate 34,162,463 downwards.
CCCTCTGGCTAAAGGAATCAAGCCCCATGGTATCGGGGGAATGGGGATCCCGTGGCTGGGGGGCCTGCCCTATGCGTCGGAAAGAACAGGCCCGGCGGGAGGGCTCTGCTCTGTAGGGCTGTGGGAAATGAGAACCCTGTGCCTACCTCATAGAAATAGGGAGGAATCTGGGGTCTGTATCTGGGGGCTCCGGGGTGGGTGGGACCTACAGCAGTGTGGCTGAAGCTGCAGTGGGCTGGCAAGGGCTGGGCTTAGGGGGAGTAAGCGCTCCTGTTCGATGCCCTATGTGTTTCTATCTAGGGCAGGTCCTGGCTTGGGGGCTGCCCTGCTGAGAGGACTGTGAGTGAGGCACTGCTGCAGTGGGACTGGCCATGAGGTGCACCCACCCCACATGCCTCCTCCTCTTCCCACAGATGGCCCAGAGGCTGGTGCTCCGGCAGCTGCTGTCCCTTACCTCCAGGACACTGCCTCCCCAGGGCCCCCTGGCACCCCACGGCAGGGCCTTCGGCACCTCAGCAGCCTGCAGAAGCACCTTCAATGTGCAGGACGGCAGTGACTTCCAGGACCGGGTGGTGAACAACCCCAAACCCGTTGTGGTGGACTTCCATGCACAGTAAGTTCCCACACACACAGCTCTTGAGCCTCTTTCTGCCATCAAACATGTAGGTGTGTCCCCTGCTGCTTTCCTGACACAGTGGCATTCCGGGTGCACTGGGGATGTGAAGGCTTCCCAAGCTGTGGAGCTGCCACATCTGATGTGGAAAGGTGCTTCTGCCTCTATGGCGCAATCCGTAGAGATTTAACTGATTGGGTTGCACCACTGTGGGCATAGCTACACCCTGCAGGAGTGTAGAACACTAGTGCCTGGAAGGCACTCCCCAGGGCAGCATGGCTGCACCTCCCAAGTGCTTGGGTGTCACCCTGGTGCTGGCATTGAATCATCCTGCAAAAGACACCTCAAGATAAAATCTCTGATGCCTCCCTTTTTTAACTTTGTGGATTAAACTTCCTCTTAAAAACACTAAATGATGTTAAAGAGCCATGGAAGAATACTGCGCTTGGTGTACCCCTGCACCATCATGTTGCATCTTTCAGGTTTTCTTACGCTGCATGCTCTCGAGGCAGGGATCTTGACAGCAAATGCCTTTATGTATTAATAATAGCCAGTGATACCAACAGCAGCATTTGTTATCAATAAAAAAGTTGTCATTCTCTTGCTAGTAAAAATATTCCTAGATGTTATCTGCTGGATTAACAATACTGATTATCTTTGTTTTCTCAAATATTTTCACAGACCCACAGTGCTGTCATGTGAGCCTGTTGTGGCTGATTCTGGGCAAACACTATGAAACAGCCCAAAAACTTCTGCTCTAAATAGACCAAACTGACAAACCAAAATGAATGTTAATTGGGATCATCCAGGGAGGAGAGGACAAATGATTGAAAGCCTGAAACCTGGTATAGAGGGAGGCTAAAGAGGAAAAAAGTTTTCCAGAGCTTCAGGGTTTTTTTTAAAAAGGGCACTTGGAGCTTTAATTTATGTTTTCCTTGAACTGAGTTCATACTATGCTAATGTGCAGTCAGAGGATGTAGGGGATGTTTTCTGTGTACAGGGCCTTGCAGTCTGCTGTTACTGCATCTGGGCTTGGAATAGGTGGTCTCTCTTTGAACAGATGTGATGCCTCTGTAAGTTTTGCAGCTAAAGGGGAGTTTCTGTAAACCCTGTGGTGAGTGTGGAGGGGATGTCTGTGATTTGATAATTGGCATAAAACGATTTGAGTGTGGGCTGTGACCCCCACACCTGGCAGCAGCACTTGCTCTAGGGCAATTTTGTGGTCAGCAGGGTCACAGCTTTGCACATACACACCAGTGAGGATGCAAAGCAGGGTAGGGATGAACAGCTAAGAAGAGGAGGCAGGAGGACCACCAAGGCTGGCAGAGCAGACTGTGGTATGGTCAAAATGACATCAAAATGCTTACCGCAAATGCTGAATGGTGACCTCTTCTTCTACTCAGCTCCCACCACCACAGGAACACACAGATAAAAACCCTTTGACAGCTCTGTTGTGAGGGAAACGTTTTTCTAAATCATGGTTTGGGAATGGTATTCCCAACCTGGTTCTTGAATGGAACAGCAGTGGTGGTAAAGGCACTGGTGTACCAGCAAGCCTTCCACAGCTGCTGCTGTGCTTACCTCCTCTGATGTCCCCTCTCCTCTTTCTCTGTCAGGTGGTGTGGCCCCTGCAAGATCCTAGGCCCCAGGTTAGAGAAGATGGTGGCCAAGCAGGAGGGGAAGGTGCTGATGGCGAAAGTGGACATTGACGATCACACAGACCTTGCTATTGAGTACGAGGTAGGAGCCAGAAAAGTGCAGACTTTATTTTGCTGGTAGTGCAAAGAAGGTCCTTCCCTGGGGAGAGGTGTGCCTGCATGGCAGTGGTGTTGGTGGTGAGGAGAAGCCCAGTGCCTACCAGTTCCTGACCCCTTGGGTCACTTGTGAGTAGGTGGATTTCACTGCTTGGCTTTTCTTGCTCATGCTCAGCATCCCCACATCTAATTTTGCAGAAAGGTGTCCTCTGAGCCTTGCAGGCATCTGTCAACATAAATGCTTGCTTGGTGTTGAGGAGCCTGCAGCATATACAGAGTGTTTTACTGTGTGCATGGGCTGCTCAGGTGCAGGGCAGGAACATGAAGTAGCAAGCCCCAGTCTGCTCTGCTCTTGAATGTTGTTCTTAATGCAGACAGCCTGTCCCTCTCTTTCCCTTCCTTGTTCAAGATTTTTTGCTGGGTTTTGTTGGGACAGGTAGGAGCCAAGTTGGAGAGCACACATGAGCAACAGGAGCATTCATCCCGCTCTTGACAAGCACAGACCTTGGTGCTTACACTAGTTTTTTACGCGTCTGTTGGGTGTGTACCCTGCAGTGCCTTGCTCCCAGGAAGGAGCAGAGTGACTGGAGAAGGCCATGGCTTTGGTTTACATGATTTATGTATTTTTGCCCTGTGTCAATGAATAGGTTAGTTTAAGAAACACAAAAAATTCTCTGACAACTGTGCTCACCTCCGTTGTCTCTCCTTGTAAACAACTCGGTCTATGGAGCCAGGGCATCCTGCTGCTGTGTTTTACAGGGAGGAAAGTGCTTAATTTTCACTTGTATATCATGCGGATGGAGCTACTCCCCCTCTGCAGATGAAGTCCTGCTCCCAGGGTGGAGGTTCAACAGGAAGCTCCTCAAGTTGCCCAGCAAAGTGTGAACCATCTCCTGAGCAAGCTGTCATTTTATTGAGTCTGGAGGAGACTGTGCCGTTCCCACACCCTGCCGAGCCAGAAGAAGGAAGCGGAAACAGCTTGTTGCCTCCCACTCTTTCCCGAGGAGACCTTTCTGCCTGTGCTGTGGTGGAGTGTCCACCCAGCTGGCACCCACAATCGTGCCTTGCAGCTTCTGCAAGATGAGCATGGGAGCCTCCGGTGCTCTGGCAGATATGCCCCGGGCCAAGGAAGATGGCTGCTGGCTCCTGAGCAGTGCTCAGTGTGTGGCAAGCCCGAAGGCTGCATAGCACAAGGGTGCTGGTAAGAAGTTGAAGACCGTGAGATTGTTTCAGTGGTGGTCAGAAAGTGGGTAAATCCTAATAGATGCAGTCAAAGCTCTGGTAGCAACAACCCTAAGGAGAAAAGGAGAAGAGAATATAGAGATGATTAGCTCAACACTTGTATTGTTCCAAGCCTTCCAGAAGATTGAATTAGTTGTGATTACAAGAGGATAATATCAGATGACTGGAAAATGGCAGAGTGTGTGCATGTGAATAAAGGTCTTTTAAACAGAGGCTGAAAATTCCCCAAGTTGTGCAGGTTTGATGATAGGCTGCTTGTACTCTCCCACTGGCTGGTGAGTGAGCAGCTGCACAGCCTTCAGTGTACACGCATTTGTCTGCAGGGTCCCTGTTTTGCAGCCCTGGTGACGTAGGTGCAGGCAGGACTGAGGCTGCAGGCAAGGGCCAGCTTCCAGCAACTCATTCTAGAGCCTTATATACAAACATGATGAAGTTTTTGTTTAGCAGGAGGGTCTGGAGGTCGTTGCTGCCTCCTCTGCTGTCAGGAGTGATGTGTTTATCTGGTCTTGGCTATTATCCTCATGGCTAAAACCCCACCCCTAGGCAGTGTCTGAGAGTAGGATAGCTGCAGATGGTTAGGTGTAAAGGAGAAATTTTTGCTTTGATCTTTATAGTTTGGGGCATCTTTTTTAAGGCAGAAGTTTGGTTCGTGTGCTGAGCACGCGCTTGGTTTTGCTCGTCTTCTTTCTGGGAAGTTGCCACTTAAGGAGATGTGAGCATAAGGGCTGATGGGAAGACACTAAATCGAGATCAAAGAGGGACCAAAGGTAGTGTTTAGGAGAGATCAGGAAAACCAGAGGTGGTATTTGGAAGGGATCAGAAAAGATTTGCTTTAAAGCCATTCCATTGGGGATCAGATGTCTGCAGGCTGAGAAAGTTTTTGTTCTGGGGGTTCTCGGTGTCTGTGCCGCCCCCACAACTCCTCCACTAGCTGCCCGGAAGTCTTCATCCACGTTTATTCCCCTGCCCACACACGCAGTCGCCCGCTTGCTGCCCGATTGCACAAGCTCCTCTTCAGCAGCCTCCTTGGTGCAGGGGGAGGCAGGACTAGGGAGAGACACCCCCTGGAAGAGCCAAGGAATGCAGTCACATTCCTTCACACGGGCTGCCGTCTGCCCTTGGCTCCCGGCTGTCCCGGCTTAGCACTAAGCGGGGATGCATTTCCTGCGACTAGAAACGACCCTGGCGCCTTTCCCTGTCCAGTTATGCACAGCACAGAAGTTCTTTCTCTGGGGATTCCTGCTTATATCTAACACCTTTCATCTCTGGTTGTGGCTTTTCTCTGCTGCTCCAGCCCACTCCTGACCTCTCTCACCCCAAAAGCAGAAGGGGAGAAGGAATACTTTTTTGTTTAATCTGCTGTCTCTTGAAATTCTTTAGATTCATCTCTTGCCTTGGCCCATTGCCTGCATGTGTGGCCACTGGGAAAGGGCAGCCCCTTCTCCGGCCGCTGCGAGTAGGCAGCTCAGGAGAGCTGCTGGATACAGGGACAGTCATTCATCAGCGGAGCTCAGCCCTCTGTTACACCTTGTTCTGAAGCCTGGGTGAAATCCTTCCCCGTGCTGCACTGTGTGGCATCCAAGCTTGTATAAAATCCCAGTTTCAGATGGGAGAGAATTCCCTTAGTACGGATGCTGCCAGGAATAGCCTGGATGGCTGCATATATCTGTAGTCAGCGCTGATCAAAAGCAGCCTGACTTTTTCTCTAGAAATGCCTTGAGAGAGGAGGAGGGTTTGTTTAGATTCAGGGCAGATGGGACCAAAAAAAAAAGAAGAGGAAAAAAGTCCGCAACTTTGTGTTCTAGAAATTCCCATGACATTTGCTTCTCAAGCAGCAAAAAAAAAGTACGTGCTCCATTAATGAGCTGCCCTTGCTGCAGCTAGAAGGAAGGAAGCTGTCGGAAGTGTTTTCTGGGCAGAGGCAAGTTTCTCAGTGCCTTCTGTTCTCACCCAGCTCTGCAGTGCCAGCCCCAGGTCGGCCACACGTTCCTGGGGTTTGCTCACCCACACGAAAAGGGGAAGCTCATGGGTGCACTGGTCAGCGTGCAGAGCCCTGTAACTCTGTGTTAGCTTGTTCATAGTGCTTCAAAGAGTCAACCGTTCCCTACCCCAGGCTGTAACGGCTGGATGCTTGGACTTGCTGGTTGGGCATGTTGGTTTTTTGAATGGAGCTGGGGCAACTCCGCTCATTATTAACCCACTTTGCAAGAGGGAGGCGCAGTGGAGGTTTGCCCTTCTTAGGGAGGAAGAGACCAGCTGAGTGCAGCAGTGCTGGTACGGTTAAAATCACAAGGGAGCGTGTTGACGGCACCGTCGCCAGCGCCGGGGCCGAGACCTCTGGACACGCTGCCACCAGTCACTAGGAGGAGCTGAAGATCGTGCGATGCGGCAGCCCCGGCGCTCCTGTCCCTTCGGATGAGACTGCACAAGGCCTGGAGGACAGACTGCGGGGAGCCACGCCGGACTGGCCAGCTGGGACCGGGTGGGAAGAGAAGCACAAAATGTCCCTTTCATCTTCAGGCTCCCGATGGGAGAAAAGCCAGCCCTCTGGCGGGTTTCCCAAGGAAGGATTTGCAGATGCTTGCTGGCAGTAGGGGGGGGGGGCAGTGCATGCGAGAAGTCCCTGCAGGCTGGCAGGGACGCGGAAGGCAAGATGAGGACAGGACTTGTTTTGGGGGTGCGAGCTTTGCAGAGGTAAGGGCACCAAAGCTGTGGGGTCAGAAACATGACCAGATGTCACTGCAGCTCTCTGAGCTTTGGTTGCTTCTTCTCTGCCATGTCCCTGGGGTCTCTTCTGTCGCTGGTCAGCCGGCAAGTCCCTGGGGAGCGTAGTCATTTCCACTGCTGTCCTCTTGGATAATTCTCAGAAAACTGTCCTGGGCTAAAAAAGCAGCATCCAGAGCAGCGCAGCTGCCTACTGGCTCTGGGCAGAGGGACTTTTTGACTTCTTACCTAATCATCAGGGATCTGCAGTGGACAGCCACTGGTGTGTGACCACCTAAACCACTGGAAACAGTAGTAGAAAAGGAAAGATGGGTTGGAGGAGGTTGTGGTAGGACGGAGCAGGAAATCTGCCTGTGCAGTGATCAGGGCGGGGACCTTCCTCCAGCTCCAGTCCTGTCTGAAGAAGAACATGGGTAGAGTTTGATACCAACCTGGCCATAAGACGTCCAAAGGTTGTCAAGTCTGAGAGATGTCCTGGTAAAAGGCTGGGTTGGTTTGTTTGCTTATGACATGACAAAAGGGAAGGAGAAGAGGAATTTGTACTGGGGCAGGGGGGAAAGCTTTGCCTTGCTGTTTTTATATTAGCTTTGGTTTTGTCTTTAAAATGTTGGGTCTTTTTTAAACTTGGAAAGCTGCTCAGCCTTGACTTAGTGCAACATAAGTCAGTGCAGAGAGGAGTCCACAGAGAGAGGAGGAACATAGATCTCAGCTGGCCTGTGTTCTGCAAGCAGACACGTTACCCTTGAGCTGTATGCTCAGCTCCCTTATAGCTGCTTCTGTAGAGCCCCATTTGGGGCCACCAAGGTGCAACTAGGCTCCCTGCAGCCTCTGCTCACCTGTGTCTCCCTGTTTCTTTTGCTCCCAGGTGTCAGCAGTGCCAACTGTGCTGGCTATGAAGAATGGAGATGTTGTGGATAAGTTTGTGGGGATAAAGGATGAGGATCAGCTGGAGGCATTCCTCAAGAAACTCATTGGAGCCTGAATTAGAAGGGTGACTGTACCTCTGTCTCTGGACACGTCCGCATTGTGCATTCCTTGCCTGAGAGAGCTGAGGGGCATGTGAACTGGCTGCCTTGTACAGCCTGGGGTTTTTTTCTGTTTTGGGGTATTTAGGAGATGGACAGTGCTGTTACTCTTCCCTCCCACTCCCACTTCTCTTGAGCAGCAGTAGTTGTAAAGGGTGCTGAGGAGTGGGGCTGCTTTTTCTCAAAATGGGGAATACAGCTGGAGTTAGGAGCCTGTGTTTTATCAGAAAAGAGCTGACGTGCGAAGCTGCAGTTAAGAGCAGGAATGTTTTTCTCTTTGCCTAGCATCTGATAGCCCAGAGCAGAGGGCAGCTGCTCCCTGCAAGATGTGGGTACATACCTGCCCTGGGTGGGTTTGTTTAAAGCTGAGGATGCCTCTGCCTTGTCTGTGAAATCTGTCTCTTTGTCCTTCTCCTCGTGTTGCTGCAACAGGTACAGCTCCACTAATCCATGGGCTCCCATCATAATTTTATAAGAGGAAATAGAAAACAGAAGTATTTTATGGATCTCCTTTTGTATGTCTGTAATGAAGATAACTTTATTGGTCACTGCTGTCTAGCTGGAGAATAAAACTTGATTCTCAGAAATCGCAGGGAAGTCCCTTGTCTGTCCAGAAAGGTGAGAGGGGGTATCAGCAGCACACTGGCTGGTTTCTGCTGATGAGCTGGGAGAACACAGGTTATGACTTGATCCCTGCTAAAAGGAAATGTGCTGAAAAACAAACAAGTGGATTACTTTCACAGGGCTTCCAGTGCTGCTTCTAGGACTCCCTCTGGGTGCTGCTGGATCCCGGAGGAAGGACTGTTCTCCTGTGCACAGAGGAATAGTGGCTCACTGCACACAAGGAACCTGAGCTGTGCTCACTCCCCCCATGCTTTTCTCGCTCCTTTCCTGCCCGAGGAGCCTGAGACCCTCCCTTTCCCTTGTGTAAATGATTAAATCTGCTCATGCAGGTAAGCCCTGTTAAAAGGCAGTCTTTTGACTTTAATTACCCTGACCTTTAGACTAAGGGAGGCAGCTGTGTGCTCCTATCGCAAGCAGCCTTCAGCCCTTCCCATCTCTTCCTCCTCCTCCCTATATACACCTGTTACCAGTCAACCTGGCTTCTAAGTGCTCCCAGTCTCCTCATCTGCTTGTAGGTAGAGTACAGCACCACGGCTGGTGCCTGCTGTAATGCTTCGTTCCAGTGTACTTACCTAAAGCTGCACAAGAACATTGTAAGTGCTTAATGACTATGGACAAGCTGGTTGTGTTTTTTTTTATTTTTTCCTTCCCAGCTTCTGTTTCCTTCAGTCACTCTTACATCTGCTTTGGCTCTGCTCCATTTCACCTCCCTGCCATAAGTTGTTACAAGCCATGAGGCAATTTTTTTCTGCACCTTTGCAGTAACTATTTATGACCCTTGAAGGAGCAGAGGTGTGGCAATCCAAGTTCTGCATGTCTTGCTGCAACTGCAGTGCTGCAGGTATCACTACTCCCACCTGTTTCCATCACCCCCAGGGCCTGGGCAGCAGCACAAGGTGGTGCTGGTCCCCAGAAATGGGTACACCCCGGTTGAGGCTGGGCTATCTCACCACTGGTGTGCTGCTAGAGGTGTCACTTGGATGTAATTTGGTAAGGAACTGTTACTATTGGTAAAACCTGGCATTTTATTTTATGTGGGAGACCACAGAAGTTGTGCTGCTCGTGTCCTGCTCATGTTTCAGGCAAGGCCATTTCCCCTGCCGTTGCAGTGTTCCTGCTCTGTAAACACTTCTAGTAAAGGCTGTCTCCATTTTCCTGCATGAGCAGGAAAAATAGGGGAACAGCGTCATGTACCCAACAATAGTCAACTTTCATGCTTCACCATCCTACAGAACAGGAAAAAACACAGTGACTTTGCATTGTGTAATTAAGGGGCAGTATAAATTAGCTATTTTATCACTTCCTTCTGAGGAAAAGTGGAGCTAAGGTGTAATTCAGCTGTTAAAGCACCAGCATGCTTTAGGGTGCATTATGTGAAAGCTGCAACTTGTTTCTTTAAGTGGTGAAAACCCACATACATGGTACCCTGTGGAAGCCCTTGAGAAACAGTGTTAACAGGTGGAGAGGAGGAGTGCGGGGGCAGCCTGAGATTCCCCCAGCGCTTTGTACAGTTTTCACTGCAGGATGAGACTTAAAAGCGCAAGGATGTTTTCTGTGGTGGGATCTTAATTCAGCTCCTTGTTTGCAGACTGCTAGGGGAGGCTTCAGGGATTCCCACAGCTGCTGTTAATAACAGAGGGCATGCAAGCGGGAAGCACTAGCAGCAGTGTATTTATGTAGTGGTTAAAAGCAGAGCTGGACAGCAATTTTCATGCCACCTGAATGTGATGCTGGTCTTTCCCAAGAGGAAAGAGTGAAACAACAGGTAATTCCTCAGAAGTAGCTGCTTTTTCCATGTCAGCCGTGAAAATGTTTGCTGTCTGCTTACTCCAGCAAGGATGCAGTTGGTTTTCCCTTTTGGAGTTAAGCACATAGAATGCTCCTCTGATCTGTTAAGCATTTGTTCTCTCCTGCCAGAGCCTACCTATATTACAGTAGCTTTCTCAGCTTCTAATGTTGCTATTTTAAAAGGACATGGCGGTCAGTGCCTTCCCAAGGGGAGCAAAGCTCAGCTAAACCCACTTCTCCCTCCCTAGGTATGTTCTGAAACCCAGTGCCGAGTTCCCTGCTGGAGGTCAGACACAGAGAGGCTCTGTCCTCACAGTCTTGTCCAAAGCAGAAGCTTTACAGTTGTTTCTGCTGGCTTTACAGTTGCATCAAGCCTTAACACAGCTGCTCCTCTCCCCATGATGTTTGTGCCATCCTGCTGACCTCCACGTTAGCCTCCAGTTGCTCTGAGCCACGGTGCGTGTGTGCAAGGAGGGAGAGCTGCGCTGCCTCCTCTGCTAGGGGTGCCACGCCAAGACCAGCTTCAAGTGCTGGTAGAGGATGGAAAATTCCGGTTGCCTAGCTGGCAGCACGCAGTGGGCTGTGTATATGTGGTCCTTTGAAGGGGACAGTTTTGGCCACATTTGGCTCCAGTGAGGTCTGGCCTCAGCAGCCCGGGCACCCAGCACTGACAGTAAATCCTTTGCTTTATCAACATATTACATGATTCCTCCTATGCAGAGAACAAAACAAAGCCCAGCTCCATGTCAACAGGGAAACGGCCGCCACTGATGCTGGTTTGGCAGGGCCTTTCACCAGCCCTGCCAGGCTGTTTGCCCTAACAGTTTGTTAATCAGTTTGAGCTTTTCCCCCACCACCTCATTTTTCTCAACTAAGTAATTATAGGATTCAGACAGAATCAGCAATTAAATTCTCCAACACTGCAAGGCTGTTAGCAGCAACATTAAGCATAGCGTTGTTCAAAACTGTTGCTGAATTGCGTTAAGCGCTCACTGTGAGCTTCAGTTTCATGCAAGTTAAAGAATAACCAGCTCGCAGAGCTGCAATATCCTAAGCAATAAAAAAATCAAACTACCATGGGCTTGACTTCCAGAACAAAACCAAACTAGATCACTTGTGACACAGTCCTGTCCTTGTTACCTGCCCCTGCAACCCACCCAGACTCAAGTCCATCACCACACACAGGGTACCTTCCTGCCGCTCTCCTCAAGGGCGTGGGGTGCACTTGTGAGCTTTGTGGTTTCTCTGCCTCTGCAGCTTCATAACTTCAGCAACACTTTCACTCTTAAACCCTTTCTCTTGCAAAAGCCAGACGCTGCCACTTTTGGCAAAGCCAGAGGAGCCAAATGGGTGGAAACAGGAGACCTCTGGGGAGAGCTTGAAAATGTGGCACTCCACGTCCCAGTGGAGAAGGAGCAAAGAGAAACCCTGTGGCTGCCTTCCTGGTGGCAAGAGGTCCCTGCCGGTCAGGGACATGGGGAATCTGGTCCTGTGAGGAGAGGCCAGAGGGGGATGCTGGCCCTGTGGATGGAGGATAACTGGTGGCTGTGGGCAACAGGGCAGCACTCAACCTCCCACCTGCCCGTGTCGACTTCCTGTGCCCTGATAATCCAAACAGCCGCAATAAAAATGCACTGAAATTGTTGGGGTTTTCTCCGTGGTCTGCAGCTTCTGTGAAGTTATGTCTGAACATATATATGTATGTGTGTTTATCCACTCATGTACTCTTGTTCTCTGTTGTGGAGAGTGCCAGGAGCTTCTGGGGCTCACAGATGTCCCCAGCAGCTGTAGCTACTGATGGAACAGGACAGGAGCCAGCCTGCTTGCTCTCCCACTCAGGGGAAGGCATCTACTTCAAGTTGCCCAGAGGCTACAAAATGCTCCAGGTTTCCGGAGAGGATGGTGACCTCTGGCCACCCACGTGGCAGCAACTCCTCCACGCTGGTCCCACGCAGCTGGCAGCGAGAGGGTGTTTGTCCTGGCCGGCCGGCTCCGCAGGCATAGCTTCACAACCTTGGGACAAAGAGGAGCTGCGTTCCCCGAGGTCGTTTTCTTGCTCCATCTTGAGGCAATAACGCTTCCCCAGTTCCCCGTGGGGCCTGTAGCTGTGGGCACAGGCACTGCACGACTCCTTTCCTTGCAAGTGGCTTTAACCGCAGGGCCACGCCATGCTGCAACCAGCAGGTAACGAACGCCCTGGCTCTAGCTAGCACAGCAGCTGCGATGGAGACCGAGTGTCGTACTGTGTGCAAGCTCCGGCACGCCCGCCGGTATTTATATAACATTGTTTTGCTTTAATCTGGCTTTTAAAGTAAATTGTCAAAGCTCTGTTCACTAGGAAGCTTTTTTTTTTTTTTTTTTTTTTTTTTTGACTGCAAGTTTTGTCTTTCAAAGCTCGGCTAGTTTTGAGTGATGCTGAAACACCCCATTTGCAGTGGCTTTTTGTTCCACACCGGTATTGTTCAGGCAAAGTGGTTGTTTTCTTTTCATCCTGGCATAGCTCAGGAGTGACTGCATAGTCTGAGCTCAAACTTTCTAAAAATACTCATCTGTGAAGAGAGATCCAGCATGGCAGTGTTCAGACCCAGAGATTAACTTCTTGGAAAGGTGTGGTGCTCTGAAAAAGAAGCTGGTGGCACTGTCATGCGAATTCTCGGCACTGTAATCCCTGAAGCTGCAACACGTGGCAGGCAGAGAAGACCTGCAGTGCTGCGGGTCTCTCTGGGGTGCTGGGACCCAGGTACAGGGGGAGTTCACGCAGTGCCTGCAGAACCAGCCCAGGGAAAACGCTGTCTGTGGGAAGGCTGTTGAGCGACTCAGAATTCATAAAGAAAAGCACTTCTTGCTGCTTGGAGAAGCAAGGCTGAACGATGAGGTTGCTCCTCACCAGAGGCTGGTCTTCATAACCACATCCTCTTGTCGGAGCATGAGACAGGCAGCTCCGGGGGAAGGGAGGATGGCAGAGGCAGAGCAAAGATCAGGCAAATGACAAATTGCAGGAAAGCATGTGGGAGTTCCTTTTTGTCCTTCCACTGGCTGATTGCAGGAAGCTCCCCAGGTGACGGCTTTAGCAGCTGCTGGGACAGGAGACCTTATTGTTCTGTGCTTGTGTTTACAGCCGTGCCAGTTTTTGGCAGGAAGCTACAAGACAAAACCCTCACGTTCTTCTTTCTCACTTCTGGGTTTGCTCTCAAGGGGATGATCCTTCAGTTTAGCTCTTTCAGCTTAGCTCAGCACCTGAGGACATCCACCTTCCCAGCCAGGCTGGGTCCCACGGTCTTCCTCCTAAGATCCTGACAGGAGCATGGAGACTTCTCGTAGAGCTCGAGAAATATTAAAGATTGCTGCTGTCATGCCTGCCACTGCATTTTTCATGCTAGACTATGTGGCAGCCCGGCACACCAACCCCCTTGTACCTGTCTGCGCCCTGTTTAGTTCCTGTTCCACTTTCCCTGGCCTTGGTCTCAAGTTCTCTTCTCAGTTTAGGTTTTCTTCGTGACACTCAGAAGAAGCACATTTGAGGTTTTCTTAATCAGTCTGGCATTGCACAGGAAGGCAGAAACTGGTAGCACCCTTGAGATGAAAAAATATGGGAACATGAGGCGCCTGTCACTGCTGGTCTCACTGGAGCCTGCGGCAAAGAAACTGGCAGCACATGGCTGTGGTCACAAGCAAACCCCTTAGGTTTCTCTCATAGCCTTGTTCTGCTGCTCCCCTATGATTCTGTGCCTTCCTGTGACGCTGTGCCCAGCTCGCGGTGGCCAGCAGCACATGGCTGACCCAACAACATGGTTTCCAGCCTCATCTTCTCCAGCCTGCAGCCAGGGGCATGGCAGCTGAGCTCTGCCAGTGCTAAATCCTGAGCTTTGTTCCCCTGCCTCCTTTTCTCCTTCCCTCCATGGGGTTTTATACTGAGGCCAGGAATTAGGGTCATGTCCCCTCTGAGGTATCAACAGGCCGTGGCTATTCTGGCTGGAGTGGCCACATGTTGGAGGCTGCTGGCAGCAAATGCCCCTGCCACAGGGCTGACAGGGCAGGCAGGTTGGTGTGTCACCAGCTCTGCTAAGGGGTGTCAGCCGGGGTTTTGCACGGAGTGGATGTGCCCAGTGTTGTAATCTCACCTGGAGAGCGCCTGGCTGCAGTTCAGCCCCCCCACGCTTGCCTGCGCCCGTGATCTCATGGGGTTTTGCAAGCGCTGACTGGGCACAGCCAGCCCACGGTGCGGGAGCTGCGGGGAAGGCACAGAGTCTGGGGTGATTCAGCCAGGGAGCCTCTCCCCCAGCTGAGTCAGGCTGTGTTCTAGCCTCTCCATGCCCTGCTGCAGGGGAGACATGCCCTCACAGACTGGGTCTCCCCAGCACTGCCGTCCCTTTGTCCCCCCAGCCCAGCATTCTGGCCCAAGCTGGTTCCCGCTGTGGCTGCTTCCTCTCCGCAGCACTGCTGCGCGCCAGCAGCTGCATCATGTCAGCCCGGCTGGGCTTTGCCGCCCTGATAAATGATCCAATTCCCGAAAGCGGGGACAGAACTGCCAACGTACAACTATCTCCCTGGGCTGAGGGGAGGGCAGCGGATGGCCAGCCACGCTCTGGGGACCTGACCGTGCATCTCATTTGTCTCCCACCAACATCGTCTCTCCCGGTGGCGTCGGTGTCTTCTCTTGCCACGCATGCAGCAGTAAGGGTAGCACCCCGGGTGTTTATATCTGTAACCCCTGCTTTGCAGAAAGGGCAGACGGGCTCTCCCTGGACAATAGGCTTTGGGGGGTCACTGGCAAAACCACTGGCCCTTCGGCAAACTGTGGCTTGGCACCTATCAGCAGTCCCATGAGTTTGGTCTGGGCGCCTCTGGAAACAAAATGCCACCTAATGGGGTGTTCTCCTGCCCCATTTCTGCCACGGCCTCTGCTGGCTCTGCCCTCCCTGCACCAGGGCAGGGGGATGGGACAGGAAGGCCCTCATTATTCAGGGATTGCTAATTAGATGGGAATGTTACCTCCAGCCCAGATGTCAGCTCTGACCTCCCACTAACCTTTGCCTGCAAATCAAAACAGGCGCAACTCTGTTTTAAAATAATAAAAATAAGCATTTGGGGTGAAGCAGGAAAACCTGGTCCTGGGGGTAAGGCTGGGGAGGGAGGAGGGCACACGACCAGATAAGCCTGGTGAGATATGCCAGGCTGCAGAGCTGGGAGGGACAGGCCAACCTGCCCCGGGCAGAGGACAAAGTCTCATGGCTTATGGTGTCTGTGCATGTATTTTGGGCCCTCTAACCTATGTCCGGCAGTGCTGATGGCACAGACACAGCTTCTCCCCTCCCATCCCAGCTGGGACCAGTAGGTCCAGAGGTGGAGCTGATAGGGAAGGTCAGCAAGGTTTGTATTTTAACTCCCTGCCTTGCTTTGGGATTTACCAGTGGGTCTCAACAGTAGATGTTGATCCCTGGAATGAGTTCTGCCTTTCAAATCTGACCTGACTGTTTTGTTCAGGCCACCTCATGTCCCCAAATTGTTTTGGGCTAAAGGAAGCTGGGCAACATGAACAGTTGGTGATTCTTGTCCTTGGCTTGTAGGACAAACTTATTTTATAGCATTTCTGTAACAAACTATAGCTGGGGAGAAAACTGCCTGACTCTGAACTGGGCCAGTCCTTTAAATACCTCGCCCTGCGTTAACCCAGGTTTACATCTCTGTTCCCCATAGCAGACTGCAGTGCTTTGCTTTCCTCCTCTGGCCTGGGGCTTAACACTCAGGCGCTCTTTACTTGGCACCCTTTGTCCTTCTGTGCTGGACATCCAGGCACCCTGGGCTGCAGCACCAAAGCTCCTTATGACAGAGGCGGGATGGGAGGTCTTGCTGCAAAATGGGGAGCGGACATGACTGGCCGAGAACCAGCACTCTCAAGCTTTCTCATTCTGCTGCAGCCTCTACAGCTTGGGGCAGCTGCTGGTTCAGCCTTGGTTCTACTCTGCCCAGTCCATCTACACCACAGGAACAAGAGTGTGGCCTGCACTGAATCGCTCCAAGCCACCTCTCCAGGGACTCCTCCTGATGGGGCTTTCAGCTGCATTAGGCAGATTGCGGGAAGCTGAGCTGGCAGTGCAGAGATGCCCTGTCCCTGCCTCCCTCCTCCCTCCCTGCCTGCAGATCATGTCCATGACCTGGTTGTCAGCCTCATACCTGACATCTTACATCCTTGTGGTACATTTTCCCTGTCCACGGCCTGGAGCTCATCTCAGCTTTCCCCATTTCCCATCTGTCGTGAAGACTTCAGAGGTATTGCTCATCACACCGCAATCCTGATATTGCAAAAGGCATCACTGATTTTCAGTGACACGTCATTCTGCCTACCATTATCTCCAAGACAGCAAGCAGGTAAAAGTTTTGAGGTCTCCTCGCTTGCCTCCTTTGAAATCACCTGCTGGCCCACTGAGTAATGGGTGTTCTTTTTTACGCTCTGAAGGTTGTGCCTCACAGTTATGACATCACGGTAGTGATGCATTGCCCTCCAGCAACACCAGCAGAGCAGAACATGATTTCTGTAGACTTCCAGTCCTAGCTACTGCCTGGTACACCCTGTCTCCCTGCGCTTCAGGATTACTGGAGCAGAGTAATAGCTGAGAAGTGAGTAATCGCGAAGCTACCCGACCAGATTTAGACCTGACTGTAAACATCTCCAATAATAAGGGAAGGAGGATCTGTGCCTGCTAAGGTGCAGAGCTGCTGAAGGAGAAGCATGTGGTGCACAGGTATGTATACGGATGGCATTCACACAATGTACCTGCAGTACAGCTCTGCTCACAGAAACCAGCACAGCTCCGCGGGCCTGAGTGAATTTGCACCCATTTCTATGACCTAATCTTCTGAGCCAACATCTACATGACAGGCAGACGTACCAGCTCCCTGCGTGACACTGTGTACATGCACTGACATATGGTGGTACTGTGCATGCACACCCCAACAAACACACTCACAACTACTCGTGCTTTTAAAAGTAGGCAGAGACACCTGCTCTCCTCCAGGAGGTGAGATAGATAGTTCCTCAGGCTGCACCAGGTGGTTCTTTACATATGCAAGAGAGACATTAGCAAACTGGAGCAACTCCTGTGGAGGAGCATGAAGCTACCCAGAGAGCTGGACCATCTGACACATCAGCAGGGGCTCAGGGATCTGGGCTGGTTTGCAAAGAGAGAAGGCTTGTGAGGGAGGGCTATCTAACCACCGCCTTCTACTATACAAATGGGGGTTATGCAGAAGGTAGAGCCAGATTGCCGGAGGTCCTCAGGGAAAGGACAAGAGGCAGGAAAGGGATCGTGGATTTGCCATCCTCAGAGATGTTCAAAACCCAGCTGGTTATGGTCCTGAGCACCCTGGTCTAACCTAAAGGCTGGTCCTGCTCCCAGCAGGTGGTTGGACTGGAGACCTCCAAATTTACCTCCTATACTAAATGATGCTGTGATTTTGGTAATCCTATATGCTTGGCAGTAGACATTCCTTAATTCAGACACTAATTGCAACCACTTGCCAGTGGGATGCTATAACAACTCCTGTGACCAGCCACACAGCAGGAGTATATTCACTATAAAGGAGGCTTTCTGGACCCTCCTGGGCTGCGATTCCCTCATAGTTTCTGACCAGCTTATTTCTGGCTGCCCATGACCGTGCATTTCCAGCACCTCTCTAGCATCCAGGTAGTCAAATGGACTGAGGAAATCATCAAGCTGGAAACATCTCTCTTTCTTTTGGTTCAAGTTTGTTTCCAGCTGGATCAGCTGGCTATGTCCTCCGGGGCTGGCAGTGAGTGTGAAGAGCAGAGGAGGGAGGGGAACAGCCCTTTAGGGGCTGCTCAGACTTGCGTTGGCTTCACACAGTCGTCAACCCCCCCCAACCCTGACCCTTATGAGGCTGAGGAGGAGTATGATGTTCCACTCTTGCAGGTTAACCTAGCTCACATCACTCATCCCCAGCGGAAGGGTGCACAGCATCTCTTGAGCCACCAACAGCCTGCAAGCAGCTAAAGGGTGGCTGCTGTGGTAAGCGCAGGAGATGGGGAGGATCACCTGAAATCACTTCCACAGCTCCTGCCCCCCTTGGCTCTTAAAATATGTGGCTTGAGAACTATAAAAACTCAGTGCATGGTAGGGAAGGTAATTTCACCTGGCAGCTCATGCACCCGCTGTGCAAACCTGGGTGTCAGAACTGGTAAGCCCATGTAGTAGCATCTAGCCCACTCAACCCTGTGTTTCTGCAACTTTAATGTAGCTACAACTACAAGAAGCGTATTATAGAGGAAGCTCTCGGCGCCTGTTTCCTCTCTTATAAAACAGAGATAACTGCCTCCTGGAGTGCTAAATGTGACTGGTTTTGGTGAAGATTGCTGAGTGCTGGCAGTCAGCATGTGCTTTGTCCTCTGGAAGGCCAGCCTTCTGCAGCTCACAAGTGGCACGGCTAACCCCTGCCTTCCGCCTGCTGTTCCTTCCTGAAATATGCCAGTGTTCACTGAAGGGGACGGGTCCTGTGACAGCTTTTTCCTCCCCCTTGGGAGAAATTGAGTCACACCAAGGTGATGTCCTATGGGCTTGCAGCCGGCCCAAAACCAGAGTTACAGCCTGAATTCCCACTGAGCGTACCCTTCTCCCCATCCCAGCCCCTGTATGCATGTCACTTAACTTTTCATGTGTTGGTTTAATGAACTTGTGTCAGGAATTTTATGTGCATAGCAACCTTATCTGATGACAGTGACATTTTTATCATGTTTATGTTTGGTTTTATTTGTGACCAGTCTCCAGCGTAGTTCAGCTGGGTGGATTGCATGGGGTTGAAACGTGTAAGAACTCAGTGCGCACGCTGGCAGCTCAGCCAGAGACACTGAGGGGCTCTGAAGCACATCCAGAGGCAAAAGGATCGAAGTTTGTGCACCAGATTTGCCAGCTGCGGCCTTTCACACACTCGCTAGTGCCTGACAAGCAACACTGGGAGGGCCGAGGGGAGCGTTGTTTGTTTTTCCTTTCTTTTTTTCTTCCGGTTCTCAGTACTATCACGACCAGATGGGAATAGGTTTCCACATCAGATGCGGGGGGACTCTCCAACCCAGTGCCCCCAGATACCCACAACATGACAAATGCAGACATTGCTGCTTCACCACAGCTCCAGCCAGCAGGAGTTACGGGGGAGAAGGGGAGGGGAGCTGGGTCATTCGGCAGTTTGAAATTTAAACAGCTGGATTCAGCGAGGGTTCCCAGGGTTTTTCCCAGGAAGGAGGTCAGCGGCTTGTGCAGGCAGATAGCCTGGGAGCAGCACCAGGAGTGCCCCCTGAGGCTCCACCTCCGCAGCCCTGCCTCCGCTGCAGCTCTTGGCCATATACGGCTGTGGCTGTCACAACCAAAAAGAGCCATAAATAGCTGTGTGATCGTTACCTGCCTCCTCTGCGGAGACTGGGCACCTTCCCAAGGCTGACTCTTCCTGCCTGCAGCTTCCAGCACTCCCCACCCCAGCTCCCGAAAGGCAGCGTTTCCCATGTCTCCGCTCATAGATGTGCAAGGCCAGGTCATGAGGTCCAGTTTCTCCAGGTGCTCTGCCCTGCACAACTTGCCATGGACTGTTTGAAGTGTAGAAAGCTCCTGCCTGAGACTATTCATTTGCTTTACATAGTGCTGCAGGAGGAGAGCTGTAGCTCACATGTTTACATACCTTTCTTCACCAGCTCACGGGCCAAAAGTTTCCTTAGTCTGAAGGGTGGCACTTCCATTGTTCAATTGAAAGTGTATGTACAGGGGAAGATGCAGAAGAAGAAAGAAAAACAGTACAGCAGGGAAAACCAAGACACTAGCAGAGACAGTAAGCAGCCCCACGCAAGACATTTCTTCTTGCTTCTTTTCCAGAGCGTGAGATCCCGCAGGAGAGGATGCACTCGGGCAGGGTACTGCATGATGGGGAAAGAGCTGTGCTGATCAGCATGTAGGCAGGGGTCACACCACCCTGCTGAGCCCTAATCCCATAGCATGGCTGTGACACTTCTCTGGCAGGGTCCCCTGTACCCTACACAGCCCCTGGGGACCTGAGACACATGGGGGCACACAGCGGAGGAGACTTAGCTGTGCCATTCAGCCCCCACTATTGGTGTCGAGGGAGGAGGCTGTCCTCAGGGTCTTACGCTTAGCATGTCAGCCATCAAACGCCACCTTCCTCCATCTTTTCTTTCTAGGAAAATGATCATCTGAGGGCATATTGCCCTTTCCGAGATGCAGTGCCTTCCCATGGGGAATGCCTAAAAGCAGAGGAGAGCTTCCCGTTTCCTGGAAGGAGAAGCTTGTCATTATGAGGAAGACACTGTGGGCTGAGCAGCACCAAAGCCCTAGACCAGCGGTCAGGAGACCTGGTGCATCCGTCAGACAATTATTTGCCTGTTTCCTGATGTGGCTGAATTCTCTCCTTCCCGCTTCTCAGTTTTTCTCTAAGTAATGAAGCAATTCATTGTCAGCGCATATCTTAAACACTGACTCTCTTGGTTCCTGTCTTAGACCCAGCACACTTCCCAAAAGTTTCCTGTGGGCCCCAACTACAGCAATTTAAACATTTCCCATCATATGTGAAGCAGCTCTGTGCTGCCATGGAGTGCTTGGTTCCCAGGCTTGCCTGGTCAGTCAGGGTAGGATTCTGTACCCAGCTCCCGCCTGGGACCTACTGCAGGCACCGGGGCCAGCCTCAGCCTCTCTTCCCTTCTGATTGCTCTCTCACATGGAGTTTGTCTGGTCCATCTGAGCTTGAAAGCTCTTTGGGGAAAGCAACAGGAGCTGATCTTGGCTTGAGAATCGGTCTGTGCTACCACACAACACAGTGAGAAAGGAGGACTGTATTTGATGTGCTGCAATAAAGGGGGGAATGCCTATCTTCACTAGATATCTTCACTAGACTATCCTCAGTCTCTTTCAGAGAGGAGAGGCAAGGTTGCTCCTGATGAGAACTGCTATGCTTGGGAAGCTGCCACTGAGAATTATGAGTTTTCCCCTAGACAGTCTTTTCCAGGTCTGCTGGAAACTCTTTCCCCAGTCCCACATAAACACTGCTCCTTGCTTTCTGGGCAGCTCCTTGGATGCAAAGGCAACTTTCAGGGAACACAGATGTAGCCCCTCATCTATGCTTGAATATCTGGGTGCCTTCTACATTGTAAAGGTCTTGGGCAAACAGCACTATCACAGGTGACAAGGTGTGTGACGCTGACTGGGGACTGAATCATAATGTGCTTCTCCTGATACTGGGGATTAAAGTGCCTTGCTCGACCTTTCTCCAGAAATTCAACAGAGAACAAGATTAGAGAGCAGCAATGTGAAAGGTCTCAAGCCAGTGCAGGGTGTAAAACATTTAGCATTAAGATGGCAATTGTCCTTATAGTATTTTCTGTCATTGGGATTGCCTCTTTTTGAGGCAGAAGGGCTGTTCCAAACCCCTGGGTTTCTTCCTTCCCTTGCCAGAAGGCAGAGGGAGGAGGAGGGGTGCCCATGCCAGGGTGGCTGGCACTCTCCTGTGGGACAGCTCGGTGCCAAGAGGTGAGGTCATCGCCATCAGAAGGAAGCGTGGTGTTGGCAGGGAGGAGGGCAGAGGCCTCTCCCTTCCCAGCTGTTGTGTGTTTTTGGGTCTGAGCACACGCTGAGCAGCCAGCCAGGACACAGCCAAGCAGGGCCCTCTTTTTAAAGAAAACGTTGTTTTGCAAATGGAATGGGTGGAGAGGGTCTGAAGGAATTACAGCTTGCAGCCCCTCTCGCTTTCCTCCATTGCCTCCTCCTGCGGGGGTGAGGGTTGCACTCATTTCAGGGCACACAAACACAGATCAGATTCTTTCTGACCCCCAGGCATTTAAGTCTAGAATCACTTCCAGGGGACTACAATCTAGATTTACAGCTTTAAAGGAGACTTTACAGTGATCTGAAAAGGCCTTGGGCTCCTATATCCTGAAGAAGCACAAAAAAAGCCATCTTTAAGTGCTTCTAATTATACCTTTTTTTCCTCCCCCTCCTGCTTTACATATTTTCCTGTTGGGTTTTTTTTTCTTTTTTTTTCTTTGCTAATTACAATACTAATTTTAGGAATGAGTCTTGTCCACTCTGGAAAACCAATAGAAAATTAGTAAAAAGGCAGCAGCATGAAAATGAAAGTAAGCCTGGGGAAAGGTAATTGTTTATAACTGAGGGGTTTTGTTAACTCCTGTGCCTAATTAACACACTCAAAGGGGAGCCTTTGTTGAAACTTCCACACCCTGCTTTTTCAATTAAGGTACAAGAGAGATCATAATAAAAAGAGCTTGGAGACAGCTGGTATGTCCCCTAGCAAAGCCAAACCTGATTTAGCATTCCTTAAATTAAAAAAAACACCAACCAACCAAAAAAAACCCCAAAACCCCAAACTCCAAACATACACATACCTTCTTTTCCTACATATGATTTTTTTTTTCTCCATGTAATGCAAAGCTTGTTTCTCATGGATTCCTAGTAGGAACAAAACCCTTAAATTATGATCCTCATTGCTGATGTGTTTTTAGCCCACAGGAAAAAGGGGCTGGGATGATTATTTTCAGGGTTATGATGGCTGTTAGAAGAAACTTTGCAGGAAAGCTGAATCATCGGGTGAGCATCTTGTTTTCATCTTTTTGTATTTTGCTATCCCACATCTAAAAGGCGGATTATGAAAATTCAAAAGGCTTTTATATATATACATTCCTCTATAAAGAGTCAAAGAATTATAGGCCTCTGTGCTGTCTCGCAATTAGCAGCAAACTTACATACAGGTGTGTGCTTCAAGTTCAGTGTTAGATGCAGCTGTAATGAGGAGAATGGTAGAGTAGCAGGAGGTTTATGGATGTTTTTACTTCATGTGTAAACAGAAAAGACAAGGAGGGAGTGGACAGGATTTACTATGGGTTGAATGCTTTGACCCACTAGGTAAAAGAGAGCAGACCTGTCTTTCTATTTCATGCTTCAGATTTGTATCACACTTGGGTCTGTAACTCAAAGTCCAAATATTCTCTTCCACAAAAAAACTTTTAACTTTTTTTTTTTCCCCTGGACCACTGCAGAAAGCAGCAGTGGTTGCAGGATTCCTTATATCCCAGCCTAACACAAGCTGCTACCTCACATAGAGGAATTTCAGAAGATGCTCCCAAGCACTCTGTCCTGTGGGCTTGATTCCTTTAACACTTTTCTGTCTCTTGGTAGCTGAGAAATATTACAGAGCAGGTGCTAGTCTGCAGTTGGGCAGCTCCGTAGCCTGCTGCTACTCAATGAGGGATTGATTTTTGACAGGAGATGTGTGTTATGCAAACACGCAGGGTGCCCAGTAAGTTGTTTTCTTTGTTCCAGAATAATCCCAGGAAATGATGTTCTGATAAATGGGAAACAAAATGGCTGTGTTAAATGGAACTCATCTGCATCTTGGCTAAAAGGTGGTTTCCCACCGCGATGGTACCTCATGTATCTCTGTTGGTATTTTCTCAACCCTACAAAGCTAGCACCTCAGTAGGTCCTGGCTAATTTTCTGCCTTCTGTGCCAGCACAGTCAGTTCAGACTTCTGGTCCATCCACCTGACTCAAAGACAGGGCTGAGAATAAGAGCAACACACGGATCTTCTTTATGCCCAGCTTCCTGCACTGGCCCATATGTTTCTGAAGGCAGAGCAGACCGGCAAAGCTGTGCAGAACAGTCCATGCTGACAGTGGGAGGCCAGAGGAGCTGGGAGAATTGAGGAGGCTCTCAAGGGAGCAGGAAAAAAGTCCCAAATGTGGGAGGGAATCTTGGCAGAAATGAAAGGGGGGTTGTTGAGCAAAGCATGCAGTGGCTCCAGATGCACAGAGCTTGCAATATGTTACGCTGGGAATCTGTGGGTGTGTTTATAAGACCTGCCACTGACTTGCAAGCACAAAGGATGCAGACTCCTCTTATCAGAAAAATGCAGGCTTCAGTTTTGCACGAGAGAGAGAATGAATGCTCGTGTAACTTCACATCGAGTCTTCTTTCTGGTTGCAGCCTGACAGAATGGTCCCAAAGTTTGGCTTTGACTGGACTGACTTTGGTTTCTGGCAGGCAAAAGTGGTGTCTTTAGTTGTGGCAGGCTATAAACAAGTTAGTTCCCCTGCAGTTCCCACAACAAAGCTACAATAAGAATCTGGATGACTTTCTACAGCACTGGAAAAATCCCTTGTTCCTAGCATCTCTTGGGCATACTAGAATATTTAAAGCTAGTTTCACTTTGTCCTCAGCCAGCTCCCTGGAATGAGAACCACAGAGCCACTTCATTTGAGCAAATATTTGGCCTTGATTACTATTGCAGGCTGAACCCAAAACCAAACAGCAAACATGAGGTAAGCTGAGAGGCAACATTAGCAGAGCAAAAGCTCACACAGTAACCTCGGGAAAGGCAGCAAGCTGAAAGCAGGGGCGCTCTTGGTTTTTTTGTAGGTGAGGGGGAGGAGAAATGAAGACTAAATTCCTGCTGGGAGAGGAAAAGGGCAGTGAACATCTAGTTAGATGCTTTTTGTTTAGATGTCCGTTAAAGGTGACTGATACTGAAAAGCAATTAAAACACTGAAAAAAATTGTGAAGTAGTTAAATACTATCACCTTTATGTATTCTCTGTATGTAGACCCAACTTCCAAATAGTGCAGTCACCCTGCTACTGAGTTCTCGGTTCTGTGAAAACATGGCCCAGCCTGAGAGCTATGGAAAGAAAAGAGAAGAAAAGGTGGCGTTAAAGCTCTCCACAGCCCTACCTTATCAGGATGAATTAAATAGCGTTTAGTCTGATTTTTCAATCTCTTTACAATATTTTTTCTTTATCAATATCTGATGCAAGCCTGGCAAGTATGTTTGCTATCTGAGAGTCACAAGCATAACAGATGCATGCAGGTTGACAGAAGGGATGAGGAGGGATGTTATTCTCCTTTCAGCTCAACCTTTGCTGAGTAAGAAGAATGCCCCCAAGCCCTTCTAAACTCGGGAATCTGAAGCATTTCTTACCCCCTCTGAGAAAGGGAGAAGGAAAAGGAGGTATCTGAGATAAAGGATCCTTAGCAATTGTTGAACCTGGGAGTTGCGAGGCTAGGACAGACAAGCCTAAAATTACATGCATCATACTCACGGAATTATCACTGAAGGAGTTAAGCTGTAACAGATTGTGTGAAAATGTTGCAGTTTTCTGCAGCAAAGGGTTGCTGTGCTTATTTAAGGCAGGTAACAGGATGTGTTCTGCTGCCATTTTGGACAAGTCTGGGTAGGCCCACGGCAGAAAACTCAGATTCCAAATACTGAGTTTGGGGCAACGATACTTTTGCTGGGTGGCTTGTCTTCCTGTTGGCCCTTCTGTATAATTGTGTTGGATGCTAGCTTTCTCCAGATTTAAAGCTGAATAGAAAATAGTGAGCAGCAAGAGAACGGGGCTAAAGGAAACATGGTTAGGAAGGGGATATACTGAACTAAAAAATGTCTGTTGCTTAGCATTGTGCTTGCATTTAAATGGAAGAGATGATTATATTAGAATTGCTTGGAGTTAAAGAGCCCTGGGCCATTATTCTTAGTATGTCAGATCAGGAATGTGGTGTCTCTAACCATGCATATTGGAGCTGTAATCTCATCTCAGGGTTTGGAGGAACTCAAAGCTCCAAGAAGAGTTTTCCTCTGCCTAAGACAGAAGTTTTCATTTAGGTGTGTTTCTGAGGATACTTCATGACTTCAGAGCACAGCTGTTTGATAACCTGCTTCCCCAGTAAAGGTCCCTTCTAAAGGATGGTGTCACTCCCATGAAAGGAGGAACTCTGGCACAAGATGAATGTACTTACTGCACTACACAACCAATGGATAGGAGCTTTATGCCTCTGAATGGTATCCCAAATGAGCAGAGATGCTCTATGTAAATGCTTTATTTTTCAGCTGCAGATCCTGTCATTAACGTGTTAAGAAAGTGAAAACAAGTTCCTCTTTTACTAAAGCTGAAGCAAGAACCACAATGAGGGAGCAGGAGTTCAGCAGGTTGTTCACACAAGGCTGTGTGGGTGGAGGGTTGGGGAGAGGTGAAAAGTAAAATAACTGTTTTAAATGCTAGAGTATGCCAGGTACAGCTCCTCCCCAGTCCTGGGGTGCAGGTATAGTTCCCTCTTAAATTTTCTCCATTGGCAAAGTCAATTTGAAAGACTCCTGTCACAGTGCCTCAGTTTAATCCCTTCAGTTGTGCTGATGCATCTCCCTGTGGGCCTATAAACTAGATCAGTGAACTGATCTTTTTTCTTAACCTTCTTTTTTAACTCTACTTCAGTGATCCAGTTTACAATATGGCTTTTGAAACATCCGCTGGAGCAGTGGTAAGCCATGACACAGCTTGTGTCATTCCTCCTATGACTAGGAATGAATGGCTAGTGGGAGAATAAACATCTTACATGGACATATGGAAATGAGCCAAGTAAGCCATACATTTTCCACAGCCATGCCAGAAGCTGGGTGTTCATGCTAAGGGTAACATCATTCTGTAAGAAAAGGACTACTCGCCTCCTCACATCTGCTACTGGCTGCTTCTGAGGCAGGTTACCAGGCCACATTTCCCTTACTGTGGTCCAGTGCAGCTCTTCTATGTCAGCTGCTTCAGGTAGAATTTGGATGAACTGAGCTAGAACTTGGGCTTAAATGGTTAGTAACTAAATTTGTAAGTTCTGACCTCCCAGTGGAAACATCACTTGCTTTCACTCTTTCCACACCTTAGGTTCATGGTTTTCCACCTTCTGCACTCTCACAATTTGGATTTGGCATTTGTTAGAGGAGCAGAACAATAAAGAATCAGTGTAAGGGGAAAAGGAAGTTATGTGCTAATAGATGGTGCCTAAATTGCAGACAAATTTCAAGTTGTTCAGAGGATACAGGTGTGAAGTCCACAGACATACGTGGCTTTCTTCTACAGACCCAACTTCAAAGAGCTATTTCCTTTTGTTACGGTACATGAAAACCCTTCGGGTTCTCATCTGCATTTATAGGTGCTGCTTTGCATGGCTGTACATATTAAAGCCACTCCAGAGCTGCTTTTTTTGAGAATTTCTAATTATGAATCTGCTCTGAAACTACTGGTGTTGCAGGCTTTTGCAAAAGCAGGCTTAGCAATACCAGATTGTGACATTCTCCAGATCTGTAGAGATCTGTGGTTTCTATCTAAACCCACTGTGGTTGACATTTAGCAATGTGACTTCTCCGATGAAGTAAACACCTTTTGTCTCTGTCACTCTTCTTGTTTCAGTCTCTCAAGCTTGTCAGTAAGAAACTAGTTTTGGAAGAGATTTCTTCTGCCTCGCAACGCATTAGAAATTATTCACCAAAATGAAATGAGCCACTTTACCTGCTTGTCAGACACAGAAATCAAATGTCCCTACATTTATTGTTGATCACAGAATTGCAGGCTTCTCCTAGGGATTGCCGTTTGTCAACAAAATTAGGCCCAGTTGTCTTGGATTAGACCAGCATAGAGGAAAACACCGCAGTTCAGCAAAATAGGCATTTGTTTGGGTTGCAATTAAGGCTGGCAAATTGAAGAGGCATCTTTGCATGCTCACTGCTTTGTAAATATTTTTTTCCCCTCTAGAAACAGAGTACCATTAATATACTCCCACCAAACTGGTAAATCTGTCTGCTGTTGAGATGATGTTTATCAGAATTCAATGACCATTACAAGCTTGTTCTTCCAAAGGATGCTGGCTTGCAAACATTGATGGAAAATATGAGTGAAGCTGATCAGAAGGATCCAAATAAACATCCTGCCTGCAAATCTGTAGAAAGTAACAGATGTATAAAATTAATATGATAGCTTTTTTACTCATACTTGTTTCTCTCTGAGGTGTGTCTCTTTTCCTGGGTAACTTCCTGCCACCAGATCGACCCAATAACCTGTTGTACTTACTTTCAAAGTAATCAAGCTGTGGAAAATCTGACTTGCCTCATCTACTGCACATCTACAGATCTGACAACAAGGGAAATACACAGAGTTTTCAAAAAAGGTGGGATATACTTTAAAACTGCAGCAATCTTTGTTGTAAACTCAGTTTTGATGCTTTACTGCTGAAGTCATCAAGAATATTCTGATATAAAGAGGAGTATAACCAAGTTCTCAAGTTAATAAAAAAAAAAGGGGGGGGGGGGCAGGAGCAGCAGGGGGGAAGCACCAGTCCAGTCTTACCTTGACTTAAATCTTAGCATCAGGAAGACCAGAGTACATATGGAATTATGAGTCAGAAAAGAACCTAAAAAATTTAAATGCCCAGTATCATACACTCTTCAAAAATGACTTTATTGGCAGCCTTTTTATGTCTTTATTTCATACTTGCAGTCATCTTTTATTTCCCACATTACTACTGCTGTCAGTTCATTCTGCCTTTTGTATTAGCTTTCCCAGCTAATGTGCTATTTTTCTCCTTTAAGAACTCTATTTAGACTTCATACTTACTATTTTCCTTTGCTTCCCTTTCTTTTCTCAGCTACTTGGCTGAAGAGGCAGCCTCTCCTGTTCTTAAAAAGTTTTTGATATATGTAGTAACCTCCACTATTTTCATTCTGCTTAATTTTCATGGGAGAATTTAAACCCCTGTTGTTCAACCAGTAAATATCCTTTCCATATGTTGATCACTTATTTCTCATGGATCAAAATGACTCACTGGATACTACAGATCGTTTCACCACCTAAGGTATCTGGTTACGTTGGTATCTCTGGTTATCAGAATTCCAGCTTCATTTTTTGCCTTGATGTACTAGCAAAGTCCTATCCTGTATGTTCCCTTCTCACTGCCAAATCAAATTCTCATTTCTGTTTTGCACCTGTATTTACATGTCTCATCTCTGTCTTTAACAATGACACCGCTGTATCTGATACACTGCTGTACAAATCTTGCAGTGATTTCTCCCACTGCCTTTTGTGTTTTAAGATACAAAGGTCTAGCATTGTTTCCAAACTGCTGCAGTGAATCTTTCTAAGCCTGAAGTGTTTCACTTGGACAAGAGGTGCTCACACGAGACACTTCTCCACTAACTTCTCACTTTATTCAAGCCTCTTTCACTTCATTTGCCTCTTCCACTTGTACCTTTGATAGTCATTGGTAAACGTCACCTCACATTTTCTGTCACAGGCACCTACATCTGCAAGCCTGCCCTCCTTGCAGAAAGCAGGAAGGCCCAAAGGGAGGGAGCCTTGTATTTCTTCATGCTTGTAAAATGTGCAGTAAACCTCACTTGCATAGCTGGATCTGACGTACAAACTTATATATGCTATACTCTTTTTAGAAGGACTTTTGTGTCTTAGCTACTGCTTCCCCCTTTTACTTGCTCTGTAGTTCAGCCTTGAAGAGTGCTGTAGTAAATGCAAACAGGCAGAATTACGCCACCTCTATCTTTTCACACCTCTGCAGTTGTGGCACGCCTTTTTTAATCCATTTTGGGCCTCCTTTAACACACACCAGCTATCCAAACACCTCAGCAGCATCAGGAGCTGCTTACACTGTTCCTTTGCCGGATGAAACAAAATTCTGACTCGCACCTTCCTATCGTGGTAATTTTGCACTATAAGACAACAGGGTTGAGCAGGGACAACTTGACCCGGTGGGGACCCCCCCGAATTTCCGAGGACTTCTAGCATGGCCTTCGGCGGGCGGGGCCTTAGCCCATGGCCCTGCTCCCAGAGGCTGACCCCGAGCTCCCTTGCCCCAGCCCTGGGGGCAGGCTGAAGCCGGCAAGCCCGAGGCCTCCCAGAGCGCCAGCGGGCCGCGCTCCCGCAGGGCTGAGGCCGGCGCTGGCCGCCGGTGCCCGCCCGGCGCGGGGCATTGTGGGGCTGGCTTGGCACGGCCTGGCGCGGGGGGTTGTGGGAGCGGCTTTTGGCACCACTCGACCCGGCGGGAAGGGGGGGCTCGGCCCGCTCCCGTTGCCGGTGGGGGGAGGCCGGGGCGCGCCGTTCGACCCTCCGCAGAGCCTCGGCGGCCACCACCGGCCCGTACCGCGCCGTGCCGCTCCGCACCCGACCGACCTCGGGGCTGGGCTGGGCTGCCGAGGGGCGGGCCCCGCGCGCGCCCGGCCGTTGCTAACGGCAGAGGGCGCGAGGCACCACCCCCTTCCTCAACGGCTCGCCGCTTCCTCGGCGGCTCGCCTCCGCCCTGCGGCCGGCTCCGATTGACGGCAGCGGCCGTCAGCTCTCCGCAGCCGGCGCCGCCATTGGCCGGCGGGGCCGGGGGGGCGGGAGGGGCGGGACGGCGGCGTTGCTGCGCCGCGGCGTTGCTGGGCCGCGGCGGCTCTTCCTGGCCGGGCGCCTCGCAGTGCCGGTGAGCGAGAGGCGGTAGCGGTGCCTGCGGGACGAGCCGGCAGCGTGAGGACGCCACTCTCTCGCCGCGAGGAGCGCAGCCGCCGCCGCCGCCGCGGCGTTTCCCTCCCTCCCTCCGCAGTAGCCGGGCCCAGGTGAAGCCGGTCGGGTAGGGCGGTGGGCGCGGGTGCCCCCGGTTTGCCCCCCTGGCGCCGTGCTTCCCCCCTGGCGCCGTGCTTCCCCCCTGGCGGGTTTCGCGCCTCTTTGTCTGGCCGGGCGAGCGGGTGCCGCTCCCCCTCTGCTCTCTGCCGCTCTCCCCGCGGAGCCGGGCGGCGGGCAGCCCGGTTGGGCGCCCACCTGCAGTGCCTGGGATGCTCCCCGTCCCCCCCGGACTCCCCCTCTCCCCGGGAAGCGTGTGTGCCGCCGCACGCTTGCATTATGCCCAGGGAGTTGCCCGTCTCCTCCCTCCACGCCCTGCTGCCCGGCCGCCCCGCAGGTGGGGTGGGTGCTGTTATTCGCGCTCTTTTTCACAGGACCGTCCTCTTCCCCCCCGGTGCGTCTCCCCCCAGTTCCCTCCTCGCGTTCGAGTGTCCGTCCTTTGGAAGTAACGGGCAGGGGAAAATAGGACCGTTTGGCAGCTGTCAGGGCTGTAGCCTGAGTCACAGGCTGACAATCCTCCTGCAGACCTTGCAATGGGCTTGGCTTCCGCCCTCAGATCTCCACTTCCTCGTTCGGTTTGGTCTGTGTGGTGAAGCCAGGAGAGAGGGAGGAGGGAGTGACAGGGCAAGATGAAGCTTGCAGTAAAAACTCTTGCAGATAGCGTGTGCTTTCAGGCATCACCTCCGACAGAGTAGGGAAAGTTACCTGGATTCTAGTGATATCGTTACCAACCTGTCTCCAGTAGGTGTGGAAGGTAAGGAGTTTCATAGTCCCCGAGGGCTGTGTGTAGCCAGTGGGTTTAATAAGGATTGCTCCTAATTTCCTAAATACAGGGTGACATGAGTTTTGAGGCAGTAACATGACTCTGGTAATGAAGTGGGATTTTTTCAGAAGTAAACTGCCTTGGTCAGGAAGCTCTTAATGCAGTGGCTGTTACATACACTCCCTTCCCACCCCCCCCACTCCCCTTTCCCTTACGGTTCCTTTCCTTCCCCCTTTTTTCTATTAAAACACTGTGCTCTTCATCTTTCTTTCTCCATAGATTTTTCTTCTGTATCCTTTGTCATAACGTCCTGAGCTGCACTCCATCAGAGCAGACTAAGAACCTAAGCTTTCTTTCTAAGTGAGCAGGTCTGTCCTAAACAAAGTAATCTCTGAAGTATCGCGTAAGAAATTTGTGCTTCAAACTTGAAGAGATACTGTAGAAGATGGACTTTGGCCTGCAGACTATGATTTCTGTGCTTCTGCCCTACACTATAAAGAAATACTGTAATCTGCATGGAGGCTATTGAACCATGGCTTGAAAGATTAAATTACACATCCTTAATTCTCACCAAAGTAACAGCACTCTAAATCAGTTACTGCTTGTGTAAAGATGCTTTTGAAATTAGTCACTAGGTAACAATGTGACTAAGTTCACTAACCCATGGCATTCCAGTAAAAATGGCAAATTGTGGTGCAGATATGTATTGACTCATAGATGCATTGTTTGCAACTGTAGTGCTCTCTCCCAGAGTTGAAAAGACATAAGCAAAAATTTTTTAAAATACAAAGTTGTAACGAGGAGGAAGCAATTGATAAATGTAAGTGGGGTTGCCTTTAGCACAAAAGTTTTGAAGTTGTTAATCACAATTGCCAAAACTATATAGTCACAAGATTGTGCTGCTAATCTGACCTTGTAAAAATAACTAAAGTCATGAAACAGTTCTGTGAAGCTTCGTGTCAGGTGGAACTGTTTGAATTGACTTGTTCTCCTTCTTCATAGCTTTATTTGTTGTACTTATTCATAGTGTGTGTCTTTCTGGAGGTGGACAGGCAAAATTTTCAGTAACTCTTAAGCTGCAAAATTGCTAGTAGTGGATGGAAACAGGGGTCTGAACTTCTCATATTTACTGATCTGTAACCTCAAAGTGAGTATGACCAACACCAAGCCGGTGAGTTACGTGGTTCTTGTAATATGGTGTCATCTCTTGGATGCTTGACTTGTATAGGCAAGATCTGATTTTGAAAATTCCCTGGAGAAGAGACTTTGACCTCAGAGTTTGCTCTGCTGAGTAGCATGTGGCTGTTTCTGTATAAACAGGAAGACTAAATAGTCAGGTTCTGTCAGTTCCAGAAGAATGAGTGTAGAAACTGAAGGTCTTTTATTGGACTTTGTTTGCATAGATTGCTAGGATATTTCTATCATGGTTCTGGGATTTATTTTTTTTTTTTTACTTCAGGTTGCTCTTGTAAGAAAATTGTTGCCAGAGTGATAGTTTTATCTGAAGAGAAAAAGAAAGCATAAGCTTTTCTTCATTATTTCATTTGGGTAGATTTTGAGAAGCTTGAGAACATTTTAAGAAGACAAATAGGTTGAGAGCTACACAATTATCTTTTAAGTGAATCGGGAATCATAGAGTGGTTTGGGTTGGAAGGGACCTTAAAGATCATCAAGTTCCAGCCCCTCTGCCACGGGCAGGGACACCTTCCACTAGACCAGGTTGCTTAAAGTCCCACCTGACCTGGCCTTGAACACTGCCAGGGATGGGGCATCCACAGCTTCTGTGGGCAACCTGTTCCAGAGCCTCACCACCCTCATAGTAAATAATTTCTTCCTAATATCTAATCTAAATCTCCTCTCTTTTAGTGTTAAACCATTAATGAATAAGTAATAATAATAAAAAATAATAACTTCACTTGCTCAGTAAAGTTGTAGGAAACAAATTACAAGAATTTCTCACTTAGGAGGCTAAAATATGCTGGTTGCCAGCACATGTATTTGATATTATGTAAAATGTTCTAGACTGTTCAAGCTGTGTAGCAGGCGGTACAAGATTCATCTTTGAGTTAAAAACTATGGTGGAGTCAGATACTGCAGGTGCTTAAATCTCTTTGCAACAGCACTTGGCACTGCAAATATTTCTACTACAAATGGGGAGAGGTACATTTACCACTGTAACAAAGTATCTTGAAAACCTGAATGATTATTATCTTGGCAGGTCTTTAAAAAATAATGCACTAAATGTTTATAATAACTGGTCATTCACAGGTTAGTCCTCTGTCAGACTATTCACATGCAGGTACAAAGGAGCGTATGTATATCAGCATGGCTATTAACTACATGAAAACATACTTCAGTTGTACTAAGAGATTAAAGTAATCTGTCTAAACCCCAAAATTTTGTTCTGTTAATCTCCAGGATAATAAGCAGATAGGACAGGACATGTAGGTATTGTGATTCTCCTGAATCTTGTGTTTCTATCCCCATTCTTAGGCCTGTGTCTTGCCCAGATTTGTGTCACTTACGAGTTGGTGTGAGTATAATAGGGTGAGACTGTAAGTGTACCCACTGGAGGTACGGGAACCGATCTGGTTAATGCAAGGTTTACTGAAAGGGGAAGTCACAAGTTAAGGTTATCTTATCCCCCACCCGTCTGTACTACATCTGCTTTCTTGTGTGGTAACTTCAGGTTATTGGGTAATGTGCTAAAGCTAACTGATGACTAAAGTACATTTTAGAGGCTCAGAGTTAGTGTGCATGTCTACTAAAAGGTGTCCAAAAGTTTAATCCTGAGTTTATGATGTAATACGTATTTGTTCATTTGACTCAATAATGCACTTGGTGCCCTCTAACATCCAATTTTGTCTTTGATTTCTTGTATAAATACCTTATTAGTCTTTGTTTTCTTAGCTCATAATTGAGGCACAGCTGTTTACATGTTAAGTAGAGAAATTGTGTGCCTAACGTTAAGTCTTCTGTGGGTTGGAACAAAACTATAGTAGCATGGGATTGCCTACAGCGGCATTGTTTTTGCTGGCAGTTGCTCTAGCTTAATGGTGACTTGGTGACCTCGTACTTCAAATTTCTTTTCAGTTTAAGCACACCATGATTTTAATTGAGTTTCCTAGTGTAGAAAGAGATGGAAACTAGCAACCTGATTTAAATACAGTATGATGAGACAAAAACACAAATGCAACTTCTGCCCTGGAAGCTAATGCAAATGGGTGTTGTCCAACTAAATGAAATGCATCGATTTACAAGTTCATCTTAATTATGGTTTATCCGCTTCACTTTTTTCTTTAGTGACTGTGAGAACTTGTTCTGAGTACTTGAAGTAGTAATCTCAGCAACGATTTGTCTTGCAATCCTAGGCTACTGTAGTGGCTTAGCGTCTTCTGACCTCACTCCAGCCCAGCCATATTCAGTGTAATGGACTAGTCCCTGTTGTTAGTTAATGGCTCTTTGGCCTGATACTATTCAGCATAGTATGTTGCCTTTCTGAGCATCCTAAAAGGTCTAAAGAAATAGTAGTGTCTACAATTTTCCGGTGATGGAACTGTGATTGATTTCATTGTATGATAGTTAGTACTGCTAAGTCATGTCCTTTTTAAACATAGCAAGGTGGAAACTGTAAAATTGATCTAGCGTACTTGCCTACTGCAAATTATTTCTTATAGAAATATTAGATGTATTGCTGTTGGATGTAGAGGGGTATAATGAAATACAACTCTGCACACTGTGGTTTGACTCTATGACCTCTTTATGAAATTTATGCCTCTAGAGTTTTGTACATAGGGTTTGGATTCTGCTTGTCTTCATGACTAGAAATTTAAATTTCTCCTAATGCATGTATGCTGACTCTACTGAGAGTAGTAAATAAAACCACATGGATGAGTGATTTCGGTAAACTCAAGCTAATAATTAATATACGTTGAGGGAAACTGAACTTGAAAATCTGTATCGTAAAGTCTCCTTAACTGATGAATACTTCTATTCATCAAGAACTACCATTTTAAAGAGTCTCGGCAGGAAATCCATTATGATATATGCCTCAACACAGAACTGGAGTTCTGATTTGAATGAAAGCAAAGGCGGCGTTCAGACTTGTAAGAAAAGAGGTTTAGAGAAATTTTGCAGCTCAACTTGCACAGGATTGTCAAGTCAGATTATTAATTTTTTTTCCTGTTGGGTAGCTTCCTGTTTAAAATACAAGATTTAAAGCATGTTCTTGTAATAGTTTACTTCCCTTTTTTATTGTTTGTAGTGATGAGAGTACATTCATCTGTATTTTTCTTTTAAGGTCAAGACTTCACCAGTTCAGTTGAAATTAGGCTCTTTTAATCAACCTTGGAGGTGCAGTAGATTTGACTTTGGTTCAAGTTGGTTGTGGCCAACATTCAGTTCAGCTAGTTTTATTGACATACTTGGAGTTTATTTAAATATGCAAGGGGAAAAAAAGGAAACCTACAGGAAAATTCTAAGTAAAAAAAAAATAATTATTCAGTTGCTTGTGTCTCTTTCTCCAAATGTGACCGAGTTAAAACAACTGTTATATCAGTTTGTAGGTAAATTTTCAGTTAGTAAGCTCTCTTTGATAGGGACTGTTAACACTGTAGGTCTGCTTGCCATTTTGTGCAGGAGATTCCAGTCTTGCTGTGCTCAGAATGCATAAAATCAATTATTTTGAAATGTGTGAATACAAATTAAGTTTCACTGGTAGTGTTTCTTTTCCTTAAATTGATAGTCTGTCTTAGGACTAGGCATATTTCAACAAAATAAGATACTTAAATGTAAGAACTTGGCAACAAATACTGAATGTAAATCTGAAGTCAGACTGATGAACTGGATGAGAAAGTTCCTGGCTAAGCACTTGGAACTAGTTGGTGGTTGAGGTAAATTGACTTTTGACAGGTTTTTTTTTTTTAATGTACATGGAGAAAAATACTCTCTGGCTTCCGTTTTGGCCATGTAATTCATAGTTTAAAATGTAGAGGAAGGTATTGACATTTTTCTTTGGTCTTTTTTCTTCCTTTTTTTTGGGGGGTGGTGGTGGTTGGGGGGGTGGGTAGTTGTATGTTTCACAGTTAGTGGAACGGATCAGAAGGGGTGGATTTGAGATGAAGGTATCCAGAAACGGGCAATTTAATTAATAAACTACTAATTGCAGGTAACTATCTAGAGAACAACTTTAGTTACTTTTTGCTTGTAAATGCATCTGAAGTAGTCCACGAGATTATTTTTTTTATTAATGGATTATTTTTTTTTTTTTTTTTAGCAAATACAACTTAATGTATTTTATTCTTCATAGATGTTCAGATGTCTTTGTTTTTGTTGTTCAGGGATAGAGATATTTTTATCTCTTTTTGACATGAAGTAAAATTATTCAGACTTTACAGAATTGTTTAAATAAATGGATATGGGATTATAGATACAGGTATATGGTAGACTTTACAATAATTAAGTAATTGGGTACTTGAAACTGTCATGTTTCAAACGGATGTGTCTGCTTACTGACAAAGGGAATTTTCTTTCTTGGAGGAGCACAAGTACAAAATAAGATTTCTCCACAGGTACAGAAACCTCTTTAAACTGTGACTTAGTATTTGTGAGTTAAACTGGTTCACTTGGCTTTTATCATCTATGTTATATTGCAGTATGAATGTTTATAGCAGATACTAAAATCTTTGACCTTTCATTACGCAGTAAATTCTTCTGGAATTGTTTTTATGACCCTTCCCAAGACAGAGTTTGCAGTTCAATGCAGTATAAGATGGGAAATGTAAAATGAGAACACAGAAATGTGATGAGGAAGTTGTATTAGTCATATTTTTTCTTTAAAAAAGGGATTGCCAGAATATGAGACAAACTGGTGTAACTTCTAAAAAATGATCTACATATTGTCTGTGTAGCACTGGTATATATGTGTACACAGTCAGTTTATCTTCACATAGTGGGAATAAATTATTTTGCATGGCAAATTTAAAGTTTTTTCCTAATGGGCAGAACTATATGGGTAAATTTTAGTTCTTTAATGCTCTAAAAACTTGATATAGATTTAACTGATAAAAATTACCATGCTGTATTATATTACCATGCAGTTCTACTGGGAAGATGTACAACTGCAGTAAATGGTTCAGCTCTTGCTTGTGTAGATAAGGAAAAGCATATCATAGAATCATACAATGGTTTGGGTTGGAAGGGACCTTGGAGATCAGCTAGTTCCAGCCCCCCTGCCATGGGCAGGGACACCTTCCACTAGCCCAGGTTACTCAGAGCCCCATCCAGCCTGGCCTTGGACACTGCCAGGGATGGGGCATCCACAGCTTTTCTGGGCAACCAGCTCCAGTGCCTCACCACCACAGCACTGCAGTGTATATGGTTGTGGAGAATGTTGTTAACTATGGTAGAAACCCATGAAACAGTTCTGCTAGTCTGTGGTCAGTGTTTCCTCATGTTGTTTTTTATCCTGTTATGCCAGAAAGCAAAACTTTGTTGGAAACTTTCAATTTGTATTTGCCTCCACTTATTGGGACCGTGGAATATCATAGTGTCAGTCTCCTGTCAGAAAGGGATAATTCTGGTTTTTTTCCAAAAATGTATTTTCCTGTAACGCCAGGATAGAGAAGATTTTATGTGCCATATAGCCATGAGTGTAACAGTTTGCAGTGGGTTCCTACTCCAAGTACCCCTGCTTTTACACATTTCAGGTTGAAACATGAGTCCTTTCTTTTCTTTTAATGCAAAAATCAGGAGATCCAGAAGGAGGGCATGGCTGGATGAATTCTAAAACAAGAAATGCCTAATGCTGTTCCTTTTTAAAGACTGATATATTTGACATTTGAGGAAGAAAGCACAGGTCAGGAAAGGAACAAGCTAACCAGAAAACAACTGTGAGGCTGAAGGGTATCGATGAGGGAAGTGTTCATTGTGCGCTCTGCTGCAGCAGAGGCTTTCTCTAGAACATTGGTTATAATGGATCGCTAAGTAAGGGGCCATGAAGCTCTGCAAGACCTTGAATGCAATAGGGAAATGTCACAATCAAAATGTTTCAAGGTTTTTCACACCATTCTGAACTTGATATTTATGCTCTGCAAGGCTTTCAACTTGGCCTCCTTATACATTCTGGAATTTAAGGCTATGCCATTTTTCCTTCGGTGTAGGACTTGCTGTTCTCATATCCAGAAACAGCAATTTTCCTCCTGCCTCCCCCCCCAAGATCACCTTCATAAACAGAGGCACATCCTCTTAATGAGTCTTACGTATGGCTAGAAGAGTTGAAAATTAAAGTTAGACCCTGTAAAGGTGGTAGGCTTCTCTTGTGCCAGAGTTTTTGCCTACCACCACCATAGCTGCTGTTAATGGTGGAGTGGAACTATCGGAAACAAGAATAAAATACAAGATATAGCAGAAGGCTGTTTGTACAGGGTCATAGTTTGGCACAGTAGATTAAGCCGTAAGTGTCTAGAGAAACTTGATTCCCTGCTCCAGTGTAAAAATAATCTTTTTAAAAATGGTTTGCCAGACAAATTTGCACTGATTCTTGGTTCTTTCTAACATGAGCTGGAAGAAAGTTAGTATTATTGATGCTGTGATCAAAGTAATTTTTCAGTTAATGTAAGCAAGAATAATTGCTCCTGTAAGATGACTTTATCTTAGCCACATGCCTGCTAAATATTTGTCTCTAAAAAAGTGAACCAGAACTGTGTTTTTCCTGTATTTTTAGATGTAACTCTTTTATTCCTTGTTCCCTCTTGTGATGAAATGAAACCTGGCATTGACAAAGATGGTAGGGAGCGCTAATTGATATGGAACTCTGTATTGGAAGAGCTACCTTACACTTCAGTGCCCCAGAGAGTTCTTGGCAGATAGCTTTTTAGCCTTAAATCAGAATATTATGGAAGGGATGAAAAGTGACCCCGAGATAATAAGGACAGGCTGAAACTTTCCAAGCTCTTCCTCCCTCTCTCATGCAGTGTCCCTAGGGAATTCTGCATGCCTCATCAGAACTTTTGCAGTCCATTATGCCTCCTGAAAACAAGTCTTCCAGCAAAACAGCTTGAACAGCAGGGATGGGCTGCAGTTTTCTGAACTACAGCTGTCTCCTTAAGTGGGATTACTTTGCTGAGTGGTCACGAAGAATGTGTTCTCCCCCTGGAATGTTTTCCTTGTGGGCACACTGTCTCTGGAAGAGGAATTCTCTCCTCTGCTGAGAAGGCATGTACTGTACACGCACTAATGAGAAACAACAGTTGCAGAAAGTGTATTATGCAGGATTGTAAACGTTGAATATTTATTCAAAGTGAATGGGGTTGGGTGGCAGCCAGCCTAGCTTTGTCATGCTAAAGACTGGACTTGAAATCAACAGAAGGCTACCCTCCCCCTCCCTAAACCAGTGTTTGGTGTGTTTAAACAATGTGCACAGGCTTCACAGAACTGATTAACTTCATTGGTGCCATGTTACATGGTAATGTGTCTTTGTGTCTCACTGAACTGAGAAGGTGTAATTAAAATAGGGTCACGCATACCCTCCCTAGCATTAACTTGGGGAAGCAATGCCTGGCCATATTTGCCCATAATCTGCACGGGTTAATTTCTTTATGGTGTGCAGTGCAGTTACCCAGGATCATTTCTGTTCTTGTATAGCCTGTGGTGAAGGCTGCACTATGCCATTTTCACACTTTACTACCCAAAACTAGCCTCTTCAGCTTGGCATTAATTTACGTTGCTTCTGCGTGTGCTGTGCTTGTAGCTTCTGTTCTCCAAAATCTTGCCGTTCATTTGAACCCAGTGGAGAGAAAAGGTGACTGCTAAGTGGCATGTAAGGACAGTGTATTACTTGTATGTGGCTTTTTGGCCTTTGCAGTTTGTGATGGAAAGTCTCAGGTTTTCACAGAGCATACCTCCTTTGTCAGCTGTTACAGTAGAATATACAAGTGCTGCTTCACATGTACCGGGAAGTGGTGCCTGACGGCTGATGAGAGCTGGCTATGCAGAAACTGAGAAACGTTTATTCCATGTTTCTTGTGCTGAGGATGCGTGCTAAGTACCTCTAGGTCACCTGGAAGATACAGAATTTCCTTCAACTTGTTTGGTGTGTCTTACATGTAGTCTGGTTGGTAGATTACTTTTGTGTAACACAGGTATCATTTACATATTAGAGTCCTCCTTGATTTTTGGAGCCCTGTGCATACAGAGAGGGCACTTTAGTGCTCTACCTTGAGTTTAACTTACAGTAGTAAACATGGTATCTGGCAAGTCTGGGCAGCACTACAGTCAAACTGAATATGCAACAGTAATTGCCAGCAATCTGCATTCCAGTTGTGAAATAAATCTTTCAACAATGTATTTTGTACATCAGCCTGTGACTAGAGAGGAAAGCAGTGAACTACAGTAAGCCTAACAGCAATCATTATGAATCCCAAATAAAGCTGAACTAGAAGAAATGGATCTGTGTGGCAGCACAGTGTTCTGAACAAAAAGGGTAAGTGTAGCTGAATGCCTTCTGCTCCGAGGGGCTATCTATGGGGGAGTATTAATTGCAAACTCGTGTACTTGACTGGTGGTTGTATTCTCTAGTGGAATAACTGAAATTCATGATTCTTTAGTTCAGCATAAAGTACTGGTGTGTCACAATGTACTGAGAAACAAGCAGCTACAACCAGTCAGTCCATCAGTTCAGCTTCCTGCCAGCTTTTCCCCTGCCATTTCTCCCTTTCCCCCACCCCCACCCCCCGGGATTAATTTCTCACCCTTAGTGATTCAGACTTCAGTTTTTATATAGGTGTCAGAAGCTGGAGCAGTTTGTGCTAACAAACTTCGCAGTTTTCTTTCCCATAAACATCCTGGCACATGGAGCTGTGAAGTGTCAGCCTAGTTATGTCCTAAACAGATGAGATCTGAACAGTTTCTTAGTGAATACAAGGGAATTGTAGCGAGGTTTTTTTGGTGGGTTAGGTTTTTGGTTTTTAATGTTGTCAGTTCATGGTCACTGTAGGCAGTCTGGCCACTAAAGTCTACTTACTGTGCTTTCTAGCTGCGCTTAATGCAACTGTTTCTGTTGGTTTGATGAACTGTATTCAGCTGGCTGGAGAGAGTGAAATAGTTGAGTTTGCAAATATAATGCAAGTATTAGCTGTTTGGATTGTACACTTAACAAGGATTCCCATCATAGGAATGTTACTGACCAGACTTAGTTTGAATCATTAGCTTCTTCTCAAAGTCAGATTATTTTTTAAATGCTGTGTATTAACAAAGAATCAAGTTTCTTCACTGAGGACAATTTAGTTGTAGCTGAAATGGGACTGTAAGTGACTGGTAGTGCTAGTGTAAAAGTAGTTTCTAGTGTAAAAGTCTTGTCATGCTGTAGAAATGGTGTACATTCCTATTGGTCTGTGAAAGGCCTTTTGTCTTGTGCTGCATTCTCTCACCACTTGCTAAAGGTAAGCCCCTTTGGAAAATGGCATGAGAATTGTGTCCCAGAAATACTTTTAAAATGTGAACTGTATGAACAAAGGGAAATTAACTTAGTCTAAATGTGTATGCTATTTTCATTCTTTTTGTCACCCTGATCTTTATGGCAGTTCCTCTTGCACTGCTAGTATAAAAGCCACTAGACAAACCATGAGGGGGGATCATTTCATGTGCAATCACAGAAAGTTTTTATAACAGTGCCTTACTAGTAGATATGAAGCAGAAGAAAACTTTATTGACATACGTCCCCTTTCATTCAGGCTCCGTCTTCTAGTGAAGTTCTGAAATAGTGATCTGAATCAGAAAGTATACAGTACACGTATCTGGCTATCTATAGCCCAGTATTTCACAAACTTCTCATAATTCATTAAAGTAGGGAAATGGTTTGTGATTAAAGCGGTCTATTCCAATGCAATAATGCATTTTTGCTAATAAAGAGACTGAAGCCTAAAAAGAACAGTCTGGAGATCCTTACTTTTTTAATGGTGGTTCAGATAACTCAGAACTAGAAGTGCTTTCTCTGCCTAGCTAGTGCTCTAATACTTGTTAGTAAGTGTGATGCTTAAACTTTTGCCATTAATGCTCTTCTGAATATTCTATTTCTACTTCAGCTCTTAGCTCGATAGTTTAGCATAGCCCAAGCTCAATTTACTGAGCAGTGGCTCAGTCCCAGAAGCAATTCTGTGGCTGCTGACAGAATAAACATGGGGGGGGAATAATACAAATATTTCTGGAAAATTATAAACAGATAATGTTCTATGCTTTTAGTAGTTGCAAAACACTGTAATTGAAAGGAAGGGACCATATAGCAGAGTCAGCTTTTAGGCTTTTCCAATCCAGACAAGGTGTTTGTGTCCAGGTTTTTGGGAAGCACTTGATGCTTTAAGTAGGGAGAGGAGTGTGCAAAGTGGCTCATAATTCAAGTCTTAAGGGTATGAAATTGTAGGAGGCGAAGGCAAACTTCTGTCCATATGATTGTATTCAAATGAGGGTTTGGGGTAGTTCTGCCTAGTTCAATGGGAATATATAGCATCCTAGCTTAAAGCCAGTGTTTAATTCATTAATCGCAAAAGAATCTGCAGGGAAATATGTATGTAAAGGGTTCTTGGATTTTTTTTTTTTAGTATTGGACTGCATATTAATATCTGGGTCCCATTCTGTTCATGACTGTAGAGATTGCCTTGCCTCCACCTCTAACTATATGGCATCTTTGTGACAACTATGTAGTTAAATGGCAAAAGAGTGTCTTGGTGCCTGAAATAATGGAAAACAAGCAATGTTTGACCAGCCTGTTCTCAGACTGCTGTGAACCACAAAAAGGGAGCATACTGGGTTAACAGGGAAGTGACTGCAGTATTTCATTTTTGGAAACAATACTAGGAAGGAGGCATTTAAAATCAAAATAAGGATGGTGTGTCTTCCTTCTCTATTTTTTGGTCGTCTTACCTGTAGACTGGTGTTGCATCAAAAAGAATATTGTTAACGGTATTCTCATCTGGCAGTTACACAATAGTCATGTAAAGATAAATGTCCTTACCTCACATAATTATCTACACCCAAAATGCAAACTACTAGGCAAACAAATTGCTTCCTAATTTGTTTCTAAAATGGTCATGACTTGCATTTGTTAGGATTGCTGTAAGGCTGCAAGAGCTTACTGGGCTTACTTCCTTGACCACTTAAGGGGTTTTTAGAAATGCCCAGTGACATGCAGCATAAGCTAGGAAGATAAGTTTTGGAGGCTGAGAGATGGAACTTGCTGAATCTGATTCCTCTGGTACTGTTCTTGTGGAGAAGGCAAATTAATGGTTGGTTTGTGGTATTGCTAGTTTAGAGGCCCTGTGGGTTAGAAGTCAGCCTCGAGAATAGCACTAATGCTATGTTATCTTAGCATGATTCTCCAGCTTTTTAGTTCTAGTACCTGATGATTCTGTTCTGGAGAGTATGAAAACTAGTTTAAGATGGCAGCAGCGCACAGCCCTATTATCGCCATGCAACAGAGTAATTTTCAAGTCTGTTTAAAGTTTGAGATGCAGACCATCTTTGAATCGCCTCACTGTTTGGTAGTACTGGCATAAAAAACTTAAATGTTTGAGATTTTAGAGTAGCTATGTTAGGCTATTTCTCTTCTTACTGTGAAAGTTGTTGTTTTCCAAATAAAAAGGGATAGATGCTATAGAATGATCCCTTACTGGATGAAGAATGCAGTCTTGCTGTATGCGAGATAATTCAGGGTTCTCTTCCTACGAGGCATTTAACCTCTCTGCAGCTATCTTCTTTCCTTAGTTCTCTTCAGATCTAGAACTGGCTGGGGATACCCCTTGAAAGATTTCTTGTGGTCTTAAGTATTTCTTATCCAAAAAGAATTAGTCTTTATCCCAGAATAAATCTCCAAGGCGGATTGAATGCATGTACTCTTAACAGTAAGGAAGTGAGGAATATGTTTCACTGTAATGTAGGACACTTCAGATGGCTGGTTACTTAGGATTCATCAGGAAATGATGAAACTGAATTTAGCTGAAGCATACTGCCTCTGTGTCCTGCCTGATTATAGCCAAAAAAGGCAACTGGTTAGATTCTGGGAGTTGCATAGGCAGGAAACTCTGTAATGGAGGGCAGAGCACAGCTGTTGCCTTGCCAAACCTGATACAGCTCTGGACACAATTGAATATTCTTCCCCCCTCTTCCCTCCACTCCCTTTTTTTTAACCCTTTGACCACAACCTGCAGATGCTACGCTGCAGTGTCATGGAATTGCAATATCTTCTGTTGAATTGTTAGTCTTCTCTATTTCCTACATACTCTGTCAGGCTAGCTGTTGTGGCATGATCTTGGAGCTCTCTTGACAGCTCAAGTTTTTCATGTCAGCCTTTTGATTACTACATCTTATCTGCAACAAATCTCTTCATTGTGTACCCATTAAAATCTGGATTTTTCAATAAAAGTATGAAAAGCTAGGGAGGAGGAATTGCTCTGAGAATCACCATTGCGGTGATTGAAGTGGAAGTGTCAGCAACCCAGTGGGGAAGGAAAGGTGAGGTAAAGTGTGGCATAGCTGCTTGGCATATCCTGTAAGGCTTAAGGCAAAGATTTTATGCTCAAGCTAAAGGATATTATTATTTATAGAGTAATTTTCTCTTTCTTAGCTAAAGAGTTTTTGACTGTGAATATACAGCTATCCATACAGTCTCT
This sequence comes from Falco cherrug, assembly GCF_023634085.1. Classification (NCBI taxonomy): domain Eukaryota; kingdom Metazoa; phylum Chordata; class Aves; order Falconiformes; family Falconidae; genus Falco; species Falco cherrug. Next base: position 34,117,817 of record NC_073701.1, on the reverse strand, counting down.
GGCTCAAAGTTGTGTACCACCTACAGTGATAGATTTGTTGAAGGGCATTTCCCTACATGCTTACAAATTAATGGTGTGGGTATTTGTGCCCGTCGTTATTATAGCTAATGTTTTTCTGGCTTCATTCACTGCTTGCTAATGCTGGGACTCAACAACTATTGTTGCTCTCAGGCATATTTTGTAAGTTGAACTGCTTCTGTCCTGCTCTCAGTACCTTTTTGTTTGTGGTATCTATAGTCAGACTTCACTTATTTGATTTGCAGGCTGGTTTGTAAATACGAGTACGTTCTGTAGAAAAGTGATCCCTGTAGATCCTGACAGCCTTCCATGATGTGAATATTGATGTTTTCATTTCCTTTTCTTTTGGTGGTAGAGAGCTCTAGCTTCTATGCAAGCTATGAAAAAAATATATTGAGGACACTGGTATCTTTGTGAGGAAGGATTCAAGAAGTAATGTTTATGGGACCTTGTAAAGAGGCTGCTGTTACGTGGTTAATGAGCCTTGACGTATGCAGTCCTTTCTTCTGATTGAAAGGATTTCTGAATGGCACCAATAAAATTGCTGCCTTATAAACTGGAAAATCCCTGGCAGTAGCATTATGGTTTTGATGAAACACTAAATCTAGGGTGCCATTTTTGGAGCATACTGCCTAAATCTCCATTTTGAGGAGTGATACTTTCTCCTCTACCCGACCATAGCTTCGTAGAAGGATCCCAATAGAGGATTTTTGGCTGTTAAATTTCCTGACCACCGGTTTATTCTGTTAGTGTCTTGGAGGTATTCTGCTACTGACCGTTGTCTAGAAAAAAAGATTCAGACTGGTGGGCTGGATGATGCTACTAAGCTGGTGATAGGAAATATCTGATGTTGGTCTTAACTGGTGTCTTCATTATTGATGATGTCTTTTAGAAGTAGAGCATGTCTTATGTATTGTCTGGACTGGTATATGGCATTTGGAAGAAGTTGTGGTATTTGATTCATAGCTTATCAGAAGAAGAACACAGGAGGTAAAAGTGTTGATTAAACAGTTATGATTATATTCCTGAGCTAATATCTCTACTAAGTAGAGCAGTGAAGGGCTAATCTTGACCTGAACGTTACTGATATAGCATCTGATGCTATGGGTATTGGCGCATCTTACAAAGTGTTTGATGCTTGCCACTTTAATGTGTTCTTTCTGCCAAATAACATCTTCCAAATACTTAACGGTCAGTGTGTTGTTGGATTGCAGTTTTGTTTTTTTTTTTAAACTGCTTGCTAGTTTGGTTTTCTTCATCCTCTTGGCAAGCAAAACCTTGACCTTATTGGAAGTTTGACAACTTACCAGTGCTTACTGACATGAAACTAAACGAGGAGGAGGCATGCTGTGATGACCAGGGACTCAGAGTACTTAGCGTGTGCCTGTCTGCCTTTAGGAATTTTCAAGGCATCTTGAAGCTTTAAAAATATCTCTCCCCCACTTCTTTTCACAGGTCCCCAATTCTAAAACACAATGTCGCAAAGAGATGCAGATAAGTACCTTTATGTGGACAAAAACATCATTAATAACCCTCTGACTCAGGCTGACTGGGCAGCTAAGAAGTTGGTATGGGTTCCCTCAGAGAAGAATGGGTTTGAGGCAGCTAGCCTGAAGGAAGAAGTAGGAGATGAAGCCATCGTGGAACTGGCAGAGAATGGGAAGAAGGTGAAAGTAAATAAGGATGACATCCAGAAGATGAACCCCCCCAAATTCTCTAAAGTGGAAGATATGGCGGAGCTGACATGCCTGAATGAGGCTTCTGTGCTTCACAACTTAAAGGAGAGATACTACTCAGGACTGATCTATGTAAGTAATCTTGTCTATTGAGGTGAGAGCTCTTGCTTACATAGTATGTGAACTTAGTGTAATCACTTTGCTTCTAAAATATGTATGTTAACCTTTCATTGCCCCTACATGCAACTCTCATGCGACTTAGCTTCTTCCTTCTGCTTAAAATGTTTTCGCTAAACTATGCCAGTCCCCCTCTAGTTCATGTTGAAACTTTCAAGGAATGCTGTGGTAAATTTGTCTTTAACATTTTAAGGTCTTTGTTTGCAGGATGTTTTGAATGCCATTTTACTTTTAGCAAGAAGTGAGAGCAGTTGGAAAGTGGTAAACAGGGAGTCTGATCTGAACTGAACCAAATAACAATAAAAACACAGTTCTAATATACCTAACATCTGAATTGCATTTTTCCATGTCTGGAGCTTCAGTGGGAAAGGATGCTAGTGCCAAACATTTTTTGTTACAAAAATTCTAGATCTGAAAGTGCCTTACTAGAGAAGGCACATATGTGCCTGCATGTGCTTACAGATAGGAAGTATTTCCTTTTCTTTCCACCAGAATGGACCAGAGCAGAGATTCCTGCTTCTTATTGCTGTGGAAATGACAAAGATACCATTTGTGGGACCAACGGTCACACCCAATTAAGCATGCAGCAGCTACTTCACTGAATACTAAAAGCAGTAAACAGGGAAAGGTGGGGAAGGAGAATTTGGAACCTTGACCTGGTTCTTCAGTTCCCTTCTGATTTTCCTCTTCATGTGGCCTCTGTTTAGCCAGCAGGTGTTGGTCATGATAGCCTCTGCTTTATTAATACTCTGCAGGCATGGAATGAATGATTAAACTCAGTGGTAATGTAAAATTTGGGTGTAATGACTGGTTAAAACGTGAACTAGTGTTTCTTGGTTTATTTATTCTCAGACTAGCCTCTGCTTACAGAATTAAAATGGGACAGTCTGAGATGGAATCCTGAGGGATGTAGAAAATGCTAGATGTTCAGTATTTTTAGGCACTATGAAATCTTCACAGTAGATTAGGAAATCTATTAAAATAAATTGTATGAAAGAATAAATTTAATATAAAAACATGTATATTAATACAGTCCTTGGAGAAAATCTGTGTAGATTTCCCCTCCCCTGCATGTTATGCTGCCAGACCCCAAAAGCTGCCTCTCTTGTCATATGGAGAAGACAATGTAAGTAAAAAATCTGTGCAGTATCTATCTGTATGTTTGGGGTTTTTTTTGTATGCTCTCTACTTCGTCATACCCATGGGGATATAGTCTTTTATGTAGTCATCTTATTTGGCAAACCATAGATGATCTCTTCTGCCCTAACAGGAACTGGTGGTATCTAAGACACCTCGTAGCAGGAATTTACCCTAGCTATGCATCTTGAATAGAACCTTTTGTGAACCTTCTAAGTTAAGGAGCATGAATACAAGCTAGGAACTCTGACTCTGGCTATTGCTGTGACCGCTGCTCTTCTGGAGTGGCGTGAAGGCATACAGAAATTACCAGGGAACAACTGAAGGATGCAAAGTGGATATAAATTTAGTCTGACTCCCACTGTCTAATGACAAAAATTTTGAGATGTAATGCAGTTGGAGGTTGATGTAGTTAATTATTCTGTGTTGTCAGTAGCTCCTTTGGCTATCGGTCAAAGTCTATTCTCAGAGGGAAGAATTTTGTTATTGAGATGACATAGGATGTTCAAGATCATGTGTAACATTTTTAGAACAGGAAACATTGCTAGGTTATGTAATAAGTTGAAAATAATTCAATGGCATCTTGAAGTCTGTTGCACGCTACATAATGGACTGTTTCACATATCTTGCAAGGTATCCTCTGAAATTTCAAACATAGTCTGTGACTGAAATAAATTGAGTTCTTCTAATTGGATTGCAAGAAGTATTAAAAAATCCACACACCCTTCACCCAAATAAACCTAGCATAGTCATTCTTTATTACAGAATCTTAGTTTTGCCAAAACTGTGTTTCTGTGCACTTGTGAAATGGACTGATCTTACCTGTCAGCAGTTCTTGGCAAGTCAGGAGATTAATGTGAAGGCTTAAAATACTTTCATTGGAGTGGCTGTTAGCTGATCATTAATCCTCTTGAAGAAAAAGAATACACGCAATGTATCTCTAGCAAAAATCTTTCTGGAAAGATCATAAGCATAATTTAGTTCTGCTCTTGTCCTTTCTTCTTTGCCAGCAGCACTGTGTGTTTTTGTGGCACGCTTTTATTTTTTTTTAACTTCATTTTTCTGTCTGCCCATCCTATAAAAAAGAAGGGGAAGTCTTATGGCGGGTGCAGACAGACTTTGAGCGGGTAGTGTTAAACATTTCAGGAACTAAGAGCTTGAGTCTGACACCAATTTACTGTTTGCATGGGCTGATTACTTCTGCACTGTGGTGACTTGACTGACTTTCATATTAACCCTTTCTATTCTTAATGCTTTGTCAGAAGATCATTTTCAGCTTCTCTGTTGCTTACCTGAACTGCCTTTGTTTGTATTCAGTGTGAAACTCAAACCTCAACCTTACATGTTCCAGTTATTTCATTGAAGTTAACAATTGCTGGAAAATAAACTCTGATGTTGCTTTGTGCCATGCTGCAGACGGTCCTTTCAGCTCTTCAGAGCTAGTTTAGCAGTTAGAAAAATAAAACTAGTTCCAGTTTGGCCTGTGTGTCACTTGAAATAGTTAGCAAAAGGTAATGCCAGAATTCTGTTTTGAGATAGTAATGTCTGAAACAAACTACAGATTTCCAAGCCAGCTACGCTTATAATAGATTAGCCTTTCAACTGCAGCCTTGGTTTCAGTTCAGGGATTTATGCATATAAGTCTTTATTTGTACTTTAATAAGATGAATATGACTCTTGTCTTCTCTGTGGTGGCAGCTTCTGCTCAATATAATTTGACTTGCTTCCTACTTAAAACTCTTGTCAGTGTGCTTGGCCAGCAGTTGTGACATGATGGTCTTGCTCAGTTGCCTGTCTCAGCCATGATTAGTTGCCTCTCTTTATTAGACAAAAATATCACCTCACACATCTGTCTGAGATCATTATACTGTAAGGAAAATTCCCTTAGGTATTTCTCCTGGCAACCAGAATACTGGAAGAAGGTGATGGCTTCTTCCTGCATACCTGTTTCATGGCTTTGTTGCTCCAATTGAAATTAATGTCTTCTATTTTCTAAATTGATGTGCTTATCTGTAAGACTGCTTCAGTCCAGCTTCAGACATTTACACTATTCTTAACTGAAAAGCAACAATTCTAGTTTGTCAGCAAACATGGCCATAAAAAGTCAAACAAATACAGACTAGAAAACATTACGTTCCTTGTGGAATACAGTACTTGCTATCACTTTTCTTTTGCTCTCACTTCTTTCTAATCCCCCTAAAGCAGCAAACAGGCATTTAGCTTTATTAACATCTTCAAAGGAGAGAAAAGTTCAGTCTGTGGCATGAGTTACAGTTTTGGGGGGGATGAACAGACACCAGGGGCTGTATAGGGCACCTTCTTTTGATTATTGTGTGCATGTTGCTGCTACCATGGGATTTGAGGCAAGATGGTTGCTAATGCAGACAGTTGGAACTGGCAGCCTAGAGGGTTCTGTTCACTTGTTTTCTAGAATTCTGATAAAATTACAGCTTTTATTTTAACATCTCAGTTGACTCCAATGTCAATTACTTCTGTACCAGTGTAAGAACAAGGTACTGTGATCATGCTACTCTTGAGTCTACTCCTTCTACCTCTTTGTCCTACTCTGTCTTCCACTAGTGTAGTCAAAGGTCAGAAAAGCACAACCCAGTCTTTCAGCTGCTATTCTGTGCTGTAGAAGTGTGGTCTGTCATGATGGAGAACTAAGGCTAAGGCAAAAGGAACTAGCCTTGCCAAGTCAGTTTCTGCAAAATCCTTAAACTGTTCCTTCAAGCACTACCTCAAACTTAGCCTGACTGAATGTCTCACTGAAGCTTAGTTTCCTGGAACTTTAGAAGTCCTACGCTAAAAGATTTTTAGCCAACTTTCATAGTTTCCCACTTTGGAAAGAGATTTAGTATTCTCTGTAAGCTATTCAAATATTCTTCAAATTTTTTTTTTTTTTTTAAAAAAAAGTACATCTGGAAACATATCCTGATGGTTTATACTGCACTATGGAAAAGGAACCTTAAATACCTGTAAAAATTTTGCTTTCTGTAGGACATAAGGTGAAGACTGTATCTGAATCTGCTGCATATAAGAGTGGGCTAATTACTTAATGCTAAGCCAGCATATAAAAAATTTGGATATAAGACAACTTATGTGTAGTAGATGCTATTTTCACCCTTCTAATCACTGTAGTCTAATCCTTACCTTTATCTAGCTAAAGAGGCTAAATCTGATTAAGTACTCTGTGTTCATTGTGAAGAACTCTTCACCACTCCGAAGTACCCTTCACTGAGCAAACAATAGAAGAGATGGTAGCAAGAGAAATAAATTGTCAAATGTACTGGTCTTTGCAATTGTCTGCTGGTAGCATTGCAAATTCCTGTAGAAAGCTGTTATTCTCCAGATGTTTCAAACAGCTGCCACTAAAATGGACAGGGAACTAGGGTAGCTCTAAAGTCTAGGAGCAAGGCTTGGAGTGCTATTCTTAGAATATCTAGGAAATATCTAAGAATCCTCTGCTCCTCCTATTCCCTTTGCAAGTAAAATGTTGGTTAGGGTTGTTTTTTTTCAGGTATGGAGATCTCAAAGATATTTTGTTTCCTTTTAAGAAGCTTAATATTTCCACTAGAAGTATTTTGACAATTGTCTTCCATTAGAACTGTAAAAGTTAACTCAGTGGAAACCAATTGAGAAATCAAGGTTTGCTGTCACACATCAATGATTTAACAGTTTGAGATGAATTAAAGTGAACTTTGGCAAATCTTGTTGACTTTTTGAGCATGGGATGCTTTGGAATTGTTCTCTATACTAACAAGTTCAGAACTGTATTACATTAATGACCTTACAGTTTTGAATCTAGTTTTAGTTATACATTAGAAAACATATATGTTACGTTATAAATCATGGAAGTGTTCAGGCTGGAAGGATCTTTGGGAGGCCGTCTAATCCAGCCTCCTGTTCAGAGCAGGGTCAACACTGGATTCAGGCGAGTCCAGTGGCCTAGAAGACCTCTAAGGTGTTGTATACTGGTCTTATTTTTCTTTTAGTAACTATTTTGGCTTGAAGCTTTATTATGTTGTAGCTGATCAGTTACTGGATAAATCCAAGAAATGAGGCAGAACATAATAATACGCATGTTTCTGGGAGCTGAGCACCTACCTCATATAATGAAATAGACACTTCACTTGAATATAGGAACTTTGAAAGGAAGAAAAGCCAATCCTCGTGGACAGGGAGCAGGCCAGTTTGATATCAGTGTGACTAATGTGTCAGTTGATGCTCTGTGCATGCCTGGAAATGTTGAGTACTAGTCAAATTGATATGACTTCAGCTGTTGCTCAGATTCTAATACTGCTTAGTGGGAAGCATCCCACATGGCATCACTGGAAGAAACACTTAAAAAAGGACTGGTTGGTTTGTTTTTCCAAGTAAATACACTGTTAAAATGTGCAAGTATGCAACATTTTTAATTCCTGTCTTTATTTGCTGGGGCATTTTCTTTCCAGACCTACTCAGGCCTGTTCTGCGTGGTAATCAATCCTTACAAGAACCTGCCCATATACTCGGAAGAAATAGTGGAGATGTACAAAGGCAAAAAGAGACATGAGATGCCCCCTCATATCTATGCCATCACAGACACAGCCTACAGGAGTATGATGCAAGGTGAGTGCTGAGTGAGATAATGACTCTTGTTGAAATCACAAATCAAGGTTGCAGTCAAAACACTGTAGAACAACAATTCACTTCTATCAAAAGGCGTTGTTGTCCCCTCTGTCCTTGCTGACAGACACCTCACACCTACTTGGTACCAGCATTTGTGTTCAGGTGAATAGCTGTCTTCTGCTCTAGTGGATTGAAGAACCTTACAAAGAGTCTGGCAGGGGCTAAACTTGACATAAAGAACAGACTGCTGTGAATGCGCTGTGTTCAGAGAAGCAGGCAAGGAGAACCGAGGTAGTGAACTTTCCCTCTCAGTGATGAGCCTGTGGAATAATAGCTGTAGTGGGCGAGTATATGTATTGGTTGACAGAGGCTTTTAACAAAAGTATTTTAAATCCGGCCTTAACAGTCCGGTTGGGTGAAACAAGATTAGTCTAACACGCATTTCGAAGTGTGGTGGTCATTTTTGTAGAATAAAAGAAAGCAAGCAGATTGACCTTCCCCCCTTGCCCCGTATATACAAATGAGAAGGAAGGAACCATATATAATACCTGCTGCTTGTTTGTTACTTGAGGACTTTTAAATCTGGAGATCTGAATGTCCTGTATCCCCCATTCTGAGAGGAGGTCTTTAACAGATTTAGTGCTTGTGTTTGGGATGCTTGCAGAGTGTTCAGGTGTGGAGGTATTTTGTGCTTTTCTTCCTGTTTGTAGCTGGGTTATATGAAGAAGCATGTTTTGTAAGGTTTAAAGGATATAATGGACAGTTTGATTTGGCATGGCTTGTATGAACTTGATTACTCCTTTATTTTTTGATTAGCAATGATTAAGGTGTTTGTCTCTCCTAGGTCTTGTCATTGGCCTCGCTTTTTTTGAACAAAGGCCAGATAAAATAAAATCATGCTTTGCAATTCTAATTACACCCAGTTTTAGAGTGCCCTCACTACCACTTGCAGCTCGAGGCATAGGACTATAACAATATTACTGCCCAGAGTGAAAAGGGAGCAAGAAAAACTTCTTCCACTTACTTTTCATTGGTGGCTTTAAAAAAATTTTACGTGTGAAGAGTGCTGAAAAAGTTTGCTGAAGTGTGATGTCATGCAGAGCACATGGAAGAGCTAACATGATGGATCGATGAAGCTGTATTTGTAAAAGCCTTGAGTAGTGAGGGGTGATCAGTACAGACATGCTGCAGTGGACTGGTGGTAGGGTACCTATGGCAATTTGTTGAAGATTTGACAGCTCTTGAAGAAATACAGCTGTACTACTACTGATGTGTTACTGAAAGGAATGCTGTATCCAGAGGGAAAAAAATCTGTGAACCTGGACCTATACAGGACTTCAATTCCCTCAGACAAAGATTGGACCTGCTGTGAAAGACAAGGACAGATGCACCACCTATACTATATGTGGCAGCATGGTTGTCCATAAACCTCTTATCACTGTTTTGCTTCCTTTATTATTTTCTTCTCTTCCTTGCCCACTCCTTGTCAGCTCAGCTACCAACATACATTTTTCTTAAACAAGCTATTGACTTAACCCTACCGGACTTACTGTTCCGCAGAAAGAAATCTTTTCTATGTAGAATCAGAATGTTTCTTTGGCGTTTTTGTAAGGGGACTGAAAAAGTCCTTTTCCCTCTCTAGGCAAGTTAAACCATTTGGAACTGCAAGTGCATGCATCTTGTTGTCCTTTGCCCCTGCCAGATATAGCCGTATGTGGCAGTAGATGGCTAGACAGCTGCAGTTCTACAACAAGGGACAGGTAACCTTTCCTGGTCTGATGGTGGTTCAGAGCTAGTGGTTAATCTACATAAGTATTTTCTTTCCTTTTGAAAAGAGAAGGTGTCTCAGTCTGACCACTGCTTGAGTGATGTCTAAAACTCAGAAGCCCCAGACTTGAATTGCTTTAGTGTACAAAGCTGAAGAACGGCAGCCTTGCCTCTGTTTACCTAGCATGGGAAAGTTGCTATGAGCTCTGCTGGAGTGTTTACCTTTCCCAGAATAATTCTAGCTATGCAATATTCTCAGCAGTACTGACAGTCTAGAGTTTTATCCCAGCTCTTTGCTTGGTTTGAGATACCTTGTTGCTGACTTTTTGGAATACTTGTTGGATGTGAGTATCATTCCCAGTTAGCTTTTGAACTAGCCTGCTTTGACCTGTTAACTAGGTTTGGAAAAAAATTGTGTGTGTTGCTTCATATGTGTGTATGTGTGCTAGCAAGAACCCTAGAGATTGTTTTAGGGTTATTTGCTGCCTTATTTCCTTATTGCAAAGGATAACAGTATCATTCCAGTGTCTGCTGTGGGACTGAAGGAGAGTAGGCTGTTGCAGTCAATGTCTCTGGTCCTGGCTAGTCTCTGGGGTGATGGAGAGTAACATTCCTATTCCAGTTTCTCAGTTTTGCTTAGCGGTGGGGGAGGCTTGGTGCAGCAGCCAGTGGTATGGCAGGAATCTGTACAGAGAATAGAAGATGAAAAGGTCCGGTGCTCCACATGAGCCGGAGGCATTTAGGATTAGGCTGCCTTCCCTAGGTTACTTTCAGAGTGCTGAAGACCGGAATCCTTCATGATCTGGAGAAGGACAGCCAGCTGTTGACTCTGACTTCTGTCAGCATGGGGTATAATTATCTCTTAAGCTGACAGAGTGGAAAAGCCTTGCATGTTAATTGATTTGGACTCTTGAATTTATTATTTTTTTTTGGTCAATTTATGGCATTCTAATAAGCAGACTATTCAAAGGGATGTTAATCAGGAAAAGAATTGGGAAGGGAAAGGAAGATGAAAGCTTTATTCCAACCTCTGCTAATCCAGAAACTATTTAACTCTTCAGGCATCTATTCTGATGCACTATGGGTGAGCTTGGTCCTCTTTTTGTGTCTACCCTTGTTACTCCATTCACAAAAGTGTCATATGGCATTTATATATTCCAAGAGGTTAAATTGTTTTTTGTTAAATTTCACCAGAAATATTTCCTTGAAGCAATAACATGTGAACATGTTCAAAGTGAATTTGTTTTCTTTTTTCCTTCTTTCTCTGACCTAAGACATTAAGACTCAAAAATGAGATGAAAACATTATTTTGCTGCATGGTACTTGGAGAGACTTTGTGTGCTTCAAGCACAGAAGTGAAAAAAGTGCAACATTTCCAGCGAAAACAACTATTTGTTTTAATGCTTCTATTCCCTGTGTAACCTGGATGCCAGAAGCTTCAGGTCTGACTGCCTTTCAGAATAATTATTTTTCTGGTGCTGATTGAAACACAGTGCCTGCAAGTGGAGTGGTGTCTTGAGCAAACAAATCATTATTCTAATGCAGGAGATGTACACTGAAGGGGAACATTCTTTACCTCAATTCATAGTCTTCAGAGGATCTCTTCAGGAAAACATATTTTAAAGCTGTCAAACACCTGCTTGTCTCTTTTGGAACACAGGGGAATTTTCTATGTGAAATACTTATTCATAGAAGCTAGAAATTTCATTGGTATCCAGAGCATGATGGCTGTTTTAATGCCAGTGTCTGAAACTTCTGTAATATGTTAGATCAGTATGGTTACCCAGGTCTGCAAAGCACAACTTCCTCAACTAAGGGATAGGTAGCACAGGGAATAGACAGCGCATTGCTAATGAATGTACTCCCCGACTCCTTTCTCATCTAGTTTCTACACATATTAGTGTAGGGCTCCTAATGGTTCACTGAACAAAACTCTTAAAATCATTGTGCAGTGATTAAACCCTCCTTGACCTTGATGGATTAGTCTGCAGACCTTGCTGGTATTCACTTGGGAGTTAGGTAGTCTCTGGGTTTGCTGCTTAAAAGAAAAAATTCTGAAGCGTAGTAGCTTTGTGATCTGTGGGGGTTTTATTGGTCTTGTTACAGTAAGGGAGGAAACGGTGTTAGCTATTTTAAGGCAGATCACTTGCTGTTGTAGATCTTCATGTGCACCTCAGGCCCAGTTGTCATTTTCACAAGAAAGAGTCTTCTAGATCCGCTTCTATAGAACAAGACCTTGAAGTTTTTGATTTGTAATTCTTAAGACATTTACTTGTTTCTTAGGCTTCCAAGCTAGTAGAACCCTTCTGGTTTAACTTCCATGATCTCAGGTCTTCTTTCTCAGCTTGCTGCTTAGCATTGGTCTGCTATGTCACGCTGTATATTGTGCTGTCCCAAAGTGCATCTTTATTTCCTATACAGTATTCTGTGTGTGCTTACCAATTCAGAGAAACTTGATTGACAGAGCTGTTCAGATTAGAGGCACAGATGTCTTTTTCAAGTTGTACGTAAAGGTCGTTCTGTTTCCACGAAACCCAAAAGAATATAGCCTGTGGTTTCAGTAGTTAGTTTCCAAGATTTGTTCAAACTTCTGATGCATTAAGTTTGGATACAAATTATGGAGGATGTTCATTTTGGTGGTGTTTGTATACAAATGTATACAAATGAAAAGAAAATAGGTTCGTAGTTTTGGATCTTCTTAAGAAATTTTTTACATGCTTTGAATTACTTGAGACTTCTAAGTGCAGCTCTCAAAATCTGTGTCTCAGAATGTGGTTTTCAACAGAACAAGGAGCTAAAAGAGTCCCTTGCCCACTTGTTTTTTAGTAGTTACCACACCCTTTTTGCTTCATTCCTGCAAACCAGAGCAGGAGCTCTCTGGCAGTCCCTTATGTAATGCTTCAGCCCTTGCTGTCAGTTTCCATGCAGTTCACTGTTTCAGTACCGTGGGCTTCCTGAGCTTTTGCAGGCTGTATACCAGTTTTTCTTTCCTGTTAGAGCTTCATAAACATTTGTGTAACCTAAAATTAGAGTCTAACATGTTTTCCTGTTTTGTTATCTCCAGATTCAGTTAAGGAATGCTAGAGGTTATGGGCTTTAGTCCAGAAATGGCTTGGGGAAGTAAATATTTGCATTTGACCCAGTAGGATATATTTCATTTTTTGAAATGAAACTTTTCTCCTCATGGCTGTCCCCAAGCTTTAGATAACGCGAAATTGAATCTTGGCACTGCAGTGTTCCTGCCAGCTCATGTGATACTTCTTTTTTCCCTCTCTCCTGTTTTACATCTTGACATTCTGTTGTTGAGAGCTGTCTTGGATATGCTGTGTTTGTCCTTCATTTGACTTTTTTTTTCTTGCCTTTTTTTTAACTTGATGATAATGATAGAGAAATTTCAAAATGCTGATAACCTATAATGCATTCCTTAAATGACAATGCAAAACCAGGCTCTCAGCTCTGTTCTGGTGTTCCCCCGGAGTGTTTTTGATCCTGGTTAAACAGGATGTAGGTTGAAATAGCGCAGTGAACATATTTGATTAGATTTTATGGCAGTGGGGTTGTTCTGAGTAGTACAGTCACATGCCTGGGGCACCTCCTGTTACAGAACTCTGGGGGAAGGACATTGGTTGCAAGATTATGTTGAGGTCAGAAAGAGATGTTTGAGGAGGGACTGAGAAACTGAAACTACTGCATGGTTGAAGCACTTGCATGCATTTAAGACTAATGCTTGCTTTAGGTCAACTCCAACTTGGTCAGCTAAGTTGGGCTACAGGCATTCACCACGATGCTAGGGGAGCAGTGTAGCAATGGAAACCTAGAGGCCCAGGCTCCTCAGTTCTGCCAGACGCTCGGTGGTTAGGAGGTGGGTGGTACCATCTAGCTATGGTTAAGATTTTAGCCTTAATGAGTCAGCTATAGGCAGTGGACTGCAAGCCAAGCCTTTCAGCTACACTTCCTCTTAGCTAGAGGGATGATGTCACCATTGTGTGAATGCTATATTACTTCTCCTTTTATGGAGATGAACAGGCTTGAAACTGGAGTCACTCATGCAGAGGAAGTGGGTGATAAAGGCCTGCTAGGATGTTCTGTAACTGAGATCTGGAGCTTAAATTGCACATTCTCTTCTAGCCTCCCAACCTTTTTTCTTCTTCTGTCCCAAAACATCTAAAAACAAAATTCAGGAGTTTGAAGGTCTGTTAATTTATCAATTATGCCAATATATTCGACCACAGCAGTTCAGCATTCATTCAGATTGGTTGTTTTGCAGTAGAGTATTTGCCTGAGGACTTTTTATGTACAAGATGTCTCTCTTGTGAAAACAAATTTTGGTTTAATTGAGTTTTTAATGTATGTGGAAGGTCCTGGAAGCAGTCTAAAATGCAGTCTTTTATTTTTGGACTGAAGAAAGTCAAGAATGAGTTAGATATTATGGGGGTTTTATATAGCAAAATTAATTGTATATAGCAAAATTAAAATTAATACTGATCTTGAGATATTATATATATATATAAAAATAAAAATATGTACACTGCTGTATAGCTTAAATATAAAGGATGTTTTACTTCCTGAATTTCTGGGTACTTGAGGCTGCTTCTTCTTACAATCTCTTGAATGCTATGGTGATGAGAGCTAAAGAAGTACCTAGATAAAAAGCTTCCCTTGCCAGCTGGTCTGAAATACAGAACTGTTGCTATAATTAACTAATGAGTTGTTATTCTGGATTGGTTTTAATAAGTGTCTCTGTTTAGGATTGAAAAGCAGATGCGGATTTCTTTTAATCAGGCGTTTCTTGATTGTGTTATTATAAGCAACTGAGTTTATGGTACCCAGCACATTCTCTTTTGCTGAGTATGTTGCTTGCACAACTGACAAAGGAGTAAAGGCAAGTGCTGACTGAAATTGTGCAGTACGCCCATGTTGAATGATTCTTTAAAAAAAAAAAAGGGGGGGGGGTGGAGTTGGCCTCTTGTCTGGGCAACTGAATTCTGATTTGTGATGGCACAAATCAGTATTGTATGGAGAATGAATATTGGCATTTAAAGCAATTCTTAATTGGAAGTGTATCTAAGAGTTATGCTTTTGTATGTGTTAGCTCATTGGCCCTTTGGTCGGCTCCAGTTTCCTGTTGCTCAACACATTATTTGAGTTGTCTGCCTGTATACAATTAGAAGAATTCCAGCTATCCCAATGACTGCTGCATTGCAGTCCTGGGAAAGAATTTCCCCCGGATTGCAAACAGGAATGTTGCCTTTTATGGCAGTGTCTGTATGCTGCCAGTGACTTGCCTGCACTCGCAGGTACGTTCCTGCTGGTTTAAAGCAGAGGTGACTAACGCAGCTGTAGCAGGCCACCAGGAAAGTATGCTGGGGGAGGAAAATGTAGTGCCGGGAGGATTTTGAACACTGTCTGCTACTTTTCCTGCCTGAGCACCTTTCAACACCTTGCTTTGTGTTAAGGTGTGGAAAAAATCCTGTGCTTGCCTGTTTGGGACTTTCTCAGGTCACTCCAGGGTGCTGTTGCTACCTTGCCTCAGGGGAATGTGGCTCAAAAAGAGCTTCTCAACTAAATATGACAAAATCTGTCAAACAAAAAATGTTCGGTGCCAAAGAGCTTCTTAGTATTACCTGATGTTGATCGTCTCTTTCTGTTGGGCAGTTGGTTTATCTGTCTGCTTACTGATATCTTTTTGCTGGAATAAGGATCTTCTCCTGGAGGAGAGGGAATGGGAAGGCATCTGCTATTCAAGTACTTGGGGCTCCAATGCCTGTCTGAGGACCTCCAGCTCATAATTCTAAGACCAGAGCTGGCTATCAGGAATAAGGAACACCTTTCTTAGTTGTTTTTTTTTTTTAAATTATTTTTTATTTCTCTTGAATTGGCTTCTTAGAAGAGTCTCTGTAGTACCTTGAGTGTGTGTATAACCTTTTCTAGGACAAGTGGACTGCTTGTTTATAGTCAAGTTTTCAAAAGTCAGGTGTTATTCAGAGACACAATTTTGTCCTTTCATATAGCTGCTTTGTGATAGAGAATTACACCCAGGTGTTGCGCTACCAAAGAATACATTTCCTTAGGCAATCCATAAAGGAGTAACTAGTTATTCCCCTGATCCACCCTCAAAGTGCCCAGTCATGCAGAGGGCTGGCATGCCCTGCTGAGCCCTTGACCCACTGGGAACCTTGAATGGGTGGGGCCTTCGGAGCTGGCTAACATCTACTCAGCCTGTCCCTCAGCAAAAAAGATGCGTATCTTTAAAGGCAATGATTAAAATTCAGCATTTGGAGAAAAATGAATATGCAGTGCTAGGCTGCAGTATCTGGTTTTGAATACACAAGAGTTTGCTGGATCAAAACCATGTTGAGTGGTGATTTTCTTCTGCTTGCTTTCTTCCAGTCTCAGGGCTGATCAGCTCTTTCTGAGAACAGTATTAACAGGAATAAAGCAGATTGTCCTCTAATTTTTTTGTGGTCGTCTGCATACAGTCAGTTTCCAGTAAAGAAGCTTAAGAGCAGGAGTTGCCTGTCTGTAACTTGTGAACCTAATATTTTCATCATTGGCTTCAGAATAATTTAAGAAAAGATAGAATCTCAAATTTGGTAGGTTTACCTGCTTTCCTTATTCCATGTGTCCAAAGGCTAGATAAACTCAGGTTATAAAGAGAGAGGTCTATAGGAGAATTTTCTTGATGGGTATGGCAATCATGACGTTAGGACTGAAATGCTAAATTCACTTGCAGCAGCAGTGTTTAAGGGTATAGAATATAGGTTTCCAGGTACTTGACCTCTATCTGACTACAAAGCCTACCCTAATTACAGTGCATTCTCTTTATCTTGCACAAAACAACTTGAATAGTGACTCAGTTATATCGTCTAAGTACTCTCTGACGGGAGAATACTGAGTGCACTTTGTTTCTCTAAGCTACTGGAGAAAGGAATAAACCAGTAGCTAAAATATGGAGACAGTCACATCCATAAACATACTGATGAAAGTTATTGCTGAAATAATTAGAGTAATTCTGTGAATTCTATACTCTTGTGGATGTTTGAGGCTTGCTTTCTCGCTCTTTGGAGATTAGACTTCATCCCAACACAAAATTTGGGCTATGCAAAAAAAGGAAAAAATGACAATAACTGGATGAAATCTTAGCTGCTGTGTTTCTGAGGTTCTCAGATTGGATGATCTGACAGTCCTCAGGTCTTGATCTTAAGCAAAAAACCCGTTAAAATCAAGCAAAACCAAAAAAACCCCATGGCCAAATGGATAATTCAGAAATTTTGAGTTTGGTGGCACAGTCTGTTCTGTGAGTGCCCCAGTAGCTCATGTGACTGCCTCTGAATGACTTGCAGTGCCCAAGTCTGTTCCATGTCTGAACAGGTCTCACTGCCCCTGTGATGACTACAAGTTGTTCTGGTACAGGCACTCTTCAGTTCGCCCAGTGCTCCCAGCTGGTTCCTGGTAGTGTAGGGGAGGAGTGGGATGCAGACTGGGGGAGGAGGAGGGAAGGGGGCACAGGGTAGAGGAGTGGATGGAAAGTGAAACCAAGGCAGCAGCAGGGGAGTGTTCACACAGAAGTGGTGGAGGAGCAGTGGGATGAAGCCATGGTGGAAGGACTAGTCAGGACTGTGTATGAGGAAGTGGAATCGCAGGTGAAAGCTGAAAGGAGGTTAAAGATGGAGAAGATAGTGGTGGATTAGCTGGGTGAATAAGTTCTGTAACTGGAAAGATATTATCACCTACAGCTGGGACTGGAACACAGGAATTAGTACGTCTACTGGTATGTCAACATGAAGAAGAAAAGGTTTCTGCTGTTACCAGCTGCTGTGTTAATACAGTTGGGGATGGTGCCACAAACAGACCAACTGTATAGGACTTGGGCTGCTGCTCAGTGTTGTAGTTTTCAAGGCCATTGTGTACAAAGTAAATAACAAAAAATTCTCACTGAGCTGCCAGTGTTTGTTTTGGGGGTGAAAGCCTCCGTTTGATGTGAAGTTTTGGCACTTCAGGATTTGTAATGGTTTCTGTTCCACTTCCCCCCTCCCCCTTCCATTTCCACTGCTCTGCTGATAACTTTTGTAAGTATGGGCCCGATATAACAGGGCAGGGGGGGCTGAAGAACAAGTAGGTGTACATCAAACTGTAACTCTGTGGTAAAGAAACAGTCAGTGGGAGATGTGTGGAAAAATTGTAAAGCAAACAATGTTCTTTCTGGATGTAGAAAACTAAACTGCTATGGTGCCAGTATACTTTATCATATGGTGGGAGGTTGGGGTCTCTTGTCAGAGAAGGGGTTATCTGGCCATATTTCTGAAGGTACTTGTCAGAGATTACTAGTTCCTGGTTTTGTCTTTGGTGTTGATTTCATTCTGTCACAGTTTAATTCCAGAATCTTAGTCTGACTGCTTTTTTAAATTTTATTCTAGATCGAGAGGATCAGTCCATCCTTTGCACGTGAGTGTTTACAGTCATCAGCTTGTCTGGATGTCAGAGTCTGTGTTTTTAAATTCTTGGTTGGATGACTCTTATTTGTAGGTGCTGGGAGTAGGCTCAGTAAATCAGGTAATAATGGAGAGTCAAGGAAGGTCCCACTACATTTCTTCCAATATATATTTAATCCTTTCTGCAGAATAATTTTTCTAAGAAGTGGATGAAGAAAGGGAGGTTTTGAAACAGTCCCTGTACTCAAACTCCTAAAGAAATACAGCTTTGTCAATGGAAAAGGCTTGGAAAAGTCCTTCAGATTTGATGCAGCTGTTATGTTTCAGTACATTCATACTGATAAGGCCAACAGAGTAACAGATACCCTTGAATCAGCAGTTTCTCTTCTAGACACACCAAAATTGGTTGGCCCTCAGTTCTGTTTAAGGAATTGGTATGTTTCTTCTTACTCAGGAAGTTTCCTTTTGAAGGATTCACTTCGTTACATTTCACCCCTACCTGTACAGCAGCCTCCGAGTTATTCTTCAGCCATTTGGCAGGCTTTGTATCCAAGTACTAGAAAGCGTAGTTCTTTATTGCCTTCCCTCCTATGTGCATGCATATGGAACCTGCATCTGGTGGCAAACGGCCGGAGGGCTAGCCTGCAGTCCAGCTACACTGCTACCAGCTTGCCAGTACAACTTGTTTTTTCTTGGGTTTAAGGGAGGTGCCGCAATGGCCAGAGTGCAGTTAAGGAGCTCTGTAGCCCTTTTGGGGTTAGATATATGAGTATGTCCCCCTATTTCTTGTTTGTGAATGAATTGCAGATTTTCTTTACAGAGGTGAATCGGGAGCTGGTAAAACAGAGAACACCAAGAAGGTCATTCAGTATCTGGCTCACGTTGCTTCTTCACACAAGTCCAAAAAAGACCAGGTAAGACCTAGGTTTAATGATGCTTTATTGCTGTGCTGACTTTGGACAATAAATATATATTAGCTGATGTTGTTAAAAGCTGTATTGCTCAATAAAAGCCTAGATACTAACATCTATCAGGGATCTGAGGAGGACAGTGAACTATGAAACAAGTTTGTCAAAAATTGCAAGCCAGGGAACACTGTTCTAAGTCATAACTCCTTTGAATTCAGTGGAGTTACAGTGGTGATAAGCTCATCCACAACCAGTTGGATTCATGGGCAAGTGCATAGGCAAGGGACACTATAAATGAAGGATCACCCATGCTGAACTTTTCATGGATGTATTGCTTATAACCAGTCCAGGCAGTTTACAACTGATCCTTCTGTGGAGGAGCTGTCTCCTTTCTTCTGTACTTTTATAGATTAGGCCTGGGTATTATATATACTGCCTCAAACCTGGAGAATGGAGTGATAGGCTAGTGGACATCAGCTGAAAGCTTTGAAATTGTAGAAAAAAAATTAAAGGGTGGAAAACAGCCAAGTGTTAGCAGCACATGAAAGAAGGGTGGTGGTGATGGTGGGAGAACTTCAAAGATGTCTCACTTATATTTTTTTCCCCCTCCCTCTCCCCCGATGGACTATTGCCGAATTCGTCAGTTGTATCCTCGTAGGTGAGCTGCACGTTTACTGCACGTTCTGCACCAGGAATGCATTTTCTGTCCCATTGTGTGATTTTTTTTTTTTTTTTTGAGCAGCTTTTCACTCCACACCAATGTCACTTTCTGCAGCTAAAACAAATCCATAGACAATTCACAATTTTTTTTTTGTGTGGTGCACAGTAATCTTTTTGTGAGGATGTTCAGTTGGAGACTAATATCAAGAATACTTGTGTTCTGTGCTCAATACTAGTTTGCATTTAAGATTTTTCTTGCAGAATTTTCCAAGACATACCACTTCAGAAGTATTCCTCCAGGGCAATAGGACTGGACCAGGCTTTCCTAGAACTACAAGCATGTAGTGTGTGGTGTTCCTAGTAAGACAAATGTAGTTAGGTGTTTAGCTTTGTGTTCATTGCAGTGAGTTGTGGCTGCATGTTGTGAAGAAGGTTGAGGGGAAGGCTGCCCTGCAGACAGGGTGTTCTGGGGCTGAGCTTGTTAGCCAGAGCTGAACAAGTTGGAAATGTTCACTGGTGAGCTGTGTTAATGCAAGCCAGATGCCAAGTGTGTCCACTGTATCACAACAGAAGGATTTTCCCATAGTAGCTTAACGTGTAGACATCTTATGTGTATAGAGTATACAAATAAGAAGGCATTTCTGCACACAGGCATACTGTGTGTGTGCGCACACAGAGTAATAAGTAACTTCTGGAATCCAACAAAAAAACCCCAACCTTGTATGTGCCAGAGTTTCAGACGTATGAAGACTTTTTCCATGGTCTGTCAGTAGCTTTATTTAGAAACATTCTCCTTTTTTTTTTTTTTTTTTTTTTTTTTTTGGTGTGTGTGTAAAATAAAATCATGGAGTTAAGTATTCTTCCCCTGTTTATCCTTGAGCAAAATTTGAACCACTAAAGCAGGACAGACAGTCTTCTTAGGAGAATAAACCAATTCTAAATTGGACTGGTTGGTGATTTGCCCAAGTTCTGTATTTACTGCCCCCCAAGTTTTGATTCTTCTGAGAAGTTCTGCAGCTCACATTCTGCTCTGATTTTGTAACTAGACAGTAGCACCAGCCTTACCAGAGAGGATTTAGAACTGGAGTCTTTGAATGTAATTGGTAATGAGTGCTCTATGCAACAATTCCTTACAAACCTTGAACTTGCAACCAGATTATAAGTGTTTATGAAGATGAATGCATTAAATTTTTTGAAAATCTCAGGTATGCTGATCATGGCAGATTTTCTTCTTTAGGTAGAATATGATAGTGCCAAACCTTTATGCTGCAAGACTCTGCATAGAACTTAATCAATGATAATATAGAAAGTAGTGGTACTTTATCTACCATGAAGGTTTCTTGACTCTCACCTATTAGAGTTTTGGATGTAAGCCCCCGTTTTCCCAAGTATCAGAGCAAAATCAGATTTATAAAGCATATTCTTCAACTCCAGCTCTTTTGTTTTGGAGACAATGGCACCTTCCACTGATCCTAGTGCATTAGTATATTCAGCTAAATAGCTTCTAGCTGCATGGTGTGACTGCTGAGCACATTAAAGCTGCTTTTGGGGTCTACTGAATCTAATCATATAAACACTTCATTTGATGAAACTTTGTTTATGCAAGTTGAGATTGATGTTTTCCCTTGTTTAGTCTCTTCTTCTCTACTGATTTAAGTCATGTAACAGTTTTTTTCAAGATGAAAAATTTGCAGCTAATCAGAAATTAATGGGTAATAGTTGCTAATGCTTAAACATTTGTGGTGAAGGTTACGTTACTGACGATGTTTCTCCCTTCTCCATCCAACCCACTGTTGTTTGGATTCAGTTATCGAAGAATCTCTCACATAACTGCAGAGAATGCGAAAGTAAATCCCTAAAGTGTAAAAAAAAAAAAAAACAAAAAAAAAAAAACCAACAACAAGCCCCACCAAAATAAACAAAACCACCAAACAGCCTCCCCCATCTTTCAGTTTTTTAAATTGCATGCTGTGAAAGCTAGCTGTGATTTCTAGGTGCCTTTCTCCATACTTCCTGAAGAATAAATGGCTGGCAGAAGTTCTACATTGTGTAGAAGTCATTCCAAAAAGCATATGAGATGCAAAAAAATGCAGCATACAAGGTAGATATCAAGGATTTTTGTTGCTTTAAATTGGTGTAACTTCAGAGGACTATAAAGAGAGTGTACTGAATTGCACTGCCTAACCACAGGCTAACAGATCCAGTGTCTGCTGCTTCTGTTTTGACGAGGAATATTGTACATACTTCAAATGCATGCCAAGTATTAAACAAATTTGTTTCAGGTCAAGGAATGGCAATTACAGGTGTCAGAAAATTGGCAGCGTCTTGATGATAGGAACCTTAGAATTTCTAGAAAGCTTGTGATGAACAGCTCTGTGTTGTACTGGTTTTGCTTTGCAGAATTACCCATTGTATAATAATAATGAAGTATCTTCCTTCAGTGAAAGGTGATCAAAATTTAAGGTAAAAATAAACCAAACAGCGCCACGCAAAAAAAGTCTTTACAATTTTGAAGATAATGGGATAGTCTTTTTTTTAAAAAAGACAGCGAACAGTGAGGAGTGAATACATTGCAGTAATCGCAGCCACTTAATCTTACGTGCCATTGCCACGGCATTCTGAGAACTTGATCTTCCCACTGTATGGTGCTAAGGCAAGTCATGAAGGCTAGCTGACTTGACCAGCTCTTAAGCATTTTCTTTTCCTCACAGCTTTACACTGCTGTGAGTCTGAGCTGGCATTCTCTATGCATATTGCTACCTTGCTGGTTCAAGAGACCTAATCACCACTAAACCACAGTTTACCAACACCTACTTGACACTAATGACACTTTTTTTCCTGAGGTACTAAATAACAGGAGGGTCTACAGTATGGGTTTCTGTCAACTTTTGATCTTTGTGTAGCTAAGCATGACCTTAGTTTTATCTTTAGCCAAAAAATTAGAATAGATTTTATGTCTAAACTTGACTTCTGTTTAGGGGAAAAAATGGGCATTTTGTTTCATAGTTGGGTTGAAATGTTATGTTGCTTGCATCTCTCACCTGCATAGTAACACAAAGGCCTAGGACCTCACTGCAGGATGGGGTGGAGAAATGGGATGAGGGAAGAGTGTCCCAACTTCATTACACGTGCCAGAAGGGAGGAGAAATGTGACTGCCACACAGTTTCAAGGACTAAACCCTAGTTTTCAAGGTTTTCTCCTTACAAAACCATACGCTGGGTCTGTTGTGAGAGAGCAGGTGTCCCACCTCAGGTTCCCTTCCCAGGGCTACCCTCCTTGTTATATATACTTGTCAGTGAATGGAAGTGTTTGCAGAAGCTGCCCCTTCGGTGTATGTGTGGTTCTGCAGGTCCTGAGGGTCTTGTTTGGCCTTGCTCTTTGCAAGCGTGAACTGAGGTCATTGTGGAAGTAAGAAATAAAATTTGTAGTTCTTTGTACATTTCTCATGTATCTTCCTCTTCGTATATATTTTTTTTATTGCATGTATTTTTAGAGAGGTTGTGTAAGGACTAATCTGTTTTATAATGCACTTTGAGAATAAATGGGAACAATTTTCCTTTAGAAATACCCTTAAATAATTGGCCCATAAATTCCAGTTCTTGCGAATCTAACTTCATTTCCATCCATTATGCACAGGAAGCCTTGAGTACTTGCTGATAACTGATAAAAAGAGAAACATTAATATAAACTGTCATTTTCTGTCTCTAGAAGATTTTTAGGCAATCTTGAAATATATAGAACTTCATTTTTAGCACAGAGGACAAGTAATTTTTAAAAACAGCCAGGGAAATATCTAGAGCCTGCAGGGAAAGGTGTATATGCTCCAGTGGTCTAGTACTTGACAGGGGTAAAGGTTCTGAATTTTCTTTTTCTACAGCTCCAGCATTTTATGTTCCTTAAGGGGAGGAGTGTGCGAATATAGCAGCGGAATGCAAGCGATCATGCAGTTTGTGGGATACCACTAATTCCCCTTCTTGTGTGTGTGTGTGTGCCTTCTTACAAAGGAGTTCTTTGCTTGTTTGTATTTTGGAAGATGTCAGCTCTTAGTGCAGGCTTCTTGTTTGTGGTGGTTTTTTTTTTTTTTTTCCCCTAAAAAAAAAAATTAGACCTTTTCAGACTAACTTCTTAACCTACTACTAGCAGAGTTCAGGACTGTTTTGCAGTAGCAAGACAGGGTTTTCCTCACTCCTCCAGCCTAGATGGCAAGACACTTCTGGGATGAGGGCCTGATCTTGGATGGTACGGTGTTTCGCTTTGATCCTGGGAAGTCTGTGAGGTGTTACACAAAGTGGCTTTGAAGGGTGGCTTGTTAATGGAAAGGGAGCACTGCGATGCCGTTGTGTTGAGGAAGGGAACAAGGAATATTTGTGAATGTTTCTGTTTTACCCAGATAACTAATGAGACTCTTTTGAAGGTTTAAGGTATCATCTCCAAAGATTTAATGTGGCTTCTCTACAACAGATGCTAAGCTAGTGTGAATTGAAACTTCAGCGCTGGTTTGACCCAAGGGTTAATGCAGTGAACTGCTATCTACTTTATTAATTTCTGATTTCTCTCTAGGGAGAACTGGAGAGACAGTTGCTCCAGGCTAATCCAATCCTGGAGGCCTTTGGAAATGCCAAGACGGTGAAGAATGACAACTCCTCAAGATTTGTGAGTATTGTTATCTGACATGGGTGCCAGTATTCTCCAGTTCCTAGAGGGAAGACCTAGTCTACTTCTGGGTGAATTGATGTCAGGGGTAGGACAACTGTCTGCAAGTGACTTCCTTCACATTAATCTGGGAAGTGAGTTTCATTCCATGAATTATCCAGAATAGGCCTGATAGGTCTCTGGAATGAATGAACCTGACTCTGCACGAGGATCATCTATACCAATTTTTTGTGTAAGTTTATTACAGTCAGTTTTATCCTGGAGAGCAAATACTGGTCCTTGTTTTGATTGCTTTGGAGAGCAACAGACAGTGTCTGAGGGGCAGATGAGGGACCTAGAGCTGAAACTAAATGAAAATGGTTGAAGCTGACATTGAGGAAGATGGAGCTGTTTAGGTCATATAGCACATGAAACTGAAGGGACCTTGGTTATGGGAAATCTAGGTTGAAACTTGATGAATTTGAATTATAGGCTCTCTGAATGTCAGAAATGTCTGAAAGCAGTGCCTTGTTTGTTAAATCGCTGGTGTGATCAGTAGGCATTGCCTATTGGCTGACCTTATGTTTTGCCTAAAACCTGTCTGACCTGTTCTGAATTTCCTGAATTAAATAGAGAAGGTTACCTTTGCTGCTTACTCCTGTTAACCACTGAATGCTAATTTTAATGCTATTATCTTCCTCTTAGGGCAAATTCATCAGAATCAACTTTGATGTCAACGGCTACATTGTCGGAGCTAATATTGAGACCTGTATCCTTTCTGTAACCACTTAAAAGGAAAAGTTAAAGGCTATAGAAGTGGCGGTAATGGTACTCGCAGTCTGCTCACAATTGACTGTCACATTGAGAAAATGGTAGGAAGCACTTAGCAAGATTACTGTTGCAGTCTCCTGTTTCTTCATATAGTATTTTGTGATCTTTTGATCGTGATGGAAACCTTTTCTGAATGAATGAATTCTAACTTCAGGAGGCTGAAATGGAAGCATAAACTACGATAAGATGAATAACTTTGGAATTTTGTAAGCTGTTCTCACTTCTGCCCAAGGCAAATAGGGGATGGATGGCCACTGTTTTTCTGGGTTTTTTTAATCAGTTAAGTCTCTCTTATCACAGCCATGGTTCGGAGGCTGGCAGAACTGAGACCTGAAGCTCAGTGGGTTGTTGACTGGTAATGATTGCTATATCAATACCCCTGTTAACGGCACGAGAAGAACATCAGGTAGTAGTACATCAGGAGATTTTTCTCCTGCCATGGAATAAGAGGTGATTTGTACGCCCTGCCATATGCCTTGACTCTCTGCAGATCTGCTGGAGAAGTCACGTGCAATTCGTCAAGCCAAAGAGGAGAGAACCTTCCACATCTTTTACTACCTGCTGTCTGGGGCTGGGGAGCATTTGAAGAGTAAGTGTGACTTTGTTGTGGTTATGGGGTTCCCTCATCGCAATGACAGAGGGTCCAAAACACTTGCAGGCTAGGACCTGTTCCTTCACAGTGTCTTGTCTCTGCCTTTTAGATACGGTCACCCCTACTTCACTTCTTTTACACACTCATACTTCCCTCTGCCCTCCCCCTGCACTTCTCTGTTTCTGAAAACTTCCTTCTCTGGTTCCTTCCTGCACTTGTCTCCTTGCCAGCAATGACTCTACACCCTTCCTTATCTAAATTACTGTCCCTTGTTTAGTCTTGTCTTGCATTATGTAAACTTTTTTTAGCGCAGGAAGGGTCCTACTGCAATGTACTCACTGTTTAACTGAATTGAGCAAAGCTCAAATTCTAGAGCACCTAAGCAGCTCTAGAAGTCTAGGATCCTACTGCACCTAGCTTTAATACTTCAGCCTAGTAATTAGAATCCATGGTGTGGAAGAGCTGCAGATTTGATCTGGGGGAAGGACAGAAGGACAGGACTTTTCTCATAGTTGCTGCAGTTTCAAGACCTATGTATTAACTTTCACCTGACTTGAAACAAATGAGTTGCCTGAAATTAAAGGCAAATTTACTTCCGAGTTAATCCCTGCTTCTTACAGACTTAGGGCATAATGATGATTGACATTGCTTTGGTAGAGTAGTCCAGAGGAGGGAATAAAAAGAAATGAGGCAGAAAACCTCCAGGTTTGTCTAAAATACATTAAATATTCAGCCTGCGGTAAAACTGGGCTTAATCTTAAATTCATACAGCACCTGCTAGCATATGCAAGTCAGAAATTTGGTCTTGGTGGTAGTTTGTCTAGTAAAAAAAAAAAAAAAAAAAGCTATAGTAACTTCTTTCTCAATTCTTTCCTAAGCTGATCTGCTACTGGAGCCTTACAACAAATACCGCTTCCTTTCCAATGGGCATGTTACAATCCCGGGTCAGCAAGACAAAGATATGTTTCAGGAGACCATGGAGGCAATGAAGATCATGGGCATCCCAGATGAGGAGCAGATAGGTATGAATCCTATGAAGGGCTTGAAAATGCAAGGAAATGACAGAGGGAAGAGATCATGCATCTCTAAAGCTTTTTTGTTCTGGGGTTCTTTTTTGTTTATTTGTTTTGGGTTTTTTGTTGGGTTTGTTTTGCCTGGTGTCCATTCCCATGCTGCACCTCGCCCCCCCCCCCCCCAAGTGAACAGTGTACAAATAATAAACTTAGTAGCTTTGGAGTGACCCACCTCAGGATCTACCAGCACAGTTTCAGTTTATACAGTTAAGGTTACAAGTCAAGCAGCTAATGAAAACATGCTTCTGCTTGCTGTTTTTGTTTCCAATATGAGGGCTGTATATCCAGGTTATGAATAACATATCCAAGATACAAGAATCCTCTCATTCTCTTGTGCAATGCATGGCTTGTGTGCTCCCCCTATCCCTAAGCAGTGGCTTTAAAGTATCTAATCCAACCACTGCTGGATTAGTACTTTGAGAATGGCCTGGTCATAGTGCCTTTCTTTCCAGCTTAACACTGAACTGCTGATCAGAAATTAATATTGTCTGATTCTGGGAGCACAGTACCATGAAAGTGAAGCTAGAA
This sequence comes from Falco cherrug, assembly GCF_023634085.1. Classification (NCBI taxonomy): domain Eukaryota; kingdom Metazoa; phylum Chordata; class Aves; order Falconiformes; family Falconidae; genus Falco; species Falco cherrug. Next base: position 34,090,774 of record NC_073701.1, on the reverse strand, counting down.
TTGCATACAGCCAGCACAAAGTGCAGTGATATGTATTCACCAGAGCTCTGTGCTGTCTCATTCATGATCTGCTTCAGTGATTGGGAACCAGTGTTTTCGCAAAATCTCGGTTTCTAAATGTGTAAGGTCTCATAAAACTAGGACTGTTTTTTCTCTACACTGAAGCAGGCATCTGTGGTGATTTGAGGTCATCACCTCCTCTGATGGAAGCTGCAGCCCTGAGGCTGTAGGGAATATGTGCCTGTGCCTTACCTATTGCTCTTCCCGGTCCAGACTGCTATAAATCCATGCTGTTGTCATCCGCAGTTTAATATACTTCTTGATATCCTGAATCATCTGAGACTGAAATTGCTGTATAGAGGTGAAGAGAAATTTGCCTAAACCGAATAAAAGAATTAGCAGCATAATTTATTGTCAGGATGTCCTTCTGTGCTCAGGTTTTTGAGTTGGGTTTTTAATGTATGCTCTAGGGCATATCTTTGCTGTCACGTAGATGATAAATTGGTTCCAGCCACTACAGCAAAGATAGCTTTAGTGTTTTGCATTTGCGGTTCGAAGTGTGAAGGGCATTCATGTTCCTTATAGGCTCTTCAGAATAATTACATACAGTAGCTGGCTGGATGGTAGGTTTACTTAGTTTTGATGTAAAGTCTAAAAGCTGACTATCTTAATTTGAGACAACATACAAGTAAGCCGTCTATCCAATTATCAGGATTCCAGATTCAGCTACCAAACCACTGGATTTCATAACATGCCACTAGGAACTTATGTGTTTCTTTTCTGTTAGTCCTCATGTAGCATATATAGAGCCTTTGTTCACTCTGCTATCAAAGATGTTGTTTTAAAATAAATGTTTCTGCAAGTGTCATGATTTAACCTCTGCTGGCAGCTAAGCATCACATAACCACTTGCTCACTTCTCTGCATTGCCTGCCCCCAGTGGAATGGAGGGAAAAACAGAAGGGTAAAAGTGACAACATTCATGGGTTGAGATAAAGACAGTTTAAGTAAGCAAAAGCTGTGTGCACAAGCAAGCAAAATAAGGAATTAATTCACCACTGCCCATTGACAGGTGGGTATTCAGCCATCTGCAGGAAAGCCGGGCTCCGTCATGCCTAGTGGTCACTTGGGAAGACAAATGCCATAACTCCAAATGTCCCTCCTTTCCTTCTTTTTCCCCCAGCTTTATATGCTGAGCATGATGTCGTGGTATGGAATATCCCTTTGGTCAGCTGGCATCAGCTGTCCCAGCTGTGTCCCCTCGCAACATCTTGTGCACCCCCATGCTCACGGGTGGGGTGAGAGGCAGAAAAGGCCTTGGCTCTGTGTGAGCTCTGCTCAGCAGTGTTATCAACACTGCTTTCACCACAAATCCAAAACATAGCCCATACTAGCTACTATGAAGAAAATTAACTGCATCCCAGCTAAAACCAGCACAACAGGTAGAAACTAGGGAATGAAATAACTTCGGTACAAGATTCCCTTTGCATTTGCAGTTTCCTTTACTCAAGAGTACTAGAAGCTCTTATGCAGTGAGCTTTGATTGATACACAGTGAAAACTGTATCGATGCAATGGCATTGAAAAATGTCATTCCTCTCCTAGTGTCTGATGCTGCTCTTATTACGTGCACCATTCAAAGAGTATGAATATACCATTAGCAATGGGTGGGGTGCTTCAGCATGTAATTAGTAACAGTTACGGTGCAGGCACTTTCGCCCACATCCTGCTGCCCTTCATACGTTATATGTCTGTATGGACTACAGACTTTGGTCAGGGAGCTGAAAGTGGTACAGGGTTTAAGGGACAAAATCTTCCTTCTCTTAATTGGTTTGTACTCTTAATAACTGTCTCTTTCCTGTGTTAAACAGTAGTCATTGAGGAAATTTGAATATTGAATTCATTGAGTGAATTTTGGCCCTCTAACAGAGAACAAACTTTTTATCAGAAAATATATATGTTGTAGGGTGGCATGTTACGTTCAGTCCTGTCTCCCACTTCACTGTAACAATGTTGAGAACAGGTAAATTGCCAGGCTGTGTAGTTTGCATAGGAGGGACAGGGCAAGTCCTGTGTCCTGAATGGGAGTCATATAGAGGAATTACCTGTGCGTTGTTTTTCCAGATTCCATAAAGATCTTTGGGATGTTGAGAAGGGCCTCTTAGCCATGTCAGGAAAGGTGACTGCGATGTATCAGGGCTTTTGGTGATGTCTGACACTAAGCTGTAATTATTATTTTAAAAGGTCTCCTGAAGGTTATCTCAGGTGTTCTTCAACTTGGCAACATAGTCTTCAAGAAGGAGCGTAATACAGACCAAGCCTCTATGCCAGACAATACAGGTAAGCAATCTTCTTCCTTCCTCCCCACAAAGAAAAATGCAGAGAAAAGCCTACAGAAGCTTCTTGCAAGTAGCAGAATATGTTACAGTACGTAGGGAATACTGGAGTCTTGTTTTCCTATACGGTGAATTATTTAACAAAGGAGCTGATGTGCTCCTTCACAGAAATACGCGCTGTGTTGCCAGGCGTGCATGTGCAGCCACCCATAGGCAGGAACGCGGCAGTGTTCCTGTGACAGGGCTAGGCAGGAAGTGCATGTGATGACCAGATGAAAAAGATTACTCTACTGGAATATGTAGTGTGTGTGTCTTTTAACCAAGCTAGGAATGATTGCTTCTGCAAACCTACGTTATCAGGCTTCAGGGAATGTTCTTTGCTGACTCTGTAGGTAGACATGTGACTGTAAGAGTAAGGTGCGTAGTTTTGTGGTGGGTATAAAGTATGTGTATGTGTTTTAATTGCACTGCCCATTGTTACGTGTGTAAATATTACACTGTTTCACGTGATAAGAAAGCTATCTGTTGGAAGACTTAACTCTTAGACCTTCATTATCGATATACTGCAGAAATGTAAGAAGCTGTTAATTTATCTTTAAGGTTTTATATTTTTGGCAATTATTATGATGGAAAATACCCTCTAAATAGACGTTTAGGGAGGAGAATAAACCATTTGGGGTTTGAATCTTGAATCTGAAATACAGAGTTGCCTCAAAGACTAATCAGTAGCTGAAGACAGAACAGTTAGCTTCAGAAATCCATTACTTGACATATCTTTAAATTACAATGAACTTTCTAAAGCTTCTGTGTTATTACTTAGTTGTATGAGAGTGTTCTTTTAATTTCGTGGCTTCTCAATAACCCGTAGTATGCATTGCAAGAGGGTTTTGGGGGATTTTTTGGTTTTGAAGATATCTTTGTCTCACCAACCTGTTCTTCATTTAATATTTTTATAAGCTGTTCTGTGACTTTTGGGAAGGCAGTTGCAGGAATGTTTTTCTTTTTCTTTTGCCTTCTGTGAGAAAAATGAACATTAATCTCTTTGTTTCCTTTTACCATCTTTAGCTGCTCAGAAAGTGTCTCACCTCTTGGGTATCAATGTGACAGATTTCACTAGAGGTATCCTGACTCCTCGCATCAAAGTTGGGCGAGATTATGTCCAGAAAGCTCAGACCAAAGAGCAGGTAAGCATTTTGTAAAATTGAACAAGTACTTTAGTCTTTTATCTTGCCGCCACAAAGCTAATAAATGTATTAGAGGGTTTTGTAGCATTTAATAACCATCTTTATGACTTTATGACATATGCAATGTATGGCAACCACACTTGAATACTGTAGCGTGCATATTGCAAGAGAATGTAATTTCCCTAATTTTGGCAACTGGCTGTCCCAAGGGAGTAAGATCCTTCAGTGCTGTATCCACGGGTGACATTTTCAAGCTGCTATAATACAAAGAGCACTATTTTTGAGTAGGTCAGTTACTAGGGTGGAAGAATTTGCTGCTCAGCCTTGAAATTTTGTAACACTCTTGAATCAGGTTGTGCCCTAATTGAAACCTGACCTAGGAGCTAGTAGGGTCCTGAATGGGGCAAAGCCCCTGTGGGTACTCGCTGCACAGCTTCTTTATTAACACGTCCTTGTTCTCAGTGCGAATAAACATGCCCCCATAGCATGGAAGGGTTTAGGAAGAGAGTGAAGTCTAGAAATAGTCACGGGCTGCTTTTCCATTCTGCCTTTCCATTTTGATTTTTAATTTCTTACTACACATAGTACTTTTTTTTGTCAATCCCAGGTAGGGTAGTGGCATGGGAGGGAGGGATTTGGCTTCACAAATCCAAAATTACAAAAGAATGTAAACGCTTTTCTTTAGGCCTGTGAAACCTGCTATGTTACTATAGTCTGTGGAGGTCACTGGGCATGATTTTTTTCTTGAATACCAGGCATTGCTTTCTCCAGCAGGCAGGATCCTGAAATTTGGCTTTGACACACTAATTTAGTAAGACAGATTCTTTGCTCTTGTTTGTGGAGTATTGCACTACTTTTCAGCGGGAATAAATTTTGAAATTAGCCTTGTTCAGTGAGTTTGGTGGTAGAGGGAAAATCAGACTGCAGTTGGGCCATTAGATGCCAAAACTGTGTAATCTGTGCCTTTCTTTAGATTCTAACCTAACTCTTGATCTTTGCCTTTTCTCTTTAGGCTGACTTTGCCATTGAAGCGCTGGCTAAAGCCACGTATGAGCGTATGTTCCGGTGGCTGGTTATGCGTATCAACAAGGCATTGGATAAGACCAAGCGACAGGGTGCATCCTTCATTGGAATCCTTGACATTGCTGGTTTTGAGATTTTTGAGGTAAGGGGATATCAGGTCCTTGTACTCTTTTTATCATGGAGCAAAGACTGCTGAAGGAAATCACTTTAAAACTGGAAGAGAACAGTGTATAATTTTGGAAAGGATTCTACTTTTGTTACTTGAGATCTCTGCTGATGTGAACTGTCAGATAAGTGGTTCATTTGTTAGTATTTGACATATTCTGCACATGTGTTCTCATTGCGGTATATTTTGGTGCTTACATGCTTTTTGTCCTGTGCATTAGAATTATTTTAATTTCACAGTTTGAGATGTTCTTGAATCTTTATAGCTCACAGTTTTAAGAGTTTGCTAACCTACAAAAAATTTTTTTAAAGTGTGTAGAGTTACGGATCACCACTGGACTTAAAATTTCATGTCCCGTTAGTCTGTCCCAAAACATTTAAGGGATGATCTGCTGAAATCTGTTAGCGTCATTAAAAATCTGTTAGTGTCGTTAAAAATTGTTAGAGATAGTTTTGTCTTCCTACTGATGAATTTTGGAAAAAACAAAGACGTGGTAGACCAAATCAGATCCAATATAAATTGACCTATACATGCTCCTTTCTTAAAGAAACCTGAAAATCAGGGATCAGATTGTGGTTTCACATGCAGTTAGATTTAACAGCAGCGGTTTGGTGCAGAAAAGGATTGAACTTGCTCCTTTTCCCCTCTGCTGCTCCTGGCTGCAACTGCTTGTGCTGTTCACCTCTCTGGCCCTGGGGAAAATATTTTCTTAGGGTGTTTTGTAATTGAATCAGTCTGCAAAGGGGAATCTGAGCATAAAAACTGATGCAAGATAAATGTAGGATAGGAACAGTGGAAATAAAGTTGAGAGATGGAAAAAGAGGGGAAGTGGGAGCTCCCTCTGTAGGTGGCAGTGAACTGTCAGGCCAAACCTTTATGTCTCTGAAACAACAATTTTAGAATGTGGATTTGCATTATACTTAGTCTGAAGCAGCCATAGGCTGCCATCAGAAAAGAACTATCCTGCCATTATCCCAGACAGGCAGCTGTTATCAACCTTTGTTATGCTGGATCTAACTCTTGTGCAGCTGCGAAGTGAATTGGACCAATTGGAAAATTAAGACATGGAAAAGTTGAGGGCTGGTTGTTTTTTTCCTCTCCCCTCTCAGATTAGTCTACCTTTGGTTTCATGGTTGCTGAATCTCATGAAAAGGAGGGGAGTGGAAATACATGGAATTTCTGAAACGTGGAGGAAGTAGAACGGGACCGTTCTTTCACAGCTGCATTGTATTTAGCGTGGTCTAACATGAAAATGCACTGTGGGTTATTAACCTTGTCCTTACAGTTTGAAGAAGTCTGGAGATGTTGAAGAATTTTCCCTTGCTTTCCTTGCTCTGATTTTATATATGAGGATTAAAAGGGGACTTTCCAGTCCACATGCTTTTAGGAGTTTGTCTTCGGGCTTCTGTTCCTTCCCCTTCCTATGAAGAGCACTTGCCAGCTCTGAGTTTGTGAGAAAATCTTTTCTATTCCCAGGTTAAGTAGCTGTAGTAATTATTCTTTTGTTTACAACTAAACATTCTTTTGCAAAGTCTGAGGAACAGTGTATATGAATTCTCTAGGGATTGAAGCAGTGAGGCAATGGCATGTGACAGGAAAGGCAGTTCGTAAGCAAATGGAGATTTTGACAAAGGGCTCCCCACCCCATGCAGAGCACAAACTTAAATTCCTGAACTATAGATGTGATCTTTCACGCTAAGAGAATAGTAGGTGTGTCTTCAAAAACCACTGTTCAAACATCTTTCTACCTTTTTCTTCATTAGCTGAACTCCTTTGAGCAGTTGTGTATTAACTACACAAATGAAAAGTTGCAGCAGCTCTTTAACCACACCATGTTCATTCTGGAGCAAGAGGAGTACCAGAGGGAGGGCATAGAGTGGAATTTCATTGACTTTGGCTTGGACCTGCAGCCCTGCATTGACCTCATAGAGAAGCCGGTAAGCTTGTTGTTCTTCTACCATCGAGTAGCAAGAAATGGCTGCACTAATTTTGTCATTGAGGACATAAACTGGAAATTAGCTTTCTAGCTTTTGGAATCCTCTACTGTGTTTAGAAGTATGTTTATGTTTAGAAGTATATTTGGAAGCAGAAGCGAACAGTTCCCTCTTTGAATGTGTCACCAATAAGTCTGTTAGTATCGGTTCTGTAGGAAGTACTGCATGAAAATAGATATAGTCAGCCACTTTTTCCTCTCACAGGATTGTTTTTATTTGTGTAGATCTACGTGGTGCTAGACGTATGCGTCGTTTACCATAAGTAGTGTGAACCTCCTTACTTAACTGTGTGGTGAGAAGCTGTGAATCTCTGTTGCTTTCCTTCTGTTCTAATGAAACTTGAATATGTATAGATTTCATAGTAGATGTTCCAATAGTAAGGACTAGTTTGTGAAATACTGTGCTGTGGTCTTCTGCATTTAGATACCTGAATATTTGGAGAACAGTGTGATAGTATTCCTTCTATTAAAAACATTTTTTCCCCCATGTCAAATAACCTAGACAAATATGATGGAAGAGACCTTTTCGTAAAATGTTAAGAATTCAGATGAGGATTTTGAAGAATTGTTAACAATTTCTATTAGCATAGAAATAGTTGAACGGATACCACATAGCAGGTGAACGTGATGGGGATCAGGCTTTATATCTCTAGCCATCTAAAGGTGTTAATGAATTGTGCAGTCATGTGTTTAATGATGTTTTGATATTTCCCTTCTTTAAGGCTGGTCCTCCTGGTATACTGGCCCTGCTGGATGAAGAGTGCTGGTTCCCAAAAGCAACAGACAAAAGCTTTGTGGAAAAAGTTGTACAAGAACAAGGCACTCACCCCAAATTTCAGAAGCCAAAACAGCTGAAAGACAAAGCTGACTTCTGTATTATACATTATGCTGGCAAGGTAAAGAATTAGTAGCTAGAACGTGAATGTTGGGATGTCTGCTTGATTTTCTAATGTATAACCACTGCTGCTTAGAAATGGCTACTTACCAAAACGGCTGCCTATGGGAAACCAGTGGAAGATTTCATGAGGTCGTTCCATTGCTGTGGACGTTACAGGGCCTAAGGGTATTTACCTGCAAATTGTTATTTTTATAGTTGAAGACAGGTCAAACAGACACCGGTTTAAATTGTTCTCTGTAACCTGGTGAGATTGAAGGTACTTTTCAAAAATGCTTCTGAAGTCTTGCATCAAGACTTCATCACCAAAAATGATGATGCAGTTGTTTTTTGTGTTACACTGTGGGTGGTGCAAACTGGCATTGCAAATCCATTCCCTTACTGACAGAACAGAACATGCAGCTGTCTGTTAGGGTTTGAAATTTGTAGGTATGCTTGCTTAGATGGCAAATCCAAGAGTGATTAGGTAATCTGTTGCTGATTGTGCAAACCTCAGTGCTGCTTTTATAGACTTTGCAGGATCTTGTTGCATCTTGTGCTGCAGAAAATCCCCCCCCCAAGTTTCTTGATGTGTTTATCTTCTCCAGGTGGATTATAAAGCGGATGAATGGTTGATGAAGAACATGGATCCACTGAATGATAACATTGCTACTCTTCTCCACCAGTCATCGGATAAGTTTGTGTCTGAGCTGTGGAAAGATGGTATGTAATTAAACTTAATCTCTTTGTCTTGGTTTTTTTTTCTCCTGTTTTATGTGGAAGAGTTTGATCATCAAAAGTCTGTGGTGAGCTGTGTTGCTTTTTTTCCCTGAAGACTAAACCACCAAGATGAGCATTATCTAGAACATCCTTTGCTTAGGTCATGGTATTTCATTAAAAGTTCATTGTAACTCAAGAGAAAGGTTCACTTACGTCAACTTAGGTTAAGCTTGCTGCGTATATAGCAATTATTTCTTGAAACCAAGCATACCAGGATAAAATATAAATGCACCATTATGTCCCAGCAGCTTGCATAGCTGCAAACACAGGATCTGAGGTTGAATCTGTTTTCAGTCCTGCAACTAGTGTGTTCTTTCTGCAGCGTTCAGTATTTTACTCTTCTCTGGTTTTATCTGCTTTTGAGTCTTACTGTTGCTGTCACTTTCTGCGGTGGGTTTTCTTTGACGTCTCTGTCTGTTACAGAGATGCAGAACGTTCAGAGAGCCTATTTCTATCAACACTTTCCTATTCTTCATCTAGAACCAGGTGACTGAGAAACCCAGCTGTCTTGTCATGTGTGTAATGCATCCTAGAGCCATGCAAGAAATGCTTCCGTTAACTTCTCTTTGTCCCTTTGTCATACCTGCTTGTCTTTCTTGTTCATTTCCTCTGCTTTGTGCTAGTAGCTCCTCACAGACTTTAAACCAAAAGCAAAACTCATCTTGCAAGTGGATACAAGAAAAATATGGACATATTCAGGTGCTAAAGGTTGCTCTTGCAAGACTTGCATAGGGACAGCTAGAAGCAAATCCCTGTCAACTGTTTGACCATAGAGCTAGTAAGGCTATATTTCTTGCAAGGTTTGGAGGGAAGATTTCTGAGACTGCATTTAAACTGAAATTCAGTTTAACATTAATTCTAGTATTGGGATTTGACTTCAGCTGCTGATTATTTAAAAGAAAGTTTGGCGAAGGAACTTGTACTGCATGAAAAACGGCCATCAGCAAGTTGTGCCTAACAAGACCTTTGCTGTGTGTGACTCCTTTTGGACTTGAAATGTCAACTGAATCACAGCTTATCAGTTCTCATTTATTGTTCCTAGCTGGATCTTCTGTTGCAAACGACTGTCCTTTTTGCTATCTTGATGTAGATTGCAGAGCCCAAGATTGTTCCAGCTGCAATCTGGGACACTCTTCTGTGGATTTCTCTGTGATGTCATCTAGTAACATAACCTTCTTTTCTTTCTGATAAGACAACCTTGACCCTATTCTAACAGCTGCTCTAGAAGTGAGCAGTTCTAAACTAATACTAGCTGTAAATCAGGATATCCTTTCTTGTTTCTTTTGTAGGGGTTTCTCTTAGTTGTGGTTTTTTAATCAGAAGCCAGTTGACCACAAGTTGATATATTTTTCTGAAGTGAAGATTGGGAAGCCTGAGTAGGCATCAGCCAACCACTAGAGATAAAGTGAAGTAGTAGCTTGAAGCCCTTAATAAAAATGTACTAGGGGTGTGGAAAATTGCAGTGATTTGGTTGTGTGGATGGATTTTTATTTCCATGAAGAAGAGCAAAGGGAAAAAGTAATGCTTTAGTTTCTTCTTGCCCCTGCTACTCTCAGATCAAGCTGGCTTCTGTTGAAAAAAAGGATCTGTGGAGTCCACACATCAAGGTGATAGCTTCATCAGTGCTTGGATGTCACTGTGGCATAGTGGAGAAACTGTTGGGGCAAGGGATTCTGAGTTTCTCCTAGTGGTATTGTTCATGTCTCTGTCATAGAATGCTGTCATAGAATACTTGTACTCTAAAAATGACTCAAACAGTGGTATCTTGAGGTTTGGTTTCTATCATGCCTTTTACCATGTTTGCTCAGTTTAAAGTAGATGTGGCTTTTCTGATCACCGGTCATGGCCGTTCTGCCTGTAATGCAAGAGTGAAGCTGGGCTTTTTCTCTTTAACTGTGGCCCCTTCTGGGTCAGAGTTAACTAATAGTTGACTCTGCTGGGCTAGCAGCTAGAGCTCTTGATCTGTTGTTTTTCATTGTAACCTAAGCAAGTAGAAGCATCTGAAACTCACTTCTAGATTGCTTTTCCAGAGCTGCTATCCAGAGCATCAGTAGAATATGTTTGGGAGTAAGTTTGTCTCCATCGCTCAAACTTCCTGTAGTGAGCTGTTGCTTTTTTTTTCCTTCCTGCTCCTATCCCTGCACAAATTCTGTACAGGAGTCAACATCTGTGTAGAGATGAAGCAAAAAGGATCCTGCAGCTCCTCTCATCCTGTTCTTCCCAGATGTTCTTTGTACATTCCAGTGCTTCCTCTGTGGAAGAATTTTAACACCCTTTCTTGTGCTCTCTCTAGTTGACCGTATTGTTGGGCTGGATCAGGTAGCTGGTATGTCAGATACAGCATTGCCAGGGGCCTTTAAAACCAGGAAGGGTATGTTCCGAACAGTGGGACAGCTCTATAAAGAACAGCTGGCTAAACTGATGGCTACCTTGAGGAACACCAACCCAAACTTCGTCCGTTGCATTATCCCCAACCATGAGAAGAAGGTAAAGACAGTACAGCCTGTGCAGTCTTACATGGGCTTCTTTGGGGCATGTGGCTGGGTTGCTCTCTTTGTCAGGGTTTGCAAGAGATCTTAAAAATGTCCTGTATTCTCAGGATATCTTTTTAAGGTCATCCTAAATAACTGTAGTTACCAATGTTTTGGAGACCAATCTTTGCAGTTCTTCTTAAGATAGCATAAAAACTTTCAATTGCTTCTAGCTGGAAAAGAGAGGACTGGCTGCTTTACAAAAAACAGGGGGACGCCCCTTTTGTAAAAGCTTTGTGGTATTTATAAAGTGTACTTTTTCCTCACTAGGCTGGAAAACTAGATCCCCACTTGGTCCTTGACCAGCTTCGCTGTAATGGAGTGCTGGAGGGAATTCGTATTTGTCGTCAAGGTTTCCCCAACAGAGTTGTGTTCCAGGAATTCAGACAAAGGTAAGGCCTAGAAAAGAATCTGAATCAGTCTTTATCCTGGCAAAGTTAAGACAGACATAAGTGCACAAATTAAAGCATTTTATTGCAACTAGATTGCCACTCTTTTCAAAGGCAGCACATCTGTCCCTTTATATTTGATGGCACAAAGCCTCTTGAAAGGATCTTTGACTTCTCTGCTAAGCATGTATCTAAGGTAAGGCACAGAGAACCCCGTCTAAGACTGCTTCATACTCTGTCTGGAGATGCATTTTCTTTTCTCTAATGAGACCGTAAACTGTCAAACTCATAGTGGTGTAGGAATGCATTACTGATTTTTTTTTTTTCCCCTGTTTGTTTGTTGTTGTTTTCAAATATACTTGTGTAACTAGTCTAATACTTTCTCCTTTTCAAATGCTTTCTCCTTTTCAGATACGAAATCTTAACTCCAAATGCAATTCCCAAAGGATTTATGGATGGGAAGCAGGCTTGTGTACTGATGGTAAGACATCCCAGAAACTCTACTTGAATAGAATAAACTTTATGGGTGTGGTTTGGAAATCAGAGTTGTGCATGTTAAATATGTCTTGTACTCACAGACTGAAATTCCAAAGTCAAGTGTTTTGTTTGGTAGGAGGAGGGTGCAAAAAGTTTTCTTTTGGCTTTGCAGATGGAGGCTTCTGGCTAGCATGGGGTTCAATAATCCTAGGCAAAGAGGATCTTTGTTTCCACAGATGCATATACTTTGAGATTCCAGCAGTATTCCTGAAATCAAAATGCTTAGAAGCATTAATGTTATCTTTACCTTATACTTAAAGTATGAGCTTCAACAAACTCTTTGTAACAGCCTGCTGATGACAGATGCTTTCAATGAAGGCTCCAATTAATTTCTGCAGGATTCCCTGCTTCAGAGGGAAAGCTTTGGCTCTGTAGCTTGAAGACTAGGGGAGACTGAATTGAATTTGGCTGTAAGGGATTCCTATTTTTTCTTTCTGAAGAGGAATAAGGTATACTACTTTAACTAGTATAAGCAAATCCTTTAAAGGACAGGAAAGTTGGCTGGGGGGCCTTTTTCTGACAAAAGTTAGGACTGGGAAAAAATAAATAGGAAGGATCAACAGATGTTTTTCCTTTAGGAAAGGAAGAGGGCTCTTGGGACTGGCATATGTTCCTCACAGCATCCTTGTAGTTCTGAGTACTTGATGTAGTGTATTAAACAATGCTTTCTATCATATTTTCTGTCTCTGGTTACCTCCTTTTCATGCTGTGCTTGGCTGACCTCCAGCTCCTTTAATTGGGACAGGACTTATTTGAGCTAGGAACTTTGGTTGGCCTAGGTGGCTCCTTGTAGGGAGCGGGTGTCTTACAGCCATGAAACATAAATACATTTTGTGATGTTTCACGTGAAGCAGCCTTTGCATGAGATGAATGCTTCTCTCATTTTAGATCAAAGCATTGGAGCTGGATTCAAACCTTTACCGAATTGGACAGAGTAAAGTGTTTTTTAGAGCTGGAGTCCTTGCTCATCTTGAAGAAGAGAGAGATCTGAAGATCACAGATGTCATTATTGGCTTCCAAGCATGCTGCAGAGGCTACCTGGCCAGAAAGTAAGGACCATATTTTGTAAAGTACATCATAAAAATGTACGTTTTTCCCATTCAGGTACAAGTTTCTTCTTTAGAAAAGCTGACTGGAAGTTATTTTTTGTCAGAAAGGCTATGATTTATTTGTTGTTGAAGGTGTTTTAGAGTTTTCTGATCTCTGTAATGCCAGACTTCTGGCACCTGCAAGAAACTCGGTGTGCTGCTATCCCACATACTACCAGAGCAGTAAAGTCTCTTCTTTCTGTAGTAATACTACACAGCAGGCAAAGATTTTGACAGAAATGCTCAAACTGCAAGTGTGCAAATGAAAAAGTCTTAGTATGGTACTGATCCAGGAGGTATAGGATTTCTCTGAAGTTATTGGGTAGGACTGCAAATGATACAGTTCTAAAACCAAAAATATCTGTCAGATTGGCAGAAAACCCACGTGTGTTACCAATCTCCCTTTTTTGAAATTAAGAGTGAGGCTTTATGGATTAGATGACATTAGGGAAAAACTTCATTAAATAGGGAATTGAATAAAGGAAAAAAAAAAATCCTTACCTGAGCAGAAAAAAACTTGAAAAAGATAGAGGATGTTCACTGGAAATTTTGCTGTTTTTTTAGGAAGGAATCTTGTAAAGTAAAAACGTAGAGTTATCTGAGAAAGGGCTTAGTGGAGAGAATTGTGTGTTGTTGTGGGTTCCTTTTGTCTGACTTCCACTTACCTTGCAGAGCCTTTGCCAAACGCCAGCAGCAACTGACAGCCATGAAAGTGCTTCAGAGGAATTGTGCTGCCTATTTGAAACTGCGGAACTGGCAATGGTGGAGGTTGTTCACCAAGGTAATAATTTTTCCCTTTGCAATTTTGACAGTTTGGTTGCAGTTTCAGCTTCTCAGGTTGAACCAGAGCCCCCAAACCACTTCCTCCACAATTGGGCAGGTTTGCAGTTACACGTTGATTGATTTAGGCAGAGAATATTTGATAGCTGTGCAGTATGCCTGCATAAATCATGTGCAAAGCTATATTCAAGTAATGTGGAAAAGCAGAAGTAATCTTTGAATGCTTTATGCCTAAGAAGAGTAAGAGGATCACTTCCTTTGGTGGTATGGTACTTCAAAGAGTCATTTACTACGTGGCTACTCAATTTAGCTAGACAAAAATTGTTAATATGGGGATGGCTTGCCATCTCTTTTTTCCAGGGTTGTAAGTGCAAAGGAAGAGCGCTGAGGTCTGATCTTGCTGTTAAGACTTGTAGATATTTTACCTTTATAAAGACAATGAACACATGAAGAAATCGTGTCTTCTAAATGTGTGGGATTTCTTGCATTTTAGCCATGAGACTTTGCAGCTAAAAGAGTTGAGAGCAGAATTTAAACTTCTTTCCTATGAAATTATTTGTAAGTGTTTTTGATGGGAGAGCACAGAGATGGGTGGTGTTCGGGGTTTTTTTCATGGAATCATAGAATAGTTTGGGTTGCAAGGGATTTTTAAAGGTCACCTAGTCCACCTCCTGGCTGCAACAAACAGGGACTAGATCGGGTTGCTCAGAGCCCTGTCCAGCCTAACTTTGAATGCTTCCAGGGATGAGGAATCTACCACCTCTCTGGGCAATCTCTTCCAGTGTTTCACTATCCTTGTAAAAAATTCCTTCTATCTAGTTTAAATCTACCCTCGTACTTTTAAAACCATTGCTCCTTGTCCTGTTGCAACAGGCCCAGCTTAAAAAGTTTGTCCCTGTGTTATAGGCCCCTTTACTGAAAGGCTGCCATAAGGTCTCACTGGATCCTTCTCCAGGCTGAACAACCCCAACTCTCAGCCTTTCTTCATAGGAGAGGTGTTCCATCCCTCTTGATCTCTGTGGCCCTCCTCTGGACCCATTCCAACAGGTCCCTGTCTTTCCTGTGCTGAGGGCTCCAGAGCTGGATGCAGTACTCCAGGTGGGGACTCACCAGAGCAGAGTAAAAGGGCAGAATCACCTCCCTCAATCTGCTGGGCACACTACTTTGGATGCAGCCCAGGATACAGTTGGCTTTCTGGGCTGCAAGTGCATATTGCCAGCTCATGTCCAGCTTTTCATCCACCAGTACCCCCAAGTCCTTTTCCACAGGGCTGCTTTCAATCCTTTCATCCCACAGTCTGTACTGATACAGAGGACTGCCCCAGTCCAGCTGCAGGACCTTGCACTTGGCCTTGTTGAAGCTCATGAGGTTCACATGAAACCACTTTTTAAGCTTGTCCAGGTCCCTCTGGATGGCATTTCATACCTTGGGTGTGTCAGCCGCACCACTCAGCTTGGTGGTGTCTGCAAACTTGCTGAGGGTACACTCAATCCCACTGGATGTGTCCTGGATGAAAAAATTAAAGAGTACTGGTCCAGATATGGATCCCTGACTTACCACCAGTCTCCATCTGGACATTGAGCCATTGACAGCTACTCTCGGGATACAACTATCCAACCAATTCCTCATCCATGAAACAGTCCACCCATCAAATCCATATCTCTCCAGTTTCGAGAGAAGGATATTGTGGGAGACTGTCAAAGGCCTTACAAAAGTCTGGGTAGATGACATTGACCTATCTGTGTATTTCCCCACTGTATGGCAACTTTTTTATTCTCCTGCTATTACAACTGAGCCCTCAAGGGTCTGGAATTTACCCAACCCTTTCCTGACGCACTCTGTCCTGGAGGAAAAGCTGGGCAGGCAGAAAGTGTGTTAATAGGCAGAGCAGATGATAACTAGTCCTCTATGATCCTCCCAGTATTCACAACAAAATGAATGATCAGTCTTTCAAATATGACATTTATTGAAAATTGTTTTATTCAATGCTTATCAAGTACAAGAACATCTCTTCATGTTTTTCTTGTTCCTTATACATGTCTCACTGCATGGGTTTCCCTTTCAGGTGAAGCCCCTTCTGCAAGTAAGCAGACAGGAAGAGGAGATGATGGCCAAGGAAGAAGAACTAATAAAGGTCAAAGAGAAGCAGTTAGCTGCAGAAAATAGACTGAGTGAGATGGAGACCTTCCAGGCCCAGGTGAGTCTGCAAATCTCGTGTGTAAAAGTAATTCTCTCTCTACCTGGCCAGCTGCTTGAGAGCACCTGCTTTGCTTTATTGGTCTGATAGGCAAGCTGCAGGATAGCAACTTGTTGAAATGTGTGACTCAGCTGCCATCTTGTTCAATTTCCTTTGCCCTTCTTCCCACCTTAGTTCCTCTAGCAGGTCACTTTGTACAGTGACCACCTATCTCCCTTCTGTAGCTGTTACATGAAGTCAGTCTCCTTTGGCTGAGTATTGTAGGAAGCTCATTGAATTCAACCTCATCGTTAGTGGGATCCTTTTTGTTTGGAATGCAGAAGGTGGCAGCAAGATTGTGTTTCTGTAGGGCTGATAATTGTGTTACTCTTGCAGGGGAAAACTAGACAAAGGCTAACAATTTGTAGTTGCAGTGGACAGTTTGTGAAGGAGAGCACATGCTTAAAAGCTATGTTTTGATATTTAGCTTTTTAGTAGCAGCAGGAGACTGCTGCAATGATTAAGACTGTAACTGTGGAACAGAGGAGCATGTAACTTCACTGAACACAGATTGCTAAGTACTTTGGTAAATTGGAGCTGCTCTTATTTCTGACTTTGTGTCCAATGTAGCTAATGGCAGAGAAGATGCAGCTGCAGGAACAGTTGCAAGCAGAAACTGAACTCTGTGCTGAAGCTGAAGAGATAAGAGCCCGCCTGACAGCCAAGAAACAAGAACTGGAAGAGATATGTCATGACCTGGAAGCAAGGGTGGAGGAAGAAGAAGAACGGTGCCAACATCTGCAGGCTGAAAAGAAGAAAATGCAGCAGAACATCCAGGTAATGCCTTAGGAATGCTGTCTCTTGTCACTAAAGAGGATAGTAAGGTTTAGATGATTCTTTTGTCTCAGCTTGGAGGGAAACAAGAGAGAGAGAACAACAATAAAAAAGCATAAAAAATCCATTTGTGGAAATAGCAATAGAACACAGTGAGTCTGGTGCTGAGCCCGAGGCTTTCGGTCAGTCAGCTGGAATGAGCTGTTTCATTCTTGAAGACTAAGATGATGGCCGCTTGTCGAAGAATTAGACAAGTCTTTGCTTAAGCCAGGGGATTTAGAAACGGTGGCATTCTTTGCAAAGTAGCATTGTTTATTTTGCTAGAAAACTTGCTAGCTAGGGTGCAGTGTGTTTCATTAAGTCATGATAGATGTCACTTCTGGGAAGTATATATAATACGTAATAATACTGTAAAGGAAGGGTAAAGGAACTTTCCAGGTTCTAGTATTGCTTCTGTGCTGTTACACTGGTTGGTGAGCAGCACTGACAAATACCTTGCTTTTCTGTGGGTGTTGTGAAGGAACTAGAGGAGCAGCTTGAAGAAGAGGAAAGTGCAAGGCAAAAGTTGCAGCTAGAAAAAGTGACCACAGAGGCCAAACTGAAGAAACTAGAAGAAGATGTGATAGTTCTGGAAGACCAGAATCTCAAATTGGCTAAGGTAAGATTCCTGCAGCTTCCCTACATAGGCTAAAGATGCACCGGTGTTTCTCCTGGAGCTACTCACCAAAGGCTGACCTTTCCCATGTTACAGGAAAACTTAGGGATGAATTCAGTCTTGTCTTGGACAACTCTGACCTGGATTTTTGAAATTAGCTGCCTGCCTGTATTCTTTACAAGTCAGTATTGTATGATACTTAGATAGCCTTGACTAAATAAAGATCCATGAGCAAATGTTTTCTGATACGTTGTTATGCCAAACCATACCAAGTTATTCATCAACAGGCTTCCTTTAAGTTTTGAAAGGGCTATCAAATATAAACCTTTATGTAGCCATTTACTTGAA
This sequence comes from Falco cherrug, assembly GCF_023634085.1. NCBI lineage: Eukaryota > Metazoa > Chordata > Aves > Falconiformes > Falconidae > Falco > Falco cherrug. The sequence goes on along the minus strand of NC_073701.1, from coordinate 34,073,082 downwards.
ACTATCTGTAAACCTGAAAGGATTTCTTTTTTTCCAAGTTCCTTTGTAGCAGGAGTAGTCAATGTCATGAGTGTCATCTTGAGCACAGTCAGCTCTGGAAAAATCTCCTGTAATTCCAGCAACTGCTTTGACACTGCCTTCTCAATTCTGCAGGAAAAGAAACTGTTGGAAGACAGAATGTCTGAGTTTACAACAAACCTGACAGAAGAAGAGGAGAAATCTAAGAGTTTAGCCAAACTAAAGAATAAGCACGAGGCCATGATCACAGACCTTGAAGGTGGTTTATGGTTTGGTTTGGTTTTGCTTTGTTTTTTTTTAAAGGCAGATCCTCCAAAGGACTTGCCTGTTTAGTTTTAGGAGGATATCTGTTAAAATCTGTTGAACTGCAGTTTCATTTCTAGAGTTTTAGTCCTTCTTGGTTTCTGAGGGGTTAAAAATTAGTCTATAGCGTGTATGCTATTGATTAGTTTGATAGAGCTGTTTGGTGGCTGGCTGAAGGTTATGTGCCTTGTCAGCTGAGCCCTTGATCCAAATAAAAATTCTCTGTAAAGCATCAGGCCAATGGAGAAGAGAGGCTGGTTCTCTTTCTTCTCCTGCTGTGGAAGCGTCTCCACTTTTCTATTTCCAGCACCATCAATCTGTCAGGGTTAGTGCTGTTTCTGATACTGTGTTTGCACAAGTACTTCAGACTGGAGGCACTTACCTGGAGGCTGCCCAGGTTAACACAGCAGAAGCCAGCCTATTTAGTTTCAGTAAAGGGAGAGCAGACCTTGTGTTCAGCATCAGTTAATGAACGCTTATGCCTACGTGGTGTGGGTGTTGGGAGAGACTGGTATTGTACTGGCATTGTTTATTGCAGTGAAAGGGGGGGAAGGAGGCTTGGCTGTAAGATGAGGGGAAGGGAAATTGCTCAGATATATTTTGAGGGAAAACTATGGGGGCAGTTGCATGTATAGATCCTGACAGAATAAGGCATTCCAGCTACAGTTTGGACAGTTGTATTATTAGGGAAAACCTTACTGCTTAAATAGCTTTATTTTCTCTGCTTGTACGTTCTTTGAGTATATGTTGTCTGTGTAACTTAATGTATCCCCATCTCCATCAGAACGTCTGCGACGTGAAGAAAAGCAGAGGCAAGAATTGGAAAAGACTCGCCGAAAGCTTGAAGGGGACTCCAGTGATCTGCATGACCAGATTGCTGAGCTGCAGGCTCAGATTGCAGAACTCAAGATGCAGCTGGCCAAGAAGGAAGAGGAGCTGCAGGCAGCCTTAGCTAGGTGAGAACCTGACCTGCAGGGTTCAGGTACCCACTAGGCTGGGAAGTATTGCTTGTCTTGTGTCACTTTGGAATAGGGACTAAGTGGAATCTGTGGCTGCTGTATTTCAGCCTGTGGACTGTTAAGATCTGTGTCCTCAGCATCAGAGTTCTTTGGCTGCTGCTCACTGCCACGTTCTCTGTACAGAGCTAGACTATGAATGTGATGTGCAGTTTACACGTTTCGCTGAGCAGTAAGATTTCAGATGGGGTTAAAAAGTAGTGGCAACACACTGTCTTTCTGGTAGTTGCTATATTCATCTATTCAGTACAGTCTCCAATTTCCAATGTAAAATGGTGCTTTCTCTTCTGCTTTCTTCTGTTGTCAGTCTCTCTCTGTCCCGTTCTTTAAGGTAAGTAATCGTGCTCTCTCAAGTATTGGGAAATAGAACTTAGAATTTGTAGATAATATACAGATCAAAGTTTGAATGTAATATTGTAGAGCTGACAGATACCAGCTTTTTTCTTGGTAGGACAGGTGGTATTAATTTACATATGGTTTAAATCTGGCTCTGACCACAACCCTATGTTGAACACAGGGTGGAAGAAGAGGCAGCTCAGAAGAACATGGCCCTGAAAAAGATCAGGGAACTTGAATCCCAGATCACCGAGCTGCAAGAAGACCTGGAGTCAGAGAGAGCATTCAGGAATAAAGCTGAAAAACAGAAGCGGGATCTAGGAGAAGAGCTGGAAGCACTGAAAACAGAGCTGGAAGATACACTAGATTCTACAGCTGCTCAACAAGAGCTCAGGTAAGTCCAACATGTAGCTGCATTGTCTTATTTGGTTTGGAATTTTTCATAAATTCTGCCACATCCAGTCTCTTACCAAAGTTAGGGTAGTCTGGTTAGCAGCCTCAGTGACTGTGGAAGGAGGTAGTGTGCAAGCTGTAGTCAAGACTGCATTACCTTACCTGACATAAGAAAGTTAATTTGCTCCCTAACCATAGTGTTAGTGATACCCCTGAAACTTTCATACTTCCAGGCTGTTACTACTTAGGCTGAAGGTAATGCTGCCAGCTTGCGCTTAAGAAGGGTGCAGTGCTAAGTTCTAACTTTGAAAAGGTCTAACTTTTGTCTTTATATCTTGTAGAGCTAAATAGCCCTTGGCATTATTCTGCATTAGAGATGCCGTTGGTGGATATACTCATCTGCTTGATTCCTCCTTGGCATCTAAATGGAATTTGTGAATTTTGCAGGTCAAAGAGAGAACAAGAAGTAACAGTTTTGAAGAAGACCCTTGAAGATGAGGCAAAGACTCATGAGGCTCAAATCCAAGAGATGAGGCAGAAACATTCACAAGCTATTGAAGAGCTGGCAGAGCAGTTAGAACAAACCAAACGGGTATGTGAACAGAAAACACAAGGCCAAAGTAGTCAACCTCCCTGAAATGACAGCTGCTCCATGAGGTGTTCATGACACTAGACTTCTGATACATGTGCTGTTCTTCCCTTGGTAGATAATTTTTCACTGTGAAGCATATATGAAGCTGTTTTAAATAGCTGTTCATTCTTTTTTCCCATCAGGCACTTATACTGCATAGTCAAGACGTTCTTTTCACTGCTAGGGCTTGCTGACTTGTACAGCCTTTGATTTGGAAATCTGATGGGTGCAAGACTATCTCCTGTATTGTTGTCTTCTCTAATTGTTAGATTGTCTCCTGCTTATCAGGAGATTTTTCAAATTATTTTTTCTGAGTAAGCAGGCTATAACTTAG